>NC_056667.1:116267343-117467343 GCF_018350195.1 Panthera tigris
CGGACACGCTGGGCTTCCACCAAAGCAGGGTTGCCGTGGGCCATTGCCTGAACCTCTCTGAGCCTCGTTCACTCATCTGTAAAATAGAATGCTAAATCCAGTCTGATCAGCAAGAGTAAGTGACATAAATAAATGTACAGCACACAGTCAGTGCTCCATAAATGCTTGCTCCCTGTGGTCGAACAGAAGAGGCCCTGGTCATTGGCATTTGTCACAGCCGCTAGGAAATGTCAGGTCGGTGTTCCTGCCAAGGGCTGTTCCATCTCACCCGGCAGTGCCCCAGACCATCCTTCCAAGGGCCATTATGCTGCAGACAGCTCATTTGCATGCCCTGGTTGGAAAGTGCCCAGCTCAGGAATGGAATGTTCTGGCCCCACCAATTTGATTTTCAAATCACTTCCCTCTGAGCAGGAGCCGCCCTGGTTACACCGAGCCCCAAAGGCTAAGCTGACTGATTACAGGACACTGAGATTGGAGTGGGGGAGGGGCAGGCCCCCACCTTGTGCCACACACCCACCTCCCAGTATAGGTACTTCTGGAAGCCGGGTTAGGATGCTGTTGGAGATGGCCTGGAGAGAAGGCAGGGGAATCTGAGGGGCCAGGACCCCTGCTCTGCGGGATAGACACTGTGGGTGCCAGTGGAGTACAGATCCCTATTTCTTACCGCAGTCGGTCATCCCAGGACTCTGTCTAGAGTAAGGACCATTGGGCAGCGCCCCCATCAAACCCCGATCTAAACCTCCAGCAGTAGCCGCCTTCCTGACACGGCCAGCAGAGGGCGCCAGGAGCCTGGCGGAGAAGTTACTGGCAGCAGGGCGCTGCTCTCTGTCATCCGCCTGAGCTTAGGCTGATGCTGTCCCCGGTGTCATCTGTAGACAAAGTAAGAGGCCGCGTGGCTGGGGTGATCTCAGAGAACTGTCCCAGCTGCTTTTCATGCACCTCCCTCTGCGATCATAAGCCCTTTCTGAGAGGGCGGGACTAAATTTCCAGTTCTCCTGGGGAAGGGAAAGAGGGATTTGCCTGCTTTTCCAAGAAAGTATAATGAGGACCCGGGCTCTGGGAGTTTAATTCCCTTGCCTGAGGTCACCAGCAAATGACACGGTCTGGGGTTGAATCTGATCAGCCTGACTTCAAAGAGGGGCTTTTATCAAGGCTGCTGTTCTGTCTGGTGCTGAAAGATGTGTCTCAGGCACGGCAGACCCACGAGAGGGAGGGGTAGAGCTTCCGAGGGGTAGCACTGAGACATCCGTCACTCAGGCCATGCCCACAGGCCCCTCACAGCTGTCCAGGGTGCCAGCCCCCCTCCCGGCTGGTCCCTCTGCCCACACTCTTCCCTCCCGCGGCTGCCTTGTGGCAGAAGGGCCAAACCTTGCTGACCACTCCGTCGGCGAAGCCTCTTCGAGCACGCTCACTCCCCCCTTCATTCAGAGGCTCCTTGGAAGTGAAACTGACTCCGGAACAAGTAAGTGATTCAAACGAGTTGCAGAACATTGCAAGCCATGGACTCACCATTGCAGCTGAGAGCGGAAACCACCACCGTGATGCCGTCGTTAACAGTTCCTTAAGCGCGAACCCGGAGCCCCCCAGGTTGGGTGACGGAGCGGACAATTCCGCAAATAGGTTGCCGGAGGAAATCAAAGGACCGCTCCACAAAATGCCCCATGGGCCTCAGCACCGAGGGTATAAATGGGGTCTGGGATCCTGGGGACGTCTGTCTTCTCAAGATCTGTTTCCAGAGAGCCCGGGAACTTGGGTCCCAATGGACAAAACAGGACTAGAAGCGAAGGGCGTTCTCCGGGGGCTGCTGTAGCATATTACCACAAACCTACTGGCATGGAACAACACAAATTTATTCTCGTACAGTTCTTTTTTTTTTTTTAATGTTTATTTCCTTGAGGAAGAGGCAGAGTGAGAGTGGGGGAGGAGAAGAGAGAGGGAGACGCAGAATCTGAAACAGGCTCCAGGCTCTGAGCAGTCAGCACAGAGCCCGACGCGGGGCTCGAACTCACGGACCGTGAGATCATGACCTGAGCCGAAGTCAGACGCTTAACCGACCGAGCCACCCAGGCGCCCCGTATTCTCTTACAATTCTTGACAGCGGAAGTCCCACTGGGCTCAGTCGAGGCGTCTGCAGGGCAGCCCTGTTCCCGGAGGATCTAGGACAGCACCCAATTCCTTGCCTTTTCCAGCTTCTATAACCACAAGCATTCCTTGCCTCCTGACTGCTCACATCTTCAAAGCCAGCGGTGTGACACCTTCAACTCCTCTCTGTCTCTGTCCCAGTCCCTCTTCCCGACTCTGACCCCCACGTCCCTCTCATCAGGGCCTTTGTGTAGTGACACTGGGCCTCCAGGATGGTCCAGCGTCCTCTCTACCTCAAGACCCTTAATTCAATTACATGCACAAAGTCCCTTTTGCCGCACAAGGGAACCTATTCCGGGGATTAGGGCATGGAAATCTTTGGGGGTCATTCCGCCCTACCACAATCACCCTTTGGGTTAGAAAAAGGGCCCCGGACAAGCAACCTGACCCCGGGGGTTAGCAGAGTCCGGGCGCTTGGCGAGCTTCGGCTTCCTCCCAGGCCGCTGGAAAAGGCAGGGAGGGCATCCGAGGTGAAGAGTGGGAATGTCCAGAGGTGGAAGGAGCCGTAGGACTGAGTCCGGCTACTTGTTTACCTACCCACCTTCTTTTTTTTTTCCTGTTAGATCCTCTCTGTTAAATTATGTGGCCCAGAAACCTCTCCAGAAGCTCCGGGCTCCATCTCTCCCTCCACCTCCTGGCTGGGGGGGCTGCTGGACACACTGATGCCCACTGTCCCCTGGAGCGTGCACCTCAGCCAGTCCAGGAAGGGCCCTGGAATATGAATGTTTAATAAGTGGCCAGAGATCCTACGAGAAGCTGTGTTTGGAAGGCACTGCATGAGGTCACAGACCTAATTCTTCAAGGTGAGGCAGCGGCGGTGGCGGGGGGGGGGGTTGGGGGGGATTTTTAATGCGATAGGGGAGAAGGAGTCCCCTACCCCCTTTGACTGAGCCCAGCCAGTCAGCTGGCCCTGCGTGCTGGCTTCAGGCTGGAGCCTCTGCTGGCTTCCGGGGGAAGAGGGGCAGGTGTCCTCAGATAGACGCATTTGCTTTGAGCATCTCACTTTCCTCCCCTGATCAAGGGGGCTACCTGGGGCAGGTGGGGGCAAGGGTGGCTGCCCTGTGTAACTCCGGAGCCAGGCATGTGGGCTGCGGATGTGGCCCAAGGAGGGGGAGAGGACTGCCCACGCAGGGGTCACAACCATTTGGCCGGTCTCAGAAAGGAGACTTAGAGAGTCAGCCAGCCTCAGGCTGGTTCCCCGGGGCAAGCTGTCCCCCTGCACCCCTCCCCCTAGGGAGCTGGGGTCCTGGGGCTCCACCTGCCTCACGATGCTCTCTGCTGCACTGACACCCCCACCCAGCCCGACCGACCCTCTCCACCTCAGCCTCGGTCTCCCACTTGTGGAACGGTCTGGCCCCCTGTGATGCCCTCACCAGGGAGCAGCCCCAAGAAGGTTATAGAACATTTATACCCTTAAGATCTCCTTTCATCTTCACAATGATCCTCCCCCAAATCAGGCAAGACACCCCTCCCACAGGGTGCCACAGTTTGGCACCCTGGTCCACTACCATGCCCGCCTTCCAAGAGCTGAGGGTCAGAGCCACAGATGCCTGCGCAGCATATCCCATATCTGGCTATCTGGTACCTGCGGTCCCCTTCTCCAAAAGGAACACCGAGGTCCCCCTAGAAAGAAGCCACGTGAACTCAGACCCGTGAAATCCAGCAGAGCTATTCATTTTCAGCCCTATACTGCCACCTGCTGGCCAGATAGGCTGGGTTGTTCCCAGCCAGTGGTAGGGGGGAAGGTACCGCAAGGGCAGGTCCACAGAGGCCGTGTCACATTTCTCTTCCAAACTTGCTTCTGCGCCGCTGGACTGAGCCAGGCCTCCCATCGTCCTGAAGTGTGACTGACCCGCCACATTTACTTCCTTCCTCCCACCATCAAACCCATCTCAGATGATAGAAAAATCTACAATAACTCACACTGAGGCATCATGATTGACGCCGGCTTTGATTATTATTTATCTCTTCCCCAAGCTATCGGAGAATGAAAATTTTTTATTAGAATCTAAGTGTGGCTGTGTTCATCTCCAAAGAAATGATTCTCTAATGGTGGAAGTTCAGGCTCCGTGGTGACATTTTGGATAGAAAGAAGTTGGCAGCGCTCTTTCTAAGCATATTTTGATCTCTGACTCTCTGAGTATAGAGATCAAGCTAGTGGGGCACATCTGGGGTCCATTATCTCAGACTGCTATAAAGTAATAGAATATTGGAGCTGACAGCATCCTTAGAGACCTGGTTATGGCACAGACAAATCTGGGAAGTGATTTGCCCATATGGAACAGACTGGAAACAGAATCTCTTCCAAAAAGGCTTAGGTTTAGGGGAATTTCTGGAGGATAGACATGCTGAGAATTTTAAGGGGAAATGTGAGCTTCATATCACAGAGACCAGTCTCCTCCCCCACCCCCAAGTTATCCCCTATTCCCTCTCAAAGATGGAAGGAGAGGGCCTCCGTGGGCAGAGGGAGCATTGGTGGGTTCTGTCCGCACTATCCTTCTCCGGGAATCAGCTCTCTTCCAAGTGGGAACCCCCAAGGAATCCTGACTTATTTTCCATCTCTTTGTCTCTCTGAGCTGCATTACGGGTAATTTCTTCCACCCCCCACCCCCCAACTCACTAATTCTTTTGCAGATGTGGCCCATCTGATGTTTAAACCATTTCTGGCTTGTACGAGTTTAATAATTATATTTTCATTTAGATACGTTGTAGTCGGTTGTTAAATCTGGTCCTTTTTGATCACGTTGTGTTCCCTGATTGTACGCTCGATTTCTCCCTTTGTTTCCGTGAACATTGAAAACACGTGACTTCTTATTCTGTTCCTGATAATTCCATTTTGTCAAGTGTTTGGTGGTGTAATTCTAACAGGCACTGCTTCTGCTGACAGTTGCCCGTGATCGATCATTTCTCCATGTTTGGGCCACTTTTCCCTGGGAGTTCGTATTCGGTCTGTAGAACCTAGGTCGGGGGGTCTGTAGACGTTTCTGCTCATTTCTACCAGGAGCCTCGGGATGGCTGCCATCTTGGAAACACACTAAAATAATTCTCAGCTTGGATATTGTTCGGGGAGTGTAAACCCAGACCCCGAATCCCTGTGACCATGAGTTTCCATATTTAAATTGGCAGAGGGGAGGGGCAAAATCTCTCCTCCTCTTCTTGTCCTCTTTCCCCTCACTTCCTGTCTCCTTTACACAAAGCGGTGGCCAGAACACGTTTCCTTTTCTATGGCACCATTCATTGAGGGCATAGCTCTTCGAGGAGTCTAGCTTCTTCCAGAAGTTTCAGTCCTGACTCTCCATCTTGTCTACCTGGGCTCAGGGCCCAGCCTCCTCTCTTCTGTATGGCTGTTAGAAGCAGTGGCTGTGGGTTTCAGGTATTTCCAGATGCCCCAGGGCAGCCCTCAGCTTTGGGGATCACCTGCCACTTTGCTTTTAGCCACCGCTTAGTTGTTGGTCCTTGGGGGTCCCTGGCGTCCTTACACATTCAGCTTCCTTACACTGAAAATCAAGTTGGTCTTATTTTAGTCTTCATGCCTAGGTATTGGCATTGGAATTTTTGTCCCAAATGCAAGTCCTACTTTTGTACTGAAGCGTATCAACCTTTGCTCCACTTGAAGAGTTACACAGTCACAACAACCGTGTTGTTGGGGGATCACAGTCCACACGGAGGACCAGCCCCCCTTCCAGCATCAGTGAGTTTGGGGGGTGTTTCCCCAAACTACCCTCAGGCTTGATAATTTGCCAGAAAGACTCACGGACAGCTGTCACCCTCCACGTCTATGCGTGGGCACAGACTAACGTGAGCCAAGGAAAGGAAAACCTGGGGCAAGGTCGAGAGGCAGTCCATGTGGGAGTTCTGTTGTCTTCTCCCCGTGGGGTCAGGACGCCTTGCCTCCCCAGCAGCGACACGTGACAAAGCACAGGAGTACTGACAAACAGGGAAGCTCCCCAGCCTCGGGGTTCAGCTTGTGGCTCCATTATATAAGAATGACCGATCGCCTTTGTGGCCTGTTCAGTCTCCTGTCCAGCCCCCGGGTGTGCCCCCAACACCATCCCCTTCCCATCACACTGCTGGTGTCCCAGCATGGCCAGCTCCCCTCCCACCACGACCATCAGGTATGGCCATTCTCTACTGGAGGTCACATTGTTAGACGCTCCAACGTGACCCAAGACTCCCGGGCAAACAAGGACACTCCTATCCATCCCTATACTCCAGCTTACGGATCACCTCTTTCAGGGCAAAGTTAAATTACTTACTATACACCACAGTGTTCCTACCAAAGCCTCTCGGTTCTAGAATTCATCGTGATTCATCCCTTGGATGGCAGAATTTTCAATCAAGTAAACTTTCTGGTACAAGAAGCCTCCTGGGCACCGTACTCTGAGTTCTTGCATATCTGTAGACGTCTGCCCTGTGTCTTTATACTCGGAGGACAACTGGTCTGAGTGCGAAGTTCTTGGTCACATTTTACCCTTCAGGACGTCAGGCCCTGAACGAGGATCTGGGGAGTGTGAGGCCGGCGAGCCCGGGTCCCCACTCGCCGCCCCTGCCTGAGGGGACAGGAGACGGGTGTCCCCTCCTGAACAGACTTAGGGTCAGCACTTCATGCCCAACAAACTCATCGGGACGTGTTTTGGGTTGATTGCTATAATTTTTACTGGGACGTGATATAACATGTTTTTGCTATGTAATTTCAACCTTGCCGCGTTTCAGGAAGGCTTTCTTCTGTTAACATTTTACTGGGTTTTTAAATTCCTTTACTGTTTTCTTTTTCAGAAGAATCATCCCTTTCTATTTATTAACTTTCTCCACAATCACTTCTTTTTAAAAAAATTTTTTTTTAACATTTATTTATTTATTTTTGAGACAGAGACAGAGCATGAACGGGGGAGGGGCAGAGAGAGAGGGAGACACAGAATCGGAAGCAGGCTCCAGGCTCCGAGCTGTCAGCCCAGAGCCCGACCTGGGGCTCGAACTCACGGACCGCGAGATCATGACCCGAGCTGAAGTCGGACGCCTAACCAACTGACCCACCCAGGCGCCCCTCTCCACAATCACTCCTATTCCTCTGTTCTTGTCTGCTTTATTGTACACGATCCCCTTTTTAGTTTCTAATGTGGTTTTTTGTGTATGTCTGGCTTTTACCCCTTTTTTATTTTTTATTTAAAAAAATTTTTTTAACGTTTATTTGTTATTGAGAGACAGAGAGAGGCAGAGTGTGTGCAGGGGAGGGGCAGAGAGAGTGGGAGACACAGAATCCGAAGCAGGCTCCAGGCTCTAAGCTGTCAGCACAGAGCTGACACAAGGCTCAAACTTACAAACCGCGAGATCATGACCTGAGCCAAAGTGGGTCGCTTAACTGACTGAACCACCCAGGAGCCCCGCTTTTATCTCTTTAATAACTTTATTTTTTTCTTCTGTTTCTTTCCTGAGCTATTCTAGCTCATGCTTTCCCTCCTGCTGATGTAACTTTGTATCTCCGCTCCAATCTCTTTCGCATCTATTTGAAAGATAGATTTTTTTTCCCTTCTAAAAAGCCATGCTGTCTTTAATTTTTTAAATATGAAGGGCTATTTATCTGATTTCTCCTTTATTCTGTTCCCTGGGGATCCTCTGAGTGGGATTCCTCTTGTGATATGTATTTACTTGTCACTGTTTCTGCTCCTACCTTGTGGCTACTGCTCAATTATTGTTTTGTTTTGTTTTAATGTTTATTTTTGAGAGAGAGAGAGAGAGAGAGAGAGAGAGAGAATGCAGGGAGGGGAAGAGAGAGAGAGAGGGAGAGAGAGAATCCCAAGCAGGCTCAGTGCTGTCAGCACAGAGCCCAACATGGGCTTGAACTCACGAACTGAGAGATCATGACCTGAGCAGAAATCAAGAGTCAGGCGCTGAACCCACTGAGCCACCCAGGCGCCCTGACTGCTCGGTTTTGAGGGGGAAGCGGTCCGTCCCTTTTTCGCCCTCAGAACTGTTAGACCCCATGACCCAATTTTTCCCCTCCAATGTTTTTATTGTGGTAAAATGCACATTACATAAAATTGACTATCTTCACCGTTTTTAAATGCACAGTTCAGTGGTTTTAAATACATTCAGAATGTTGTGCCACCACCCTCACCACCCTTCTCCAGAGCTCCTTACGTCTCGTGAAAGTGAAACTTTGCTCCATTAAGTAAATAGCTCCCCATTCTCCCTCCCCCAGCCCCCTGGCAATTGCCATTTTCCTTCTGTCTCTACGAATTTGAGTACTCTAAGTACCTCATATAAGTGGAATCATACAGTTGTTGTTTTATTAAGACTGGCTCATTTCACTCAGCATAACATCCTCAAGGCTCACCCATGCCGTTGCGTGTGTCAGAACTTCCTTCCTTTGTAAGGCTGAGTAATATTCCATCATATGTATATACAACGTTTTGTGTATCCATTCATCTGTCGGTGGACACTTGGGTTGCTTCCTTCGCTTCCTACTGTGAATAAGGCTCTTGTGAACATGGGTGTGCAAATATCTCTTCAAGACCCTGCCTTCCGTTCTTTCAGGTACATACAAGAAGTGGGTCTGCCGGCTTGTAGGGTCGTCCTATCTCTCACCTTTTGAGGAGCCTCCATACTATTTTCCAGAGTGGCTGTGCCAGTTTGCATTCCCACCAGCAGTGGGCGCACAAGGGGTCCAGTTTCTCCACATTCTCTCCAACACTTCTTAGTTTCTGTTTTGTTTCTTGCTGGTAGCCATCCTCGTGGGTGCGAGGAGGTATCTCACTGTGGTTTGGATTTGCATTTCCCTGAGGATGAGTGACCGTGAGCATCTCTTCCTGTCTCTGTTGGCCATTTGCATGTCTTCTTTGGAGAAATGCCTGTTCAAGTCTTTTGCCCAGTTTGGAGTTTGGGAGTTCTCTGTGTGTTCAGGATGTTAATCCCTTATCAGACGCGTGATTTGCAGATATTTTCTCTCATTCTGCGGGTTGCTTTGCATCTTGTTGCTATTGTCTTTTGATGCATAAAACTTTAAAATTTTCACAAAGTCCCTTTTGTCTGTTTTTCCCCCCTTTTGTTGCCTGGGCCTTTGGTGTCACATCTAAGAGGTCATTGCCAACAGCAATGTTGTGAAGCTTTTGCCATATGTTTTCTTCACAGGTTTTTGGTTTTAAGTCTTTGGGTTAATTTCTGCGTCTGATGTTCGGTAAGAGTCCACCTTCATTCCCCTTCCCGCATGTGGGCAGGGTGCCGGCATCTGTGGCACTGTAGATGGGGGTGGGGGGCCGTCGGGAGGGTCCGGGGCCAGGTCTCCTCTGCCTTCTCCCCTCCGTGCTGTCTCACCTGGGAGCTGAGCAGGACATTGGTGTGAGCATCGCCCTCCTGCCTCTACCGGGCTCCCTCCACTTTGAGCTGGAGGCCGATCTGGGGATGATTAAGACGGGGGGGCACCTGTGCCCTCATGGCCCCCTGCCACTCCTCTCTGTCACCCTCTCGGTTCCCCTGCAGCATCTGGTGATGTACCACCTGCCCCCGCTGCAGCCACTGCAACTCTCTCTCTCCCTTTCTCTTTTCTCTACCATCCCGTCTCCCTGCTGTCCTGGCCCCTTCTCTCCCGCCTTCCTTCCCTCTATCTCCAGAGATCCAGAGGCCATGGGATGGGGGTGGGGTGGGGGTGGGGGGCAGCAGTTAGGGACAGGGGCGCAAGCAGCCTCCCTAGAGCCCCGATTCTGCCATTTGCAGGTTGTTTGACATTAGACACGTTAATGAGCCTCCTGCCTATTGAGTTATTAGTATCAGGACTAAACGAGAGAAAATGTGCCATGTGCCTAACGCACACCTGGCAAATGCTGCAGAATGCATAAACAGTGACTATTACTGTTATTTCTCTTAATCCTATCATCATCATCATCATTATTATCATCAGCTTATTGGCTGTCTCAGCCCCTCTGTTTGATCCCTGCTTTCCAACCGGCTGGTTTCTTCTGTCCTCAGTTTCTGCCCATACGCAAGCCTGCTGAGGGGCACGACCCAGCCTCACCCACCCCTGTGGAGGCCCTCCCTGCGCATTTATTGATGGAGCCCCGCCCAGGCGGGGGGGGGGGGACACACGCTCCTGTTGCCCCGGCAACAGCCCCTCCTCCTCACTCAAGTCTCACTGCAGCATCCGGCAGGACCCCCTAACTGTTCCTGCCTCCAGTGAGCGTGGTCCTGCTCAGGCTCCAGGCTCCTGAAGAGGGGCAGAGAGGCTCCTGGCCTGGGCATGGAGGTCTGGGGCGTAAACAGATCCCTGAGCCTGGCCTCCTTGGTCCAGAGGCCATCCCTGTGGAGGCAGCGTTAGAAGCCTGACTCAGCCTCCCACATGCACCTGACTTGGGGCCTCTTGCCTGAGTGGCCCGGAGAGCCCATGTCGTGGGCAGCGTGATGAATGAAGCTACAACGGCCTGCAATCTGGCTAAGAGCCGGGCAGACCCCAGGGAGCCCCCCAGGGCTGCCGAGGGGTGGCCAGGGGGAGCAAACAGTGACGCAGACATCTGCGGAGGGCACTGCCACTGCCACAGCTCCAGGCAGGGGGGAGCGCTGACGGTCCCTGGGGTGTGCCTGTCCACCCTGTCAGCAACCACCTACTCACCCCGGCTTGCCAAAGCATGTAGGGAAAGAACGCTCTCGCCATCGGCTCACTTTCTTCCTCTACAGGGTGCCGGGAAGGGTCCTAGGAGTTCTCGAGCCCACCTGTGTCCCCAGCCCCTCCCGTCACCTCCACCCTCAACTGTCCAGTGGGCGTAATGAGTCCTGCTTCACAAAGTCAGAGGCTCAGAGAGGGTAAGAAATGGACCCAGGCCGCACCTGCCACACGGCGGGGCTGTGGCCCCAGCCAGGTGCCCAAGGAGCCAGCACAGACTTGTCCCGCCACCTCGGGTCCCTGCCCCTCATCACTTGGGGTCCTAGCTGGCTGAGGGTCAGGGCACTTCTAGGGGTCCCTAAAAGTGTTTAACGTTTAACGTATTTTATTTGTTTATTATTTATTTATTAATGTTTATTTATTTTTGAGAGAGAGAGAGAATGACAGACAGAACATGAGCGGGGGAGGGGCAGAGAGAGAGGGAGACAGAATCCGAAGCAGGCTCCGAGCTGTCAGCCCAGAGCCCGACGTGGGGCGCGAACTCACAAACCGCGAGATTGTGACCTGAGCTGAAGTCTGACGCTTAACCGACTGAGCCACCCAGGGGCCCCAAGTTTAATGTATCTTAAATCAGAGGGAAAAGTGCAATAATAATGAATATATACTAATGAATCAAGCCTGGATTTTGTTCACATTTATGCCAGTGCAGTCTTAAAACACGTTTCTTATTTAAATTGACTGGGGCCTTTGGAAGTCATAATTCTGCCCTGTGTTTCTTATTAAAAAAATTTTTTTTGAGAGAGGTAGAGAGACAGAGTGCGGGGGTGTGGGTGGGGTGTGGAGAGGGCAGAGTGAGAGGGAGACACAGAATCCAAAGCAGCTCCAGGCTCCAAGCTGTCAGCACAGATCCCGACGCGGGTCTTGACTCAGTAACTGTGAGATTGTGACTTGAGCCGAAGTCAGACACTTAACCGACTGAGCCACCCAAGTGCCCCTTAGCTCTGGTCTTGATGCCCAAGCCTCACGGGGCCCCTCACCACTGTGAAGTGCTCCTTTCTCAAGCCCTCTACCCCAGACCCCAGCCTCAGAACAGGATAGTTAGAGCCTGGGGCTTTCTGGGCGGCCAGCTTTGGCCCAGGCAGCTCCCACCTTGGCAGGACGCCCATCAGGTTGTCTGATGATGGGATAGGAGAGAGAGAGGTTTGAACCAGGAGACCTAGTTTCAGCTTTCTGTGTATCCTTCTTCTTCGGGTTTGGAGATGTTCTGAGGTGTTTAAAATGCTCACCAAGGATCCACTTGCATAAAGGCCTGAGGAATTTTCTGGAAAGAACTGACCGCAGGGGAAGAGAGAGCCTCACACCCTTGCTTGGTTGAGGACCGCAACCTGGCAGGTAGCAGAGAAGAGGCAGGATTCAGTGGCTCTCTGTCACCCTGCTTGTGTCTGAGTCAACCCCTCTTGTGTGGTGCTCACCTGAGAGAGTGCTCAGCCGTGGCCCCCGACACAGGCAGCCGCAGCAGACCTCAGTGGACCTCGGGCCTTGCCCACGCCTGCGCATGCCTTGGGGGCCTGGAGCATGACCCCCCCACGTGGCCGTGGGTGCTGGTAACCCATTGAGATGCCCCCGCGGACACGAATGTGTTTGGAAGTTAGGGTGTCCCCTCCAGGGGTGGCCCCAGCTCTGGCCAGGAGGACAGCCGTCCCGCGTGGTACAATTCCAGTTCCCAGGCCGCCCCAGCCGCCGGCCCCCAACCCCCGGGACCAGGAACGGGACTGCGTGTTTGACATGTGCCCCCGTATGTGGGGGAAATGCTGCCTGGCTGTCTCGTCTGTACAAGCCCACCCCCCAGAGTGGGCTCGTTGTTTCCCCCATCTCACCAGGTCTGATCTGCGCTGTCAGCAGTAGCCAGGGACGGGCCGCATCAGGGAGAGCAAATCATGCCTTTGGGAGCTGGGCTGCTCCAGGCGGCCCCAGGCAGGGCCTGCGAGGAACGCCAGAGGCTGTGGGGGCACCGTGCTCAGACCTGGGACTGACCGGTCCCACCCCCCTCGATCATCTGCCAGCTGCGTGGCCTTGACACTCATCTTCCTGACTCCCAGGACTCTGAGCTGTAACATGGGGATAACCCATCACACGTTCTGGGGAGAGGTGGTCAGGACAGTGCTGGCCAGAAGGTATGTCCCTAAGGAGTGGCTGTTGCCTCTCCTGCGCAAAGCTTCTCCTCCCTCCTGGCTCCACTTTGCTCCCTTCCATGCATGCCCTTTCCCTGCTTCAGCCTTGTTCCAAACGAGACGAGCAGAATGGGTCTCACTCGGAGACCTTCCCTCCTGGCCTTCCCCCAGCTCCGCCCGCTCCCCCCACCCCCACCCCGAGCCCCACTGTCCCCGCTTCTCTCCCCAGGCCCTTCAGCCAGAGGGGGGACGCTGCTTCTAACAGAAACTGGGGACCCACCACAGAATTCTAAGAAGAGATCTTGGAAAATAATTCCCTTCATCCTGGCATCATTTCCTTATTTCGGGGTGGGGGGGGAGCTGTGGCCTGCTCTCATCTCAACCCCACCAACAAGCTGTTCAGCCGTGGCCTTTTGTTGTGGCTGAAGCAGGGCAAGTGGTCGGCGTGGCCTGAGAGAGCCTTGCACACGGGCCAGAGATGCTGTCAGCACAGTTCTGGCTGCGTTGCTAAAAGGAGAAAAAAAGGAATTGCATTTGCTCTCTGCAACTTGCTTTGGCTTTTGTTTTCCTCAGAGATCCTGCATGACATTGCCAGGCTGGGCCCCGGGTGGCAAGAGGAGGGGTGACACGTACAATTGCATTACATTTTGGTAAACGACTGCGTTGCAGAAAGCCCATGCGTCCAGAGATCTTTGCTCTGATGTTGACTCTGGGGACAGAGTGCCCTTGGTAATGAAGAGCTCCAGCCTCAGAGTCAGACAGACACGGGTTCAAATCCCAGCTCTGTCATTTACTGGCTGAGCAACTTTAGGCAAACTATTTAACTTCTCTGAGCCCCCGAGTACCTTCCTCCTGGGCTTATAAGGTTCTCTCTCTCCCTCCGCCCCTCCCCTCCCCTTTGCGACCTGAGAATTCTGTGCACCATCTCTGTGCGAGGAAAATACTGTGTTTTCCTCTGAAAAGCAATTTTTAAAACGTCTGCAGCACGTGCACGCGCACCAGTTCTTAAAATAGGTTTCTTTTCCTCCCAAATATTTTCATGTAGGATCGGTGTGCTGTTATATCCCCCTCACGCCTCCTGCACCCGGGAAAATCCAGCCGTTTCCTTTTCCACCGTTTGGAGCCAACGCGGCATCTTGGATAAGTCACTTCATCTCGTGGAGGCCATGCCAATGACAGCTGCCGTTGGTTGAAATAAGGGGGGGCGGGGGTGACGCGTGGGTCTCTGACACCAGCATCTCCTGCCTGCTGCTCGGCCCACGTGTCCCACCTTTTGAAAAGTCTGTGTTGGGCCACGACCCAGGGCCGAGGGAGCAATAATTCTCCACCGGCACGCTGCCTGCCGCGCCGGCCATAGCTCACACTCCCCGCCTCCCTCCTCTCTGGGATTTAGAGCCCTACTCATCATCTGGCTGAAGTGTCAAGGATTTCCTTTCCTGCAGGAAATTAACTTGCATTTTACACTTTACACCCATAGAAATTTAATCATCCGCCATCCCCAGTCTGTCCTGCGTGACAGAGAGATGGCTGCTGGCCCCACTCCTCTGAAATACGGCCTTCCCTGTCAATCCGGGGGGACCGGGAGCGGGGGGGCCTTGGGCATCCGCAGAAAGCAGGTCCTTCTAAATACATTTCTGAGTACAAGCCTGAGGATTTGTTCCCATAGGAGGAAACTTAGAGGTGGCAGGCAGGATGAGGGGAAAGGAAGGCTGGGACACGTGTGCTAGAGGGCCACAGGGCAGCCCCAGCTGTCCCCCCAGGTGTCCCTCCCTCTTCACCTCGGGAGACAGGGGGATGAGGCCTGTGACTGCACCCCGCTCCATTAGCTGGTGCAAACTCCCAGCCACGCTCTGCTGTGTGACTCCAAGTGAGTCTTTGCTAGCACTGTTGCCTCTCCCAGCCTCTCCTTGATTGCATATTCTTGCTCTGGCATTGCCTCGCCTAAGAGGGACTGTCTCCCTCAAGTGCCCCAAGTCCCATCCCCCTCTCTTCCACATACCCTAAGTGTGACCCTATCACAGCCCAGATCACACTGTGGGATGGTCCCGGCTTACAGGTCCTGTCTCCTCCGGCTGGCCCGTTAGTCGTCCCAAGACAGAACCAAGGTTTGCTTTCATCCCGGTGTTTGGAGGGCAGAGGCCTAAGTCCTGTACAGGGGAGAAGGATTTGAACTAAGACTTGTCGTGTTCACATGAGTTGAGCTCAGGGCCATAGGCTCTGAACTCATGAACTCACCTGGATGCAAACACCCTGGGGACATGGCAATAGGCATTATCTCCAGTTTTTTTTTAATTAAAAAATTTTTAATGTTTGTTTATTTTTGAGAGGGAGAGAGAGACAGGGTGCAAGCAAGGAAGGAGCAGAGACAGAGAGGAAGACACAGAATCCAAAGCAGGCTCCAGGCTCTGAGCCATCAGCACAGAGCCCGATGCAGGGCTCCAACCCACAAACCGTGAGATCGTGACCTGAGCCGAAGTCAGACGCTTAACCGACTGAGCCACCCCGGCGCCCCTCCCCAGGGCCGTTCTTTATCAGGGCAGAACGTTAGGGCAACAACTGTAAGATCCGAAGCAGACATTTAGACCCCTCCCTGAAGGCCAGCGGCTCGCACTGTGGACCTAGCAGTGGGAGCTGGGGCTCACTCATCCAGGGTCAAACAAGGTCAAGCATGGAGGCCCCAAGCACCTAGCAGGTGGCCCCCTTGTGATGCAGCCCGAGCTCACTATTGTCATTTGCCCTGAAAGCAGACAAGGTCTCAAAGCATCTTTCACCCCTACTGCCCCACCCGCCCAAATGCCCAGCATTACTCTTCACCTAAGGGAAGTGTCCCCTCAACGTGGAGGGTCATACACGTTCCCACATTCAGCATCTTTGCCTGGAATGGCTTGCCCTTACCCATCGCTCTACCTGTCCTCAAGGCCTAAGTAAGGAGAGAGGGAGAGAAAATGAAGCAGAGGTAGACTTCATTGCTCACCTGTCAGTGCCAGGTTCCTCACAAGGCACTTTACACCTGTGCCCTGGGGCCATTTGCATGCCCATCCACCCACCTGCGGGGGACCTTGAATCTGATCCACCGGTGACCGGTGCTGTCCAGAACAAGTAGGGTGCCAGCTACACATGTCTCATACTTTCTGGTGCTCATGGTTTAAAAAGAAAAAAACCGAACTGGTAAAATTAGTTTCTGGAATATATTTGATTTAACTGAGCGTGTCCAAAACGTGGTCATTTCAACGTGCAACAATCACCATTAACAGTTGTTAACGAGACACTTTACAGTTTTGATAGTAAGTCCCTGGGATCGGATGTGTCTCCTGCACCTTGAGCTCGTCTCTGCGTGGGCCGGCCACACGTGGCCAGCGGCCACGGCACTGAACGGTGCAGTTCTCCTGGGTTAACAACACCAGAGTTCCACTTTCCTCCCTTGTGAGAGAAGCTAATGATAGCACCCACGTCACAGGGCTGCTTACAGGGGTGATGGGAGAGAGTTTCGCAGATGTTAGCTTCTGGGGTTGTGGGGGGGGGGCACACATGCAGGTGTGTGTCAGCCTTGCCTTTGTCAGGTGAACTACCTTTAAAATGCCATTTCCCCCTGCTCAACAGACCCGTATGCCGTGTGCCCGGCACTGTTCTACGTGTTGGGGTCACAGCGGTGAGCCAGACAGACGCACTCCCCACCGCTGAGCAGGGCAGGACACCACGTGTTTGTAAACCTACAGACCTGCTCGCTTCCCTCCTCCCTGCACAGACGTGCTGTGAACTCCCGGGAGGTTCCAGGCTTTGAAAGGGGGGAGGGATTCCGGAACGGAGAGGCTCCCGGTCTGCTTTTTCTGACTGTAATGTGGAGGCAGGTGCACTAGGTGGCGGTATTGGGCCACATTAGGCTTTCAGCACTAGTGGCTCTTCCCGCCAGACCCCCAGATCTTCGCTCTTCCAGAGCTCAGACTTTCCAGGATCCCCAAGAGTATCTGAGATTTCAGGCCCCGATATTCCAGCATCTATGTCTCCCCGGACCCCACGTCCCTAAATTCTGGACACCCCCGACCCCCTGACATCCCAGGCACTAGATCCCCAAATTTCAAACCACCCCAGGGCCCAGACCCTTAAGACTCTCACCCTCAGACAGCCCAGGGCTCCATAACTTCCACACCCCACCCCAGACACAAATCCTCAGAGCAGATCTTCCAGACCCCCAGCACCTCCAGCATTCTCAACCCCCAATCCTCAGACCGCCTTCCGTGCCTCCCAGACCCTCCTCGCTTCCCAGATCCTCAGAAACCTAGACTCTGCAAACCCCTACACACTGTCCGCTGTCTTCAGACCTTTCCGGACTCTGCAGACTCCAGTTTCTTGAGAACTATCAGACGCCCCAGATCTCTCCTTATCTCCCAGACTCACAGACCTCTAGACCTCCACACTCCTACAAACAGCCACAGACCCCCAGTCTTCAACCCTCCCCAAGCCCATCAGATCCCCCGGGTTCCCACACCAAGAGCCGGGTACCCTGACTGCCACTTCCCACCAGAGGCTCTCTGGGAGAGCTTTCTGCTGGGCCAGGGGGTGCTGATCATCCCCTACCCTGGAACATGATGCCTCCCCCTGCACTTGGTGAGGACCAGTGCACCTAGGAATGAATGCCACAGCTGGAAGGATCCCAGCTTGCAGAGATGAGCAAATTGAGCCTGGAAGGAGGGAAGACGCTTGCTCAAGGTCCCCAGCATGTAGATGGGACCCAGACCCCCAATTCCTGGCTCCTGCAGTGACTGGCACAGAGTAAGTGCTCAGCAAATGCTGGCCATTGTGATTACTATTATCCACTCAGCTTAACCACCCTTGTCCCGGCCCCAGCCCGGAGTGACCTTTCCAAGGCCCAGTGTGGGACCATTCTATCTTCCCAGGACTGAACAAGCACACCACCTCCTAATTTAGCAACATCTGCAAATTTAATTAACAAGCTGTTTATCTTCCTGGCCCAGCGATTAATAAAGGTGTCAGGCAGAACAAGGCTCCATGCAGCTCGCTGCAGTGCCCTGAAAATGCCCCTCCTTCCACAAGAGGAGCCTGGCCATTTATCAGAGGGATGGGGCGGGAGATACTTACAAAGATCAGAGAAGGGGAGAAGAGAGAGAGAAGGAGAGAGGCAAAGCTGGGAGCTCCACAGCGTCACCCCCCAGACACCTGGTCCTTGTTCGGTGGTTAAGTGATCGGGCACCGAACACCTGCCGTGTGCCCAGCACTGGGTTGTGTGGACACTCAACGAACAGCACCCGGATAGTCATCCCACCGGACTCGTGAGCAGCTGGGGGAAAATGCAGTGTGCAGACTGAAGTCATCTTTTCCAACATTGGCCTTAATCAGACAAATGGCTCGCCGGCCAGGGCCCACCGTGCCCCCATTCCGGGGAGAATGAGCAGTTAGCTGGTGGGTGTGCTGCCTTCTGGAGCTGTGGGAGCCTTTCAGTAAGGAGTTAAGAAAGCCACCGCCTTTGTGCTTGGTGGTGTCTTCTTGTCGGTTTGTGCAAGTTGGAGCTTTGCGGCCATAATCACTCCCTGCCACCCCCCCCCCTTCCCCAAAATAGCTCTGGGTAAATAGCTCCAGGGCAGTTACAGTCAGCACTGTTTATGATCAGAGCTAGGACAGCATTTGACCATTTGGTCTCCTAGACATGCAAAGATGGAAACAGACCCAACCAGCCCAGCACGTGCCTTTTCCAGGTGAGGAGACTGAGGCACAAAGAGGTGAAAGTGACTTGTGTCAGTGAGAAGCACAGCCGCGATTAGATACCTCCCTAGATTCTCTCTATCAAACGGAACTGCATCCCTCAGCCTCATTATACCACCCTACCTGCACCCTGCCCCCCTCCAACCTGGGAATAATCTTCTAACCCTGCCCTCCTCATCCAGACACACATACACCCTGTGGGAACTCACAAGTGTGCCCAAACAGCTGAGAGACCTTGGGATGGACACACGTACATGTAAGCACATGCACACACTCAGGCTGATTAAAAGAGAAACCCCAAAGCGTCCACCACCCACCTTGTTCTGCAGATGTTTTCCTCTTCACTGTCTCTTCCACCCCCCACCAGACTCTCCCTTCTCCAAATTCTCAGCTAATGGCTTTGCTTCTCATTACACTGAGAAGAGAGCAATTGGAGGGAGACAACCTCTCCACCACCAAAGGTCAACTGGCCGGGCAGAGCCTCCACTTTGACTACTATTAAAGCGGCTACACTATCTGCGCCCCCATCTAAGACCCTCCCTCTGGACCCCTACCACCAGGTCTGCTGCTCTCCTGGCTTTCTTGTCTCCTTTGCTTGTCCTCCTTATCTCCCAGCCTTGAGGGAGTTCTTAGGGCTCAGTCTGGATGCATCTCTTTTCTCCCCTCAAGTGCACTTGTCATGTCTGCTCATCCAGTCAGTGTCTTTTCATGTGGTCCATGAACCGAAGGCTCCCAAACTTGTCTCCTGAGCTGGAATCTCCTTGAACTAGAGATTAGTAAATATCCATCTTTATGTGATTCCTCCTCTTGGATGTTCATATAAGTCCCTCAAATTTAATAGGGTCTCAAAACAAACTTTCGTTGCCCCTGGCCCTAGCCAACCAACTGTCCCCCACCCCTGTCTGCCGCAGTGACCAGTGCCTTTCTGCTTTGGCCACCTTTACACAGGTACCATTGGACAACACCTGGCCTCTGGTCTACATGGGGCAAGGGGTTGGCAAAAAGGCTCAGCACCCAAGCCTGAACCCTCTGGAAATGTGGGAGAGGTTAATACCCATCAGGCCACCTTGTCTGGTGGGGGCAGAAGCGGCTGGCTGGATCGTCCCTCCTTCTTCCCCAGGCGCTGGTTCTGAGATGCATCTTGAGATGCTCTTCTGGGCGTCTCAGACTCAAGCACCGGTCACTGGGGGGTGGCCAGCTTGATAATTCATTGGCTGATAATTGATAATATTGATAATTCTGCTCTTGGCTCTCCCTACCTTCCAGCTCCCTGCACCAGCTGTTGTCTCGGGACCTGCTCTCAGGGGAACCTAGGCTAAGACCCCAGAGGAAGGGCTGCTCGGGGACTCCTTCAAGAAAGAGCCCCACCCACGTGTGAGCAGTGGGTTTACCCAACAGTCTGCAGCCGTTGGCTCTGTCAGCTTTTGAGCTGTGACTGCAGCAATGACTGAGCTAAAATCAAGAGTCGGGCGCTCAACCGACTGGGTCACCCAGGCGCCCCGACACACCCTAACATGCTTACTGGGCATCCTTCAGCTGTGCGCAGGGAGGCGGAGGCCAGATTCTGAGCAGTTGGGGTGGGGAGGGGGAGGAGGGCAACGGGCAGGGCTGCCCAGGCAGGGCCACAGAGGGAGGCTCCACACCTGTGCTGACCAGGAGGCAGAGCAGAGCATGTGCACAAACTGTGTCTGGACCGTGCTTGGGGGCGCAGGGTTGCTCTTCTTGTCTTCTAGAACAGACACTTGTGGGACCTGCCCGATCGGCAGGGGTAGACTTGCCCCTTGTCCAAGTGTCTGCAGGTGCCTGTCTGCTTCTCCAGGGCCTGTCTCTGGATAGAGAGAGCCCCTGGACCTCCCAATTCAATATGATTTTACTAAATGCCAGGTTGGTGGCAGCAGGCGTGGGGCATGGTGGGAGGGAAGAGCTTCCGTGCCAAGGAGCCCGCAGTTCTGGGGGTTGGCGACAAATACATGAACAGAGGTGCTTTGCCAAGCTCAAGACAGGTGTCATATCCAGAGACCACAAAGGCAAAAGGAGGAGATCTGGAGGGCTTCCCTGAGCAGGTGACGCTTGCCCTAAGTCCTGAGGATGAGCAAGGATGGGGGAAGCAGGAACACTAGGGGGGGGCGCAGCATGCCAGGGTGGTGCTGGAGTGGGCCAGACTGGAGGCAGAGTTTCGGCTTGGTGGCGGGCAGGAGGGGTCACTGAGGTCACTGGAAAGGCTGGAAGTCGGGAAATGTTCAGATTTGTGTCTGGGAGGTCGGCGCTGGCCACTTTTGCAGAATGAAGAGGGTTTAACTGGGCAGGAAGGCAGGCAGGCGGGAGACAAGTTGGGAAACCCAGATCCAGGCAAAGACAGATGGAAAGGAGAGGGGGACCTGCGGGAGGGGGCTGGGGCGGGGGGTTGTTCGTCTCTGCTGGCTTGGGTTTCTCCACACAGGCGGGTAGGAGACTTCTCTCCTCCTTGTTGCTAACGGAGGAAGAAGGGTGGGGAGGAAGCAAGACCCAGCACCTCTCAGCGTTCGAATTCACCGCTATCTTTTTTGGTTAGAAATTGATGGCGGGAAGTGGCTGGGAGAAGTAAGATTTAGCCTTCCAAGCAGGCAGCAAGGAAGGAAGGGACCAGAAGCGCTTCCACCAGCTCATTTGCATTTCAAACAGCCAGTTTGTTTTATCTCCTAATTAGCATACTCACCCTGTGCTGAAAACGAGTCCATTAAAGGAGACTCTGCTCCAGGCCTAGCTCCTCCTTTAAATATTTTTAAAGTGCATGATTAATATACTTGCCCAGCTCTGCCTGGGACTGTGTTGGGGGTCAGGGGGCAGGTAAATGAAAGAAAATGGCTGCACTGGGCGCTGACTGGCTGATTAATCACGGCCTCTTTTCTATAAATCACGGCAGATGGCAGGAGCCGGCTGCAGGCCCTCGTGGGGAATGAGGTGCTGCGGACAGGATTGGAATAGGGGTCGGAGGAGTCCCTGGAAAGAAGGCCCTGTTTGTGTCCCTGCAGACCTTGAGCCCCACCCCCTCCGTGCTCCCGAGGGAGCATTTCCAAGTTCAAGGGAAGCTGTGCCTGCTGGGAAAACGGGAAATCTCTTCCTCTCGGATTTTTCGGGGTATAATAATGACAGCATCAATTTTAGGAATACCTGACATTGGGGTAGGAGGGGTGGGGGCAGTGCAGTATTTATACATAGATTGTCCCAGATTCCTCCAACAACCCCATTTTTCAGATAGGAATGTGAGGCTCGGCGAGGTCAAGGATCACTCCTAGTGGTGCTGTCCCAGGCCAGTCTCACCCCCAAAGCCAGGTGGTCGACCCACCTCCCTTCTGCCCTTTCGAGGCAGGGGTGGGGGAGGGGCCCGATCCAACCCATCCATCCGTTGTCCGGAAGTGTAGGTCCTGGGCATTGCCTCCTGTGTCTGGTCCCCCAGGACGCTGGCCCTGCCCGGTCAGCCTCCCTCTACGCTCCCACATCCGGCTCAGATGTCCCTCCCCGGGGGCCCTTCCAGAGACAAGCTCTCCTCAGGTCCACATGCACTCTTGTCCACACTTCCCCAAGTTGTATTGAGTGGTGTTTTACTTGTCTCTTGACTTGTCCTTCTTCCCAGGGATGACAGGTTCCCTCAAGACGACAGGACCTGTGCCCACGGCCCCCGTGCAGCCCCAGGGGTGAGGCACGGTGTCAGGTTCTGCGGTGACACGGCAGATTTGTATCCGGTCTCCTTAGCTCAGCTGGCACTTGGGTTTCCGGAATTCCCTTCCCTGCAGAGCTCCGATTGGAGTTTGCAGGCGATGGGAAGGTGAACAGGGAGAAGCAGCCGTACCCTTCTGACCCTCGGAAGGCAGCGTGGGACACAAGGTGCCTGCTCTGGCACTCGTGGGTGTGGCTGATCTGCAGGGGACGGACTCGGTGCCGGGACAAGCCAGACCCTCCCCGAGCCTTCTTGACTCCTGGGTAGAGTGTGTGGTTAGCTCCACGAAGAAGGCACCGGCTTCCCCGGCAGGTTAGCTCAGCCTCAGAGATGCAGGCACAGAGGCGGGGACACATGGGCTTGGGTTCGGGTCTTCCCCCTCGGGTGGTTCCGGCTCAGCCTGTCCGGTTCGGTATGTGCTTGTTCCCCCCTCCCCCCCCCCCCCCCCCCGCCCGGCTCAAGCCATCTTCCCTATCTTCCCTTCCCTCGGCCTGTCCTGCTTCCAGATCCAAGCCCCAGGCACAGCAGCCATAGTCTCCAGCCTGCTTCCACAGCTGCCCAAGAAGGTGGCAGTCCACATCGGCAGAGAAAGGAAACAGCAAACCCTGAGGTGCTGGGGTCGGATGCGCGTGGTGCTTGCAGAAGAAGGCCTGGTTGGCTGAAGCAGAACGAGCAAGGGGACACCAGTAGAAGGGGACTCCAAAGAGGCAGGCGGGGCTAGGTCACATCAGCCTTGCCAGGGGAAGGATGCCAGAAGAGACCCAGTGAGGCACATTTTGGAGAGCTCCCTCTAGCTGTCGTGTGCACCATGGTCTGGAAGGGGACAGGAGAGCAGACAGAGGGACCAGAAAGGTCAGCACAGCCATCTGGGCCAGAGGCAGTGGCTGGGACTTGGACACGGGCTGAGAGGAACTGCAAGCAGCCCTGATGTGACGGAAGGAGGGCGATGCCCAGACAGCTCCAGCGTGTGGCTTGGTGTCTGGGTGGGTGGTGATTCCACAGACAGAGATGGGGATCTGAAGGGGTGGGAGAGAGATGAGGGGGCGGAGTAACAAAGTCATGTTAGGGTCCAGATGCCAATTTGACATCCACCTGCGGGGCCGGGAGGACTGAAGGGAAGGCATCATCCGCTCATGTGATGGATGGTATTTAAAGCCCCCAGGATGGAAGGAAGTCGGGAGGCTGAGCCTTGGGGGTCCCCAACATTTAGGGGTCAAGGAGGTGGGAGCAACCAGCAAAGGAGATCCAAAGGGAATAGCCAGCAAGGCAGGGGGAAATCAAGAAAGCCAGTGTGTAGAGGTTTGCTATTTATCTAATGGCAAATACTCTGGAAACACGTAAGAGTAAATAGCAATTGGGGCACCTGGGTGGCTCTATCGGTTGAGCGACCGACTTCGGCTCAGGTCATGATCTGAAAGCTGGAGGGTTCCAGCCCCGCATCAGGCTCTGTGCTGACAGCTCAGAGCCTGGAGCCTGCTTTGGATTCTGTGTCACCCTCTCTCTCTGTTCCTCCCCCACTCATGCTCTCTCTCTGTCTCTCTCTGTCTCTCAAAAATAAGTAAGCACTAAAAAAAAAAAAAAAAAAAAAAGAGTAAGTAGCAATTGTTTAGAAACCTGGGGGGGGGGGTGGTTCCCACCACTTCCTAAATGATGCGAGAGGCTCACTGTGCCTGGACTATTTGTACAGCAATGTGGTCTATGCAGAGCCCCCGCTTGTCTCTCTCCAGGGAGGCCGGAATTTGAGGTTGTGCCAGGCGGAGGTGCCTCCATCGACTGCCCCAGTGAAACCCTGGCACTGAGATTCTAAGGAGCTTCCCTGGTGGAAAGGATTTCAAATACGTTGTCATAACTCGTTGCAGGGGAGTTAAGCATGTCCTGTGTGGCTCCCCTGGGAGAGGCTCTAGGAAGCTTGTCTGGTTTCCTCTGGACTTCACTCCATGCACCTTCTCCTTTTGTTGATTTGCTCTGTACCCTCTTGCTGTTAAAAAAAAAATATCTTAGCCATAAGTATGCTAAGTTCTACTATTAAATCATCTAGCCTGAGGAGGGTGGTCTTGGGAACCCCAGCACAAATGGGTTAAGAATAATATACTATTATAATTTAAAAAAGAAAATCTTTGACCTGGGACTGACTTTCTTCAGTCATGGATTGCCTTTTTTTTCTTTTAAAAAAACCCAATTTTTTAACGTTTATTATTTATTTTTGAGAGAGAAAGAGAGACAGAGTGCACACAGGGGAAGGGCAGAGAGAGAGGGAGACACAGAACCCGAAGCAGGCTCCAGGCTCCGAGCTGTCAGCACAGAGCCCGATGTGGGGCTCGAACCCACGAACTGTGAGATCATGACCTGAACTGAAGTTGGACGCTCAACCAACTGAGCCACCCAGACGCCTCATCCATTGCCTTTTCTAAAGCCCAAGACAGAAATTTATTTTTTCAGGCACTGCTTCTTGACCCCCCCACCAGAATATTGCCCATGGTCTCTTGTCCACTCCAGATGCTTCCCATCCTGTCAAGTGCAGATCAGCCACTCTCCTCCAGGAAGCCCGCCCTGAGTGCTCCCCTCTCCCTCCCTTGGCTTCAGGACTCTGCTTCACCCGTGGCTGCCCAGTTAAATCTCAGAACTTCTGAAGTTGCAGTCTAGGCTGCTGGTGTCCTGACTCTCCAGCCATCTGGCTCCAGCAAGGCCCTTCTCAGAGCTCTTCCCCTTCAGGCTGGGGTGAGGGTCAAGGGACACGGCAGCGGGGTCCACTCTGGAAGGGTCCACTGTGACCAGGGATAGGCAGCTTTCCTGCCAGGCCTCGTTTTTCTCATCTATGAGGTGCAGAGGACGGGTGAGCCACTGGAAGTGAGTGGAGGGTTTTGCAGCCTCTGGGATGCAATTCAGAGTGAGGGCAGGGAAGCCCAGAGACGTGCCACCCGGACCCCCCTGCCCCTGACCCTGCTGCAGGCCATCCCTGCTCCGCACGACAGCCCTGCCTGCTCTCTCTCGCCAGGGGGCGCTGGTGGGCTAGTTGCTGGACCCCTGTCACCACCCCTCCTGGTTCTGTAGGACCCTGCCCTTGCAACTAACAATCGTTCTCTCAGGATCCAATTTCAAACAGACTTCGGAAAAACCGCTTTGAGTTCACTGCGGCTTTGACTTTGGCTTTCAGAACCACATTGGGAATTCAGGAAGGTTCCAGGGCTAACCTTGAACCCCAGCAGAGCCAGAACAGAAAGAGCACTTTGGGTGAAAGATTTAGGGACAAATCCAGCTGCTCTCGGGACTGGGGGTGCTTGGCGTGAGGTGAGGGCACCTTCACCCCTCTTTCCTTCTTGCTCTGGAGGATGGCATATCTTGGGGAAGGGTGGAGCCAGGGCCCCCCACCCCCCCACCTCAAGTCTGCAGCAGAACCTTCCCTCAGAATTTCCCACACGGTGACAGATTCTTCTTTGAGGTGAGAAGTCAGAACCTGAGGCCGAGTTTCCCATTCTGCCAACCCAGGACACCCAGGCAGGTGATGCTGGGGGTCAGCTCCTGGCTGGCCCTGGACAGCAAAACAGTCTTGACCGGGCCCGGGAGGACTGAGGCCAGCAGGGAACACAGCCCTTCCTGGGAGAGATGCTACTTTCACGGACTTTGTCATCAGACCCAAGCCCACCCACCCCTGAAGGGGCCTGGCCTCAAGGCTCAGCGAGAGGAGGGGGCCCCGTCCCCCCAGGAACCCACCATTTCCCCAAGGACTGCAGCGATTTGCATCCTTAGCAGACACCTCAGCAGAAGGAGAGGTGGAGTATCTGGAATGGGTGGTGGTGAGGTGGAGGAGGTTGCTGGAAAGAGAAGGAAACAGGGTTGAATGTTTCAGGGCACTGATGTCCCCGAGAGAGGGATGGGTATCAGAGAAGAGAAGGGGTTTGCACGGTTTGAAACCAGAGTTTAGACTCGATGTGATAAAAATAGGGAGCCATAGCAGCTTCTTGAGTGAGGGAGTGGCAGGGTGGGGGGAGGGAGATTGGGGCGGGGCAATGAAGGAGATCGGTGACTGATGTAAGTCTGCACACATCCGTGACAGATCTTTAACCCACAGAACCCCCTGGTTCCAGTTCATTTACTAAATTAACCTTAGGAACTGCCATCAAAAATCACATTTTCAAGTGACGTGAGAAAACGCCCGTAGTGTAGCGCTGAGTGAAAAACTGAGACCGTAGTGTAGCGCTGAGTGAAAAACTGAGACGCCGTCCAGCATGTACATTATCATCCTGATTTTGTAAGAAAATCCCACGTGTCTGCATTGGTTGGGGCACAACTGCTTGGATTGCTTTATGATGAAGACTTATTTATGGTGTTGTTTTTTCATTTTCCCTTTCTTTGCCAGAATATCTTCCTTCACCTCCTGGGAGGATTTCGGGCTTAGCCTCCCTGTCCCTGGGATAGGAGGAACTAGTTTCTGATTACGAGTGATTTAGCCTCTGGATTTCAGGGCCCTCCAAGTCCATCAGGAGGGGACAGGGTAGAGCATGGGGCAGGGAGAAGCAGGTGGCTGGGAGGGGCTCCTCTCAAACAAGGGGGAGATTCTGGACCTGGGCTGGATGGGGGGGGCACTCAGAGGCCCCAGGGAAGGCCCCAGACATCAGGGAGGGCCCTCCAGTGGTCACATCCGGGGGCCTCTAAGGAATGTTCCACAGGCGCCGGTTTCCAAACACAGCAAGATCCCCATATCCAGGAGATGTCCGTGCAGAAGCAGAGCCCCGGTCTCTCTCCTGGGTTCCTTATGCGCACAAACATAAGTGACAGGTGACTCAGGGGCCTTCGACAGCACTCTCCACTCACCACACCCTAGTGCTGGGTGAGATCCAGAACTAGGGCACCATCCAGGGGTTGGGGGAAGCTTAGAACCCACACTGAGCTGAGTGACAGCCCAAAGTGCCAAGCCGTTTCCTGCAGACTCAAGGTGGTGGCCGGAGGGGGTCTCTCCATCGCACAAACTGAAAAAAGAAAAGCAGAAAAGGAAAGGATAAAGGAAAGAGTCTGGAGGGAATATACCAACTCTACCCAGCACTCTCTCTGCAGGTGGGGTTAGAGTGGTTTTGCTTTTCCTCTTAACAGTGAGCTGCGGTTTTCTAATTTTCTACAATGAGCAGATGTGAATTTTAAAATTAGGAGGAAAAAAAATGCAATCAGGAAACCAGCCCTGGGGAGACCAGGCTTAAGGGGACAAGGACAGAGTGGTGTCACTGGAGGCACGGGGCTCCTGGAGTAGCTTCCGCACTGGCCCTGAGGGAGAGAGACCCGAGACACCTGTGTGGCATGTGCACACCCCTCACCCCTTCCTGGCCAGCTGCCGCCCCTCCCCCTGCTGTCACTCACTCCTAGAAGCCAGATGGTGCCACCACCATGTTCCCAATTAGAGGTGCCTCATTACTGGCCAGCTAGTGCCCACCAGTCCACCCCAGCCCCCATTTGTCAAAGTGTGGTTAGGGCTCAGGGTTTCTTCTAAGACAATAAGAGCATCATACTGGGTGAGATCCAGTATCCCTGTATCCTGGTTACAGGATTCATCCCAATCTTTTTCTTTTTCAACCCTGAAAGTTATAAGCCATCAAGCCCTAAGAATTTGCCTTCAAAATCTCTCTCCCCCTCCGATATATCTCCCCGTCTCCCCATTCTATGCATTTCCCTTTTTCTCACTCCCTTGTGTCCATTGCAGTGGCCGTCTTGCTGTTTTCCCATCTGTCCGCTGCTCAGGTCAGGCCACCGGAGACACAAATACTGAGATTGTGCTTCTCTATTCAAAATGACTTCAGTGACACTTCCCTTCCCTTCCACCAAAGCTTAGAGGATAAAACCCGAGGCCCTTTTCCTGCAGCTCGAAGCTCTCTGGGATCAGTGCTGGGGGTAGTAGGATACACAGCCCGCATGTTACTACTCCCTGCCGTTGCTCTCACGGCAGGCATTACTAATCGATCACAGCACTCTCCCTCTGCTAATCCAGGAGGTAGCTTTGGAGTAATCTTCAGGACACGATGTCCCAGAATTCCAAACTACAACTGGTCCAAGTGGGCCATCTCCAGTCCAATCCTCGCCCAAATGTCCGTGCTTATCTCCCTCCTGCCACCCCATTCTCCTGTCCAGCCGCATGGATGCATTGACATGCCCACACTGAGATGATCAGAGAAGGTGTAAAGGTGGGACTGGCGACACAGGTGTGGGAAGTTGAGAGGTAACCCAAGGCTAGTGCATACGCCAGGACTCACAACAGGAGGGCTGTTACACCCTCTGACTAAAGAGGCAAAAAACCCCAAAGAGGGAGAGTTGCACTGAATCGTAGCCTGAAGCAAGCCCCAATGAAGGGAGCCAGCGGGGGATAAACACCTGGCCTCCTCCTTCTGCCTCTCTCGCATCACATGCCTGGGCTCGCCATTGCCCGAAGCCAAATAAAGCTGGATGGTGAGAGAGCCCACTGAGGTTGACCCCATAGGACAGAGCAATGCTAAGGGTGGATCAGGGAGACATGGGAACATTCTAGCCCCCCGGAGGGTTCCCTGCTCAGCCCCACAGAGAAGTTCTTGTGAAAAGACCCTCAATGTGCTGCTTATTCTCACACTACCCTGCTTTTGTTCAGAAAAACTGATACGTGACAAGAAAACGCAGTAAAGTAGGACCAGGGCCACCCTGCATACAGGTATTGAGAACAGAGAGGATGGATGTTAATGGGTGCACGTATCAGGGAAGGCTTCTTGTAGGAGGCGGGGGTAGAGCAGGGTTTTCAAAGGAAGGTAGTGGTCTTGTTCCATAGCTGTTTAAGTCTTCATTCAGGACAGAAGTTCCTTTTCTTTGGATGAGCTGGACTGGGCTGGGTGACACCTTGTTTGGATAGAGGTCCAGCCACATGGAGAAGAGAGAAGGGATTTCGCAGACCTCACTGTGGCTCCCACATGCACTCCCCGGGGGATGTGTGAGGGTAGCACGAGGCCAGGACTACCTTCTTCCTGCACTGCTGAGGGAAAATGGCCCCCGAGAATGGCATGGCCGGCCTTCCTCATTATCAGGGTGGAAATTCCAAACAGCCTCCCCACATCATGGCCCTGATAATCATAATAAATTGTAGCATTTCAGAGCCCAAAGCCCAGAGGTGGCTGGGGCACATTAACAGGAACCTCAGCTTGCAGCAATACGCCGCCACAAAATAAAAGTGTGGCCTGAAACCTCTCTGCACCAGCCAGAGGCGCCCCGGCTTATTTCCGGTCCTTACCTAAGCCAACCTCATTAGTCTCACCCGAATATGTTCCCCTAATGATGCTCCAGCAGAGGTAGGGGCACACGTCCTTATGGTCTGGGCAGCCGGGCCTCCTAATAAAAAGTAATAATAATAATTAACAACAACCTATTAGACTCTTTTCTCCCCGCTCCCCACCCCCAAGCCCCATCCTGGCGCGGGTCCAGGAGCACTGGGCCCCTGCAGCGTCGCCCGAGATTTATTCCGGACATGCCGCCCTGGCAAATGGCTCCGGTCCTCTCGCTCCCCGCCCATGGACGAACATCTGCTGGTGGTTCCTGGGAGTTCAAGGGCTTTGGTGGGGTGGCTTGGAGGCTTTGCTACCACTTCTGCTCCGGAAAGCCCCGGGCAAGCCCCGCTCTGTGCCTTTGGGTCCGTGTTCTTCGCCCAGGAATACCTTTCCTTGTCGCCCGCCCATTCCCTCTGCCAGGCCCTCTCAGCCACCCCCCAAACATAGCTCTGGCTGCCCTCCTCTAGGCGTCTTTCCTAATAACCTCTGGTGGCAGTCACAAGCCGCCGCCTTGGGCTCCCTCTGATAGCCTCCTGGATGGACATCCCATTGTCCTCTTGTGTGTCTCTCTCTGAGGCCAAGGGCACAGTGCCGGGTACCATGTTGCCTTATGAGTCTGTTGCATGAATCCATGTGATGCATAAGATGCTCAGAGGAGAATTTCGGAAATAGAACGTTAGCATCTTCATATCTTCCATGTGGCTAAATGTTAAATTCAGCACCCAGAATTGGTAGCCTCAAGGGTGGTCACAGATGCCCCCCTTCCTAAAGACATGAGCTATACGTGGCCGTTACCTACAGCAAAGACACGGCCCGAGGCTTAGTGGCACCATGTTGCCGGCCACAGCGCCAAGGGCAGTGCCGGGGTGGAAGGCTGATGATACTCCCGGGGCACAGCACGGGTGAGGGCAGAACAGCCGGGCTTTGTGTAGATTTTCTGTGTCTGCATGGTCTTTGAAGGTCATCTGCAGGCCTGTCTGACCACAGGAGGTGGGGGGGTGGGGCGGGCGCGGTGAGGGTGAGGGCTCTCCCTTCTCAGTTGAAGAGGGGAAGGGTTGAGTTTTCCTTCCTCCTGCCCGAGAGGAGGTGGGGAAGAATCTGATGAGGGGGTGCCCTGTCCGCGTGCAGGCAACCAGGAATGAAGGCGAAGGGGCCTTCGAAAGCCTGACTGGGTGGTTGGTCTCATTGGGTGCCAGGGGCCAGGCTGGTCCCAAGTAAACAGAGGGCCCTCCCCCTTGGAATGCAGGAACGAGAAGAATCCTCACCATCTCTGTCCTCCACAGGCTCATGCGTCCAGGGCTGGATGCCTAGGATGCTTGTTCACGCTGTCTCATCTCTGCCTAAGGGTCAGGAGAGGCATGCGGGTGCGTGGACACGCCCACAGCGCGCACACACGTGGGGCAAAAACTCAGGCACCAAAAATATTTTTAAATACTCAATATTATTCCGTGGCAAAGCACCTGTCCTCTCAGAAGACGACAAGAAGTCCATCATTCATTGTTCCCGGGGGCATTTTTGGAGCGGAGGGGGGCACTGATGCAACAGCAGGGGAACTGCTCACTGTCTTGGCCTTTGGATCCTCCAGGGAGGAAAGCGAGCCGGACTTTATTATTGTTTTATTTTTATTTTTTAATTTTTTTTTTAACGTTTATTTATTTTTGAGACAGAGAGAGACAGAGCATGAACAGGGGAGGAGCAGAGAGAGAGGGAGACACAGAATCGGAAGCAGGCTCCAGGCTCCGGGCCATCAGCCCAGAGCCCGACGCGGGGCTCAAACTCACGGACTGTGAGATCGTGACCTGAGCTGAAGTCGGACGCTTAACCGACTGAGCCACCCAGGCGCCACGAGCTGGACTTTAAACAAACACACACATCCGAGGATAATTGCAGACTGGGACAAGTGCGGCGAAGGAGAATGTCCCTGTTCTGGGACAGTTTGGAAGGGGTCTGGCTTTGTCTGGGTCAGGGAGGGAGTTCCCGACAAAGCGACAGTCTGGAAGATGTGGAGGGTTACCCGGGTGGGGGGCAGCAGGAGTGGGAAGTGAGGGTCCAGGAAAAGGGAGCAGTCTGGGCCAAGGCCCTGGGGCCAGCTGGAGCCTGATGGAAAGAAGGCCAGGTTCGTGGGAAGCAGGGAGGCAGCGGAGCCCGACAGGATGTTGTAGGATGTTGGTCGTTACTATACGTACAAGGGAAGCGTGATGGGATTTGCTGGCGGCGGGGTAGAGAACCACAGGAGGGCAAGGGCAGATTCAGAGGGCGTGAGAAGGCTCTCTCACCTCAGTCCTGGTAGGAGGTGAGGGGATTAAGTTAAGAAATTTGCCAGCAGTGGAGGTGGGTTGGCTAGGGAGGTTCTAGAGAAGGCATAGTCGAGGATGCCCTCTGACCAACTGACTTACAAAAAAGGGTGGAGGCGAAGCCCAGACCAGCCCAGGTTTGAGGATGATGTTGACCGAATCATCTCCAGGCAGAGGGGTGGGGGCTGTGGTATCACTCAGAGCGTCCCTGGGCTTGAAGCTGGGAGCTGAGTCAAGGCCAGAGGGGCCGATAGGTGGAGAGAGTGGGGAGGTCCAGGGCTCTGCCACACACACGCCCCCAGGCCCTCACTCCACCTCTCTCTCCAGCACCTTCCCGCCTCCCACTGACTTCCAGGTGGAGAGGAGCAGATCCCAAATCAGAGCTACGAACAGGCAATCCTGTTTTTAAAATACTCCTGTGAAAGACGATTGTTTTTCAGCTGAAATATTAGGGATATTCCAAACAAGTAGCAAACTCTGAACATGGACACAAATTGAAAACTTGAAAGGGGAATGAGCACCAGACCCCAAATGATTGGCGTGAAGGGGACGATAACCTCCATGAATGTAATGTCATCAGGCTGTCCTGTAGTCTGCGAGCAGATGGCCCCCGTCTGAGGCTCCCCCAAGCCCCGGGGCCACCCAGAGCTTGTGCGCTACCTCCCGGGCAGTCCTCAGAGTGTGGTCCCGGCACCAGCAGCACCTGGGAGCGTATTAGAAATGGTACTTCTGGAGGCGCCTGGGTGGCTCAGTCAGTTAAGCATCCAGATCATGATCTCGTGATCTCACGATCCGTGAGTTCGAGGCCCACGTCCAGACTCTGTGCTGACAGCTCGGAGCCTGGAGCCTGCCTCAGATTCTGTGTCTCCCTCTCTCCCTCCCCCGTTCACTCTCTGTCTCTCTTAAAAATAAACATTAAAAAAAATTTTAAAAAGAAAAAAGAAATGGTACTTCTGGAGGTGCCTGGGTGGCTCAGCTGGTTAAGCGGAAGGAAGAAGGAAGGAAGGATGTACAGAGGAAAAGTCACGCTTACAAACAGTTACTTCCCAATCTCCCCTCCCTGCCCCAAACCCTGCAGCCACAAGTCAATACTTGCCATCTGCGTACATTTGCTCATTCTGGATATCTTATGTAAATGGAATTATACAGTGCGTGGCCTTGTGTGTCTGGCTTCTTTCACGTGGCATCGTGGTTTCCGGGGTTCGCCTATGTTGCAACACGCATCAGAGCTAGATTCCTTGGTATATGGTTGAATAATATTCCGAGGAATGCACAGACCACACGGGTCTGTGTTTTCACCAGCCCCCAGGCGATTCTGAAGCGTGCTCACTTTGGAGAAGCACCACCCAGCAGTACTGGGGACCGAGTCCCCTGGGGGGGTGGCCCATTGTCCCCCCAGCGTGCTTCCCCAGGCCCCCTGGATCTGCACACTGCAGACCCCACTCCAGGCTGTAGTGCCACTGCTCTGGCTTTGAAGACTGACTCTGTCACTAACCAGCTCCAGGGGAACTGGCAAGGGCTCTGCCCTCTCCAAGCCTCAGTTTCCCCACCCATAACGGGCTATGGTGAGGGGTGAGTAGGGATCACCCAGAACCAGGCTCAGTCAGGGAAGTCTCATTCAACGGGCCCCTGTGAGATTGCCATTTGTGTAGCTTGAATGACATTGAATATACCTGGGGGAAAACCTGTGTGGGTTAAGGATCTGGCATTTTATTCTGAATTCAACAGAGGCCATTAGAGGCTTAAGGCGAGTGAATGAGAAGAGCAATGTACTTTATAAAAAGATCCCTTGGATGATAGGTCAGGGATGCCGTTTTCCTTTCCTTGGGGGTCACTGACAGCCCTCATCCCCACAGGGTCATTGGACCTCCCAAGAGATGTATGAGTCAGGGGATGACCCAGCTGAGACTTCATGGGACCCTGTTCTCACTGAACTGGCCACCAACTCTGGGAAGTGGGTAGAAGACAAGACAGATGAGAAGAAAGGGATCCGAGACAGATTCCAATCCATCTGCTTGTTAACACCATGCATTCCCCTAGGCCGTGATGTCGGAAGATGGTAGGCAGCATCTCTGGTCAAGCCTCCCAGTGTCTAGACTCTTCCCAGCCTGACACTCCAGTCCTCTGGGTCACGGTGGAGCCGGGCAGGGACCCGGAAACACATCAGAGGAAGATCTGGAGCCAGGGATCCCCTGAGATCCTTCCATAACAGTGCCTTCAACACTGTGTGAGCACCATCTGGGAGACATTCTAGCTGCGTGACCTTGGCCAAGTCACTTAACCTTTCTGAGTCCCTACTCCTCACCTGCAAAGACAGAATAATCATAACCCCTTCAGGGCCATGGGAGAATCGGACGTAACACCTTGGTTACCGCGCCAAAAGCCCAGCCATGCAGGCCACTCCGTCCTGACCACTCGTAGGCTTCCCAGGCTGATGCTTGTCGCTGCGCTGCGCTCCCTTAGCTCAGTTTCCTCACACACGAGGAGATAAAGGTCTGGGCTGGAGGAGACCAAGCCCACACTCCCGACAGGCAGCCCCTTTGCCCCAGCAGCCCGGGTGAAGGGCAGGCACTGATTTGAAGGGGAAATTGTCCTGCTCGCTGTCCTCGGAACCTCGAGGAAGCCAGTGACACAACCGAGTGTGGACATTAATGCAATCGAAGGGTAATTCAATCACTTTATAGAAGTTGATCTGTCCTTTTTATTACAATTACTGTTGGCTGGGGTGTTTCGTTCCATCATGGAAAATAAACATCATTTATCATACTTGTAAAGATTAGCCCCCGACAGCTACAGCTCTTGCTTTGCATAAATGTGTATTAATGTCGGCCCTGCCCGCCGTGTGGGGAGAAGTCTATATTTCACAAGACTGATTAGGCCCCGTCACCACTGCTTTAAGTAATGTCTTATCATGACTGATACACCCCGACTGCAAAACAGCAGCCGGGGCGGGGGATGTGGGGGCTGCTCCAGGCAATTTATGGTGGCACCGAACGAAAAGCAGGCCCAGGAAGGTGGGCGTCTGTTTCCTCCAGGCTCTAGCCCATCCCTGACGCTGGGGACTGCCTTGGCTGCCCTTGTCCTGAGGCTCCTGCCCAAGAAGCAAGGGCTGCCCACAGGGACGTCAGGGCCAGGTTGACCAGGGCCTACTGGCCACTGCAGAGTGCCCAGCCTTTGAGTGTCTTCCTCTGAGACCCCCCACCAAGGCTCTCTCGCTCCTTTCCTCCAGTTGGGGGAGATTGGTCCTCCAGGCCCCTCTCTGTCATGACCCCCTTTGCATGGATTCCCCGAAGCCTCCTTTGCTTCCTTTCCGGGGCCCAAGCTGAGGTCCTGGCCGCCCCTGGCCACCACTGTTGATGGCCAGATTGGTCTCCAGCCCAGGCTTCTCTCCTGGACTCGGGCTGGCATCCATGACCTCCCACCCAGATGTCCTACCGTGGCACTAATCTCCTACTTTGTTCGTCTTCCCATCCGCCATCCACATCGTGGCCAGCGTGGCCCATAAACAGAAATGTGATCACAGCACTCTGAGGGCTCCACATTGCCCATGGGACATTACCCAAGCTCCCCCAAATCAGGCTCTCATGCTCTCCTCCTACAGCCAGACCTTCCTGCCCCAGCCACGCCAAGAGGGCCACGCTCCCTCTGAAAGACCTGTCTTGTGTCTTCCCAGCTTCTGGTGGTTGCCAGTAAGCTTTGATGTTCCTTGGCTTAGAGTCTCATCCTTCCCATCTCTGACTTTACCTTGGCACTCTCCCTGCATGTCTAACTTTACATGGTTAGATGCTTGTCGTATTAGATATGGACCCACCCTCCCCCCGCCCTCATGTGTCTTCATCTTAACTAATTACGTCGGCAATGACCCTATTTCCAAATAAGGCTACATTTGGAGATACTGGGGGGTTGTGGAATCCAACATACATTTTCAGCACGGTGGTAGTGGGGGGAGGGTCACTCTATAACCTGCAACAGTACAACGGTCTCCACTAAGCATTCACTAAGCAACCGCGAAAGTCAAATGGGCATAGGTCTTGGCAATCTTTACTACGAAGAGTTTGCCACGGGGATACAAGTGCACCTGTGGGGATGTGATTTTCAAGTAATTGCTGCTCCTTGGGAAGAAAGGACAATTCACTGTGCTGGAATCACTGAAGCCCAGATGCAGGGTCAGGTGCATGTCAGGCAAGGCAGCCAAAGCCACAGAGTATCGACAGCAGAGAACGAGACGGTGCCGACAGAGCAGCAGGACGCCTTGGTCACAGGTGGCGGGACACCCGCGGACAGCAGCGCCCAACCTTTCTGCGGTTTTTCCATCTTGATGAAAAAAATTGTCATGTTTTCCATTTCTGCAGATCCAATTTAACTGTGACTCGTGTTTCACAATTTTATGTGGCTGATTTTATGTACTTTTTAAGTTTCTTTATTTAGTGAGAGAGAGAGGGGAGTGAATGGGAAAGAGGGGCAGAGAAAGGGGGAGAGAGAATCCCAAGCAGGCTCTTTGCTCTCAGGGCAGGGCTTGATGCGGGGCTCGATCTCACGAACGGTGAGACCATGACCTGAGCTGAAACCAAGACTCAGACACTTAACTGACTGAGCCACTCGGGTGCCCCTGATTTTATGTACTTTCGACATCATGTTTCAGACATAACCTTTGACCTTGCAACTCTACTGTGTTGAATGTAGCTTTAAAAAAACAAAACAAAACCAAACAAAACAAAACACAAAAAATCCTGTTGTTTTAGCCAGCCAGTTTGAAGTTGTCTGGGCTCCTTGACCCCTGTATTCTGGCGTTCCAGAATTCTGAAGAGCTGGGATGTAAAACCATTGCATAAAACGAAGGCAGGTGTCCGCTGGGCCAGCTGTGCAGAGCAACGGCGATTGAGGGCGGGAACTGCTACTTCCAGGACAAATCATTGGGATCATGGCAACTTCTATTTTACAGATGCCCAGGCAGTCATTCTGATTTAGAATGACCTGTTCCAGCTGTTCTGTGGCTCCTTGCTGAAATAGTTAGAGTTTAGTGCAGGGAACAGAAACCATGCTAGGTGGTTTAAGCAGAAAGGGATTTAATACAGGGAAATAAAGATTCACAAAGTCCTTTGAAGGGGTAGAGGAGGTTCCAGCCTGGGTCCCCAGGGATGCCTACCACACCACAGAACAGGAAGTTATTCCAGAAACACACTGTCCTGGCTGCGATCCGGGGACCAGAAAGGTGGGGTTGGGAGGGTAACACTACCCCTACTGCCTAAGCACTGGTCATGGAGACAGCTGCCCTGGGACCCGTGAAGCTGGTGGCTGGGCTTTGGAATGCTGAATCCGGCCACTGCTGCCGTCGCCTCTCAACACAGTGAAGCTGGAGGCTGGACCCTGGTCTTTCTTGTGCCGGAAGAGAAAGCCCAAAGCTTTAGGAAGATGGCCTCCACTTTTCTTTTGTGGTTTTTTTTTTTTTTTAATGTTTATTATTTATTTTTGAGAGAGAGAGAGAGAGACAGAGCATGAGTGGGGGAACAGGTGGGGCAGAGCGAGAGGGAGACACAGAATCCGAAGCAGGCTCCAGGCTCCGAGCTGTCAGCACAGAGCCCGACGCGGGGCTCCAACCCACAGACTGCGACATCATGACCTGAGCCGACGTCAGACACTTAACCCACTGAGCCACTCAGAGGCCCCTGAAAGAGCCTATTTTCAAATCCAGGACTCCAATTGCAAGGGAATCTGAGAAATGTAGTTTAAGCTTTCAATCCATTCAGTAAGAGAAGACACTTTCAAGGAGGAAGACATAGATGCTGAGGTCCATGGCTGCACCCTATGCATTGGAACCCCGTTTTCATGGGCTAGAAAAATCCATTTGCTCGACAGAGAGGAGCAGAAAATGCACATACTCCAAGGAGGAGGAAAGTAAAACTAAGACTTCCTCAGACTTACATGTAAATGGAAATCAGTGCTCCTTTCCCTAACCTGAGCAAGGCTGTAACTGCACGCAAGGGAAAGAAGAACGTCTTAGCGCTGCCTGTCCAATGGAACTTCTTGTAATGATGGAAATTCTCCTATCAGTTCTGTGTAATGCAGTGGCCACTAGCCCAGTGTGGCTATCACGCCTTTGACACGTGGTTAGTGTGACTGGGTAACTGAGTTTTGACTTTTCATTCATTTAGAATGAAATGTACATGGCCATGGGGGGAGTGGCTACCATATTGGACAGTGCACTCCTAGAAGGGCCCAGAAAGGTCAAGCTCAGGACCCTGACTTCTTCACTCTGTTGGAGGTTGGATCCAGTTGGGTCTGGATAGGCCCAGAGGTAGAAAACAGCAAAGAAGGTAGAAAACACTGAAGAGGGGGTGACATTCTTGAGGCTCGGGGTCACAGGAAGGGTCTCTCCTTCTGGAGTGGCTGGGGTGTTGGAACTAAAAGAGAAGGAAGAGACAGGAGGGGAAGCAGAAGCCAAGGAAGTAGTTCATCTGGGCTTTCCACACAAGTAGGCAGATCCTCAGTCTGAAGAAGATACAGGGGTCCAGAAGCCTGGAATGCCAGGAGAAGAAACCAAACAAGAGGGAGTGGTGTGGCTTACTGGGAGCAGAGTCCATCCAGGCAAACCACAGCTGGGCTTGTATGAAGCCAACCCCAGTGACCCTACCCGGCCCACATAGAGGACAGGACAATATTGAGCTGGCAACCAAGAGTGTTTCCCATTGCTGCTGTAACAAATTACCGTAAACCAGGCACCTTGCACAGCACACATTTGTTATTTACATTTCTGTAGGTGAGGTATCCAGCTGGGATCTCACGGGGCTGACATCAAACTCACGGGGCTGAAATCAAAGTGTAGGCAGGGCTGCATTCCTTCTGGAGGCTTCAGGGGAGAATCGGTTTCCTTGATTTTTCCAGCCTCTTATGGCTGCCTGTGTCTGTGGTCCCTTCTTCCCCCGCAAAGTCCCCCAGGGTGACCTCTGCTTCAATCATCCTATCTCCTATTCTGACTGGCCCTCCTGCTTCCCTCTTACAGGAACCCTAGTGGCCTCATCTGGCCCACCCAGGTAACCCAGGATGATCTCTGGGTCTCAAAAAGCTTAACTTAATCACACCCGTAAAGGCACTTTTGCCTAAGGCAACATATTCACAGGTTCAGGGATTAGGACATAGACATCTCTTTGGAGTCATTATCCAGCCTCCCCCTCCTCTATTCCAACCCCTCCCCCCATTTCCCTGTTCTCCATTCCACTGTTACCCTGGCCTTCCTCTTCCTCTCTTCCCCTACTCTGCTCAGAGAAGGTTAAGAGGACAGTAGAGACCAGTAAGAAGCTGGGTGTCCTCAGAGGGAAACCCCCGGGTTGGGAGGGCAGGAGTCCCAGAGGAGGCAGGAATCCCTGACTCCCTTTGCCCTGTTCCCTTTGGCTCAGCAATGGAGCTGGTAGACCCCAGGTTGATCTGGAAGGTTAAGAGCAGAGGAAACTTGTGACCCTGTAGTAGTCAGGATAGGTAGGCTTTGCTAGTGTAACGAGCAGTTCCAAATCTCATTGGCTTGACCAGATGAGGTAAAGGCCTCACTGTCACTCCACTTCCATTGTGGGCAGACTGGGAGCTCTCCTTGTGTCTTCTCACACCAGGCCCTAGCCTGGAGACCCTGCCCAGGTCCCCGGTGGATGGAGAAGCACCATCCAAACAGCCACCAACACACTAGTCTGCACAGCCCTAGAGGAAAAGAGAAGCTTAACAAATTGCAATCTGACACTTGTCACTTGTCACTTTTCACTGGCCAAAGCAAGTCATAAGCCACCCCTGGTTTCAAGAGGGCAGAGAAGTACAACCCTGCCTTGTGCATAGAAGAACTGGAAACTTCTGGGGATCAGAGCTAATGACTACCGAGTTTCCTTTCCCAGGCAGAGCTCCAGGGAGGTGACCAGGCCCCAGGGAAGAGGCTACTCAGGATGTCTGCATGGGCAGATGGGCTCGGCACGAGCCCGCAGAGCTTTCCTGAGCCCAGGAGACGGGGGAGCAGTGTTGTTTCCTGCTGTGGGAGAAGGACAAGGCAGTCGCTGTGGAATGGGCCTTCCAAGAGGCTGGGCAGCAGCCAGGATCAGGATGTCGCTGCCGAGGCCAGAGTGGGCTGGCGGCGCCCCAGAAAAGGGACAGGGGATCCCGAATGGACTAAACTTACATGTTCACCAACAGAGGAATAGGGGCTCTGGACAGCGATTAAGTACAGATGTCGGAGAGCCAGGGGTATTTTGCTCACACCTGCCACAGCTGAACAGAAACCAAAGGCCGACTTTATGACACATGCAGGTAAAGTGACTAATAAGTATGTACACCTCGTGGCGTGCTGGTAATGCCTATGCGGAACATTGACTAAATCGCTTCTTTCTGCCATTTAAAAAACTGTCCTCCCTGCACCTGGGTGGCTCAGTCGGTTGAGCGTCCGACTTCGGCTCAGGTCATGATCTCACGGTCTGTGAGTTCGAGCCCCACGTCGGGCTCTGTGCCGACAGCTCAGAGCCCGGAGCCTGCTTCAGATTCTGTCTTCTTCTCTCTCTGCCCCTCCCCTGCTTGCACTCTGTCTCTAAGTAAATAAAAATTAAAAAAAAATTAAAATTCAAACATGCAATGCTGGACCAATTGCAAACATTTTCACTTACTAACCACTATAACTGAGGGAAAGAGTTGACTCTCCTAACATCATCTTTACTGCTTTGGGGAATCTCGGCCAGAACAGGCGATAAGATAAGGGGTAGAAAAGGGGTTGCCGAGCTTCCAGAATGTGTCCGAAACTGCTGGGCACCATGACACCTTAACCCATGGGAGCCTGGGGAGAATGTGAGGCCTGAGAGGGTCAAGAACTTGCCTCTAGGGGCTCAGCGGCTGGGCCAAAGCCAAGGCCACCCTTCACTCCAGCTGCCACTTAGAAGGACTTGGCTAGCCAAGGGCCCTCAGCCCCCAGGGTCCCTAGTGCCAGGGGTCAGAGTGGAAGCCCCTCAAAGAGCTGTCAGGGACAGGACCCTGGGAGGAGAGTCTGAGAAAGGGGGTCTGAACGTTCTCCACCTCCCGCTTGCTCAGTCCTTCTTGCATGTGGTGACTACAGTGTCCCCAGGGGAGGCTGAGAAAGGATGTCCACAGTGGGAAAACAGACCTTTGCAGCGGACAAAAGCTAGATCCAAGTTTAACCATTTGCAGAGTGGTCAGTGACTCCAACACATGAGGTTCTCAGGTAACGCTGTGCCAAGGGGGTCTGAGTCCCCCCTCGAGGTTAAAATGGAAAGCTGAGAGGTGAGCCCTGCCCTGCGCCTAAAAATGGCCCTGGGGTTCACATTCCCAGCTGTCCTGCCAAAGGGGAGGCCGGTCCATGGCCCAACATGCCCTGCACCACCACACCTGTCCACGTCAGGCTTGGTGAAGATGGGGACAGCAGTGTCCCACTGGGGAGTCTGATTCAGGAGCCTGGGGGCTCCCGGGTGACCAAGAAACAATGACCAGCAGGTACCCACTGCATGGAAAATCCCACGACTTGGGAACGAATCTCCGATCCCGCATCAAGTGAGTCAAGTATAAACCACACACTTGACCTTCTAAGGGTACAAAAAGGGCACTCAAAGCCATCCCAACATCCTGGGAGGCTGTGGTCTTCTGCCACCCCCACCATGGAGCTGTCAGGTGAGTTAAGCAGTTATTTGTTAACTTGTAAAGCCCCCATTGTTCTAAAGTTAAATCGAGGTGGAGAAAGCCAGCATATATGCAACAGACAGCTCTCTGTGGAATGGGGTCCAGGGCCTGGGATTGCTGATTCCCGTTGGCCCCAGTGCCTCCCTGTAAAGTGTAGCGGCATTTATGGGGCAGGAACATTTCCCAGACAGCAGCCAGGCTGTGAGAGAGACCCCACACCCGCAAGGGCTCCACCTTGACCAAGGGGCATTATTGGCCCTGTCCCATCCTGTGCACGGGTCCCCAGTAATCGACACAGGGGAGAAGCCCTTAGCAGTACACGCAGGCTGGGCCGGGGGCCTGCAGCTCGGGCATCTCCTGGGGGCTTATCCCCATGAGCAGGGAGGAAGCCCACTTGGGGGGAGCAGGCTAGATGGGTGACAATCTTTTTTCCCAGCAGGGAAGGAAGAGAAAGGAGTATTTCTCCTCTCACCCTGGGAAACTCTAGCTCCAGTGCCACAAACCCTTCCAAGCCATCCAACAGCAAAATCAACTAATCTTCCCAGGCACTGTTGTTTCCCAGACACTGGGGGACCCTTCATCACATTGGGGTTGATGTTCTTGTGCCCACATGTCTCTTCTACGGCCACCTGCATGGCATGCTGTTTGTGCCCTGTGTGTTGAGGGGGTGGGGTGCGGATAAGGGCGTGGGGAGCCCTTTTTTTCTGGTCTTATGAGTAGTATCTCTAGCCACCTGCAGGGGATGAAGGTGAGGCAAGGGCTGGGTAGTCATCCATGGGGAAGAGGGTCAGGTGCTGCCTTGTCTGCTCAGGCCAGGGCTAACCGTCCTCTGCCCGTTCTGGGTGCTGCATGTGTCTTTCCCTGAAGCACATGTTCAGCGTGTGTCTGGGTGACTGAGCCAAAGACACTGCAAGCTTTGAGTTTTCTCTTCGGAACCCTTGGGGGCTGGAGGTGGGCCATCCCTCAGCAACCCCCTTTCCTGGCCCTCCCCACTCTCTCCTCACTTCCTGCAGTCCTGCCTCCTCCCTTCTGGGGTCTCCTCCTCACCCTTTCTTCCTCAGACTCTCACTGGGTGAAGGAATGATCATCAAGCCTGCTCCCCTGGGTCTACACATGTGTGAACCTTGCCAGTTGGGTGGCCTTGCATGTTTACGGCTGTTCCCTGCCATAGCATGAAGGTTAAGGTTCTCTCTCTCCAAAGAAATGCATCGTGTGTATTCCTAAACACAAAGATTTTTTTTTTTTGGCATCATCACAGAACCATCATCAAAATCAGGAAATTAACATGGATGAAATATTATCATATAATCTACGAAAGTCATTCAGATTTTACCAATGCCCCCCTCCCGAAATGTCCATTACAGCGATTGAAAATCCAGGACCATGTGTCTCATCTCGTTAGTTTAACCTGGGACAGTAATGTATTTCATAACATGATCATCTCTGAGAAGCACAGGCTAGTTATTTGGTAGAATTTTCCTTAACCTGAGTTTGTCTGACGTTTCCCTGTAGTTCAACATTTTGTCAGGAATCCCGCAGCCGGGAGGCTGTGTCCTTCCGAGTGCATCGTATCAGGAGGCACGTGCTGTCAGTGTGTCCCATTGAAGGCGACGTTCATTTTGATAACTTGGTTAGGATGATACCCTCTAGACTGGTCCACCGTCAAGTTACTATTTCCCCTTTTGCAATGAGTAAGTGGGTGTGCTTTAAAAAATACAATACAATGCGTCTTCCTCGTAACAAATCCAAAGAACAAAACAAAGACACCTCGTCCAATCTTGTGTTCCAAAGGTCACTCTCCACAATTTGGTTAACAGTTGAATCTCGTAAGAGATGCATTTGCATCTATATTTTCCCCGGAGTTTTTTCCCCAGTATGTAAACATATATATTTTTAAGTTTATTGATTTATTTTGAGGGAGACAGAGAGCAAGCAGGGGAGGGGCAGAGATCGAGGGGGACAGAGGATCCGCAGCAGGCTCTGTGCTGACAGCGGGAGCCCGATGCGGGGCTCGAACTCAAGAACCATGAGATCACGACTTGAGTTGAAATCGGACGCTTAACTGACTGAGCCACTCAGGCGTCCCTAAATATATTTTTAAATAAGAGCAGGATCATCTTACACAAATTGTTTTTGCAACTTAGTTGTTTTGCCTAATCATAGTATTATTTATTGTTTGTCATTGATTTCATTTGCTTTTTAATTATGACTAGTGAAAATGATATTTATCAGCTATTAGGATTTCTTCTGTGAATGCCCCGTTCATCTCCCGGGTCCGTTTTATATTTCGCCAGTTGGCCTTCTCCCTCAGTGTTGTGGATGCTCTCTGTGTAGCACCAAGAACCAAATAGTAGTGGGGCAAATAAGAGGGAGGGGGGTATTCAGGGGACTTGGAGGAACTGAGGGTGGTGGGAGGCGGCAGGAGCACAAGTCTGGCTTGCAGGCCAAGAGGCTGCCCCTGCTTCTGCAGGAAGTGGAGGGTTCTGTTCACAGGACCTGCCCAGGTGGACATGACTTCTAGAAATATCTGTGTGCATCCGCCGAAGTGGGGTGAGGCACAGAAAGGACCCCGGCCGGCCAAATGCTTCCTGGTTTAGGGAGCAAAGCAGAGGGGCCAGCAGAGGCTTTTCAAAGCCCCTTTCACTTGAAGGAAGTTTCCGACGGTGTTAAGCAAAGTTCTGGAGAACTCCAGAAAACTGGCCATTGGAGACGAAGCTGGACTCCCGCCTTAATGGGCATCTTTCATTATCATTATCCCCATTAGTGCTTTATTGTATTAGTTATAGCTAATTTACATTTTACTGAAGCATTGAAAACAGATTGCAGATGTTTGGAAACAGATGTTATCCTAATGTTAAGGCAAAACCATGAATATTTATGATTATTATTGCCCGCATCAAATTACCTCGCTTAAAAAGAGAGGCATGTTCTAACAATTTTAGCCGGGAACCTGGCGAGGGAAGACAGAAAAGTATTGATGAACTTTTGGGCACACTTCAATTTTCCTTCACGTGGGATGCATTTTTTCTGCCTTCCTGTGGACCTGGGAACAGAGGTTGGTTGTTATGGAACCAATTTAGGGATTTTCCTGCTGCTCGTATTAATTGGCCAAGTCAGGACTTTCCATCTGGCTTTTTCCACCCTCTCGCTTGGAGAAGGTTCTGCCAAGCCTTCTCTCACCTAAGCAGCAGTGGTCAGTTCTCAGCCCGTGCGGGGGTGGGGAGGTCGGGCTTAGCTAGCGCTTTGCCTCGCTCACCTGCCGGGGGGTCCAGAAGCCCCCAGAAGTCGGGCTGGGCCTCAGGGTGAGCAGACGTCCCCACCGGAGGCTGTCAGGGCTCCAGGCTGACTCGCAGGCACCCCCGCGGGACTTGCCCTTCTGTTGGCCACGTCCACATACATCTGCAGAAGCATCGGAAAGAGTGCTGTCGCTTTGCTGTCTTCAAGAGACCCCTCTGCGTTCAGGGCAAACATTCGGGAAAGCGTGAGGAAATTCTGCTGAATTTCCGCTGCGGCGGGAGGGCTTGCGCTCTACCAGGCCCCTTGGAGTCCTTTTAGCATTCAGGACCCACCCCCACCCCTGCCATGTACTCTTGTATTTACAACCTGCACCTGCAAATCTTCCCGGGCAGACGGCCTGTTGTCAGCCCCCTGGAGTCCCTTGGCTCCAATGCAGAGAATCAAAGTGCCTGGGAACTGACCCCCTAGCCGGCCCTCCTGCCCTTAGGCAATGGATGGAAGGAAAGCCCAGATCCGTGGCTTCAGGTTGGGACAGTCTGTGGCCTAGTTCACATTCCAGGGTGAAGCTCTACCCTGACTCCGCCTCCTTCCCTGCCCTCCTTGTCTGGCATCCCCACTGGTTTCTCTTGGGAGCGGTTCTCAATTAATCCCTGCTCCGGAGCCCTGGTCCCAGGGCCTGCTTCTGGGGACCCCCACCTAGGACACGGAGGGTCCCTGTGTGCCCGCCCCGTACCCCGACGTGGGATGAGGGAGCAATGAAGGATCCTGTGCCAGAGGAGCTCACACATGGGTGGTGGAGGCAAATGGAGAAGCAGGCAATTTGGGCAGCTGAGAGACAGGCACGGGGGAAGGTGGCCCAGGGCGGACATTAGCTGAGGGTCCACCACCCGCACCACCTGCTGCTGTTCTCAAGTACCCACTGAGGCCACACGCAGGGCCGGGGACTGGCTCTCACTTAATCCTCAGAGTAGCCCTGCAGGATGGACTTCATCAGCCCCACTTTCCTCCTCAACAACACGAGGGGGGCGCCTGGGTGTCTCAGTGGGTTAAGCGTCCGACTCTTGATTTTGGCTCAGGTCGTGATCTCACGGTTCAAGAAATGCTTCCCAGGGTGCCAGGGCCTGCAGTGGGCAGGGGGGAGTTCTCATGAGCTGGCAAATACTGCCTCCGTCTTCATGGGTGGACTCAATGGGAAGATAGCTGCTAACCGAAGTAAGACATTCGAGACCATATAATAAATGTAGAATTCCATGCTGTGGTGTGCCCTGTGAAAACGCACAGGACGCCGTGAGAATCCATCACGGAGGATGGATCCCATCACCTGGAAGAGTGCGATTTGGCTGGGAGGGAAGGTGAATGGGAGTGCCCAGGTGAAGGGAGTGGAAAGGGGAGCCCCCAGGCAGGGAAGCAGCGTGTGAGAAGGCCCTCTGATGGAAGGGGCTCAGGGTTGAGCAGGACAATGTGACTAGAACAGGGTGGGTGGCTGAGAAGCCGGAGAGGCTGGCCAGATGGTGATGCCACTGGCTGGGTCTGGTTCTGAGAACTATAGCATGCACCTGCTCACAATGGAAGAGCCAGGGTCAGGTTTGACCCCCAGAGCTGGAGCCCCATTTACAATTTTGTGCCTGTAAGGACAAGGCTCTGGGGGCAGATCCCTGGGCCCAGTCCTGGATAGGAATGAGGGGCTGAGAGTGTATCCAGCCTGGCCAGTCCAGTTGGCATCACCCACGTGGGTCTAGTGCCCCTCTTTTCCCTGAGCACCTGAACCAAGATCAAAGAGGGCAGGGCATCCAGGTTTCCCCGGGGAGTGATAGTTTTCAAACCTGAGTGTCTGGAAATGGGTGCATTTCTTACAAGTTCCCAGATGATGCTGGTGTGGGTGGGCTGGGACCACAGTCTGAGAACCACTGTCCTGGGTCATTGCTGAGCCTAGCCCCAGGGAGACACCCCCACCTGACGTTCCCCTGAGGACCAAGCCATACAATGGAGTCGTGAGCACAGCAGCACCCCAGTTGCCAGGGGAATACCGAATGCTGATCCTTCACTGAAGTATCCTTGGGGCTCAAGAAGCAGAACTGAAGCAGATTATATATGCTCCATTGTGGGGGCTGTCTGAGCAAGTCTAAAGTGCAGAGGCAGGTAGTCAGGAAGGGCTGATGAGAAGCGGCTGGACCCCACAGATACCAGCTGAAGCTTGTGGTCCCAGGCAAGGGTCAGGAGAGAGGATCCAGGGGAATGGAAAGCAACTGTAGACCCTGCTATGGTTTAGAGTCTCTTGGCTCAGGGAAGGCCTAAGTCCTCCAAAGGGCCTTTAACTGATTAAGTCAGGCCCACCCAGGAAAATCTCCCTTGTGATTAATTTAAGGTCAACAATCAGAGTCAACTATCTTGGGACTTTACTCACAAGTGCAAAATCTTTTCACAGCAGCACTTGGATGGATGTGTGATTGAATAATTGGGAAAAGGTGTGTAAGTGCTACAATGTGACTATTGTCCCCATCCAGCCTCTGATACAATTTCCCTTGGTGGCTCAATGTAACCAGAAGTACACTACAAAGGGCATTCTGGGGACTATAATCCAGCCTGGACATGCTGCCTGGGGCTATACCATGGTGGGGCAATTTTCTCAGCCCTTGGGAGGCTCAGGTCAGGCCCTGCTTGGGACTCAGCTTCCAGTACCTTCACCTTCCTGCTGACATTGCTTTCACACTCCTTGTTCTTTGGAATGTGCCTACTGACTTGACCTCATGTTCTATAAAATAGCTTCCAAGGTGGCAAGATACTGTTCCCAAGGCTGGAACCCCAGCTGCAAAATGCCAGCAGGTGAGACCGAGGCAGGAGATGTCTAGGGAGGGTAGGGTGGCACAGAACACCTGTAGGGAGGAAGTCTGCATTAATCCAGGCTGGGCATAGCATGGGAAGTCTTCCTCTCTGGGCCCCTGGCTTCTCACCTGGACAATGAAAAGAGGGAATCCATGATCCTTAAGGACAAGAGAGAAGATTCTTGGAACTTCCAGATTAAAACCCCAGGTCAAACACCCAGGAATGTGACTTGCATTGGGCCACTCAGTGCAACACCTTATCCTTGAAGAAAATGGAATGGTGGCTTCAACATTCTGAAAGAAATATATTCTCAACCTGGAATTCTATACCCAGCTAAGTGACCATTTAAGTGTGAAGGTACAATTATTGTCATCCCTGAAGACATTATAAAATTCAGTTCCCAGCCACCCTTTCAAAGGAAACTGCCAGAGGATGTGCTTTGGCAAAAGAAGAGTCTAGGCTGAGAATGAGGAAATGATGGGCTCTACAAAACAGGAGGGTGGAGAAGGGGATGTCTCAGGATGATAGCTGAGGGGATGCCTGGAGGATGACTGGTCCAACTAGAAAGGGAATGTTAGAACTGGGATTGAGGTTTGAAAAGAAATATATTGAGGGTGCCTGGGTGGTTCAGTTGGTTAAGCGTCTGACTTTTGATCTCAGCTGAGGTCATGATCTCACAGTTCATGAGTTCAGGCCCCACGTCAGGTTCTGCACAAGCACAAAGCCTACTTGGGATTCTGTCTCTCCTCTCTCTGCCCCTCCCTGCTTGCATGCATTCTCTCTCTCTCTCTCTCTCTCTCTCTCTCTCTCCCTCTCTCTCTCAAAATAAATAAATAAACTCAAAATAAATAAATAAATAAATAAATAAATAAATAAATAAATTGACTGGCATATGACAGGCCTGTGGGGTATATGAAAAAAAAAAAAAACCCAAACAGGAATAAACCCATAGAAAATTAAGCTAATGAAAAAATATGTTAATAATTAAAGAAAAATAAAAGATGTTCAAGAAAGGAAACAAAATCATTGCTGAGTAACAAGTAATATTTACAGGGTTGTCATGACATAAATAACAACCATTAACCTAACCAGGAAAAATATATAATTATATTGAGGAAATGTGGAGGGATTCTCAGTGGGGTGGAAGAGAGCTAAAACTTAGCTATCCTAACAGGAAATCAACAACCAATACTAAAAGGGATCAATCAAGAAATTAGGTGGGGGGGTGCCTGGGTGGCTCAATCAGTTAAGTGTCCAACTTTGGCTCAGGTCACGATCTCACAGTTTGTGAGTTCAAGCCCCGCGTCGGGCTCTGTGCTGACAGCCCAGAGCCTGGAGCCTGACGTGGATTCTGTGTCTCCTTCTCTCTCTACCCTTCCTCCGCTCACGCTCTGTCTCTCGCTGACTCTCAAAAATAAATAAAAGTTAAAAAAAAAAAGAAAAAAGAGAAAAAGAAATTCGGTGGAGGCATATCATAAGCACGAAGGCTGCCAACGCCAGAAGAAACACTAAGAATGTCAAGAAACAAACGCCATTGCCTTATAGGGGTTGGGAGGAGGCTTAGAAGACCATTGAAGAAACCTTTAAGTAATAGTTGATTCAGAAACTGTACACATGTATAATTTTGGTAAAAGTTAAAATGACTTTAACACAATGGAATTCAAATTAAAAATCGGGGAAAATGAAGAATTATGGATACCATATTGCAGGAAGCCTGCCATGAAAATATCAGATCGTGCCGCCCCTGGCCATCCAAATCTGGCAACCTACCTTTCTGGTGCCTGGGAAAAAAGATGGACAGCTGACTGGAGCCTTTGGGGGAGGAGACCACCAGCTCTAGCCGGGGAGAACTTTTTGAGGTTTTGATTGTTTGGGGGCAAACGGTCAATCTGAAAGAAAAAAACTTTTCAAGAGATAAGTAAAGGCTTTGGTGGATGATCCCTTCCCAACACTTACAATAATGGCACTTGGTTAAACAGTCTAGCGAGGACCGTGGATGTGTGAGAAGGGCTTATAGCAGATGGCTGTGTAAATAGGAACAGCGCCATGTAAAGTGGCTTAGGGCACGGCTTTCCCCTTGCTCTCAAAAACAAGCAGCTCTATTTACAGATTAACGTGGCCACGGGGCCGAGTTCAGGAATCTCACATCACACAGGTTCTAAATAGCCGGGCAAATATGATGGCTTGTACCAATTATTTGCAGTCACGCTGTAAGCACGTGACTGGCTGCTCTGGTTACATAGTAAGGAAAGGTTGCGTGTTCATAGCTAGGCAAACAGAATTCCTTGCAGGACGCTGTTTTTGCAAGTTCTGTATTTATCTAGCGAGCCCCTCTATTTTTGTGGTAGGGGATTCTCCGAAAGGTAAACGTAATACGAGTCTGTTTGAAGCCGGCACCGGGAGTGCTCTGCAAACACAGCCATTCATGGATCTTTGCAGGCACAGAGGGTCACCGCTATTCGCGGCTTCTGTCTCTGTGAACTCAACTAAAATTTATTTCTAACCCCCAAATCAATGCTCACGGTGCTTTCATGCTCATTGGGAGACATGTGCAGATTGGCAGAAATTTGAGTGCCTCCATATGCACCTTCCCAACTGAAGCTGGACAAGGTGACCCTGCCTTCTTGCTTGGGCTCTCATCCCGTAAGCAAGTGTCCTTTCTGTGATCTAGTTAATGCCACATTTCCCACGTCTTTGTGGGTTTGTTCTTGGTTTGTTTGGTTTGGTTTGTGGTGATTTCACAGTTTCAAACGGCCTCCAAGGGTAGTGCTGAAGTGCTATCTGGTGCTCCTGGGCAGGGAAAATTCATGTGTTAGGTAAGCTTCATGCAGGTGTGAGCTTCGGTGCTGTGGCCTGTGAGGTGTTCGTGAATCGGCAGTAGATATTAAATAAGAGAATGTTTAAAGAGAAGCACGCATAGAACAAGGTGATGCATTGGTCGGTTGACAACATTTTGGGACAAGAGGCTCACAAGGAATCTGTCCTGTATTTGCCCCTAGAAGCAACGGTTCTGTGTTCAATAGTTCTGTGTTTGCCATGATGTTATTACAGACCTTGATGACCTCGAATAATGGAAACTACTTAGTTACCCTTAGTAACAGTTTCTGTGGTTGTCTCCTCAACATCCACCGCCCCCCCCACCAATGTGGAGCAATCAACCTCAAAGTTTGGGTGGACTTAATGTCACCCCCAGATACAGGGTTGGGCCCAGACGGGTCTAAGCAAATCCTTGCTGTCCTATCCCTTCCGTTACAGTGATTTGGTTCCGAAAACGAGATCGTGTCCTAGGTTGGTCCAATCAGAGTAAAGTTTGTCTTAAATTACACTCCCCAGAAGTAGGATTGCCAAAGGTAAGACCCCTAAATAAGTTTAAGTTTCAGGAGGACAACAGATAATTTACAAGTGTAAGTATGTCCCAAATATTTCATGGGACACACTTATACTAAAAAAATTATTTGTTGTTTGGTGAAATGCAGATTTCCCTGAGCTTTTATATATTTTCATTTTACTTATTATTAATATTTATTTTATTGTTACTATTATTAACTGTATCTTTGTTTGCTGAACCCGGCAACTCTGCCCAGACACAGACTGTGAAAGAAGGATTCATGTTCAAGCGCGGAATTAAGGAAGTGCCTGCTGGGGAGATGATGAGGGAATGGGGAAGCCACACGAGGCTGAGATTCCAGGTAAGGTCCCGCAGAAGGGAGCTGGTTCTACAGGGGAGGTCCGAGTACACAAGTCATGTTGCACCTGAAGCGAGGGGAGCCGGGTTTCCAAAACACATGAGGCAATTTTTGGCAAAGGAATTTGGCAAAGGCCCCCTGGGAATGTCAACGCTCAAGTGTCTCCAGTCCTTGCCAGAGCCTTTCCAGTGACCCGAGGGCAAAGCTCTACAAAGAGCGTTAGGTGTAGACCGTTAAGAGGAAAGGTAGGCAATCAGTGCAGAGGATCCAGGGGGGCTTGAGGAGCGCACCCCGAGTATCCACCCTAGAGCTTTTGCTCCACAGTCAGCAGAGAGACCCGGATGTCACCCGGGGCCTATGTTCCCATTTGTTATTACAGCTGTCTTGTATCTCAAAGGGCAGGCGGCTGGAGAGGGACAGGCGGCCGGAGGGGGGCAGGCAAATGGTGTCCCCTCTCCAGTTCTCGTTCCCCTGGAACCCCAGAACGTTGTTGGAAAATAGGGTTTTTACAGATGACATAAGTTAAGATGAGATCATATTGGATTAGAGTGGGCCCTGAATCCAGTATCACTGATGTCCTCATAAGAAAAGATTACACGGTGGGGTGGGGAGGGGGCGGTGCCTGGGTGGCTCAGTCGGTTAAGCGACCAACTTCAGCTCAGGTCAGGATCTCGCGGTTCGTGGGTTCCAGCCCCGCGTCGGGCTCTGTGCTGACAGCTCGGAGCCTGGAGCCCGCTTCGGATTCTGTGTCTCCCTCTCTCTCTGCTCCTCCTCTGCTCGTGTTCTGTCTGTCTCTCTCAAAAATAAATGAACATTAAAAAAAACTTAAAAAAAAAGAAAAGATCACACAGGAATGACAGAGGCGGAGGTGGGGAAGGTGCAGCTACAAGCACGGGGCTGCAAGGACTGCCGCCAGCAGCAGCTGGAAGGGGTGAGGAAGGGAGGGTCTCAGAGGAGCATGCCCCTTCCAACGCCTTGGCTGCCCAGCTCTCGCCTCCAGTCTATGAAAGACTAAATCTCTGTTATTTTGAGCCGCCCGACTCGTGATCATTTGTTACAGCAGCCCTAGGTAACAGAGCAACAAGGCTGAAGCTGCCTCCGCAGAAGGAAAAGTGTCCACAAGGAAATAGCTGGGCTTTTCTGTGCTGGGGACCGACGCACATCCGGGTTCGGCTGTACTGGGGCCTGTGCCGTATGGGCTCCAACAAGTCTCACTCAGATGGAGCTGGAGTTTCTCTTATAGCTGAAAAGTACCCTACCTGACACCTGTTTTCAGAAGTACTGCCTTTGGGGAAGGTGCTAGAAACCAAGGACATAAGACCTGTGCCAAGTTGCTTGTGACAAGTTCCACGTTAGCCCTGTTGTCACATCATTTCCCAGGACCTCCGCCTGCCCGGGGCCCGTAATATAGGACAGGACTTTTCCTTCTCTCCGTGGTGAGAGTCTGGGCTCACAAAACTGTTGTGGTGTGTCCATCCAGGGAGGGACCTTTTTGATGCCTGGTTTTTATCACCGTTAATAGTGGATACTGTGAGACCCGGGGGAGGACTTTTGTCATCTAATTGTTTGAAGCTATGGCTGTTTCCCTGCAGAATTGGCCAAAGTCAATTCAGAGTGTCTGGGTGACCCTGAGAGACCCCGGATCTGTCGTGCGCGTGGTCCCCCTGGACACCCTCAGGGCTCTCTGCTTGACCCCTATGGGCAATACATCCTAGATTCTGCTGCTTTCTTCCCTCTGGAATTCATAGGCAACATTCACCTGGGGTCTACAGTGCATGGAGCGCTCCGGGAGCACCGACTTTTAAGCGGCATCTCTAAGTAACAGCACCAAGTGCCTTAGTGGGTAAGTAAGCCACTGGGTCAGCCCAGATGGACGACCTCATCACAGGCTGAGCCACCCGGGGGCACAAGCAGGGGCCCCAGATCAACTGCTGGCCGAGACAGTGCATGCTAGGCGAGAGGTCCCCAACGCCCATCCCCTGCGTCCCAGTCCTGGCGCAGGAGACTCCTGGGGAGGAAAGACGCAGAGAGCCCCGTTCCGGGCACTGCAGAAACCTGCCAAAAACAATTGGGCGTTTGCCTGTCGCCGGCTGAGGCTTTATCTGCGCTGATGCATACACAGAATTCTCTTTGAAGTCCACGGAATGTAATCAAGAGATTTTAAATGTTTGGTTTTCTGACGTTTTCTTTTTTGGAACTCAGGTTGTTTAAAGAGGTCTGGAATGTTTCGGAAGGGCAGGAGGGATGGGATTTCATTTTGATTCTGCTGTTCATTACTTGTGTAACCTTAGGTGCGTTCATGACTCCCATTGAATGGGTTCCATTGTCTGTAAAAGCAGGATGATCCCTCCACCCATCACTGGATTGTTGTGAAGATTGCAGGAGCTAATGAAGGAATGTTACTTCCTCTTCCCACTGGTCTGCTGCTCTGCGCCCCCATTCCTACAGGGCCTCAGGGTCCCGAGGTGATTTGAACTTTTTCATATTTGTCATGGGAAGTCCCCAGGGTCTGGCCTTGGATTTTGTTCACCCCTTTTCATTCTGGAGCCCCACCAAGAATGGCAGCCCAGTGTAAGCCACTGTCCATCCCTAAATTAGAAGAGAACGTTACAAATTCTTTCACCCAAACTTTTGCATAACAGATGCCTTTCTTCTTTGCAGCCCCTAACTCATGGTCATCCCCCAATGCGGGGACCACCCAGCCAGTGGCGGACAGCCCAGTGGCCAGGAACCGTTTTCTTCACAGCCTGAGCTAAAACCGGCTCCCATAACTACTAACACCTTGGTCCTCTGAAAAGGCAGCATGGGTTCCCTTTGCCCTGTGCCAACTCTAGCCCTTTGAAGACAGTCCTGTGCCCCTGCGGAGGGTTCCCCTGCTGAACATCATTCCCCAGTGCTGTCTAGGGACACTCATTATCCTGAAATACAGGTTCCAAGGGCTAAATTTCATGCTTACAGATTCAAGTACATAAAAGCAAATCCCCAGTCTGCATCACTTAACTTAATTTCGGATGCTGAGCCCCCATTCTGTTTGACAGATCGTAGTTACTTACTGACTCACCATTAGTGATTTCTTAGCCACTTGGGGGGTCTAACACTTCATCAATTCAGAGCATCCCCACCCCTGGGACCAGGATGAGTTTTGGGAGGGAGAGGATATTAAGCCAATATCCTGCGTAAAGATGTTTCCACTTCTCGGAGGTCATCTGGCTTGAACCTGAGCAGGACCAAAATGTGCCTCGTCCTATCCAGCGCTTTGCCACAGTCTGTGGACTCCGACCTGACCTCCCACTCCAGGCCTGGGATAGAGCCGAGCCCTCACCGCGTCTCCTGGGAACCTCTCTGTGCTTTTTGCACCTGAGACCCCTGGCGGGTCCCCCGGGCCTGCCCTTACAGTTAACCTGCCCGCGAAAACCTTGGGGCCTTTGCATGCCGCTCCACAGGCAGGACGTTCCCCGCGGCCCTGCCACTCTTTCCCACACTCAACTGTCATGCCAGGCCCTCCGCAGCTCACTTCTTTTAGGCCTGCCTGCACAGAGGAAGCATTTTACCTTCCCGCCCTTAGCTCCCCCAGATTCAGGGTGGTCTCTGTCTCACGTCACCCCTCCCCAAATGTCTCTTTTTTTTTTTTCACTTACAGAGTACCTGTTCTGCACCAGGAGTAAGTTGCTGTTTCATACCCACTATCCTTATCGTCACATGGCTCCTGCCAGGACAGTGTTAGGCCCACGTTGCAGATGACAGCCGGGGAGTTCAGAGAGCCTCTGTAATCCCAACGGGGACAAGCGGAGGACACGGTGGGCCGTAGCCCGAGACTACTGTGTGGCAGCCATTATGGGTCTTGCACTAGATGATGAGTTCACAGAGGCAGAGGCCACTACCCTGAATCTGGGGCTTAGCGCAGAGTAGAAACGTGTCACTGGCTCCTAGCTGCAAGGAGAGGGAACTGAGCAAATGCAGAGAGGCAAGCTGGGAAATTAAGGAGAACTGATGTCCCCGGGAACCAGTGACAGAGAATCAAGAAGGAACAAACTCCACTCTTTTTCTCTCTTCGGTCAGCCTGCCTCTGCTCCTGCCTGGCTCTGCAAGGTGACTCTTTTCTGTCTGTGGACCTGCTTCCCTATAGTCCCCATGACACTGACTTTGGCTGACCTGGCCAGAAGTATGTTTAAATCCCTCAACACCACCCACATGGCCCAGCTGTTTAAGGTCTCCATGCCCATCTGATCGGCCCCGTTTGATCAGACTCCATTCTTGGTTAAGCCAGTGGTGGCCGGGCAAGGGATGTGGGCAGGCGGGACGTAGTGGGCATCCCTACCCCCCTGCTTGGGAAAGGGCAGTTGTAGGAGTCCTGTTCAAGGTCACTCAGCAATAACTAGTGGGTTGGAGACAAATGTTGATGTTCACACCTTGCCCTGCAAAACCAGTCAGCTGCCCTGTGGTTGCTTTTGCTGTTTTCTGGGCAGATCAGCTCTGCTGGCCAGTGTCCCCATCTTCGTGTCTGAGCCCAGTGATGAGCAACTCCACCCCTACCCAATGACACTTCCCTCCCAGCCCAAGGATGAAGGCCCTTCCAGGTTAAAAGTGGTTCATATGCAAATCATCTGCTGTGAAATGGCAGAATGTAGTTCTCCAAGGGCTTCCAGAAAGGACAGTTCTGGGGGGTTGAATGGCAGATTAATTCTGATCCACAAATTAATTTTGTCTCTTTGTATATCAAGGGTGTGCGAGACTTATTTAATTTGAAATAAATGTAATTATAGAAATGAATGAGCTATCAAAATTTTAAACATATGATCCATCAATATTGGCATGATGTGAGTGGCTGGTTATTATAAATAAAATGGGTCTTTGGCAATATGGAATTCAATTTCCCCCACAGAGTGTCTCATTATATCTTGACATCTGGGTTAATGCTAAATTACAATCCTTAATTTCCAAATCGGAGCTTAATTTCTAAATAGGAGGTTAACATAAATAACCTCTCCAGCTGTGGGGCTTCTGGGGGCTCTGAGGAGAGAAACTTCAAGGCAGAACAGTCTGTGGTTTTGTGCAATTATCTGCCCCTCCAAATTCTCTCCCACCAGTAGAGCGTTAGTTTCAGGGCAGAGGTAGGAACCATGGCAGCAACACTTTCTGGCCCCTGAGAGTTTCCATGGGCTCCATCTGTTTGGTGTGACGGCGTGAGGTGTGGAGAGCCTCCAGACAGAACTGCCCTGCTGTCTGAGCATCCAGGGCAAGGACGGGGCACCTTGTCCCTCACCTGCACCAGCCAGCCAGCCCCAGGGGGATTCGCCAGCCCTGCAGTCCATCAGACAGAGTAGGGCAAGGGGAGTGCTCTATCCAGTGACCATCACTGAAGGTGACACACAGGGACTTCAAAACCCACATCTAAGGGTGAGCTGAGGAGGGCAGGCTTCTAGAAGGGGCCGGTGGAAAAATACTGCAGAGCGAGAGAAAGTCAAAATCATTCTGACGACTCCGAGGAAGAAGCTTCCTGAAAATGGTTCGTGGCGATGGTCAGAGTAAAATCTCAGCAAACTGCCTAGCAGGGTCAAGATGATGATGCAAGGGGACATGGCCTCCATAAGACAAGAGCAGGAAACCTGGAGGCAGGGAAGGTCTGTGCCTGAGGTCGAAGTGCAGAAGAAGGCAGGTGAAGGTGGGAGGAAGGCACTTGGAGAATTACAGTCCTCCCCCCGGGGGCAGTAAAGGGCACAGGGGACTGGGACAGCAATGGGACTGATGGCTTTGAGGACCAACTTGGCAAGTTTGCCCAGGATGCTGAAAAAAGGGGAGAAAATAGATGCAGATGATAAAAAATGAGTAGACTGCATGTTGAGGGCAGAGAACAGAGCCAATTTCATCATGAGCTGGAATAGATATTCCTAAGGAAGGAGGGAGCTTTTGCCGAAATCCCCCCATGTCCGGCCTTCCCTGCCCACTGCCTCCTCCCACCCCCTTCAGGCTGCTCTATTATTCTCCATAGCACTGCCCGCAGCTGCCCGGAGCCCTGGTCCATTGTTTTCACTTGCTTAGTGACTGTTTCTCTTAGAATCTCTTCACTGTTGTATTCCCAGTGCCTGGAACACAGGTTATCAAGAAATAATTTCTGGATGAGTGAAAGTGTAGAAGTAGTGATCAAATACAGTCTCAGAAAAAGGTTTCCCAGCTAAAGAGCTGCGTGTGTCGATTAAAAAAAAAAATCATTCAGAAGTGATAACCAACCATCAGGAAGGATACTCCTACATTGCAAAGCCTTTGGAATTAAATTATGAAAAAAAAATTTTTAAAAAAAAATTATTTTTTTAATGTTTATTTTTGAGAGAGAGAGAGAGACAGAGCGTGAGTGGGGAAGGGGCAGAGAGAGAGGGAGACATGGAATCTGAAGCCGGCTCCAGGCTCTGAGCTGTCAGCACAGAGCCCGACGCGGGGCTCGAACCCACGGACCGTGAGATCATGACCTGAGCCGAAGTCGGACACTTAACTGACTGAGCCACCCAGGCGCCCTGAAAAAAAAAATTTCTTAAGCTACTAGAAAGAAAATTAAGAGTTACATCTCAAGGAACAAGAAGAGATGTAGGCTCAGATTTCTCTTCTGATGCTTCAAATGCTAGAAGGCAATGGAGCCGTGGATAAGCCATTTTGAAAGAGAAGGTTCACGGCCCACGATGTTCCAGACAGATCATCTGGCACAAGTGAAGAGAACTCACAGCCTCCTTCTAACATGCAAGCACTTCAGACCTCCAGTCTGTGTGCCCCTCCCCAGAGATCATTAGCCACAGCCATGCCCTCTGGGCCACCCCAGAGTAGCAAATCACAGAACTCAGGAATGAGAAAGTTGTGTTATGAGACATCAGGTGTCCCTAGAAGGCTGGTCAGCTCCGCAAACCTCACCTGTCTGCACCAGGTGCGCCGCTGTGGTTCCAAGAATCCGGTGGGGCTGGTGCCTCCGTCCACAATAGCCTCTGGGTGAGATTTAAAGCACCCAATTTAGTCAAAAGGGTGAGAATAATCATCCTGGAGAGAACAATGCTGTGACTGTCAAATAATCCACTGGAAAGTCCTCTCCTGGGGACAGGGTCTAATAGCAACCTCAGAAGCTCAATTCGAGAGGATTGCAACAATGTAATCACAATAGTAATAAAGATTATGGTCACAACAGTAGCGAGAGGTGGGAGGGGTTGGAGAACAGTAGTGTGCTCAAAGCTTTCTAGCTCATTCTCTCCACAGCCCTTTTAGATCGGTAATATCATCATGTATTCCCATTTGGTCTTTGGAGAAACCGAGGCTCAGAGAAGTTAAATGCTTCACTCACACGGCTAGTAAGTAGCAGACCTGGATTCCAGCCTGAGCAGTGTGCGTAATATACGTTCTTCCTAAGTGCATATGAAACGTTCGCAAAGATAGATGCGTTTGCTAGACCACGAGATACGTCTCAATTGATTTCAAAAGATCGAAGTCCTACAGAATATGTTTTTTGATAACAACAGAATTTAATTAGGAGGGAAAAGAAAAAAACCCCAAACCCCCAAAACGAAAAACCCTAGAAAATTGCCCAAGTGTTGGATATATAGCATCCTTGTAAATAACCAATAACCTATAGGTCAAAGAAAAATAAACACGAGGGAAACCCAACAACATTTTTGACTTAATAATGAAAAAAAGCATCAAAAAATGTGGGATGAAGCTAAACCAGTACTTAGAAGGAGATTTCTATTAAAAACATTAGAAACTCAGGGGCGCCTGGGTGGCTCAGTCCGTTAAGCGTCCAACTGTTGATCTGGGCTCAGGTCATGATCGCATGGTTGTGAGATTGAGCCCTGCATCAGGCTCCATGCATGGAGCCTGAGAAATAATAAATAAATAAAATAATAAACAAGTAAAAACTTAAAAAAATTAGAAACATATATTAGAAAAAAGAAAGTTTTAAAATCAATGACCTAAGTTTTCACCTGAAGAAGCTACGTTCTTAAGAAAAAAAGTTCTTTGACCAGATAAATAAAATTGATAAGCTCCTAACAAAAATGATCAAGGGAAAAAGAGAGCAAATTATCACTATGAGAAAGGACAAAAGACATAACACTGTGTATCCTACAGACATTAAAAGAATAAAAAGGGAAACATTATAAACAACGCTGTGCCAATAAGTTTGACAACTCAGAGGAAATGAACAAACTCCTTGGAAAATATGCCTTATCCAAATGGACTCATTAAGAAATAGAAAATCAACCCTGTATCTGTCACACATAATATTCATAATTTTAACATTATTTCACACATACAAAAAATCCCTCTGGGTCAAGAAGGTTTCACTGGTGAATTCCATAACACAATTAAGAAAGGAAACAAAACTAATTTGATACAAACTCAGAAAACAGAGGAACAGGAGTTACTTTCTAACTTGTTTCTTGAAGCCAGAATGACCCGGATACAACATCTGACAAAGGTGTGAGGGAAAAAGAAAATTATAGACCAATATTCCTTATGAATTTAGGCATAAAAATTCTTATATTTGTGGGGTCCTGGCTGGTTCAGTTGGAAAAGTGTGCAACTCTGGGTCTTGGGATTATGAGTCTGAGCCTCACCTTGGGTGTAGAGATTACTTTAAAACATTTTTTAAAATGAAATATTCTCGTATTTGTTTCTTATTCATGCTGTAACAAATCACCACAGACTTGATGGCTTAAAACAAGACACATATTGTCTTACAGTCTTGGAAGTCAGAAGTAGGAAATCAGTTTCACTGGGCTGAAATCGAGGTATCAGCAGAGTCAAACTCCCCTGAGCTCAAGGGGAGAATCTATGTGTTTTTCTTTTCCAGCTTCTAGACTACCTTCCTTGCCCCTTACTTCCATGTTCAAAGCCACTCAGCCATGCAGCATCTTGCTTTGTGGTGACATCTCCCTGTCTTGTGGGGGTGAAATCTCCCTCTGCCTCCCTCTTATAAGGACCCTTGTGATTACATTTAGAGCCCACCCAGACAATCCAGGATGATCTCTCCAGGTCAGAATCTTTAACTTTACTCATATCTTCAAAGTCCCTTTTGCAGGTTCCAGGGATTAGAATATGGACCTCTTTGGGGACCATTCTTCAACTTATCACAATACTTAACAAAATATTAGCAAATCGCATCCCATCATATAAAAAAAGATGTAATCATGATTAAGTATAATTTACCACAGGAATTCAAGGCTGGTTTAACATTTGAAAATCAAAGATGTACTGGAATGAAAGATGAGGGATCTTAATGGAGTGTTGGAAATATTCCTTGACTGAGATGTTGCTTATACAGGTGTATGCAGGCATTAAAATACATTAAATTTGGGGCGCCTGGCTGGCTCAGTCAGAAGAGCAAGTGACTCTCGATCTTGGGGTTGTGAGTTGAAACCCATGTTGGGTATAGAGATTAATTAAATAAATGTTCTATATTATATACTATATAATACTATATATATATATATATATATATATATATATATAGGCACTTGGGTGGCTTAGTCAGTTAAGCATCTAACTCTTTTAAAAAAAATTTTTTTTAACGTTTATTTATTTTTGAGACAGAGAGTGACAGAGCATGAATGGGGGAGGGTCAGAGAGAGGGAGACACAGAATCTGAAGCAGGCTCCAGGCTCTGAGAGGTCAGCACAGAGCCCAACGCAGGGCTCGAACTCACAGACCGCAAGATCATGACCTGAGCCGAAGTCGGACGCTCAACCGACTGAGCCACCCAGGCGCCCCATAGCATCTAACTCTTGATTTTGGCTCAGGTTGTTCATGGGATGGAACCCTGTGTCATTAGGCTCTGCTCTGAGCTGCTTGGGATTCTCTCTCCCTCTCTCTCTGCCCCTCCCTGCTCATGCTCTCCCTCTTAAGTATATTTTAAATACACTTAAAAATATATATAAAATTTAACACTTATGATCTGTGCATTTTATTGTAAGTAAATTTTATCAGAAATAGAACAAAGCAATATAACAACAACAACAAAAACAACCCAGAGAATGATTCCCGTTTTTTAGGCATTAATATCAATGAGGAAAACAGGGAGAGAGCCAGATCCAGGAGGAAACCAAGGATTTGCTTCTGCACCTGTTGTGTTTGAGATAACATTAGGCAAAGATGTCAGCGAGGCAGCTGCACATGGGAGAATGAGAGGGACTGATGGGCTGGTGCTTGGGTGTAGAGGCAGGGAGAAGAGGGCCCAGGGCTCGGGTCTAGGTTTCCTGCTTGGATGATTGGGTGGCCGATGAGGCCCTTTGGTTAGATGGGACCTCAGAAGGAGGGTGATGCTGGCTGAGCTATCTGCTCCCGGGCGTCTCCTGGCCCGGGAAAGAATAGGCAAGGATCCTCCTGGGCTATTCCTCCCCTCAGGGCTTGGCTTTCGTGGCTTCTATGAGCACAGACGTGGTTCTGGGTGGCCATCTGGCCTGCTCCATCGGGAACCTTCACATCTCACCTGTGGCTGCTGCCCCACCCACAATATGGCCGCCACGGAGGCCACTCTGCCTTTTCCACTCGTGGGGTCCTCTGTGGAGCCTGCCCTGGTGTCTCCACGGGGCTTTCCCTAACACAACGCCTTGCTAAGCAGGGAGTGCTGACCCTCTGACTTCACATGAGACATTTGGGTGCAAATGCTTGACCATCACTCTCTCTTTCAACATTTTATCCAGAAGTAATTTCAAACTTACAGAAAAGTTGCAAGAATAATAAGGAGCACCTATATAGTATTGAACCAGATTCAGCCTTGGATAACATTTGGTTCCTTTTTTTATCACTTGTGTTCCTCCCTCCCTCCCTCCCTCCTTCCCTTCCTTCTTCCCTTCCTCCCTTTCCTCTCCCTTCCTTCCTTCCTTCCTTCCTTCCTTCCTTCCTTCCTCCCACCTTCCTTCCTCCTTTCTTTCCTCTATCTATCATCTATCTATCTATCTATCTATCTATCTATCATCTATCTATCTATTGTCAGTTCTCATTATTCCCAACAGTTGTATTCTTCTTTAAAGTGGTCAAGAACACTGAATTAGTGAATACTGAACCGTTGCTCCTGGGGAAATACTGGGTTAGTTTCCCTCCAGCCTCTGGTTATATTTTCCTTCAACTAATCAACACATAACCTTGTCTTGTATGTGTTTCTGTTTAAAAATACCTTACCTGATATACATCCTTGATTCATGAACACTGAACTCATGGCAACTATCCTGTCACCCACAACTGGATACAGCTTACCTAACACACGTCCTTTCCCTCTAAGCTTTCTTGCAGATAGCACTGCAGCATCATATTTAAAGGCCATTGTAAGCAGCAAAATCGCCAACAAAAAGCACAAAAATGTGAAAAACATGGCATTAAATAGATCCTGAAAAGGTCACTTGTTTATTGTAGAAGAGTTGAAACAAGAAAGTAGGGTCTCACACTGTGCACACTGGCGACTCAAATTTTCCATCCCTCTCTGTATGTCTGCAAAGGATGGCAAAAACCGGGTGAGTGTTGATTTTGGGGGTACAAAAGCATTTTAGTGAGTAGGCAAATTCGCAAATACAGAATCTGTGACCAAGGAGGATCGACTGTGTGGGGACACCGTGCGTGTCTACACAGTTGACCTTGAACGACATGGGATTGAACAGCATGGGTCCACTTACAAGCGGATTTTTTTCAATAAATACACCCATCCACTGTAAAAGCATTTTCTTTTCCTTACAATTTTCTTAACATTTTCTTTCTTCTAGCTTACTTTATTGTAGGAATACTGTTTATAATACTTAATAACATGCAGAATAGGCGTTAATCGACTGTTTATGTGATTGGTATGGCTTCCAGTCCACAGCAAGCTATCAGTTAAGTTTGGGGGGGAGCCAAAAGTTAAACACAGGGGCACCTGGGTGGCTCAGTCAGTTAAGCATTAGACTCTTGATCTCGGCTTGAGCTGACAGCGTGAAGCCTGCTTGGGATTCTCTCTTCTCTCTGCCCCTCCCCTGCTCGCTCACGCACACTCCCTTTCTCTCTCTCAAAATAAATGAATAAACTTTAAAAATTAAAAAAAAAGTTAAACACAGATTTCAAACTGTGCAGGGAGTCGGTGCCCCAATCCCCATGTTATTCAAGGGTCAACTACACACACACGCGCGCACACACACACACACACACACACACACAGATCTAATATGTTACTTTCCCATGGTTGCTATAACAAATTGCCACAAACTTGGTGGCTTAAAACAACACAAATTTATTCTCTTATAGCTCTGAAGGCCAGAAGTCCAACATCGTTTTCACTGGGTGAAATTCAAGGTGTCAGCCATGCTGGCCCCTTGAGTTTCCAGAGGAAAATGCATTTCCTGGCCTCCTCTGGCTTCTGGAGGCCCCTCCCTCAAGGCAGCCTCCAGGAGCCTATGGTCACATCTCCAAGTGCTCCTTCTGACCTCTACGCACCCCCCATAAAGACACCCGTGATTACATCAGGGCCCACCCAGATAATCCGGGGCAACCTTCCCATCTCAAGGTCCTTAACTGAATCACATTTGCAAAGTCTTTTTTCTACCATAGAAGTTAACACCCACATGTCTCAGGGATCAGGACATAGATATTTTGGGGGGTCATTCTTCAGCCTGCCACAGCATGTTTGTGCAGTGGGTAGGTCCACACACATACACAAACACACACAGGCTTTTCTTCTGAACTGTTTCAGAGTAAATGGCATACATCGTTGCCCTTTACCCTTAAATGCTTCCAGGTCTGGTTCCTAAGAAGGACTTTTTCTTATACAACTATCTTAGAATTAGCAACATCAGGAAGTTTTCAATAGACACAATACTTTAATCTGCAGGCATATTCAAATTTTGCTCATCGGCCCAAGAATGTCTTTATTCTTCCTTCAGTGTGGGACCTAGTCTGGGATGACATTTGGTTGTCGTGTCTTGTTATCTTATTTAATCTGGAGGATGTCCTCAGGTTTTATTGGTCTTTTATGGAGTTGACATTTTCCAAAACATACAGGCCTTAACAAAAAAGTAGAACACTGCCCATCTGAGGTCAGGTTCAGATCACGCAGCTCTGACTCCACGTTGTGTTCTCTGGAGGTCACGTCTGGAGGCCCACGTTGGGCATCTGCCCCTCATGGTGACCTCAATGGTGATCAACCCCAGATGTGACCGGACGTCTCTACTTTATACGGTTTTCCCCCCTTGCAAACCAATAAGCAGTCCGGGGGAGGCACTTCAGACCATGTAAATTCCCCACCCGTCCGGTGGATTTACATCCATTCATGATTCTTACGTGAACCCTTCATAACTGAGAGGGTTGCACGCTGATGATTTTCTGCCACACATGCACCCCCTACGGCTACCAGTTGTCGGTCCCTCAGTGGCCTACTGTAAGCAAGAGGCCCGTGCTCCTTCATTTACTTATTCCTCTGTTTACTCTTTACTATCAGTAAAACCCAGGGTTCTCAACCTTGGTGCTGTTGACATTTTGCACCAGATCATTCTTTCTGTGGGGTGGGGACAGCCCTTGTGTTGAACGGTGTTCAGCAGCATCCCGGGCCTCTTCCCGATGGATGCCAGTAGTACGCCACTTGTGACCACCAAAATCGTCTACAGACATCACCCCGTGTCCTGGGAGATAAAGTCACTCCCGGTTGAGAATCAGTTACAGAGATTCACGGATTCCTGTTTGTTCTAGTGGCTGATATTGATTTTGATGCTTCGATTGTCCCGTATTCGGCCACCAGGAGCAACCTCCAGCATGGGTCCTGTGTCCTTCCTGGCTTTCCAGTCACCTCCTCCCTTTCTGCCTTGACAGGATGCGCCAGGCTCAGCCTGTGTGTTCCCCGCCCCCGCCCTGGCATCAGCCATTCCTCCCAGGAGCCTGGCACAGCTGTCTTCTCACAGTCGTATCTAAATGTAAATTTGAGGATTGCAGACTGTACCCAGTGAAGTTCAAGTGCCCCTGGCCTCTCCCTTGTGCCTGACTTCATCTCATCCCTCCGCCTGGTTTGCCCCTGCCCCTGCCCTGCCCTTTCTACTCCCTTCCACTGCCACTGGTCTCCCAGTTGAGACATCTTGGCGGGAGTTCATGGTGTTGGTGTTTGAAGGGCAAGGAGCCACGCCATCAGGCTCTAGGCCCCCAGTCCCCTGCAAGGAGGGTTTGGCCCGTCTGACGGGCCTCTGGTTTCCTTGGGGGCAGGGGCCAAGGCGGCCGGGAAACGGGGAGAGGCTGATACTGGGGACACTCCTTGGTTCTGTGGCACCTGCCTCGGTACCGTGCGGTATTTTCCTCCCTTTCCTTCTGGCCTGTTGCATGACAGGGAAGAGCCAGCCCGTGGAAGCCGCAGTTCTGTACTCCAAAGGCGGGTGCTGTGTCAAAGGTCATAAAGAATCATCGTGGGAGGGGCTCCAGGTTGCTCATCAGCGTGTCCCCAGGCCTGAGTTCACTTGTCGCTCCTGTAGGTAAATACCTAACCGAACTCTTAGACTGTGTGCCTCTTGAAGCCAGAGATTCTATATTTTATTATTAAAAATCACAACCACAGAAAAAGTGGAAAGAATAGTACGATGGACACCTGTAAACCCTCCGCCCAGATGTAGTTGTTCATAATTTGCCCTATTTGCTTTGTCAACATATGCATACAGATCAGTAGTGTTTGTTTTTTTAACTGACCGTTTGAAAGGACGTTGCAGACGTCATGACATTTCTTACTTACATCCCTTAGCATGTGTCTCCTAAGAATTGAGGACATTTTCCTACAAAACCATTATCATACGTAAAGAGTTCAGAATAATTCTCTAATATCCTCTTTTTTAAAAAAATGTTTGTTTATTTTCGAAAGAGAGGGAGAGAGAGAGAGACAAAACCATTATCACACCTAAAGAGTTCAGAATAATTCTCTAACATCTTCTTTTTTAAAAAAAATGTTTATTTATTTGAGAGAGAGAGAGAGAGAGAGACAGAATCTGAAGCAGGCTTCAGGCTTGGAGCTATAAATACAGAGCCTGACGTGGGGCTCGAACTCAAGAACTGTGAGATCATGACATGAGCTGAAGTTGGAAGCTTAACAGGCCGAGCCACCCAGGGGCCCCTCTAATATCTTCCAAAAACAGTCTGTATTCAAATTTCACCGACTGTCCCAAGACTGACCTTTATAGCTGCGTGTTTTTGTTTGTGTTTTTTCCCCCCTACTGAACCAGTATTCAGTCAAGGTTGACTTTTAGTTGCTGGATCTTTCTGGTCTCTTTTCATCTAAAACCCCAAACTCTCCAGCTTTCATTTTCCCATGATGTTGGCTTCTCGTGGAGCCAGGCCAGGAGTCCTGGAGAGGGAGGGATGGTGTTACCTTCACCTGTGTGTCCTCAGTGCCCAGGGCAGGAGTGGGACTGGGCAGCAAAGGGGCCGAGGAGCTGGGAGGCAGCCCCGCGGTGGCAGTGGAGTGGGGGCAGGGTGGACCCCACTCTTGCCCCTGCCCCCCCAGAAACCTTCCGGCTGCTGGCCTGTCGCCCTGGTGTCTATTCCCACCCACCACACCTTCATGCCTCACAGTGACACAGGTTGATGTCCGCGCTCATGCTTTGGGAGGTTTAATCTGTTTTATTGAATTTCCAGATTCTCAAATCAATACCATAATAATGTCCAGAAGAGATAGAATCCCACTCCAGGTATTTTGGCAAACAGAGTTAATATTTACACCCTGGTGGTTTCCCTTGACGGCCTGCAATAGCTTATTAAGTCTCGCCATGAGGGAGTATCTCACCCAACGTGAGCCAGCATAGGGCACAGGGAAGCCACATGCTGCCACCCTCCAGGGGCCTCATTTCCAGGCCAAGGTGGGGGCCACAGGGGCGCTGGCCAGGAGGGGCGGTGCTCACGAGGCACTTTTAGCGGGCCCACGTGCAAGTTATTTTGAACCTCTCTGCATATCTCCGTAATAACAGGACCTCCTGCATTAGACGGGACCATTATGTGCCAGCCTGGCCCTCTGAACCCCTACCAGGGCAATGGCCTGGCCACAGTGGCGTGGACCGAGCAGAGGCAACTGACAGGTGAATTCTTTCTCTGGGATTTTGAAGTAAGAGAAGTTGCCTATTAGCAGGGGCCCTTGAGATGGAGAAGGCCATGTTGGGGCCATGCAGGGGCACAAGCTGGCTGGTTGCAGGCAGGGGACGAGGCCCAGAGAGAAGCAGGAGAGGAAACTGACAGGCTGAAGAGGGGGCAGGAGGCCAAGAGGCTCCCGAAACACCGCCGCTGTGGGTTCCAGGGGCCTTGAGGTGCGTCCGCTTGTCCTTGGAAAACCCTCTATTCCTTACAAGGGCCTCTTTGTTAGCTGGCAGGTGGGGGAAGGTGAGTACCTCTACACTGAAGGGCGCTGGGCTGCCACTCCACTGCCTGGAGGGTTGTTGAGTTTGAAATGAAGCAGTGCTAGGTCGCATCCAGCAGGGTAGTTAGGCAAGTTAATAGGGCGGGGCGCTAATCCCTGCCTATCTCCCACCCGCATGGCCTGCCTGCAGGGGTGCTGAGCCACAGGGTTTACAGGCTTGAGAGGATTGGAAGGCCACCCCCAGGCCATCCCAACCCCCTTAGCCACCCTAAGGCTAGACATCGCTCTCATCACGGCCCTACAGGAGCACACGGTTGGTGTTGGATACAGCTGGCACAGAACCGGAAACCGAGCACCTCCCAAGGTGCCCCTCAGGATGGCTCCATGCTGGACAAGCAAGGGCCCTGGTGGAGCCCAGCCTGGCCACGGGTGCAGAGCCCAGCATGAACCACACTGTAAAGAAGGATGGGGTCAGGCCAGTATCTTGGAGAAAGGGGGCAGTGAACGTGGCTTTAAAAGATAAGGAAGGCACAGGGATGGGCTAAGGACCGTGGGGTCCCAAGAATGGCTTGCTGGTGTTTCTCGAAGGCCAGAAAAGGGCCCTGACTCCATCTTATGCCCTTGGCAGCAGGTGGTTAGACGTTAAGTGAGGCTTCCTCAGGACCAAGGGCAGGCAATGGGAGGGGTCACCTCCGGGTGCAGGCGGCACCGGGGTTTGTGGTCTATGAAAAAAAAAGTGTCCAAACGCCAATGAAACAGACGAATGGTTGATGCTTGCTGATTGTCATCCCACAGCAACAATTCGAAACGTCAGTGACAACATTTTCCTCTGTAAAAAAATCCTTTGTTGGTTTAAGTTCGAAATAATTGTTCTGCTTAGGTTTTCATAATACATGGGTAAGCCTTAAAGGAGCACACGTTTTGGAAACATTTTTTAATGTCTATTTATTTATTTATTTATTTATTATTTTAAAAAAAATTTTTAATTTTTTTTTTAACGTTTATTTATTTTTGAGACAGAGAGAGACAGAGCATGAACAGGGGAGGAGCAGAGAGAGAGGGAGACACAGAATCTGAAACAGGCTCCAGGCTCTGAGCTGTCAGCACAGAGCCTGACGCGGGGCTCGAACTCACGGACCGTGAGATCATGACCTGAGCCGAAGTCGGACGCTTAACCGACGAGCCACCCAGGCGCCCCTGTCTATTTATTTTTGAGAGAGAGAGAGATACAGACAGAGCGTGAGCGGGGGAGTGGCAAAGAGAGAGAGAGACACACACAGAATCGGAAGCAGGCTCCAGGCTCCGAGCTGTCATCACAGAGCTGGACGCGGGGCTCGAACCCACGAACCGGGAGATCATGACCTGAGTCGAAGTCAGGTGCTCAACCGACTGAGCCCCACCGATGGTTATTCTAGAACTAAATAATAAATCAGAAAAATAACACATTATGTCACCATATGATTCTGTAAATATCTGAATCGTACCCTTGACAGATGTTTTAGTTTTATTAAAAGCCACCTACGAGTTACAGGCCAATTATTCATATAAAATATTATTACCTCAGCCTGTAACTAAAGGATCAAAGTTCAAACTGCGAGGTAGATCTAAAAAAATGCTAAATAAACAGTTGATTTTTTTCTGTGAAGTATTGTAATATTTTATTTCTTTTGTGTGTGTCTTTTCTTTTCAAGTTTTTAAAATTTTTCTTCACCTGGAGACGCCTGGCTGGCTCAGTCGGTTGAACGTCTGACTTCAGCTCAGGTCATGATCTCACGGTTCATGAGTTCAAGCCCCATCTGGCTCTGTGTTGTCAGCGCAGAGCCCGCGTTGGATCCTCTAGTCCCCTTCTCTCTCTGCCTCTTCCCTGCTTGCTCTCTCATTCTCTCAAAAATAAATGAGCATTAAAAAAAATTTCTTTACCTGAATGGTTGTGTGCATGTGTGCGTGTGTGTGGACGTGCGTATGTGATTTTCAGTAAGAGAGAAGTTTCACTATCGGTGTTCTCCTCTGGTCATTAATACTTTCCCATTACATGATTATACAGGAAGTAGGTTCATCGTAAGAGACGGGGGCAAGGGGGTCATAGATGAGCTCCTGGGTGTCAGACCGCTTGGCAAGTCACACGGAGGCTTTCAGAAGCCAGCACTCTGCACTCCCCACACCCTGCAGGCAGCCTGTGCTCACAGTGCGGCCTGGTGAAAGCCAGGGGACCTTCTTGTGCCTCAGTTTCTCAACCTGGGAATGGAGATAGCCACTCTCACATGGCTACTGGGGGCCCCCAGGCAGTCAGGCTCCAAACCCCTGCTGGCTGAGGTGTGAGAGAGGAGCAGAGGGTCAAGGCCTGACGGGGGAGCCCGCAGGCTCGCGTTTTGGCAGAAGGCAGACTGGGCTTCTCCACTCCACCCGGGTGACTGTCGGTGAACACCAGCCCTTCCTGAGCAGCTGTTTCTCAGCTGTAAGAAGAGATGGTAACTGTTCTCTTTGAAGTCTCTGGGGGCGGGGAGGGGGGGAGATACGTGAAATAGCACACACAGCAGCCTGGCCCGGCCCTGGGCTCATGGCAGGTGTGCCGTCGAGAGAAAGTGGTTTCTATAACCACAACCTGGGGGGAGAAGTAGCCTCTTGAGGAGTGACGGGAGCCTCTGGAGGGCAGCAGGGGTACCAGGAAGGAGGAGGATCCGATCCAGGGCAGGAAGAGGGCAATCCAGCTCCCTCCACATGCTGACCGCACTGGCCTTCCCAGATTTCCCTCCTGTTCTTCCCACGGGGCTCCAGGCCCCCGCGCCCTCCAGGGAAGACCAGCCCAGACCCGGCTGTCATCAGAATCACCTTGGCAGCTGTCACATAATCCAGACTCCTGGGCTCCACCCCTAATGACTTAGATTCCACAGGTATGAGTTGGGAAATATGAGTCTTTTTTAAATTGAGGTAAAATTCACAGAACATAAAATTAACTATTTAAAAAAGTGTTTGAAGTTTATTTATTTTTGAGAGGCAAGGAGAGAGAGAGAGAGAACGAGCGGGGAAGGGGCAGAGAGAGAGGGGGAGGCACAGAATTCGAAACAGGCTCCAGGCTCTGAGCTGTCAGCACAGAGTCCGACGCAGGGCTCGAACTTGGGAACAGCGAGATCACAACCTGGGCTGAAGTCAGACACTTAACTGACTGAGCCACCCATTTTGCACTATTTTCGAGTATACTCTTCGGTGTCATTTACTGAGTCCACAGTTTCATGCAATCACAGCTGTAGTTGCAAATATTTTCATCACCCAGAAGAGGAAACGATATAAGCAATCACATTCTATCCTCCCTCCTGCTAACACCTGGCAAACAACTAATAATCTTTCTGTCCCTGGGCTTACCTGTTCTGAGCACTTTATATGAATAGAAATGTATAATATGTGACCTTTTATGCCTGGTTTCTTTCACACAGCATCACGATTCCAGAGTTCATCCGTGTTGGGGCCTATATCCGTTCTTCCTTCCTCTGTATGGTTGAATAAAATTCTTTCGTGTGGATATACCAATTTTTCTTACACATTCCCCAGTAGATGGACATTTGGCTTGTTTCATGACGCTGAATATCTTTTCAGGTGCTTGTTGGCCATTTGTAGATCTTCTTTAGGACAATGTCTTTTCAAGTTATTTGCCCATGGGGGGGAAAAATGGGTTCTTGTCCTTTTGTTGAGTTGTAGGAGTTCTTCATGCATAACGGACTTCTCATATATGCAAATATTTCCTCCCATTTTGTGGGTTGTCTTTCAACTTTCTTAAAACTGTCTTTTGAAGCATAAATTTTTAAATTTTGATGAAGTTCAATGTATCTATTTTTGTTGTTGCTGTGTGTGTTTTTGGTGCCGTGTCTAAGAACCCATTGACTAATTCAAGGTCATGAAGATTCATCTCTACATGTTCTTCTAAGAATTCTACCATTTTAGCTTTCCTATTTGGGTCTGATTCGTTTTGAATCAAGTTTTGTGTGTGTTGTGAGGTAGGAGTCCAATTTTATTCTTCTGTACGTGGCTATCCAGGTGTCCCACCGCCCTGTGTTGAAAAGACTCTTCCTTCCTTATTGAATAGTCTTGCACCCTTATCAGAAATCAATTGACCATAGACATATGAGTTTATTTCTGGACTTGCAATTCTCTTCTATTGATCTATATGTCTTCTATATGATCCTTCGTTAGTTCTGCAGTGGTTTGATGACTTCAGCTTTGTAATAAGTTTCAGTATCAGGAAACGTGAGTTTTCCAACTTTGCTTTTCTTTTTCAAGATTGTTTTGCCTATTTAGAGACCCTTGAAATTCCATATGAATTATAGGATCAGATTTTCCATACCCCTCCCCTTCACTCTAAATTTAAGTAATTTGAGTTTTCTTTCTTTTTTCCATAGTCAGCCTAAGGAAAGGTTTTTAAATTTTGTACATCTTTTTAATGAACCAACTTTTGGTTTCCTTAATTTTCTCTATTGTTTTACTCTTCTCTATTTCATTTATCTATGCTTTAATCTTCATTCTTTGATTCTTTCTAGTGGTTTTAAATTTAGCCTTGCTTCTTTCTATAGTCCCTTGAGGTGTGAATTTAGCTTATTGGTTTGGGATAATTTTTCTTTTTAAATGTATGAATTTATAGTTATAAATCTGCCTCCTCACTGCTTTCATGCATCTAACATGGGTTGGTATGTGTTTGTTTGTTTTTTCATTTTTTACTGTTTGTTTTTGAGAGACAGAGCACCAGCAGTAGAGGGACAGAGAGAGAGGGGGACACAGAATCTGAAGTAGGCTGCAGGCCCTGAGCTGTCAGCACAGAACCTGATGCCGGGCTTGAACCCACGAATTGTGAGATCATGACCTGAGCTAAAGTTGGACGCTCAATCAACTGAGCCACCCAGGTGCCCCTGTTTTGTTTTGTTTTGTTTTGTTTTGTTTTCATTTTCATCTCAAAGTATTTTCTTATTTCACTTGTAATTTCTTTTTTTGACTCATTGGTTGTTTAAGAGTGTGTTTAATTTCCACATTCTCATGAACTTTCCATTTTTCTTCTTTATTTATTTCTAGTTTCACTCCATTGTAGTCATTCTTTAAAGTCAGTTTTCCTGGATATAGAATTCTTGGCTGCTTTGTTTTCTCTCTCTCAGCACTTTATGTCATATTCTGACCAACGCAAGTTTCTGATGAGGAAACTTGTTAATATTTTAATGGATCCCTTGTTGGTGATGATTAGTTGTCTCTTACTGCTTTCAAGATGCTTTCTTTGTATTTGTCTTTCAACAATTTGACTACACTGTCTTTCAATGTGGGTCTTTTTGAATTTACTCGGCTTAGAATTTGGTGAGCTTTTTGGATGTGTAGACTCATATCTTTTATCAAATCTGAAAAGGTTTGGGCCATTATTTATTCATTCAAATATGCTTTCTTCCCCATTCTTTCTTTTCTCTCCCTTTGGGACTCCCATTGTACATATATTTGTATAATTGATGGTACCCCACAGGTTTCCTAGGCTCTGTTTATTTCTCTTCGCTCGTATTCTGCTCTTCACTGGGATAATCTCAACTGACCTATCTTTCAGTTCATTGATTCTTTCTTTTGCCTGCTCAAATCTGCTGTAGAAGTGAATTTTTCATGTCAGTTTTGTACTTTTCCACTACTAAATTTCTATTTGATTTCTGTTATGTTTTTCTCCTTATCTACATTCTCTGTTTGGTAAGATATGATTCCTCTGGTTTCCTTTAGTTCTTTCAACATGTTTAAAACAATTTATTTGAAATCTTTGTCTAATGAATCCAATGCGTGAGCCTCCTAATTGACAGTTTCTAATAATTTTTTTTCTCCTGTGAATGTACGATATTTTCTTATTATTTGCATGCCTCATAAGTCTTTGTCAGAAACTAAAGATTTGTTGGCAACTCTGGAAGTCAGATTCTCCTTCCCTCCCCAGGGTTTGCTGTTGCTTGTTAGGTTGTTGTGTGCTTGTTTGGTGACTTTCCTAACCTATTTTTGTAAAGTCTGTATTGTTTGTCATCTGTGACCACTGAAGTCTGTGTTCCATTAACTTAGTGGTCAACTAGTGTTTTGAAGAGTTTTTATTTGTCTGTTTTGTTTTAATGCTTGGGACTAAAAAAAAAAAAAACAGAGAAAAAGAAGAAGAAAAAACTGCTTTCCCAGTCTTTGAAGATTGCCTCTGTATAGGGACATTTCTTCAATGCTTAGCCTGCCATTTATCATTGTGTCTTAGCCTCCACTTCCTGCTTGTATGGAGACTGAAGGTAAGCCAGAGGTGAAAGCTTAGGGTCTTCTCAGATTTTTTTTTTTAATGTTTATTTATTTTTGAGAGAGAGAGAGAGAGAGAGAGAGAGAGAGGCAGAGAGAGAGGGAGACACAGAATCTGAAGCAGGTTCCAGGCTCTGAGCTGTCAGCACAGACCCTGACATGGGGCTCGAATCTATGAACTGTGAGATCACGACCTGAGCTGAAGTTGGACACTTAACCAACTGAGCCACCCAGGCGTCCCTCAGATCTTTTCTGAGCCAACATCCAGCCCTGGTCATACGTGTGATCTTCTTGGCATTCTGCCAACCAAGAATAATCTACTTGGCAAAGTCCACCTTCATTATTGAAGGAGAGATAAAGAATTTTCCAGACAAGCAAAAGCTGAAGGAGTTTATCACCATTTGGCCAATCTTACAAAAAATGGTAAGGTTTAAGCTAATATGAAAGACCACTAATTAGCAACAGGGAAAGATATGAAAGCAGAAATGTCATTTGTAATGGTAAATATATGGTTAATGTCAGAACACTCTAATGCTGTAATGGTGATGGGTAATCACTTATAAATCTAGTATAAAGGTTAAAAGACAAAAGTAGTAAAAATAACTACAGTAGTTTGTTAATGGATATATAGGACAAAAGATGTAAATTGTGACATCAAAAACATAAAATGTGGGAAGGGGAGAGTAAAAATGTAGAGCTTTAATGTGCATAAGTTGTAACCAACTTAAAAGAAACTGTTGTAAACGTAAGGTGTTTTTTATAAACCTCATGGTGACCACAAAGCAAAAACCTATCATAGATAACACAAATGATAGAGAAAGGAATTTAAGCATACCACTACAGAAAATCATCAAGTCACAAAGGAAGACAGCAGAAGAAAGAAACAAAGGAATTACAAGACAACCAGAAAACAGTTAACAAAATTGTAATAGTAAGTTCATACCTATTGATAATTACTTTAAATGTAAATGGATGAAATTCTCCAATCAAAAAACATAGAATAGTTTGAGTGGATAATAAAAACAAGACCCAAATATATGCTGACTATAAGAGCCTCACTTTAGCTTTAAGGACACACACACACACACACACACACACACATTGAAAGTGAAGAAATGGTAAAAGATACTTATGCAAATGGAAACAAAAAGAAAGCAGGGGTAGCTATACTTATACCAACCAAAATGGACTTTAGGATAAAGACTGTAATAAGAGATAAAAACAGTCATTATATAATGGTAAATGGGGTCACTCCAACAAGACTATATAACATTTGTAAGTATTAATACACCTAACGTAGAAGGGCCTAAATATATAAGCACATATATGCAGACCTGAAGAGATAGTATAATAATAGTAGGAGCCCTCAATACCCCACTTTCAACAATGGACTAATTATCTAGACAGAAAAATCATAAGGAAACATTGAACTTAGACCACACATTAGATCAGAAGGATTTAACAAACACTCACAGAACATTCCATCCAGAAGCAATAGAATACACAGTCTTCTCAAGTGCACAAGGATTGCTCTCTAAGAGAGATTATACGTTGGGCCACAAACAAGCTTTAATAAAATGCAAATCAAACTGATAATGAGAGAGCACCTCACGTTTCTAAAAATGACTATAATTAAAAAGAGAAGAATCATAACAAGTGTTTGGTGAGGATATGGAGAAAAAGGAACTCTTGTGCACTGTTGGTGGGAATATAAATTGGTGCAGCCACTGTGGAAAACATCATGGCAGATCTTCAAAAAATTAAAAAAAAAAAAAAAAAGAAAAGAAAAATAGAAATACCACATGACCCAGCAATTCACTTCTGGATATGTATTCACAGGAAATGAAATCACTGTCTCAAAAAGATCTCTGCACCCAAATCTTCATTGCAGCTTTATTCACAATAGCTAAGACATGAAAAAATCCTAAGTGTCCATCAATGGATAAAGGAATAGAGAAACTGTGAGATATATACCAGCATGGTATCTATAATTAGCAATACCGTATTGTATATTTGAAAGTTGCCAAGGGGCGCCTGGGTGGCTCAGTCGGTTAAGCATCCGACTTCAGCTCAGGTCACGATCTCACAGTCCGTGAGTTCGAGCCCTGCATTGGGCTCTGGGCCGATGGCTCAGAGCCTGGAGCCTGCTTCTGATTCTGTGTCTCCCTCCCTCTCTCTGCCTCTCCCCCGTTCATGCTCTGTCTCTCTCTGTCTCAAAAATAAATAAACGTTAAAAAAAAATTAAAAAAAAAAAAAAAGAAAGTTGCCAAGAGAGGGGTGCCTGGTGGCTCACTCGGTTAAGCATCTGACTCTTGATCTCAGCTCAGGTCTTGATCTCAGGGTTGTGAGTTCAAACCCCAGGTTGGGCTCCATGATGGGCACAGAGCCTACTTAAAAAAAAAGAAAAAAGAAAAAAGAAAAAAAGTTGCTAAGACAGTAGATCATAAAATTCTCATCATAAGAAAACAACTTACAACTTTGTGAAATGATAGATGTTAACTAAACTTATTGTGGTAATCATTTAATAATGTGTATATATACCAAATCATTATGTGCTATACCTAAAACGGATACAATATTATATGTCAATTGTGTCTCAATAAACCTGAAAAAAAAGATCGATAGGATCCAATCTTCAGGAGCCCACAGTGACCAAAGCTAGAACAATTTGAGCGAGAAACTAAATTATGGTATTCGATCTTAACCCAAAGAACAAAATAAAATCCACATGTCCATATTGATATAAGTAATCAAATAAATGAATAAATGGTAAACAGAGGCAGCTCTTCATTACATTTGAATTCTATTAATAAATGTAGGAGAAAAGAGAGAAATATATATTTTCATGTGTATATGAAGTCCCAACATCTACAGTCAGCAAGCTGGAGACGCATTAGAGACAATGGTATAGTTAGAATCCAAGTCTGAGCTGGAAGGCAGGGACAACCGATGTTCCAGTTCAAAGACAGGCAGGCAGAGATCAAAATCTCCCTTACACCAACTTTTCACTCTACTGAAGTCTTCAGTTGATTAGACGAGGCCCACCGCACCGGGGAGTACGTTATGCTCACTCTACTGATTCAAAAGTTAATCTAATCCAGAAACACCCTCACAGATGCGCTAAACCAATGTTTAATCAAATATCTGGGCATCTTGTGGCTCAGTCAAGTTGATGGATAAAATTAACCATCTTAGCTGGTTCTTGAGTTCTCGCCTAAAGACAACTGGTAAATGGTGGAGATGAGGAAGACTGGAGGAGAGGGAAGTTTGGAGACGAATGTTAGAGATGCCTGTGAGACCCCCAAGGGACTGTCAAGCAGGCAGTTGACTATAAGAATCCAGAGTTTACGAGTAAGGTATACATTTAGAGCCATTGGTGCATAGATGGAATTTAAAGCCTTGAGATGGCGTTGAGCGCACCAAGGGAGAGAAGCAGAGGAAAGGGCTGGGCAATGAGCCTGGGGTCCTCTACCATTCAAAGCTCAGTGGGTTGAGGAACCAGTGGCAAGATGGTGAAGGAATGGCCCTGCGGCCATCACTGTTCTGTTTTCAACATTGGCTGACATGGGGGTGTATCAGTTGCAAATCCGTGTAACCAGACAAGCATCTGACCCCCCACTGCCCCCAGTTCTCTGGCTGACCTCCCCCTTCTCCCCACCGTTTGCTAAGTCCATCCCAGCCCAATACACATTGCTGAGTGCCTCCTATGTGACAAAGACATGGCACCTGCCAGCAAGAGGCTCACTGTCTAATGGGGAAATTGACTGTTGGCAGAACGCGTCAGTGCCCAGGGAGATAACTGTCACTTATTCAAGGAGTAATCCATTGATCGAACCCCTACAGTAGAGTCAGGTACAACTGAAAGAACTAAGAATGCAAAACCAGAGGAGACACGCATGGCCTGCTTTCTAGGATCTTACAGTCTAGTGAGAACACGGACCTCAAACAGATATCTCACATTTTATTTATTTATTTATTTATTTATTTATTTATTTATTAAAAAAAAAATTTTTTTTTAACGTTTATTTATTTTTGAGACAGAGAGAGACAGAGCATGAGCGGGGGAGGGTCAGAGAGAGGGAGACACAGAATCTGAAACAGGCTCCAGGCTCTGAGCGGTCAGCACAGAGCCCGATGCAGGGGTCGAACTCATGGACCGTGAGATCATGACCTGAGCCGAAGTCAGACGCCCAACCGACCAAGCCACCCAGGCGCCCGATATCTCCCATTTTAAAATACGGCCAATTCTTTCCTGGGAGACTCTATCGTACGCTCTACTGAGAGCCAGACCTACCTAGGGAGGGAGGAAGGTTGCTTTGCAGGAACTGACCACCCTCCGCTCCCCTGCCTCTCTCTCACTCCCCCAAAACTTCACCATCAGCGTGTGATGCAGAGGGCACAACCGGAAGGAAATGAGTCATTTTATTTCAGTTTGTTTTTACAACCAACGTAGGGAACAGAGTTGTTTCTGTGTTCCAGTACCTGGCAAGTCGGGCAGATGAAGTTAAGCAGAGGCTGACGTAGCTCCACACGTGCCTGTATACACACCACACACACACACACACACACACACACACACACGTGTGCAAACCCCCCCCCCCCCCCCTGTTTTCTGGCTTCCAAATTTCTTAAGTGTTAGGTCATTTTCCTCCCTGGCCAAATGGCTGTCTGCCGAGTGCTGGGGCGGCCCATAAATCGTCCCACCCGTAATATAAAACACAGCCCTTATTGACAGCGGGTCTGCTCGTAGAAGCCATGCTGCCAGCTCGTAAAGCAGGGCCTGGTGTCACTCCCACCGAGCGGAGGCAATAAAGGGCACGGGGGAATTACCTCGCGCTCCGGCAGCTGGCCGCACCGCAGGGACCACAGCAGCGGGCCTAATGGGTCCCCCGCCCCCACCGCCTTGTAAAGCATTACAGTTACACACAATTCCTCCCCTGTCCCTTGGCCCCATCGTCAGACGTTCTCAGCCGGTGCCGCAGGGGATGACTGTTGCCCAGCTCTCTCTGTCCAGACCCGCGGGCAGCACGGCCCCCTGCTGGGACAAGACTCCCCGGGGCAGACGGTTCCCCAACCTTCAGGGGTCCTCAGGATCATCTCCCTCCCCGGTGACTGTTATCCCAAACCTTCCGCACTTTTCTCGAGCCTCTGATCACGCTTCTCCCAAAAGACTGCCCAACGCCTAGGGCGACGGAGAGGACGGGCCTTCATTCTCCCCAGTCCCAAGCCCGCAAGCCTAGCTCCATCTGCTGAGAAAAAAACCACAAACAAACCCTCTCCAGCTACTGTTGTCTCATTCCTTTTCCCTCCCCTGGCAAACTTCTTCAAAGAGTTGTCTCTAACTGCTTTCGTCATTTCCCACCTCCCACTCCCTTTGCCCACCGCCCAGCCCACCCGGCTTCTGCTCCCGTCACCAATGAGCTCATTCTGCAAGTGTCAATCACCCAGTGAGTTCAAGCTCACAGGTGCCCTAGAGGCAAAGAACAAAGCAGGTAGGGAGGTGGCTGTGTCATTTTAAATAGGGTAGTTAGGACAGCAAAGAGCTGGAGAAGGCAAGGTGTGAATCGTGAGTCATGTTTATATATCGGGAAGAACATTTCAGCAGTGGGAACAGCCAGTGCAAAGGCCCCGAGGCAGAGTGTGCCAGGTGTATACATGGGACAGCAAGGGAGTCAGGGTAGATGAGGTGGTGGGGAAGGAAAGACCATGAGGCCTGAGACAGCCTTGGATGCCATAGGTCTTGGGCTGGCTAAGAGAGGCATGGGGTCAGTGCTACGCAGAGAAGTGACGTGATTTTTTTTAATGCTTATTTATTTTGAGAGAGAGAGAGAGAGAGAGAGAGAGAGAGAGCCAGGAAGGGGCAGAGACAGAGAGAGAGAAAGAATCTTAAGCAGGCTCCACCCTGTTAGCACAGAGCCTGACCCGGGGCTCGATCTCACGAACTGTGGGATCATGACCCGAGCCAAAATCAAGAGTCAGAGAAACTTAACGGACTGAGCCACCCAGGCACCTCTAGTGACATGATCTGAAAGTTTGCTCCAACTGGGGAATGAGAAGAGGCTATCGGAGACAAGGGTGGGGTAGGGGCCGGTAGACCAGCAGAAAGGCTTGGGATGGACGGCAATATCGCAGGGGCACAGAGAGCTGGGAAACGAGCTCTCTGCAGGAAGGAAAGAAAGCCCGGGGTGAGATCATTTCACTGAGAAACGCTCCTGGCTCCTGTCGTGGCGGAGTCGCACCTCCAGTGGTCTGACAAGCTGGCGAATTTCCTGCCAGCTGGTGCTAGGGGGCCCCAGCACGCCTCAGGGGCCCTGAGGGTTCATGGGGAAGTGAGCCGATTCTGGATATTCTCTGAGGTTACAGTCAAAGGACTTCCTGACAGGCTGGAAGAGGATCTGGAGAGAACGGCGGGGGCCTGCGAGGATGGCCCAGTCTAACGGCAACCAGGAGCATTCGGGACTGGGGCCACCGCTCCTGGAAACGTGCTTTCCTGGGACGCGGGGCACTACCCCACTCTGCTCCTTCTCTGTCTCTTGCTGTTCCTTCTGGAGTCCCTGGCAGCCTCCTGGCTCTGGCCTCTGATTCCTGGGATTTCTCGAGACTCCTTTGCAGGCCCTCTCCTTTCTGAGGCCCTGCTGTGCCCCAGGTGACCTCCCTCATGGCTCTCGCGACCTCCTCCGTGCAGCCGGCCTACAAGCCAGTGTCACGGCCCCAGCTTCCCCCGGGGCTCCCGAGGTGCCTCTTCAAAAACATGTTAAAATCAACCTTTGCAAATCTGAGCTCACAATGACCCCACCCCACCCTGCCCCACACCGTCCCCACCCCGTCACACCTGCTCTCGCCCGAATCTCCCTATGTCGGGGTCAGGCCATCAGAAACCTGGGACTGCTTCCTGACACCTCCCCCCGCTGCTCCCTTGGGACCCTTTGCCAAGTCCTGCGGGTTTCACCCCCTAGGTCACTCTTGAACCCACTCACCACTGTGATTTCTGTCACCATCCTGGTGCCTGGGCTCCTGGTGTCCCCTTGGACACCCTGTTAGACCTTTTCCCATCGTGCTGCTGGGTAAGCTTTCCCACATGCAAGACTCTCAAGTCATGCCCTTGCAAAGGCCTCTCTCATGCGGCCTCAGGTCTCAGGACAAAAGTGAGGTCTCGCCCTGGTCTCGCGGCCTGGCATCATCGATCGGCCTCCCTCCTGACCTCTTCAGGCCTGTCACACAGTGCTCTCACCCTCAACCAGCCACTCCAGCCTTCCTCCACTCTGCCCCATGCTCCCTCCTTCCTACCTCAGGGCCTTTACACATGCTCTTCCCTTTGCCTGGAGTCCTTTTCCTTGTGCTTTAAGGAGGCTCAGCCGCTGCCTTCTCGGAGACGTCTCTGGTCAGATCTGCCTGCTGAGCTGTCTCCCAGTACCACGTTCCCCTCCTTCACGACACGGATAGCTACAGCTGTTCCTCTGTTTGAGCAGTTCGTTGATCGTGCCGGTTCCCCCTCCCCCCCCTTGCCTGGATGTTGCCCACCGCTGTCTTGCCACGACGAAGCGAGGGCACCGGAGCTACTGTCTGCACCTGAATCCTCGTCTGCCACGCAGGGGCAGCGCACTCCCGGATAAGTGATTTCACTTAACTAGAGGCGGTAGTGAACCTGTCCTGTAGGATCGTTGTGAGAATTACAGGGCTCAGCCAGCCGGAAGTGCCTATCATGGCACCTGCCAGGGAGGAAAACGCCGCGTGTGGGGTGGGTAGAATCATTGCTGCAGGCCCGTCTTCATCCTGCCTGGCATCTGTGCCCCGGCCTCGGCCTCCTTGTGGGCAAAGTGAATCTCCTCGCCCTTTTCACTTTGGGTCTGGTCGCGTGATCTGCTGAGGCCCCTGGGATGGGGCTCCAGGGACAGCATGCCAGTTCTGAGTCTAGGCCTTCAGAGACCTTGCAAAGGCCCATCTGTCCTCCTTGCTTCTGCCGTTGCCTCGGGAAGAGTCTCCCTGGGTCCCTGCTGTCCCCTCAGCCTGCCCTCCCGACCCCCCACGCAGCAGGCTCTCTTGGCCAAGCCTGCCTGGACCCACTGACGCCTGGCTGGCCTGTGACAGTAAGCGACCATCGGTCTAAGCTTATGACTTTTGGTATGGTTTGTTCCCAGCATTTGGTGGCAGTAGATAATCTGGGCTGGTAAGTGTAACGAGCTTGGGACAGAGGAGACATTTACGATAGCTCCCTGTCCACACGGGCATGTCCCCAGGCTGGCTCTTGAAGGCCATCGAAGCCTTCAGAGCCATCTGCCCCTCACGTGTCATGTAACAGCCAGGGCTCAGCCAGAGATGCAGAACTGCTTTGACAGAGAGAGAGAGACAGACAGACAGACAGACAGACATAGACAGGCGGATCTGTTGTGGGGATCTGGCCTCACACAGCTGTCAAGAGATGGTCAAGCGAGCTCTGTAAGGCCCTTGTCTCACGTCTGACGCTGGGGCTGGAAGCCCCTGGGGCACGTGGGCAGGAAGGGACGGTGGATATAAAGTGGGGACGGCGAGGACAAGCTGGAGCCCACAAGGACAAGATCTATGTCAGTTCCTGTCGCCTCGGCCCCGATGGCACAAGTGGCTTTCGGAAGCCAGGGCCCCTCATCATGGGACTGAACTCACCCGCCTGGTCCTGGCGTTGGGGAGGCTGAAGAAGGTCTACGGGAGGTGAGTGGTTGCAGCCAATGTTGTCCCACAACACCTGACTGCACCGGCGGGTGGCTAACAACACGAACGTGCCACGGAAAGCCTGCTGCTTCCCTACCCTTCCACCTGCCAGACCTCCCACCCCATCTCTCTTGGGACCCATCTTAACCAGAAACGCTCAGAAAAAGGAATCCTGGGAAGCATGGTTAAGCCTAGCCTAGCCAGGACATCAAAGCCACTATAGCTCATAAGTACCCCTCAGACTTACTCTTTTCTTTCTCTCTTTTTGAGAGAGAGAGACAGAGAGAGACAGAGAGAGAAGTGGGGTCACCTGAAGTGGGGCTCATGCTCACCCTAAGCGGGGCACGGGATCACCCAACGTGGGACTTGAACACACAAACGGTGAGATCATGACCTGAGTGAAGTCAGATGCTTAACTGTCTGAGCCACCCAGGGGCCCTCCCTCAAGCTGATTCTTAGGACACAAGTCACTGATTAAACGGGTTCTCACAAAGGTGGGATTAGCCAAAGGACTATTTCTGTGATGCTGACATCACGTGGGTGTGGTGAAAGAGATGATGCTCGCCGAACACCCGCTACGGGTCGGGTGTTTTACACGCCTGTCTCATCGAACCCTCAAAACAATTTTGAAGGTGGGGAATTTATCAAGCCTGTCTAACAGATGAGGCCATTGGGGCTCCTGGCCTCTTATGTCTTCCCCAAGGCAGGCTGGAGGTCCGAAGGGAAGAGAAGATTCGTCTTCACTGTATAGAGAAGAACAGATGGCTGGCTGGGTCTTCGTCTGGAAGGAGGCCCCGAAGCCCTCCAGGGGAGGAACCAGGGGAGGAACCAGGGGAAGAGACTGGCCTTTGTCCATCCCTGTAAGGATGGACGTGTGCGTCCCCCGGCCCTGGAGGGTCTCATAGCACTTACCGTCTGGGGTTCCTGTTTGGGACCCGGATGGGCTGCCAGAATGGTTGTCTTGATCATTATTTATGCGTGCACTGCTTCTCCCAACTGGACGGATCTCCACACAGAGTCACCAGCGTTTTGAGGGCAAGACCTCTCTCTTACACCTCTGTTTCCTACCCTCTGTCCCACCTTCCCTGTTCTGTCTCCTAGATGATAGGCTCCCAGTTGGCCTCTGGCTTCAGTCTAACCAACCTCTTCTGATCTAGTCTTGGGAATGAAATGTAAAGTAAGGGCTCCCAACTTTTTGAAGAGTGAAGTTAACTTCCTCCTTCCTTCCCTCCCTCCCCTTCCTTCCTTCCTTCCTTCCTTCCTTCCTTCCTTCCTTCTTTCCTTCTTCCCTCTCCTCACTCCCTCCCCCTCCCTTCCTTTCTCTCTTTCCTCCCTCCCTCTCTCCCTCTCTATCTCTGTCTCCACTCCTACCCCTCCTTCCTCCCTCCATCTTTCTACTTTCTTCCTCCTTCCTTCCTTCCTCTCCTCCCTCCCCTTCCTTCCTTCCTTCCTTCCTTCCTTCCTTCCTTCCTTCTTTCCTTCTTCCCTCTCCTCACTCCCTCCCCCTCCCTTCCTTTCTCTCTTTCCTCCCTCCCTCTCTCCCTCTCTATCTCTGTCTCCACTCCTACCCCTCCTTCCTCCCTCCATCTTTCTACTTTCTTCCTCCTTCCTTCCTTCCTCTCCTCCCTCCCCTTCCTTCCTTCCTTCCTTCCTTCCTTCCTTCCTTCCTTCCTTCCTTCTTTCCTTCTTCCCTCTCCTCACTCCCTCCCCCTCCCTTCCTTTCTCTCTTTCCTCCCTCCCTCTCTCCCTCTCTATCTCTGTCTCCATTCCTACCCCTCCTTCCTCCCTCCATCCTTCTACTTTCTCCCTCCTTCCTTCCTTCCTCTCCTCCCTCCCCTTCCTTCCTTCCTTCCTTCCTTCCTTCCTTCCTTCCTTCCTTCCCTATGTCTGCTCCCTTCCTCCTCCCTCATTTTCTTCCAGTGTACAGTTATGTGAAATTTAACACCTGTATATACTTATGTCGTCACCACCACAATCAAAATAGCTTCCTGACTCGAAAAAACCCCCCTTTGCTACCCTTTGTAATGACACCCTTCTGCTACCTTCCTTCCCCCCCCCCCCCCCCCCCCCCGGCAACTCCTGGTCCGTTCTCCATCATGATAGCTTTGTTCTTTCAGGAATGTCATATAAAAGGGATTATTCCATATGTAACCTTCTGGAACTCAGCAGAATGCCCTTGAGATTCACTCAAGTTGGTGCATGTACCCGTCGTTCTTACCTTTGCACTACCGACTGATTCTATTGTCTGGATGTACCCCAGTTTGTTTATCCATTAATCTGCTCATGGGCATTTGGGTTGCTTCCAGCTTTTGGTAATTATGAGTAGAGCTGCTGTAAATATTTGTGTGTAGGGTTTTGGGTGAACCTCCGTTTTCACTTCTCGAGGGTAATTATCCAGAAGGCTTGCTGGGTAACTGTATGCTTAGCTTCATAATAGACGGCCAGGCTGTTTCTCAGAGAGGCTGTACCATTCTGCATTCACACCAGCAGCGCATGAGTTCCGGGTGCACGGTGTCTTTGCCAGAACTTGGCTGTGTTAATGCTTTAGCCATTCTAATAGTCGCATGGTTGTATCTAGTGGTGTTTACATTTGTACTGCCCTAATGGATAATGACGTTGAACGTGTTTCCGTAGGCCTATTTGCCATCCATGTATCTTTTTAGTGAAGCACCTGTTTAAGCCTTTGCCTCATTTTTAAATTGGGTTGTTTGTTTTCTTAGTGTTGACTTTTGGGCATGCTTTATATATTCTGGCTACAAGTCCTTTGATACATGATGAAAACTTATTCTCCCAGTGTGTTAGGTTAGCCTTGTCATCTCCTTCTTTACAATTAAAAAAAAAAGTTTTTATTTATTTTTGAGAGAGAGAGAGAGAGAGAGGGAGAGAGAGAGAGTAAGCAAGAGAGGGGCAGAGAGAGAGGGAGACACAGAATCCGAAGCAGGCTCCAGGGTCTGAGCTGTCAGCACAGAGCCTGATGCGGAGCTTGAACTCGTGAACTACGAGATCATGACCTGAACCGAAGTTGGAGACTCAACCGACTGAACCACCCAGGCTCTTTTGCAGAGGCCACAGCTTTCATTCTGATGAATACAGTTTACCAGGTTTTTCTTTTATGGGTCATCGTTTTCATGTGCATATGTACTCTTTGACTAAGCTCAGGTCACAAGATTTTATCCTAAATATTTTATGGTTTTATATTATATATTAGATATACGGTCTATTTTGATGCAAATCTCTGAAGCATGAGGTTTAGGTGGGGGTGTTTTTAGGATCTTTTTGTCTGTGGCTATCCAGTTGTCCCAACACCATTGGTTGAAAAGGTTACTCTCTTCATTGAATTGCTTTTGACCTTTGTCACAAATCAGCTGGTCATACTTATGTGGGTTTACTTCTGGATTCTCTGTGCCAGGGATTGGCACGCGTTTTCTGCAAAGGGCCACATAGTAAATATCTTAGGATTTGTGGGCCATACACTCTCTGTTTCATATCCCTTTTTAAAAAACAACTCTTCCAAAACGTAAAAACGATTCTTAGCTTGTGGGTCTTACAAAACTAGACCACAGGCCACATTTGGTCTTCAGGCCCCACTTTGCCGACGCCTACTCTGTCGCATTTCATTGATTGGTGTCTTCCTTGTCGCGAATACCACACTGCCTTGATCGTGGTAGCTTTGTAGTAAGTCTTAAAATCAGGTGGCATGAGTGCTCCAACTGTATGCTTTTAATCGACGCCTTCAGGCCATTTTCATTTTACGGAATTATTAATGCGTTTGGACTTAGTTCTACCATTTTATTCTGTTTTCTCTGTCTGCACACACACGCGCAGGGTCGTTACTGTTCTTGTTTTCCCCTTCCCGATTCCCTTGAGTTTCTTGAGCCTTCTTTCTAGTATTCCATTTCAATTTCTCTATTATGGCTTTGCATACCGCCCTTTGTATACAGTTCGTCTGTTTGCTGACCTCATGAAGAATTACAAGGCACGTGCTGAACTTTTCTCAGTACTTAGACTCAGCACTTCAGCACTTGGAGGGGAATGTTACCCAACTGCACGCAGATCCCTTAACCAGCCTCTTGCTTTGTGACACATTTGTCTTATGACATCTACATACATTGAAAATCCCATCAGATAATGTTACACTCTCCGCTTTCAACTGTTAAACACTTTATATATACATATAGATACACGTTTATTTATTTTTGAGAGCAAGAGAGACACAGCACGCGTGGGGGAGGGGCAGAGGGAGAGGGAGACACAGAATCCAAAGCAGACCGAAGGTTCCCTGCTGTCAGCACAGAGCCCAACATGGGCTTGAGCCCATGAGATCATGACCTGAGCCTAAGACGGAGGCTCAACCTACTGAGCCACCCAGGTGCCCCATCACCTGTTAAACAGGTTTAAAGAACTCAAGGGGGAAGAGGAGTCTACGATATTTGCCCAGATACTTACCCTGTCTGTTGCTCTTTCTTCATTCCTGATGCTTCAAGTTTTTTTCTGGTATTGTTTCCTGTCTGCCTTTAGAACAGAGCGCTGGCCATGAATTCTCTTTGTTTTTCTTCATCTGAGAGTGTCCATTTATCTGAGAGTGTCTATTCCTACCTTCATCCTGAAGGCTGTTTTCATGGATACAGTTTTCTGGGTTGACAATTCTTTTCTTTCAGTGTTTAAGAAATACTCCATTTACTTCTTCTGACCCATGGTTTCTGATGAGAAAGCTCCAATCCCCTCAGACAACCTCCTATTCATCTTCAACATCTGGATCAAGTCTTATTTTCCATTCAAACCATGCTGACTTTCCATGCCAACCCCCCCCCCACCCGCCGGAGAAGCTCGTCACTCCTTCCTCTGCATGACCTCACTGCACACACGCTGTTCATATTGGTGATACAACCACATGCTCGCTCACCTGCTTGTTCTTTGTCAAGTCCACTGGTGGAGAGAGAGACAGAGGGGAGACAGACAGAGAGAAAGAAAGGGAGAACGAAGAAGGAGGAGGAAGATGGGGAGGCAGGCAGAGAGGAGGATGAGGAGATGATTTAGAAGAACAATCACCTTTCAGGATATCAGATGACCTCTGAGATCAGAGATATTTCTGGAATTGGACTAACTAGGAAATGAGGGTCGTGTGTATGGAAGAAAGCCAGTGTGCAACCACATAGGTGGGTCCTCTGTGGCCACCCAGTTGCAGGAAATTCCCAGGTGGTTCAGGAGACAGTTGGTAAGGGCTTAGGATGCTTCTGTGAGCTCATCCCTTCATTCATTACGTTTGAAAATCCCACATAACATTGCATCTTTTTCAGTGGACTTCAAGGCTTGCCCCCAAAGGAACCATGTTTTAGTGATGGACACATTTTCTGGAAGGTGAGTGGAGGAGTGGAGTACATTTTGGAGTTGGAAGGGATGATCAGGGACCTTCAGCTCACAGTGACAGGGCAGCCATTGGTTCCACCACGAGACTGCCCCCAAATCTTTGGTGTCTGCTTAGCCTCCAGCCTGCCAGATCACAGCCTCCTTCCTCTTCCTTTTCTGTCTCTTCCTTCCTCTCCCTGCCACCGCTACCCCAGAAAATAAAAAAACAAAACCTAAAACCTCTTAATGACAGCCTCATTTTCCACAGTTTAATCTTTGTGTTTGGCATTCTTTGTAGACATCTGTGGACGTGGCCTTATGTTGAAATACAGTCTGAAAGGGCCACTCAAGACCCAACTCCTCCCACCTCTCAAAGCCTTTGCTCACTTACCCTTCCTCCACGAAGCTTTCTAGAACCATCCAATTTGGAAACAAACTTGGCAGAATCCAAGTGCTGGACACGGGAGACTGGGTAGGTCAGGCATAGTCCTGCCCTCAAAGAGCTCATAGACGGCCAAGGGCAGAGAGCAGTGAAGGATTGAGTAGTACACCCGGGCTGTGCCCTGTGTTTATCAGAGTGCCGGGGAACCCAGCTGGCTTCTGGGATTCTAGAAACAGGAGTTTTAATTCTTTTATAACTTGCTCACAACTTTTCTGGGCCTCAGTTGTTTGGTCCCGAACTAGATACAGGATTTGGTTTTCAAGCTCCGCTCTGCGGACCTAGGACCTTGCTGCTTCCGGTTGAGTGCAGGGGGAAATGGGCAAGGGGAGGGGATGTAGAACGTGTGAGAATTCAGGGTCTCCTGCTCCCAACTTTGGCCAAACGAGCTCCACTTTTAACTGTGCTTTTTCCTTATATAGCCAATTTCATTTGAACGATGTTTGCAGGACTTTTAAGGTTTGAAAGCCACTAAACTAGATGACCAAGGTAGCCATCCACGCTCATGGCACTCTGGACTCACGCAGTCTCCACAAAATGGGTTGTGTGGCCATATATACTCGGAAAGGGCCTCTGGGCATATCAGGTTATTGGCAACTCACAGTGCTTGAGTACGCATGAGTACTGGCAAATGTCTGACAACTCTCTAGGGGAGACGATTTCCATGGTGTAAATTTTCCCCACACAGCCAATTTCAAATCATCAGTGTGAAGTCTCTGAATACAGAGTTGGGAAGAGATGGGCATTGACAGGCTCAGGAGCTGGCTTTGGTACATCCTGTTCCAAACCTAGACCTTAAGAAGCCTTCTGGGGTTTTGCTTGCCCTTGGGTAATTGTGCCTCTGTCAGTAGATGTTCAAGCAATGCTCCTGTTCCAGGGGACGAGGCATATGAGCGGGAGCTGAGCTGCGTCAGTGATCCCAGCCTAGGCAAGCCCCCCTCAGCTGATGTGCGGACTTCTGAGAGAAATAAATGCTTGTTGTATGCTTGGGGGATCTTGTGGGTTTTGTTAGACAACAGTTTGGGGCTATAGTTATCCTCTTCAGAAATTGGTACCTAAGTTGGAGATGGCTATAACAAAGTCCAAAAATATGTAGCATAGGTTTGGAACTGGACAGTGAGGAAATTCAGAAGAGGTTGGAAAAATGGCCAGAAAAATGGTGACCTGTGTGCAATGTGGTGAAGAAATATTTGGTAAAATTATTGCCTATGGTAATTTGGGAGGGAGAAAGCCTTCCTAGGAATTTGTGGAATTTGGCAGGCTGGTTTCCAGGCAGAAGGCTGTAAACATGAGCTTTTTTGAGCTGTAAATGATAAGGTACTACAAGTAAGAGAGGAGTTCTGAAAGGACCCGGCCAATTAAAAGCGGAATTTAGAAAATGAAATTACTTCTCACCTCCAGTCTCTTCAGCCCCTAAGATCTTCAAATTAAGATTTGGTTTGGGATGGGGGCAGATACCGAATCCAGGGCAGTTCCAAGTGAAATATGGCATTGGAATAAAGATGAAGTCAGGGATGTGTCCTTTGATTTTAATGCCCTTTGTCTTATGGTCCTTGGAAGGAATGAGACGGCTCTAGAATACCTTTCTAGGGTGACAACAGGGTGCCTAGAAACCTTCGGGGCATGGCCCCACATAGCATGACATGAGGTACCAGTCATCAAACGAAGGGTGAGGCACGTCACCAAAGGGATGCAGGCATGGCTTTTGGCAGAGAGTGGCCTGGAATCAAGTATGCAGAAAACCCACAAGACAGAGCTGAATGGGCAAATGTGAGGAATAAATAAAGAAGGTGTTGGAAATGTAAAGGATCTCAGGCTCCTCAACTTACTTCACACAGGAAGAGGTTGAAGGGTCCCTCTGCTCTCCCAGAAGGCATGCTTCCCAATGGCCTCTTCAGAAGCTGAGGGTTGATGCAAAAGGAAGAACACCCCAATGGTGGAAGCCAGAGCTGTGGTACACAATGGACTGGGGAGCCATTCGGGGAACATTCCACCTGGTGGGGGCACTGGCAACACTTGCCCAGCAGGTGTCAGATACTGTGGACCAATGAGTGAGTGGTAACTGCAGTGAATCTAGGTCTGGGCCACCGCCGTATGCTGGGAGGGTGTATGTGTGGTGTGGCCTGAGAGCTTCTTCTTAGTTCCTAAGTCTCTGGGTCAAGAGCCACATCCAAAACAGGTGTAGATCACAAGATCCCTGACTTTGAGCCTGACGATTGATTGGATAGACTTTGGGGGGTCTGGGATGAGTATATTCTACATGTGGGAGAGGTATGGATCACAGTCTTGATGAGGGTAGACTGCGGTGAATTATATATTGTTTTTTTTTAAGTTTATTTATTTATTTTGAGAGAGAGAGAGTGACAGAGAGAGAGCAGGGGAGGGATGGAGAGAGAGGAAGAGAATCCCAAGCAGGCTCCACACTGTCCACGTGGAGACTGATGTGGGGCTCGAACTCACGAACCGTGAGATCATGACCTGAGCCAAAACCAAGAGTTGGGGCTTAACCGACTGAGCCACCCAGGTGCCCCTGAATTACGTATTGTTGAGAAATATTTGCTCTCTCTCTCCCTTCTGCAGGAGAGCACCTGCCGATGTCACTGATGATGGGTTTGGCCACGTGACTTGCTTTGGCCAGAAGAATGAGGTGGTCCATGGTGCACTGTGAGCAGAGGCCGAAAGAAGACTGTCACTTTCCTGCTTATTTTCTTGTGCACCTGCTGTTGCTACAAGAAGGCAATGGCCAGGCCACATCCTGGCCCTAGAAGAAGAGTTAGAGCCATGTGAGGCAGATACGTGCTTCCTCAGCCAAGAAGACTGGATTAGCTCCCCGCAGCTGATGCACAGAAGTGCCTGGCCCGGCCCAACCTGGATCAGCCAACCCTCAGTTGGCCCAGAGGCTTATTGTGCAGAAGCTTTGCGGGTATCGGTATACAGCATGCTTCCGGCCATAGTGGACTGATGGGGACATGGGGCTCATTGAATGGCCAAGATGCACTTCTTAGTGCTGCAACTCATCAAGTCTCAGGCAGCGCTGAATAACTTTGGACCCCTCCCCACCCCCCCCACCTCCCCAGAGCAGGGCAGAGCTGCTTCCAGAGACTTCCCATGTGGTGAAGCAGAGAAGGTACAAGATAAGCTCTGAAGGAGGCAGAGTTAGGGCCCAGCCAGGCATGCTTGGCTCTTCTTCCCGAGGGTGCAGTCAGCTAAGTGAGTCTTCCCTGGGGAGGAGTGAGGCCGGGAGTGTGACTCTTCCATCAGGAAACTCTGGCCAGACACACAGGGAAGACTTTGGGGTGCCCCGTAGAAAGGCAGCCTGCTAAATTCTATTTTCCTTGGGGGCTTCCTACCTTCTTTACCAGCCAGCCTTTCTTTAGTCCACTCGGTTCCAAGCCGCAGAGCTGAATGCCCTCCACATGGCTTTGGCTCTGGACTCTCTGAGCTGGGTGTCAAGGTTTTTCTCATAGAGAGAAGGAAGTTCAGAGGCCCAGAGCACCCAGCCCTACAGAAGGTGCCTTTTACTCTCTCCAACCCAGCCTTAGGCCCTCCTCTCCATTCTTCTGTCCCAGAAATCATCTCAGACCGCATGCCTTACTCACTGGCCCCCTGAGGTTCCCTGTAGTGGCCTGGCCACCGCTTAATGGTTGACTGCTGGCTTGCTAGATCAGAGTGCTCCCTGTGCACCTGTCAGGGTCACTTCCTGGGCTGAGTTCCTGTTCATGACTGCTGCCCACAGGGCCCATCGCCCAAGGCTGGTTGCTGGGTGTATGGGGCTCCACCTGCCTGTCCTTTCTCCTTGTGCCTGCACCAGAGCACAGGGGGGTGCTGATCTTTTCCCCTGACCCCCACCCTGACTCAAATGTGCTCATCAGATTGCCTGTCAAGGAGGAAATCCTGACGTGAGGACTGCTTGGGGCGAGTGCTTGGAAATGTGCCTGGAACATGGTTCTCAGCAAACCAACCTAGATGTTCAGATCAGCTCGCTGGAAGAAAAGCCAGAGAGGCACTGTAAATCATCAAACCCTGCCCACCCCTCGCCCCCGGAGACAACCAACAAACAGCCAGTAAATGCCTCAGCATTAAACATTTCTTGGTGAAGGCGGGACAGTCAATTTTGACACTGTTGTGAAAAAAATACAGCCTAGTTTCTGTTCAAATGCACCAAATTTACTGCCCGGGTTCTCATTAACTACTGTCAAGGCAAAGCAGATAGACAAAATAAATTATGAAAAAATTACTTTTTTAATGTACAAAAAGACTTATTTACAAGTTGAGTGTGTCATCTCAATTCATAGCATGTAGAAAAAGCTAAATATTTTGGAGATATAAATTTGGCTGGATGATTCACCTACAGTATTTTCAGGGACGACACCTTCTGTACAGGTTATACACAGGCTGGGGACGGCTAGTGAAATCCTAGCTCAGGGAGTGAACGAACACCGCCACGGAGCCCACGCCCTCGGAGGGGTCCCAGGGCTGTTATTTGGACTTGGCTTTGTCTCTGGACCCTAACAGAGCGTCTGATGTTCTGGGATGCAGAGGGCCCAGGGAAAATCTTGGCCCTGCCGTGGCCGAGGCCAGGGTCACGGTTATCATCAGGCTCACAGTGGTGTGGTTGCTTTTGGCCAGGTCGCCACGAATTCAGTGTGGGAAAGGTGTGTGTGGGGGGGTGTATGTGTGTGTGGTGGGGGGAGGGGGGAGGCATCCATTCGCCCTACAGTATGTTCAGGAACGATGTCTTCTGATACCAGTCCCAAGTTCCACTTCCAGGGGGGGCTTGTTCACAGCGAACAGGAAAATTCAGTGATGGTCCCTCAGAGTCCCAGGAAACAACCCCTTCACCCACTCAGCCCCACCAAAAACACCATGCAGGTCATCGTGCTCTGCGGAATGAACAGGACAGAGGGGAGGGGACCCAGAAGACCCCGGGACGTCATGTTGTACCTCGGCACAGACCACTGGGCTGCAGGTAAGCGGACAACACAGCCTGGGGGAGGCTGGGCAGAGGCCGCCATCAAAGTCCTGGGGTTTTCCGTGGCAAAGTGGGCGGACAGTGCATCGGAGAAACAGGATTGGGTAAACATACGACTTCCTCTTCCTATGGGAGATCTCCAGGGTGGCCTGAGGCCGGGTCCCTGGCGCTCTCTCACTTTCTGGAGGTCCCGTGCCAGGCGTCGGCTCACCTGGGTCCATCCCTAGCCCACAGCAGCTCCAGCCACCCCGAGGTATTTAGAAGTGTTCTTTCCAGGAAGGGCTACATTCTACATGCATGAACACTGTAAACACGGTCTGGAGAGGCCAGGGCAGCTTCTGGGCTTGCCCCAAGCACTACAATTTTTCTTTTTTTCTGGCAATACTTCCATTCTTTAGTCACTCATATACACTTGAACAGCCTGCCCGTCGCAAACTTGGCTTCGCGGGGTAGAGATGCCAGCTCTACCAGACCTGGAGTCAGGACGTGCTTCCAAATCATCCAGGTAAAAATCTGTTTTCTTCCTCTGTGGCACAGGGATGCGAGAGGCCTCAAGAAGTAAGCTTCGTAGAAGAATTCCAGTGGGCCAGGAATTCCATTACCTTGCAGGTACGGGAACGAGAAACTTCTCTTCCTGGATTAGAATATCCAGTATGGCTTTCGGATTCAAACCCAAATGTGGTTCCCTCTACCCTCTTTCCTCATGTACTTGGAAAGCCTTTGGCCAGTGTAATCCCTCATTAGCCAAATGACAGAGGTGAAGAAGCCAGAACAATTTGGTCCTATAAACACCAAAGGCTGGGAAGCACTGTGCAAACGAGTTTTTCGCTCCTGCCTTGCCTTTCTTGTTGAGACTTTTTAAAAGTGTTCTGAAAAGCCATCCCGAAGACGACCAGACAGGTTGCACACGAAGCTGCCCTTAAAGCATTTGTGGTCCGGACCGGCCATTGGCAAAACTCCCTCAGACCTCTTTAATACTTTTTTTTGGAAAAAGACAAACTAGAACTCCCGTGCTCTGGGAAATGAAGGCTCCTCCGACTCCACGGAGCGCCGGGGGCTGGGAACTTAGGTCATCATGTTCAGGAACTTGCTTTCCTCTGCCAGGCTGGTGAGCATGGAGCTCATGTCCCCAACCGCCATGTTGCTGATGCCCGTGGGGATGGAGGGCAGAGTCAGGGAGTTCCGGGGGGTGGTGAGGCAGGAGGAGTTCTGGGAGAGGCTGTGGAGGAGGCTGGGACTCAGGGTGCCTGAGAGCAAGCTCGAGTGATCGCCCTCATCCATGATGGCATCAAAATCAATCTGGGGAGCCTCCAGTAGCTGGGAGTCCACAGTGCTGGACACCTGGTTGACCCCTGGAGAGGGCAAGGGCTGGGGCTGGACGCTGTCGGGGCAGGCCTGTGGCGGCGGTGGCTGGGGCCGCATGACCTGGCAGCCTGTGTGGTTCTCCAGGCCTCCGTTCTGTTCATACATGTGGATCTGGCCATAGTAGTACAGCATGCTGTGGTCCGGGACCCCACCCGTGTCCTGCGGGGGGGGCTGGGGAGGCCGGGACACCACGCCGCCCATTGCTCCCTTGGGCACATCTGCCATCTCCTGATGGGTCGACACAGCAGCCATGGCGTGGCCAGTGGCTCTGGCGTAGGCCAGCTGCACCCCGGCACGCACCCCCCGGTGGCAGCCGGCGGGGCTGGGCTCGGCGGGAGGCCGGGGTTGAACTAGGCCAAAGCTGGATCCAGCTACCCCTGCGGTGCCCTGCTGGGGCTCCATGAAGCCAGGTTGCTGGGCAGGTAGAAGGTTGGGGCCCTGGCGGTAGCTCTCCTGGCTTATGGGGTTCGCCAGGTGATGGCTCTGCTGTGGGTAGCTCTGGGTTGAGTGAAGCGGAGGCATCCCGGCCAGGGCTGAATTGGTGATTCCGAGTTCCCTGCGGCTGCTGCCCATCATGGCGGCTTCGGGAGCGATTTCCATTTGCTGGGGGAGCCCCAAGTGGACTGGCTTGGCTGCCATGTTGTTACAGGACGGAGGGTACTGGCTCAAGGTCCCACCCATGGCACTGGGACTCAGCTGGGGGTGGGCCTGGCCGTAATTGGTGTGGGGGCTCACGGTGGTGGTCATATTGGAACACTGACCACCTGTCCCTGGCTGCCGCAGCTGCTGCATGTAATTTATCCTAGGCACCGAGGGGCCTCCCCCGCAGGGCTGAAAGTGTCCCTGCCCGCTGTCCAGGGCTCCCGGGCTCAGCTGCAGGCCTTGTGGACTATAGCCCGGGTACTGGCCGAAGGCCGGCTTCTGCTGCACCACAGCCAGGTTGCCCTGCGAGAAGGGCAAAGGCTTCGCCTGGCTGGCCAGGGCGTCCATGGTGCCGGAGCTCACCTCATTCCACTGCACAGGCATGTTGTTTTTGTTCAGGCTGGAGGGGGGCCCGTAGCCCAGCTGGCAGCCTCCCAGCACAGGGGCAGAGGGGCCCACGTTGGAGTCCGCAGCCACCATCCTGCGGGGGCCGTGCAGCCCGGGGCTGGGCAGTTTAGGGTTCTCAGAGAAGCAGGTGCTTTCGGGGGGATAGGCCTGTGAGGGGCTGTCGTCCAGGGCACCGCCCGCGTGCGCCTTGATGTACTGTACCACGTCGTCCGGCAGCACGAGGTCGTCCTCGGGCAGCATGAGGCCCACCTCGGGCCCGGCGCTGTCCGCCCCCACCGCCAAGGCCTCCGTGGCCACGTGCTCGCTGATGCTGGGCGGCCGCGGCGAGTAGGCGCCTCGGGCCAGGCCGCTGTCGGCGCTGGCGTGGCCGGGCAGGCGGAGACCTCGCCTGTCGGCGCAGGGCGGCAGCGGGGCCGGGTTCACGTCGTGGGCGCTGTGGAAGCGCTGCACCCGCGGCGCAGCCAGGGCGTCGGGTCGCCTCACCGGGTCGCTGGCCCGCCGCGCCCCGCCGCCCGGCGCCTCGTGGGGGAAGGCGGGCGCGGGCCCCGCGTGGCCGTGCGCCGGCCCGTCGCTGCCCCGCCGCGGCCCCAGCGGGCGCGCGCAGGGGCCGGGCGGCGCCAGCCTGGTCCGGAGGCCCGCGCGCTCCAGGCCGGGCAGCGGCGTGGGCGGCGGCCCGCCCGTGGCCGCGGCGTACTTGGCGCGCAGGCTGTACTGCTGCGCGGGCGTGAGGCTGAGCGGCCCCGAGCCGCCGCCGCTGCACTGGCTGGCCTCGCTGGAGCGCCGCGATGCGTCGGTGGAGATCGGGTCGTAGGAGTCGGCCGAGCTGGCGTTGTGCGGGCGGCCGGCGCCCAGGGGCGAGGCCTCACTGGAGCGGCGGCTGGAGAAGTAGGGGGAGATGCCGGAGGAGCGGCGGCTCACGGTGTAGGCGGAGCTGACCGTGCTGGTGGAGCTGTCGCGGCGCTCCTGCAGGTGGCTCAGCATGGTCACCTCGCCCGCGGACAGTTCGGACAGCCGCGGGTTGGGCAGCAGCCCGCTCGGCCCGCCGCCGCCGAGGTTTTCCAGGATGGAGCCTGCGGGAAAGGAGATTGGTCAGTGCCCAGGGAGGCGGGGGTGGGGGTGGGGGTGGGGACGCGGGGCCTCTCCTGCTTTGCCCCAGCCGAGTGTGCCCGGCCACACAGCAGGAGCTCAACCAATGAGGCTGGATTGGGATCTTAGCTACCACCGGCTGGCTGGCCCTGGATTCTGATGTCTGATCCTTAGTTTCTCCACCTGTAGACAGAACCTGCCTCTCCATAGGAGGAGGTTATTGAGAGGAGTGTGTGTGTGTGGGGGGGGGGGGGGAGCCCCGAAGGCCCTGGCCACAGCCTGGTTGCCCCTTCACCTTCTGTGTTTGGGTGTAGCCAGGTGGGCTCCCCAGGGGCTGGGTTTACTGGGCAGGCTGCTTAGCCAGCCCCCTGAGATCCACACCCATGGAAGACAGCAAAGGCCCCAGAGCGCGCAGGGAGAAGTGTGTGGTGACGCAGGCCCAATGACAGCTGATGTCACAGGGAGCTCTGAGCCTTGAACGGCCTGACACTCCTGCAGGGATCAGTCACTGGATGGGGGCCACCCCAGGAAGGGGTGACCTTGGGTAAGGCAGCTGTCTGCCACCCAGGCGATTTCTGTATGAGGCTGACAGTTGAAGGCCTTTCACCAGCAGGTCCCTCAACAGCTGGGGCAACAAATCCTCCTTGCAAGCGAAAGCTGGCGCCTCTCAGTGTCCACCACACTGGCTGTCGGTCCCTGGGAGGGCTCACTGCCTGGCACAGAGTCAGCGCTCAGGAAATGCCCCCAAAGACGCTTTGCACGTCTTCGTCAATGCCTCCTGAGGCTGTCTTCTCCATGAAGTCCTCTCTGCGCTTCCTCAGCTGACCTGCTGTCTCCCTCCTCTGCACAGCTCCACCCTGAGCTCTGTCGTCGCTTCCTGGCTCCTTCCCCGTCAAGTGTGCATCTCATGGCATGGCCCTCCGACCATAGGCTCCTTCTGACCACAGGGACTGGGGGTGTATTGCTCTCCTCCCTAGAGCCTTTGCCGTGGTGCTCTCGGCAGATGCATGGCCCGGGCTGTCTCAGCTCTGCCGATGGTCTGTTTAGGGCACTTTCACCTCTCTGAGCCTCACCTTCCTCATCTGTGCAATGGGCTGGTAAGAGCCATCCTATTGTGGGCATCCGGTGCCATGGCAGGTGGCATTCGATGGAGGTTAACCTAGTGGGTGCTCGCCCCAGGCTCTCCCCTGCCCCTGCCCACGCACCCGGGGCCTCCACTCACCACTTCCCGGGAGGGGAGGCAGCTTGGTGTTCCGGGTGTGTGGAGCCGGCCCGGCCCAGGAGCAGGAATCCTTCAGTGACTTGAGCTTCTCCTTCTTGAGCTGCTCGAACCGGTGCATGGCGGTCATGTGTTTGCGCAGCTGCAGGCCACCAGCAGAGGGAGCGGCCAGGGCTGAGGCGTCGGCCCCCGGGGGCGTGTCATCCAGAGCTGTCAGGTCTCCCAGGCTCCCGGGCCCAGTCCCCGGCATCTCCACGCCGCTGTCGTTGTTGGGGGCACTGCCCAGGGGAGAGGGCTCGCTGCTGCAGGACGACTGGGCCCCGGGGCTGGACTGACACAGCTACAGGGGCGTGGCGAGAGGGCACAGGTTCAGAGGGTGCAAGAGCCCGCTGGGCCCTTACACACCCAGGAAGGAAGCTGCCACGTGGAGGAGCTTCCAAGCATCATTCTGTTTGGCCACCTCACTTCTCTGAACCTCAGCTTCCCCAGCTGTAAGATGGACCTGTGCTGCCTCTGGGACAGGGTCAGTGGCTGGACGGCAAGCATCTGGTTCGCAGAAGGCACCAGTAATGGACAGCTCCACGTTCCCCTGCCTCGTGCTCCTCTGTTCTCCTAGCCAGCGTCCGGGCCAGACCTCTGCATGTGGGGCTTTCAACGTATGGGCACTTGGAAGCTGTCCCCCACAGAGGCTGCCACGGCTGCATGAAGATGACCTCAAGGGGGGTACTTAATGTGCCCAACGACAGGGAGGTGCCGTATGATGTAGCAAGGAACGGCGGAGGCCCGCTGACCTGCTGCTTTCTCAACAGGCCAGACGCAGGTTGTTGGAAAGGGCAAGGAAGACCAGGGAAGGTGGACCTCCTGGATCCAGGCCCTTGCCCGAACGGCCACCCCAAACTAGCCGTCCCGCTGGGCCGATGCGGAGTGGGGCAGAGAGCTCATAGCCCACGTGTACAATGCAGGACTCCATAGAGCCTGAGCTACCTTCACTGGGACTTGGGATCTGAGCCCGGCCGAGGCTCACTTCAGATGTAGCACCTCTGGGCTCATTCTTAGGCCAACAGCCCCCAAATTCCAGATTTTTCCTTGGGAAGCTACAGTGCTCCCTTCTGCCCACAGCACGACCCACATTTTTCATGTTGGCATTCAAGATCCATTGTCAGATGGTCCCTCCCTCCTCTGTGGCCTGAACTCACACCTCCACTCGGCCCTGTCCCTCCTGGAGGGTGGGCCCCACGGTTTGCTCCTATACCTGCCAGCTTGACTCCTGCTGCCAGCCCCTGTCTGTCCCCAGGGTTCCACCTGCAGTGTTTGGTGTCTACCTGTCCAAACCCACCTTGCCAGGCTCCTGAGGGGCCTGGACCGACAAGTCAGTCCATGCCTAGGCATCAGCCTTGGACAAGCACCCCAGCCCGCCCGCATCACGCCAGCCCGCCCGCACCCCCACCGGGCTTCTCTGCTCACCTCAGTACCGTCTATCCTTAGGGGAGGTACAGTCGAGAAAAAGAGGTGGAGACAAAGAACAGGTGGTTAGAACAAAAGGAGTGGAGGCCACGGGGGCAAGGACGCAGAGACAGGACAGAAGGGAGGGGACCGACTGTGGCGCAATGGTGCCGGTCGGCAAGGCAGACCCCAGGAACCGCCCGCAGACTGACCACTTGGGGGCAGGCATCCCCGCAGCCCGTGGCCCTGCCCAGCAGCATGGGACGTGGCACAAGACAGGTTCTACGAGAGGCCCAAGGTAGTGAAGGGAGGAAAAGTTGAGCTGGAGAGAGGAGGATGTACGTCATCGTGCACTTAGAGCGGGGGACCCTGACGCAGACCCCACGCGGCAGCTGGGGCTCTGAGCCCTCGTGCTGCTGGGCCGGACCTCCTGGGGGTGGGTGGGAGGCATGGACTGGGGCCTCCACTGCCCAGCTCTGCTTACCCCGGAGCTCTCGGTCTTGATGGCTTTGATGTGCAGGCAGTCTTCCACGGCCTGGCTGGTGCTGCTGGCCTCGGCACTCTCCTCCGAGCCCCGGCCCCCGGGCTCGGCACTGGCCTCGTGGTCCCCGTTCTCCTTGAGCAGCGGGGCGCGGAGGTGCACGTCGTTACGCTGCTTCTTGGTGACGTGAGCATCTGGGCCGTGTACCGTCTTCACATGCTTCCGGAGAGAGCTGGGGTCCGTGTATCGCTTGGTGCAGCCTGGGATCTTGCAGATGTAGGGTTTCTGGGAAGAGAAGGAGGCCTGTGTTATGCATGGGACGTAAAGACAGACTGTGAGAGGGAGCGCTCCCCAGTCTTCCGAAGCCATGTCATGTCCTTCGGCAGAGCCCGGCCGGCAGTCGGAAGGTGCTCAAGCTAATCTACAGCCAGTGTGCCCGGAGGGAGCCACGCCAGCCCCGGGCCTGCAGGAGCGTGGCCCCTCTGGTCTCATCTGCCGTCTTTTCATGCGGGTAAGCACATGGTTGAGGAAGCCCTCATCACTAGCTAGGGACCCAGATCAGAGACAACGGAAGGAGTGGGGACACAGATCGTGGTGGGACTGCTGCCTCCCCTGTCGTCAGGGCACTGGGATGTTTTCATGTTGGTCTGTTACACCTGTGAGACTGCATTTAACACCCCGGTCTCTCTGGTGAGGAAAGTCAGGTTCACAGAGGCAAAGAAACGGGCTCGAAGTCACTTAGGAACAGGACGAAAACCCAGGGTTTCTGAACCTCAGTCCTGAGCTCACACACACACGCACACCTATATACCCCACACCCGCGTGTAGACACTCCCCCATACCCACACGCACACGTTCACACGTGCTCACACATGTGCGTGCAGACACACACTCAAACACACACGCACACACATATGCACATGTACATAAACATCCACATGCACACACATCCTACAAATCCACGTCCACAAAAGACCCACATAATACACACACACACACACACACACACACACACACACCCCTTGCCAAGGCGAGCTGTTGTCTGCAGAGGCCCTATGGGGTTTAGATTCCTTTGGGAATTCCTCTGATTTCTTGCAAGCGTTGGAGGAAATCCCTTTGGGGTCCAAAATGTATCTAAGCTTTTAGAAATGTTCCTTCCCAAGTCTACCTGAGCAAAAGCAGTTGGGCGGCTGGGCTTGGACTGGGAGGCAGTACGGCAGACTGCTCTCCCTGGGCTCTCTCAGCCCTGCCAGGGGCTCTGGCTAGCTGGGAAGACAAAGACGGCCCTGTGCCCCATCCGTAGGGGGCTGACAGCTACGGCAGGTCAGAGGCATTAGCCACGACAGCACGTTGGTGCCAGCTGCCCAAGGGCCTGCTGACGTGTGCTGAGCTCAGACCGCAGGTCGGGGAGGAGTGGAGGGGCATCAGGCACCTGGCCGCCTGATGGCCTACAGAAGTCTAGAAAGCACGCATCTACTCGAGTGTCAGCGGGGCCCCACGCACACGTGCCGTGCACACCCTGGCCGGTGTACCTCGTTGGAGTGGGTGCGGTTCTGGTGCTTGGCGCGGTCTGAGGCGTTGGAGAAGGCCTTGTTGCAACCCTCGTGCTCACACACATATGGTTTCTCCCCAGTGTGGGACCGCAGGTGCGTCTTCAGGTTCTCCAGGCGGGAGTAGGCCTTTGAGCAGCCCTCGAACTGGGAAGAGGTGGGTTGGGTCAGCGAGGGGTGCCCCAGATCCAACGTAGGGCTGGCCCACTGCCTCCTCCCCAGGCCCCCTCATCTGCTGTACCCCCCCCCCCCCCGGGGCACCCAGGAGTATGCATTTTAACAGAAATGTCTACCTTGCTTTCAGATTCTAAAATGACATCGGGCCACTGTAGAAAACCCGGAAAAGACGGAAAAGTGCAAAAAGAGAAAGGAAAGGACATGCCCGAGGACAACCACTGGCAACATGGAAATAAGTCTCTTTCAGGGGACTTTGTGGCTCATCCCCGGTTTTTGTTTTTAAATTTATTTATTTTGAGAGAGAGAGAGAGTGGGAGAGAGTGAGAGAGTGGGGGAGGGGAGGGAGAAAGAGAGAGAATCGGAAGCAGACTCCACACTGTCAGCACAGAGTCCAGTGAGGGGCTCCAACTCACTAACTGTGAGATCATGACCTGAGCGGAAGTCAAGAGTTGGATGTTTAACCAACTGAGCCACCCAGGCGCCCCCATCCCCATGTTTTATTTATTTATTTATTTATTATTATTATTATTTTTATTTTTATTTTGAGAGAGAGAGAGAGAATGGGAGAGGGTCAGAGAGAGAGAATCCCAAGCAGGTTCTATGATGTCAGTGCAAAGCCCAGTGCAGGGCTCAGTCTCATGAACCATGAGATTATGACCTGAGCCGAAATCGAGTTGAATGCTTAACTGACTGAGCCACCCAGGCAGCCCTCATCCCCACGTTTTAAAGCCAAACTGGGAACATATCAAGTATTTAGTTACATACTCCATTTGTCAAAATCAACGACACATGGTGAGAATCATCCCATATCATTAAAAACTCTTTGAAAATGTTATTTTAAACTGTTTCCAGGGGTACCAAAGCTCTAACCCCCGGTCAGAACTTTGGTGTGCATTAAAATGTGCTGAGAATGAAATCCAGTTTTCTCCGTGTCCTTGAGTGAGCTGGCCGCCCTCACACTTGCTATGGCCATGCCGGTCCCCATTCAGTTCCTTGACCCCACCAAGTTCTTCCCAGCACGGGGCCTTTGCACACACTGTCCCCCTCTGGCTGGAACCTCACCCCGGCCCTGGCCTGGCTCACTCCCTCTCAATCTCTTAGGTCATTTCCTCTGAGAGCATTTCTCTGATATTCTTAATCGTAACACTACTGTTTTCCGTTTATACTGCCTACCACAATTTATAATGATCTTCACCATTTTATTATCTGGCCTTCCCACCAGGATGCAAGCTGGAAGAGAGCAGGTATCATCTAGATCTTGTTCATTTTTGTGTTCCTAGTATTTAGTGTCTATGAAAAAATCCATTTTCGGCACTCAAGAAACATTAAAAAATTTTTTTTGTACTCATTTATTCATCTTTGAGAGACAGAGAGCGACAGAGCATGAGCAGGGAAGCGGCAGAGAGAGACACACACAGAATCGGAAGCAGGCTCCAGGTTCTGAGGTGTCAGCACAGAGCCCGACGCGGGGCTTGAACTCACGAACTGCGAGATCATGACCCGAGCCGAAGTTGGACGCTCAACCGACTGAACCACCCAGGCGCCCCAAGAAACATTTTTGAAAAGGAAGGAAGGAGGGAGCACGAGAGTGTGACTGAGACGGAGGGAGCGAGGGAAGGAGGAAGGAGGGACGGATCATCGTGGGGGGTTCTGCACCTATTCCCAAGATACTGCAACAGCATCTACTGTGCCTATGAAAACTGCCCTCAGCATGACACGGAAACCCCAGCGGGAACTGTCACACGCTTCACATCCTTGCCTTTATTCCTGACCAGTCTGACTGAGTACATTGGGCTCCAAATGCCTTTGATCTGTTTCTACAACTCACAGCTCGTACCACAGGGCTATGGCGTGCTACCACTTAGCATGTTACGAAAACAACTTGCTGCAGAGGGCCGGAAAAAGCAAAAATAATTTTGCAAAAGGAGGACAAATCTGGAGGACTGACACTTCCCAATGTCAAAATTCACTGCATTACTATCATAAGGGCAGACAGAAGGATCAACGTAATAGAAGAAACGAGAGTTTAGAAATAAACTCATATATTAGCATCAGGTGATTTTCGACAAAGGGCCATTCAATGGGGAAAGAAGAGTGTCTTCAACAAACGGGATCAGGACAACTGGACAGCCACGTGCAAAAAGAATGAAGTTGGACCCCTACCTCATACCATATACCCAGACTCAAAATACATTAAAGACCTAAAGGGTAGAGGTTCCCTATAAAACTATATACAGATTTATATAAATAAGACTATGCATTTATAAACAATAACTCACAGAAGAAAACATAGGGGTAAATCTTTGTGACCTTGGATTAGGCAATGGTTTCTTTGATATGACACCAAAAGCTCAAGCAGTTAAAAAAGTGGACTTCATCAAAATTAAAAACTTTGGTGCTTCAAAGGAAACGATCAAGAAAATGAGAAGAAAAACCCCCAGGGGGAGAAAATGCTGACAAATCATATATCTGATGAGGGTTTAGAACTACTGCAACTCAACAGTAGAGACAAATAACCCAGCTTGAAAATGGGCAAAACATGTGAGTAGACATTTCTCCAGAGATGATATGCAAATGATCACTAAGCACATGAAGAGATGCTCAACATCATCAATCATTAAGGAAATGCTAATCAAAACCACAGTGAGATGCCCTTTCACATCCGCCAAGATGACTGTCATTAAAAGACAGGTTAGCAAGTGTTGGGCACGACGTGAAGAAATCAGCACCTTCACATATTGCTGGTGGGGATGTAAAACAGTGCAGCCTTTTTGGAAATAGGTCTGGCTGGTCCTCAAATCCAGCAATTCTACTCTAGGTACATACACAGGAGAATTAAAAACACAGGTCTGCACAAAAACCTGTACACTAACGTTCGTACTTGTGCTAACAGCCGAAAAGAGAAAACACTGCAAATATCCATCAACTGATGAATGGATCAAAATACTAGGATCTATCCATACAATGGACAGTCGTTTAGCCATAAAAGGAATGAGGTATTGGGGTGCCTGGGTGGCTCAGTCCGTTAAGCTTTCAACTCTTGGTTTTGGCTCAGGTCACGATCTCACGGTTCTTGGGTTCTAGCCCCACGTTGGGCTCCGCGCTGCTGGTGTGGAGCCTGCTTGGGATTCTGTCTCTTTCCCTCTCTCTCTGCCCCTCCCCCGCGCTCTCTCTCAAAATAAATAAATAAGCTAAAAAAAAAAAAAAAAGAATGAGGTATTGAACATGCTACAACACGGATGAATCCTGAAAACATGCTGAGTGAGCAAAGCCAGACACAAACACTACCCATTGTATGATTCCATTTTTATGAACTGTCTGGAACAGGCAATTCACAGAGATGGGGAAGTAGATTAGTGGTTGTCAGGGAAGGGGGGGGTGGGGAAGAGAATGGGGAGTGACTGCAAACAGGCATGGGGTTTCTTTTTGGGGGTGATGACGATGTTCTGAAATCAGCTAATGGTGATGGCTGTACAACTTTGCGAACATACTAAAAATCACAGAATTGTATATATATTTTTTTTATTTAAAAATTGTTTTTAATGTTTATTTTTGAGAGATAGAGAGACAGAGACAGAGTGTGAGTGGGGGCGGGGCAGAGAGCAAAGAGAGGGAGACACAGAATCCAAAGCAGGCTTCAGGCTCTGAGCTGTCAGCACAGAGCCCGATGTGGGGTTCGAACCCATGGACCGTGCAAGATCATGACCTGAGCCAAAGTCGGACACTGAACCAAGTGAACCACCCAGGCGCCCCTGAATTGTATTATTTTTTTAAAAGGGTGAACTTTACGGCATGTGAATTTTTATCCCAATTAAAAAAAGAAGTTAGCAACAAAGATAGCATATTTCATTGAATCCTGGCTACCACCTATTTTAAGACAGCCTGATTTCAGGGATATTAAAATATATGATATTATACTAATATAATATTAAATGTCTATCTCAGAATTATGAAATACGGTGATTCACGGAGAGGAGTTCCCAGAGGCTTCAGTTGCAACCACATCAGTACATCACTGGACCAACAGCCCTTTTATTTTTTATTTATTTAAAACATGTTTTTTAATGTTTAGCTTTGGGAGAGAGAGAGAGAGAGAGGCAGAGAGAGCGAGAGACACAAAATCCCAAGCAGGTTCCAGGTTCTGAGCTGTCAGCACTGAGCCCAATGCAGGGCTCGAACTCACAGAGTGCAAGATCATGACCTGAGCCGAAGTCAGAGGCTTAACCGACTGAGCCCCCCAGGCGTCCCCCACTGGCTCTTTTATTTTATTTATTTATTTAAAAAAAATTTTTTTTAACATTTATTTATTTTTGAGACAGAGACAGAGCATGAACGGGGGAGGGGCAGAGAGAGAGGGAGACACAGAATCGGAAGCAGGCTCCAGGCTCTGAGCCATCAGCCCAGAGCCTGACGCGGGGCTCGAACTCACGGACCGCGAGATCGTGACCTGAGCCGAAGTCGGACGCTCAACCGACTGAGCCACCCAGGCGCCCCTCCCACTGGCTCTTTTAAAGAGGGAGCAACTGTGTGTGGTAAAAAAAGGTCTCACCAATCATAGTCACAAATTCTGTTCACTCCATAAGGGAAACTGTCTAAAAGGTCTTATCTCTGTGTTCATTTTGTTCACTTAAAAGAAATTCAAAAAAAAAAAAGAAATTCACCCAAAGTGATTTTGCTCAAGCTGTGAAACCACCAGTGAAACTTTTCTCTGTGCGGGGGTGGGGGGGCAGACCCCAGGGTGCTGCTAAGGGGGCTCCTGTGTCTGGGGTCTGCCAGCCGCGTGAACTGTGGGGGTGCAGCCGTACCCCGGGCCCCAGGGGCACACGGACACAGGTAGGGAACACCGGCACACCCCCCCCCACCTGCCAGGCACACACCCAGGGGGTAAATCAGAGATCTGGGATGGCACACAGGGGCGGGGCCTCAAGAACCCCAGCCCGCCGGAAGGTGCAGGGCAGGAGCGCACAGGACAGACAACATGCTGGAAGGCTAGGTCCCCGTGATGCTGCCCGTGGCCTGTTCAACCCAAGTACACCTGTGGTCAGCCACGTCCAATGCAGCCCCATCACGCGCGAGACGCGGCAGGGAGGAGGGGCCACTCACCGTGCACTTGTGGGGCTTCTCGCCTGTGTGCCGGCGCATGTGCACCACCAGCATGTACTGGGCCTTGAAGGGCTTCTGCTCCCGCGTGCAGGCCTGCCAGCGGCACACGAACTCCTTCTTCTCCCCATGGATGTGCTCGTTGTTGATGTGCTGCGGGAGCAAGCCCATAGGGAGGGGTGAGCCCAGGACCCACCCCTGCGCACCCCACCTACAAGGCGCAGACGCCCCACCCTGCAAGACCACCCGCTAGGCGCCAGGCCATGCCTCCTCAGGAGTTCTCATTAGCTGCCATTAACCCAAGATCCACTGGGTGATCTCCTTGTCTCGCTGCATTTCCCAATTCTCTGTCCTCAAAGTGACCACCTATGACGGGCAAAGTCATCCCGCTCACCCCAGGCTGGGCTCTAGGCTCCGGTGGTTATGATGATGCTCCTGGGCTGCAAACAGTAGGCACTAAATAACTGTAGTGAGGCAGTCGTGCACTGTGGTTGGTGCACGAGATGCTTCTCCCAAGCTTGCGCCTATTGTCCCAGGAATTTTTAAATACGCTTTTTTATTCCAATGGAAAACATCAATGCATCCTCACCTCTGTCTTTGACAGTAACCTGTGAGATGATGGCTCTGCCCCTTTTCGCCAAGCCCCAGATAGTTCTGTGGCCTCTGCAGGGCCCAGGCAGCAAGGGTGGGTGGAGCTCGATGGGGACCCCTGACGGTGGGCTCTGGGCACTGTGTGATGCTGCCCCTGGGACAAAATGCTCAGACAGCACGACTGATCTGGAGGTATGGCAAGGGGGAGCCCTGCATCCCAGGGTAGGCGGAGCCAGCAAGCTGCCCTGAGTTGACCCTTTGGATTTTAGTGGTTTGCTTTGATTATTTAACTGAAGGCTGCAGGACTCACTGGAGCAGGGGTATTACTGCCTCTCGGCTTAGGATGTGTGGATATGTGTGGGGCCTCCAGACTTTTATGTCCTTAATCTTTGAGGTGGCTTATATATCTTGGGGAGTGAAAAAAGGTGGTATAAGTCACTCACACAGTAGTCTGAAAAAGTGTACTGGACCTTGCGTGCTTCCTCTTGCTCTAGGGCTTTTCTCTAAAGGCCACTGGGGAGCCTCCTTGCACCCCCCATCAAGGTCATGTCCTGTCTGTGTGCGGATATGGCTGGGCTTGCTTCCCCCAAGGGGGACGGGGAGGGGGAGACACTCAGATCTCGGGGGCCTGTTCTCTCTAGCCCCAGTGCCTTTCCCCTCTCTTTTCTTGGCTCGTCTTCCAGCCGTCACTGCCTCCCACACACCACAACCTCCAATGCAGCAGCCATTAGCCACCTATGGCTCTTGAGCCCTTCAAATGTGGCTGGTCCCACCGGGGATGGGCTGTTTCAAAGATGGAGAATAAAAAAATAATAAGGATGTAAATAAAATATCCCACTAATTTTCGTTTATATTGATGACACATCAAAATGATAATCTTTCAGATATATTGGGTTAAGTAAAATATATTATTCAAATGAACTTCACCTGTTTCCTTCTACCCTTTTTAAACAGTGTGCTCCCAGGTTCACATAAAATTATGTGCGTGGTGGACACTTGTGGTTGGCAGCGTCTTTCTGCCGGACCGTGCTGCTGCAGGTCTTTGCAACCTCTGGGGCTGTCCGAGAACTGAGCATGCGGGCCCTGGCAGCACCTGACCCGGAGAAGACAGAAAAGCGCCGGGCCCACACACCCCCGAGAAACAGGCCCGACCATCATGCATACAAATGCCCATGTTGGAACAAGTAAAATCTACAGCGCTTTGAACTTCCAGGGAAATCTTATCATATTAGCCTCACTTTCCATTTTTAAAGCCTCTCAAATGATAAAAATGCTTCCTGACAATGCCTTTCATTTTTTTCTTATTGGTTTACTTAGCAACAAATTGTTAATAATCGACTGGGGGCTCCAGCTCGCCCGTGTGCCTGCCACCATCCATCTTCCCAGGGAGCGGGGAGAGAGTCACAGCCGGCAGAGGGGCTGGCTCTCTTTTCATAGGGGGCTTCTCTTTCCAGGGCCAGGCAGAGGTGATCACCTCTGTCCACAGGGACAGTCCTGGGCACAGGCAGAAGGCTGCAGCTGAAGCCCTCCTTCCCCCCGACTGCCTGTATCTGAGGAACTCCCTTTCTGCTCTTGGGGGCTGGCTTGCTCACCACTGTGCACACCTCTTATGTCTGCATCTCTGTTCCCCCTCTGCCCACCACCCCCCCGCCGCCCCACCCGGCCCCTCGTGGTCCCACATGCAGTCCTCTCTCTCTTTCATCTAATCTCCTCTGTCCTACAACTCTCAGCCCCAGTGGCCCCTTCTCCATCTTGGAATGGTTTACCCAAAGACGTGGAACAGGTGGAAAAATTATGTTCGAGTTCCAGAAGGGCTTAGGGCAGCCCCATTTCACAGGTGCTATGTCAGCCGCGACAGGTTTGCTGGGAAATTCTGATCTCCTGTGTCCTCACACTTTGGGGGGGAGGGCACCCCAAAGAAAAGAAACCCTGGGTATTTGAAAGCAACTGGCATGACAGGAGGAAGCAGAGGGAGAAGGCAGTGTCCTAAATGCGGAGCCCACAGAGCTGCGGAGAAGCAAACCCCTTTGGGATGGCTTCAGGATGTGAACAGTGTGAATCGACCCCATCCAGCAATCCGACTGGCAGGCTGGTGTGGGGCTCATCGGTACAGACTCTCATTCGCCAAGGAGTGTGTGGGTTCGCGGGGGAGCAGTGTTGGGAGGGTGATTCTTGAAATCAAGCTCTCTTCTGGATGGAGAGGAGAGACACCCGCTCAGGGCTGCTGTGGGGAACAGGGAGGAGGGGGCGGGAGGCTAGCTACCATGCATGAAATGCCATCTGCTAAGTGTTTATGTGGGTATCACATTCAACCTTCACAACTTTGTTGGGTAGGCTTCACCCCCATTACGGGAGGAAAAAAACTGGGGCTCATGGAGCTTAAGTCACTTGTTTGGAACCACTCGGCGAGGTGTGGTGCAGCCAGCCTCTGCTCTCCAAACCTCACAGGTTACCTCTCGACTGCCATCATATGGATGCTGCTGTAGAACAGTTTAGAGTGGGGACCAAGGGCCATGACATGAGGGGGCACCCAGGTCCCATGGCCTCTCTGGTGTCCTGAGCAGACAGTACCAGGTATTTCTAAGCAGCCCCCTCTTGATAACGGTATCAACACCCCATCTGTTCTTGTGTACATTGGGTCTCTGTGAATGGTCTCCAAGAGGAAGTTACTAATTCCTTCCTCCATGGGAGGACCTTCTTTCGGGTTTCAGGGTCCGTGTTTATAGATGCTCGCTGGTTTAACTAATCTTATTTCCCTCTTTGCACTGGCTGCTAGGAAGCTCAGGGGAAAAAAAAAAGATATTTATGTGAATTATAGCTCAGAGCACAGAGCTGTTTTTTTAAATCCATTCCACACCTGGCTTCATTTATTGTTCCTTTCTCCTTAATTTTCTCATTTACTTATTTTTGTTTTAATCTCTTATACTATGTATGTGTTGGTAGGCCCCCTTTTAGAAGCAGGCACGGCCCAGATAAACAATTAGGTCTCCCACTTGCAGAGGATGTGGCCCCGGCATCTCCTAGAGCCGACTCCCCCAGCCCCTTCTCCCCCGCAGAGGGCCTGAAGTTCTGTCCGCTGGGCGGGCTTCTGGGGCTTAGAGGCTCACGTGCACCAGCTGCTCCTGGGTGTCGTACTCCTTGGTGCAGTCTTCCCAGTGGCAGTTGGTCTCGTAGATGATCACTTCGGCCTCCTGCTTACAGTCGTCCCTGTCCAGGTCTTCCTTGAGGTCAGCCAGCTGCTCCTGGGGGAGGAGCAGAGCAACCCACGTGAGCCACGTTCAGCCACCGGGCCCTGACGGAAGGTCATTAGTGGCCCCGGGCGGTCTATGCCAAGGACCCTGAGCTGGTATGGGTGTGGAGACGCACGGATGCACATGCACGCACACGTGAGCACACATGCATGCACTTGTACACACATGCGTGCATACGTACATGTATGTGCTCAGCCACTTTCCTCAGCTAGCTCCCACCCATCCTTCTCCTGTTGCACAGCTGTCCTGGGGCCCCTCCTTCCTCTCTAATGCTGGCTTGTCATCACCAAAGTGTCCCGCCACATCCTGGGTCAACCGACTTGGCGAGGAGAACGGGAGAAAGGAGGGCAGTGACTTTCGCTTATTTGGTTTGGTTTCCTCCGGGAGAGCCAGGGTGGACCCGCGTGCGATCGCGGTGGGGGCGTTTTCATTTATAGTCTGCACGGGGTCTGCTCCCGCCTGGAGGCAAGAGAACAGCCAACAGGCATCTGGCCTGGCCCTTCAGACGACTCACTCTCGCACTGTCCCCTCCCTCCAGGACACAGAGCACACCCCGATTCGTGCCCAGGGTTACTGGCATGGTCTCCCAGTGCCCATCCTGTCCTCCCCGCCACAGTCCTAAGACGTGGGCATCTGTGTTCTTGCATCACCGCCAGGAAAATGGGTTCAGGGAGAGGCCACCTTGCTCTCTGCAGGGCACTCAGTGAGTGACAGCCCCCATCTGCACTGGTGTCTCCTCATCAGGACAGGGCCCACGTGTGCCCTGTTCAAGGTGGCAAAAGAAAAGCAGGGGACACAGGGGCAAAGGAAAGGCTGGGAGTGGGAGCGAAGGGGGAGGCACAGACGTGCCAGGCTGGGACAAAAGCCACAGGATGTCAAGGGTTCCCCAATATCGCACTGGCTGGCTGGGGCAGGCTCAGAGCAAAGCCAGGCAAAGCGGCAGATGTTAGAACGATGGAATGCTTTCCATTTCACACTATCTACAAAACAGCAGGACTATTCTGTTTTTCCCAAGAGCCTCCGGGGGAAACATTTATAGGCCAGATTAAGGGGGCTGACCTCCCCCACAGTCAGGAGCCCCAACCCCTACGGGCTCTAGAGACCACAAAGCAGAGGCTGTAGCTCGCCCGTGAGCCTCATTACTGATGCCGAGTCCATTTCTGCGAGTGGGGAAATCTGCCTCGTGGCTCCCCGGGCTGGCCGCAGACTCACGCCCCTGACCGACTTTCCACTGGAGCTGCAAAGCTTCTGGTTGCTTCTCAGAGTACTTTCCAGTGAACGCACTTGCCCTGAAAAGGCAAACGATGATGTGCAGTATCCTAAGTCCACGGGCAGCGCTGGGTCCACATTAAAAGGAAGTGCAGGTACGCCCCTGCCCTGAACCTTTAGCAATGGGGGGGTCGGTGGGGCTGTGGCCCCCTACCCCTGCTCTGCACTGTCAGAAAAACTGCAAACAGACTTATTATTTCTGTACATCCCGCTTATTTGAAAGAAGACCTGAAGGAGCTGCCAGGTGGACATGTGAGCGGAAGACGGCACGGGGGCAGGGGGTGCGCTCGGGGCCTCCAGATGGGGCTGGGCATCATCCTAGCCCACGGTTTTGAGGGCTTAAACAGAGCGGGGATTCATTATGCCGCATGCCTGCCAAGGGAAAGCACGCCCATCCACCCTGCAAATGAGACAGGTCACTGAATCAGGACCCTGAGTGACATAGTGACAACCTCTTGTGATAAACAGCTTTCCTTCCACGGACACATTGGAGGAGCCAGGCCAGGTGGGAAGGAGGGCCCTGGGCTGCCTTTCTGGGTTGGAGGGGCGGGGCAGGGGCTCCCCGGGGCTCCGCGTCTGTCCTCACAGCTCCAGCATGTTTATCTCCCCTGGATATGTGCCGTCCTCATCAATTTCAACGGCCCCCGATGATGGCCGACCTCGTGGAAACCATGCATCATGCGGAGATGCTTTGGCGTCAGCGAGGGGAGAAGAATTTGTCACCAACTCCTCTGTTTGCCTGACAATAACAGGACCCAATATTTCATAAAAATTAAGTGCCCAGAGCATGCCCGATGGTTTACAGGTTTGATAAAGGATGGTCTGACAGATGTAGGGAAGACGGGGGACAGGAGGTCCCCTGCATCCTCGGTGTCAAAGCTCGTGATGCTGTAGTAACAGATGGAGACCATGCCACTCTCAGAGGCCTGGGGGGGCGGGAGTCTCGCCTGCGGGGTCAGCACTCACACCAAGCCCTTCCTTTCCATGACAGGCCTTCGCTGCAAGAACTGGGACCATCAGCCTGCCATCTCGGAGCATCTGAATAAGTGGCAGGATCTCCAAAGGGACTGGCACAGGGGTTTCAGTCCTGCAACAGACCTGGGCTCTGATTTGCGCCCTCCCTCACCTTCCTGCCAACAATCATCTTCCTTGCCTCCCCTCTGTACCGTGCTTCTTGCTCCCTCAGATGTACATCCAGTCATTAGAAATTCCTACTTCATAGTGACTTTGCATCAGGCCCTGTGCAAACCCTACTGACGTGGGGCCGAATCAGCCTGTCTCCCAAGTGCAGCCTCTCCAAAGCTTTCAGCGCAGTGCAGGCTACAGGCAACATGAGCTAGGAGCTAGGATGGGTGTCTGGGCACATGCGAGTCCTACTAGCCAGGAGAGTCAGGAAAGGTGGAAGTGGCAGTGAAAGGGGCGAGGTGGGGGGTGGAGTTCTAGGGACGGGGAGCAACTGGACAGGGGCCACAGCCATTCAGGGGACAGGAGTGACTGAGTGTGACTGGGGCTTGTGTGAGGGGCTGGGGTGGGGATGGCTGCAGCCCCAGACATCCATCCATCCATCCATCCATCCATCCATCCATCCACTCATCCATCCATCTATCCACTCATCCATCCATCCATCCACTCATCCATCCATCCATCCATCCATCCATCCATCCATCCGTCTATCCATCCATCCATCTATCCACCCGTCCATCCATCCATCCACTCATCCATCCATCCATCTATCCATCCATCCGTCTGTCTATCCATCCATCCATCCATCCATCCATCCATCCATCCATCCACTCATCCATCCATCCATCTATCCATCCATCTATCCATCCATCTCTCCATCCTCCCTCCATCATCCATCCATCCATCCATCCATCCGCCCATCCACTCTTTCATGCAGAACGTGTTTCATGAGCATGTAACATGCAGGGTGCTGGGGACACAGCTCTGGTCCTCCCTGAGCTCACGGTGTCCCCGCCCTCTCTGGTTCACTCATTCATGCAGGCAGCTGTCCGTTCGTCCATTCACCACCAGGGCCAAGGTCATAGGTCCGCTCACCCAGCTGGAGGACGGCCAGGACAGCCAGTAGGTTACCTGCGTCAGGGTCAGCGGGGAGGCTGGCCGCAGGCCCTCTGCCTCTGTCTTGACCTTGCTGCGCTTATGAATTACGATGGGGTTCACGGTGCTGCTCACAGCCGATTCGCTGTTCTGCTTGTTCTGAGGGAGGGAGCAGGGGAGTCCGTCATGCAGAGGCAGGGTGGGGACATCCCAAGTTCTGTTTGGGCTTTACCTCAGGGATCCTCCCCACGTAGGTTGGGCCAGCACTTCTGTTTGAAGTTTCAGAAGCTGAGTCTCCCGACGTGGTCCTCTGGCTGGGGGGCACAGCCACGAGAGAGCCCAGAGCTCGGCCTTCCAACCCCACCCCCCCACCTCCCTGGGAATGGAAAAGAAACCCTCTCTTTGCGAAATGCAGGACACCTTCACTCCTGTTCCAACAGCCTCAGCTTCTCAGCCCTCTGGAGCAGGGGGTCTTGAAGCATGAGAACAGGAGAACAGGGCCAGGCCAGCCCGGGGAGCAGGAAAGAAGAGCCTGGTCACAAGAGCTGATAGCTACTGTCTGGAGGGAGGTGCCAGGTGGACACCTGGAGCCCTGGAGTGGAGAGGGAGGGCGTCCTGGAAGAAGGGCTGCTCCAGACAGGGTGGGGTCTTGCCTTCGTCCCAGCACATGCTCACCTCTGGGCTCCGCCCTGCCAGGTGGCTGGCCTGGGAAGTGGCGCAACCTCGAGAACTGTCATCGTGAACGTTAGCCACAATCCGGGTCCCCACGGGGCTCTGTGCACCCAAGCTCAGATATGCGCACAATGACCCGATTAGGTGGCAGGCCCCACTCCGCTCATGCGTTAGCCCAGGCTGAAAGATGCTTCCAGCGAGTTGGGGTCCAAAACGCAGTCTGGCGGAATCCACAACCGTGTCCTTCCACGCCCCGATACTGCCTCTAAAACCATTTCGTCATGTGCAAAATGGGGCTTCATTCAGCAAAAAATAATGGCGCTTACTGTGTGCCTGGCACTGTACCAGCACGCCCTGCCACATCGAAGGCCTGCTGGAGAGCTCAAGTAAGATGGCCTTTGGTCAACTTAGGCTCTAAGTACTGAGTACATTGTACTCTGTCTGCCAGAGCCGGAATTCTAGGGTTGCTCCGTCTACTCATTACGTTGATAGGACAGGCGACCACAGAATTTATAGGCCAGGCACTTGCCAGCGAAAGTGAGGGTGTCAGGACCCCGCCTAGGTCTCCTGATCTAGCATCTGGCCCTTCTGATCTCGTGGCCTATCGCCAGAAGGCATCCCACCATCCAGACCCGAGTGGGGAGTCCTTCCACAAGTTCCCGGCATGAGACGGCAATGATCAGCTCTCGTGGGGCCCCGGGAACCCGGGGACCCACCTACCTGGGTGGCGTCGCTCAGACAGGTGGCGCTGCCGCTGAGCTGGGTGGGCGTGGCATTGATGGAGGCGAGGGCCATGGGCTGTTGGGCCAGGAAGGTGGGCGAGGGCTGGATCAAAGGCGGGGTGTGTCCGAAGGCTGAGCCCAGGCCCCTCTGCTGGCTCAGGATCTGCTGGTAGGCCACCGGGTTGATGGGGTGGGGGAAGGTGAAGGCTGGGCTGCAAAGGAGAGCAGGCAAGTCACGGAACGGAGTTGGGGAGGGCGGAGGCTGTTTGGTCAAGACTTCCTGCACAGAGAGGACCCTGCCAGGGATCGGGAAGGGCGTGTTGCTTATCTTGCGGTTAGCATGGCTTTACCTGGCTCAAGAGCCACCACTGTCTGCCATCTCAGGCCTCACGGGCTGTGCTCACCTGCAGGCCCCGCCCCATGACCCAGCCTTCACCCCAGGGAGGGGCCAGGCGCCATCTCAGGCCTACACCCCAGCCCTTCACCTCTCTGACGCCTGAGAGGCATCCCCAACCATCTGAGCCCCACTGGGCCCTGAGGCCGCTTCTGATGCCCGCTTGTCCAGGACATGTGCCCTGGGCCCTGCAGCTCGTGTCACCCCCTCTCTTCTTTCACTTCTGCTGCACCTCTAGGTTCTTTTATGCCATCTGCATATGAGCCCTCTCTCCAGAACATGATACTGCGGAAATAATGGTGACCTCCAAGGCTAAGCCATATAAGACATGTGGCTTGGGTGGCTCGGTCAGTTGAACGTCCAACTCTCGATCTCAGCTCAGGTCATGATCTCAAGGTTCATGGTATGGAGCCCCTCATCGGGGGTTGAGATTCTCTCTCTCTCTCTCTCTCAAAATAAGTACATAGCTTAAAAAAAAAAAGACATGTGGCTTCCTCCTTGCTCTCTCCTGCATCAGTCACTTGGGGTGGGGGTGGGGGAGCCAGCCGCCATGCTGTGAGGAAGCTCAAGCAGCCTTATAGAGAGACTCCCGTAATGTGAAATAAAGGCAAGTCTTCAGGTGCCTTACAGCCCTGGCCGACACCTTCAGCGCAGGCTCGTGAGACCCAGTGCCAAGCCAGTCTCATTTTCTTGACCCCAAGAAACAGTTTGAGATGGCAAATCCTCGTTGTTGCTTTAAACAGCTAAGGTTCAGAGTAATTTGTTTTGTAAAAAAAGACAGCCAACATCCTTATTACCACTTCGATCTCTGCACTTCCCAGGGCCAGACTCTCCTGACATTCCTCACACCTCCTGGCCTCCCTGAGGAGGGTTGCGGGGAGGAAATGAGTTGAGTCAAGGTGGTTGGGTCTGAGTCCTTAGAACAGCCATGGGCTGCACGGTGGAGTGGGGGCGGGGTGGGGACAAGGGCGAATGGTGTCAGTGAGGTCTGGGTGTGCCGTGCTGTGACCACAGCGGGAAGCTGGCTGCCTGCTCGGAGACCTGGCATGGCCCAAGTCGGTGTCACAACGTGTGCCACCAGTGGCTGTGGCTGCCATAAAACTTTGGGTTTTATGGTTGACTCTTTCGTGCCAGGCCCAGTAAACATACCTTTCACATCAGAGAGTGGGTTTGGGGGAAGAGCGGACACAGGAAAACGTACTCGAATGTTGGCACGTTGCGGCATCATCTTGGTCGGTGTGGAATTCAGGGAGCCGTTGCAAGCACACCGACTCACAAATGCAACGTGTCCTGTCTTTCTCCACGGGTCGAAAGCATGGGCCCTCCCCCACCTGGCCCCCAGCCCACCTTCTGGGGCTCGGCCGCCCACATGCCGGCTGGGCTCACCTGAGGGTGCCTGCTGACAGGTGGCCGTAGGAGCCGCTGGCCGCCGAGCTGCTGCGGGAGTTGTTGATGTAGGCCACCAGCGAGTTGGGTGACGTCCGGATCATCCGCTGCAGATCCAGGCTGGCGTCTGACAGCGGGGAGATGGACAGCGCCCGCTTGCGGCTCAGGCGGGGCGTCACCCGTGGGCTGGAGAAACGCGACACTGTGGGGACAGCCAACCCCAGGCATCACTGTGCTTGTAGGGGGTAGAATTGGGGAAGGGGGACTGGTGGAGGGGGGGACAGCGGGAAGAGCCTTTGAGGACGGTGTAATGAGAACCACAGCTGGGGGCTCTTGCGCAAGGGTCCTGGCCTCTCTCCAACTCAGTCTGCTTATCTATAGAATGGGATGGATCCATGCATGACGTGGGGGTGTGAGAAACACAGGTCAGATGCTTGGGGGAGAGAATATGTTCGCTGAACATTTAAGGCGTAGCAGCTAAGTGTTGAACAGCTTGGTGGCCACGAGTTGAACCCACCTGTGAAGCTAGCGCGAGGTAGAGAAACAGGCATGGCCAGCGTCCTTCCAGACCCACCCCAAGGGCAGCCACTATCCTGGCTTCCGGAGTTGCCCGAGGCTTCGAGAACCTGTCACCTTAAACACTCTTCATGCACAAGCACGCACCCCAGCCACCACCCCACCGCTCTCTCTGACGGCCCCTCGCATAAGCTCTCACCCCTCACCGGTAAGCAACTGCGGGAAGGAAGACAGCCTGAACCAGAGGGGGGGCTCCTTGACCCTGGGGTCACACTCTCCCGCCTGGCTCCAGACTGCGCCCCCGCTCCCCAGTCAGGGTTCTGGCTCTCTCCTCTGGACAAACAATGGTCTAGAATAAACGACCTGCCAGTGTCGCCGGGCAACTCCCACATGCTCTGTGTCTGCCCTTTCCAGACCTTCCCTGAGCCCTGGGTTCCCTGAGCCCTGTGCAAGGGTCTCCTGGATCTGACCCCTGGGGCTGTGGTGAGGAGTACATTACATAGCAGGGGCACCTAAACGCTTTGCCATGCCCCTGCATTTCTGGATATCGGCACCGACACCTCTTTCTGTGCCCCTTTGGGCTGGAGGGGTTGCCTGTAGACAACTCCAGAGGCTATTGGTGCATACCTCTGCTACACGCAGCCTGCCTCCATGCCTGTGCTCGGCCGTTCCTGGGCTCGTGATGCCCGCCTTCTTCCCTTCTGTCCGCTCAGAGCTGTTTAGACCCCACAGGTGCTCCTCCTCCAGGGAGGCGGCAGGTTGCCCTGGCTGCAGGGTTGGTGTGTTGGTGCCTTGTCCCCACAGGTGTGGGGGCACTAAGGGCAGGGCTGATGGCCTGGGGATCTCTGAGCCCCCATCCCCAGTGCCGACCAGCCCCTGAGAAGGTTCGGGGCCTATTTGGCCTGTGTGAGTGCATAGAGCCCTCCAGCTACCAACTGCAGAAGCCTCAGCAGAGCCCCTGCCCACAACCTCATGCCCCCAGGTCCCCTGCTGGGCCCTGGGGGCACCCATGCCCGGCGCTCCTCTGACCCCTCGCTCTTGGCAAACCCGGGAAGCCCCTTTCTTCCTGGGCCACTGGGATAAACAGCCTCTGATGGGAGTTGGCCTGATGCCTTTCCATTGTTACCTCCTTCATGACTGAGTCTGCCCTCAAAGCCCCCTGCAGGTTCCCTTCCTCTCCCCCTCCTCCTATTCCCCCCAGCCCACTGCTAGCCTGGGTCATCCCAGGGCCCTTAGCTAATTGCTGTCCCATCCACATTCCTCACTGCAGCCCGAGAGAGCTTTTTAATGTGTAAATTGAATCATGTCCCTGTGCCCCCCTGCCCTAACCTTTCCAAAGCTCCCAGTACTATTAGGAAAAAAGCCCAAATGCACAGGGTGGCTTTTGCTTGGAGGCCCTGTGGGTGCCCCCTGCCCACCTCTCCAGCTTCATCCTGCCCACCTCCCAGGCTCTGCTCCAGCCACCTCCCAGCTCCCTACACCCTGTCACCTGTCTTCCGGCACAGGGCCTTTGCATATGCCCATTCCTCTGCCTGAAGTGCTCTCCCTTCCTTTCTGTGCTCAGACCTCCACGGGTTATCACTCTCCCAGGGAGAGCACCCTGACATCCTCCGATTAAGAAGTTACCCCCATCCCAAACGGGGGGGGGTCACGTTGTCAAGTCCGCATGCACTGGTGTGGTTATCTGATTGCTTCTGCCCCTCCCACCTTTATGCATCAGGGACTTGGGTCCTTTCCCCCCACCGTTATATGCATACACATACACATATGCATCCATTCGGTGGTGAGCCCGAGTGGAAGATGGCAAATGTTGAGCCGTGGGCACAGGTGAGGGACAGCAGAATCACAGCCAGGGCAAGTCAATATTTATGCCCTGCCCTGAAGGTGCTGGGTACTGTTCTGAGCACTCCAAGGTATTAAGTTGTTTAATCTTTAAAGTATTCAACAGTGTCAACTGCCCTAGAAGGAAGGAACTATTACTACTGTCGTTTTACAAATGACAGAGGGCCATGAAACCAGGGGAAGTGCAGAAGTAGACTTGGAAGTCGGGCAGTTGGCCCCAAAGCACTCAGCACACCGCCTCCGCCCAGGGTAGAGAGAAGACGCACCTTGCGGGGAAGGATGTGCTTGGAGGTGGGGGCTGGGGCGGTCAGACGCACATACACACCACGTGGGAACACACAGCTGGGCCACTCCAAACCCAACACTTAGTGCTTGTCTTGGAGCACATCACTCAGCCTCCTGAGCCTTTCTTTGCCCATCTGTACAATGGGGGCGCTATAGCTTGGCTTGCAGAGTAATCTCGAGGACACCAGCAAACCACCGGAGTGCTGAAAGCCCAGCAGACCTTCTAAAACGAAACTGAGAATTAACGTCGCTTCTTCAGGGGCGAGGAGGACGGCTTTGATGGGCAGGATGAGCCTAAAGCTAATACTGGAGTGAGGGACAGCAAGTCTAGAAAACACAGTCGGGCCACACAGCAGTACGTCTGTCACTACAGCATTCACTCATCTGTCCATTCATCCGGGCTCCTCTAGGCTTCTTTGTTCTTATTTACTGAGTTCACTCCCCGTCCATCCTCACTTCCAAGGAAAATCAAAGATGCAAACGTGAATCCTCCCAAAGAGTCCTGTCGCTTACGAACCGAGTGGCAAATGGAGAGACACGAGGTGGGAGGGACAATCCAACATCCTGTAGACTAAGAAATACACTCATCCTTCTAATGCATGTTCTAAAAAAAGACTGTGCTGCTAATATTTGGATTCCCACCCTCTCACGTGCCCCTAACAAGAGGAAACAGGGCAAATCTGACAGTGATATTCATCTCTGTTATTCCCACCCCTCGAGGGAAATATGTTTATTAATGTGCCTCTTCCCTTGATAAATTACTAAATAGAAAGAAAATCCTGGCACTCATTTCCTGTGGCTTCTCCTGTGATTTATGACCGGGGACTGGCAGAGCTGTTGCGTCCATTCATCTGTGGATGAGCCTGCGCCGATTTCCGTCAGCCGCGGGGGGGGGACCGGACACCAGCCTGCCCTCACCCGGGCAGACGCCCCATGCTACCCACTCCTGCTGCCGCTTGCATCTGAATCCTGTTTCAGCCACTACGTCTTTCTTTTGCTCATTCATGTGTTAGTTCATTCACCCATCAGAGCCTTGTGGTGATGGCATCGGGCTGGACGCTTTCGGGGATTGCAAGCAAGGGGGGGACCCTCGGCCCTGCCCTCCTGTGAAGCTCACTGTCCAGGTGAGAGAAGAAAATGGTGCCCAGAGCACTGGGCAGGGCTCCTGGGATTACTAGGTAACTCCAGAGTGCTTGGGGACATCGCTGCTTTCCCTGGGGGCAGCCGGGAAGGGCAGGAGGGTTGAGAACGGGCCCCGGTGCAGGCAGACCATGTTCTGACCCTGCTTGACTGCTCTGATCAGGGTGACTTTGGGCGAGGCTCTGAACCTCCCTGAGCTGCTTCCTCACCTGGAAGATGGGCCAACAGTATCCACCTCTGGGTTGCTATGGGCTTGTGACCAGCATGTCACCCGAGCTCTGGGGCGGGGGGGGGGGGTGTCCCCAGGACCCAGGAACCTGGAATGAGGGCGGCAGGAGGAAGCAGGGGCTGGCTCCCCAGGACGTGGGCAGGGCAGGCAGGGCACCAGCAGTGGAGAGAGCTGTGTCCCAGCACCACCTCCCAGGAGGCCTTTCTGTGCCAGATGCTGTCCTGAGCATGGGACTGGGACACGCCTCCCCTGGCGGTGGCAGGACACAGCCTCGTGGCCTGGCTCGTGGGCCCTGGGTCCTCACCGGTTAGGGAGCATCCCTGCACAGCCCAGCCCCACCCACATACCTTCTGGACTCACTGAGTAAATGCTCTAAGGAAACCCAACTGGAGGACCTCAACCTGCCCCACACTTAGCCGTCCGCAGCCCCCTCACCCCTTCTTATGGGGGGATTGAAAACACCTCGGCTTTGGAGCCCAGAGGCTTGGGGTTGAGACTGGCCGGCACCATTTCCTAGTTCTGTGATGTAGACAAATTTAGGGCTCGGGCTCAGGGCCTCGGCTTCCTCGCCTGCAAAGTGACTTCGTGTCTGTGCCGGTTCACCGGGTGACCCACATACGCCACCTAACCCGGGTCTGCACACAGCAGTCCTGCCCCTCGGGGAACCTGTGGCCTGCTCTCCTCTGCCTCAGTCTCCCTCCCGTCTGCAGGCTGGGCACGGACTCCCGGCCCGACTGGGGCCTCTGGCAGTCCCTCCAGCGGCTCCTCCTGCCTCTCTGTGGTGTGATCAATGTAATTGGTCTCTGAAAACCCCCTTGGACCCGCAGGCAGCATAAAGAACGGGCGTCAGAACGGAGGTGACATCCAAGTCAAATTAGTGTCAATATGACAATAAAATATACAGCTTGGAGGAAATATGGGCTGTAAACAGACAACATTTCAATCGGGAACATTTCAATCTTCTCAGTGTGGTGGGAGGAGGGGGTGGGTTGTGGCGGCTCCCACACTGCTGTGCAATCACCAATATTCAACAGCATAAAACAAGAACATTCCATTTTAAGGCCCCGGTGACAACCGGTGAATTCCCCGCCCTCCGGAGAACCAGTAGGCAGAGCGATAGCCTTGGACTCCCTGACCGCTGATCTATTACCTCCCAGCACAGTATCACTTTCCACTCTTCCTGCTATAAATCAGCCTCCTTTAAGAACAAGAGGCAACGGGCCTCCATCGACCACCAGGAGGCTGAGAGGCCCCTGGCCAGGGAGGGACGCGGGAGATGCCCTTTGTCCAGCCTGCAGCCTGGTCCTGGGACCCGGGAGCAGGGCAGGGCTTGGATTTTCGCTGCAGCGAGAGCGCCGGCAGAGGCCCCCTCTGCCTTCCTGCCTGCCCCACACCACCGTGGGGATCTCCTCGACGCACGCTCAACCCAGATGAGGTTATTTTGGGCTTGACGGAGGCAAAGACACGGACGTCTTCCTCAGAGCATATCTGGTTTCCCATATGAGAAAAAATACAAGGTTCTATTTTAAGGTCTATTTATTTAACCCCAAAAGGTGAATGTATGAAAAATGCAAGGATTATGACACAAAGCCACCTGTGGAACTTATCAAGCACCATGAGGGCACGACTTGGCATGCTATGCACCATTGTGTATGCCTGGCACATAGGAAGTGCTTAAGAAATACCCCCAGAATGAATGAATGAGAGAGAGAGAGAGAAAGAGAGAGAGAGAGAAGGCTCAGTTTCCTGAACTTCCCACTAAGTCATGAGGCCCCCTGCACCTGCACAGAGCTTACCTGCCATGGTCATGTTTATAGGAGGCTTTCTAACATGAACACACGTATTCTCGGAGAGTCTCAGGACCCTTCCACAGGTGGCCTCTGAGCCTGCACAATTCTGTGACAGTCTGAACAAAAAGAAGGTCTACACTTCACTGGGTGGACTAAAGCTTCCTGGGAGGGTCTCTCCCCACACCCATGCAGCTGGGACCAGCAGGAGCTGGTGGGTTTTCCCTGCTCCCCAGTTTATAGGAAGGGAGAGGCTGGGGATACTCCAGAGGCTGACCTGAGCTGTGCGCACTGGGGTCTAATAGATGCATGTGAACAACACATCCACTTGGGCATCAGAGCTGAACAGAAATGGCTAAAACATTAAAAAAATTTTTTTGATGTTTATTTATTTTTGAGAAAGAGAGACAGAGCATGAGTGGGAGAAGGTCAGAGAGCAGGAGACACAGAATCTGAAGCAGGCTCGAACTCACAGGCCGTGAGATCATGACCTGACCTGAAGTCGGACGCTTAACTGACTGAGCCACCCAGGCGCCCCAGAAATGCCTAAAACATTTTTAGAAGCAGAAGCAAATGTTCTGGTTGTAGTTCAAACTGGCTTGAAAAAAAAAAAAAAGAACCGTATTAAGTAATGACAGATACAGGATATTGTGTCGGCCTACTCTTAATTTCCTTGGATCGTAAGGGTTTGGGACCAAAGGAAAAGAGTCATCTGTTCCTGAAATCCTTTAGGGTTCAGAACCATGCCCCCCCACCCCCCCACCCCTTGCCAAGCCTCACCCCCAGCCTCAGCAGATCTGGGGTGAGAAACTGATATGCCTGCCCAGGTCCGGGATGGAAACTTCCCTCTATACCCTGAAGACAATCACGTTCCCGAGAGGAGAGGTGGAGAAAGGATGGTGGGTGGGTGTGATGAGTCCAACGCGAGCGCAGCACTCTCACGCCCACTGATGATCTCACCTCCCTTGCTCCTGCTCAGCCCCAGATGCTGCCAAACGCTGAGAGCCCCTGAGAACAAAGCTGCGGCGTTCCCAGCCACCTCCCCAGGTCCCTGCAAAGAACCGACAGCTGCTTGACCCCGGGTAGTTCCCCAATTAGTTTGCATCTTTCTATCCTAGGTTTTTTGGTGACCACCACTCACTCACTCAGTCACTCTGCAAACACAGAGGCCTGCTCCTTGGCCGCCATGCTCCCGGACCTGCGGAACCCCCCAGTTTGTCAACGGAGAAGCAGCAGCCAGTTACAGCCCCGCAGGTGGGAGGGAGGGAGCGCGAGCCGAGCTGACACGGTTGAGCTGGGGCTGGATCCGGGTGGTGTCTCAGAAGTGGCGGCTGACTGGGGTCCGAACACACGGAGCAGAAGCGAGCTGGGCAAGCCCGTAGGGAAGGGCATTGCAGGCAGAGGGAGCAGAGCAATTGTCTGGGAGGCTTCATTTGGAGCCGGGAGGTGGGAGGCAGTGTGCAAGGCGGGGGAGGGGCGGGGAAGACTAGGCTGCAGGGGAAGGCCACTCAAGCCGGGTTATAAAGCCTGAATCTTGCCCTGAGGGTGACGAAAGCCACAGGGGTGCAGAATGACGGAGGGGATGAGAAATTACTGCGAGGCAGCCGTGAGGCCGAGGGAGCCCGAGCTGAACGGCAGTGCTGGGAAGGTGGCGAATAACAGGACGGCTGCGGGGGGTTGACGACTCAGACGTGGCAGGCCTGGGCCTGGGACGGATGGGAGGCATGGGGCAGTGGCCACGAGGAGTTGTGGCACTAGGCTAAGCACGCGGTGGACAGCAACACAGGCAATCGATAGACAAAACTCCCACAGGAGGGGAAGATGTGAACGAGGGAAAAGGCTAGAAAGACACAGGAAGTAGTATTGATGGAGTTGCTCCTGCACGCCAGGCACTGGCCAAGTTCACGTGCACGACCTCACTCAGTAGTGTGTTTAGTCCAACTGGCATGTGAGGCTAGGAATCACTGTCCGGACCCCATCCGGTGCCCCCGGCTCCCTTGGGTCATCTCCCACGGTGGGGACGCGCACAGGCAGTGCTGGCTTAGATGTGTCTGCAGCTCACTGCCCCAACTCCCTTCCCAAGGCCACCCCGAAGGGCAGCACCCACTCTGGCCCGGCTGCTCTAGGCCGAGCTGGAACATGTCTGGCCCAGCAGGCCCTCCCTGAGGCCATGGCTCTTGGGGTGACAGATGTGTGGTGCTGCCTGGAGGCAGTGTGCCCAAGGGAAGAGCCAATGTGTTGGTAATAAACAGCGGGGCTTGAAACCCCAACCCACAGCCTAGGCAAGTCACACGACCCCAGTGTGCTCATCTTGAAGTAGAGATGACAATTCCAGCCTCAGAAGACGGCTGAGGGTAGTCACAGGGGAGAGTATATGGAAAGGCACAGGATGGAGGTGGCGGTCACACAGGCACATGGCAGGTGCTCATGTTGGCTGACTCGGCCTCTCCTGCCCTCTGGGGACACCTGCCTGACCAGACCCTCTGCCATGGTTTGTCTGTGTCTGCCCGCTGTCCAGCTGGCCTGGTGCCGGCCACCCTGAGGCTTTGGGAGGCCCTGCGTGGGGGGATGTGACGTTCGGACGTGGCTATTTGAGGACTAGTTGCATTGTACCTGTTGTCTGGTTTCTAATTTTGACAAGTGGCCTGTACACACAGCTTTACTTGAGTCCCACCCTCGCCACCTGCTGACACGCCGCCCGCCTCCCTGTGGGGAGCACCAGAGGGCTATGGAGAGGCACAGGGGCGGGACAGACCCAGGGATCAGATTCTGATGGCATCCCTCAGGCCATGTCAAGGGTGATGGGGCCGTGAGAGCCAGTGTTGGGAGAGGCTCCAGGGCTCTTCCCCAGCAACACTCTTGTGGGGAAACAGGTAGTGCCCGGGGGGGGGGGGGTTCAGGAGCCACACGAGGTCGCTCTTGTAAGTGTGAGGCGAGAAGGGCAGAGAGAGACAAGGATCCTGAAGAGGGGAGAGGAGGGAGAAGGCGTGTGTCCTGGAGGAGGCAAGAGCTCAGCCAGGTCTTAGGAAGTGAGGGGCTCAGCTTTGCCCCAGGCAATAAGGGGGAGCTGCAGTGGCTGGTGCGGACAGGAAGTACTGGGGGACAGGAGGGGGCTGAGGGGTGCAGGGACCCACCCTGAGTCACGCGGCCCGGTAGGTACCAGGCCATCCCTCTCTGGCAGGTCTCCCCGTGGGCCTGCGTGCTCCCTGCCATCGGGGACTGCAAAAGCCGTCCCAGGCAGAGCTGGAGGAGGATAAATCTGCAGAAGCCGCCTGCCCCCCCTGCCCCCTGCCGCTGAGGTTTCTAGCTCCACTGCCTGGCCTGGATCCCTGGGTATCTCTGGGCTAGGCTCCAAGAGCAGCAGGTAGAGTGGCATTAACTGGGGGAGGTGGGCACTTAGCCTTTCCCCCTTCCTCTCTCCTCCAAGAGGCGGGGGCTCCATGCTGATCCCAGGGGCTCGTGGTCGGGGGGCCAGGCCACAGGCTCCTCTGTGAAATCAGGATAGTATTTGGTGGGAAGGAAAGACTTGGTATTTTAGGGACACCCAGAGCATTACCTACCCAGAACACTGGATATCCTGCCTGCCAGACGTGCCCTGCCTGCAGCCTCCAGCTCAGTCACTAACTGTCCAATTGCTCAGGCCCAAGACCCTGCTGTTGTCCTTGATGCCCTTCTTTCTTCCTAACTCCTCATCTGGTCTGGGGACAAATCTTGTGACTCTATCTAAAATGTGGTCGCTTCTCCACACCTCCACTAACTGGACCTTCTGCTTCCACCTTGCCCTTAAGCCTTCTCAGATCAGCAGCCGCAATGGAACTCCTTTTAAGAATAAGTCTGATCTCAGGGCACCTGGCTGGCTCAGTCAGTTGAGTCCGACTTTGGCTCAGGTCATGATCTTGTGGTTCTTGAGTTCAAGCCCCGTGTCGGGCTCTGTGCTGACAGCTCAGAGCCTGGAGCCTGCTTCAGATTCTGTGTCTCCCTCTCTCTCTGCCCCTTTCCTGGTCATGCTCTCTCTCTCTCTCTCTTTCAAAAATAAATAAAATATTAAAAAAAAAAAGTCAGGTCTCATTAGTCCTCTGTCCAATCCCCCTCCAAGGGTCCCATGATGCTTAAGCCAGACAAAGTCTTACCAAGCCCTGACCAGCCAGCCCCAGAAATCTGGCCTCACCCTACTCCTGCCCTGCCCACTCACTGGGTGCCAGGCATGCTGGCCTGGCTTTTTCTTGAACTCAGAGGGCATGCTGCTGCCTCAGGCCCTTTGCACTTGCTGTTTCCCTGCCTGGATCATTCTTTCCACATATTTGTGTACTGCTCACCTCCTTTAATTCTTGCTTGAATATCATTTTCCCAGGGAGGATTTCTCAATTTCCTCATTCAAGACTATACCCCGCCCCCCACTTCACCCCAGTGCTTCCTATTCCATTCTTGGCTTTGTCTCTCCCTATCATGTTGTAAGTTCCATGAAAGCAGAAACGAGTGTGTTTTGTTCCCCAGTCTGCAATTGCTAAAACATGTCCTGGCTTGCGGCGACTCACTAAGTGTTTGTGGGAGTTGCTCAGACTCGGTCCCCTGCGGACAGCAGTCATGGCAAGGATCCCAGACCACTCCTTAGGGCTCCTCACCCACAGAAGGAGCGGCGTCTCCTCTCCCGCTCCCCGCCCCCGCCCAGCACTCACCATCCACTGGATTGAGGTAGTCGTGGAGGTGGGGTGCACTGGCGGCACCCCCACTCTGCACCAGCAGGTCCCCGTATGGTGCAGGGTGGCCCGCCATGAGAGTCATCTGGTGGTAATAGTCTGAGGGGTTGGTGCCCGGAGGGGGGAGGCCAAACAGTCCCCTCTCCTTGAGGTGCTCGTGGGCCACTGTGGGCAGGAGGGAGGGAGAGAGAAAGAAGCCATCAGGACATGGCACCAAATAGAGAAACACACATACGGCTTGGTGAGCTCCCCCTAGTGCCCGCCGGTCCTTCCTCTGCCCCTGGGTCCCCTCCCCCAACTGAGCGGACGAGGTGGGTGGGGCATGTTCCTGCCGATGGGGACCCAGATCCCGCATGCCTCCGTGTCCACAGAGCCGTAAACAACCGCCCCTTCCTTCCCGTGCAGGCCCCACAGGAGACAAGAGCCCCAGGCTGACAGCATCCCCTGTCCACCGTCCAGCAGAGCCTTCAAAGGGAAACGAAGATGTAAACTTTTTTTATTAGTTTTCTTTATTTTTGAGAGGCAGGGAGAGACAGAGTGCGTGTGGGAGAGGGGCAGAGAGAGAGGGAGACAGAGCTGTCAGCACAGAGCCCGACGCGGGGCTCGAACTCACGAGCTGTGAGATCATGACCCGAGCCAAAGTCGGACGCTTGACCGACTGAGCCACCCAGGCGACCCGGGAAACGAAGACGGAAACGAAGACGCTGTGGGGGTCGGCCTGGCCTGAACAGTCACAGCGAGATCACCCGGACCCGGACAGATCAAGCTCCCGGCCTGGCCTGCGACCGCGGGACCCCGAGCTGTCTGCCTCCAGCCCTGCACTCAGCCCCTCCGGGGGCTCAGCCAAGAGGCAGGGAGGATGAACTTCGGAGCATCTTCGAGGGGGCCTGGCACTCCGGCGCGGAGCTTGGAGCCACACATACCCATTGAGAGTCCTGCCTTTCACCAGGTGTGCAAAACTGGGAAGGGGCCTCCTTTCTCAGCTGCCTCAGTTTTCCATCCGTAACACGGGGGCACTAATACTCACGACTCAAGTTACTATTCAAAATGTCAGTGATGGCCGGCATCGTGTTGAGTGCTTGCTGGGCCTGTGCGGGCAGTGCTGAGGGACTCACGTTCATTCTCAGTGTCACCATCCCCATGTGCTATGACCTCAGGGCCACCATTACCACCCCCCACTGGCAGATGGGGACTCTGGCAGTCTCTGCTCTTTGGCTTGGCAAAAAGCAAAGATCTCATCCGTATGCCCTGGGCAGAGAGAAGCCAGTCAATGGAAACAGTCACCCTCTTCCTCTTCCTCAACTTCTGCCGTATCCACTAGAGAGAGCCCTGGCCTGCAGCCAGGATGATGCCCCACGGCCTCTGCCTACCTTGTCCATGCCTGAAACACCCTCCTGTCCCCCTTCTTTCTGGATGTCCGCCTCCTCCCTGAAGCCTTCCCTGGAGGGCCCGTTTGTCCTCAGAGCACACGTGGTCTGGCAGACGCTGCCTCTCATAGCTGATGAACTTTCCGGGCCTCATGTGGGCAAGTGCTGGGTCTGACACACCGGCGGTGTGAGCCTGTCGTGCTGTCTCTACTCACTTGGGAGCTTGGTTCAGGGCCAGCGAGGTCTCAGGGTTTCAGTCTGCAAATTAGCCAAGTGCCCTCTGGAGCTGGCCCCATGCCTGCTTTCTCAAGGGACTGGGGCGGAGGATAAGTGGGCGTGACAGGAGCCACGGCGACGTTTATATGGAAATCAGGCATCGGATCAGTGCTCCACAACTCTAAGTCCCTCCTTCAAGGGATGGGCTACACCGTTATCCACTGAAACTCCTGTGTCCTTGTCTCTTCTAGAGACATCTCTCAGGGCCTCTGACCCACGAGCCACGTGTCTTAATCTCCTACAGCTGCCGTAACAGGTTCGTAAGTACAGACTCAGCGCTAACGGCTGTTCGAACAACACCGTTTCCTTCTCTCACAGTCCTGGAGGCCAGAAGTCCGATGTGAAGGTGTCAGCAGGGTCACACTCCCTCTGGAGAGGCTCGAGGGGATAATCTGTTCTGTGCTTCTTCCTCCAGCTTCTGGGGGTTCCCAGTTTCCTTGGCCGGTGGCCACATCTCTCCCATCTATGCGTTGTTCTCTCACATGTCTCTTATGAGGACACTTATCGTTGTATTTAAGGCCCACGCGGACATTCCAGGATGATCTCCTCATTCAAAATCCCCAACTAAATCACATCTGCAAAGGCCTTTTTTCCAAATGAGGCAACACTCTCAGGTTCGGGGAGTGGGGTGTGGACGCATCTTCCCGGGGGCAGGCACGGTTCAGCGCACTGCACCGCATGCGAGGTTCAAGGCCAGGGCAGCATCCTCACGCTCCGCGCCAGCGCATCGCTGGCTGGGTCATCAACAGAGGCGTGGAGAAAGAAGCACAGGCCCACTTTCTGGAGTCGGCGGCTCAATGTGGAGGCAGCGAAACGCTTCGCCGTGGAGATTTCAGGGCTGGGGTCCGACCCCTTGGGAGTCACTTCAGAACGGCCACCCTGCGGCCAGCCACTTTCACATCCTGTAGTTGCTGGCAGTTGCCTCGTCTGGTTTCTTGGTGGTAAAGACGAGGCGAAGTGCAAATCACGTGGCTAGAGCGACGAGCCAGATAGTCCAGCGAGCCTTTCTGTGTGTTTGGAGGCTGGAGTCCTTTTCCTTGTGAAACTCCAACCTGAGCCTCTCAGGTCCGGGACTCAGCTCCCGCTTCCAGTCATATCCACAAAGTGGGAGAGGGCACATCCCCCCTGGTGAGGACAGGATGTGGTTAGGAGGGACCCGCTGGGATTGTGTTTCCCGGAGCCTCTGCCCACGGGCTCCTGAGTGCAAAGTCCTTAGAAATGTCTGTCCTCTGGAACGTCCCTCTGCCCGATAGTTTCAGTGGGCAGATTCTGAGAAGATGCAACCCGGTTGTTTTTTGACAAAAATGGCAGCAATAAGTGGCCACCGGGTACCATGGGGACAGCGCTCCAAGCTAGGGGTGGGGTGGGAGCACTTCCGGGATGACAGGATGGGCGGGGCTAGCTCCCAAATGTGCTTACTAGCGTCCAGCGTGTGTAGGTGCATGCGTGTGCGTGTGTGTGTTTGCACAGGTGCATTGGTGAGGTGGCGATGGGGCTGGAAGTAGCACATTGTTTTTGGAAGTACTACATTTTAGATCTGAAAACCGTATTAGCGTCCCGTGACGTGTCTCAAATTAACTGGATTGGTGGGGGGGGAGGGGCATCTGATCTCCCAGCTGGACCAGGCAATTCTCTCTCAAGCATCTGACCTGAGACACACCAGGCCATCAGTGCTCACATGTGGAGGCTTGGGGTGTCGTTTGGAGGCCACGTGTTGACCTGCAAGGGGCAGAAGCCAGCCCGGCGCTGTCCTCCTTCTGCTCTGGAGGCCCATGAGACGGGATCCAACGCCCCCCGCCCCCTCTACTTAACCAGAAGCAGAGTTTGGTTTATTGCAACCAAACAGTTCTCACCTCTGGTAAGATCTACAAGAACAAACACACCCGGCCATTGTTGTACATAATTTGCATGCAAAAAGGTGTTTACGGAACAGCTCTCAAGAACAATGGTCCCCAGACCGTGTTGGCTCTCGCCACTTACTGAACACCCGTTGTTCAGGGTGGTGGGGAGGAATGTCAGCCTGCTCACTGTTGTCCCAGAGGACTGGGGCTGGGGAATCAACACTGTTAGGGTTAGTGGCCCTGTCCCCCAGTCCCCCAGGCCCTACTCACCGTCAGCGGGGCTAAGGCCCCGGGCCGCAGAGATCGTGGGGAGTGTGGGGCTGCTGTGCATGGCACGGAGGTAATGCTCCATGTGGGGGCTCACGTAGGGGTGGGGGGCGTTGAAGGGGGACTCCCCGGGGCCGGCGGGGTGTGGGGAAAGCCGGATCAACGAGATGTCGGAGATAATGGGGCTGCCACTCAGGGCAGGAGGCCTGCAAAGACAAAGGAGCAGTGTAAGAAGGCATGGCCAGTCGTAGAAGGACGTGTGGGGGACCCGGCTGAGACGCGGGCTGGGTCCGCGTAGTAGTCTGAAGTCGCACACATTGGCTGGCACATGCGGGCTGAAAACTCCTGTGTGCTGGTGCGGCCGCCCACCGGCCGATCTGGTGTTGGCGATGAAATTCGTCATACACACATCTGGATTTGCGGGACCACAGGCTCAGTGGGCCCAGTACCTGCTCAAAGCTGGACAAACAGAAATAACACAACTCTTTATTAAATGACTGGATGCATGCGTTCTACGTGAATGAAAAACAGAACATGAGAACTCTAATACCAGGGGCAAGATGCAAAGAGCTCATTCCCTTTTTGTTTTTAAATATATATATTTTTTATTTTTCAAAAGTTTGTTTGTTTGTTTGTTTAGAGCGTGCGTGCAAGCAGGGGGCGGGGCAGAGAGAGAAGGAGAAAGAATCCCAAGCAGGCTCTGCACTGTGCAGAGCCTGACTCAGGGCTCAATCCCACAAACCATGAGATCATGATCGGAGCCGAAGTCAAGGGATGCTTAGCCCACTGAGCCACCCAGGCGCCCCTAAAGATTTTAGTTTTAAGGAATCCAACCCCATCCAACGTGGGGTTCACACTCACAACCCCGAGATCAAGACTTGCACGATCAAGAGCCAGCCAGGCGCCCCAAAGAGCTCACGTTCCTAACAGAATTGAGAGAAAGGGAGGAATCGGGAGATGCCCTGAAAGTAGAGAACTTTGGTTTAGAGGGGTAGTTGCTGCTGTGGAGCACCCAGCCACAGGATTAATTGCGAAGGAGCAGAGCAGGGTTCAAGAAGAGTTCTGGAATGCTGAGCTGCAACTAAAATTCTGCAATATCCTTTTAGTTCTCCTTACACGGATTTTTTTTAACGTTTATTTATTTATTTTGGGAGGGGGTAGAGGGACAGGAAGAGAGGGAGAGAGAGAAGATCCAAACAGGCTTTGCACTCTCAGCATGCAACCCGACGTGGGGCTTGAACCTATGAACTGTGAGATGGTGACCTGAGCTGAAATCAAGAGCTGGATGTTTAGCCGACTGAGCCACCCAGGTGCCCCTTTTGGAATTCCTTTTAATGCTAACACAGCCTCACTTCTTGGGTGCCCACCAAAGGTGAGGCATGCACTTGGCCTGGTCCCTGTGGCAAGGCTGGCATGGCCGAGGCCACCTCCATGTCCCCTGCTCAGTCCTCCAGGGGGCACTGACTCCACTCGACACAAGGACGGGGTCTTTCCATTAGGCCTGCTGCTCACTTGGAGTTTCTAGGCGGTTGTTCGCATGCTGGCTGCAGGGGTGATCTGAGGTCATCTACCCCAAGACTTGCCCATTAAAGAAAAATCAGGCTTTAGAAGAGAAGTAGCTATGAAACCACAGCTGAGTCACGGGTGACCAAATTTACCAAGATACAATTTCCACTTTTTCAGAACGTGGGGTCTCCCTGTGATCCGACACAGCACAAAGAAAAGAATATGTGTTAGCAGCAGACGAACCCGCGTTAGGATCTCAGCCATTATCAGCTCAGTCACACGAGCAAGCGATTTAACCTCTGCAAGCCTCAATTTCCTCCACTGGAATACGGAGATAATAATGCCTTTTTCATGAGGCTGCCCTAAAGATGAAAGTCCCCCAAACGGTCCCTGAGACACAGCCGTCAGCTGGTAAATGAGAGCTGTTATCACAGCATCAGTGCCACACTTGGAGGGCAAAACCCAGGTGTGCCCCGGAGGCTGTCAAAACCTCCCCCATGGGATTGGCCTTGGATGTGGGCAAGGGCATTGTTAGGATTGGTTACTTCAGAGCGGGGATGGTCTGTCCACTGGCTGCAGCGAACCACAGATAATTACTGCTTGTGTTTAACAGTGCCCGAAAACCGTGCCTGCGACACCGTGCACACCGGGACCCAAGCAGGTGACATCCAGATGTCTTAACATCTGGGTTTCACAAACTCCCCGCTGGGAGGGCCTAAGCATTCTGCTACATCGTTTTCTAGCTTTTGCAGATGTGATTGCAATGGACGCGCAGACCCGACGAACCTGCCAGGCCACGTTCACACTGGTGTGCTTCTGCCCACACCGATTCTTGGCCTCCGATGCCTCCTGCACCTTATAAGGCAAATCCCTTCTCTACCTTGTAAGCCCAGGGGAGGGAACTGCCTCGGGGACACCTTCCCTGAAGCCCCTCGCCCAGGCGTGAGCTCTCTGCTCCTTCCTCCCTGCTACCCCTGGGGTGCCTGCTGCTGGTCTTGGGTTAACGGGCACATCTCCCAGGTAACGGGGTTCCATCTGAGGTCCCTCTATACACTAGCACCGGGCAGGGAACTAGCATCCCAGAGGCATTTCAGTGACGGCTACAAGTATGACTGCCAGGCCCTGAGCTAGGCAGAAGGGAGTCTCCGGGGTAAGTCACGAGTCACGGCCTCAAGCTGCTCTCCCTCACAGGCTGCCTGCCCAGCCCAGTCCACCTGTGAGTGACCTGCATTAAGAACAAGGAGCTTAAGAGACGTCTTTGCTCTAGGCAGGGGTGCTATGTGTCCAAGGGTGGGGAGGAAAGAGAACCAGACTTAATTCGTCCTCTTGCTAAGGGCCAGTCTTGCTGCCTCAGGCATGGTGACCGGGGCAGGATGGACACTCACACTCCCGCGACAGGACAGGTGTCCTATGAAGACCATACTCGGAGAATAACACCTGTGGGCTGGGCCTGTGGGGCGGGGAGGAGACCTCTGACTCCTGAGCACAGATCTGGGATTGAAGGGTAAACATTCTGGAAGGCTGAGCCCACTTCAGTCAAAGCAGGGTGTTCTGGAGAACAGTGTGAGGCACCTCTTGTCCTCAGACCCCTTTGTCCTTCCTCCCCGCCCCCTACCCCCGAAACACACGAGTTTCCCAGGGTCTGCAGGACGCTGGCCAGGGTTGAGGTCACAGCAGCCTATGTCATGGAAGCCGGTGGCCTTAGTGGCCTGTCCAAGCCTCCCTGGCACCAGGGTCTCCTTGTAGGGCATAGTGACAACAGCTGAGGCCTCAAGAGACAAACCAGTGACTACATGGGGATTTAAAGGAACACGTTTAGGGCACACGGCAGCCCCAGTCTGTCCGAGGTGACCCCATTCCACTGACCAGATGAGTGTCTCCCAAGCAAGAGGCTGGAGAGAGGTGTTGTCATGGTAACAAGCGCACCCCTGGGGGGCTACCCTGCCCTGGCAGGGGCTGGAATCCAACCCAACCTAGCAGTTGGGCTTGGAGGTGGTGGGTGGGGCCTGAGTCCCCCCCTGGAACAGGGACATGTCTTCACACCTCCGTACCACCCCTCAGGGGACAGTGACCTCTGCGGCCCTCAAGGGAACAGGGAGCTCATGAGGACTCTGGGCCCAGAGGGGAAGTCACCCTCCATGCTGTGTGGCCAGAGAGATGCAGGCTAAGACTCTACCAAGTCCTCCTCGCTCCCAGGATAGTGCTCCCCTCATCCCAGGGGCCGCCCACGCCCACAGAGAACACTGTCAAGGACCCATTTTTCTGGTGTGACAGGGAAGGGAGCTGAGAGAGGCCACTGCCCACCCTCCTCCCCGCTCCCCGCCCCCCACCCCCCCACAATGCAGTTTTCACAGGGTGTGCTCGTGAGACAGGTCAGCTCAGAGGGCTGATTCAAGGGCACACAGAACAACCCTGTGCTCTTCCCAGTGCCGGGAGTGCTGTCACTCTTGGCCTGGAGGCTGTGGGATCTAGGCCAGCAGAGCTCTAGCGCAGGCACAACCAAATGTTCTTCCTTTACATGAGGAGCAGGGCTGGATTCTGGAAGCTGTTTGAGGGGACCGAGGGGCCAGGAAGCAGTGGGGCAGGACTGGCACCTGGGCACTGCTTGGGCCTTCCAAAGCACTGGTTTTCTCTTGCTAACCTTGACCTTTCCCACCTAGCTGGGGGGCCTCAGCCAGCATGCTGCCCCTTCCCGGTGCCTCCCAGAATGGCACACAAAGACCAGTGCTAGGTGCATGGCAGGGGGTTAGCAGGCATTAACTCTCTACCCTTCCCTTCTCTGCAACAAGTCCTCTTGGGGTAGGGGGCAACTACTGACCTGGGCACCCAGAATCCAGGACAAGAGGCCCATCAGCCAACAAAGCTGTGGATGACTGTCCAGACGCCTCCTCTGGGAAGGCTCCCCAGATGTCCCCTCTGTACGGTGACACTTTACTGTGCCCTCACCTGACAGCTCCTCAAGATAGGGGTGACTGCATGCCAGCTATCAAAGGACATCATGCATGTAGTTCCTTTTTTAATCCCAGTAAAAAATTCACCAAGAAGGCACTTCATGCCCATTTTACAGATGAGAACACACCCAGGAAGGCAAGGTCTCTTGCCCAAGGTCACTCAGATTGCAGATAGTAGAACCACAAACAACCGAGGTGGGGCTGGGCCCACGCTTGTGCTGTGCCCATCCCCTCGGGAGAGAAACGGGTGCTCTTGATGACTGTGGTTTTTTGTGAGCAGGGCTCAGGTGGGTGCAGGATCAGAGAGGGGCAACACACGAGAGCAGGACAGCTTCCTCCCCACTCTGCGTCAGCTTCTTTTTCTGTCTTCGTTTCCACTCCATCACCATGCACAATCCAATCCAGCTCTCAGGAAGGAGCCAGAACCTTTCCCTCGCACTGTGTTGTGAATGACCGATAAGGATCCAGGGGCACAAAGGTTCCAAAAGATTGCCATTTTGACAGACCAAATAAAGCCAAGGGAATGAATCTCAAATGGCAGAATTCCAAACATTATTAATGCGTGTGGGGGAGCAGGGAGCTTCCGAAATCACATCAATACCGCCAACTTTCTAGGCAGGTCCTTCAGGGACCCGGGGTCTCTTGGTCCCGTCCCGGGGCCCAACTGAAGGTTCCATGCCTGCTGGGTGCTTACCAGCATTTGTGAGCTGACACCAGGACAGACGTCTGTTGATGAAATCTGACCCAGCACTTAAGGCTGACCCCCAGCCACAACTTCCCTTTCTTCTTCCATTTCTATGCCATTGGCCATGGGGGCCCAACCCAGGTCTCAGTGATGGCCTGTCCAGGCCTTGAATTCTGGCAACTGGGCAGAGACTCAAGGAGGTGGCCTTGCAGGCCGACATCAACTGGACTGTAAGTTGCTCAGCTTGGACACTGCTCTTAAGCATTGCCTTCTCCCCTGCAGTCCAACTCTGAGCTCACCTGAGCCTGATTCTACCATTTGTTCCTTTGTGCATTTGCTCACATCCCCGACAAAATGGACCTGGGCACTTGCTCTGTGCCCAGGACCTATAGGGAGCCAGGAACCCAAGTGGAAGAGGCAGACCCCTAAATTGGGTAAGCATCAGGCAATCTGATAAAGGCTCCAGCAGAGGAAAACATTATCTAACTCCGCACGTAAGCATAAGGGAAGGCTTCTCAGAGGAGGTGACATTTGCGAGGGGTTCTGAAGGGTCAGTAGGAATTCGTGAGGAAGTGCATTACAAATAAAGGAAGCAGCACGTGCAAAGAAAGGCTAGAGTATAAGGATCTGTGTGAGCGAAGGCTACGCCTTGATGGAGGAACAGAGCACTTTGGGCTGGATCTGTACTGGACCCACTGGACCCACCCTGCTTTTTCTCCTGGGGGTGGGGGCCATGTGACCTGAGATCAGCTGATCAGAGCATTCCACATTCCCATGTACGGTGATCGTTTCAGAGACGGGCAGAAGCTTAAGCTAGAAGTGGTGGCTGGAATCTTTGGGGATAAGGGTTCTCTGTCCACAAGCGTGGCTCTGCAGGTAGGGTGCAAGCACGGAACTGCCAGGGACCGTGAGGGGAGAGGCCAAACATGAAGACGATACACCGAGTGTCAGAGCTGGAAGATGTGGTACCAGGTTCTTGAACGGAGCTCCTGGTGCAGATCCAGCCTCGCCAGAAGTTAGTAGCGTTGGCCTTTTCAGTTATCTTCACCCTATGCGCTTGTTTGTTCGTTTAAGCCAGTTTGAGCTAAGTTTTTCTATCATAGGCAACAGCCAAGGCCAGCTTTGACTAACACTGCCTCTCCTGGCCCAGAGTGATCCTGGGCCCAGCATCCTGCAACGCAGATCGGAGCCCTAATTCCTCGGGCCTGTCCACCCTCCCGCCTGCAGGACTGAAGGACAGGGTGGTAGGCGTCCTGCCCAGGGCCGCTGAGGCTCACTCCTAGCTGTGTGGCTTGGAGCAGTTCAGGCACCTCTCTGAACCTGTGTGCTCATCTATAAACAGCGATCGCAATGGCGCTCTTACAAATACGTGGTGGGAAGCAGAGGGCAGGTGAGCATGGGGGGGTGCTGACGTGTGGGCATGAGGCACAAACAGGGGACTCTGGGTAAGAGGAACAGCAACCGCCTCCCTGCCTCCACGTGCATGCGTGTGCGTGTATGTGGGTGTGTGGGCACCTGTTGGCGACGGGTGGCAGTGGCCTGCAGTGGGGCCCAGCCTCTGGGGGGGCCTATCCTATGGCAGTTGACTCCTGCCCTCCCAGTGTCGGCGCTGGTCAGGACGGCCGGCCTGGCTCCTCCTGGAAGCTGCAGGGAGGACCGGGACAGGGCGTCTCCTGAGCAGGGTCTCTCCTCCACCCTCTTCCCTTCCCCCTCTACCAGGAGGGGGCCTGGTGATGCCGCTGGACAAGGCTTCTGGGTCAGGTCCGAAGACCAGAGTGGTGGCCGGGCGCGAAGAGGAGTCAGAACGGGGAAAGGAAGCGGAGACCTAGCTGGACGGCTGCCGTCGTGGCCCTAACCTGCGGCTGCCGTGGGGAAGTCGTGGCAGACGGGGGGTCAGCCTTGGCGGAACACCGGCTGCACCCAACACATCCGGTAGCTCTGCAAGGCAGCTTGTATTACCTCCATTTTAAACAGAAGGCAACCAAGGGTCAAGGGGGGTTAACCAGACTTGCCCGAGGCTGCAGAGCTCTAAGTGGCCGAGCGGAGTGGAAACTAGGCCTTTCTGACTCTGCGAGGTCAGGCTTGGCGCGTTGCCCGGAGGTCCACCCAAAGGCAAGCTTCCGCCTCAGCCGTCCGCCCTCGACAAGTTCAGCTTGGTGTCTCTTTGCAGACATTGCCTCAGCTGGTCCTCGAGCCGACCCCAGCTGGGGTGGGGTGCAGGCTGAGGGGAGTGGCCCACACTTGCAGGTGGGACCTGGGCTTTCTGGGTCTGAATTATAGCCCTGCCGCTTACTGCGGACCTTGGCTGTGCCCTCTGCCCCGAGCCTCCACAACCTTGCCTGTAGGGAATGGGGCACTGGGGCCTGCCCGAGGGAGGCTGTGGCGTGGAATGAGCTCCGTAAGCGAAGTGTGCAGTGCATCCCCGCATGCCTCGGAGATGCCCACCCCGTGCTCACCACATGTTTTTACAGATTTAACAGATGAGCAAAGGGAAGACGCTCAGAGAACGGAGTGGACCCAGTGCCATCTTCCAACAAGTCCTGGGCCCCTCCCCATGTGTTGGCTCAAGAGTTTTGGAGGGAGAGAGAAGGCAAGGCCAAGGCGATGAGACCCCCACACAGCCACACACGGCTCACCACCAAAGTGGCTGGACCCGAGTCAGCATGCCTGCATGCTTGGGTATGGGCACCATCCCTGGAAGCTGGTAGGATGGGGATGTGCCCCCGAAGGGTGTATGGCTCCCATGGGGCTGCAGGGGTGAGTAGGACTCTGTTTGATGGCAGGGATAGGGAGGGCATCTGACCCACAGCACAGCCTGAGCCAGGGTGCAGGGGCAGGTACCAACGCGCTCCTTACTGCGGTGGGAGGAGGGGCAGAAGTGCAGGGATGGGGCACCCGTACCCCACCCACGGTGCTGTTTAGAGAAGCAGAACAATGCAGAGCTGAGGGATGCTGACTCACTCAGACTCAGCAGGAGCCACTGGGGCAAACTCTCTCATGTGGGGGCCAGGAGCCAGCAGGAAGGACCCTTGGCAACCCAGAGAGGCTCCTGATGGACCTTTCCCTGTGGCAGGTCAGTCGGGCCAGAAACAGGCAGGGATGGACGCTTTGTGTCCCATTTCACTGACAGCGCTACTGAGACCCAAAGCAGCAGTGGCACAGCTATGGTGAGGTCAGCGGCACAGCTGGACTGGAAGCCCGGGACCCGGTGTTAGGGGTCACAGCCACAGCCCGCTCTAGGGGCCTTTGCTGAGGTTGAGGAAGGAGAGGTCTGGTCACTTGGGGCTGCAGGTCTACGAACCTCAGCTCTGGCCTGCTTCTCAGGGTGACCGAAAGCTGTGGTAGCAGCAGGAGAGATCCTGTGTGGTCATGCACCTGCCTCTTCTGTCCACCCTCCCTGTGCTTCCGCTCTGGTTCTGGGCCCGTGCCACACCTGCTACTCCAGTCGTGCCCTGCCTCTGTCCCCAGCTAACCTCCAACCTCTCCCTCCAAGGGTCCAGCTCAGGGCCCCCTCGTTCAAGAAGCCTCCTAGCTCCACATGGAGGTCAGGGCCCTCATGAGACACTCCTGTGGAGGACAGCTCCTTCCCCAGACCCTGAGCACGTCCATCTTGGCCGAGCACTGGGCACCTGCAGTGAGCCCCTCAGGGCCTGTCCCCTGCCTTGGATGGGCAGCCAGGGAGCAAGCTCAGGTCCACTCCTGCTCACTTGCTTCCCCAGCACCCCCTCCCGTGCCCACCGGGGTTTGGACAGCATGCTTAACATGTGGCTGCTGCGTGAATGAATGAATGAATGAATGAAGCAGAGAGTGTGTCCAGTGAATGGCATAGGCATTGAGGCAGAAGGCCCGGATCCCAGCTCAGCTCACTCCTAGCTGTGTGGCTTGGAGCAGTTCAGGCACCTCTCTGAACCTGTGTGCTCATCTATAAACAGTGACCGCAATGGCACTCTTACAAATACGTGGTGGGAAGCAGAGGGCAGGTGAGCATGGGGGGCTGACCTTGTCTCTCAAAGATGCATCTATGTCCTTCCTCATCCCTTGCTAATATCACTGTATTGGCAACAAAAAAAGGCTTGGCAGGTGTGATTAAGGTAAGGGGACATTATGGATTATCAGGGGGGTCCTAAATGCCAGAGCAAGTTGTCCTTAGAATAGAGAGAGGCAGAGGGACGCAGAAGAGAAGGAGGCAGTGTAATCACGGGGGCACAGGCTGGAGGGATGCGGCCACAAGCCAAGGAACACTGGTGGCCTTGCAGAGGCTGGAGGAGGCAAGGATAAATCCTCCCCTAGAGCCTATGGAGGCAGCACGGCCCTGCCAATGCCTTGATTTCAGCCCAGTGATAATGACTTTGGACTCTTGATCTCCAAAACCGCGAGGGAATCCATTTCTGTTGTTTTAAGCCACTGAGTTTGCGGCAGCTTGCTGGGAGCCAAGACAGTATGTCTTGGCCCATGGGAGGTCCTGACATCACCGTCACTATTACTGTCACCTGCCTTCCGAGACTGTTCAGCCCTCAGAGAGCAGGGTCTATGTGTTATTTCCTGGAGTGGCCTGGCCCCCCATGGGCGCTCCGTTGGCAGCAAGCTGGGGAGGAAGGGGAAACTCCCCTCCACGCTGGGAGGGCATCTGAGCACGCTCACAGGGCTCCGCAGCGTGCCTTCCTGCCTGCCACCCGGATTACACGGTCACTGGCTCCCCATAGCTGAACTCGCCCTGCACGTAGCCCTGACATGCCAGCCCCTCCCACCCCGGAGACCGCTGGCTCGAATGTACTCATCCTGCCTTTGGGCTAAGAGGCTGCCACCCACCAGGATCACAGGGCCATGGGTGGAGTCAGAGGGCTCAGGGTAGGGAGGCTGTGACCCCTCTGCCGTTGCCGAGCCGCTCAGGGCCAGGCACCCACTTTCTGGGAAACACTAGGCAGCTGGCCTTGGGCCCACTGATCTGCTAGAAGGCCAACGAATACCCCAAAGCTGGTCTTCCTGCTCTGAGCCTCCTCGAGCCAGGGCTCCTTAGCACCAGGACTGGGTGAGGAGGGCAGGCATGTGTCAAGGCTCGCGGCCCTATGCCTGATAGCAGATAGATGGCCGATGAGCTCCTCTGGGTGGACTTCAATCTCTCCTGCAAGGGTTTGTGTTGTTTCTTGGTCTTCTGTTCGTTTGGTTCATTCGGGGTATGTGAGAGTGCACACTGGCAAGCTTGCTTCTGGTGCTTCCGTATAGGAATTTTAAAAGTTCCAGAAATCAGGTCCCATTCAGAATATATACCCAGGGGGTTTGCAAGGGTAAAGAGATGCAAACTGACATTCTTTGGGAAAGCCCTGGGGAACTGCCCCTCTCCAAATCAGAGCCCAGTTCATTTTCTGTGAAAATCTGCATGTTCTCCTGCACCTGGGCTGCCCTCTGCCCATGTGGGGAAGCTCTATAAATCAGCAGAAAGGATAACTGTAAACAGGGCCTGGGACCACAGCATCCAGCCATTCAGTGATTTGTTCATGGGTTCATGCGTTAGTCCCTCTGTCGGCCGATGTTTGCTGAGTATGGGCCTCTGAGGGCACTGGGTGGGGAGCTGGGGGTACCGAGGAAGACTCGGCCAGCATCCCACACCGAGGAAACAAGAAACTTGCCTGACAAGTGCTGCACCAGGGGTGTCTGGTCAACTCTGACATTCCCAAGGTTCACCTTGAACCCATGCTTGCACAGATCTCAGCAGAGAAGTGTGAGTCCCTATGAGGCTATGTTGATGACCAGCCGTTAGGGCGATGAACCTGGGGATCCAGCCATGAGTTTGGGAAATTACAGCCCCCTAAGCCTGCAGTCTACTTCAGCGCCTTGACAGAATCACCACGCTGGGACCTCTGGGGTCGCAGAGGAGAGTGGACACTAACTGTAGCCTACCAACAGTATACGAAGTACTGGAACAGAAAGAGGGTGGGAGGGAAAGAATTTACTCATTCTGCTGGGGCCATCTGAGATGGCTTCCTGCAGGAGGTGGCACCTGAAACTGGGCCTCAATTCTTACAGAGAAACGGAAAGGAGGCAGTGAGTGGCACAGACCTGGGGTTCCGAGGCAGGAGAATAACTGAACAAAGAGCAGGTCGTATCGGGAAATAGCTACCAGAGTCCCGGAGCTGAAAGTCAGACCACACAGCTGGGTGGGAGGAGAATGTGTGGGGAACCAGGAAGTGTGGTCGTTGGGAACCTGAGTTGGGTTCCCAAGTCAATCACCTGACTTGGGTATAAAAGGAACTTCCCTTCATGCAGACACCTCATCATGGGATTGAAAAGAACAAGCACAAACTGAGAGAGGATATTTGCAACACTGATAACTAATTATGCAATGAGTGGCCTTACTATATACAATGCTTATTCACATCAATATGAAAAAAGGCACCTCCATACAGAAATGAGCAAAACAGCTCAACAGGCACTTCACAAGAAGGAAACGTTATTGGCCGATAAACAGACGAAAGGATGCTCAGCTTCACCAGTAATAAGGAAAATAGAAAATCCAAATCACAGGAGACACCAAAATTGTGGCAAAAAAATTAAATGTTGCTGACATTACCCTGCTAACAAGGATGTGGAGCAAGCCGAGCTCTCAAACCCTGTTGGAGGCGAAACCTCCCAGAAAAAGTCTGGCAACATCCAGCGTTAACACGTGAACACCCCATGACTCAGCAATTTCATTCCCAGACACACATTTATTCTAAAGAACAGCCAGCCATACATGGGGCCCAGAGGATGGTACAGGCGCGTTCACCGCGATGATGTTTGAAGTTGCAAAAACAAAGACACGTCCCGGATGCCTGTCAATACAGACTCCTTCAGAGTCATGAGAATTCACCACCCAAGAGCTCCATGCATTAACGGGTGAATCTCTGGAACATAATTTGACCCGTGAAAGTAGGTTCCCAGCGAATACACTTGCAATGATTCTGTTTACATCAAGCATGCAAAGCAAAACTAAACGATGTGTTGTTAGGGGAATCAGACATAGAGTGGAACCATCATGGATGCAAGGGGATGATAAATCTGAGTGGTGGAAGTGAGGGTGCCTGGGTCAGGGCAGCGGAGGGGCACATAAGGACCCTAAAGGTGCTGGCGTGTCCCCAGTCCCTCGCCTGGGCAGGGAACGACACGTATGATATTCCTACTCTTTGTATCTTTTTTTTTTTCCCACAGAGAGAGCTGGGCGCCGGAAGGGCAGAGGGAGAGAGAGAGACAGAAAGAGACAGAAAGAGAGAGAGAGAGAGAGAGAGAGAGAGAGAGAGAGAGAATCTTAAGCAGGCTCCATGCTCAGTGTGGAGCCCGACACAAGGCTCCCTCCCACGACCCTGGGATCATGACCTGAGCTGAAATCAAGAGTCAGACACTCGACCGACTGAACCACCCAGGCACCCCTACTCTTTTATATCTTAACCATGCTTTTGCTTGTCCTTTTGTATGTCTTCAATATTTAATAAGCCTAAATCTTAAAGAGGATGGTTGGCTTCTGGTTAGAAGTTGGCTGAGTGGACGGGGGCTCTGTGGTGGGGAGCTGAGAGACCGCAGGGCTGGTCGTGAACTTGTGTGGGCTGCTGGGAAGCCTCTGGGGGCCCGGTGGTTGTCTCCCTGTCACCCAGTGGGCTCATCTTGGCTGCTCCGTCTGTCTGCTGCCCAGGCTCCCTCCTGGCCCGCCCCAGCCCGTCCGACAGGCCTGCTCTGCGGCCGACGTACGTCTTCATACGCATGCGATCCATTCGACCCTCCACTCACCCCGTTCCCAGACCCGCACACTCCACCAGACCTAGCCAAGCCGCCGGCTTTCAGCTGTCACTCCCTACACAGAGCTGTAATAAAGAAATCACTGTTTTCAGCTGACAAAGAGCAGATTTCTTACTAAGTAAACACTGATGTTTTGGTAGGGAAATTAGGTTATAAAACTGCACCGACAAAGGAGGCCATACACATGGACTTGGTTAAGATCTAGCCACGCAGGCAACAGGGGTTAATTCGATTGCCCACCCTTTATCACATTCCCCCCCTGCTCCCTTGGAACAGAAGGATAGGAAGGTTATCAGCTTTTTCAAACTTAAACACCAAAAAGATAAAAGACAAGAGGCAAGTATCAAGGAGACTTTTCGTAGCCAAGTGATGACTTAGACAGAGCTGGGGAGGGGGTGGCGGGAGAGGCCTTGGATTTGAGCCATGTGTGGGGGATGGGGGTGGGGCAGGAACACAGCTGGCCCCCGGGAAGAGGCCCGGATTAGGTCCTCTCCAGGTGACCTGTGCTGGTTAACCTCTGCGTATGTGAGGCCTTTGTCTGTAAGAACAGCCAGACTGAGCGCAGTCTGAGCGGAATCTTCCAGAACGTCACGGCTTTATGGGGACTGTCATACCACAGGGCAAATGCCAGGGGGCTAGAAGGGGAGCCGTGGGTGGAGGGCAAGAGGGTTTCATCACACTGCCCTAGGGGTCTAGGTTTAGGCCACGAGAAAAGTCCCTGATGGCGGGTGGCTTACACGCAGGGAACCTCCTCCACAGTGAGAATTCTTCAACTCTGGTCTGGCCTGCCAAAGTGGTGTGTGGAATTTCCTTTCCTGGATGCCTGTCAAAACTAGATGGATAATTCCAAATAGTTTAGATAAAAAGTCTTCTTAGAGGTGGGTGTGCTGCCGATTTTTACCCAATTTTGAGTCCATTAGTGTGTGCATTGAAAAGGCCACCTCTTTCATACTGGGATCTGTGTCTGCCTGGGAGTGGAGGCCCTCATTGGTACAGGGGCAACCCCAAGAAGGCCCTGGAGCCCCATGGCAGGCTGGGGCTAGGGCTGAGCTGGGGACAGACAGGCTGCCCATGCCTTCCTTCTGGTAAATGCTTTCCATTCCTGGTTTCTTGGTGTTCTGGGCTCCCACCCCCTTTCCAGTACACGACTCTGTAACTGCCCCATTTCTCCTCCTTCCCCTCCAAGACCATGAGATGCATATGGGCAGCAAGAGTGGGTCTCCTTGGGCCTGTATCCCCAACACCTGGCACAAGGCTGGCACATCCTAGCCTTGGGTGGGTGACGTCAGATGAATGAGCGCTCAGACCTTCCCGCCCCCCTGAGTTAGGCAACAGCTAAACTCTACTTGCTTGGGCAGGGCGGGTCAAGTTCACATCTCAGAAATGCAGCTCCCGGCAGGAGAGAATGGGAGAAAAGGCTCCCACCGTGCCCAGTGTACCTCTTCTTCTCCATGGGCACCAGGACGAGTAAGTGACACAGCAATGCTGGCCACAGTGCTGGACTCTCAGAGAGCAGTGGGACTCAGGGGCAGGGCACTGCTCACGAGTCCCCCCAACTGTGGTTGACCAAGGCCAGCAGGAGTGACCTCCAGGAAAGCCAGCAGCAATGAGCTAGGCTGAATGAATGCATTCTGGGCACTAGCATCAGCTTCCACCCAGAGTGGGCAACCTGACCATGTGCCCTGGGAGAGGATCCCACCTCAAAAGCCAATCTATCCCACAAACTGAAATTTTACTCCTAGTGGGGCACCCGGGTGGCTCAATCAGTTAAGTGTCCGACTTCGGCTCAGGTGGTGATCTCACAATTTGTGGTTTTGAGCCCTGAGTCGGGCTCTGTGCTGACAGCTCAGAGCCTGGAGCTTGGAGGCTGCTTCAGATTCTGTGTCTCCCTCTCTCTCTGCCTCTTCCCTGTGAGCGCGTGCTCTCCCTCTCAAAAAAAAAAAAAAAAAAAAATTAAAAAATTTTTTTATTCCTACTGATTAATTCCTTTGGGTTGACTATTGTTCTGTTCCCATCTTTGCCAGCAGGGATAACCCACCGTAGCCCTAAGACCTGCAACGAGATGTTACTTCCTCTCCAAGGACAATCCTGGGATAGAGAAAGGCTCAGGATGGAGAGTCAGATCTCACATACCAGCTGAATGATCTTGGGGAGCTCTTACATTCTGGGATCTGTTTTTCTGCTCCACAAAATGGGGAGACTATCACTCACCTTACAAGGTGTTGGGGGTACTGGATATGATAACATCTGCCCAGCACCCAGTAGAATACCTGGGATGAAATGTGGCTTTACTTCCGGCATCAGCACGAGGGTGAAAAGGGCAAATCATTGTCCGGAGCTCACGATGTACCAGGGGCTGTTCTATGTGCTTTACGTACACCCACCCACCTAATCCTCAAGCCCACCCCATGGGATGCTGTTGTATCCCCATTTTATTTATTTATTTATTTATTTATTTATTTATCGAGACGGAGTGAGCGTGGGGGAGGGGCAGAGACAGAAGGAGACAGAAACCGAAGCAAGCTCTAGGCTGTTAGCACAGGGCCCGACGTGGGGCTCTCACGAGCTGTGAGATCATGACCTAAGCCGAAGTCGGAGGCTTAACAGACTGAGCCATCCAGGGGTCCCTGGATCCCCACTTTAGAGATGGGGAAACCAAGGCTCACAGAGTTAAACAGCCAGACCAAAGACATAAAGGGTATAAGTGGCATAGGCAGGATTTGAACCCTGGCCCCACCCCATCCTGCGCAAATCCTGGGGGTGTAGGGTGCGCAATGCTCAAGAGGATGGTGGCCCAGTGGGACAGGAGAACCAGAAAGACCACCTCTCAACCCTGCAGGACTTTCCCACCAGGAAGCCCTTCCCTATGCCTGCTTTGCATATGCCCTCCCCCAGTGCAGACCCGCCTCCTTTCTGCACATCAAGATGCCTTTCACTCCCGGGGCCCCTCCTGCCCTGGGCTGACCGCACAGGCTCTCTCCAAAGCCCAGAGCCAGGCAGCTCCTCTTCTGCGAGGGGCCAGCGTTCAGCAAAGATCAAAGAGCAGGCTGGCTTATCAGACACGCTCCTCATTAAACTTTTACAGGCCAGATTCCATTATAAATGAGCTGTCTGTCCCACACCGCAGAGCCCGTTCCTGGAGCTGGGAATCTGAAGCTCTCAGAGCCGGGAGAGTCTTTAGCAGAAAGGTCCATGCAGAGAGGGGGCCTTTAGGGTCAAACTGCCCGGGTTCCAGTCCTAGCTTTGCTACTTACTAGGAGGATGTCACTAGAGAAAGTGGTCAACCTCACTGTGCCTCAGTTTCTCCACTTAGCAAGCAAATGTGACAATGTTGCTTTCCTTGTAGGGAGCAGGTGACAGTTAAATCCAGAGGGTTGGACCCTGCACCTCAGTCAGCCTGCCCCCAGTGACCTGCTGCCCAGAGGGGTCTCTAAGGGTCACTCACATCACCTTGAGCCAAGGCTCCACACTTATTAGCCACTCGGCCCTCAGATAGCCATGAGGGGAGGCCAGCTCCACAGTTCTCTGGGCTCTGCGTCTACCTCCCATTCCATTGCTCTGAGGAGGAAGTGGTCGGTTACAGCGGGTTTTAAGGAGCGCTCCCTAGAGATAAAAGGACAACTTGGACCCCAGTGAAGAGGAGGACGAGGCCTCTGGTGGGCAACTGTGGACGTACCCAGCATCTCAGCCCGGAAGCCAGGCAGATATGCCCTCCCAAAGTCTCTTCCTTGCTTCCACGAATCTCTGAAAAGAAGTGCGCACATTTGCTGAGGGAAGAGAACGTTCTTTGCGAAACACAAAGCCAGTCCTCTGTGAACCGTGAACCTGGTGAACCGTGAACCAACCAGAAAATATTACTGCCTCGAGGCGGGCTGAGGACAGGGCTGTCAGGGGCCCCAAACAAAGCAGGTGTGCATGTTTATTAATCTCACGACGAGCTGGTGCAGTCTTTATGGAACACTGACCTTGGAAAAAGCCATCTTCAAATCCCTCCAGAATAGAAAGTTCAGGAGCTCGGCCAGCAACAGCAAAGCAACTACGTTGTGAAGTACACCATCAGAGGGGCTTAAACATCCCCATTAATATGCAGGCACCAGGACGAGGTGGGTTCAGACATCCTTAACAGCTCTCTCAGGGGGTCTCTGGATAATTTGCACGTGTGACAAAGTGTGCAGATGATGGTGGAAGGCACAGGCCCTTGCACCCACCAGCTGGCGTTTCCTCTTTTCTCAAACTACCTGGGCCCTCATGCTGACTTCACATGAATTGATAGCTAAAGCCCCAGAGCCATCTGTCCCTAGCAAGACCGCCCCCCTCCTCTCTCCTTGTCTATACGGGTGGCCTTGGGCCGTGACCGCTGGAACCCTGCTCACCAACTACAGCTCAGGATCAAGTGGCCCTGATGGCAGTGACTAGTGGTGGTCAGCTCTAGAACCTAGGCCGGTGCTGCAGGTTCAGCCATCACCACGGATGTCAAAGGTCAGGTATGGAATCAGGCACGAGGAGAGAGAAAGGGACCGTCCTTCTCATGGTTGGGAAGATGTAGCTGTCCTCGTTCCAGAAGCTCACCCCCTTCTGCAAGCCGAGAACGTGGACAGATTTAGGTCAACTTATGGGGACTGCATCTGTGAATGGGTGATAAAAAGGAACCGGGGGATTTTTAACACCTCGTACTTTGGACCCGTTATCACTGAGAGGGAAAGGCCTACAGCCTGCTGATTCTAGGACTCTGGAAAGCCAACACACAGCCCTGGGCCTGTTTTCTTGGGTATAAAATAAGCAGAGTGGCTCGCGGCGGTCCCCAAGTGCTGGCCTGTGGGTGTCTGTAAACAGATTCCCGGTCCCCATTTTAGCCCAAAAGAACCAGAACTTCTAGGCTTGGGCCTAAGAATGTGCATCTTTAAGACAGACCCGAGTTCAGATTCGCAGCCAGGTTTGAGAACTGTGGGATGAGATGGTCTCTGTGTAGCCTCCTGGGCTGGAAGCAGCTGGAATCGGTCCTCTCTGATGCCCCATGGCTGGGCTGGGATGAGAAAAACCCCATAAGCCACACGGGGAGTGGAAGGTTGACCCCTTCCACGACAGGGCACGGGTTGATCCTGGCCCACTGATTCCCACACTCCTGCTTGTGTGACTGCTTACACGGGGCAAATGGGGAGCTCCAGCTGGGGGCCCTGCATGCCATGCCTCAGCCTCTGTCCCCACTACGGCTAGCAAGCCTGTTTCCAAGGGCAAGGGCCAGGAGGGGATCCAAAGAGCCCCCCCCCCCCATTTCCCACCAGCAGTCACAAGGCTATGGAAAGTCTACAGGCAATGTTTGCCCCCACTGATTGGCCGGCCTTTTCTTCTTGCTCTCGAGAATGGACTCTCAGGCACTCAGGATCATATTCCCAAGGGGAAGTCAGGGGGAGGTCACAAGAGAACCCCACCTGACCAGCAGAAACAACCCCCCTGCCCATTTATCTCCGCACCACTTGTGGTTTATACAGATAAGACATGTTGCCCCAAGGGGCACCTGGGTGGCTCAGTCCGTTAAGCTTTCAACTTAGGCTCAAGTCCTGATCTCACAGTTTGTGAATTCAAGCCCTGCTTTGGGCTCTGTGCTGACAGCTCAGAGCCTGGAGCCTGCTTCAGATGCTGTGTCTCCCTCTCTCTTTGCCCCTCCCCCACTCATGCTCTGTCTCTCTCTGTCTCAAGAGTAAATAAACATAAAAAGAAGAAAAGAAAAGAAATGCTGCCCACAGAGTCCACTGACAGTGCCAGGTACTCTTATAGAACCACTTGAGCATTAGGGAGCTGTGCAAGTCCTGCTGTGGGTTTGCACCTCCAGGGGACAGGGAACGTTGGCTGTGTCAGGGTGGGGGGCAGGCATCGAGGAGGAGGCCGTCCAGCTGGGCTGTGCGGGCTAGGGTTTCCACACACTGAACCCTATACCCCACTCTCCCCTCTGTAGCCGCCTGTTGGAGTGGAGGACAGTCAGCCTGGACCCTGCTCCTCATCTGCCTGGGACACGATGACAGGCTCTGGCAGGTCCCTTTGCCGGGTTCCCCCACTTCTCCCCTCCATCCCCTAGCTGCTCCTACAGGCACCCTGGAAATAAATCTGACCCTTCCCTCTCACTCCTGGTTGCCAAGGGGATAAAGTCCAAAGACTTTCAACTGGGAGAAAAAAAGGCCCCACGTCTCCCCATCTCCAGTGGTACTTCTTCAGTCCTATTTTCCACCTTCTTATGTCACGGCCACCAGACAGAATCCTCTTTGAAGGTCATGTCATGGCCTACCTCCGCCACAAGGTCCCTCGGCCTGCAATGACACCCCCCGCCCTCCAATAAGCAAACGGACATAGCAACTGTGAGAATATTCACCGTTAACATCCACTGAATGCCTGTTTCACTTATATGACCCCATTTCATTCTCAAAACTCCTCAGGTGGGGCAAGTGCTATTATTATGGCCTATTACAGAAGGAGAAACTCAGGTTAATCCATTCGGATTGGTCGGCTGAGTTCAGCGCTGGGGTTCAAGGCCAGGTGGGCTGGCAGGGTCGGTGGCAGAGCACGTCCCTGGTCTAGCGGGAGGGCGTTCGGCGCACGCGCGGTGGAGCACTGTCCCCGGGGCGCGTGCGCCCGAGGCGCCCAATCACCGGACTGTGGGGCCCAGGACAGCCAATGGGCAGCGGCCCCGGCGCGGAGCCGTAGGCGGAGGCCCCCACCAGCAGACAAGAGACGACACCGCACCTCATTTGCTGCGCAACGTTTGTGTAATTAGACACATTTAGCGCCGCAGAGGCGGCGTGGGCTACCGCAGGGGCTTGATGGATCGGGCGCTCCCCCAGGCTCCAACCGCATTAATCACAGAAGCCGGAGCCACCGGGGCCATTTTTTTCGTGTAGGCTTCGTCCTGTTTCCCACCTGAGGCACCGGTGGGGGAGAGGGAAGGGGTGGACTTCCCAGGGCCCCAGGCCAGCCCTGAAGTACTGGCCAGTGTCCCCGTGTGGCCGGGTGGGGACCGACCGTCCCGAGGATTATGTGGAGCCCTCGAAAGCGCATCCTGGCAGGGCACGGGGCTTTGGGAACACAGCGCTTCTGCTCGTCACTGGGGTGGTAACCAGGAGAGCCCCTCCCTAGCTGGGGAAGGGGGACAGCATGCCCACCTCGCAGGGCCGACTGGCAAGAAGTCGATGCCCCCCTCTGAAGCTCACCAGCTGCATCTCACAGGGCAGTGGGGAAGGTGAAACCGATATAGCATACCTGACTCCCTCCCTGGCAGACCCTGGCCTCCCGGAGGCCCTGCACACACGGCTGACGCCTTTTATATTCTCCTGGGTGATGCCATACTGGCCACGGGGGTTTGGGGATCCAAATAAGCCCAAGAGACATTCAGGCCCTAATCCCTGGCATCTGTGACTGTGACCTTCTAGGGGAAAAAAGGACTTTGCAGATGTTATAGAATTAAGGATCTTGAGACAGGAAGATTATCTTGGATTACCTGGGGGGGGGACCCTAAAAGCCCTCACTGGCATCTTTATAAGAGAGGCAGAGAGAGAAGAGTATTATAGAAGAGGAAGAGAATGTGAGGACAGAAGCAGGGGAGAAAAGGCAATGTGACAAGAGGCAAGGGTCACCGGCTAAGGATCACGGGGAGCCTTCAGAAACTATGAAAGTCAAGAAGCTGGATTCTCCTCTGGAGTCTCCAGAAGGAACCAGCCCTGCCAATACCTTGATTTACTTTAGACTTCTGGCCTCCAGAACTATCTGAGAATAAGTTAGTATCGTGTTGTGCCACTGGGTAAACTGTTATAGCAGCAACAGGAGACTAATTCACTGCCCCTCAGGTATCAAGTCTGGTGAAAGAGTCATCTGGGCCAGTGAGTGACAAGGCCATTTCCACAGGCCCACTGACCTGGCCAGACCTCCCCAGCTGCCTGCCACTAAGGCTTTCTGCTTCTACCGGTGTTCTGCCCATGCTGCGCCCTTCACTGGCCGGGAAGGAAGCAGGCCCAGAGAGGGGACATGACTTGTGTCCAACCCAAGGCTGGTGAATGACAAAGCCTGGAGAAGACTCAGGGACCATCTCTTAGATCTCCATCAGCCCCAGGGGGATAGCACTGAGGGCTCCCGTCAGGACTCCCTCATTCAGTGACGGGATGCCCATAGAAGCATCGCTTGGGGGCATGTTAAACCCAAACATGAGCCCTACCCCAGTCTCTGACTCAGCAGTCTGGCCTAGGGCCTGAGAATCCGTATTCCTAACAGAGGATGCTGATGCTGCGGGTCCAGAGGTTTGGGGAACCACTGACTGAGGGGGTGGTGCCCTAACAAAGGGCTCTATGTGCTTTCAAGAAGGAATCAGCTGGGCCTGTCCAGGAGACCAGTGCTTATCTATGTGCTCCCAGGAGAGAGCCCAGCGTGCAGCTGAGGGCCTGGGGTCAGGAGGTGGTAATTAGATTTCTAACTCTCCCACTCCCTAAGTGGGTGACCCTGGTGATTAGTTATTTAACCTCTCTGTGCTGCCTCAGTTTCTGTAAAATGGGATGGTATGAAATGCCTGTCTTACAGGGCTGTTGAGAGGATTAAGAGAGATGAGAACATGAAATATTTATAACAGAGCCTGTTTAGTAGGTTGGAATTATTATGAGAAATGCCAGTCGTCAATGGTGGGGTCTTATTATAGCTCTGCTGTGGTCGCCAGGTTTGTGCGGACATGTGAGCCAAGATAGTCACCTCACGGTGCTGCAATCCTGCGTGGGCTGTGCCTCCAAGGAGCCACCGGCACCACCCATGTCTCTGACCAGCACCGGGTCCCTTGCAGGGGACACTTCCCTGTGGGTCTGCTTTCCGAGGATCTGTGTCACTGAACGAGCCCCAGTATTTCTCAAGAGCAGAAAGTCAGCAACTCCAATCCCCTCCCAAATAGGGACTCAGCTTCCTTGATTCTCCTTCTCAGATGCTATCGACTGAGCAATTTTCGGGTGATTCACTAGCTCCAAATGTGTGCATCCCCCATAAGCTAGCCGCCAGAGCTGTAGTCTCAGCCCCTGCGGCTGGAGGGGCTGGGAGGTGGGCAGAGGGCTGCAAGGGCCCCATCACCTACCAGCTGGACCAGCAGCAGGCCCTAGTCAAGTGAGAACCGGCGACACGTGCTGCCACGAAATGAGAAATTTCCAGTATTTGAAAGACCCGGGAGACGACTCTAGGGGACTCCCAAAGTCCAAATCTGTGGTCGCTGCAACCACACAAAAATAATGACCACAACAGAATATACCTCAGAGTAACACGACTATCCAGGCATTTATTTGGTGTAAGTAAATAGCCAAAGAAAGAAAGACACAAGGGAGAAGGGACTATTTCTTACAGGAGAATTCCAGGTGATAAACATGGAAGGAATGATGGAAATAGAAAATCACCATTTGGAAAACACTAGTAATTAGTTTCTGTTGAGAACTGTCCATGGATGTTAAAGTTAGTGGGTGAAGATATGATGAGACACAGGATATTTACATATTATCCAAGTATCACTGCCCAAGATACTTATTACTTACAAAGGGACCAGCTTTAAAGTAGAGAAACCCAGCAGACCTCACGTTAACTAAGTGATCTCCAGTGATGAGAAAAATTAACATCTCCCATGACGAGAAGTATTGCCATCATGTGCATGGCATGATGTACTAGGTAGGGGCACTGAACCACTTTTAAGGTATTATACCCCAAAATGCTTATTCTGGATTTTTTTTTTAAGTTTATTCACTTTTGAGAGAGACAAAGAAAGCATGAGCTTGGGAGGGGCAGAGAGAGAGAGAGAGAGAGAGAGAGAGAGAGAGAGAATCCCAAGCAGGCTCTACAATGTCAGCACAAAGCCTGATGCCCAGCTCGAACTCACGGAACCGTGAGATCATGACCTGAGCTGAAACCAAGAGTCGGATGCTTAACCGACTGAGCCACCCAAGTGCCCCTATTCTGAATTTAATCATGAGGCAACTTTCACGCAAGTGTCCCAAATCGAGGACATCTGCACATTTTGTACTGGCCTGTCCTCTTCGAGAAGGTCAAGGTCATGAAAGACAAGAGAAACTAAGCCACTATCTTAGATTGAAGGAGGTTTGACTGCTAAATGCAAAGGCTGGATCCTGAACAGGAAAAAAAAAAAGAAATTAGTGGGGAAACTGAGGAAATGTGGGTAAGATTTACAAGTTAGTCAATGACACTGTATCAGTCTTTTTGGTCACGTAAGATGTGAACAGTAGAGGGGATAATGGAAATCTTTGTACTATTTTTGCAACTGTTTTCACATGTCTGAAATTATTTCAAAGTAAAAGATATGTTAAAGAAAAGAAAAGTCCCAGATTGGCTCTGCCTTGGGGAGGCAACAATGGGTGCCCAGAAACAGGAGCCGCCTGAGGGCTGGGACCTTCTTAGTCTCTGGCCTCCTGATCAGGTACAGTGCTTGCTTTGAAGATGGGGCGGGCTCAGCAAGAATTCACTGACTTCACTCAGACAGGAGCTGGGAGAGGCAGGAAGTAGGGTTTGTCTTCAGTGGGTGGGTGGGTGGGGAGTGCTCTCACTCAGCAAACATTGATCAAGCACCTGTTACGTATAGGCCACTGGCAATGGGACAATGAGACAGAAGCTCAGAGCCTGCTGGGGGCAGGGGTAGGTGTGAAAACAGATGATCCCGGGGGAAGGGCCCCCACTCGGTGTGGGGGATCCCAGAGCTCCAGGAGGAGGGCGCATTCCGGGCATGGGGAACTGTGGCAGGGCTGTGTGTCCTAGGACTGTGAACATCGACTTGGCATGGACGGGTGAGGTAGCTGGGTCTAGAGGGGCCCCAGGGCCAGTTGGCGCTTTGCAATAGGCTCCCTCCAAGACAGGTGTGAGGAGCAGCAGAGATGTGGGGGTAGGGAGAAGGTTCCAGCCTCTCCTCTGAAAGCAGAATGGATGCGGCAGCACCGGGCTGAGTCTTTGAGTCGCAAAGACCAAGAAAACTTGGTGGCTTCGAAGACTCAGGTAGGAATAAAGAGGGGCAGGATTAGGTTTAGCGAGACGGCACTGGGTGAGGCCCCTTCTACCGGGGATCTCAGAGCAGGGAGAGGGAACAGGCCCCAAAATATAACACGGAGCTTGTCCTTATCATCAGGGTGACTCTATAATATTCTAAACTGAGACGTGTAAAAAAGGGTGCTATGAAGTATTATCCTACGACAACATATAACTAAGGTCCTGGTACTTATGAAGGACCTCTGGCCTGGAGGGGGTTCCCACTGCGCGGGTGCACACAGAGCCTCAAGGTGCTATGGGTACACCGGGACAGCCTGCAGCCTTGGAGGTGGTGACATGTGAGCCAAGCGGGGCTTCCTTCTCAGGGAACCAGAGGGATCCCACCAACACATGTGCGCAGGGTCCCGGCTCATCGCCCTCCCGGGTGGCAGAGGTGACCATCAGCTCAGGACAGTGCAGATCAGGAAATCCAGAAAGACAGACGGAGGCATGACAGGTGGCTGAGGCTGCTGGCCTCCGGGGTGACAGGTGACAACATGCTGGGGTGGAGGGTGGAGGGCAGAACTTACCCGTGCACGCCGTGGACAGAGTGGGGCTCATAATGGTACCTTCCCTCCTGGTGTCTCATGTCAATCGGTAAGGGAGCATGAAACGGTGGCAAAAGGTGTTGTGGCACTGTGGAGTGGGAGAGAGAAACAGTCCTTCAAAAACTTTTCCCCTCCCTCAAACAGCAATTTTCAAAGGGCTTTAAAGCTCAATGAATTTCAGAGCAAGAGTAGCCAGGACAGGGGGCTCCGCGGTGCCCTGGCTATCACACACCCACGGAGGGGGATGAATAAATAATCAAAGTCAGCCCGAGAATCCTACATCTTTCACATAAAAGATCCCCAACCGCGCTCTTGACAAAGACAAGCAGCTAAGCGCTCTTTGAACTCGGGGAGATTAAGGCTCAGCCACAAATCAGGGCTGACAGAGCCGACGGGCTGCTGCCCATCTCGGCCTCGGCTGCGTGTGGCTCCGGCAGCCCCGGGTGACGGCATCCGGATGCTGCAGTCACCCTGGCTGGAAATGTTTACCTAGAACCATCTGTGAAGCCGGGCCCTGCTCCCGGCTGCGGCCAGCCTCAGGAAGGCGCAATCCCACCGAGCCGCCTCCCCCGTCCTGCTGGCGGCAAAGAGTGGACACCTACGTGGGCCTGTTAATTCTCCAGCTCTTCGTATTAATTACTGACCCCAAGTGAGCTGGTGGGTGCCTCCAAGACGCAAACACCAACACGTGAACATCGCTTCCAGGGTTGTGTCTGCACTTGGCCTGCCCTCAACAAATCATCATGATAATTGTAGGATGCTCTTTGCTTACTTAAAAAAAAAAAAAAATTCCTGGGTACCCTGGAGGCAAACATAATTATAGGCTTTAGGAAAACAAGCCTCTTTAAAAAGTAGGTAGACCGGGAAAAGGGCTAAGAAGGGGAGATTTCTCAGTCAGTTCTTAGGCTGAAGGCCATGGGCTAGTGAGAGTGTTGAGTCTGGATCGCCGAATCTATGCAAGAAATGGGGACGGGTTTGTTTTATACGCGTACAAGCCAGATGACTGCCCAGCCCACGGTAATGAATATATATGCATAACTCTGCTAACAGTTTCTGTGCAAATGCATTCTGGTACTGTACTATAAGCACTATGAGTTCTCTTTTCGTGGTGGTCAAGCATATGTAACATAATATTTACCCTTTGACCCATTTTTACGTGTCCAGCTCAGTGGCATTCATACATTCAAATTGCTGGACGCCCACCATCCATTTCCAGAACATTTCCATCTTCTCCAGCGGAGACCCTGTTCCCATTAAAGACTAACTCACCATTCTCCCTCCCCGCCAGCCCCTGGCAGCCATCTTCTTCCCGTCTCTATGATCTGACTACTCCACATGCCTCATAGGAGTAGAAGGAATCCTACAGCATATGTCCTTTTCTGTCTGGCTTAGGTCACTTAGTATAATGTCCTCAAGGTTCCTCTGGTGTAGCAGGTGTCAGGATTTCCTTTTTCAGGGCTGAATGCTATTCCATCGCATGGATGTACCCCATGTGGTTGTCATTCATTTGTTGATGGATGTTGGGTTGAACACCATGAATTCTTTTCTTTAAGATTTTCTTTTAATTTTTAAGTAATCTCTACACCCAGTGTTGGGGCTCGAACTCACAACCGTGAGATCAAGAGTCGTGTGCTCTACCGCCTAAGCCAGCCAGGCACCCCACGAACACCATGAATTCCTAAAAGAAAACTTCTCTCCTGAAATTTTAACCTGAATTTTTACATAATCAAATTTATCCTCATCATCCCCCAATCCTGACACCTTTCATGGGGACTGGGAACAAAGAAAGCAAATCTTCTCACCCTGATTAAATCAATTTGCCAAACACAGACTCCACAAATCTTGGCCTCAGAGGGGACATGGCCATCAGACAGGACACCAGACGTGGGGTCCCATCCCTCTGGGTCGGGCCCTCACTTCCGGGGCTGGAGATTGCTGGAGCGACCATGCTGTTCCCTTAGGCCAGTCCACGTCCCCTGAGAGGTGAGGCTGGACCCCGGGTGTGACTCTGGTGGCAGTAACAGGATGCCAGAGCCCCTGGGAGTCAGAGATCCAGAGCGCAAACCAGGTGCTCACCAGCTGTGTGATATCAAGCGAGCTTCTCTCCTTCTCTGAGTCACCATTTGTTCATCTGAGAATGGGTAACAGTAACCTCCTTTATGGTTGCTATGAACATAAAAGGTTCCTGCAGGGGCAGTGCTTAGCCCTGTGCCTGTGCATACAGGAAACACTCCATAAATGATACTACTGCCGATGACAATTCTCACTAACATTTGGAGCCCCACAGTCCCTGATCCACTATGAACACACTATTTTACTAGCTGTGCAGCGTCGGACAGGTTGCTCAGAGCTCCCCGCAAACCTGGGGAGGGCGGAGGGGTCAGTGCCGGCCTGCTTACAGACTGGGAGATCAGACGGCCTTCCCTGAACCCCCAGGGACCTGGAACACGGAAGCCGTGTTCGCTTCCCCGGATGTTCAGGAAAGGGCCTTTTGCTTTTTGTAAGTTTCTTTATTTTAAATGTGGCCAGGCAGACCAGAGTATAGTATTGGTAATAAAATAAAAGTACTTTGCTCCTGTGTGTTTCTGAATGTTTCCCTGCATACCCAAAAGCCCCCTGAGGCAGCCAGGATAGGCTGCTATGCCCATTTCACAGATGTGGAAATGGGAGGCAAGGGGTCACTTCCGCTCAAAGTCACAAGGATAGTAAACAACAGAACCCGGAAAAGAATCCAAGGCAGCTGGACAGCTGGTCGAGGGCTTTTCCCTCTGCTCAGACACAATGAATGGCCAGAGGCAGTTGCTGGGTGGGAGGGTGATCCCGGGGCTTCTCCTGGTCCCACCTTGAGTACATATTATATTTAACAAATGCTCATGCAGCACTGGGCCCTGCTCTCAGTACTTTGCAGATACCAATTCCTGGTCTTCACTGTACCCCAGGCTGTATTTACCCCAGAATCTCCAGTCTTCCCACCGGCCACCCCCTCCACCCCCACCCTGCAAAACCCGGGTGTGCTCCTTTCCTCCCTCATCCTGCCACCTGCAGAAGCAGAAGGCGGTCCCCTAATGCTCTCAGAGCCCAGACCTTCCCCTCCACCTCACCATCTAGGAGTGTTCTGCTCAGGGTTAATGCAACTTCACCCGGGTCTAAAGAGCTATAAAATCTGCAGAAATGAAGTGCTCATAGTAGTTTACCAGGTGAACATGAAATGGAGGTGGGGCCAAGGCTGAAGCCAGCTGCTGTGTGTGTGTGTGTGTGTGTGTGTGTGTGTGTGTGTGATGGGAAGGAGGACCCTGGGGCTTCTGGGAAGAGACATAAGACACAGAGCTCTGCTGCAGCTGGGGCTGCTCTCTTTCTGCCCGATCACTGGGGTGCAGGCTGTGGAGGTTTACGGCAGGACGTGGCTTTCTCTTAAATCGGGACTGCGGGCCAGGCCATGGGACATTGGGGAAATCGTGTCTCCTCTCTGGGCATTACGGTTCCCATTTGTACAGTAGGAATTAGATGGGTTAAGTTCCTTCCTACCAGGACAATCCTGCTGTTTGTGAACCCAGAGTAAGAGCCATGCTTGTCCCAACCAGTGACACATTGAGGCTTGAGGAGGGATCCCTGAGCAGGACACAGAAGGAGCTCGGGGTACAGACACTGCTTCATTGCTGTGGCCCTATCCATACAACTCACTATTAGGGACCAGTAACCCTTCGAGAGGCACTCAGCCCACCAGCCCCGGGTCCAGTCACCTGAGCCCACGGGTAGGACCACTGCCCCAGCCAGCTGTCTCTGGGGCCAGCTGTGCACACGAGGCAACCCACGGGATGAAGGCTGATCCAGCCCATCTGAGGTCTCAGGACCCTTTCAGACCGGCATGGACTGTCCCCATGCGCCCCTCATTCAGAAGTGAAGGCTTTGCTCAGAGCCCCTCACCCGGGCTGCAGGAGAAATTCCATTCTGGACTCGGGAGAAATCACTTGGGCCAGAGGCCGTGAGCAGCACCCAAGGAACACGAAGACACACGCAGAGAGTGAGAGCTGCCTCCGAGGGACATACTGAACGAGATCCTTCCACATTGTTTTCATTGTGGGCACTTTTTTTAACTTAAAAAAAAAAAATCCAAACTAAACCATGTCCTTCCGGTGGGGAGACACACACACACACACACACACACACACACACACACACACCACACCATATGTCATTTCAAAGACATGGCTCTCTTTTTAAGTTTCTGGGGAAGAAACTCGAAGATTGAATTTTCTACGGCTCACCCCACCCTGTCTGAAGAAAACGCACATTTGTTTTTGATCCTACACGGAAAGACGGCCAGTCTGGGAAGCTGCGACGGTGGTGTGAGGGCTTTTATACCGAAACCCAGAATTTTTCTGTGCTGAGGTCTAAAAGCCAAGTGCTGCTCGGCCGGTGGTCCTGGGGGTGAAGGTTGTCTTGCGTCGGCAGTGTCCTTGGTCTAATGCAAGGGGGCAAAGAGGACCCTCCTCTGCGAGCCCAGCTCTAGTTGAAGCCCCATTAGTTGTGACTCTGGTGCATTTCTGCCAGCGAGGACGGGGCAGGTCAGCAGAGGGTTCAGACACAGAATCAGGAAAACTGGGTCATCGAAACATGACCGGGCAGCTGCACCAGCAGCTGGAGGAATTCTCCTCGGATGAAGTCATCTGTTGCTATATCACGGAGGTGCTGCCCTGAGGACTGAGCTCAGAGAGGGCCAGAGAGGCTGGCCCAGAGCTGGAGGGGCTGGAGAGGAGAAAGCAGCCATCTTCCAGAACAGACTGGATGTGTTAGGGGCCCCCAGCTCCCTGGACTGTCCACTCCCTAGGGATTAGCACGGTCTTCACTTACTGTGGTCATTTCCATTAAGACCACGGAGGCAATTAGCTCGGAGAATGTGGGCTGGGCTACCCTGGGCCTGGGACCAGGGAAGCAAAGGGTTTCTGTGAGAGGAGCTGCATTGCCCTGGCACTGACTGAGGGGAGGAGCCAGCAGGTGTCTCTGGAAGGAGGCCTGGTCCTAGCACAATGCAGGTCTGAGTTACAATGAGGGAGAAATGCATCTCAGTGCGGTCCCTGGGGCCCTGAGCGGGAGGCCAGGGGCCAAGGCAGGGTGTGAGTCCCCATATCTTGCTTGGGCAGCTGGCCCATGCCCCAAGGTCGCCGTGCTGGCCAGGGCTGTGGCTGCATCACAGACACTTGATGGGTCCCAGGTGGCCTCTAATAAGCCGAAATGGAAGCATTCCAATTTGGCATGGCTCTAGGGGGCCGAGAAAGGGCTTCCTGGCCTCCAAATTTCTCTTGCCCTATGGGGGACTCTGCTTGGGATTCCCTGGGAAAGACTAACAGATCATGTTCCTTCTCCTTACAATTCCTCGAATCTTGAGTAATACCCACTGGAACGGTTTCACTACTTTTCTTAAAAGCACACAGACCTTGGGAAAGTCACGGAAACAAACTCACACTAATGTGCAGATGATTTACCAGGTCACTTTCCCCTTAACAGAAGGAGCCAGGCAGGAAGAGACACCCCGTGTCTTTGGAGCAGGAAGGTGCTCATGTGGAGGAAAGCGAAATCGGCAGACGAGCAGGCTTGAAGTCCAGCACAGTGCACTTTACGCTCAGATTGAAAGCCGGATCGCTCCAGAGCTGCACGTCAGTCAAATGACAGTCTCAAGGGGGGGCGGGGGGGGGGTGAAATGTCCCCGTGGCCTAAGGAGCTTGGGATACTAGGGCAAGAGGCACATGAGCCATAGATCCAGACGGTCTTGGGTGTGAGGCCCAGTTTTGTCATTTGCTAGCAAGTGACAGGCACCCTGGGCCTCAGTGTCTTCACCTGTAAAGCGGGATCGGCACCCACCCGGGCTGTTGCACAGCACGTCTGCGGAGTCTGGCACACTGCCAAAACTCGGTAAGCGGCCGTGCCCTCCCTCATCACTGTGAGTCTCAGCGGAGATGTGAGCAAGGGCCCCGATCCTTACTGTAAGGGACACTGAGATGCACGAGGCAGGAACTCAGAAGCGGCATCCACTGCTCCACGTGCATTTCAGGCAAGTTGGTGCTCCCTGACTCACTGCGTTATGCAGGGGGGCCGGGCAGAAAGGATGGGTCATGGACTTCGGAGCAGGAAAGGCGTCCCACATGTGGATCCCTGCTGACTGCACCCCATTCCCACACGGTCCATCTGTACGAGCCTCACAGTGGCTACTCCAAACCGCACTGTGCCCCACCGATGCTGTCCCTAGTGTCTGTGCCTGTGCTGGCAAAACGAAAACCCAAACCCAAACCAAAACAACAGGTGAGGGGACTTGCACGTGGGCCGACACGTTCAGCGAACATCACTGGGAAATGTGCCTTTGGCTGCATCACCCTGTGCGGCAGCGGTAACGCAGCTCCTGGGAAGCCCAAAGCAGAGGACGGTGTGTGATCGCGTCCCAGGCAGGTGACATCTCCCATGTGCTGAAGGGCGGCGTTTCCAAGGACGGGACCCCTTTGATGATGCAACTTTCGTAAACCAAACCCACCTCTCCCCTCTGGGAAGCCGGGGTGGGGGAGCATTGATGGCCTGGACAAGCGAGCCTTCGGGGAGGTCCCTCGCATCGCAATAGAGGGAGGATGCTATTCGTGATTCCACTCTGAAGGCCAAACTTGGTCAGTTGAATTGTTTAACCCTTCAGCGAACAGGAATGGGAAAGACGTTCTACCAAATGAAAACAGATAAATTGTGTGGGGAAGGGACAGTGTTCGGCACCTTTATTTTCTGTGCAGATGGCTCCGGAAGACTGGCCAGCCCTTCAGCAGATGCTGGGCACTAGCTCGCTGCCTGTCCGGGTATGATCTACATTTTAGCCAGTGAAGCTGGGCTCATCGCAAGGCCTCTGTGTTCTCTCCCGCTCCTGTGGAGACCCCAGGCCCACTTCTCAGGGATGCTGGAGCCAAAGTCTTCCCAGAAGATACCAGAAATGATGGCACCAACTCCGGAGAAGAGATGGAATGTTCCTTCTCTTAGCGGCGTGTGTTTGGCCTAGGGTTGCAGTTCAGACCCCTCTGTTCAGACCCCTCTGATATGGCCTTGACCTGCACAGGTTTCGAGCCCCAGCAGGTGCAGCTCTTCAGCCTTCTCCAGAATCCCTAGGGAAGCTGCCCACCGCCCAGGGCAGGCTCTCAGTCCCGAGCTTACATAGCCCAGAGGATGGAGACAAAAGTTACGCTGGTGACCCACCAGCCCACCTAAGGTCCGCCCCACAAAGGCAGTGTAGGAGGACCCTGCAGGAGTGTTCCGGAGACCCCAGAGAACAAGCACAATTCTTGCTATAGGGAATGCACCCAAGGTACTCTGTGGGGGCCATCTGCAAAGCTGGGAGCTTGACCCCACGTGGTGCAGCAGGCTCCATGTGTGTCCTCGGAGCCGGGGACAGGAGATTTCTGTGACACCCAGAGCAGCCAGGACGCCTCCCTGGAGGAGGCGGTTTTGGAGCTGGGCCCTAGCGGCCAAGACTGGGGGAGCTGGGAGGAAGGGCGAGGAAGATGGGTTTCCCAGGCTCGGAGGCAGTGTGGACAGAGTCCAGAGGACTCAATCGTACCAGGGCACAGAGCTGTGCCAAACGTGAATCTTAGCCAAGCCATGCGACCTCTCCTGTGTATACAGGATTAGGAACGCCTCTTTCTGAGGTCCTCCCGGGGACTAAATGATGCGTTACACAGAACAAGAGGCACGCTATAGAGCTACCAGGAACCAACATGAGTGCTTCTCAGACCCAAGAATCACCTGTAGGGTTTGTTCAAATACCGTTGGGGGGGCTTCATCCCCAGAGCTCCGGCCTCAGAGGGGCTGGGAGGGCCTGAGAATCTGCATTTATAACAAGTGCCCAGGCGCGGCTCACAAAGCTAGTCGGGGACCGTGCTTGAAAAACCACTGGCCTATGTTAACCATTTATACCTCCAGAGTTCCCACTTGCACAGGCAAGTAAGAGGTTATTTCTCGTATCCGTGCCTGCTATGCATTGTACCAGCTGGTGAACGTCCGCATGTGCAGAGGCCTAGCGTGACCGACGACTGAGACGGCCCTGCGTGTGATGGGCAAACCCCGGTGACCCCCATGCCGTCCCATTTACCAGCAGCGGCTGCAAAGGGCCCGAGCATCACGAGGGAGGCAGCCCGGCGTCTGCTTTTCCACGCTGAGACAGTGAAGGTGCACGGGGGGCTGGGAGGAGCCACGGGACCTGGCACGCGTACGTCCCGGTCTTCGCTTGGGGTGGCCTCAGGTCACTTGGAAACTTGCACAGTTTCGAAGGCCAACCCTTCAGACGTGTGGACTCAGATGGCCAAGTCCTCTCCCAGCGGGAACGAGGTAGCGGCCAAAGCCGCGGAGGTAGGGGGCCTGAAACCGTAGTGGAGTCCAGGGTGAAGCCTCATTCTCAGCGGGCCGGGCAAGCCCACTTCCGGGACGTATGCAAACGGCGCTGTTATTCCCAATAATAAGAGCCGGGACAGGCTACTTGCAGGGGCCCCTCCTGATGCCCAGGCACCACCCTACAGGAAGCACTTAATAAGAATAATAATATCCTGAATGGCAGTCCACAGCATGCAATTAAAAAGCGGTTCTGTCTCACTGAGGGGGAAGGGGTGGGGGGGAAGAGTTAAAATGAGACAGGAAATTCCAACACCACAAGCTGGCTGGTGTCCGGCAGGCTGAGGCCCCACCGCTCACGCAGTCAGACCTGCCCCCACACAGAGCTTGACAGGATCCGGGCCCGGGCCGGACCCACCGGTGCACACCGCCCACCCCCAAGCCGCGGGCTGGCCTTTCCAAGAAGGTGTTGCTTGACAGAATGTGACAAAATAGCTGCTGGAAAGAGAGAGGGAAAGTGCTGGGCCAGGGCCAGGCCAGGCCACCCCACGCAGGGCAGTGCCCGGAGGCCGCTCTCAAGGGCGGGGTGGGCAGGTGCTAGGGGAGAGGCGCACTCCAAGGGCTGGCGGTGTGCTTGACCAAATGCCACGGGGCCCTCATGGCACGGGAGCCCGGGCTGTCATGGGATCTGGCCCCCCCTGCAACAGACTGAATGTTTATCCCCCTCACCCCCAAATTCATATGTGGAAATCCTAACGCCTGAGGTTGATGGTTTGGAGGTGGGGCCTGGGGGAGGTGATTAGGTCGTGAGGGTGGACCCCTCAGGAATGGGATTAGTGCCCTTAATTTTTTTTTTTCAATGTTGACTTATTTTTGAGAGAGAGTGTGAGCGCGTGGGAGTGGGGGAGTGGGGGAGGGGCACGGGAAGTCTCCAGAACTGTGAGAAGGAAAGGTATGTTGTTTAAGTCCCCGGGTCCCTGGCATTCGTTAGAGCCGCTTGCACTGACGGAGACACCCCAGAGGGTGGCGGCAAAATGAGAGAACAGGCCACATGAGGCAGACAGAACCTGAGCCACAGGCCACAGCCCACACCGTGGCCAAGCCTGATCCCACCTCTGATTCACTTAACCTCCTTGTGCCTCAGTTTCCCCATCTGTACAACGAGGGCAGTGACAGGACCCACATCAGAGGAAGGCTGGGAAGCAGAAACAGGCTAACACGTGTCCAGGGTATGTGCCGGGCTGGGCACCCAGCAGGTCCCCGGGAGTGCCCGCATGGCCATCTCCACAGACCTCCTGTGCCTTCAGTAAGCGGTGGGGGGTTGGGGTGCTCCAGAGGTCCCTGGGGAAGAGCCCTGCCATCGCGGGGGTTGGGACGGATCGCCCACCTGTCGAGGTACACGAGTGGGGTCCCACATTAGAGACTCTCAGAACCAAAAGAGACCTCAGAGAAGGTTGAGCCTGATCAAGTTTGAAAACTGTCCCGGCCACAGAATCTGTTCCAAAGCAAGTAGTATGCAACCCCCTAAGATCTACATTAGATTTGAGGCCCGGGAGACCATGGCTCAGAAAGTCTTCCCTGAAGACCTCTGAGGGACCCTCCAGAAAGCTCGGATCCAGCCCGGGGGGTTGGGGAAGAGAGTGACCCACAAGCTGGTGCCTGTGCCCCAGGACAGATGTCAGCACTTCAGTGTGGACCCAACGCTGCTTCTCAGGTTCACCTGCACAGACATCCCCCTGGGTCTTGTCACCCTTCACAGACTCACCTGCCAACGAGCACCAGCAACCATGGGCTGGCAGCTTCTGTGTTGTCCTGTCACTGCCTGAGAAGCCCACTTGTTATGGCGGGGGTGGGGGTGGGGGTGGCATTTAGCCTTCCAGGAGGGTGTCTGCACCACTCCTCTGCCTGATCCCCAGGGGTCCCCAAGGTGTCACCTGCCACCTTGCTTCCTTCCCCACCATCTGGTTCCTCTTGTGCAGAGCTCTTGCAAAAGATTTCCCCAGCCCAGTGTTTCGCTGCTGCTTCTGGTCCTCCCGGGAGCATCGACAGAGCCTGTGGTCACTCCGCTGTGGTTCTCAAGGGACCCTGACTCAGTCTCCACCGGGCACTGGCATGGCGCTTTCCCAGGCTGGCTGAGGCACTCCTTTCTGAGTGCTCTCAGGCAGAGCCTGCTAAAGCCAGTCAATGAGATTCAAAACCAGGCGGCAGAATTTGCATTGAGAAGAGTGGTCAATCACCTCGGAGAACTGGGGCTCTACACTTCTTTCCTGTTGCATTTGACAGCTAATTACAAAATGCTTTCGTTCCTTCCTGAAGCAGGTCTCTTAAGGACCACTTCTCGGGAGCCCCCTGTCAGTATGGCCCCTTTGTTACTCAAAGGGATTCTTTCCTTTAAGACAATCCTTACCACTGGTTTCTTCTCTAAGTGCCCTTCAAATGCAGTTCAGGTCAATAGACATAGGCAGCAGGGCACGTATGTTATTTTAAATTTTCATAGTAGCCACGTGGAAAAAAAAAAACTCTAAAAAGATACAGTTGATGACGTTTAATAATACAACGTCATTGACCTCAGTATATCCAAAATGTTATCGTGTCAATATATAACCAATATGAAAATTATGAACAGGATGTTTGATATTCCTTTATTTTGTACTGCTTCCTCAAAATTGGTTGTGGGGTTTACATTTACAGCAATCTCAGTTCGAGCCAGCTACATTTGACATGTGTGGATAGCAGCTGCCTTATCACTGTTAAACTCTGTTTATACAGAATTCTAATCTAGGTTAAATAGAAGTCTTACTGATATATAAAATATGGTGAAGAGTGGCTTTCCAAAAGTCCTTCCTCATTTCTGAATCTTAGCAACCAATTAACAGTTATTCTCCCTTCCTTCCTTCCTTCCTTCCTTCCTTCCTTCCTTCCTTCCCTTTCTCATTCCTTCCCTTCCTTCCTTTCCTCTTTCCCTTCCTCCCTCCCTCCCTTCCTCCCTCCTTCCCTTCCTTCCTTGCTTCCTTCCCTTTCTCATTCCTTCCCCTCCTTCCTTCCCTTCCTCTTTTCCTTCCTTCCTTCCTTCCTTCCTTCCTTCCTTCCTTCCTTCCTTCCCTTTCTCGTTCCTTCCCTTCCTTCCTTTCCTCTTTCCCTCCCTCCCTCCTTCCCTCCCTTCCTCCCTTCCCTTTCTCATTCCTTCCCTTCCTCTTTTCCTTCCTTCCTTCCTTCCTTCCTTCCTTCCTTCCTTCCTTCCCTTTCTCATTCCTTCCCCTCCTTCCTTCCTTTCCTTCCTTTCATCCCTCCTTGCCTCCTTCCTTCTATCCATTTAACTGATCCCAGGGTTGTCCTTCCACACCCCTGACCCATCAGGACAGAACAGAGCAGGGCAGCAGGCCCACGCTGAATTCTGCCCTGGATCGCTACCCCAATGCCTTCTCTGCAGGCTTGGGCAGGCATTCTCAAACAAGCCAGTGGGTGTGTGGACTCCCAAGACCTAACAAATAAGAGAGTCCCCCAGAAAGCAAAGCCCATGCAGGGTGTCAGGCGGGGCAGGACCAACCGTAGAAGACTTCCAGAAGCCTGGCTCCCTGGGCAGCACTGGCTCCATGCAGTTCTGGACCCAACTGACTCAACAGTGGTTCCGGCACAAGCCACCTCCCCCACCCCTCCTCACACTCCAGCCCATGGCTGCCCACTGCCTCTGCTGGAAACAGTAGTTCCCTGAACTGGGGACACTGGAGACCCACCCGGCAGGACTAGAGGCCAGTGCACACAAACCCTGGGAAAATCCGCTTCCCCTTATTTCGCTGGTGGAGAAACTGAGGTGCAGAAAACATGATCTCATGACAGGACCCAGAATCTTGTTTCCTAGAGTAAGACTATGTAAGACAAGGGGGAGAGAGAGAGAGAGAGAGAGAGAGAGAGAGGGGAAACTCCAAAGGCTTCCTGGACATCAAAAAAAACCCCTCTTACAAAACAATATTTTGATGAGCTAAGTGTGTGAATTAAAAGCAGATGGAGTCTACTTCCTTTAAAATAAACAGGGTTTAAAATCTAGGGGCCAACTCCCACACGCAATGTGTCTCCGGGCCGGGGAAACCAGAGCTGCCCTTCCACAAACCCAAGGCGGGCTCATTTGTCCCATGCAAGGTGCTGTGGGGCAATGGCCCTGCTCTGTGTGTCCAGTGCCATCCCAGCAACGGGGACCCAGAGGAGGGATGTGACTGCCTGACAGGCAGCCCCCAGGCTCTGCCGCGGCCTGAAGAGTGGAGTGCAAAGCCCAGCCTAGCCCTAACACTCTCCTGATCCTGCCCCACGCATTGCCCCCCTGGGTCAGACGGATGGCCTTGCAGCCCTAGAGCATTACTGGCGCTCGCCCTGCCTGGAGAGAGAGATCAGAGCCACAGGTGTGTGACGGACGAGGGACGAGCACGTGGGACCCGGTAAGGAGAAGTTCCAGAGCCGACAAACTCCGGGAGACACAGGGCCGTATTTCCACTTCGTTGGCGACCTTTCCAAACACGGATGCAACCCCCAAGGCAGGAGGGGTATTTCACGCAGCAGCTTTTAAGTGCCGCCCGGGGATCCGTAAAGTTGGAGGCAAGTGGGGGAGGGCCCCGTGGGAGGAGGGGGGGTTATCTGTTTTCCCCAGCTGTGTTCCTGGTGCCTGCTAATAACCCCCATGGATCATCCTGCCTGGCTTGGAAAACGTGCTGACTGGCGTTAAAAATGGGCCCCTTTCCTGCCCGTGGCTCAGCGCCCCCACAGCACATGCCGGATGCTCATTGTTAGCATGCTGCAGGTGTAATTAGGGCCGTCACGATGGCAAAGGGCCCACCCTGGGTCCCCAAGAGCGATTGCAGTTCAGAAAAAGCACCCACCTGGTTTTGTACTGATTAATGACGGGCCCCACTAATAGCCCTGCTTAACACACGAGTTTGTCAAGATTAAGTAATTGCCTTAAACAAAAAGTGTATTATCTTTAAGGCCCCGCTGATGAATGACTGGTGCCGGGAAATGGGGTGATGGATGTCCGTGACTCCCTGCCACCATCCCTCCCCCATTTGCATAAATTAAAACGCAGCCCTTGATTAGGACGAGAAGCCCCAGCAAACCTCGGCAAACCCTGCCAAGGGATGGGGTGGCTGAGGGTCCTACAATCACCCTGCCTCAGGCCTCTGGCCACCGGGAGACCCCAAACTGTGTGTTAGCATGACAAACTTCTGGGAGGGGCAGAGAGGCCTGGCCAAGGGTGACCAGATGCCCCTTGGGGGCTGAGGTCGGGACGGGGGAGCTGGATGCAAAAACCCCAGTGCAGGAAAGCTGCAGAGGTCATCCCGAGGACCCCCCTGAGGGAACGGGATGGACAGACCCATGTACGACTAGACTGGTCCTTGTGCACACCCCATGTGGAGAAGCTGTTGCTGTCATTAAATCACGAGCGATTGCATAAAGCTTTGCCGCTCACGGGGGTGTGGGACCAGCCGGTGGCCTGGGACGAGCTGGGATCCCCATGCGCACAAGCTAACAGCAGCCCCGCCACATATGGATGTGTGTATTTGTGTGCCCCTGAGCATCAGGTCCCCAGATTTGGGGCCATGAAATCCATGTGCCTTCTCCAGGGCTCTTGAATGTTTCATACTCTTTCCTTCCACACGGCACTTTGAAAGAGACAATTCACAGAAACGGACAGAGCCTTGTGCAGACGGAGCCTACAGAGGCGGGCTGGCCGGCGTAGTGACCACTGGAAGGGCCGCTGGGGAGGGAGAGCAGAACTTAAAGTAGGGGCTGCTAGGGCCACATTTGGGAAGGGGCCAGTAGGGCCCAGCCAGTCTGGGAGCATCAGGTGGGCTCCCTGAGTCTGGGAGGTGCCTCCCAGGGGATCTCCGTGTGGCACCCTCATCACCAGGCCCGTCAAAAGGTGGAGGGTGCATTTATTCCCAAGAAAGAACGACATCGATCGTGCCGCAATCCTCTGGCTTCTGGTGACTCAGGGGACCAGAGCTGGGGGACCCTCGCAGCCACTCGGTTGGGGGTTAGACCTTCAGCTCAAGCCACGGACAACAGTGCACCCTCGTTTCCTGCAATGGGCCAGAGACGCACCTTAAGGGCAGAGGAGGAGGGTAACTTTGGCACACATCTGAAACTTTCATCTGCCTGCATCTCGCTTCTGCAGACAGTCTGTCCCACCAGCCATAAGCCACGCAGTGCCCTACCCAGTAACTGATTCCCCTTCCTTTCCGGGCAAAATAAGATTCCCAAACCAAGCCACCCACCCTGAATCTGCCTCCGGGCTGGAGCGGCACTAGCCAGAGCCAGGAGCTGTTCCCATAACATTGGTTTCCCCCAAACCACGGCTTCAGGGCAGATGCCAAGCATGGCCTGTGAGTGGGGAGGGGTATGGGGCCAGATCTGGGTGGGGGAGCCTTCCCTCCCTGAAAGCAGACACGGCGCCTTCTTTCGCCTTCTAGATGGGCCACAGGGCCCTCCTGCCCCACAGTTCTGGAACATGTGGAGTCTGAACCCGGGGCCCTGGCTTCTTTTCCCTTTTCCAGATTCTGGGAGGGACCCTCAGTGAACAACGTACGGAACACACGCATGCAGGATGGAGCAGACCAAATGCTTCAAAGATAAGGGCCCTGACACGCAGGGACTCTGGAAGGTGTTCCCACAGCACTGCCAACTGGAAGGACGTTGGAACATCACTTCCTTGTTCTACCCAAGTGCGCATGGACGAGTCGCCCCGAAACCCACGTCCGTGCTCCGTGTTCAGGCTGGTCCTGGGCACCCCTGCTCCCATGCCCAGCCCCGCTCAGGCTGAAGCCAAGCAGAAACCGAGAGAACAGGCCACGAGACCAGAGCCTGAAGGGCCACCCTCATCGCTGACCGATGTCCCGGTATGATCAGCCTCTGCTCACCTCACAGTGCCGTTGGGGCGGATGTAATGACCTGTGTGGGGTCCCATGGGAATACGAGCTTGTTGTCCAAGCCAGCCATCTAGCTGCCCCCAACCCGAGAGCACAAAGGAAGAACAATAAATGCCCACGAGGGCGCCAACCTCTACGTCTGTATTGTTCCCATAGTAATAATACTGTGCTCAACATTCCAGTGATAAAAACTCGAACAGTATCTTTTTTTTTTTTTTTTTTTTTTCAATTTTAGAGGTAGGGGGCTGGGGGGAGAACTGCAGAGAGAGAGAGACAGAGAGAGAGAATGAACCCTATGCAGGCTCCATGCTCGGTGCAAGCCTGACATGGACCTCGATCCCACGACCCTGGGATCATGACCTGAGCCGAAACTGAGTCGGACTGAGCCACCTAGGTGCCCCAAGAGTAACTATGGACTGACATAAGATGACAGGCATTTTTTGAGTGCTTATGTCAGGCCTAACTCTGTGCACTTGATATTCATGTTTATTTATTCTTCATATCAACCATATGTGTGTGTGTGTGTCGGGGGTGGGGGACACCATCCCTACACCACTCTACAGATGAGAAAACTGGGACCCGAAGTGTATGCAACTCGTTCAAGATCCCACAGCGAGTACCTGGCAAGGAAGGCTTTGAACCCTTGCCTGTGATTCTAGAGTCTGAGGCTTAACCACCTTCCCGGCCTGCCTATCCGTGACGACTGCTTTCTTATTACAGTGTAGCTGGCTGGAAAAGTGGAGACCCAGAAGTCCCTGGCTGCAGAAAACACATTCCCCGTGGTTCTACATAAGTCAGTGCCATTCCCCGTGGTTCTACGTAAGTTGCACTCCCACCTAAGAGAGGCCACTTCTGCTCGGAGGTGTTAGGGGTCACCAGGCTCCCAGTTCTGTCTTCTCCATCGGAGAGCCCATGCCTTCAGGGACTGGGCCCAGGTTCTACTCTGGAGATGCAGGAAGGAAAATACCCCGTTCCTGGTCTCAAGGATCTCTCAGCCACCAGGAGACGCACAGGTCAACAGGGGAGGACCAGGAAGGCATAGAAGGTTTCCGGACGGGACCAGGATGGGGTGATTGGCCAACTAAGTGAAGGGGATCAAAAGGTTATAAAATAAATAAGTCACAGGGACGAAAAGTACAGCCTAGGGGACACAGTCAATAATACGGTCACAATGTATGGCGACACGACACTTACTGTGGAGAGTCACGATGTATGTAATGGTCCAATCACCATGTTGTATGCCTGAAACTAATGTAATATTGTATGTCAACTGTACTTCAATTAAAAAAGAGAAACAGCGGGAGCCCCAAAGCCCTGACCTAGCTCCCGCTGCGGGGGGCTGAGCAGGCAGGCAGCTCTGCCCGCGGTGAGCACAGGGTGCCTTCTCAGAGAGAAGCAGCAGCCCTCCTCTGGATACGGCCCCGTCCAGGCCGATGGTGAGCTCGGTAGGTGACCAGAGCCCAGGAGAGGGCAGCGGGCAGGAGGAGCTGGGTACTCACCACTTGGGTAGAAACTTGGACCAGTACAGGGGTGCCGCCCCCTCCCTCATCAAGTCCCTGGGGACCTCAGTGAGGCAGCCAGCACCTAATTCACAAGCATCCAGTGTGTTCAGCTCTCTGTTGGGTCTCAAGTGGAATAAGAGGGGCCACAGAAGCCTGGGCCTAACCTGAAAACCTGTGTTCCTACCATAGAGCCTTCCAGAAGCAGGCAGGAAACCTTTTCTGTGGCCTGAACCCAAGCCCAGGTGTACGAGCAGCCACAGTGCGAAAGACAGAGGCCTGCCCAGATTAGCCTCGACCTCGGGCAGCGATCCCGCTCCCGGAGTGAGAACTCATTCCAGACTCTGGGTGTCCTGAAAGAGGACAGTTCTGGGCTCCTAATCCTGATTCTGCCCCTTACTAGCCGTGTGACCCTGGGGAAGTCAGACAACCTCTCTGAGCCTCAGTTTCCTTCTAAGTAACCTCCTTCCCTCATAGGGTCATGGGAGCAGCCAGTGAGATCACACAAACGTAACTTCATGCCCTGGCTCGCTGTCAGCACCCCTGCCTTCACGTAAGCTGCACTCCCACCCTCCAAGTTGGCGGCTAGAGGATGCACAAGGGACAGGCCCCCACTGCTTAAACTGGGGGTGGGGTGCCGCCGGGAGAACCCGCACTTTCCCCACCGGCAGCAGGCCGGGTTTGAGATTCCCCTCCCCTTCTTCTTTCCTTCCCTCCTCCCTCCTCCTCTGCAGGAACTAAGAGCCCCCTTTTACAGCCCCTCATGCAGGCCCCGGGGGAGCCCGAGGCTGGCAGAAACGACTGCTAATACTTCCAGGCACATTTACTGAAACCTTTTGACACGGGGGATATTTTTATGAGATAAGTGCCCTGTGTCGGTATCAGCTGGCAAGTTTCATTACTCACATTTCTGTCCTGCAAAAAGCCTTTTTCAATCACTGTCCATGGCAACGATAAACTTTAATGGCTGAGGGAAAGTCTGCAGCCCAGACGCTCCCGTCCTTCTACCTCCCTGCCCCGGGCCGCCAGCTGACCTCTCTCCTCTCCCCATGGGGCCAGAGGTCCGGGCAGAAGCCAGATGCAGGGGGTGCATGACCCCCACTCCCCAAACCCCCTGTTCCTTAACCTCAGAGGATCACAGGCCTCGGAAGCATATTAGAAACGGCAGGGAATTAAAAGGCCAATGTCCAGCCCAGCTCTGACCATTGGAGACAGAATCTCTGAGGTGGGCTCCAGGACATTAGCGTTTTTAAAAGCCCCCCCTCCCGGGGGTTCCACTGGGAAGGGGGTGTGGATAACAGCTGCACTTCCTCCGGGAAGACGGGTCCTGGGTCACAGCCCAATCTTCCCTCGGCAGCCACCCCACTGCTCATGCACGCTCCCACGGACACCAGGTCCTGCACCCAGGAGGACCCAGGCAGACATGCGTCTATTGGATGGTCAAAGAACCCAACCCAGAAGTCATGAGGACCCACACAGGGCCAGGAACCCACATGCCCTCGGAGCCCAGGTCCCACCCTTTCCATCTGAACGAGTCCTGTTTGAATGAGCATCTGGATGGAAGAATGGTCCGGGGCTGGCACGCAGCAGGCAGAGGTTAGTGTTCGGGGGATGAAGAAGAACGAGTAAATGAACGAAGGAACAAATGGCTTCTACCTACAGGAAACACGTCCCACCACCTCAGTGTCCTACAGGCAAGGATGCTGTTTGGTGTCCCTGAAACGCTCACTTTCCAGAAGATCCTAGCACATTCCAGAGCTCAAGGCAAGCGGGCCTCCATCCGTCCTCCTGGTCACTTGTGGCACCACTAGCAGAGCTGAGCCCACTGTCCGTGGCTGTCCTCACAGGATGAACTTGCCTCTAGGACCGAGGGGAGCTGAGGAGGGTGGCTTTCCCCCACCAGTGCTCTCCCCAACCTCACCTCCCAGCAGCCCTGCACACACACCTGCCTCGGGGGTCCCTGACTTCCCTGGCCCCCGGGAGAGTCCCCAGTCAGACTTCTGTTTCCCCAGGAGCATCCCCCACGAGGCCTCTCTCACAGAGTCTTTTGTCATAAGCCCTCTGGGTCCTTTGGGACAAGGAAGCGTGGGATCGATGGGCAGAGCAGCCAGAGGCAGGGAGTGCTGAGGGTCGTGGGGTCCTGGAAGGCTCATCTTCATTTGGCCATTACTGCCAGCTCTGTCCGAGTGTGGGGGGCAGGTTTCTGTGCACCTCGAGTGTGGACAGAGACTCTGTCATACCCCTTACAGTGCCTGCTGCAGTAAAGGAGACCAGGCACGAAACAAAGGACCACCAAGGGCCAAGTCCGACCCTGAGGCTGGCTTCATTCTTCTCTTCTCACATATCCTCAGCCAACCTGTCTTTTTGGGTTGTGCCAAAGTCACAGGTTCTAGGGCGGAAGGCTCTGGGGACAGTGTGTCAGAAGCGAGGTCCCAGCTGTCTCAGGAAGGCCCGGAGGGAGCAGGTCACCAGCACTCAGCACCCACAACCAAGAGTCCGGTGAACAGTTGAAACAAACTATCTGGATTGCCTTTTTAAACCCAACCCAACCCTGAATAGTTCCCCTGTGGCTGTCTGGCCTCAGATTCTGCCATGAAGAACGGGCTTCAATAAATCCTTCCTCTGTACCCATTTTTTTTTTAATGCCATTGCCTCCCATGCCTCAGCTTGAACCATTCATTACAGACAGAGTCTCAAAATGAACAACCTCTGGGGCGCCTGGGTGGCTCAGTTGGTTGTGCATCTGACTTCCGCTCAGGTCATGATCCCGCAGTTTCCGAGTTCGAGCCCCACATGGGGCTCTGTGCTGACAGTTCAGAGCTGCCTTTGGATTCTCCCTATCCCCCTCTCTCTCTGCCCCTCCCCTGTTCACTCTCTCTGTCTTTCTCAAAATAAATAAATAGACTTTAAAAAAAGGAAAGAAATGAACCACTTCAGCCGCTTCCAAATATACTCAACAAGCTCCACCTGTCTTCCCCCATCCATCCAGACAACAAGACACATTTCTCCCTGAGAGAGGCAAAAAGACAAAGCACAAACACAAACAAGGCCCACCCAGCACTGGGGACCAATGAGGCATTTCCTCTGAAATGCATGCGTGCCATAGATTGCTGAGGGTGAACTCCAACCTCCGATGAGGTGGGAACCAGATGCCAGGAACTGGAAGCGCACAGCATCCCACCGCCCCTGCCCTTCGCCAAGAGAGACGGGGGGTGGGTGGCACAGACCCTAGGGCGTGGGGGTGGGGGGCTCCGGCTAATGTCATAGCCCGGGTTCATGGCACCGGCTCGAATTTCCATTCTAGCCATCACCTGGGACAAGAAATGAGGGCCTCCTGACAGCCCAAGAAACACATCGTGCCTTCTAGCCGTCACTCCTTCCTGATTTTGCATACCCTCTGAAGGCCAGCTTAAGCTCTAATTCTTCCTCAAAGCCTTCCTCGAATACTCAAGCCTGATGGAACCGTGTCCTCTCCCACTTAGGGACTCGGCAGTCCTACAAAGATACAGCCCTCCATCACAGAGTGACAACTGTGATTAACCACTGCTACTCCTAACCAGACCGTGGGCTTTTCTTATACATCACATGTTTTCTCAGCAAGCGCTCCATAACCAAGTTTAAAAGGCTGCAGTGGTATGCTGATAAATGTTGGCCACCAAGTCTTGGGCGGAGGCCGGAGTCCTGGCTTATAGCATTTGCCAATTTCCATGGTGTAAATGCTCTCACTGCGGCTGATTTCAAGCTACCAATGAGCAATCACTGAACCTGGCTCTGGGAGATGTGGAGAATGGCTCCCAAGAGCTGGAGTGAGCAGATTCTGGCCAGAAACTGCCAGATTGGGCCTCCACAATCCCCGGTGCTTCCTTAAGCATGGGGATTCTTTTTTTTTTGGGGGGGGGGAAGACAAAAAGTCTTGATTTCCTGAAAGTTAAATTATACCATTTTCCATCTAAAAAAATTAGCAAGAGAACACACATTGCCAGAAGGGGCATTGCGAGGCACCCTGTTGGAAATAACTGTTAGAGATAATTTGGTTATGCACCTCACGAATCCCCCTTGGACTCTGTGATCTAACTTTTTGATCTATTCCAGGGTAAACACCTACTGGTAAAGAACACTGGTGCTGAGGTGTAATCACAACAGAACTTGTAGGCAGAAATGACGAGAGGCGATCTAAAAGTTCAACAAGGGAGAAGTGGTTATGTTAAGTCTAAGGTCAACCTTCAAGAGGATACTGCAAGGATTTTATCAGAACTGATAAGAAAAGGGCTTGCTCGCTATGGATGCCGCCTTTCTGAGGTCGGGTCCCACACGCACTGTCTTTCTACGTGCAGGCTCTGCTCTCCTCGTGCTCACCTGGGGTCTCGCTGGGCACTGAGGACGTGGGGACCCTCCCCAGTGGACGCAGCCTCTCCACCAGAGGCCTGAAATAATGGGTTGGCCAAACAGATGGGATAAATCAATGCCAAGGACGCTGTCACCCTGGGCAATCCCGCACCATTCAATTTTCATGTGAATTTAGCAGCTCTGCATGGTTTTTAAGAACCCAATTGTATCCTGACACTTTTTAAATGATGCCTCTTTACATCCGGCCGTAATTTATCTTTTACTTAGCAGCAGCTCTCCTTCTATAACCATTTGGGGGAAAGAAAAAAAAAAACCACTGACTTCACTTAATTTACAATAGTCCACACTCAGTAAAACACGGATGACAGAGCTTTGCCAAATGCGAATTTCATGTCAGCAGCTCATTTTGGTAAAGCGTCAAGTGGCTTTATTTTGAAAGAAAATACACATTTAAAAAATGTTTACAGATTTGAGTGGGGGGTGAGGGTAAAAAGTGTGTGGGTGTGTGAGAAAGAAATTGTGCTGGTACAAAGCCCCAAAGCTAAGGTTTGTACCCATCAGGCAAAAAGGCTATGTGTTCCCTTTTAGCCTAAAAAAAAAAAAAATACAAATAATTTTGAATTTGTGAAAAGTCCAAAGGCTGCTGGGTCTTTCCTCATCCCGCTGAGGGAAGGCACGGTGCTGAACCTGAACTGGGGAGCAGCAGACGTGGGGACCTCCTCCACCAGCCTGAGCAAACCGCCCCATGGGGCCGACTTCCACGTTTTTGAAACAGCAACTGTTGTCACACATGTCCCTTGGCTATTTCGCCCCTGGGGGGCTGTGAGAGTAAAAGGCAGTCGGAGGAAGGACAGCAAATAATGTTTATCCAGAGCCTCGAAGGAAACAGGCTTTGTCCCCCATCTTGTTTAAGCCACGCAACCCTCATGGGGCCAGGTTTATTGTCCCTACTGCACAGAGGGGAAACTGAGGCAGCGAGTGCTCAGTTCCTGAGCCCAAGGTCACCCAGGTAGTTGGTAAGTTGCTTTTAGAGTTCATGAGAACATGACAACTAGGTTCACCAAGCAGAAGTGACTTTCAGATCTGGAGATTGCCTGTCCTGGGTTTTGCTACTCAAAGGGCTGCCCAAGCACCAGCAGCCTTGGCATCACCTGGTGCGTGTTTAGAACGAAGCGTCCTGGGCCCGCTCCAACTTATAGATTCAGAAGCTGGATTTAAGCCAGATCCTGGGGCGATTAGTTTGAGAAGCCCTAGTTGAAGGGATATATTCTGTTAAAGAAGGAATGAGAACAGGCTTCCCAGTGACGGACGCTAAGGTGCTGGAGAGCCACGGCACACGCTCCCACAAAGGGCCACTGTCCCCTCACAGAGCCACTTACAATTTACTGCAGGCCCACACCTGGGCTGGACACCAGTAAGAAAAACAGCCTTCATTTGTACTCACTGTGCAGACCTCGTCTCTAAAGCATATTTTCATCCAGTACCTCATGTAACCCTCCCGGCAGCCACAAGAGAGAGGCCAGATGGGAGGCCTGATGGGTCTAGGCCCGGCCTGAGCATTAAGCGAGTCCTCGGGCTGCAAGCACCCAGCCGCCCGGCTCACACAATCGCTCTCAGTTCAACAGCAAGAGGTTCCCACAGCCAGTGAGGCCTTCCAGGCCTTCCAGGCCCCGGGCAGGGGAGATGATCCCGCGCTGGCCCAGCCAGAGGCACGCTCGGGGGGCTGTCCTTCCACAGCTGCAGCCTGGTGAGATGTGTGTGTGTGTGTGTGTGTGTGTGTGTGTGTGAGACACACACACACAGACACAGAACACATGTCCAAAAAAGGAAACCCTCAGGAGCAAAGGCCTAAAGTGAGAAGCGTGTTCTCCCTCCTCTCCTACGGGGTTTGCTTCTATATTACAGGGATCTGCAAAACCCATCTCCCACCGAGACGCCGGCTTGTAAAACTCCAATGCACAAATGAGGCCCAGCTGCAGTCCTGCTCCCCGTGAGCCCAAGGAGGGAGCTGTCCTGGCAGGGTGCAGGAGGCCTGCCGTCTGGAAGGGGTCCCAGCTAAGGCCCCTGGGTTTGGCGGAGAGGTGTAAATGTGAGAGCGGCCAGGCATCCTGTGCCTGCGGGAGAGAAGAGAGCAGCCCTGGACCTTCTCACGCAGACCCTTCAGTTCATCCTGTGTCTGGAGGTGCCAGGAGCTGACGATGGTCTGGCTCTGGGTTTAAAAAAACGCCGCACGGGCATACCTGCGTGAATTGGCCCGCTGGCTTCCTCCTTCATCGCGGGCTAGGGAAAGACCCAGCTATGGGAACCGGTAGCTGTGTCGTCTGACCCAAATGACTTTACCTCTCTGAGCCTCAGTTTCCTCACCTAAAACTGGTAGGAACAATTCCTATCACCCAGGCCAGGGGTGGGTGGTGATAAAACGAAGCTCTCTATGTAAAGTGTGGAGCCCATAGTGGATGCCCCATAAATGTTCATTTCCCTTCCCTAAAGCCGGGCTCTGGGCTCCACGCTGGGGAGAGAAAGACAAACACAGCACAGTTAAGAGCAAATAGGCGAATGTACGCCCCCGAGTTAGGGCAGCCCTCGCTCACACCATTTGCATTGACTTCTGCGAGTGCTCCAATTTTCAAAGCTTGATATTTATTTAGATATTTATTTTTCACTGTAAATGCAACATATGTTTACAGAGATATTTATTTTTCTCTGCACACACAGCAAATGTCTGGGGAAAACAGAATCCCAAACTCACAGGGCTGGAATGATTTTTTTTTTATGACAATCATTTTGTTTGTTTAAATTTTTTTTTTTAACGTTTATTTATTTTTGAGACAGAGAGAGACAGAGCATGCACAGGGGAGGAGCAGAGAGAGAGGGAGACACAGAATCTGAAACGGGCTCCAGGCTCTGAGCTGTCAGCACAGAGCCTGACGCGGGGCTCCAACTCACGGACCGTGAGATCATGACCTGAGCCGAAGTCGGACGCTTAACCAACCGAGCCACTCAGGCGCCCCCATTTTGTTTGTTTAAATCTACCACAGCGGTGCATAATGGCACTGCGTTTTACTGTAATTTGGAAAGGGGGGAGCGTGGATGGGAACCACATCACACAACAACAGTAAGACAAGACAGCAGGTAAAGGGATCCTCCCTGGGAAAACAATACTGCATTTACCCCTCTGAATGGTGGAAGCTGCAAAGGGGAATTTCCCAAAGCCTAGGACCGAAACCAGTCCCACTGGACATGACCATGATGCCAATCGCAAAACAAAATGCCGCCCCTACCGCCAGCTGAAATTGGGGTGGAAATTGTTGGATGATTTCATGAAATGAAAAAAGTGAAAAAAGTCTCAATTTTAGACCCTAAAGAGATGACCGAGTTATATATGTATAGGAACAAAGATATTAACAGTTCAACCCAAAAGATTATCAGTCAAACCCACTCATGGTACTGACCCCTGTCAGCACGGGGGCTGAGTACTGAGGCTCCCAGATGCCATCTGCCTAACTGAGATCACAGCTGTTAATGGCAAAGCCTAAGATAGCAAATTCCCCCTTGTTCTTTGTTTTGTTTGTTTTTTCCCACATGGAGAGAGTTATGCAATGTGTGAGTGTCTGAACAGGTGATATACAGAGTCCTTAGGATTTTAGGCCAGGGAAGACTTTCTGCAGACAAGGGAAGCCAGTACCTTTTGATCAAGAAAGGCTCACAAAATCCCAAGCGGGTGTCTTCTACAAGAAGACTGGAAACCCAACAGAAACTCTCCCTCCTGAAATCCTGTGCCCACAGTTTGGATGCCTCCTAACAAAAACAGTATTTTTACTGGCCTTATTATACTTTTATTTTTATTTTAAAAATGTTTAGTGTTTATTTACTTTTGAGAGAGACAGAAAGACAGAGCGTGAGCAAGGGAGGGGCAGAGAGAGAGGGAGACACAGAATCTGAAACGGGCTCCAGGCTCTGAGCTGTCAGCACAGAGCCCGACGCGGGGCTCAAACTCACAAACCTCGAGATCATGACCTGAGCCGAAGTCAGATGCGTAACCGACTGAGCCACCCCGGTGCCCCAACCTTATTATATTTTTAAACGGTACTGTTACCTCTTATGAGGAAACGTGGAAGCATTCGGGTTTCTCAGCATGGAGAAGGCAAAGCTGAGAGAAGACGTGGTCCCCTAAACCCATGAGGAACCTGGACAGAATCTTCAAAGGCGCAGAGCCCACACCACTTCTGGACAGAGAGACAGATTCTGGACCCAAAAGGTGAAGCCCTATTTCCCCTCCCAGTTATTCCCAGGGAATAAACTCAAGGAGTTTCCCCCCTCTGAGGCTGGCATAGACAAGGTCAGGAAGTCTGGAGGTATTTGCATTGTATTGACACAGAGTGGGGTATATCAATGGGAGAGGGGTTCGTGGGGAGAGCACCCATATTTGGGGTAACCTAAAGGGGAGAGTCCTATTCTCCCAGAGCATTTCTGCGGCCTCTGCTCATAGGAAGCTCTCTCCCACCTCCTGTCCCCCCTCCCCTCAATCACTCACACAGGCTCCTGGGACAGAAGGCCGTGCACCTTCCTCCCCAGCCCCTGCCCCCTACAAACACTGCCCCCCACTTTGACTTGTTAATTTTTATGTTATGATCCCCTTTTATTTTACTCTGATCTCCTATTAAACTGCATGCATTTTTGGAGCCTGCCTCTAGAACCACATAGGATAAAAATGAATAAAGAAACCTCACCAAGGGTTCATTCTTGGTGACTCTTGAGTCATTGATACCCAAGCTGGAGACTCCTTAAGAAAGAGAGAAAGAGGAACGAGGCTTGAAAGGAGGTGTGCCGTTATGAATTTCAAAGGAAGCAGAAACCCGTTAACACTGCCATCTGTACAACAGAATGCCAATTGTTGGTGGTACAGTTTTTCCCTGCAAACTTGGACTGCTGAAACCACGGCACTGGCATCACCTGCCTTTAGAGTTTTACTCTTGGTCTTTGGAAGAAAGGCCACCGCCCTTGTGTCTCTCTAAATATACACCCCACTCCATTGTGGTTGCCCTGGCTACCGTTTGCGTGGCTAACGTTTACGTGTCAAGACTCTCCTCCTCTCCCTGTGCCCTGCCGTACCTAACCCATCTCGGGTAGGGAAGGCATGCCCCCTCTGGGTTCCCTCTGGACCCCGACAGCCTCTGACGCCATGGCCCTGTGGCTTCCTATAGACTCTCCCCATGAACCTCAGCTCCCTGAGGTCTGGGACTGCGTCTGGCATGGCGGTGGAGGCTGCCTCCAGGCAGTCCTCAGGAGGGGACAGAAAGGGAGGGTGGGGAGGAGGAAGGCAGCCAGGGAGGGAGAAATCTTAGCCACACCCAGTGCTGAGAGGTGCACTGACCAATGAGGCAGGCAAGAACCACTTCATCTAGACTTGGGGAAGGAGAGATGGGGACAGGAAAAATTAAACACCGTCACTCTTAGCTTGCTAGGAACCACACCCCTGAAAGCTGCACACAGTTCACCCTCCTGGCATTCGCTTGTGTGCACTCCCTGATCGCTGCCTCCTCATCTGTACAAAGGGACAGAAGAGTGGCATCTGTCCCACGGGGAGGTGACAAGAGAGAATGAGTGATAAGGATTTCAGAGCCCTTTGCCAATATTGAGAGTCAGAGTCAGAAAACGTAAGCAGCCAGCGGGGGAGCAAATCTCTCATTTTATCTATTTATGGAAAGATTTTATTTTTAAGAAATCTCTACATCCAACATGGGGCTTGAACCCTGAGACCGAGTCACATGATCTTCCAACTGAGCCAGTCAGGTGCCGCCCCCTGACCCTCCCTTTAAAAAGAGGAAAGGAAGGGGTGACTGGGGAAGATTCCTGGTAGAAGCAGGTCCCCATCTCCCAGACCCACCTGCTTCCATGAGGCCCGTCCTCTCTCATGGAACTTGGGGGGGCTTCGTATTCTTATTGGTCATGTGCTCACCCCAATTCTGAAAAGAAAATGCTTAACCTCCCCATTATCCCTCCTAACACTGCACTGTTCCTTGCATATATTCATTCAGAGCCCAGTCCAAGCAAAAACTTCTCTGCTCCACATTTACAACCAACTTTGCAATTTTCTTTTTCTGTTTTTTGTTTGTTTGTTTTGTTGTTGTTGTTGTTGTTGTTGTTGGGGTTTTTTTTTTGTTTTTTTGTTTTTTTGTTTTTGGTCTTTGTTGGTTTTTTTCCCCTTGTTTCCCAGGGGTTAAGAACTGTGAGCATCACAGAGGGAGCTTGGGCCAGCATGGGGTGGGGGTGGGAGTTCATGGGCTTATGGCCAAAGCTGAAGCTAGGGAGCCCCTTCCCTCACTGTCGGCCACGTCCTCAGGGCGGTGCCCGGTGAGGCACCAGAAGGGATCAGAATGCACGAGAGGGAACAGAGTAGGAGCTGCTGAGAGCTAGAGGTTGGAGTCCTGCAGGGCACAGTTAAAACCCAGCCTCTGTGTCAACGCGGCAGTCATGAGGGCCCCTGGAAACTCTCCTTTCGAAAGGGGGCCGGCACCTGCCACCAATACTGCAGTAAAAAATAAAACCAGTGAATTTTGCATTCGAAAGGGGCCCAGATTTGGGAGACAGGCAAATGCTTGGGAAAAATCAGGAAGGCTCGAGCATAAAACTCACGCCTTTTCCAGCAAGTTGGGTTTTCAGATGAGTGGTATAAAAAGAAAGGAAACACGAATGAGTACCCCAAACTCAACGCAAGCCACCACAAAGCCCGGGGAGGACCCCAGCCACGGCTTTCAAGACTTCTGTCCCCACAATGGGCCTCCTTCGGGCCTCAGCCTTCCCGGGTGATTAACATGCAGCGGGCTGCGGAGGAATGTGAATGTATTCGGCAGGGGAGGCTGAGAGGTGCAGGGGGTCAGGTGGCTCATCGTTAAATCACACTGCTGTCAGCCCACACAATTCCTCTTCCCTCAGGCTCGGCCATTACTCGGGTTTATGCAAAATAAACAGCTTTGCTAAATATTCCCCCAGACGGGTCCCACAAAGGCCCGGGCTAAGGAGGCAGAATGCACCCACAGACCCAGAAAACCGTCTGCCTCCTTGTTCAACGGCCCGGCCAGGGAGTTTGGCTGTCTCCTGTCCGTCTTTTCTTAGTCTGCTTCAAGCTTTCCTTTTTTTCTGTTTGGTTGGTTTTGTGTTTAGCTTTTCTTTCTGTTTTGGCAATTCCTCCCAAGACACTGCCATGAATACTGTTAACTTATTCTTGTCTGGCTCTGACTCACTCCCTTTACTTTCTTAAGCTACGTAAGACTTACAATTCCTACTTTTCTATAGGGGAACTGAGCCATGAGAAATCTCTTATAAACGCTCCCAGAAAGGAACCAGTTCTCAGAAGATCCTTCAAGACAGGCTCGGAGGCGGGGGTGGGGTGGGCTGTGGGCGCCCAGCAAGAATCCTAATTGTCCCAGCGCCACACACATGCCCCAGGTGGGGGAGGGGAGCCAAGGGGCAGGGCCTCCTGGATTTTGAAAACAACTCCCCCTCTCTTGGGGAGCTGGGTTTGGTTACTCACCTGGAGCCCACCCTTGCCCCCCTCTTCCTGTCCATCAGCGAGAACAGAAACTAGAAAAGAACCAGGAAATAGAAGCCCCCACCAGCTAGAGCCACTCAGCCTTCCTCCAAACGACTCAGGGAGAGCCTGGGCTACCGAAATCTCTCAAATTACAGCTCCAAGACATCTTTGTTAGAAAACTAGTGACTACGTGTGTGTCGGGGGGCAGCATCTTGGCTAGGCAGGGGGTCATCGTCCTCACTTTGCACATGAGGAGACTGAGGCACGGGAGGTAGGTCTGCTCCACTGTCAGTGGTGGTCTATCTCATCTGACTTCAAGTTCATGGTTTCTGCCAGGGAAGTGGCATCAACCCCCACTGGTCTGGGTGTTCCAGAAGCAGACTGGGAGACAAGGATGTGAGTGCAAGGGGGTTATTTTGGAGGTGACAGGCCACCTGTAGGGCACCAGGGACAAGCAAGGGAAGGAGGCTAGCCAGGGTCATCAGCACACTCCCTACCACTTTGGGCAAGTGGGCTTAACACTGCAGGGACACTCTGGGAGCCACTGCACACCCAACCGAGGGGCGAGGGAGCTGGGATATTAATACACCAATTCTGCAATAGCCATTTGTTAAGCAGGGTTGTCAATTTGGGGTGTTAACTTCCTGGGACCCTGGCCTGCCCCGCCGGGGCAACAGCAAAAGAAAGGCCTCATGCACAGACATGAGGGTGCCAGGACCCACTGAGGTGGTCGGGAGGTGGCAGTGGGCACAGGGCACATGGTCTTCCGCAGCAAACACTGATGGCACCTAGCTGGCAGACCAGCACCAGAACTCTCCCCTTGCTAGGGCCCCTTTCTAATTGTGTGGCATAGACCTAGCTTTATGCACCCACGTTCCTGAGGGGCAAATAGAGGCCTGTACTCTGCCTACAGTCCCCCAAGGCTTTCCGGATTCCCCTGCCCAGCAAAACCAATGCTGAATGGACCATGTGGTTCCACAGCCCAGACCTCAGCCCTTCCAGACCCGGCGAGGGGGTGGGTGGGTGGTGGCTCTAGCCCACCATCTTCAGAAACGTCTCCTGAAATAAACTTCTCCCTGGTGACCCAGGAAGAAGGTCAAAACAAGGAAAAGGCACCCTTGTGACTTGAGCAAAGAGACCAAATCTTCCCTTCCCTCCCTTTCTTTTAACTCTCACATGGGGGTGGGGGTGGGAAGGGGACAACAGGACAATACTTTTATCTATTTTTTTTTTTTGAGACAGAGAGAGAGAGAGAGAGAGAGAGAGAGAGAGAGAGCAGGGGAGGCACAGAAAGAGAAGGAGACAGAGGATCCAAAGGGGGCTCTGCGCTGACAGCAGAGAGCCTGATGCGGGGCTTGAGCGCAAGCACTGTGAGATCACGACCTGAGCCAAATCAGACGCTTCACCCACTGAGCCACCCAGGCGCCCCAACAGGACACGACTTTAAGTGAACACCGATTCAGTGTTCAGTTAAGTAGCCCAAGGAAGTGACACAGCAAACACTAATTTAGGGTCAGGAGGGGAGGGGGCTTCACCCACCATGCTTCTGTAGGGGCTGCTGCTGGTCACACATGGGGGGGGTGCGGTGGAAAGAGGGCTCTCTATTCCAGGACACTTGACAGTCCAGTTTCCCCCAAATGCCCCAGGTCTCCATCCTCAGCACGTGCGGACAGCCTCATGGGGAAAGCTGCTTTCTGCTACCTTCCAAGTGGAGTCGGGTGCACGGGGGAGGGGCCGGTCACAAGGAGAGAGAAAGGAGCAGTGCTCTCCTGGTCAGGACAGCAGGTGTGGCCCTGAACTCCAGGGATTCGAGCCAGCTCCCCATTGGGCAGCAGCTGAGCTCTGCCCCTCGCTGCAAAGCCATGCCATCGGGAGGGACCTGCTCTCTCCCGGGCAGTCCTGATTTGCCCCGCCCCCTGGCATGGGCTTCAAGGGCATGCCACAGGTCTCTTCACCTCCTGCTCTCCGTTCACTTATCACTTACACAGCCCTTGCTGGAGACCAGGCATTTACAAAAGGCAATTCACGCGATCCTCAGAACGATCCCCATACGTCCTTGTTCCAGAGAAAAATAACCAGAAGAAGAGCAGTTAAAGGAGTCCCAATTCGAACCCAGAGAGCCAACTCCGGAAGCATGAGGTTACACCTCTCCGGGAGCTCCTTCTCTGCCTGAGGCCCACGCGTTCTTCCAACGGCAGCTCAAGCGTCGCCCCCTCTAGAAGGACCTTTCCTTATTTCCTCCTTCTCATCTGGACCTCGCTCCCGCACCGGCTCCCGCTTGGGGCCACCTGTTCATCTCAGAGCACCTCCCACCCACTCCTCCGCCACCCCATCAGCTGCCTGATGTCCAGTGGGCCTTCCAGAAATCTCTGCTGACAAATGGATTACTCAGTGAATGAACAAATGGACACAATCCTGAGAAAAGAGTAGAAGAAAGCCACCCGTCAACGAGCAAACACCACGGGTGAAAGTGGCCAGACCTTGCTTCACCCACTCCCTGGCCGCCAGCTTGAGGCAACCAAGTCTCTGGGGACTTCTGGCTCCAGCTCTAGAGCTCACCGGACTCCCAGATGTGCAAGATGACCCAAGGGAGGCCTGACCCGTCATGCAATGCACCGCTAGCTGCTGACTTGGGGAGGAGCTACTGAAGACACACGACTTAATCCACATTGCAAGTGAACTAAATCTGCTATTTGGAGACAGTCTCATTTTATTTTTTAATTAAAAAATTGTGTTTATTTTCTTGAGAGAGAGAGTGCAAACAGGAGAGGGGCAGAGGGAGAGAGAGAGAGAGAGAGAATGAAGAGAGAAAGAATCCCAAGCAGGCTCCACACTCAGCTCAGAGTCCGATGCAGGGCTTGATCCCACAACCCTGGGATCATGACCTGAGCCGCAATCAAGAGTTGGGACCCTCAGCCGACTGAGCCACCTGGACGCCCCTGGAGATAAATTTTAGATTCAAATGCAGCTCCAAGAAATTATACCGATTTGGGTACCCTTCTGCCAGATTTCCCCAGTGGGGTCTTGCAAAACTGTAATGCAACATCAAACCAAGATACTGACATTGCTACAACCCCTCCACCTTGCTCTGATTTTTCCGCTCTACCTCAGTGAGGGCACCGAGGACAAGGATCCTTGGTGTGCCCTTTGGTAACCATATTTGCCTCCCTCCTGCCCCTCCCCTCACTGCCTTTGCCTTTGCCAACCAATCATTTGTTCTCTGTTTCTAAAAGTCTGTCATTTCAAAAATTGTACCCAAGTGGAATCCGGCAGTTTGTAACCTTCGGGACTGGCTTTTTAACAGCCTAACTTCCTAGAGATTCAACCAAGGTGGCACATACGAAGAGTCTCTGTTCTTTTTATTGCCGACTAGTATTCCATGGTGAGGACGGGCCACAGTCTGCTTAACCATTCACCCACTGAAGGACATTTGCATTGTTTCTGGTTTGCGGTTATTACAAATATACACCTCCCCATACAGGTTTCTGCGTGAACGTAAATTTTTCACTTCTCTGGGACCAATGCCCAGGAGAACACCTATTGGATCATATATATGGTATTTGCATGTTTCATTTGATAAGGAACGGCCAGACTGTTCTAAAGTGGCCACACCATTTTCTGCTCCCGCCAGCCATGTGTGAGTAACCCAGCGGCCCCCCATTCACCCCAGCATTTGGTGTTGTTGCTAACGTTGTATTTTAACCGTGTAGCGGCATCTCTCCGAGGTCTTGGCCTGCGTTCCCGGAATGGCCGGGAAGTTGGACATCTTTTCACGTGCTTGTCTACCATCTGGACACCTTCTCTTGGATGACATTCTTTCCTTGTCTGTTGCTCACTTTCTAACTGGACTGATTCTGTTTTTTTACTGTTACGTGTCGAGAGCTCTCTGTATTCTCGGTGCTCGTCCTTTGTCAGATATGCGGTTTGCAAACGTTTTCTCCCAGCCTGTCGTTTCTCGCTTCAGCCTCTTAATAACAAGGGTCTATTTTTCCTTTTTCTTTTTTCTTTGGTGTCAGGATCCTGTGCCTGGCCCTGGATCGCGGAGACTGTTTACTTTCTAAAAGTTTTGTCCTTTTATGTTTTACGTCACATCGTGTTGTGATTTCTCCTTCCTTCCTAGGGTGAAGGAGCTTGCGCTCTCTGAGGGAGAGGCATTCCTTCTCCAGCTTTGCCTGCCCAGGTGTGCAACTCCAGACGGCCTCCCCCTCGCAAAGACTGGTTCCAGGTGGCTTACAATGAAAAGACAGCTATTGAAGCTTCCTTAGAACATATGAATATGCTAAACTAGCCTCACAGGTCTTCCGACCTTTTCTCAGCAGCCTTTTTTGATGAACAGGACTAGAAAATCACTAAAGGAAAAGATACGTTTTCTCCACGGCCTCTGCTTTCCTGCTCCCTGAGGACCATGTATGAAATGGAGGTTCTGTTCCCCTGAGGTCCCACGGCAACTGACCTACCGACTTCATCCAGGAAGCGTCCCCTTTTGGGACCAAGTCTTCCCAGGCACCTAGCATGGGCCCTCTTCACTGTACCTTCCCCAACCCGGGGAGAAGGGAGCCTTGGTACCCATCTGGTGCCGGGCTGGCATCCTTTACGTCCATTTTAACTGTGAATAGAGAGAAGGAGGAATGTTAAGTCACTTGCTAACTGACAAGCCTGTGAACTGTTGGGTTCTCGTCGAGAAAAGGATTTGCTGCTGCGGTCTCAGCCAATGCTGGCTGGTCTGGGTCACCTCAAGCACGTCTCAGTGGAGGCCATGTGGGACACCTGGCCCTGAACTAGACTCTTCCAGGCGGCAATTCTGAACGGAGGCCCACCTGCGAAAAACGGGTATCACTGATGGTCGTCAACCCGTACGCCATGGTTCTGACGGTAACAGAAGGAAATCCCTGAGGGTTTGGAATACAGACTTTAATTTAAAAAAATCGCACCCCCCTCTGCACCCAAACCAAACCCCAACCGCAGGCTCACGTCTACACTGACCGGTGGGCTTCTTAGGGGAGCACGGCTCTGTGGTCTGTGTGTCCCTAACTGCCACCCCACCTTCCTTTGAAACACAGCACAGGGTCGTCTGTGTCCGAAGAGGAAAAAAGCAATGGAAAATACGAAGAGAAAAGTGATGGCAATGCTGTTCCAAACAGAGAATTCAGAGCCTTGGGTCTAGTTCTGAGGGCTCGGTAATGACATCCCATTAAGAGAGCAAATGCAGTCACCAGGCACTACCAATGTCCCAGAAAAATACCAAAGATAAAACCAAAAACATCTCCGGCCTTGCCAAAAAAGACAGCAACAGCACTGGATCGCAGGGCACTCTGGCAGCTCCAAGTGTTTACCCCGGCGACGGGTGGGGGGGCCTTTCCCTGCAGTGAACGGACACCCTCTTCCCTGCCCCCCTCGCTCTACTCTCTTCCTTTGGACGTTCTCCTCAGCATCCAGCCAGCCAGAACGAAGGCAGGTGCCAGGGCAGGGGCTTAAGGGAGCCTGTGCGGGGCGGGACCGGAGGAAGGCCACTCCAAATCACTTTGGCAAACTTGAACGGAGGGCAGGCCACGGTAGCTGGCAAAAAACCAAGAGCCCGCGGGCCAGGTCCTCCTAACGGTGTCTAAGCTGCCGCCGCCACAGGGCTTCTCCCCGCCTTGGAGCGGACCTCCCGGGTCCCCGTCTGAGTGAGCAATAAAAGGGGTCTGTGAATGCATATCCAAAGCTTCTTAGCCGCCTGTCATACTGATCTAGCACCGCGCTAAGATCCCGGCCCTCTCAAGGACCTGGGCAAACGCTGGTATTAGCACTCTTCTTCCTCTGAAGGGTCTGCTCAGCAGCCACTCCACTGCTTCCCAAGGAGGAGACCCCCGACCCTGACAATCCATCAAGTGAATGCAAATTGTGGCCCAGACAAAACCAGGCAAACAGCACCCCGCTCCGGAATAATGGCCTCTGTGGGAGAAGGGCCCTTGCAACAATGATGGCTGTGTACACAGCCCGCTAAATACCCAAACTTCTGATTAGGCTCGTAATGATTTGTGTGTGCACCCGCCTCCTTTGAAAGGCTCCCAAGTACATGGCACAAGTTGACTCAAGGCTAACCTCAAACAGCGGCCTTCCCGGGTTTCGTCAGCACGGAGAGCTGGCTACGCACGGCTCCCGCTGCTGCTGATTACAAGCCTTTTGGAAATCCCACACCCAGCCCGGCGGGGAAAAGAGCACTCCGAGAGGGTGATGATCACAGGCTAAATGCTCCGGCTGGAATCTGGTGAGCACCAGTTCAGGGTCACTGTTGGGGAGCGGTCCTGGGTCGCCCTGGAGCTGTACAGTCACAGAACGGAATGTCCCCTCACGCTCAGGGAGCGTCAGGTCTCTGTGGCTCGCACTGTCTACCGTTCGCGACGCGGGAGTTTTCAGACGGGATCCAGCCACCTGTTTTCAGTGACCGCAGGAATCCATTAGGGCCAGCTTCTGAGGTTTGTTTGAGGAGCCAGACCTCTTCCTAGAGTGTCACTGGTGCCTACAGACAAAAAAACACGGGTGTGTCGGCGCACATATTTCTCTAGGTTTCTGGAGCTGTGTTTTGGCCCCGCCCTCTCTTCTGAGCGCCGTTCAAGCCCCAAGCCTCTGGGAGGAGACACGTCCAACAGACACAGAGCTCGGCATTTCCTCCTCACACTCCTTCTTTTGCAAGACCCCCCACGTCGGGGAAGGCACCACTGTCCACTCAGCCAGGGTCCTCCCGGATTCCTCCCCAGCCTCAAGTACACACAGCAGACGAGGCTCTGGCCTCCGAATCTCTTGTCTAAGACCCAGCTGCCTCCTGAGCAGTGTCTTTGCCCTGCCGCATCCGTCCCCGCCCTTCCGATCCCCTCAGGAAGGCCAGCGGGAGCGCTCTGAACTTCAGCTGTGACCGCGTCCCTCCCCTTCATAAACTCTGACAAGATGGGATGAGGAATTCTTGCCTCATGGGGTCGGTTTGAGGAGGACATACCGATGGGTATTGAAAAGATCTGTCGTGGGGTGCCTGGGTGGCTTGGTCGGTGGAGCTGCCGACTTCAGCTCAGGTCATGATCTCGCGGTTTGTGAGTTCGAGCCCCACGTCGGGCTCTGTGCCGACAGCTCGGAGCCTGGAGTCTGCTTCTGATTCCGTGTCTCCCTCTCTCTCTGTCCCTCCCCCACTCATGCTCTGTCTCTCTCTGTCTCAGAAATAAATAAACATTAAAAAAAAATTTTTTAAAAAAAGAAAAGAAAAGATCTGTTGTATAACAGGTGCTCCATAAACAGAAGTGGTTCCCATTTTCATCGTCTTAGAGTCACAGAGTGAGAACAGTACAGTTTCAGCTCAAAGTCCTATGTGACGATAGTGACGACCTGAACACTAATGACAGTGGCCCTCGTTCGAAGCCCCCCTCCCTCCCTGACATGACCAATGGAGTTCGGTGCCACCAGGCTCCTCCTCCAGTGGAAAGCAGAGGCCCTTGGCTTCCAGGGAGCGGAGACGATGTTATTTTTAATCTTCCCCTGAGGCCTCAAGCCTGAGTCACTCTGCCCACCTGCTAGACGCCTTCCTGTGCCAGCACCCACCTCGCGTGCTCTGTTTGTTCAGGCGGGCACTGCATATGCTGCCTGTCGCTACGGCCTTCACCGCAGCCCTCTGAGCAGCCAGTCAGACAAACACGAGGTCAGAACAGGGGCGGGGGCCAGGAAAACACATGCTACACCGGAGAGAGCCGAGAGGAGCGGTCGGAAGGTCTGGGCGGGGTTCCGAGGCCGGGGCGGCCAGCGTAGGGGGTGTTGCCTGCTGGGCACTTATTCCAGAACCCAGACATGCCGAGGCCGGCACTGGCTTACCGGCTGTGAGGAGGGGCTGTCCGTGAGGCTCGAGCCCGCCCCCTTTGCAATGGGGGGCATTCGCAAAGCCCAGTGGGACAGGCAGCCTTTGGGGCAGGGGTCTGACAACACGGCACTATGGCAACAACAACGGCATGGTCCACAATAACGGGTACCTTCTGTGGACCAGGCCCAGCCGCAACTGGATAAGCAGACACAGGCTTGCCCTTGAGGCCCACGGTCCGCTCGGGGCCACAGACTCTAACAGGCAACAGGCTCCACGGGGGCAGCACCTGTGGCTTTTACCTCTGGTGCCCTCGCCGTACCCAGGAAGATCTTTCCTGCTAGGGGGAGGGGAATCCGGGAAGGCTCCCTGGAGGCGGTGGTGTTTAAGCTGCACCTTGAAGGGCAGTTGGATGTGGATGCGCAGAGTTGGGAAGGGGCATTTAGGCGAAGAGGTTTTCCTCCAAGGAGGAGAGCCAGAAATGGGCAGAGAGGGAGCGAGGAGCAGCAGGGAAGCCTGAGAAAAGCGAAGTGAGCTTGGGCTGTTGGCAGCAACAGGGCGGCGGAGGAAGATGGAAAGAAGGGGGTCAGTAACTCCTCTTTCTGGCCCGGCGGGGTGAGCAGACGTTGGGCCTCGCCCCAACAGGGTGGTGGGACAGGCGAGGTCACGGGCGTGGGGCTGGAGGGATACGGACCCACCGACTCTGTGCTGTGCACTCCAGATGGACCCGGATGGCTATTCTCATGTCACTCGGCTTCGGGGCAGGTGAACGGCAGGGACCTGGCCTGATTAAATCCACCACCTCAACCCGGCCCATAGCTGTATATCTCCAACGTGGGGGAAGTGACACCTCACAGCCTGCACACAGCTTCATTTCCGAAAAGAATGTGCGAGAGGGGGAAGGTCAGGAGACAGGCACAGCCGTAAATTTGATGGAAGGTTTAGCTGGAAACCCCATTAAATCCACACACGGCTCAATGCTGGGCAATGTCCTTCCTCCGAGTCTGCTGAATGGGGCCAGGGAGGTGAGGGACTCACTAAGTAATGTCCTCATTTTTTGGTGTCTCCTATTACCCAGGGGATGAAAAGACCATTACCCATAAGGTTTAGTGGCACTTGGGCCCAGGACTGCGATATTGTCCTTTACCTGAGCCTTCCCCTTGGCCAGGATGTGTGGCATTCCGCCCTGCTGGCCTCTCTGTCCGCTCCACCATCTGTGTGGACGGCCTCGCTCCTCCCAAAGCCCCAGCCCCTGCCTCTTTCCTTGGAGCAGTGGGACTTGGCTGGGCCTGGGCTGGGGACAGAGGGGGAGTGTGGTCCAAGTCAGAAAAACCCATGCCGTGTGGCTGTGAGCCAGTGCTGGCTGCCTGCTGTGAGCTACCCAAGTTCCCTGGAGTGCCCCCAACTCCAGACCTCAGGTGGCGGGCTTTGCAAATGTGCAACACGGAACACAGGGTGGTCTACAGAAGCACGTCCGTCTCCTACGGAGGGCCTGAGGCACTGACTATTTTACCTGGAAGCAACACCGCCCCCCCCCCCAAACCCACTACCGCCGAGAGAAAGGGACTGGAGAGCCTCCTTCTACCCCCACCATCCACCAGGTGCCAGAGCCTGACCTGTCACTAGTAAGTAACATCTGTCCAAGACACGGCTCAAGAACCACACAAACAGTGAAGGTGACAGATCGGGGCTCAAATCTCAGCTGTGCAACCTTAGTGAGTTACTGAACCTCTCTGGGCCGCTGTGTCCCAGATCTGTTACATGGGATCATAATGATACCTATCCTCTTATCACCATTGTGGGGATTTCAGGAGTAAATGTAGCAAATGCTCAACAGTTATCTGCAAACGTCACGACTTCCTTTACAGGCTGACGTTCAAGCTTATCTTCTTCTAGTTCAAGATTGTGACCCCTGTCATGACAGCAGGTGCAGACAGCAGAAGGCTAAATAAACCCTTGCAGGGATTGAAGCGACCCTGTTCTTTCTCCCTCAGAAGCCCCGGCTCAACAAACTTTATGAGGCAACAAACTTTGTAGGCATAATATCCTAGAAAAGGCACAATTTCAGGGACAGAAGACACAACAGAGGTTGTGGGGGGCTGTGGGTAAGAGGTGGGAGACAGAATGCAAAGGTAGGGGATAAACATTTGGGGAAGGGGTCCCTGGGGGGTTCAGTCGGTTACGCGTCCGACTTCGGCTCAGGTCATGATCTCGCGGTCTGTGAGTTCGAGCCCTGCGTCGGGCTCTGTGCTGAGAGCTCGGAGCCTGGAGCCTGCTTCAGATTCTGTGTCTCCCTCTCTCTGACCCTCCCCCGTTCATGCTGTCTCTCTCTGTCTCAAAAATAAATAAATATTAAAAAAAAAACTTCAAACATTTTGGGGAAAGGGAACTGTTTTAGATACTGATAGTGGTGGCCACACAACTGAGTACATGTATGGAACCGTATAAACTCAAAAGGGTGAATTTCATATACATAAATTATACCTTAATAACCTTGGCTTTTAAAAAGGTAGAAGGAATAAAGAGGCAGTTAGGGCCAGATGTGAGCCCAGGTGTGAGGCCAGACCAGGTGTCTCGGTCCAGGAGGTGAGCAAGAGGGTCTAGGGTGAAGCAGACCGTGTCAGTAGGACCCACAAGGGAATGTCTCAAAAGGTGGTAGGATCCCGATCTTCCCGAAGGGACTGGAAGCCCAAAGGAGGTGACAGACAGGCAGGAGGGGCTAGGCCTCTCCTAGGGGGAAGGGGCTCTGCACTGTGACTGAAGCCCCTGGCCCCTCTCTGGGGCTTTCTTTTCTTTTCTTCCCTCCAGCTGCATGTCACAGGTTCACAGAGCACCCAAGGGACTCTCAGAGACACCTGTCATTCACAGGTGAGACTGGAGGGGAACCCGGGCCCCACCCCATCCCCAGCCAGGTGCCTTCCACCTGAACACCCTTCTCCTTGCTTCCTCCTTTGCTGCCTGCACCCCTTCTCCGTGGGGGAGGTGTCTTGAGGCCTACTGGGGGCTCCCATCCTTTTATGCCTGGCCCTGCTCACCCTCCCCGCACCCCAGCCCTGGGCTCGAAGGGTGTGACTCCTGAAATGAAATCTGGGGCTGCCCCACCTTCCTTCTTCCAGAGGTGAGTGGTCCCCAGGGTCAAACTCACTGTGGGCAGCCACATCCAGCCAGAGACTGGCTCTAAACTCACGGTCCAGTGGAACCCCTGAAATAAGCTGAATTATTTTATTTCCAAGCTATATCTCTCCCACTCTGTATATGAACAGTAGTGTATTCTGGAATCAACCTGTAGGGCTCTCCTGGTCCCTTATTACCTTCTATCCCCAAGGACCTGACCCCCTGCAAGCTTTTTTATTTTTTGTTTCATTTCATTGTGGTTCCAGTATAGCTAACATAAGCGTTATCTTAGTTTCAGGGGGACGATACAGTGATTCAGCGCTTCCCTATGTCACCCACTGCTTATCACAACAAGTGGCCTCCTTAATCTTCAACACCTCTTTCGCCAATCCCTCCACTGACCTCCCTTCTGGTAACTATCAGTTTGTTTTCTATAGGTAAGAGTCTGTTTCTTGGTTTGGCATGCTCTCTCTCTCTCTTTTTTCCTTTGCTTTGTTTCTTAAATTCCACATATGTGAAATTATACGGTATTTGTGGTTTTCTGACTTATTTTACTTAGCATAATATTCTCTAGCTCCAGCCACATTGTTGCAAAGGGCAACATTTCATTCTCTTTTATAGCTGAATAATATTCGTGTGTGTGTGTGTGTGTGTGTGTGTGTGTGTGTGTCACACTTTCTTTATCCATTCATCTAGACACTTGGGCTTCTAGAAGTCAACCACAAGAGAAAATCTGGAAAGAGTCAAATAAATGGAGGTTAAGTAACATAATAATAAACAATGAATGGGTCAACCAAGAAATCAAAGAAGAAATCAAAAAGTACACGGAAATAGGGGTACCTGGCTGGTTCAGTTTGTAGAGCATGAAACTCTTAATCTCAGGGTCATGAGTTCAAGCCCTATGTCGGGTATGGTGCCTACTTAAAAAAAAAAAAAAAGTACATGGAAGCAAACAAAAATGAAAACACAACAGACCAAAAACCTTTGGGAGGCAGCAAAAGTGATTCTAAGAGGGAGCAATACAGGCCTATCTCAAGAAGCAAGAAAAATCTTAAATAAACTATCTAACCATATATCTAAAGGAGCTAGAAGAAGAACAGGGGTGCCTGGGTGGCTCAGTCGGTGAAGCATCCGACTTCTGATTTCAGCTTAGGTCATGATCTCATGGTTCGTGAGTTCGAGCCCTGAGTTGGGGCGTGTGCTGACAGTATGAAGCCTGCTTGGGATTCTCTGTCTCCCTCTCTCCCTGCCCCTCCCCTGCTTGCATTCTGTCTCTGTCTCAAAATAAATAAATAAGAAGAAAGAACAAAATCCCGTACCAACAGAAAAAAGGAAATAATCAAGATTAGAACAGAAATGAAAGACATAGAAACTAAAAAAACCAATAGAACAGATCAATGAAACCAGGAGCTGGTTCTTTGAAAATATCAACAGTGTCGATAAACCTCTAGCCAAACTCAAATAAATAAATAAATAAATAAATAAAATAAAATAAAATAAAATAAATAAAAGGAGAAAGGTCTCAAACAAAATCACTAATGAAAGAGGAGAAATGACCAACACTACAGAAATATAAGCAGTTGTAAGAACATTATGATAAACTCCATGCCAACAAATCGGACAACCTAGAAGAAATGGATAAGACCAGGGGCGCCTGGGTGGCTCAGTCGGTTGAGCGTCCAACTCCGGCTCAGGTCGTGATCTTGCAGTCTGTGAGTTCGAGCCCCGCATTGGGCTCTGTGCTGACAGCTCAGAGCCTGGAGCCTGTTTCGGGTTCTGTGTCTCCCTTTCTCTCTGACCCTCCCCTGTTCATGCTCTGTCTCTCTCTGTCTCAAAAAAATAAACGTGAACAAAAAAAAAAAGAAATGGATAAGATCCTAGAAACATATAATCTCCCAGAACTGAAGCAGGAAGAAACAGAGCATTTGAGCAAACTGTCTTTGGATGCTAGGTCATTGGGAGCTCCGTGCTCTCCCTGGAGACTACACATTGCCCTGCCGCCAGCTACATCTGCCCTCTCTCCACCCTCTCCCCTCCTCCCCCCTGCCCTCTCACACCCAGGGTGGGGTGGGACTTCCCCATGCGAGACACAGTCCCAGCCTTCTGGGTGAGGCCTGGGTAACTCTGACAGGGCACTAGGTAGTAGGGCCCAGAAGCTCTGAATCTGGGCTGCCTTCCCTGAGAGCACCACATTCAAGGTCTTCTGAGTGAGGCAGTGACCATACCAGGACACCCAATGCGTGCACTTGCTCAGATAATCCTACTAAATATCCTGCACAGTCAGTGCCTCAGCCCCACTTTACAGATGCAGAAACTGAGGCTCAGAGAGGTCATGTTATTGTGGTGACACAAGTAGTTTTTTCCATTATCAGGTGTTGCCTTTTAAGGATGGCTAAAAAAAAAAAAAAAAAAAAAAAAAAAAAGGCCAATCTCATATTTCGCTCCTTGGAGTAAGAAATATCTATATTTCAGTCCATATAGCCAACTGGAAGCGTTTTGTGCAACCGTGACAGCTAAAAACAGAGATTTAACACCAAATTAGGTTCAACTTCACTTCAAGTACCAAAATTTTACTTTTTGAAATCAGTACAAATCAATTTCAGCTTGAGAAAGACATAACTTAGCCATTTACAATTTCGCTCATCTGCAGATATCTTAGTTGTCCCAACCCAGCTCCTACCTGCTTTTTTCCTGGCTTATTCCTGCTGTCTGAGGTGTTCCACGGCATGGAGAGAAAAACCAAAGGCTTTGCCTTGTAGTGGGGCAAAACAAGGTTTGTGTTTGTTTGTGACTAACCACATATATGACCTGGTTTCCCCTCCTGAGGACAGAACTGGGGGGTCCAGGGCAGAGGAGAAAAGAGGGCTTGAGTGTAGGAGGGGCAGGAAGGAGGGGCAGAGGATGCCAGGTGGTAAGAAGGGATGTGAGGCTAGTCACAGGCTGGAAAAGATGGGAGAAAATTAAGAGACCCTTTGCTTTTTTTTTTTTTAAGTTTATTTATTTATGAGAGCGAGAGAGAGAGAGCGAGCATGAGTGGGGGAAGGGCAGAGACAGGGGGGGACACAGAATCCAAAGCAGGCTCTAGGCTCTGAGCTGTCAGCACAGAGCCCGACGCGGGGCTTGAACTCACAGACCATGAGATCATGACCCAAGCTGAAGTTGGATACTTAACTGACTGAGCCATCCAGGAGCCCCTTTAATTTTTTTTAATGCTTATTTATTTTTGAGAGAGAGAGAGAGAGAGAGACAGAGGGTGAGCAAGGGAGGGGCAGAGAGAGAGAGGGAGACACAGAATCCGAAGGAGTTCCAGGCTCTGTGCTGTTAGCACAGAGCCTGATGCGGAGCTCAAACTCACAAACCATGAGATCACGACCTGAGCCGAAGTCGGATGCTTCACCGACTGAGCCACCCAGGTGCTCCAAGAAAGAGGCCTCTTGCTTTAAATCTGCATGGAAAGTAATTAAGTTTGGTCAAGTCTCTAACTAAAATTCCCAACTAGCAAAGCCCCCACGGCCGGGCTCTTGGAGATTCACGTAAAACACAGTGATGGTAGTAAGTGTGCGGGCAGTGGACTCAGAAGTGGTGTCCACTCAGCGCTGCCTGTTCGCAGACAGAAACATATTCTGCTTTCTCATCCCTCCCACTCAGCATCCTTAAAGCAAACCCCTTCCCCTTCCCCTCAAGAGGGAAGACGTGAAGGTCGGCATGAAGGTCGAAAAGTCAGGCTCATCCCGCCTGTTCAGCCTGCGCAATACTGTGCACGCAGAGGGGGGTGCAGGGAGCTGGAGCAGGATCTCTGGATGTGCTAATTTATTCCTATCCCCCATCTCCAGCACGATCTGCCGACATATGAAAATGCACACACATTTCTCCATATGGGCATTTTAGCCGGTTTTTAAGATCCTAAATGCTGAAATACAGCGGGCTGTGGAAGCTCAGCTAGATGCTGAACAAAATGATTGCTTTGCTCTGCTGGCTGAAGGGTCCCCCTCCCGTGGCCGGGTGGCTCTGGTGGGTTAAAAGCTCCTCATTAGCGCGGGCGCGTGCAAACAGAGTTTAACACACTGAATCGGAATCTACTGGTTTTCGTCCACAAACTCCTAAATAGTAATTATGGGTTACTGTAGGGTGACAGCCCCGGGCTGTTAAGAGACTGCAGCCTGATAATCTTTCAGAGGTCTAGCCAGCAGCAGGACGGCAGCAAGAGGCCAGCTAGTGGATGCGTGCGTCCTAAGAGAGCGGCCTGCCTGGGGTGCCGTCCCTGGTCTACACAGCCCTCCTCCTGCCAGCCTACTGATGCCAGCTCCCCCCCACACACACACACCACTGGGGACCATGCTCTCCCAGGATCCCCGGGGATCTCCCACCTGGACAGAGCCTGCAACAGGGTCTTAACGGGCTTTTCTCTCCCTCCCCACCAGCTCAAGAATTCTACTATGCAAACCTGACCACACCCATTCACGGCCAAGGTCATGCTCCCAGGATGGGTACACAGCCCCTCCGGTCTCGGCTGCAGGTGACGCTCCAGCCCTTCCCGGGCTCGCCCTAATCTCAGATCCTCTGCCAATTCCCTCCTTTCTCTGTGAGTTCCTCCAGGCAGGGCAGTGTCCAGCTAAAAGCCTCTTGCCTAAGCCAAAGCTGGCCACGGGAAGGCACAGGGGCACACAGAAGCCATAAAAAGGGAAGTCCCTGCCTTTGATGGCTGAGGAACCAGATCTACCGCGGGGGTCCGGGAGGTGACCTCTGGCAAGGCCCCCGGTGCAGTGCCAAACACACACCCTACGCCCCTCCATGCCGGCACCTGGGTGTGGGGAGGAAGGTGCCGAACAGCACAAGACACTGGAAGCGGGGAGCTCAGAGGGCTTCAAGCAGAAGAGATTCTGAAACCTGAAAAATTAACCAGGTCTGCTCTTTTCTTTTTGCTATAGGATATGCATTTTAAAAATAAGTTTCATACCGTGTATATGATTCCATATTCTGCTTTTAGTTTTTTTGGCATTGCACTATGTCATGAAGTTTCTTCATAAATATCATTTTAGGGCACTCATGCTGTCTCATCCCAGGGAGATTAATTTATTTAAACTCTCCCCTTTATTCAGCCAAGCCTTTAAACACTATAAAGTGACTTTACTACACCCATGATTCTGTTTATGCAGCATTCCTTAGTCTTAATTATTTGTATAAAGAGACGGTCTTCCTCCATTAGAGCCATTATTGGCCACAAAAAGTAACTAATACACTTGACTGTAATATCATAAGGGGAAAGGATTCTCTCTTTCCTTCTCATCCAGCCCCTGGCAGGAGGAGGCCACAGTGACTGTTTGTGGTTGAAGGAAGAACAAATAGGTGAGCGAACGAGCGAGCGAGTGAGCCAGTGTGTAAGTGACCACTCCCCTAGTCTATTTGACTGAAGTTACAATTCGTTAATTCCCCATCAGAGACCCAGGCTCGGCCAGCATATCACCGCATCCTCAACAGCCTCCCTAGATGTTGATACAGAAGGGTTTAAAAAACACAAATATCCTTTCACGAGCAAATTCCAGTATCAAAACTGAGGCCACTGGTACAACGTCTTTGGACAACTGGCAGTATTTACGGAAGCTGACCACACGCGTACCTAGGATCCCGCGGTTTTATTCCTGGGTGGGGCCTCCGCAGAAATGAGCAGAAATGAGCACGTACGCTCACCAAGACTGTACGAGGATGTTCACAAGCAGCACAGAACAGCCCCCAAATGGGGAACGGCCCAAATGTTCATCGCCACTAAAACAGCTCATATGTTGTGCTATGTTCACAGAAAAGGAATATTCAACAAAGAATAAACAAACTACAACATGATGTAACACCACGAACGAATCTCCCAAACATAAGAAAGAAGCCAGGCACAAAAAGGACACATGTTGCATGATTCCATTTCTCTAAGGACTGGCTGTCGGAGGTCAGGACCACGGCTGCCGCAGGGGTAGAGTCGGGGAGCGGACACGAGGGGCTCTGGGATGCTGGCTGTCGTCTGTTCCTTGATTTGGGTGCTGGTTTACACGAGCGTGTTCACCAAGCTGCACACTTCCGATGCGTGTACTTTACTGTGTGCACGCTATATTCTAATAGCTGTTGGAAGGATGCAGTCATTTTTAAACTTCATCAGAAAGAGTGTCCTTAAAGGATGTCTCAAGTGTCCGCGTGTAGGCCCCTGGAGGAATCCACGAGTGATGTGGGATCTGTCCACCCGGTCTGCAGCGTGACCTCAGGAAGTTCAGACTGACATGGGATGGGCGAGAGGTCAGCCGGCCGCGCTCAGGGCTGGCGGGGTTTGGGAGCAGAGCCTCCCTCTCTGATGGTCACACTGTCGGGGCTGGGTCATGCCTTGGGCAGATGTACACCCAGGGCCAAGGCCCAGCCCGTCCCAGGCTACATGCCCGGGCCTCGCCAGGCCTCCTCAGACCTCTTGCTCCCGACACACCACTGCCCACTGTGTGAGCGACAGGTCCAGGTTCCGTGGGGCCTGAAGCCTGTGCGATTTGGGCGGGGACTCTTTAATGGATCCACAATTAAGCAGAAGGCCGTGGAAGGGGCTATGCCCACAGGGCCCTGAAGCACAGCCTCTGCTGAGGGGGTCTACACTGGCCAGAACGCCAGCTGCCTGTCCCCGACACTGGCCCACCCCAGAATGACCTCAGGGGCTTTCCAGAGCCTGCTTCAGCTGGGGCCATCAGTGTCATTCCCTACGGGCCAGCCAGACCGGTCACCCACGGGCCCCACAGAGAAAGGCCATTCCCGAGACGGTACCCACTCTGCCGTCTGACCTGCCTGCATCCCTCCTCCACCTCGCTCTCCCCAGCCAGCTACAAAGCCTCAGAAGACAAGCCCTGCCCGTTCACCTGTCACCCCCACTCATTGCTCTGCTGAACACTTCAAACCACAGGAAGGGACGTTCCTTCTCACACTTCTGACTAGATGTGATCTCACGGTCAGTCGGTAGCTGTAGCAGGAATGTACCAGGGAGCTTCAGGGGGAGGCGTGGCTGTTTGATCAAGGCTTTGTTCTGTGAGCCCCTCAGGTCAGAGCACGCCCAGCAAGACACTAGGGACAGCACAGGGAGCCATCCTGGGTAACTTCCAGAAGGAAGCACAGCCCTGAATCCTCACCTGCCCCTTCACAAAGCATTACTGCCTCTGAAGGTTTCCCTGCCTTCTCCTCCCAGCTTGCCACTAAGCAGTCTGTTTGATCTGCGCATGCTCTTTCTTTTGAATATCTAATTTGAATGAATCGCAACAATCTGAAAACAGGGAGTGGGGAGGGAATTAAGTTTGAGCAATTACTGTGTGCAGGTACCATTTTTTTTTTCCATGTCTGGGCAAAGGCAACGTGTTGTAAAGAGTTAACAGCTTTTGGGGCGCCTGGATGGCTCAGTCGGTTGGGCGTCTGACTTTGGCTCAGGTCATGATCTCACGGTCCGTGAGTTCGAGCCCCGCGTCGGGCTCTGTGCTGACAGCTCAGAGCCTGGAGCCTGCTTCCGATGCTGTGTCTCCCTCTCTCTGGCCCTCCTCCGCTCACACTCTGTCTCACTCTCTCTCTCAAAAATAAATAAACATTTTTTAAAAATTAAAAAAAAAAAAAAAGAGTTAACAGCTTTGGAGCTAGGTGGAGCTCGGATGGACCCTGGCAAGGCTCCCCCTCACTTTCCCATCTGTAGAATGGGAATAACAGTACCACCTAGTCTTATTTTGAGGAAGAGATAACAGACACAAAGAGCCTGATACAGCAAGGACCCAATAAAAGTTGGCTGTTATTTTTATAAGCTTCTGTACGTTTCACCACACAAGCAACAGCTATATGCTAATAGCTGTGTTCTGTTCATGCTTCACTTACCAACGTCTCTTAGCGATCATCCTGCGTCAGAACGAATAGATCGAATTCACTTTTACCTGCTGCGTGTTATTCCTCAAGATGGAAATGCCAAAGTTTGCTTAACCATTTCTGGATTGTTTGGGTTGTTTCCAATTCTTTGTTGTTCTGAACAATGCTACAAGGGACCTTTCCACCCATGCCTCACTGGACACGTGCACAACTGTTCCTCCAGGACTGATCCCGAGAAGGGAAACTGCTGGGTCTCAGGGGGTTCTAAATTTGTCTCACACGCTGTCAAGTGCCCTCTAGAAGGCTGACACTCCCCCGGCAACCGAGGAGAGGGTCCACTTCTACCCATCCTGCCCTTCGTTAAACTTCTAAGTCTTTGCCAATTTGATGACTACTCCCTAGATACTAAGAAGGTTGAGGGGCTTCTTCCTTATGCTTAACTTACATTTCCTTATGTTTATCTTCTACTAATTAACCTATTTGTTACTTATTTTTTTAAAAACTGGGCACTCTCTTCCTTTGTTTTGTCAAGGTTTCTGTCCTTCCGTAGTGTCACATATGTGAGACATGATGCCACTCCCAGTCTGTTACTTGTCTGAACGTTGTTCATGGCATCTTTTCCATACGAAAGGTTACAGTTTTACTGATGGCTGCAGTCTACTTTGGGATGTAGCAAAAATCAGCGGGAACAGAGACTGAGAGAGACACAGTTGGATCGGGGCGGGGGGTGGGTGATGTTAACGGCAAAATCAGGGGCTGGGAATTTCCATGTAAAATTTCTTCAGCTCTGTTCAATGTTTGAAGAGTTCTGTAACAAAAAGGTCAGAAGAAAAGTATGCAATCCCGATATAGTCGAGCGTGTCCATCTATGGCTTTCCCATTCTGTGTCTTGCTTAGGGATTCCCGTGGCAGCCGGAGGGCGGGGGTGAATGAAGGAGTTCACTCTCCTAAGTTGGATTTTTTCTTAATCCGTTCTAGAAGCATTTTCAATTTACTTAAAGCCTATGAAGTATGGATTTAAATTTCTGCTCCCTATAACCTATTACTTTAATACTACCTATAGGACAGTGAAAAAACAAATTAAATTCCCAGTTGTACTTTTACCAATTTCTGGACTTACCATTCTGATCCAATGCCTGGCTGTAATCGCTCTATAACATGCTTTAACGTTTGGTAGGGCAGGCCTCCCACCCTCACCACCCCCCGACCCCCCGACCCCGCATCACCGTCGTCTTTTGCAAAGCGGTCTTGGCCCTTTGGCATTATTTTCTCTTCCACGTGAATTTTACAATCAGCATGGAGAATTCCATTAGAATCCTCCTGGGATGTGGAGCGTGACTGATGGCACAGAACTGATAGGTAATAACACTCATACGATCGTGAGGAAAGGGGATGGTGTCTGCAGAGGGCCTGAGCCACGACAAGCGGTCAATAAACAGGAGCGGCTATTATTACTGTAGTTGTTGCTATAAGCGGGGAGAGGGTTGCTGGGGACACGCTGCACCCACCCCGTCTCTTCTGGCCCCAGGAAACATTCCCTCTCAAAAACTGTTCTTAGATTGCTTCCAAGCCCATCCCCTTTTCTGCACGGGCCATGGCCCCACGAAAAGAACTTCGGTTCTTTTAGGTCCTTCCCCATGTACCCTCCCTCCAAGCGAGCAGCCCTTCTCACACCCAGGCCAAGACGTCCAGCCCAAAAGTCCTTCCTCAAGCTTTCCCTCTAGATGTGGTCCACTTCTCCAGGCTCCCGAGTCCACACGGGGCCTGCCAGGGCCCAGGACCAGCTTGGAGATTCTGACTCAGCCTCTACCCTGCTCACACACCGTCTGCTGACAAGGCGCAGCCCATCCCTGTGCCCAGGTCCCAGCTTGGGAGGGAGCTCGCGTGCACAAAGTCAGCCCCCATACCAGGCACGGGCACCAGCTGCCCTTTACCCAGCATGGACCCCAGGCCCCCACCAAGTCTCATAGGACCCGCAGTGGTGGGTGTCACCTGGATGAAGAGACAGGCTCCGAGAGGAGAGAGCGTCAGGACAAAAGTGGGGAAGCTAGGACCCAAAGCCAGGTCTGCCTGACATCCCTCAGCCCCATTCCTCCTAGGGAGGACTGGCCCTGGGACCAACAAATATCCCTAAGAAAGACACCCCCCCCTCCCCGGCCGGGACAGACCGGCACAGGGGCCTCAGGCCCTAGCTGGGGTGTCTCCGAGCACCCCTCCCATTCCTTTTTCTTCGCAAGGACAGCAGCTGCCACAGCGTGCAGCTGTTGACAAACTAGTCAGCACGCTGCCGAGGCGTCTTTCCAAGCTGCCTGCATCCTCCTGAGCAGAGAGATACCTCATTAGCGTGCTATATTTCAGCCTCGAGAAAACAATGCATGCCAAGAGACCATAAACAACAAGTACAAATGCTACAGGTCATGGATGATAGATGCCGCCCGCAGACGTTCTACGTGGGCCCTGCTTACACAGACGGGAGTGAGGCCCGCTTCCGGGCACATCTGTCTTTCCCCAAACGCTGACGCAGGAAGAAGCCAAGCACAGTCTGTGCTCCACATGCACACGGGGGCCCCGGCTCCCTGCCCCCCACCATTAGCCTTCTCTCCTGACGGGTGAGCTATACTCTTCTCTGACGACGTTCAGTATCTCCAGCCTCTCGCTATTCTACTCTGGCTACTGGTTCTTTCGTTTATTATCATAACTTTTTTTCCCCCCACCGCTTGCTACAGGTCCAGGAATTTTTCTCTTTGAAAAAATAAAGTTTCAAAACACGCCAGCCAATTTCTGAAAAGAGCTGGCCGGCCAGTGGAGAAATCAGGCCAAAGCCAAGGCAAACGGGCTGTCGCACAGAGCTACTGAGCCTCACAGACTGGGCTCTGTTGACCTGAGGGGCGGTTCTGGAAAGGAGGCACCGAGGGTTGAATGCGGTCACTCTGGCCCTCTGGAGGCCGGCTGGGATGGTGGCCGGTGGCCCGGAGCCCTCTGGAGTGGGGACAGACAGGCAGGAGCTTCAGGGTCTGCAGGCGGTGGGCTGCAGGATGGCTTAGTGCTTCTTCGGTTGGAGCAGCCTCCAGAGAGGTCTACGGGACCCAGGCAAGGTGCTGGGGCAGCTGAGGACCCCAGGCGGTCTACCGAAAGGTGACTGTGAGGAGACACGAAGGTGTTCGCAGTGGTCACATGCTCTGCAAACAACCGAGATTTTACATCCCATTTTCCAGTGATGGGGAGGGAGGTGCAAGGGTACAGTCCCCCTGGGCAGGGGTGTGGTCAGATGAGGGGCCCGTGAGCCTTGACACTGGAGGGCTGTTCACAGCCCAGCCAGCCGCAGGCATGTCAAAAAAAACCACCCTGCAGGCCATTAAAAAGGGGGCCAAAATGTAGTCAATGTAGTCTGGGGACCCCTGAAGATCCCTGAGACCCTTTCAGGAGATCCACAAAGCCAAAACTATCTTTATGCTAAGATGTTATTTGGTGGTGCCGGTTTCCCAGAGGCTACCATGGAACAGATCAAATGCTGGAAGGATAAGAGATTGCTACCTTCATTAGGCAAGACAGTAAAGAGGTGTGTAAAATTGGAGACAAATGCCACTCTTTAATGTTTTTGTCGTTTGGGAAAATATTTTTCACAACATGTTATGGGTTATTTTCAGTAACATGAAATGGGCTTGTTACTATTATTTTCAAATAAATTTAAAATATTTAAATTTCTCAGTTTTAATTTCTAAATATCAATAAATCCATATCAACAGATATAAACTCCCTGCCCTCCTGAAAAACTCTTTGGAGTTTCCAATACATATATTTTTAAGTTTATTTATTTATTTTTGAGTGAGAGAGAGAGACTGGGACAGAGAGAGAGGGGGCGGGGGGAGACAGTGAATCCCAAGCAGGCTCTACGCTGTCAGCACAGAGCCCGGTGTAGGGCTCAAACTCATGAACGGTGAGATCATGACCTGAACCGAAGTCGGATGCTTAACCGACTGAGCCACCCAGGTGCCTCGGAGGTTTCAATAATTTTTAAGAATGGAAAGGGGTCCTGAGACCAAGAGGTTTGAGGATTGCAACTTTACAAGAACTTGAATGGCAAGGGGTTTTAAGGGGGCAGGATGCATTGGTGGGTGAATGAAGTAACAAATACAATACAATCTCATTTTGTAAAAAGGGACGTGGGCCTTTGTGTGTAATATATGGGCACAGAAGACTTGCCAGCACCTGTTCCAGAACGTTACCGCTAGCTTTTTCTGGGTGATGTTTCTTGTCTGTCATTCACGTAGACTACTACTGCAATCAAATGAAGTGCATAATTGATGTTTAAAGTTTAGTCTATCATGTTCTGAAAAGCCCACTGAGTAGTCTTTGAACAAGTACCACTTCTGAGCCCTTACTATGGGCCAGGCGCTGTGCTGAATGTTTCAGGGACGTAGGTTTATTTAATCCCAACGATAGCTGTGGATGATCAGCCTTGCTTTACAGATGAGAAACTGAAGGTCAGGGCAAGGCTTAGCATCTTGTCCACGGTCATGCAGACAGCAGGTGACACAGAACCAGGACTCCAGTCTGGGCCAGTCGGTCACCAGAAGCCTGGGCTCCTGACCACTGGGCTAGGTGGCTTTCCCTGCAGGTCCTGGGGCTCCGGGAATGGCAATATGCCAGAGCCTGCACCTGGGGTCCCTTGGCATCAACAGTCTGTCATGGCTGAGCCTGCCATGTGGACTTCACCTCCGGTGGGCAAGGACCCAACTCTCTTACATGCACCCTGCAGCCCCTGTGTCTACCCCTGGACTGAGCAGGTGACTAATGGACAGGACCAGGCAGCCACAGCGCCTCAGCAGGGGTCTGTCGTTGTGCCCGGCCCCTAGGGGGAGCTGCGTCTACTGTAGGCTGGCTTACTCCAGCCACCACTCTCTCTTCGGGGTGCTCACCCCAGATCAGAACCCAGACCGGGCCTCCGTGGTCATAGCTGAAGGGTTGACTCTGAGCACAGGTCTCTACCCTCACCTCCCTGACCACAGATGTGGGCATAGAGGAGGTCGAGGGGGTTGGAATGATGGACTCAGGTCATGCACGGCCTCCTCCAGCCGTCGGTCTGCCCGCCGATGACCACCTGGCACACTGACAAACTTTGTGCTCCCCTCCCTGCTTGCACAGGAGGTTCCCTGGCTCCTCTGCCTCTGGCACCGGGCGATGCTGTCTGCCTGTGCTCACCCTGGAAGGCCCGGAACCCTCCGTTGCTTCCTGAACCGGTGTGCTTGCAGTGGGAGTTGAGAAACATAATAAATGGGCCCAGCCCCGTGTGCAGCACCTAATTTGCAATAATATTGAAGTCTCCAACAATAACTCATTTACTCTTATAATAAATATATAAAAAAAGACAAATTGCTACATTGAACATGCATTTTCTTCACCGCAAGTAGCTGCTACCCCAGGGAGAAAGCCCTGTGCTGCTAACTAATAGTAAATCCTTTGGAAAATCATGTGTCATAATGATGGACAACCAGGGAAGGGGTATTAAATAGATTTAGAGGTTAGCTACTCTAACAAGAACAAAAGACGTCCTTTGCAAACCTGCACCTATAAGAGCACAGATCAGCCTCTGATTAGCACTCACCTTCTGACAGCCCAGGTGCAGAGAAGGAAAGAAAAGTTTCTGTCCTGGGCGGGTGTGGCTGGCTGGGTGTCAGCACAGAGGCACTGGGCAGAAGGAGCGTGGGGGACGCCTGGGCGTGTGCGGGCTCCAGGAGCAGGGCTCTCCAGCTCTGCCAGGATCCCTAGAGGGAAAGCCTCACCTCCATTTCCTTCAGAGAAGAAGCCAGCCCATTCTATGCATCCAGTAGCAAAATCTCAGGGAGCACCCATAAGGCCCAGCTTAGTGCAGACGTGGGATATGCAAGGAGGATGCTATCTCTGGGAAGAGAGCCTTGACCTTGGGGCAAGGCTCTGATGGGCAAGCCCTGGGAGCACCAGTCAGCCTTGGCTGTGGATGCTAGGCAGGGAACGCTTCCTGCAGGAGCTGAGCTAGTGTTAAAGCCCAGTGGCCCGGGCCTGAAGGACAGAGCTGAGGAAAAAATTGCCTGGTTCTCCCGTTAGTTCGGGACTGGTATGGCCATGAGTCATTCTTTCCAGTCTGTTTCTCCAAGTTCCATGATTTGCCTTCCTCAATTTGGGAATCCTAGTCTCAAGGACGGGGTTGACAACTGTGTCTCAAACCCCCGAGCAGTCCCTTCCCGCTGTCTGCCGTTCTCTGTATGAGTCTCTGGTGTGACAGAGGAGGAAGGTGACCATCAAGTAGGTTGTAGGACTTGCGGAAAATGCCCAGGCTCTGGGGCTCCAGGAGCTGGGGATGGCCCTTGGGCAGGAGTGGGGTCTAGAGCCGGCACATGGCATAGCCACTTGGAGGAATCATGGCCGAGTCACCTCATCAGTACTTGGAGGGGCAGAGGCACAATCTCACCACAGGTGTCCAGGGCCGCTGACCCACACCCTGCCCCCCAACGACAAGCTGGCACTAAGCTGACAGTGGGGTGAGTCAAAGTCACCTGTGAAGTTCAAGTTCTGGTACAAAACGAATCTCCCTACAAACCGCCCGGGGGCCGGGGGCCGGGGCCCGCTCTGATCCTGTGAGACCCGAGCCAAGTTGCTCCCAACCACAGAACTCAGTTTCCTCACCTGCAGAATGGGGGAGTAGCTCAGACACTACGCATCATCCCTACAGTTCTCACCACTGGGTTTGCTCACTCGGTCAACGAATACGAGTAATCTACAGCCCTGAAATACCCCATAGAGACAGAGGCAAGTTCACGAAAACAGTGTTGCAAACCTCATGCTTTCCTTCAGAACATGAACCTCTCCAGGCACCAACGAGCATGTGCAAGTTCTGCAAACCCACCTTTGCCGACACGCACAGGCGCCACTCGCACTGTTGTGATAGACTTTGCTTAAAACTCCGTATTACGTAGCCTTAGCCCAACATACTTACATGTTTTAGGATTTGGAGATTTCCCCCAAAAACCTTAGAAAGAGAAACAAACTACTAAACCAAGCGGAGAAAGCCGGGGGCAGGGGCGGGGGGGGGTGCGGTGCAGTCTGGAGCACAGGAGGGGATGTCCTTTCACCTCTGAAAATAGGCTCGCTTACATTTCCTTCCTTCCTTAGCTGCTCCGTTCCTCTGACTTCAAAATACAAATACAGATTTGATTTCAAGGCGCTTTATGCTTCTAGGATTGCCAAAGTGTTCCTCCGCTGGCTTCCAGCATCTCACTTCTGGAAACCTTTCTATAGTTTCAGCAACATTGCCTGATGATTGATGACTATTTTGTGAGTGCTATCAGTTTACTATTTTAACCAATATATCATAAATCAGGAAGAGGGATGCTGGGTCCAAATAGAGAGTGTAGCTTTCACTCATTACCTGGGAGGATTATAGCCATTTCATAAAATCCATTATCTAGGGAAAGGATCCTATTGGCGGGGGCCAGCAAAATTCATTTCATGCTTCAAAAGTTTGTGATGGGGCTGGCTAGAAAAAAAAAAAAACTAAAGTGTTTGGAAGGTGGGGATCATGATTTGTTTAAAAACCACAAATGGCCAAGACTGAGCTGTGTCCATTATACCCAAATGGCACTTCGTACTCAAATGCTGAGGCACCGTCAGTCCCAGGGCCCAGCCCCCTGACCACAGCCATCCCAAGTCTCACCAACAGCCTGACAGAGCAGGAAGTGCTGCTCCCTCCCTGCCCCCACTCCAGTCCAGGCCAGGGTCATCTCTTCTAGGCCCGGTCGTGGTCCCCTCCATGGCCTCCAGTCCTGTCTCAACATGGCGGCTAGAGGGGTTTTCCTACACTACCACCTGGTCGTGTCCTTCCTGCTGCTCTGAGGATGCCTACGACATCAGGTGGCCTGTGTCCCTCACCAGTCCTGGGGTTGTGATTTCTCTCCCCCATGCCCCCCACCTCCAGAGGATGCCCACACCCTGATGGCTTCCCCTCCAGAATCCAGGGGAGGGCCCTCCCAGCTGACAGCTGCTGTTGCCCTATGATCTACTACTTGAGGGTTTCCAGCCATTTCTCCTTTAGCACGGTCACTCTGATTTGATTTGTGGTCGCTGTCCCCGTTTCCCCAAGGCAGCCACCAGGAAGGCCTTACCTCCGGACCCAACTTTGTTTCCAACTGGTGAAAGGAAAATACCAATGTCTGAGGAACCAGTCCCGGCAAGGCAGGGGGTTGAGGGGGGCCTCCCTCCCTGCCTGTCCTTCTCCTGAGACTATTTGTCTAGCCAGGTAGCAGTTTACAAGGCCTTAGGGGCAGCACCACCCCACTGGGACAAGTCCCCTCGCTTTTAGAGCCCCAGGGATCCCCTGAAGGCCAAGCCGAGCAAGGGCTTCTGGGAAGCCCAAAGAAGGAAGAATCTAAAAGAGGTTTTACAAAAAGGGCGGGAGGAAAGAGGAGGGATGATGAAGAAAAGTGTCTTCCAGATTTTGCCAAGCCTCTAGAACATTCTTTTTGAGTATGACTTTGTTTCCTTCTCTCCTGAAAGCAACGTTCCCCCAATTCATTCCTCATGTGAAAACAGCACCTTCCCCAGGGAAGCTCAGATTTAACACACACGTGTTCCTCAGAGCTGAGGCTCCACAGACAATAAAGATTCTTGTCTTCGAGTCCTCCTGGCTGCTAAGACCACCGGGAATTGAGGCGGTGTAGACTGAGCTCTCAGAAGCTGGGTTTTGCCATGTTTCAGAAGAAACTCGCAGTTCAAAGTTCTGGCTGGCACCCCAAGAGTTTGAGGGGCCAGGAGTAGTGCGTCTGTCGGGAGCGGGGAGCAGGGGAAGACAACGCTTGTGGCCAAGGATGTGAATTCTCTCACCGCCCGCACCACCCCCCCCCAAACCCCATCAGTCCCCATCCGGCAGCCTGAGTCACTTAACTTTCCTCCAGTTCTGTCCTTAGGGTCCAGGGTCCTCCCCTCCCTCCTTCCCTGCCCTCCCTGCTGTGACCACCAGCTCCCTTCCCCACCGCGCACCGCCCCTCCCTTCCTCCCTCCCAGCCGAGCCCCTGCCTCTGGAGCTGCAAACTTGGAGCGCAGCGGACTCGGACTCGGGGAAGGCGCAGGGAGCAGAAAGCGCAGGCCAGGCCTGTGCAGACAAGCGCGGCTGCCTCCTCATTTCCACTTGAAGCGTGGCAGGAAAGCTACCTTTCTCCTTCAACTTACCCTGCGTGGCCGGGAGGGAGGAGGGACCCCGCCTGATGGGGCGGCAGTGCTGGGAGGGCACCGGTCTGGAGGCCGCCGAGAGCCGTGGGATGGAGCGGCGGGAGGGAACATCAAGTGGCCGCCGGGAGGGAGGGGGCGGGCGGGAGGTGGGGCCGCATGAATCATTTATGACCGGGCGGCGGAGGGTTTAGGAAACGCTCTCTCCCTCGCTCACTAATGTAAAGGCTGGGGATCTGGCTGCGGCTGCTGGGCAGTAAACCTTCTTGCTGGGAGAAGTGGCCCACCTGTTTGTCCTCCAGGGTAGGGGCTGTCCGGGGGAGAGGGTCCAAAGCCTGGGTAACCGTGGTGCCCCAAGCTCCCAGCTCTGCAGCCCCAAAAGAGGGCCAGGGTGGGACCTTAGGGACTTCTGGACCTGAGGGCCTGCTGGGTAAGATGGGGAAATTGAGGCCCACAGGGGGGAGGGTGACCTGTACAAGGTCCACAGTGAGGCTGTGAAAAAGACATAACTGCCCCCCCCCTTCACAGCCCCTCCCCACTATCTCCTGCCTCTTCTGGAAGATTACCTGGTTCCCTCTGCAGCTCCTTGCAGACACTGACAGCCACAAAGTGGGGGAGCAGAGTCCCCGCAAGCAGGGTGGCCCCTCACACGCAGGGGTCACATGAGGACCTGACTCCATCCCCAACAAGCTGAAATGACACTAATTGAGTTTCAGTCTTCTGAATGTGGAATCCTTTTCGGGCTGCGGAAAACCACTTCCCACCCTTCCTTTCCCTTTCACAGGAAGGGGGGACATGGCAAGCACCTTGGGCAGGAGTTGCCATCACACAGAAGGTTGGAGCCTTCGCTGCTCGCTTTGCAGGGTGGGGGTTCACCAGGTGAGGTCCGCCAGGAGCCCTCATCCTGCTCAGTCTCCACCCTCCCGCCTCCACCCCCACTTGCCAGGTGCTGAGCCAGGAGGATAGTGTATTTTCCGCCAAAGGAGCAAGAGGAATACTGGGGTGGGGAGGGGTCAATATCATTGTCACCTTTACCACTCTCCACCCCCAGTGACATTCTGTACCCTTTTTCCCATTTGGTGTCAAGGCGTGGAGAATAGAATACGAAAGCAGACATTCATTAGGTCCCCAAAAGGGAGGTTCTGCCTTAAGTCATGGAATTAACATAAGTATAAGATGCTTGAGCTCTAACCGGGCACAGAAAGGGAGGGGGAAGGCCTGACCTGGAGGAGGAACCAGCCACCCCCTTCCCATGCCCTGACCCACCCTGGTCCCTGGCGCTCCAAGCCCTCCCACACACACCTTCAGGAGCACATTCTGAGGCCCTGAAAGCAAGACTGGTCTCTTACAGAGGGGGTGGAGCCTAGGGGACCCACTCCTAAGCCAGGAAGCAGCCCAGGCCTCCATGGCTTCCCTCCCGTTTTCGAATGCACTGGTGCCTCCCTCCCTCAGCATAAGGAACAAGGAGTCATCAAAGTCCAGGCAGTTCTGCCCTCGGGCACAGGGTGTCAGGCTGGACTCAGCACCCCTGCCCCTCGGCTCTCCCCTTCCTTTGAAGAGGGGTGCTGGGTCTAGGGAGAGGGTCCGACCTGCCTGCGCACACCAAGAGCGTCTGGCACAGAGCACAGGGCCAGGCCCCCTGCCTAGCCGGATCTGGGTTCCTTGGATCCCAGCGTGTGAGCCCCACGCACTTCCTCTGAGCTGAGTCAAGGCTGCTTCCTGCGGAGGGCAAGCTGGGGAGGAGATGGCCAAACCAGACGCTACTTGGGGAGTTGCAAAGGGGTCAGAGGTTTGTTTCAGTCGATTACACAAAGAGCTCATCCCCAAACCTCCTAAGTCAGCAAAACTAAAAAGCAGACCCCTTCTTGGGTGGTACCGCCTCAAATGGCACCACAAAGCCCACAAAAGGAAAACAAGGGAAGTGACCCAAACTTTGCCTCAGTCTCAGGGGAGCGAAGGGCCCAGGGAGGCTGGAGGCTGACGGAACAGCGCCTCTGTCCCTGTCCTGAGGGAACCCGTGCCCAGAGTGCACACTTCCCTCTTGGTGTTGAGGACACCACGGAATCGTGACCCTTCCAACAGGAGTCAGGCGGCAATTGTGTGGGTGGGGGCAGGGGGTCATATGGAGACAGTTAGGAACTGGCCTAGCAGCTCTTTGCATGCGCATCCAGTGAGATTCCTCTCGGGTTAGGGCATGTGGCCATTCTGGAGCCTCCAAAAGTAGTACCATTACACCTTCAGGCATTCTAGAAGCTCAGGCTGCATTTATCCAGCCCTCCCCATCTCCCAGCACCCACTCCTGATATGACTCAGGGAGGCAAATGAGGGTGGCCTGAAGGGGCAGAATCCCCAACATCATCAGCCTTCCCCTCCGGGCTTCCGTTCAGGGCCCAGAGTGGGGGGTATCACTGACACGGAGGAGGCTGCTTTCGGGGCCCCACAACCATCTCCAGAGACACTCCTTCCCAAGGTGTGTGCTCCTTCCATGCAGGCCTTCCTCACGCAGCCATGACGCTGAGCTCGTTCTCCTTGGCCAGGTTTGGGGGAGTTTAAACAAATCCCATCTGTGACTTACGAGTGCCCCAGAGGGAGCAAAAGCCATGCTGTGTTAATGCCTGCCACAAGGAAGGGAACGTGGAGACACCCCCAGGCAACCTACCTGTCACCTCTGTCTCAGATATGCAAACACTCATCGGTCTGCACAGAGCAGGACTCACAGGCCCAGAGGGTCATTTCAAACTGCCCAAGGGAGCCCAAAACAGAAATAGCAAAAGTGGGAGGCACAGCCTGGCAGCGAAACCAGCCTATCTCTGTGCTCTCTCCAGGCGGGTGCAACCTCCCAGAGTCACATTCCCCGGAAGTAGCCTCCCCACCTCCCTCCTGTGTGTGCAGGCCCCGCAGCGGCCTCGAGGGTCCTCGACGAACCTCCTGTCTCCACTCTACCCTCAGAGAGCCTCCTCTGACAGGTTCTCACCCCGACACCAGCTCTCCACACCCTAGAACCTGGGCTCACCAAAATCTAGTACATGATGTCCAAATCCAGTTACTAGCCACGAATATCTACCCGTTTCTTCCGTCACCCCCCACATACAGGTCATTTTGTTGCCCAACTGGCCTCTACATTCACCCTAAGATGCCTGCAGGCCCACACCCTCCCTCCTGCCCTTGGCCCCTCTTCAGGCCTTCCTGGCTGGGCCACCCTGGCCTCACTCTCCTGTGGCTTATCTGTGCCGTAGAAGAACATGGCATATCAGAGCCTTCATTTTATTCTGAATACAGGCAGTTCCCGCTTATAAATGAGCTGTGTTCTCAACGTTCCGCATTTTGTAAGCCGAAGATTTGAAACTCAAGTGTTTCTTCTAAATAATGTACTAAATAATGTATCGTGGGTAGGTTTCCAGGTTAACGTGCAGCCGCCGAGGTGACCCATCATGTGGCTAGAATACGGCATGTTTGCAGTTAAAACCTCTATTTTGAAACTACAGCGCTTAGGAGTTAAGCAGACTGAAAGCCAGCAAGCGTTCGATTAAAACAGAACAAAGACTGGTGTGTTACTCATGTTGAGTCCCGGTGGTTGGAGCAAAGCAGAAAGTCATCCTAAAAGCAGGGCTGGCTTGTGTGTACTCTTGGGGTTGGGGGAGGGGAGGGCACAGATGGGCAGATGGTCCTGGCTGGAGCCTAAGTGGGTTGGGGGTACAGCGGGGGAGCAGGTGCCTGCCAGAGAAGTATCTGTGATAGCTCTTCTCACGGGGACTCAAAGCAAACCTGGGACTTCCCGGGTCGTCCAGTGGCCCCTCTCAACACACCAATGGGCATACTGTCTTCTCACTGGCCTGCTGACCTCATGCACGAAGACCCCTCACCAATAATAAGGCCATGTTGTGAGCGGTCTAAGCCAAGTCCTCCAACAGCCCAGCCACAGCAAAGGCTGCACGTAGGGCTCCAATCACTTTGCAGCCTGAAGAAGCAGGTAACTGTTAGCACCGATGAAAACCAAAGCTCACGCCGGGAGCTGACAGCCATCCCCACGGCTGCTTCCGGAAGCCCTCTCTCGCATCGTACCCACAGGCAGCTGAGGGGGCTCGGAAGGCCTCTCTTTCCACTGGGTAGGGATGGATGGGAGACCGGGGCTGCCACCAGAGAGCACAAACACAATTTACCTTCTCAGCTCTAAGACGGCCTGAGCCTGCTGCCTTCTCTGAGCCAGGGCCCTCAACACTTGATCCGGATTGTTAAAACCCCCTCATTCATCACAGTCAGCACAGACACCCGTAAAGCAACGATGAGCCAGACAGCCTGTGTCTCCTCAAAGACCTGAGAACAGGGCCTTGGCCCACCTGCCCACCTGCACGCTAAGTGCTCACAGCAGACCCATCCCAGCTGCAAAGGGATTCCAGCGCTTTCCAGCGCTCGCACCTCCGGCCAGTCGAGTCCCCGGGGAGAGACAGAGACAGAGGCAGCCGGGCAGACGCTGCTCAGGACGTTTACAAACAAGGAAACAAGAGTGTTGAAATCACACGGCCAGCTTGGTGGCAAGACAGACACGAGCCTGGACTGCCAGGAGGTCGTGGAGAGCGAGGACTGCCGTGTGTGTAGCACGTGGCTCACTGGCAGAGTGGCAGGTGAATCATGTCCCTCTGTGAGGAGGCATCTCCTGTGTGGGCATTTGCTCATTCCACGAACATTTAGTAGATGCCTTTGGGGCCAGAGCTCATTCCAGGTCTCCTGCTCCCTCTGTGGCTCCCCTATCATGTAGAGTCGTGGACTCTGGGGACCTGGTTTCCCCGGGCTCACGCTGCAAGGCACGGGTAAGCAAGAGGCTTTGAAGAGCCAAAGAAAAGGGCGGAGGTGTTGGAGAGAATCAGGAAAAGTGACCATAGGAAACTCCCCAAGTGCCGCGGCCCCTAAGCTAAGGGACCATCCGGCCATGGGGACGGGACGGCTTCCCTTTGCCATCACAAGCAAGTCGCTGCAGGCTTGTCTGCCCAAGGCGGGCACCTGTGTGACTTGCTCCCTTTGGGGAGAAAGAGGCAGAAAAAAACTTGCACACGGGGCCACGTCACCCCTTCCATGGCGGCTGCGCATCTCCGTGTTCCTCCTCCCCATCTGGGGTGGCTCGCCCCTTAGATGTATAATGAATCAGGCAGTCGCTCATTAATAAAAAATGACAAGCGATCATCTCATTGAAATCCATCGAGCTGCCAGAGCCTGCAGACACAATCCCTGCCTCGCTCTCCGATTCCTCTGTGGGCCAGCGGTAATGAGTCTGTGGGGTGCACGGGCCAGCTAGTGGCGCTTACCATGCAGGCAGGCAAGCCACCTTTCTGCGGTGGGCGGCCCAGGGCCCGCAGCTTAGTGCCTTTTCATCTGCATTAACAAAGGAGCTCAGCTCGGCGGGGCCCCAGTTCCCCCCAAGTCAGTAAGGTAGGGGTGTCACCAGGCTGCCGAAAGCTAATCCTGCCCTTGCATCCAAAATCCACTGCATCATGTACCCAAGGGGGCCTGAGACCCAGCCAGACTTGGAGACTAAGCCATTTGGATGCTTTTTTGTCTTAAAAAGCAAGGGAGTGAGCAAAAGCACTTGACAGGAGCCTGGATGGTACAGGGTGGCTGGTCCCCAGCCCTAGGTCTGGCACCAAGACGCCCCCCTCAGCTCCTTTCACCGGGAGCTGAATCACAGGGAAGCCAGGCCCTGGTCAAGGGAAACACCACCTCCAGGAAGCCTCCCAGGATGCTCCCACAGGCCTGCCAGTGCATTCGTTGTTTTATGCTTACTTTAGCATTTACTACATATGGGGCCCTATGTCCACTGTGCTGTTTTACAATGTTGGAGGCTGGTAGCCTTGACCGCAGACAGCCCTGGGATGGCATTCGGGCTCTGCCCCTCACAGGCTATGTGGCCTCAGGGATATCAGGGACCTGAGTTGTCTCATTTGTACAATGGGTGAGGAAGCCTCTTGTGTAGAGAAGATGAAATGAGGCCACGTATTCAGAGCCTGAAGCCATCACCCCATTATTGTACCACGAATGACAGCTGTCATTGCTGTAGGCACAGGTCTTGAGGCTCCTGGACCGTAAGGGCTGAGTGGTCTAGCCCTTGGCCTTGCTCGAGTCAATTACACCAGGATCACCGCTGCTGTGTGCCTCCCGCACGTGGGGGTTGCATCTGGGGTCATAATAATGAATCAGCTCCAACTGTCACGACCATCCTGGGAGGCAGGTATGGTTACCCCTCCAGGACTAGAAGTGGGGTAATTCGCCCAGGGCCTCAGGGAGCTGGGTCATGGAGCCTGACTCCGTCCTTACTGCCACGTGTCTCACATTACCGCTGTCCTTCCACTACTCTGGAGCCCTCCATGACTCCCTAGTAACAATGCAGCCAGGCCCAGGCTCCAGGATGAGCCCTGCTTGCACATACCTTTCTCGAAAGACCTTCTTCCAAGACCAACGGGTTACACCCGGGACCCTCGCACATCTTTGACGCACTAGCTACCTGAAATGCCCACCCCGGGGCCTTCCACATCCATCCTTGGCCACTCCTCCTTCAAAACCAGCCACCCGTCCAAAGTGCCCCATGACCCCTCCCGGTCAAGGTGACTATTGCTGAGGTCCACTCCCAGAATCCTGACAGTGGGCTGAGTCCCAGGGGAGCCCTCCGAGCTTCTATAAATAACAGTGACAGCTGCCGGAACAGAGGCAGCTCCAGGGCCTGGGCCGGGGGCTTTTGTGAATCTCAGGACCCATGATGAAGGCAGGGCAGGGAGGATGAGCCCCACGGTGCAGGCTGAGCAAGACGGGATGTGAAGTGCCAACATTCAGGCAGCTCTTTGGTGGCCCTGGGAGCAACACCATGCCTTGGAGCATCTTGTGGCGTTGAAGGAGATAGAAATTCCCGCCAATGGTTGACCGGGCCAGCCTCACGCTCACCTGTGAATCAGGAGGTAAATCTGGACGCCGCCCTGGCCCTCTGCCATTGCCTCCTGCCTGGAGGACTTTAACAACAACCCCCCCCCCACCCTCTCATGCTCACCAGTCTATTCTCTGCACCACCCTTGGCCACCATGATGAGCAGACAGGGCGGGGCGAGGCTCACATTGCTGTTTGTGCTCTGGGACTGTTAGCACGTGTCCTAGGAAGTATGTACAAGTTTTCAATAACAAAAAGGGGGATAATCTGCAGGGTTGTTGTGAGGCTTAGCTGCCTTACTCATCACTCATTCATTCATCCAACACGGCTTCTGGCTCTTGTTTCAGGAAACAGACCGTTTCTACGAGAGGGGAAGGGGCACCAGAGGGTTCTGGTGCCAATGACATGCAAGATGAAGGAGGGATAGAGCAGAGAGGGCTCTGGACCCCCTGGCTTCGGCTTTTGCAAGCAACTCAGAGTATGACCTCAGGGTGTGCGCCGCCCCCCCCCCCCCCCCCCGGGCCTGAATGGCCTCACCTTTAAAAAGGACAAAGGTTCCTTCCATCTCTGATGTTGCCAGATATTTGGGAGGACCCAGGGGGAGAGTCCCAGAAAATAGCAAGTAACCCGGGAGGCCTAGCCCCAGGCACCCTACTTTGGAAGACTGATGAAGAACGCCCTTGTAATGAAGCTATTAGCCAGGGTATCTTGGGGCACAGAGAGGCCACGCCCCACTCTGCTGTGCCTTGGCAGAGCCTGGCACAAGCCCAAGCCTCGTGCGGAGGCAGAGCCAGGGCAGGAATGCTCCAGTCCTGCCTGAGCCTGGAACACGCCAGGAGACAGCCCATTGCAAAACCTGCGTCTCAGGAGGTGGAGTCTGCACTACATTAAGAAACACTTTCCAAATGAGATAATTATTTAATAGGTAATAAATGGAGTCAGGGAGGGGGCAGAGGGAATTCAGTCCCTGGCACTGCATGCCTTCCCCGGAGCTGAGCCTCTTACCCTCCCCTCCTAATGCCTTTTCAGCCAATCTCACCTCCACCCCTTGCCGGGTACTGAGAACCAAATCCATTGGCCACTGGGCTGCACAGAGGGCCCACAGCAAAGTGCCAGGCTGAATCCAAGCTGCCCTGTCCTCCGACAACTCAACAGCTCGTCTCTTCCCCGTCCTGCCCTAGGGACTACAGGCTCCAATTGGGAAGACAGCAGGATTCAACAAGACAAAGGTGGAGCCAGGAGAGGGCAATAGTCACAAAACTCAGAGACCGCCCATTGCTGTTTACAGTGTGGCCCTGGCCCCAAAGTCTTGTCTCCTCAGAAAGCTTCATCTAGCCCTGCTTATTTCAACTCAACAAAGTGGAGGTGGGGGTGTCAATGGAGGCAAATCTATAGACACGGGAGAGGAAGGAACAACCACATGCCAGGGACCATGTGGAGCGCCTACATGTACATTTAACCGCACAGGATGTTTGTATCTTGTTTCTTGATGAATAATGACACTGAGTCTCAGGGAGGCTACGTGGCTTGTCAGGAACCAATCCCACTCTTGCCTGGCCTCAAAATTTGCGCTCTTGCCACAGCAACAATGCTCTGCACCCCTCCTCCCCGACCCTGAACATTCGGCAGGTGCTCACTGAATGTGAATTCCCTTCCTACCTCAACCACTGCAGACAGACACAGGCAATCCCAATCTCAAAGACTTCAAGCGTCTCTGGTAAGCCTTCCCTCAGCCCTCCTCCAAGGAGAGCTCTAAGAGAGGCACAACAGAACTAGAAGCAACCATGACTCTGAGTGGAGGGGCTTCCAGGCTGAGAGTGAGTCATGAAAAGAGGTCCAATCATAAGAAAATGGTAAGGAGGGTTTGCAAGGGCCATGAGTCGTGATCAGGCTGGGAGTGCAAAAAAGAGATTAAAGAACAGTATGGGGGTAGTTGTCCACAGGGGGCTATATTGACAAGGTATGGTCTGGATGGAAATGGCTGGAACATAGTAGGGAACTGATAAAAAAAAATGTTGGATAGATGGGTGGCTAGGTGGATGGATGAATGGGTGATGGGTAGGTGGAAAGATGGGTATTTAGATGGATAGATGGATGTTTGAATAGATGGATGGATGGATGGATGGATGGATGGATGGATGGATGGATGAGTGGGTAGACGGATGGGTGTTCGGTTGGATAGATGCATGTTTGAGTAGATGGATGGATAGGAGAGTATATGGGTGGATGTGGATGGATGGGCGGTGGATGGATGGATGGGTGATGGGTGAGTGGGTAGGAAAATGGATATTTGGATGCATAGATGGATGTTTGAGTGGATGGATGGATAGGTGGGTGGATGGGTCAGTGGGTGGATGGGTCAGTGGGTGGATGGATGGGTGATAAGTGGATGAGTGGGTGGCTGAATAGATGGATGGATGGGTGGGTAGATGGAAGGATGGGTAGATGGGTAGGTGGGTGTATGAACGGTGAATAGATGGATGGATATTTGGGTAGACGGATGTTTGAGTAGAGGGATGGATAGGTGGGTGGGTGGGAACTCTGTATCTGGGCATTTCCTCATCTTTCTATCTTCAGCATTCCTCTTCACCTCACTCCTCTTTCCTCTCTTCCACGGTTATCTCAGCTCAAGTCTTCTTGATCCTGCACAGGCAGGTGCCCACAGAGGATGGACAGTGGCTTCAAAGATTAAGACTCACCACCCTGCATGTCTTGGAATGCATCACAAAGTCTTCCACTGGTCTTCTGACTAGCGCTGCCAAAAGGCATGAAGGGATGAGCTTTTCCTCTCAGCCTTCCCCTACCCCATCTTCCACAAGCCCTCAGCCCACACCTTTATTACCTCTGCCTGCCCAGGCAGCTCCCACCTTGATAAAAATCAAAGTGCCCCCGGGCCCAGTTCAACTCAAAGAGAGCCTATTCCCTCTGGACCTGAAAACGATCCGGGTCCACCAACGGTCCAAGTTACCCATCAGAGGCCTCTCTGGCTGGGGTTTTATCCCCCTTCCAGTCACACGAGGCTGCTTCAGATGCCCCTGAGGAATGCACTGAGACAGCCAACAGAAGCAGCCCAGGAAGATGCTGGTGGGCAGATTAATGGGAGCATGGGGGACAGGGAGGTATAATGGCACAGGGCTCAGGATCTCAGTACCCTGGAGCTCAAAGGCTCCTGGGATTCTTGGTGCTGTGGGGGTGTCTTATGGGCCAGTTCCTTTACACTGCAGCTGGGCCCAGGCACTGCATAGCCTAAGGGCAGCAGAGATCCAGGGAGGGGGCAGGTCCACTTTAGAATGAGGTCCCCGACTGTCCAACTCTCTCCCTGGCCCCCCCTTACTGCCCATGGACTATCATGCTTCCTGACCGAGGAGCAGCTTTCCAAACCCTGACATACACGGGTGGCCCAAATCCCAACCTGGGGCCTGGTGGGAAAGAGCTGGAAAGGTGCAATCATGGTTCCGACTCCGGGAGGCAGCCACCAGAGCTCACCCTGGACTCCACGTGAGATAGGTATCCTGTCAGAGGCAGGCACCCTTCCTCCCTGCACACTCCTGGCCGCCATCACGCTGGGCACTCTGAGGAAGCAAAGGGAGCAAAGAGTGGAAGGAAGACTTCTTGTCCAGAACGGGCAGAAAAGAAGTCCGGATGGTGAGCAGGGAGAGCTCAGGCTCTGGAGTCAGCAGCCCAGGGTTGAGTTCAAATGACACGATCCTGGGTAAGTAACGCACCTCCTTGAGCCTGGATTTCCCTTTCTGGAAAATGGGGACCAGCACAGTGACTTTGCTGTTATCACGAGCGCCTGCGATAAGGCAGATCAAAGTAGGTAGTGCACAAGTGGCAGCTGTTATTGCTGTAAATAACATAATTGACTTTCCTTAATGAACTTAATAGGACGGACACATGCCTTAATGAGAAGGGAGGTGGTCCAGCCCAGAGGGTAAGAGCAGGAGGTGGGGTCAGCCAGGTCTGGAGGCCCGGCGTTGCCACTTACTACTGGACCCCAGTCCAGTCACACCACCCCTCTGATCTCGCTTTCTTCAATTGCCCAACAGGGATCATGAGACTATTTTCTAGGAATGGGGGGGGGGGGGGCGCGGATGCAATAAGCAAATGCATGTAAAACACAGCCGTGCCTGGAGCCTTAAGAAATGTTAGCTCGCAGCGTTTTTATCATCTGCATCTGCCTGGGAGGCTCCAGGCCTTCTCTGGATGCTGCCTGGGTGGGAAAAGAATGGCACTCTGGGGGTGCCTTTCGCTCCCCCTCTTACCCATTCTATAAACCTGCGAGCACTGGACCATGGCCCTCGCCTGGAACCTTTGCGGACGATGACCTGGCTGGATGGACGATTTGGATAAAAAGCAAAGGGTGGCTGTGACCAGTTTCCTTGAGTGGCTCACTCGGTGGCTTGGAGAACTCCAAGGGTGAGAACAGCCACGACAGAGCAGGCAGGGAGATGCCTCCAGCGTCAGCCTGGTGCCACCAGCCCCTCCAGCCGCTCTCAGAGGGTCTGCACAAACTCCCCCCTGTAGGACCTTCCTTGATGGGCTGCCAACTGTTTCTCTATGTGAGTTTGCCTGCCTGGCGGATTCTATGTTTTCCTCTGCTGATCTGCTGTGTTTTTTTCAATTCTGACATCAATAAACCTCCTCTCACACAAGAAAGTCAGGGTCATGCTCTGAAGGCTCCAGGATGGACTGTGAGCATTGCTTCTCCCAGCCAATGATGGGGGCTTGGCCCTGGCAGGCCCCGGACTGCCCAGCATGGGGTGAAGCCAGGGGGGGTCTCCAAGTGTGGTCCTAGGCCCACGGCACCAGCATCGTCTGGGACTTCTCAGACAGGAACATTTCAAGCCCCATTCCAGGCCTACTGAATCAGAAACTCAGGGTGGAGCCAAGAAACCTGGGTTTTAACAAGCCTTCTGGGTGATTCTGAGGCACACATGAAAGTCTGAGAACCCCCGCGGCTAAGCAAACAGCAGGCATTCAAAAGCCAATTTTTTTTTTTTAAATTTTTTTTTTCAACGTTTTTTATTTATTTTTGGGACAGAGAGAGACAGAGCATGAACGGGGGAGGGGCAGAGAGAGAGGGAGACACAGAATCGGAAACAGGCTCCAGGCTCTGAGCCGTCAGCCCAGAGCCTGATGCGGGGCTCGAACTCACAGACCGCGAGATCGTGACCTGGCTGAAGTCGGACGCTTAACCGACTGCGCCACCCAGGCGCCCCTCAAAAGCCAATTCTGATAGATAGGCCTTCCTTCTGGTTTCTTCTCGTCCTCGGATGTGTCTCAACATTAAAAATGGAACAACCCAGAACATACACAGCGGAGACACAGCTAATGGGGTGACGTGAGAAATGATCCCTAGTGTGGCTGTAGCCTGGCAGGATTCCCGAGGCTGCTCAGGGACCCTGGTTTCATCTGGGTGCCACCACCTGTGGGGGAGGAGACAACCATACACACAGCAGTTCCCCTGGGAACTCCCCAGAAGCGGGACTGTTAGGCAAATATGACCTGTCCTCCCGGCCCGCAGGAGGTGCCGGGCAGCCCTTCCTGGAGGTAGGACCCAAGTGGGATCTGGAAAATGAGGATTCGCACAGACCTGTCAGGGATGCTTGCTGTTCCCGGGCCTTTGAGCCTCCTGTCTTCTTTGCCTAGCATACTTCCATGCTTTGGCAAACTCCTTTTCATCCTTTGAAACTCGGCTCCAGCTCTGCCTTCTCCAGGAAGCCTTCCCTGACTCTACTCTCCACCCCTGGGCTGCCCTTTTGGCTCCCTTTGCTCTTAACCCCTACACTGTAACTGTCTACGCACTTGGTTAGGCTTTTTTCTACCAGAATGTGAGCGATCTGAGGGCAAGCATCTGTCTTACTCCCCGTTGTAGTTTCTGTACACGGTAGGCACTCAATAAATACTGCTTGAATGAAGTAGACAGAAATAGGCTCAGGGAAACCCACAGGCCAGCATAGGTGGGAAGTACCCAAGTGTCTCTGCTGTCATGGCCAAGTTGACCCACCTTGTGGGGGCCACACATCCCCATCACCGCTACCTCCAGCATCAAGCACCTGCAGCTCCCCGCACCCCACCCCGAGCCAGCTTTGCCTGGGACCATGCCACCCAGTATCCCTCACAGGTGTCAGGAGGGCAGAATCACAGCACGGGGCCCAGGAGGGGGATCCTGACCCCCGGGGCCGTGCGGAGAGGGGCTTGGCACACACGTGCAGAAAACAGGTGCCTCTCCCTCCCAATTTCAACCACGTGGAAAAGCAAAATTTCTATTGGGAAATGTAGAAAAAAACACGACAATGCCACCTTACAGGTTTTTCTCTTTTCTTCCCCTTGATGGGCAAAGGCCTAGCTACTCGACAGACTAAGAAGAGACAGCGTGTGACAGCCAGCCAGCACAGCACTGGGCCCCAGAGCTCCCACTAACCAGGCCCGGGAGAACCTCGCCTGCTCAGGACCTCTGCCAGGCCACAGGGGACTTTGCTACCCAGACCCAACGACAGAACCGAGTTACAAGTTCCTCCTCCACGGGCCCACCTCTCCTTGCAGGACCCCTCCCCACTGGGCCGCTCTCCTGCCTTCCCTCCTCCCTCTCTAGGCTTCAGGCCCTGCAGGCCTGCGTCCATCTGCCCCCAGAAAGCGGGTGGACAGAGTCTGAGCCATCTTTCCACGCTCGGAGGGGGCACAATGCATGGCACGCGAAGGCACAGGCAGTGCTGGCCGGCTGTTCCACTGAATGGCAAAGGCCTGCCAAGGCATACGAGGTCCTCAGAACCAGAGACGGCTCAAAGGTCCTCTCTTCACTGGGACATTTGTATCCCAAGCCAAAGGAATGAACCTGTAATGGTGGAATTCAGCCCCAAGTTGGCTGGGGAGGCAGGAGAGGTGTCTGTGGGCAGAGAAACTTTCCTCAAACCAACCAAAGAGAAGCTGCTTCCCCTGTCTGTGTTTATGGGTGGCCCTGCCTCTGGAATGCTGGCACCAGCCCCTGGTGCCATCCCTCAGAAATGCACTTGTCCCTCAGCGCTGCCTTGACTTCTTTGGCGCCCACGTGGCATTTCATCTGAGGCCGGGATGCCAGGCTCCTGTAGGGCAGTGCTTGCCAGCCCAGAGGCAAGGCAGGGTGTCAGTACCTCCCCTGGCCTGAAGCGGCCCCAGCCAGGCCCTTGGAGGAGGCTCCCGTGGATCTGTCTCTGCTGTCCATTGGCCTAGGCAGAGCAGGGGTGACCTCACACACCCCAGCCTGTCCCCTGTCAGGATTCCCTGCGGGAGTCCAAGCTCAGTATTTGCCATCAAGTCCCTTCCATGCAGGTGAATGGCATCAAGGCTTCAGAGAGAACAATGTCTAGCCCCAGAGTGGCCAGGACTCCCTGTGGGGCCCTACCCACTCGCTCTGGGCCTGGGGCTTCTCACTCGCGGCACGAAATGCCTCCGCAGGCCCCCTCTGACCTGCCTTCCCAGTCTTAGCTCACCCTGGAACGGACCAGTGTGGGGACGACGCTCCCCCGACCCCGGCCAGCCTGCCCCTCCCGCCGCACATCCCGTGGGCCTCTGCTTGGCATCGCCCGTCCCCAGCGGGACTCTGCAAACCCTCTTTGTAAGGCTCGCTCCATCACGGCTTTCTGCTCTCGGAGGTCACCTCCTCAGAGGTGGGTGCCACTCGCCCACACCTTTACTCTATTTATTTCCCTGCTGGCTCCTCTTGCTGAAATTGTCTCAGGCGTGTTCGCTTGTAGACATAGGAGCTCCCTGGACGCAGGGACAACAGTGGTTTGGCCACACTGTCCACTGCTGGGGGAGCACTCGTGGCCCTCCTCCTTTCGCTCAGGGACTGGATAAAGATGCCCATAGTGGGGCCTCTCAATCCGCCTTGACTCGCAGGTGACTTGGTGCAAGATGGGCCCCAAGGGCAGAGAGGGAGCAGGCTTGACCCATCTGTGGGTCCTCCCAGGATCTTAAAGAACCCCAGACAAGGCCTCCTGGGCCAGGCTGCATTCCAGAGAAGTCAGGTACACACCACAGGAGACAGTGCCCATCGGGCCTGTCCAAAAGCAAGGGCCACTCTCATTCCGCCAGCTCTGAACGCCCCTTGGACCTGCCGGCTGTGTTTTTGCCTATTTGTTTCCCCCCAAAATAAACCCAACCAGAGCAAGTAACAACTGAAAATTCCTCACTTGGGGGGCCACTCCAGCCAGAGCCTCGCCGGGCCTTGGATTCCCTGACGGTGCTCAAACCAGCGATTTCCACAGCCCATCCTGGACTTCCCCGAGTCAGCAAGTTCCCACTGCAAACCAAGGTTCATGCACATTGTTTCATTTTAATTTTCACGATTTCTTTTGTGGCTAAAAAAAAAAAAAAACAACTAAGCAGTTCTGCATATGGTTTTTTAAAAAGTCAAACAGCGCAGAAGGGTTTCTGCTAAAAAGCAACAGTCCCCTCCCCGTGCTCTGGGGACAGCCACGTTTAATATTTTAAAACTTTTTCTACTTTTGGCTCCTCTGGTGCCTATCTGATCTATACAGGGAATCTATTAAAACGGCGTGTTTTGATGCTTTAATCCTATGAGCGCAATGTTTCTGATTTCTTAGTTATTTATACTGAGGACAACTGCGTTCACTTGAGCCTCCCTTGCCACGCAAAGCGTTGTGGGTAAGGGCACCCCTTCCTCCCAGTGTAGTGATGACCCACACTTCAGTTATTCTGACGCCTTTCCCCTGGGCCCCCGGGCCCTCCCATCCCCAAGGTCATCTGCACTGATTCACACCCCCTCTGGGTGACTCCCTTCAGGGGTCCTAGATCTCCTTTCCCTCTTCCCCTACTTTGCATCAGAGGACGCTTAAGTAAATGTCTAAGAAGGATGTGTGGAAGGAAACAGTTCAGAGTCCTTCCTGCTCAACTGAAAACATCCCTCAACCCTGAGTGACAGTGAGGCTGACAGTTTGATAGGGTCCCTCATACCAGCCAGGGCTTTCACGGTCTTCCCACACAGGATGCTGCTGATGAAGAGGGGCGTTTAGGGTAACCCTCCTGCCGGATGGATGGCCTGGGTTTTGTTTGTCTTTCCATTCTCTCAAAAATTTTAGGAACATTTCTTTATCCTTGGTTATCGGAAACTTCACAAAAACATGTCCAAATGGGAATTTTCTCAAGGGCGAGGCACACTGAGGATTATTTCCATGTGAGGATTTTTGTCCTTCCGACATGGGTAATTTTCTTGTATTAATTCTTTTGTCATTTTTCTCTCACCTATTTTCTCTTTCAGTTTCTGGGACTTCCATTAGTTACGTGCTCCATCACCTGCTTTAGTATTCTAGGTTTCTCCACTTTCCTCTCATATTTCTCTGCCTTTGCCTTTTGATTCTTCTTCCCATGGTATTGCCATGAGTCACCTTTTATCTTTTGATAAACTTCTTATTTCTGCCATCATATTTTTAATCTATTTTTTTTTTTTGGTTCTTATTTCATAGCATCCTATTCTTGTTTTACGAATGTAATGCTTCCTTAGGTTTTTCTGAAGATACCAATGGGAAGGCTATTTTTTCACTCACACTTTCATATCTTTGTGAATCTGGTTTCTTCTGGGACTATACTCTTCCCCATTGTTCATGTTGACCTTGCTCTTCCATGTAGCAAGCAGACTTCCTTTTAAATGTCAGTGAAACCTTGGATGTCCATTCATATTTAAAGATGAGAGACAAAAAAAAAAAACCTGTCTGGGAGTTCTGCATACCTGAGTGGGGCTTGTCCAGTGGAAGCTTTAGCTATTCCAGTGGGATACCCCTGCATGCCAAAATGCATGAGGCTTGGGTCTGGCCCAATATCCACGTGGCCTGCCCTGGTTACCCAAGAGAGTCTAGTTCATGTCTCTGCAGAAGATCCCAATTATTATCATTATCACCACTGGCTTAAAAGATAAACACCCTTTACTAGTCATTCTATAGAGGGGAATCCAGAGGAAGAGAGGGGTTAATTCCTAAATTTTTTAATGGTTATAAAATATACATAACATTGACCGTTTAACTACTTTTAAGCATACAGTTCCGTAATGTTAAGCACATTCACTTTCTTATACAACCATCTCTCCCATCCATCTTCCTGAACTGAAACGCCATACCCATTAAACACTAACTCCCCATTACCCCTTCTTCTTCATCCTTGGCAACCACCACGCCACTTTCCGTCTCCAGGAATGACTATTTTTGGTAACTCATATAAGTAGACTCAGAGGAGGGCTCTCTTTCCGTGACTGGCTCATTTCACTTAGCATAATGTCCTCAAGGTTCATCCATGCTGGAGCGGGTGTCAGAATTTCCTCCTTTTTTTTTAAGGCTGAATAATATTACATTGTGTGTGTTTACCTTATTTTGTTTATCCATTCAACTGTCACCCATTTACTCTTAAAGCGACTTCGAGTAATGTCTGATGGAGAATACAGCCCTGTCCTCGGCACATAAAGGCAGGCATGAGGCTCAGGTCTTCAGACGCAGCACCCAGCCCCTCCCCCTCCCTCTCTCCCTCTCTCTCAATGAACACTCATCAGTGAACTTCTAGACCTCTCCCCAGAAGGTGTGACCCTAGGCCCGCATCTCGTTTTCCCCAGTCCCCAGATCATCAGCGTGGGTGGCCTTGACAGAGGACTAGTTATTTTTAGTGGAAATGCAGAACTGCCACCATTTTTAGCAGAAAAGGCAAAGGAGCTAAGGAGACTTCTTTCTCCTTCAACTCCTTCCTCTCCAATGTCCCCTTCCTGCCAGGTCCCTCCGCAAATTTGCCAAGAATAGGGTGAAAAATGAAAAACAGACCTAAGTTCGCTCCTCTGTCCTGAATACCCTGCCTCCACCCAAACTAAAATGAAAGGTTTTGGAGACCAGAGTCAGGGGGCCGGGTACCACCCTGCTGCTAACGCTCTGTGTGACCCTTCCAGTCCTGGACGCCAGTCCCCTGTCTGATAAGGGGCGGGGCTTCATAACTCCAGACATCACAGAATTCTTACTGAAGGAGCCTCAAGTCCCAGCTGGTGCAAGCCGGAGGCCGGGACCAGGGCCTCCCCTTCCAGGACTGTTCCCTCAGGTGGTTCAGTGAGTCCTGTCCTAGAGCCAAGAAAAGCTGTTCTCCCAAGTTCAGAGGCCAGGAGCGTCAAAGCCTTGCTCAGGTGTTCACTGCAGTGCTGCCCGACAGGCTCCATCAAGATGCAGCCTGTATTATTCATGCCTTCTCCCTCCTGCCCCTGGCTTCTGAGGGAAGCCGCCACCCACTCCGCTCCTGTGGCCTGCTCTAAGCACTGCCCCCGCCTAAGCACCTGCCATTAATAAAAGATAAATAAGGAGGGGCGTGCAGGGACCGTGACATCTGCTATCCCCCTCCTCCCCCACAGTGTGGGTCTTCCCCTTTCTGGGCTTTAGAGACGCATGTGGTGGGGGAAGGGGAGTTGGCGGGGACCCAGCTGCATTCTGAGCCTCCGCGCTGGGTCCTGGCCTCAGCTGGATTGAATCAACTCCCTGGCTGCAAACAGGAACCCCCACCCCTGCCCCCCACGCGGCTGAGGCAGGAACATCTGAGGACCAGAGTCTCCGGGCTCAGTCCGGGAGGGCGAGTGGCAGTTTTCAACACTGACGTGCCACCCCACCATCAGCCTCCCATCAAAGGTCTGGAGCTTGGCACACCCAGAAACACGGCCGTCACTTCCTTTACATCACCGGGAACCTCAGGGGGACCCCGCTACCTCGGCGAGCCTGGTGTCCTTGTGCTCTCTTCTCCTTGGCCATTTCCGCTTCCTCCTGATCCTCAGACCTGGAGGGCAGGGGGCCCTGGGGGGTGGGGTGCATACCCCATAGCCACACAGGGCCTGTCCTGGCTCTAAGTAGTTTTGCCTCGGTGGGCTCCTTCCTCTATAAAACATATTAAAATTTCTATTTTATACACGTCTTGGTTTAAAGATGAATATAATCCAGGCTTCTGGGCTGGATTGTATTCATTTATTTTCTTCTCTTTTGAAAGAGCTGGAACATTATTGGTGGGCCCCTAACTGTACTGTAGGCCCTTGGCCCCATGCCGGCTGGGCCTAAGAGATGCCAACCCTGTTCTTGCCTGGCCCCAGAGCCAGCCTGTCCCAGGGTGGCCAATTCATGCCCGTTTGCCCAGGACTGTCCCAGGAATCCCCTCAGTCTCGGGCACACCAGGAAGGTGGGGATCCTCCCCGCCCTTCTTGTTTCAGGCCCAGAGCTCCCCAGAAGCATGGACAGCCAGGACATAGTAACAACCACAACTGAGCAGAAGTGGGCTGGGCCCTTGCCACCGATCGGGACTCAGTGAGGAGCTGGGGAGACACAGCCCAAACCCACGTGTGCTCCAAGGCAGAGGCTGGTGGGTCAGGGCCGGAACCAACACTTCTGGAGCGCCAGCTCTGTCCGAGGCCTGGACTGGAGGCCTGGTCCACTGTCAGTCCCCTGCATCTGCATGGCAACTTTGAGATACAGGTGAGGAAAGGCATTCCAGAGAGGTAAACTCTCACAAGCTCACTAGTTTTGAAAGGAGATGGGCCAAGGATCAAGCCTTGCCCCTCTGGTTCCAAGCCTGGCGATGGTTTTGCTTGCAAAAAAAAAAAAAAAAAAAAAAAATCCTGCTATTCCTGCCTCTTGATCTTGCACGGTAGGGCGGCCTGGAACAGGTACCTTGGCATGACCAGGGATGGTGGGGGACAGCCCAGGGGAGGCGCTGGCCTCTCACCGCCCCCTGCAGAAGAACGAGAACAGTGCTGGCACCTAGAACCCAGAACCCAAGGCATCTGGAGGCCGGAGGCCCGGCACCCACAAAGAGCCGGCAGCCCAGCAGATGCCAGGGCTCCCCCAGACCCCGCCAGTTGGGTTTTTATAAAACCTCTTCAGAGCCGCTCTGCCCAGCAGCCAGAACCCAACCTTTCTCTCTGCTGATGGCTGTGGCACGGAGGGTCCACAGCCCAGGACTACAGTGTAACTAGCTCGATCCAGAGACCCGGAGGAATGACCCAAATGAAGGGCTTTCAGGAAGGTGGAAGGGAGGTGAACCCACAGCAAGAAAGCAAACCGCTGACTGCGGAGAATCTCCAATGTGCCCATCCCTGAAATGACAAAGCACAGGCAGGTCCAGTCCACACTCGGGGCTGTGCCGATGCCATTCGCCAGCCAATGTGGGAAAAAGGCAGGGTCTCCCAATGATACCCGCTCTGGAGTCAGCCAGGCCCAGATCCTGGCTCTGTCTTCAACCAGCTGTGTGATCTTAGATAGTATCACTAAGCCTCAGTCTTCCCATCTGTAAAACGGAGCGGGTTTGTTGTGAAGGTCAAATGAGCCAATCCGTGTAATATCTAGCCTGGTGCCTGGTCATTAGGAAAACCTTAGCAATAAAATCTAACATACTGTCATATAAATCCTGATGCAGCACCCAGAACCTAACGAAGGATGAGTATGTCCTAAGCGGATGATTGGCCATGGAAACCTAGGGGTCCATGCAGGTATCACTCAGCTCATGATTCAGATCAGGAAGCTGAAGGACCCGAGTTCATTACTGGTGGAATGGGCCAAGTCAGCACAAGAAGCCGACTGGAGCCCCCATCTGCCGTGCAGTTTCCTTTCCAGCTCTCCCAGGGAGCACTCCTCCCGTCCCGGGCCACCCAGGGCTGGGTGGGGTGCCTGAGAACGGAGACAGCCTCACCGGCCAGCTGGCAGCTGCCGTACGTGAGCACCGGCAGAAGGTTGGGGCCAGCGTGGGCGTCCCGGGGCCTGGGCTGAACAGCGAATGCAGCGGCACTGAGTTTTCCAGCTGCCTGAGTGAAAGCGAGCGTGCTTCCCCCCAGTGCGGTACTGCTTCCCTTGGAACGACTAAAAGACAGGCAAGACAGACCATAAGGCCTTGCGTGCTTTGTATTTCCTCATTTTTTCTCTCTTGTTCGTCCCGCCTGTCTGTGCAGGAGGCAATTCCGGGTGGGGAACGGGAGAGGGGCTAAGCATGTTCCGCACCTGGGATCACCCAGAAGCTCACAGGTGAAGGTAACCTTTTATGACACTGTGTGGGCCAAGGAGGCACCAACGACTGTCCCCTACCCAGTGGGCTCCTGAAGGCATAACGGTCTGCTGGGATGGGGAGCCCCAGAGGGTAAATGCCTCTTTGGGTACAGATCATAACACGAAATTACCTTACCTACTTTATCTTGGTGACCAAAGACACACTGGAAGCCCACCTCCAGGGCAGAGAATATTCATGTCCTTTTAAACTAAAGTCAGAACATTTGGGAGCAGGGAGGAACCACTGAGAAAGCACAGTCAGCCTTCCCATTTTACAGACGGGGAGAGTGAGGCTCAGAGCCGCAAAGGCTGCTCCGGGCTACACAATCAAAGGCAGGCCATCTGATTCCCCAGCCAGCATTCTCCCACTGCACCCGATAGTGCTGTTCAGGGGCGGGGGTGGAGACCCTCCACACCTCCCCCACACCCACCACAAAGACATAGGAAATGGGGTTTGTACCCAAGGAGGGCTGGATTCACTAGGTTAGGGAGAGTCAGTGTAACTGTCGTTTGTCGATTAGAGCGGGGGTTAGCAAACTCCAGCCCGAGGGCCGAATCCCCCTCCCCTGGTTTTATTGGAACACAGCCCCTCGTGATCAGGCACGTGCCGTCCATGTGCGGTCACACTTCACCAGCAGAGGTGAACAATCGTGAGACCATACGGATGGCCTGCAAAGACCAAAATATTTACTTGAGGCTCTTCTGTGACATCAGATAGGATGGCACCACGACGTCACAGACGGAGACAGACCCAGCCTGAGATCACACCGTGGGCTTTTGTAGAGCCAGGATGCTCCTGGCTCCAAAGCTCTCTGAAGCCCTCGTACCAGGAGCAAGGAACCCACAGAACCACGGCTCTCCTAGCATTTCACCACGCGGGCTCTAATTGGGGAGGGGGTAGTCATCGTCCTTTTCTTTTTTTAATTCTTAAAATTTTTAGGGGCACAGAGTGGGGGGGGGGTGAGAGGCGGGAGAGAGAGAGAGAGAGAGAGAGAGAGAGAGAGAGAGAGAATCTTAAGCAGGCTCCACACTCAGCACAGAGCCCTCTATGCTCAATCCTGTGACTCTGGGATCCTGACCTGAGCCGAAATCAAGACTCAGCCACTCAAGCGACTAAGCCACCCAGGCGGCCTTCATCTTCCTTTTCAGAATGAAATTAGGGGACCCAACGTCCTTAAACAGTGCTTCTGATGAGCCGTGTTTGGAGTTATGTCTATTGACCACACAGTATGAACTGGGAATAAGTATAGACAGATCCCACTCAGGACCTGGCGCCTTGGGTTGGTCTTGATGCCTAGGCTCCGAGTCTGCTTGGGGAGTCACGGTGAGGGGTTCAGCTCTCAACAGTGCAGCCTCATGGGCCTGGGCATGAATCGTGCCTGTGGGACCCTGTGCAAGTTACATAACCCCAGAGCCATAGGTGTGTGTCTGTAAAATGGAGATGATGACTGGGCTACGGGGAGACGGAATGACAGAGTCCCAGCAAAGAGCTGGGGAAGGGAGGATCAGCCTGGCCCATAACCCTAGCTCAGAACATGCCATCATCTACTGTCACTGCGTACTGAAATATAAGGACAACCACCGGGCCTTTAAAGGTATGTGCAGCAGCTTATCATGAAAAAGCCTGGTCTCAGGTCAAAAATGAAGTTTCTGGGGTGCCTGCGTGGCTCAGTCGATAGAGCAGCCGACTTCGGCTCAGGTCATGATCTCGCGGTCCGTGGGTTCGAGCCCCGTGTCGGGCTCTGTGCTGACCGCTCAGAGCCTGGAGCCTGTTTCGGATTCTGTGTCTCCCTCTCTCTGACCCTCCCCTGTTCATGCGCTGTCTCTCCCTGTCTCAAAAATAAATAAAACGTTAAAAAAACAATTAAAAATAAAAAAAGCTCCTTTGCTATTAAAAAAAAAAAAAGAAAATGAAGTTTCTACCAAATTTGAGATTCATGGTACCTTAGTCTCCTACATCCCATCTGTAACTTGGTGAGCCAACTTTTACAATGTGGTGAATGATTCCTCAGCCAGATTTCTGTCTCAACCACTGAAAGTCTAACGAAACAGCTCTCCTGGGATGTGTTCGTTTAGAAAACAATTAGAAAACCCTTCTTTGAATTCATTTGCAGATAATCTACGAAGCCGATAAAACTACTTCCTCTATGCCTTCTACTGCCTGTAATCTCTCTGAAGCATAAGTATTTCCTTTTGCTCATTCAGAAACTAGACATCTGTGGATGAGGGTCTCAGGAAAATCCCTCTAACTATCGGGTCAGCACCTATTCCAGAAGCCAGCCCACCCCATGCCAGGTAGTGTCAACCTAGAGCCCCTTCCCATACCCCTTCCAATACCAGAAGCTCCCCGTGAGCTGAGTTCTGTACCTTGCAGGTATGTTCTCAAGGCGTCAAGTAAGTCAAGTGCAAGGCGATTTCTTGCAGCATTGTTTGGAAATAGCAAAAGATTGGAAATCTAAATATCTATCAGAGAGGGACTTGTTAAATAAATTATGATCCGTCCATAGAACGGAATACCAAACAGCCATAAAAACAAATAAAGAAGCGCTCCAGGTCTGATATGGACCAATTTCCAAGATACATTGTCAAGCCAAAATAGCAAGATGCCGACAATTGCATTAAAAAAGATATATATGTATGCATGTGTATAAATTTATAGATACACACACGTATATAAATATTCACAAATGTATATATATTATTTACGTGTATACGTCTGGAATCTCCTGCAAAGGATATGTAGGAAACTGGTGACATTGGTTGCCTCCAGGGAGGGAAACCAGTTGGCTGGCTGGAAGACAGGTCCGGGAGGGAGATTTTTTACTTTGGTAACTATTGAAATTTGAATCGTGAAAAGTCACACTGTTTATATAATAATCAAATAAATAACAAAAAGCAAAATATCTCCAACTGTCCCCCATAAAAGGGTGAAATGAAGCAGGGAAGAAGCGACTGTATTTATTTTTCCCAGGCTGGACCGGCACCCTCTCCCCCCTGACTTGATTTGTCACGAACCTCCTCCCCGCCCAGGATCCGGAGACCCCACTGGCCCCTTGGTTGGCACTTCAAGCATGCCTCTCCGCAGAGGAGGATGGCGATGCCCAGCACCCCCTATCACCACCACATCGTGGACAGGCCAGGAGGCAAGTCCAGTCCTTCCCTGGCTTTCTAGCGCCTGGTACACCAAAGGTAATGAAGAAACGTGTTCAACAGGGCGCACAGCACATGCTCTGTGAATACTGTCTGGATGAATGAAGACGAAGAGGAAATTCAGGAAGGGCTCATCAAGAAATCAGCATTCCTGACTTAAGTTCACCTTAAGCCCCTGGCTTTGCTGTTGGGGGATCACTGTCACCAACATATTAGTTTGTAGATAAGGATGCACTCTCAGGATGGTCAGGTGATCCGTGAGCCTGTCTCAGCACGGCAGCGGGACTGGCGGCCCAGCACGAGGTGGCAAGGAGATGAAACGAACCCTCCCATCTCTCCACCAGGCCCCATCAAAACCCCAAACCCTGGGCCTTGGTGTGGTGTGTAGGAGCCTTGGTCCCCATCCAAGAAGGCTTAGTCAGTCAGCGACTTCGCTGGTGGGTTTGGGAATAAGGCAGACGCCAAGGATTTCCTCTCTTGAAAACCGACCACTTCATGGGTCTTTTGCCTGGAGTGGATAATAACTACAGCTCTTTCCCAGAATATGGGTTTCTTTCCCCATCGACCTTGTCTTCTACCTTTAATTTTGTGTATGAAAAACAACAGCACAGGGACTTGACAAGGTGAATGTAAAGTTGTCCTGCTCAATAAATACAATATTTATTTAGGTTCACACTTGAGCTGGCAAGAAGAGAAAGACCGTGGGGTGGAGGGGGAGGGGGAGGCAGAAAGCCAAGAGGGAAACTGAGACCAAAGCAGGAGGAGGCAGGTACCCAGGGGATCGGCGGCATTGCTGTCCCCTGGTGGTCCCGTTCTAGTGACCCATGCATGGAGACGGTGCAGGACCTGGAGCCCGTAAAGGATGAGAAGTGGGAACTGAGACCCCCGTGTGCAGTCAAGACCACTGGGGGGCTACAGTTTGGTAAAAGGATGGACCCTCTTCTGTTCCCACTGGCACAGGGACCCGACAAGAACACCTGGGTGCTTACACTTCTGCCTGGGAAGTGGGTGAAGGATTTCTAGACGTCCCCTCCGAGTGTTTGTAACAACCTGCCTGCCTTCTCATTGGGGGAGGGTTCAAGGTTACAGTCCCCACAGGGTCCAGGAACCCCTGTGCTGTGGAAAGAATACAAACTCGTTCCCACACCTGTGCTATGGCTGAGGAACCCGGCAGAGTCATAAAGAAAACCACCATGGAGGGAGACAGCCTCAATTCTGGCCACACTGGTTTCCTACAGATATATCTCTATCCACAGTCCAAAACGTACACACGCATGCACACACACACACACACACACACACACACACTCACACACACACACCCGTGAGCAAGAGTCCACAGATACCACAAAGAACATCAAAGTCAGCTTAAGAGAAGATGAGTGAACAGGTAACAGACAGACAAGAAAGATGGATAGCATGAAAAAGTTGAAGAGACCTGGAAGATAGTCGAGAAAGTTGCATGAAGATAGTTCCAGGAGAGACCAGACACGAGAGGGAAAGGCACAGCTTGAAAAGATGGTGAATGCCAGATTTTCCAAAACTGAAGACAGATTAAAATCTTAAAAATAATAAAATTGCGGGACACCTGGGTGGCTCGCTCGGTTGAGCATCTGACTCTTGATTTCGGCTCAGGTTTTGTGGGTTCAAGCCCTGCGTGGGGCTCCACGCGGACAGTGCAGAGTCTGCTTGGGATTCTCTCCCCTTCTCTCTCTCTCTCTGCCCCTCCCCTGCTTGCTCTCCCTCTCTCTCAAAAAGAAATTTTTAAAAAATAATTACAATAAAAAATAATTATAGTAAAAAAATAATTACAATAAAATTGCCACATATCAGGACTGTCGGCATACACTTGAAGCAGACATGGACGTATGCTGATGCCAGGGACAGTAGAAAGTGGAAGGAAGAAAATCAATCACCCAGGTGCCCAACTCCCAGAACTGGGACAGGAACTGGGACAAGAACAGCCACCCAAACCTAAAAGAAGAGTAAGGAGACAGTCTAGAAATCTGTGAGGAAAGAAACAAAGTAACAAGAAGCCATGAAGGAATCCCAAAGACTAAGAAAGCCATCTAACCTCTCCAAAGACCAATCGAAACATGGAGAAGGCAGAAACAGACATGGACAGGAATAGAGGACCTAAGTACAAACACTGCCAATACATTCTATACCAGGAGAAACAGATACATTCCGAAAGAGGGAGAAATTGATTGACTTCATGAAAGACAACTCAGAAAGAAACAGGAAATTAGAAATACCCCTAACTGTTAAACGAACTGAATTAGTAGTTGAAAAAGGAAAAAAAAAAAAAAACCTCTAACAAACAAACAAAACAAAACCAGGCTGAGACAGTTTTATAGTTTGGATTTTTCCAAACCTTCAAGGGATAGATAATTCTTAACATATATGCAGGGATCTCAAGACAATCCTTAACGTATATTTGACATACACGAATGTGATACACAGATATGTACATATTTGCATGTATACGTTTGTAAGTATATGTAACGTACAGATATGTTGATGGATACAAATATTTCAAGATAATCCATAACATACACAAACATCTGAATATTTGAGATGAGGATCCCTTCCTACACGTTATGAAGCTACTCTGGTGAATACTTACTTCCACTAAACAGAGACAGAAGGAAAGTGTATTTATAGGCTGACCTCACTGCTGAACATAGTTTCAAATGTCTTAATGTAAACTCAGGGAGGTTCACCCCCAGAATCAATGATATTAAAATAAGAGAAGTGTGCTAATATAAAAACCATCCCGATCAGAGGATAAAGAAGAAATTTTATGATTATCTCATTATTTGCAAAAAAAAAGCACTGATAAAATTCAACAACCATTCACAATGAGGGACCCTTCACAAAATAGGAATAAAAAGGAATTTTAAACCTACTGCAGGAAATCTACCAAAAACCATTAAATATGACTCTTACGGCAAGACTTCAGAATTATTCCCTTTCAAGTAAGGAACATGAAAAGGATGCCCCACTCACCAAACTTCTGTTCGAAAATGAATTGAAGACTCTAACTCTGTGCTGTCCAGTACGATAACTACTCATCACTCTAAATGTGGCTGGTCCAAACTGAGATGTGCTCTATGTGTAAAATACACACTGAGTTTGAAACACTAGATGAAAAAGGAATAAACTACCTCAATCATCTTTTATATTGATTGCATGTTGATGCGATAATATTTAGATATACTGGGCTAACTAAAATATATTATTAAAATTAATTCCACCTATTTCGTTTTGCTTTTTAAAACGCGGCCACCAGTCGGGACGCCTGGGTGGCTTAGTCGGTTGAGCGTCCGACTTCGGCCTAGGTCATGATCTCACAGTTAGTGGGTTCAAGCCCCACATCAAGGCTCTGTGCTGACAGCTCAGAGCCTGGAGCCTGCTTCCGATTCTGTGTCTCCCTCTCTCTCTCTGCCCTTCCTCCGCTCATGCCCCCCCCGCCCCGTATCTCAAAAATAAACATTAAGAAAATTTAAAAATTAAAAAAAAAAAAGCGTGGCCACCAGAGATGTTTAAATCACACGTGAGGCTCACATCCTATTTCTGCTGGACAATACTGTTCCAGACAGCACAGCAAAACACTAACGGGAAATAAAAGCTACAAGATTTGGAAAGAGAAAAAACTTTTATAATTCGTAAGTGACGTAACTACATAAAACAGCTATAAAATCTGGATGGATACGCTTAATAAGATAACAGCAAGACCGATGAAGCCAGCACTAACGAATTAGAAACTGCCGTTTTTAGATATACAGAATTTAACAGATTATGATATAAATTAGAACACTCAATTAAAAGATATAAAAAGAAGCATGAAGAAAAGACCACGATCATAGGTGGGGAAAATTCAGTATGATGGCAATCTTCCCCAAATTAATCAATTCAACTCTAATCAAAATTCCAACAGGAATGTTGGATAAATTTTATCCTAAGATTCTTATGGGAAAGCAAAGGCCAGAGAAGAAACAAGGCATTTGGAAAAGGGAACAAAAGAGAGGACTTACCCTATGAGGCAGTACCCTTAACATAAAGCTATAGTAACTATGATAGTGGACCACATACGTGGAAAGTCATGGGCCAGTGGAACCGAGCTGAGGCCAGGAATGAGCCTGCGTGTATAAGGGAAATTGACATGTGACCGTCTTCGCACTTAAAAAATCATTTAAAAATTATGAAATGCAAGTAACTGCTGCCAGGACAGTGCTTATCCACACAGACCAATAAAACAAAATGCAATTTCAACATTATGTCAAAGACAAGACAATTCCAGCCGGATTAAAAAACTTCGTCAATGTGCAGTCTTTGAATTTGTAGAAGAAAACATAGGAGAGTATCTTTACAGCCTTACGATAGGGAAAAAACCTCTTTTTAAAAAAATGTTTATTTATTTATTTATCTTGAGAGAAAGGGAGAGAGACAGAGAGAATGCACACAGGAAGGGCGGAGAGAAAGGGAAAGACAGAATCCCAAGCAGACTCTGTGCTGTGAATGCAGGGCCTGATGTGGGGCTCGATCTCACGAACTGGGAGATCATGACCTGAGCCAAAATCAAGAGTCTTGGACACTTGACAAACTGAGCCACCCAGGCGCCCCAAGAAACTCTTCAACAATATACAAATGTATTCCATAAAGGAAAGGAACGATACATCGATTATGTTACAATGCACAACTTCTGCCCAGTAAACCATACGGTAAGGTAAACAAAGATAATGGTTAACCAAAGACTGGGAGAAATTATTTATTAACATATCTAAACAATACATGATTAGTATACTTGAAAAATTTTTAGGAAGAAAGCACTCAGCAGAAAGTTGAGCAAAGGCAAAGAAGAGGCCAACCAAGAGACAAGAAACCAAAACGTCCCATACACAAATGAGAGGGCGCAGATTAAAATAAGGTCATTCCTACTTATTAGACCGCCCCGCAAAATTTAAGTCTAATAATACAAATCACTGTTTGAAAAGTGGGGGTAAATTTGTCCAGCCGCTGTGGAGATCAGCTTGGCAGTATCTAATAAAGCTGGAAACATACATGCCCCACAAACCACAATTCCACTCCTGTCGCTTTCAAACTCTTCCTATAGGCAGAGACATTTTACACTGCAATGCTGTCCACAGGTGCAGAAGCATGTACACACACACGCACACACACACGTACACAGGTGCACACACAATTTTACGTTGACTTCCTGCAATGCACTGTGCTATTTTCTACTTCATCTTGCCAAATGCTGTTTGTTACCCACAAAATGGATTGCATAAGCCTCCCCCATCCTCTCTTCCCGCCCCCTGCCCCCCTGAAGAACTCCTTGTACATGTACACAAAGAGACATTTGCCATCCATTGCAACAATGTTTGCGCTAATAAAAAAACTGTAAACAGCCTAAATAATCTCCATAGGGAAGTAGACAAGTGGGTTGTGGAATATTCATTCATTGTGGGGTACACAGGGCTTTTGAGGGGCAAATGAGAGCTTCTGGCAGTGACGTGGATACATCTCAAAAACGTGATTTTATGTGCAAGAAAAAAATATATCTATACACACAGTAAGGAAAAATCTTAAGTTTTAAACCACTGTATGTATGTAGACAGGCACATATATAGTGAAAATGTGAAAACATGCCTGACAATGATCGACATGACATTCTCTGGGGGAAGTGGGGGGGTCAGGAAGGGGATCTAAAATGATCCTGAAGTTGGGGGGAAGCCTGCTATGGGTTCTGGGTCCCTCCCACACACACAACAGGGACTGCTTTATCTCAGACATTGTTTACAGCTGCCAGGACACGGGAATAATACAAAGTGTTCTGACTTTTAGACCATCTGATGTTCCTTTTTGAATTCTCTGCAACGTGCATTCCCTATTCTCTGCACCCCGGGGCAGACCGGTCCCCACCCTGATGAGCAGCTGATCAGAAACTAAGGCCAAAAAATGTTAAGCTGTATGCATATTGGTTACACCTTTTTTGTGTGCTTAAAACATATACATACATTTTATACATACATATACTATACATTTTCCAAAGACAGGATAAGGTGCTTGCAGACCCCCAGTACACGGAAAGTCAAGAAAGTCAAGACAGCCTGGAGCCTGCCTAGCTAGGGCCTGGGAGGCCTTGGCTGACACTTTATGGGGAAGCCCAGCAGGCAGGCCTGCCCAGAACAGCCATCTGAATGTTGCAACAAATTCCTAAGACAGCAGTACTCAATGATGACATGGGACCTGCTCCTGCTGAAGCCTCATGTTGCTGGGGGCAGTCAGGTGCTGCTGGGCAGCTCTGTGAGATTCTGCCTTTCCGGCCTCCTCTTCTTTGTCTGATAAACGAGTACAGTGCTGGCTCCCCTATCTCAGAGGCGGAGAGCGGATCAAATGGACAATGCACGGGAAAGGGAGAATGTGCTCTCATGAAGCGCCTGAGTTTGGCTGCTGCTGGCCGGAGAGGCCTCAGGCCGGCCCAGAGGAGGGGGTGTGGCCAGACCCGGAACCTGCCAACTGTCGCTGAGGAGAGACACTGGATACACCACACACCAGGCACGTTTCTTGATTCCCTTTCACCCCAAGCCTGCATGGCTGGGAGCATTATCTCCATTACTGATGGGGAAACCGGATGCTGGAAGTCATTTTCTCAGGCAACACATGCCACAGCTACTACTTGAACCTGGCCTTCCAGTTCTGACTCTGGGCCAGGACCCTTTCACTTGGCCAAAGCCACCGTCAAGTCACTTGCGCCACCCCCCAAATCCTGGCCCCCGCCTTCCCCTCTTCAAAGAGGTTTGTTTCTCATTCGCACGGCATGTTTATCAAAAACCACCATCAGGGGCTCCCAGGTGGCTCAGCCGCTTAAGCTTTGGAGCCTTGGTTTCAGCTCAGGTCATAATCTCAGTTTGTGAGTTCGAGGCCCGTGTCAGGCTCTGCACAGCACGGAGCCTGCCTGGGATTCTCTCTCTCTGCCCCTCCCCTTGCTCTCTCCGTCTCTCCTGAAATAAACAAATAGCCTTGAAAAAAATTAAATGAAATGAAATTAAAAAACCACCATCACTCCATCAGAATCGTAACATTTGTTCCAAAATGTCTGCCTGGTCACAACGGCACCCAAGCACACATAACACGAGTGGAAAACAAGCTGAACGCCAGCGTGGGATTAAAGGAAACCTGGGACAGAGTCACTGAAATGACCCTATGAGGACTGCACGGCAGGGTGCTTCCTGACACATGGTCTCCCAGCGCTGGACAGCAGGACAACGTCGGCACAGTGCCTCGCATAGGATCCCCTATAGAAAACTGACGGTGACTTATACACCCGGTAGCAAAGGCTGCAGGGCAAGGGACAGAGTCACTGGAATGGTGTGCCAAGGGGGCCAGAAAAAAGTCTGTGAGCAGAAGCGTCTGCAGAGATCTGGACCCTGCCCCGTGGCCCCTCGTTATCTATATTAACTATTTTCTTATTTTCTGTCTTCTGGGCGCTCTGGCATTCGGGGCCTCACTGCAGATTTCTCCTTCTAGGGCTAGTCAGGCAGCTCTTAAAGAGAGCCAAAGGCTCGCAGGGCAGCGCTTTTCCTGTGCAAACCAACCAATCCAGAGCCCAGACCCCACCACCTCTCTGTGCTGATCCCCCACCCCCACCCCGGAAGGGCAGGTGCCAGGCTGGGAGGCAGGGGAGGGATCGCGCTACACCCCAGAGTCCGCTGAAATTCTTTGAACCAGCCAATCCTAACCCTGCTTAGCTCACCTTGCCTTGCCCGTTCCTCCCCATGAAAACCACAATCAAGGCTCGTGCCCACGTTCTCCCCCGGCTCCTGACTGCTGGCCAAACTGCACCCCCATATGGTGTGGCACGCCTCCCGTTCCTCTTCCAGTTTGTCTCAAACTATCTCTCTCGTGACCGTTGTTTCCCGTCTGTTAGGCTCATCATACCTGAATAATAATAAAATCCACATTTTTAAACACGATTGGGCATTATGCAGAGGATCTGGGCGTGATGGGGGGGCGGGGGGGCGGCCAACACCTCCAGGCTGTGCAGCGGCATTCTTGGGTCACTTCAAAACCAGCCAACACACAGTTGGCTTCAGCCAAGCCAGATGAGCCAACTACAGACTCCCTATGTGCTACTTCTGACTTTTAAGAACGGCATCGAGATGACTTTAGAAGGCCGGGGGATTGGTTTCCAGCTGAATTTTAAACCTCGGTTTGTGGATGCTGCTGAAAGCGAATCTCAAATTCAAATGCCGAGTGTCCCGAAATGGCCTGCATGTTTCCCAGCTGCCAGTGAGGAGGTTCGGGGAACGGAAGGATCCTCCCTGCCCAGGGGCCTTGGTGGTCCTGAGTTCCCCATTTGGTGACCAGCAAGCGGGGTGGAGGGAGGTGACTCCTGCGATAGGAGGCAGCTGCTGGACACTGAACACAAGACTCCAACAAAAGACGTCAAGGTGGGGGGATAAGGTGGGGGACAAGGTGGCAGAAACAAGGCTTCCAATCAATCCCCAAGACAGCCCTGCCGAGGCAGCCTGACCGTCTGGTTCTGCAGATGGGGACGCAGGTCTCATGGAGGTACAGTGACTTACCCAAGGTCACACTGCTAGGATACAGCAGAGCCTCTCATGTGACCTGGTTCCTGAGTCCACACCGCCACATCACAGCCAGTCTTTTCCAGCTGTCCTCATCTTTCCAGAGAGTTAGGACGTGGAGCTTCAGGACCCCCTAACCTGCCTCCCACCACCCCGTGGAGGACCCCTCCTCCTGGCCTTCCGCTACTTAACACAGCCCGCGTGTCCTCCCAAGGGCACGGCAGTCTGGGGTTCGGAGACTGAAGTGACCAGCCCAGGTCATACGTCCAGGAGGGACAGAACTGCCCTCCAGTCTGGCTCCTGCTCCCTTTAGAAAGTTGTTTACTTTCCAACTGCCTGAACGTACTCCAGCGGTCACAGCCAGGTGCGCCCCAAGGCCGAGGAGAGGCCTGAGAGCTGCTCAGAAGGGGCTAGAACCAGAAGGTGCCCCTCCCAGGGCAGACACGAAAGCCATCCCCACAGAACCAAGTTTCTGCGTGGACACAGAGTGCCCCGAGTGCTCTGTCTGTCCCCCAGTGCCCTGGTGGAGAAGGCACCGGAGGCTTGCCTTCGCAGCGCTCACAGCGCTCACCGCCCCCCAGCACGCGGGCTCCATCAGCCATTTGGAGGAGAGCATGCCTTGGAGCCACGAGCACCCCACCCTGAGCTAGGTGGGCATGGGCTGGGGCCCCGCCGGCCCACACTGGCTCCCCATCGCCAAGCAAACAGCACACTGTGTTTCCTGCGGGTGGAGAGAAGCAAGCGAGAACTCCCTGTGGTGCCTGTATGCGGTAACCGTCCTCTCCCAGGTGCCACGGCAGGTGCAGCCCAGGGCAGGCCCACCCCGCGGGCCACGTCATGGGCTCACGTTGGGCAATAATACTCACGACTTCTCGACACTAGCAGCGTGGTCGTTCCTTTTGCCATGAGCAGGCCCTTGATGAGCGTGGCCTCGTCTGACCGCACAGCAGCCCTGTGAGGCAGCCATCACAGTGAACCCCATAGACAAACGCAGACACTGGTCCGGAGAAGTTCAGGGATGTGGCAAGTGTCTGAGCAGTGTTCAGGTCTGGGCTCCCAGCCCCGAGAGCACGCACTGCCTCCCTTTCCAACCCTCTTGCCATCACTCCAAAATGGGACAGTGGGGGCGCCTGGGTGGCTCGGCCCGTGAAGTGCATGATTTCGGCTCAGGTCATGATCTCACGATTCGTGAGTTCGAGCCCCGCGTCAGGCTTTGTGCTGACAGCTCGGAGCCTGGAGCCTGCTTCGGATTCTGTGTCTCCCTCTCTCTGCCCCTTACCCACTCACACTCTGTCTCTCTGTCTCTCTCTCTCTCTCTCAAAAATAAATAAACATTAAAAAAAATTTTAATAAAATAAAATGGGACAATGTACCATCAGGGGCTGTGAAAATCACATATATGTAAGCTCTTTTCACAGGTTTGATGCTCATAGGTGCACACTGAAAATGACCTCAGAACAGAAACTAATATTCTGCTCAACATCCCCCAACCGAAAAAAAAAAAGGAATATAAAGGACTCCGAGCCAAGCCTTTCCTCCCTGGGTATTAGCCTGTCTGCTTGTGACGGAAAGAGCCTTTCTGCCAGGAAAACCCTGGTGCTCCCCTGGCCTGGGGGGGCGGGGGGCCTCCTGGCAGGCACTATGGCCGCCCTGGGCACCTGTCCCCACGCTGCAGGGGTCATTGCCCCTTGACGGGTTACCTTGGAGGACCACCAGCCAACTGCCCAATTGAATCAATAATCAGGGCCCAGATTGAAAGCCCTTGGGGGAACTTCAAGTCCCCTCCAGAGGCCCGGCAGAGGGTGGGCCAGGCATGGCGACGGGGCCCAGCTCTAGCCAGGACGGCCCTCAGTGTGCAGAGACAGAGAATGGGGGAGAAAGACAGAGGTAGAAAGAAAAAGGATCACAGAGAAACAAAGAGACTGGACAGAAGAAAGGAGAGACAGACAGACAGACAGATACAGAGGCAGAGAGTGAGCGACACGGACAGACAGAGGGAAATACAGGGACAAGAACGGACAGAGAGAAGCAGGGTGACAGACAAGCAGAGTGACAGGACTGCAGCAGTCAGGGAAGGGCAGTGGTAACGAGAGAAAGGAAGTAGAGATGGCCACCAGAGACACACAGGCAGTGCGACAGAGACAGGGATACAAGGGCCTGGCCAGGATGGTTCCGGAAGGGGAGCTCACCCACTCCCGCACGTCACGCCGTCTGAGGTGCCTGGCACCAGCCTGTCCCTTGGGAGCCCCTGGAGACAAGCCCACTGTCCCAGTCACTGTCTGTTGAACTTGGCTGGTTGGCACGGGCTTCTAGGTGCCACCACGTGGGGACCCGTGCACCACCCGCCAGGCCCTCCTATGGATGGGGGTAGGGCCCGGCAGGTGCCCCGCATGTCCGTGCACGTCTTTGTATGCATGGGCGCGTGGACCCAAACTCACATGCGTGAGCTCAGCCTTCTCCCTGCCGAACCAACACGCAAGGGCTAAGGGCCTTTTGGAGGCAGAGGGAGCTGAGCCACTGAAACTCGACAACCAGAAGGGACCCAAGACAATCCCTGATGGTGGCACTGCATGGCCCACGTGGCTGTCCCGAAGTGTCACCCAAAGCTTGCCCTCCAGGATGGCAGGTACTCGGACTGAGAACGGAGATGGGCTTGTGACCTGCCCGGGGCCTTGGGGCTGGTTAGAAAGGGCACCGCTCACCACCAGCAGACTCCCCAAGCAGGTGACAGCAAACAGCGACCTCCAAACCTGCTTCCATTGTCACCCAAAGCACTTCTGCTCAAAAGCTCCCCCTCGTAAGCGAGCACGTGTACCCAAAGGCGCACACACACACTTCACGCAACTCCCCTGAGACACGCGCCCACTGCCGGCCAAGCCCCCTTCCATCCGGGCACCCGGCACAGAGCTGACTCAAAGGGGCTCACCGGAACTTGGCCCCGCGCCTCGAGCCCCCAGGGTGGACTCCCCCCAAAGGAAAGGATCCTGGCAAGCATGCAGGATCCCCAACCTGCACAGCCCCTCATGCAACCGTCCTGGCCCTGGCTCGCTGCCCCAGCCAAGGACGCGCTTGGCAAAGGGATAGGACATCCGGCATTTTGGCAATGTGATGATTTGGTGATACTGGCCAACACGGACAAGAGCCTCCTGAAGAACGATCACTGTGTCCGTCTGGTTTATTCCTCATACGCACCTATGGGGCCAACATCATCACCCCCGTTTAGGCCGGGGCTCATTCTACCTGCTGCGCGCCACAGAGCTGGTAAGCGGCTGGACTGAGGCCCAATCCTACCTCTGTCCACTCCCAGGGTGGTGGTCTTAATCGCTAAACTACCATTGAGTAAACTGGCCTCGTAAAGATACAAACTGGGTCCAAAACACATTCAGAGATTCCCACAACATGGCCACCCTGTCAAACACACAGAAAGAGATAATTTACTGAACTACTAACCTGCTTTGAGGCATTCTGTTCTCCACAGACAGACACGTGTGTGACCGTGTGTGCCCATGAGTGTGTGTGTGTGTGTGTGTGTGTGTGTGTGTGTGTGTGTGTGAGCCTGAAGCTGTGTGTGCTGTGTGCGTCCCCTGCGAGCCCTGGGCCCCGCCTCAGCCTTGCGGGGTGCGAGGCAGACATTCGAGGGATGCTGGGAGGAATAGTGACCATGGACAATGATTTTTCAGGAGCTGGAAGCCACGGCCTCGGCAGAGAATCCATTTTAGTAACAAGAGAAGGGGAATAACGTGGCAAATTATAGTGTCTGACCAAATAAATTATTCCTTTCATTTTGCCATTTTGTTTGGAGGAGAGCTTTAAACCTCATCCCTGGGCACATTCAGCAAGTGCTTACTGAGCGGATTTGGCCGTAATTAATATGAATTTAACTTTCTTTTCTTTCCCAAGGCATGGAACTGGAGGAGAAACGGGGCAGGGCAGGCTCCTCTGGGCTGCGGGCTGGGTGAAGGTTTAATAGCTTCACAGACCTGTACGAGCTACAAGGGCAAAAGGATAAAACCTTTAATTGCTGCTTCCCAAAATATCCTCAGCCCGCCCGTAACAGGCTTCTGCTGGATTTTAATTCTTTTCACAGAGAAGGGGAAAAAGTCAGATTTGAATTTCTCAAGCCAACATATTTTCTGCAGGGTCCCGCCCTCAGCGTCTGTCTGGGTTTGAGAGCCCCACATCGCGGAGCCCGGGGGGCCGGGGGTTCAGACGAGAGGCTGGCCTCACCTGGCTGTCTCAGGGCCAAGTGAATCCTTCCTCAGAGAAGCCCGGGGCCACCTCCCAGCCTGCTGCCACTTCTGTAAGACAAAGGGGTGGTCGGACCAGACCCCCAAGGTCCTTTGGAGCTTTGAAAGTTCCAGAGGTCTTTGGACCTGATCCCCACTGACTTATTTTTTTTAAGCATTTTTTAAAATGTTTATTTTTATTTATTTTGGGGGGGAGAGGGGGTGAGGTGGGCGGAGCAGAGAGAGAGGGAGACGCAGAATCCGAAGCAGGCTCCGGGCTCTGAGCTGTCAGCACAGAGCCCGACGCGGGGCTCGAACCCACGAACCGTGAGATCATGACCTAAGCTGAAGTCGGACGCTTCACCCACTGAGCCACCCAGGTGCACCCCCACTGACTTTTAAAAAAATCATTTAATTTTGAAAGTTGTGGTAAAATTTACATAATACAGAATTTGCCATTTTAACCACGTTTAGGCGTGTAGTTCTGTGGCATTAAGCCCACTCACATCGTTATGCATCCACCTCCAGAACTTTCCGCAGCTTCCCAAACTGAAAGCTTCTCCCCATGCAGCAACAGCTCGCCAGTTCCCTCTCCCCCGGGCCCTGGCAACCACCATTCTACTTTCTGTCTCTGAGTTTGACTACTCTGGGTGCGTCGTCACTGTGCAATCACACAGTATTTGTCTTTTTGTGACTGGCTCACTTCACTCAGCTTATCACTAGGTGATAGTGTCCACAAGGTCCATTCGTGTGGTAGCATGTGTTAGAATTTCCTTGCTTTTTAAGGATGAAGTATACACCGTTGTATGTATATACAACATTTTGCTTCTCCGTTCGTAGGTCGGTGGACACTCAGATTGCTTCCATATTTTGGCCGCTGTGAATGATGCTGCTGGGAACATGGGTGTGCCAGCATCTCTTCAAGACCCCGTTTTCCATTCCTTGGGGAACACCAGACGTGGGATTGCTGGATCATATGGCAATTCGATGCTTCACTTTTTGAGGAACTGCCATACTGTTTCCCGTGGTGGCTGCACCACCTTGCATTCCCACCAGCTGTGTACAAGGTTTCCAGTGTCTCCACATCCTTACCAACACTTGTTACAATTTGTGTTTCTTTGAGAATGGACATCCCGGTGGCTGTGAGTCCCCACTGACTCTTCATCACCAGCTTGGACGCAAGCAGAGGACCTCTCTCAGGTGGGCTGGGTTCACTATGTCGCAGGAAGTGTTGGCAGAAGCTTGCATTGGGCCACTCCACCCTGAAAGAAGACGGCAAGGGGGCCAGGACACCTCTGCCACAGGTTTGCGTTGCTGGGCTGGCTCCAGGTGAGTCCCTGAAGCACTCAACTGATCACCGACTCACTCAACAACCATGTGTTATGCACAGAGACAGGTGCTGTTCTGGGAACTAGGGACACACAACGGTCCCTCATGGACTCAAGATGAGAAAGCAAGACGGTAGGAGCTCCACTTGTCCTGGGATCCCGTGGTCCATGAGACTGAAGAGTGGGGAGATGCAACCTGAAGGGAAGTCTTAGTGAAGAATGTGCCCAGCAGCTGAAGGGAGGGCAGAGGAAACTGGGAAAGGCTGCCTGGGTTGATCTGAAATGGGTTCCAAAGGTTATCACTGGGGACGACAATTACAAAAAGACATAACTGCCTGATTCTCAAATCACTCTGCTGGGGGACATGCGATGGAGAGGTTACACAGGCTTTGAAATCCGACAGAAGTGGGTCCAGATGCCCCTCTCTCACCTGTGTGAGCCGGGGCTCCTGGTCTCTCTGGGTCTCAGGTCCTTAACCTGTAAGATCGGAATATAGGAGATCCCCACCTTTTGCCGGGGGTTAGAGGCTAAAGTCTGTATGTGACATTAAAAACACTCCAATAGCCCAAGTCCACCCTTGCCCACCTCAAGGGAAGCCCCACGGGGAGGGAGACCTGCTTCCTCACGAGCCCAGTTCACAGGCTCCTCCGTGTAAAGACGCGTGCTGTTTCCCCGGCCCCCCGCACTCAGCCAAGAAGCAACAGAGGGAGCTGGCTGCGTTCAGAAGCCTGTGCATGAAAACTTCGGGTGCGGAACCAGCAGCAGCTGGGAGTAAAAGCTCCGGTGCAGGAACTCATGACACAGGAGGCAAAGGGAACGTGACCTGAGACCAGCAGGTGTTCACCCGCCCTCCACTTCAAGCCAGCCCTGGCACTCCCAAGCAGAGGACTCCCAGACGAGGGCACTGCTTCAACCACACGCACGGTCTCCCCCTGTCCCGGTCTGTCCCCCTCCCCCATCCAAGCTGAGTGTGCTTACTTGGCTGTGGGCAGGTGCACGCCAGCCACGGTTGTCCCTCCCCCCCTGCCCCGCCCCGCTGGGCCGGCAGTAAGAGCCACAGCTGTCTCTGGACGGAGCCTGGCCCCAGCCCAAGGCTCTGCTCTGTCATAACAAAGGCAGCCACCTCCCATCGTGCCCGGCAGCAAAGGCCTGTGGGGTTCTCACCCCCGGCATCCTGTCCCTCGCCGGACGCTGCTGGGCCACAGCTGGAGTGCAACTCTGAACCGTTGCGGCTCGTGTGGGGACGTCTGTGAACCAGCAGACACAGGAAGGAGGCGTCCCCGTGAGCCGCCGCCTGGTCATCCAAACATCTCCTGGCCGGCCAGGGCCAGGCCCGGTGGACAGAACACAGCCCAGGCTCTGCCTGGTTAATGGAGGCGAGGCCCTGAGGACGGCAGGACGCGCCAGGGACGGGCATGGGTAGGGGGGCTACGATCAAGGAAGGCTTCCCGGAGGGGGCAGGCAACAGATGAGGACACACGTGCGTGAGGGCTGAAGTAACCACATGGCTCTTCTCAGGTCAGAGGCGTCTTAACTGTGAGGGCAGTTGAGTGGCTGCAGAGGTGGACAGGCCCAGGCCTCGGGCTTTATCTCGCAGGCCTGCGTTTCTAAAACCTGAGCGAGGAACAGATTCCTTCTAAAGGGAACAAGTTCTTTCAGACCCTGAGCAGTGGCTTAAGTTTTTCCCAAAGCCCCAAATCACACACACACGTGGTGCCAGAGGCCTGTGGACTCCACCACGGGAAGGGCTATGCAGACGGCCCCCCAGGGGGGTGTAGCGCACAAGGGAGCGCGAGCCCTGTGGTGTCACTGTGGCTTGGACGGCAGGCTGCGGGAACACCTTAGTTCACAGCAAGGACCCCCAGGGTGGGCTCACACTCACAAAGACCACCTAGAACGTCTCCCGGAAGCTAGTTTGGGAGGGGCTGCTGTAGGCCTGAGGGAGGAGGGAAAGGGTTTCCAGGCAGAGAGAGAGAGAGAGAGTCAGGGGCGCGCTGGCCAGAGGAGAGTATTTGGAACATCACTCTGGAGCCACAGTTTCGTCATCTGTGAGCCACAGCGCTCAGGGGTGTAAGAGCCAACGCTCACAGGGCAGCCTGGGGACCAGCAGCTTCCTTGGGGGACAGCCGTTCGTGTGAGGAAAGGGGCTCTATGGCCTTGGGGATGGGGTGCTGCCAGAGACACCACCCCAGAAAGCTACCTTTGAGAGAGCCAAGAGCAGTCAAGATTCACATCTGCCCACTGTCCCCATCGCCCTGCCTCTGGGCTCCGGAAAAACACAAATTATTGTTCACTCCCCTACTCCTGCCTCCCTCTCGCCCTATTCACGTCTCCCACGAGACAGCCTGCCTAACAGTATACTCGGGTGTTCACATTCTCATTGTCCTTATTTGCATGCCTTATCTCCTCCCACCAGCTGTGTGACTTGGGGTAAGTGAGTTAACCTCTCTGAACCCAAGTTCCACTACTGGTTTGGCTACGCTATGGCCTCCCACTGTAATATGTTAAAGAAAAGGTCACTCCAATGTTAATCACCCAAGGTATGAACCTTTAGGTTTCTGGAGTCTATAAATCAGAAAAGTCTATTTTTTTCTTTATTATGATAAAGTTAATTCAGGGCGCCTGGGTGGCTGGGCCGGTTAAGCGTCCAACTTCGACTCAGGTCATGATCTCGCGGTTCATGAGTTCGAGCCCCTCGTCGGGCTCTGTGCTGCCAGCTCGGAGCCTGGAGCCTGCTTCGGATTCTGTGTCTCCCTCTCTTTCTGTCCCTTTCCCACTCGCACGGTCTCTCACTCTCTCTCTCTCTCTCTCTCAAAAATAAACATTTAAAAAAATGTTTTTTAATTTAAAGTTAATTCACCATAGAACTCCATCAGTTAACTAACTGCCTTTGTGTACAGAAAATATGGATGTTCTGACCTGTGTATGGTTCTTACAGAAATGGGGCGAATTATATAGCAACACGGACAGCAAAGGGCCAGTACATGTGTAAATCCTCACGTGGGCACAGATGGTGGGTACAGGGAGGAAAGCCCTCTCTTAGCCTGCACCGCTGGCATGGCCCTTTCCCTCCATGCCTGCAAGAATCCCGCTGGGCTCAGCTTCCATGCACTGGCTAAGCTCCCTGCCAGCCACTTACCCACCAACATTCCCCAGACCCTGCCCTGGGGCCTGCGTCTCCTCTCCAGAGCCCACAGCCCTGGGGGGCAAAGCAAGGACTTCTGGGAAGAAAACCGGGGAAGCGGTCTTCTTCCAAGTGTTGCACTGCCGTCCCCAGGCTACCCACTTTTGTGTGCACCCACGTCCCACGGCAGAACTGCCACAAGCGGGCAGATCAGAAGGGATGTGAAGTTATGCACGAGTCCTCCCCTGCCGGCCAGCTCACGACCAAACACTCCTTGGTGTTAAAGCAAACCTCGGCATCTACTGGCCAAGAGGTGTCCCTCTCTGCTTCTCCCATGCTTGCCCCGTGATTGGAAACTGCACCCAGAAGTGGAGGCTGATGGAATGATGGCGGGGCCGGGGGATCCTCTCTCCTCCAGCCCCCACGTAGCTCCTGTCCCTTCCCCCCACAGGATGGCTAAATTTATAGATTTGGGATTGCTGTAAATTATAATGTAATTATACCGCGCCAGGGGCAGCTTCCCACGGCAGAAATTAAAAAGCAATTCAGGTAAATGATCTTTAGCTACAGCGGAGCGTCCCTGCAGAACTCATTAAGTCCAGGGACCAAACGGCATACCAAAGACAGCGTGCAGCCTGCTCCCTGTCAAATGCCGCCTCACCTTGGAAACACAAGGCCACGGGCGGGGGCAGGAGTAGGTCCCTCCTGGGACGCCCCGCCTGCCCGCCCTTCACCTGGCCCTTACTGCAGACTATATACACCTGTCCGGGTATCTCCCACAACATCCTTTTGACCTGCCAGCCCTGGACCACTCTGTGGAGATGAACATTTGGGGGTACCTGCAGAAGAGCCAGGGTAAGAGGCAGAACAAAATGCGATTGGAGCGTGTTTAAAATAAAGTCGAACAGGAAATTAACCATCTTGGTTGCATTAATATCATTTCCTCCGAAGCTTTGAATTCCCAAAGCCCAGGGAGTTGCTTCTTTTGTTGTTTTGTTTTGTTTTCGCTCTTTCGTTTCCTCACTTGAACCTGACACTGAAAGAGAAATGACTGCATAGAACGCAAGCCCCGGAAAGACAAGCTAACACGGGAATGATGTGAAGCGGAAGCAGAGGAGAACGTGACCGTGTTCTTCCATCCAACGTGCAGATGGCTTCAACAATCAGAAAAATGATAAACACGAAATTCACAAAAGCATTCCTATTAGCAGTCCTTATGACCTTCAGCCGCGTCCTGGGGTAGGGGGTGACACTGTCTCTCTTGATCATAACTGTGCCAATTATGTGACCATAATTGTACACAGGGGTCCTTATGATGGAGGCGAGGTTCGGGAGTTGGGGGGACGTACAGATTCGGGAGTCCTGAGGCCGACCCGGCGGCGGCTTACTAAGGTGCTTCCAAAAGGCCATTGTGCCCACGTGCCTTGAACCGCAGCCCGTATCTCTGCTGTCTCAAGCACCTACTGTATGCGGGGCGCGGCACCCATGGCATGGTGCGGGGACCAGCGGCCTTCTGGAAGGCTGCTCTCGCCCCTCATACTTGTGTGAGAGTAACCCCCGCTGGGCACTGTTCCAAATGCTTCGCTGATGATCACTGAACCCTTGCAATAATTCATTCACATGCCAGCTGGGTGTTTTACAGATGGGACACCGAGGCCCCGAGAGGCCACACCACTGGCCCCAAGTCCTGTTCCGCTGGTCAGGGGCAAAGCAGGCACATGAACTAAGCTGGGCCTTAGCCATAGCAGCCTCGTCACCAAGCTGAAGGCGTGGGACACAGCAAAGCCTGGTGGACCAGCAGCCAGATTCCCTGAGGCCACTCTCTCCCCTGCCCCGCGGAGTTGAAGCCTGAGAACACCCGCCAGGCACCATGGGGGGTGGCCCGGCCTAGAGGAGGCTGCATGTGACCCAGCCCCTCTGCTGTCCAGCTGGGCAGTCTTGGACAGGTCACCCACCAGGAAGGAGCCGTGGCTTCCCCACCTATAAAATGGAATCACACCTGCCTCTGGGGGTCATGGCACAGACTTAAAGTCACCTTGCAAAGGGCCAATTGGGCTAAAGCAGGAAAAGGGTCTTTTCCAAATAGCTGTTAATAGTCTAAGTCAGCCTTCCCTCCACTTAACAAGGAGGAAAAGGTGGGGGGTGGGGCAGATCGCCTGGGGTCAGGCTGCCCACTGAGAGTGCTGGTGTCTTCCTGGACCTACCCGGACCCTCTCCTCCTCCTCATGTCCGGCCCTCAGCTGGCATCCAGGCAGACCCCACCACACAGCGGGGAGGCCGGGCCTGGCGGTGGGAGGTGTGAGCCACTGGACGCCCCAGGGGGCACAGACTGACCAGCCCCTCTGTGGGTTTGACAGCCGAGGCTAGAGTGAGGGTCCCACTCGGTCGTCTTAAATGCCGGATCTACCAGTTTCTTCCACGGTAGAAGTTCACTCATTACGCTGCTTGGCTGAGCCACAGGCCCACCCCAAATATGGATATTTTTCTCCCGACATGCAGTCAAAATAGGAAAACACATCACATACCAGGCCTAGTAAACGCGATCCCCGAAGTCCAGGAGCCAGCGAACCACCCGGCCGGCCACCCCTTTGCAATCCTTGCAACCCGCACACCTTGCCGCGCACAGACGCCCCCAGGAAACCATCCCTGTCGAGCCTGGGCAGTAGCACTCAGCAGGCCACACCAAGACAGGCTGCTGGTCAGGAAGGAGCACACACACTGTCCCCATTTCCCCGGGGTGGGGGGGAAGAGGCGGTGTGCTCGCGGGTCTTGGCCAGGCGTCTGGAACCACAGGGAGGCCGCACGCTAGTCACTGAGTCGGCGCACGGCAACCCCTTTGAGAGGCCTCCTGGTCCCAGGCAGACCGAGGAAACACGTACTGAAGCCACCGCGGCCAGTCGCGCCCCTGGCCACTCAGGGCTGCACAGCTGGCTAGGACCCCTGGAGCTGCCGGGCAGCCCATCCTGCCTGCCCGCTCCACTCCAACGGGACATTGGAGCGTCTGTTTAAGAAAGCCAGTCCCCCACCCCCACCCTGGCCGCAGAAAGTGAGCTATCACCCCCCCCCCCCAGAACCCACACCCACACCCACTGAAGTTTCTGCCTCTGTGAAAGGAGAATTCGCACCGAGAGACACGGACACTGGCACCACACGTGCATGCCTACCGGCCCGGTGGCCGTGTCCACACGTTCTCCTGGAGCCCCCACATCCACAGCCGGCCTACCTGGGGGTGGTGGGGCCAAGAGCCCACCCGGGAGAGCCTCAAGGCAGCCCCTCTGCCTCCCCTGCCACCAGCTCCTCTTTCTCGAGCTCAGCCTCTGACGTTATCGCCTGGAGAGGGGACTAATGCTCACCAGCTGCCTGGTGTTTAACCCTCTGTGGCTTCCAGGATGTCCAACCGGGAGGAAAGCTCTCAGTCACCCCAACTGGGGCCCCCGAGCCGAGTCGCCGTGACTTCAGCAAATACGAGGACAACGGCCGAGAGCTCGTACGAGATGAGGGAATGGGCGCTCAGTGAGTGAGAGAAAGAGAAACTTCCAAAACCCACCTGTGTTCCACTGTCCTGACTCTCAGGGAGCGAGAGGGAACGTAAACTCAGCTGAGAAAACCAGACAGCAGGCAAGAGGGACCGGCCTAGATCTTTCTTCACAACCCTAGTCTTTCTAGCGTGTGATGCTTCAGGAGAAGCTGGGGAGGTTTCCTCCAGCAAAACGGTCAGCAGAGCTCAGATTCACATCATCTCAGCTGCCACCCTTCCCTCTGCCCATGCTCATGTTCTGTTCTCTATGCTCCATTATTCTGCCTGGTGAACCCCTCTTCATCCCTCAAGACCCAGCTCGAGCACACCTCCTGCAGGAAGCCTTCCCCGTCTTTCCTCCCTCAGGGGAGGAAAAAGTGCCCAGACCTGGGCTCTCTCAAAGCCTTTAACCATACCGAGCCCCTAATGATGTGCTAGTCCGTCCCTCTTCCCACCTGGGGAGTTCCTCAGGGGCTTGGATGGTGGGGTATTTGCACAGTGCCTGGCACCATGATGCATACTTGCAAATAGATGAAGAAACTTCTGGTCTCAGAGTCCCTAAGATTTACGAGGGGTTAAAAAAAAAGAAGGGGTGGATAGGGAATATAAAAGCATTCTCCATTACCAGCATTCTGTCACTCTGAATTGTCTATTACCAGCACTTTTAAAGTGTAGCACGAATCTCACCCACCCGGAGGTCACTCACCACTTAGGCAATCTATACCAACTGTGACCCAGAAAGAGACAAGAAGCCGCTGAGCCCCAAACCTACACCTCAGAGGCCTTGCACCCAGCAATGTGTAAATCATCCACAGAAGAGACTCTTAAGCCCTTACTCGGTGCCCCTGGATTCCTGGGCAGAAACAATTCTGGGGCACCAGGGTGGCTCAGTAGGTTGAGCGTCTGACTTTCGCTCCGGTCATGATCTCGTGGTCCGAGAGTCTGAGCCCCGCGTCGGGCTCTGTGCTGACGGCTCGGAGCCTGGAGCCTGCTTCAGATTCTGTGTCTCCCTCTCTCTGCCCCTCCCCACTCACACTGTGTCTCTCTTTCAAAAATAAATAAACATTAAAAAAAAAAACAATTCTAACAGATTTCTATGTTTTCCCAGCACATAAACCGGGAGCAGGCAAAAGTTAAAGAAGGCAGGGAGTTGGGGCTACTCCAGACAAGCATTTTATCAGCAGAAGGTAGAGGAGGAGGCCGTGCTATGAAGGAAGAGGCGCCTGCACTCAGGGCTCAGACAGACTCAAGTTCAAGTCCTGGCTGCACCACTTGATATCCGGGTGGCCTTGGCAACATGCTAACCAGTAGGCCTTCCATAAACATCCAAATGCTTTTTGAATTAAACAGAATTGACTAATTGAATTTGGCCCAGAAGGAGCCTTGGGATTGAGAGGCAGAGGGCCTAGAGGAAAATATGGGGGTGGGGTGGGAGAGGTCTCCTGCAGAGACTTGCTGGGAGCCAGACAAACTCCGAAGGCTCAGAAGTGCTATGTGCTTGGGTGGGGGTGTGGGGAGGGAGCAGGGGCGGGGGCAGGGAGAGACACACACAGCACATTAGCAGATCCTGCCCAGGGGACACTCCTGCTCCCACCTGCAGAACCCCCACTCTGTAAGGAGTTAGCAGGGCCTGCCTCTTGGCTCTGCACTAAATGCTGGAGACATTCAGCACCAGCTGAGGCCCCAGCCAGCTGAAAAGGGCAGCAGACGCTCTTCTCTCTGCTTTGGGCCTGTGGTACCTACACACTCCTTCCAGGGGACTGCTTACGGAGGCAGATCTCTTTTCTTCTTAGAGATTTCTTCTGGGATGGAAGGGGGAAAAAAACCCAAAGGCAAAAATCCAAAAACAACTCCCGGATGCACCCAAGGGCAGCCCTGGTATCAGACTCAGGCCTGTGCATCCCAGGGTGGGTGCTGTCACCCTTCACCACCGTCCCAGGCCAAGAGAGTCACTGCCACCCCCCACAGGGACAGGCGCTGGGCTCTTTGGAGTTTTCTGGCTCTTACTACCTCCTGTCTGCAAGGGGATGGACCCTAAGGCTCAAGCAGCCCTCACCTCTACCTGAAAGTGTAGCCCTTGAATCAAAGGCAGAATGCCTAGAGAGGCAGGGGGCAGGGGAGGAGAGTGGGCTTTGAACCCAGAACCCTGTCAGATTCTAGTTCACTCTTTGCTCATCATGGTGAGCCTGTGGGCAGACTGGGGGGCTCCTCCTGGCCTCGTGTACAACAGGCGGCACAAATCCCCTTAAGTTTCCATCATATACAAGTGAAGGTTGGTGATGCTATCTCCTGGGAGGACGCCCTGGGGGCATCGGGGGGGTGTAGAAGTGGGTGCAGAGATGGCCATTTTGCATCCAGAAGTCTGAGGGCAGGCAGCCCTTGGGGTAAGTGGGTCTGAGTGTAAGAGTCATGGGGCAAGACAGCTGAGAAGGTAGGACCCCCAGGTGAGACCAAGGTGGACTGTGGTGGGGGACAAGCCCCTGGGACCCTGGGCCAAGGGAGAAGGGAGAGGGTAGGTGACCATGCCGGGGCACGTGGTGTCCAGAAGGCAGGGAAGGGAGGGCCGGGGGCGTGAGACCAAGCTCTGGTGAGTCCATAGAGCAGGCATGAAGACCACCCCCGTGGACTGAGCAGCATGGGAACCTCATGGAGCCATCTGGGTGAAGGGATGGGGCACGGTCCTGAGGGGTGTGGCTTAGAGACAGGGAACAGAGACAGAGCTGTCAAGGAAGGGGAAGAGAGAAAATGCAGCCAGAAGGCAGATGGGACTAAGGGGTGAGGGGGCTTCAAGGAGACACCCCCATGGAGGTGTTAGGGTGGCTTTGTACCATGGCAATGAGGCTAAGCCCACACTTCATTTCTAAGAACTCCCTTGTCAGTGGGTTCCAGGTTAGGGCTGGCCACAGCTGAGATCCACGAGGTCTGGAGGAAGGATGGGGGTACAGCATGGTCCTCTTTCACGGCGGGGGCAAAGTCACAGTGTTCTTCATCACAATCATTCCTTCACGGTGCTGTCCATTCCGTGAGCCAATATATTTCCTCATGACAAAAGCCAGTATTTCGAAACGATGGCACAAAATAAGGCGTGGGTAAAAAAATACCCGTTCACAGTACAAGAGAGACCAGTGGATTTTAACGAACAAAAAAGGGAAAGGTCTTTGATCTGGTTTCGGATTTCACGTCGCAAGTAACCTTAAGAAACAACCATGTGTCAAGTTTCTGTGTAATATCAAAGGAGAGTATCTACAATCAGCGGAACAGACTTTTCGAACCGCCCTCCCTTTTCTAACTGCTTTGTGTGAGGCCAGATCTCCTCCACATATTTCAAGCAAAAGAACACATTGCTGTAGACGTGTCTACACAGAAGCATGTATGTGGCCCTCCAGCTGCCTCCCGTTAAGCCAGACAGGACAGAGGTTTACAAAAGCGTGATCCCACCCTTCTCGCTGTCTTATTTTGGAAAACAGTTATTTTTGATAAAAATAACGGGTTTACCGTTGTCAATTTTAAATGGATTAAAAATTAAAACATTGAAAAGTTTTCTGGCCTTAAAATTTCTAGGAAGGTAGGGGCACCTGGGTGGCTCAGTCGGTTTAAGCATCCGACTTCCGCTCAGGTCATCATGATCTCACGGTTCGTGAGTTCGAGCCCTGCGTCAGGCTCTGTGCCGACAGCTCAGAGCCTGGAACCTGCTTCAGATTCTGTGTCTCCCCCTCTCTCTGCCCCTCCCTGGCTTGTGCTCTCTCTTGCTGTCTCTCAAAAATAAATAAACATTGAAAAAAATTCTTTTTAAATTTCTACAAAGGTAAATATATATATATTTATATTTAAATATATATATGTACATATATATATTTAAATATAAATATATATATATATATATATGTATATATATACATATATATATTTAAAGGTTTGTGTGTTTTTGAGAGAGAGCACAAGTGAGGGAAGGGCAGAGAGAGGGGGAGACAGGATCTGAAGCAGGCTCCGAGCTGACAGCAACGAACCTGATGTGGGTCTCAAACTCAGGAACCTCGAGATCATGACCTGAGCCAAAGTTGGGTGCTCAACCGACTGAGCCACCCAGGGTGTCCCTCTAGCAAGACAAATATTGATAGATACGACCCACATAAAGAGCTGTTCTCTGGGGTCCTCTCCTGGGGGAATTTTTTTGGGGAAATTCTCCTGGGGAATTTTTAAGGGATTAACCAGTTCGGGAAGCCTCTATGCAGGACAGCAGGTATGCCCCCACTCAGCCTCCGCACTGCCCTGTCTGCGGCTCCCTGCAAGGTGGGCAGCCAGCCCCTCCAGCTCCCACGGAGCTCCTAGAGCGGGACAAATATAAGCTCTAACTGTCCCCACGGGTTCCAGTTTGTCCACACTCTCGCCTGTGTCCCACCCGGCCTTCCCTCTCACTGACCTTACGGTGACTCTGGCCACAGCCCTCCAGAGATTTCAAGGCTCCCCCAGCTAATCGTCCCAGCTGGGTGTGGCTGGTGCCATCACAACCCCTGTCCCGTGTCACTCACCGTGGCTCTGCTCCCCTGACCGGACTGTAACTGGTACAGGGGTGGGTGTCTAGGGGAACATGTGGAAATGGCCCTGCAGGGACAAGCAGCAGGGAGGAGAGCAGAGGAGGGCATCCCAGGGAGAGGGAGAGTGGCACAATGGCACAGGCACCAGGGGAGCCACCGCCCACTGAGGTGCCCTCCACTGATGGGGGAGGGGAGCCGGGGGCGGATGGTGGCGGTCTAGAAGGCGGCAGGCAGGTTTAACTCAGTCCCACCCTCAACTTTGGGATGCGGTGATTTGCAGCCACTGTCTCGGAGGCCGCGGCTCCATAAAGGCAGAGAGGCCCCATGGCCGAGCCGCCTTCTCTCCCAGGCTTCATTGTGGTTTTTTATGAGTAAACATTTCTCGATAAAGACTTACTGTCTGCAGAGACCCCTTTATACCCCAAAGGTAAGGGTTTAAGTGGCCTTATAACTGCCGTTACTTATCTTTACAACGGCTAAAAGGAGTCCGCTCAAGAACAGGAGCTTTCATTTCACTGTATATATTTTTAGTGACTGGTTATAAATCAGGCGCATCCCTGGGGCTCAGGGTCTGGGGTCTCCTCCATTCCAGAAGGCCAGTCTAGGAGAACCGTCCCTGCTCCCCCGTCCCTGGTTCTCAGGACTTGTGGCACAGGCCTCAAGAAGGCAGGACACAGGCCCTTGTGTCTGATGACGCACCGAGGGGATCTTCGGGTCCCTCAGACGTGTTTCTGGGCCCTTCTTTGAGCAGCAGTCTCTTTCCCGTCGTCCTGTGCCCCTTCCCATCACACCTACTCGCTCAACACAGCCTCTGACGAACTCATTCCAGCTAAGGCACTGAGGTCTGACAACAGCCAAATTCCTCGCCTCCGTTTGGAGAAGCATCCATTGTACCACGCGCACGTTTGCTGGAGATGAATCCGAATTCCTCTCTAATGACGAAATCGCAGAGAGGGACACAGCAAAGGATTCCCAACCCCCCCGGAATTGCCCTCTGCAAGCACCCACCACCTCTATCTCCAGGTAGCAGATGCTTCCCACTCATATCCCCCATGCCCTTACGGCTCTGGCGCCTTCACCCAACTTCCAGGCACCAGCACCTGTCGTTAACTGGGGGATTTCTCTGCCTCCCAAGCCCCCTTTGCCTGACAACAGGATAGGCCGGAAGTGCCAGAGGGGCCCTCAAGCGAAGACTGACAGGGGTTGGCATTTAGACTTGGCTCTCTTGCCCCTTGGGTGGGATAGATCTCGCGGGGTCCCAGAGCCTCCCCCAGGATGAAAGGTAACTGGCTTGCTAAGGTGCCCTCCTTCTCCTGCCTCCGCTCCCCTGTCCCCTCCCTGCCCCTCCAAACAGATCACGTGTGCCGGAATCCTCATTGCAGAGGCTCTAAGCATTGCAACTGGGACGCCATGTGTGCAAAGAATCTCAAATCCGGGGCACAGTCTGAGGGCCGGGGAGGCTGGGGGTGACTTCCTTCTCAGGACAAGGTGGCCCAGGGGGCTGGCACAGCCCGGTGATCCGGTAGGGAGAAGACTGTACCCAAGAAAGGCAGGACGCAGTGGGGGCCGGGGAGGGAAGGGGGCACCAAAGGATGAAGGACCAGATGCGTCTGTGCACACAAGACCCTGGGCGAGAGAATGAGCCAGCAGGCTTGTGAAGTGGCTTGGGGCAGCCACGCAGCTGAGAAGTCCTTTTTTCTTCAGCAGGCTTCATGCCCAGTGTGGAGCCCAACACGGGGCTCAAACTCACGACCCCGATATCAAGAGTCGGATGCTTAACGGGCTGAGCCCCCCAGGCGCCCCCCCCCCCCCAAGCTGGGAAACTCTTGCACAAGCAGGGCCAAGAGTCTCAGTCTGACCCTGGGCTTGATTCTCTCACTCCCGAGGCACAGCCCAGCTGAGGGGATCGGGCTGTTCCCTGTGTGCAGCCGGGCCGGTTCTCGGATGGGGGAAGCTCAAGGCCAGGCGGGCCGCCTGCCACATCTCCACCCGGTACCCACGCCACCCCCACCTCCTCTGGGAAAAACTTTCAAAGGCCACTCTTGCCCTCCCCACAGCCCCAAAGCAACGGAGTTCCTAGAATCACCGCACGGGCACAGGGAAACACTGACTCTGTTTTTTCTTTGATTCCGTTTTTTTAAGATCCCAGAAGCTTCTGATTCCTCCCTGGGGACACATGCACAGAAACCACGTCTGACCACCCACAGCCCTGCCAGGACATTTGGTCAGCGTTAGTGACGTGCAGGCACCAGCAGGGGAGTTCCAACGCCTTACGTCCCGTGGCACACTGAGAATCCTTCCGCACGCTCCCACAGATGTCACACGGGGATGGGCGGTGGCCACCAAGGAACAGAGGGCTTGTGTGTCCGAGTTCAGCACCCTCCCCCACCCCCACAGAACAAGGCCACAGGCTCCCACAGGTGGGAGCCAGGTCGGGCCTGGCAATCCACTACCAGAACAATGACCCTGCTTTCAGCCTCCAGAAAAAAAAGCAAAGCAAAAAAAAACAAAAACAAAAACAAAGCCTCCCTGCTTTCAGACGGCTCTCGCCTTCACTGCCACACCAGAGTGGAGGACAGGGTGCACAGACCGGCCGAGGTGAGGGGAGAGCTCCCCTGGGCCAGCTCTGAGCATGATGGCTCAGGAGGAATGTTCCAGAAACAAGGAGAGAGGACAGAGCCTCCATGTCAAGGATGCGGCTGGGGAAAAGGGGATCCCAGCAGCCTGAAGGCCTAGGGTGACATTCCCCAGGCAGAGGCCACGGGCTCCCCCAATGTCTCCCCCAGAGCTGGAAATGCCCCAGAGGCCCACTCTGGGGTGATGGCTCAGAAACACAGAAAGGGCCTGAGGTCCCCCGTGCTGGCACCGCAGTTGGCTCTTCCAGGGCCCCCAAGAGAACAGCCCAGTTGTGGGTCCTCCGCCCCAGTCCTGAGCTCAGCCCCACCAGGGAGGGCATGCCAGCCTCACGCTGCGGACCGAGGAACTGCCCCCGTGTCCTCGGCGCTCAGGGCCCAGGGCGTCTGGCCCCACAGGCCCCACCGCCGCCGCTCGGGCTGGATCCTGGCTTCTCCACACAGGGGTGGCCAGCCGGGCCGTGGTGCAGGTGAGCGCCCCGCCCCGTAGTGCAGGGGTGACCCGGGGCCAGCTCACCAGCCTTTCCTCCCCCAGCAGCGGAAGCGGTTTCCACTCTGCCTCACCAGCACATCTAAGAGAGGCAGTGGCTTCCACATCCTTGGGAAACGCAGGCGAGCCCAGTCTCCCCGGCTGGAGGACCCAGGCACCATTCTCCGCAGTGTGGTCATGTCTTCGGGTATTTCCGGTCTCGCCCGCCCAGGCCGTCAGTTCTGGAAGAACGGGACCCTGCTCAGGGCTGCTGCATTTGAACGGGGGCCTGACACCCTGCTCTCAGGGAGAAGTGTGTCCTTCCAGGCGACTTGAGCAAATGTCCAGGGCATCTAGTGGCGTCTAGAACACTGCTCAGCACACACGAGGCCCTCAATGAATGCCACATGCGGAAAGACAGAAGAGAGGCAGGGTGGCAGACAGAGAGGGAAGGAGGGAGGGGGGTCTGACAAGCAGAGAAATCCAGCAGGAATCACCTGCATTTTGTTTGTGGGGATGGGATGCCTCAAGTCACAGGATGCCAGTCAATCTAGCAAAAGTGCAAGTTGATTCTGGATGTCCCTCCCCCGCTCAAAGCCCTTCTATGGCTCCCTACTACGCATGGTCCAAATTCCTCTGCAGGGCATTCAAGGTTCCCTACAGCCGTTCAAAACTCCCTTTCCAACTGCAGCTTCCCTCCTACCCTTTTGTGTGAAGCCTCCCCTCCAGCAGATGCTCTGGTCCCTACCCTGCATGTGCACCCTCGCATCCTCGCCCCCAGATCTCTGCTCACATTCCCTTCTCAGGACCCTCCCCCACATGTCCCGCCTTCGAGAAACCCTCCTGAGTGGCACCTACCCCTGGAACTTTCCATCACTTCCCTAAGGCTTTCACTTGGCACTTCTCGAAACACTTCCTGTTCCCCCATGGGCAGGTCAAAAGGACAATGAGTGACCAGGTGACTCCAAATGCAGCCCAGAGGAGGAGGCCCCAGGAAGGGATGACCGGAGGAGTGCTCCCTGTTTCTGAAGAGCCAGAGCTCCGACCCCATCCACTGGTGAGTATCTACAGGTTCCCAGAGCCCCTAAGGTGTCCCCCTCCTGTCAACTGGCTGAAGAGAGGTGGACATTTTTATTTGGCCTGCCCAGCACCACCTGGGGCCCATTCTCCCATGCACAGTCCTTACGGTCAGGGAGGCTGACCCTCCCCAGACCGCCAGGTGTCCATAACAGCACATGGTCTGGTCACGGTGACTGGCGCACAGGGCACAGGGCATCCAAGGCAGGACGAGGAGAAGATGCCCTGGACTTTTGCTAGAGTCACCTGGAAGGAGACACTTCTCCGTGAAAGCAGGCTGTCGGGCCCACGTACACCCGCAGCAGCTCCTGGCAGCCAGTGATTAGAAGATGCCTGCATGGCGACCGAGGGGAAAGCCAACCAAGAGCGTGCAGACTTTGTCCCAAAGACATCCCTGGAACCTCAAGTTCAGCTGGCTGTGGCTTCCCAGTTATGGAAGCCGAGAACTCCATGTAGCTTTGGAGGGTCTGAGTGGGTTTCTGTCACTTGCAATTGAGTGACTTGGTTTCCATCAGAGAAGAGCCATCCTTTCAGGCCTAGGTCTTCCTAGATCCTCGTATATCGCAAATGTCCCTCTTGGGGTTCCGTTTAAGCTGGCTGCCCATCCTCCACGGGCCTGAGGGGGAGCACAGGGTTGGGGAGAGGGGTTCCTGGGACTCTGGAGCCACAGGCTGGGACTCACTGAGGACAGGGTGAAGCCATGGGGTCGAGGGAGGGAAGACAGTGGAGGGAAGGAGGAAACCGGGGACTCTGGGCCAGGACAGCGAAGGTGGGAGGGTGCACCCGATGACTGCCACTCCTGCCACACAGCTGGGTATGCCCCCCCCCGCCCCGCCCCAGGAGCTGCAACCTGCCTGACACCCACCCTGTGCAGATGCTGTTCCGAAGGGGGCCTGGGACAGCGCTCACAGGTTGGGGACCCCAAGCGTGAGCTGGGAACACCACTGATTCGCTAAGGCCCACCCACCCTGGGCACCGCACCCCTGGCACTGGCTTGGGTGCCCCAGATCTGCTTCTTACCGGACCTGTCGCACGCTCACTGTGCGGCCTTGACAAAACATTCCCCTCTCTGGGCCTCAGTGGGCCTCATGGCCCCTGAGGCTCCTCCCTCTCAAAAGCACAGAAGAATCTAGCCCTCTCCAGCCGAGGGCATCACCGAGCCCTGAGCCCTGGCCCTCCCCAGCAAAGCATTTGATTTCAAGCAGGACAGGGCCGGGCACCTCCCCGCCGCCCCCCGGGGCTCATCTACCTGGAGAAGCAGGTGGGCCTGGCGGGGCACCCTGGCTCGCAGGCTGGCCATCTCTCCCAGCCCTGCCTGACCCCGGCAGCGCCTGCCGCTGCAGGGCCCACAATGCCTGCCACAATCAATTATTCAGAGTCCGAGGGAGGACGGGATCTGGTGATAAAGGACTGGAAGTTAGCTGGAGGCTGGTGCTCTTTCTAAAGTGATTTACTCAGCTCCCTCCAAACTCACACCCTTAATGTAATTATTTACTTTGTCATTAAACACCCTCCTTCCACTCCAATTATTTTTAGAGCTTCTGGAGCCTATAGAATTGGCTGGGGAGGCTGCTCATTGGCCAGGGGAGCTGGGTCCTCCCTGAGGGGCAGCATCGCTCACGCAGCCTGGGGACTCCTGGGGACTCACACTGGGGTTGCAGGCCTCACCCAGGCCTGCACCTGGTCATCCCTAACTCCCCCCCTCTCTTCTTCCCTCCCTCCCTTCCCTCCTCCTTCCTTGCTCCCTCCCTCCCTTCCTTTTTAAAACGGAGATATAATTCACATACCATAAAATTCACCCTTTGGAAGGATACAATTCAGTGGTTTTAACTATATCCACAGGGTTGTGCAACCATCACCACAATCTAATTCCAGAACACATCATCACCCAAAAAGGAACTCCATATCCATTAGCAATCTCTCCCCGTTCCCTCCTCCCTTCTACTTTCCGCCTCTAGAGAGTTGCCCGCTCAGACAGTGACACAAATGGAGTCATACAATATGGGTCATCAAGGTTCATACGTGCTGAAGCACGAGTCAGTATTTCCTTCCTTTTTACAGCTGAATAATACTCCATATGCACGAGAATATACTACATTTTGTTCATCCGTTAGCTAACGGACTTCTGGGTTATTTCCATTTGGGGGGCTTTTCTGAATCATGTCACTGTGAACATCAGTATACAGGTTTCGGTGCGCTGTTTCCAGTTCTCCGGGGTCTGTCTACCTGAGAACGGATCACTGTCTCCTCCAGCCCTCCTCTCCATCCCATCCTAGGCTCAGAGCTGGGAAAGCTGGGGCCTGGAAGGTCAGCGCTGCTGCGGGCGGCTGGAAAGTTCCGCACTGCTCTGGCCGCTAATGATACAGCCAGGAGCTGCCCCCGGCCCGCTCAGGCAGGCGATGCCACTATCCCGTCGCCCACAAGCCAGGCCCTCATGCCCCACACAGACGGCCAGATGAGCGTCATCACCCCCATTTCGCAGATGAGGCAAGGACAGCCCATGTTCATACGTGGGTGTGAACCCACGCCTGCCTGTCTCTAACTGAAGGTCCCCGTTGCTTTCCTTGTCCCCAACACGGCCAGGAGAGATGTGACCGGTGTGTAGACTCAGGGGTCCTACCTGTGTCCAGCCTCAGAACTTGCAGAGGTAGCAAAGTGCATGTTCGTCAGTCTGTACCTCCCTTTCTGACCTTTGTCTCGTGAGTCAGCTCTCTCAGCCCCAGGTACCCCAATACCCTCAGGCTGTCACTGGGCAGAGGCCTGGCACCTGGTAACCCAGGTCACACAGGGGGATCTAGGACAACATGGGCCTCTGCACAAACTTGCAGGCAAGGTGACAGCTGAAGGGTCAATTTCAGGCACTCGGCTGGGACGTGGTCTCCTGCCTTCACCACCATCACACCATGCAGGACCCCTGGCTCTGCCATGCATGAGGCTTCCCCCTGAATGTTCCTTCATTTCCAGAATGGCGGGAATTGAGGAAGGTGTAAAGTCTGTGCCTGATGTCCTCTGCCCAGCACCACCCAAAACCCAAACCCTCCTCTCAAATGTCACTACTCACACTGGGATAGAAACCAGACCCAGAAATGACCCTCCTCAGACCAGAGGCCTTGCTGCCCGGTGTGAGGGTTTCACACTTCCCAGTCCCCACAAATACAAGCTGATAATCCATGCGCACTGGGGAGCAGGGCCAGCCAGGACAGTCTCAGGGAAAGAGCCAAGGGCAGTTTCTCAAGACAGAGCCCCTCCAGCCTCCTCTTCCCTGCCTGTCCAAGAGGAAAGACCAGCTGAGCCTGCAGTTGGGTCCAAACAAGCCATGTGCACCCAGAGCCGGGCTGGATTGGGCCTCCAGCATCCACACGTGGTTATGCAGCAGCCAGAGGACAGACTGGGGGCTCCTGAACATGATATCCCAGGGCTCCCCAGTCCCAAGACAGCAGCTTATGCTGGGGCTGAGGTATGCAGGCAGTCTTTGCCCAAGGGGCTGACAGACCCACTCTCAGATCCCAGGACCTTTGCACGTGCCGCTCCTCGGGCTAGAAGGTCGATATCCCCCTCGTACATCATGGGCAAGCTGCTATTCCTTGTGAAGATTCTGTTCAGATACCTGTGTGTTCATTCACTCTCAAATGTTTATCGGATGCATATGTTACTACTCTCAGAAATAGTTCTAGAATAATCATAATAACGGCAAAAACAATAATACTGAAAGCAACAGTTACTATATACAGAATGCCTACTATATGCCAGGTACTATCCAAGCAACTTATGCTGGTTATCTGTAATCCTGGCCCTCAAAAGATAAGTGTGCTGTCCACTTCTAAGGTGAAGCCACTGGGGTTCAGATCAGCAAAGGATACACAACCGGGAAGCAACGGAGCAAGGATTCAAACCTCGTCTGTCCAAGCCTGAGCTTCAGCCCCCAGACCATGCCGGCCACCCGAGCTGGTGGTCCCATGCGCCATTCCTTGTGGCTTGCCCTGAATCCCGCCACACTTTGTAACACCACTTTGGTAACCTCTCCCCAACCATCTGATCTGAGAGTGCGGCTGACCCCCCCTAGGGCCTCGAGGCAGAGAGGGCACGCGGCTGGCTGCAGGCAGCGGACTTAGCAGGGCCCTACTCAGACATTAGAGACTTTCCAGGTCCCCCTCCTGAAATACTCTGATCACTCCATACATCAGGTAAGGGGCCACATCAGTGTTACAAGTGGGGGTGTCTGGTTTCTCCATAGGGCCACAGCCCCTGGGGAAAGGGACGATGGCCCCTCCTTCTTGGATGCCTCCCCCCACCTCACCCGTCCCTGCCCCCTCTGCTGTTGGCACAGGCTTCAGAAAGGGCAGCAGTCCATTTCCTTCTCAGTGAGCAGAGGTCACCAACTCACACACGCCAGCCAGAAACACACAGTGAGGGTCTGAAGTGGAAATGCGTGTGCGCCAGCCTCTACAACCCAGGGGGAGAGGCCAGGCGGTCCATCAAGAAGGCTTCTAGAACACAGATGCATTGCTTTGCCCTCCTTTGCCCGTTAGTGCGCATTCAGAGGCTCCAACACGGCCACAGGACCTCGGCTCGCAAGGTCGAGTGGCCACATAACCACTAGGAGCCCCAGACGCTGCTGGGCCTCCCTTCTGAGCAGTCCTTCCCTCATCCCACTGTCCGTCCCCGCCATGCCTGGCTGCCGGACCCAGGGACCTCTTCCTGGACCCCTGTCTCCAGCCTCCGGCTGCAGGTAGCACTTTTGAGCAGACACTGACAATCTGATGTGGCAGGGTCTGCCTTAAACCTCTGGGACTGGTTCCCTGAGGCCTGGGGGTGAGGGGAGAGTCTAGGCACCCCGCCTGTCACTGAAGCAGGAGCCCCTCTCAGGCCACCCCCTGAGTACCCCAGCTTATAGCCACACGGGTCAGACGCTGATTCCCAAGCCCCTGCACTCCCAAGGGGCCGCTCAGCTGCCCTGACACCCACCCTTTCCTCTTTTCGCCTGGTGAGACCTACACATCCTTACAGGCCCAGCTCTGATGCTGCCTCCCCAAGAAGCTTCCTGGGCGGGATGGGTCACATCTGCCCAGTGTCCCCATAGCGCTCTGTTCTCTGTCCCCTGATGCCTTCAATTGGGTGCTCCTGGAGGGCAGAGGCAGAGTCTCTGCATCACCACGTCTCTGACGGGTGTTCCGGAACCATCTGCGGGACGCACACACGCGCTCAGGGAACCCAGAGGCACCCGGGCCGCTTCCGGAAGGCCACGGGTCCCCCTTCTCTTTCGGGTATCCCGCTTCCGCCCCAAACACCAGGCCTGACTTCATTATCTTCAAAATGTTCCCAAGATCAGAGGCAGGGAGACCTGGCCACAAACATAAAATAAATTATCCCCCCACACCAATGATAAATGGTCCTATTAGCAAACCAGATTGTTAAACTCCGATATAACAGAACGCAGGAAACCGGGGCCCATCCATTCTCCCTCTGGCGCATACTGAGTTGTAAATAGGTTATTTTGTGTGTAAATAACACATTAAAACACAGCATTAGCTGTGTCTTTTGATAGAGAGGAAATTGTTACAAATAAATAATTCCGGACAGGAATGTAAAATAAGCCAGATTTAATAGTGCATGCCTGGTGCAGCCGTGTTAAACATGACTAAAATGATAAACCCCAGAATATACTAATAGTAAACTATGCACTGACATCAAAGTAATGAGGCTGTATTTTTACCAAGCTTTAGAAATGCTAAAATTAGTTTTGACAGAACCAAACGTCAGAAAAATGTCTCCAACATAAACACCATCAATTCGGGAAGCCGGGGTTTGGGACAGGACCGGGGGGCAGGGCAGGGAGCAGCTGTGTCCCATCCCATTGGTGATACCCGGTGAATCGATTTCCGGTCCCAGCGGTGTCACTAGACGAGTTTGTGCTTCGTGTCTCTGGACCTTGGCTTCCACATGTCTAAAAGGAACAGATTTGAACTATATGATCTCTCAAGCTTCTCCAAGTTCTATAATCGGAAAGGACTTTGAAGCTTTCCCCAACTCTGCAATAGTTAAAACACGCACAGTGAACCACAAGAGATGAGGCCACGTTTGCCAAGGGCCCAGGGGGGAAACAGGAGCCGGAGCCACCAGTGCGGCCCTCAGGCACTTTCCTTCTCTGTGAGCAGAGGTCACCAACTCACACGCGCCAGCCAGAAACACACAGGGCGGGTCTGAAGCAGAAATGCGTGTGCGCCAGCCTCTACAACCCAGGGGGAGAGGCCAGGAGGTCCGTCCAGAAGGCTTCCAGAGCACAGGCCCTGCGCTGGGCCTCGAACGCTGACGTGAGATATGGCGGGGGCGGCCATGTTGGGGCTAATGGGGGCATCTGCTCTGATGCTGGACGGCAGCTGTTTTGAGTGACGTTTAGAGTGGCCTTTAGAGGACGGGGTCTGGGATATGCCAAAGGAATGGGCATTCAGACTCATGTCACTAATGTTTACTCTGTCAGTGCCGGGCCCTCTGATAGCCGCTCTGCAAACGCTCTCCTATTTCTCCTCGTCGGAGCCAGATGTGGTTACCAGTATTACCCCCAACTGATGGCCTTGGGAAAAGCTAGCCGGCTTGCTCCAGACACCCATCTGGCAGTGGGGAGCAGGAAACAGCCCAGGTCCTTCCTACCACACTCCACTGAGGGCCAGAAGAAGCCTCCAACCCTCCCCTCTGCCCCAGGGGCCCCGGCCCTCCGGCACAGCCCTGGCACACGAGACCTCACTGGCCAGGGCATCGTGAGTCCCTCAGAGCTCCCCGGAAAAAGCCCGGGCGGTCGGACTGCGTCCTGCTCCCTGGGTGGACAGAGCTGTCAGCGAGGACCGAGCTCTGCTCTCGGAAAAAGTCTGATGGGAACTGGCTGTTCCATGTGACTGGGCCATTAAAACAAGCTCAGCTGCAGCACCAACGGCCATCCTGAAAATCACTTAAATAAGAATAATTGCCCATTTAGTCACACCTGAGTGCATCCTCCAGCCCAAGGCGAAAGTGTGTGGCCCCCGCAGAGCAGTTCGGGTAGGCCGGGAAGGCTGGGCCCGCTCGGCAAGTTCCAGAGGGCCTCAGGTGGGGGAGCCGGGGCCAAGGAGCAGGCCAGCCCAACTGACCCTGGTCTCCCAAGGGCCTTGGCGACCTGAGAGGGAGGAGGCCACAACAGCCGACCGGCACACACTTGGCATAACGTCGTCAGACGCCGCTCACTCAGCAACCGTTTGTCGGCCGTCTGCCTTGCTGGGCCGGGGGCGCAATGGTGACCAACCAACGCCCTGCCCGTAGGGCATCCTAGCGGGAGGGCAAGAGGCAGAGAGAGGGCAGAGACACCAGGGTCTCGGAGGTACTTATCAAGGACGGGGCTCCAGGTGACTTGGGTACATTTCCTCACCCTGGGCGCCTCAGCCAGAATGCTCGCCACCTGATTCCCTTGCAGACTAAGGTATTGGCGCGGCATTCCGGGACTGGCAGGGATGTGTCACCGCTGAGCAAAAAGGTGCCTGGAAGCAACTTTCAAAGAAGCCAACAGGGCCGGTGGACAAGGTGAAAGGGTGGCCAGTGCAGTCGGAGGCACAGAGGCCCCCCCGCAGCAAGGAGCGATGTGCTGGGAGCCGCACCGTAACACGCAGGGCACAACGCTGCCCGCGCTGACCGGCGGCACCCGGTTAGTGCCCCACCTCCAGGGATACACTCCATGCCTTGGGACCAACCGCATCCAAAGGCTTGGGAAGCCTGCTACACATACACATGCCCGGGGCCCCAGCCTGGGAGGTTCCGTTTCAGCAGGTCTGGAGTGTCCCGGGAATCCGCATTTATGACAGGTGTATCGCAGGATTCTGAGGCATGGCCAGTTTGGGCAACCTCTGGTCTGATCCCACCCTCCAGCGTACAGGGGAGAAGGCTGAGTTAGCAAGGCCAGGGACCCACTAAGGTCATCTACCCAGGACAGCCTGTGATAGTGAAGCAAAGCAGGACAGAAACTCAGGCCTGATTTCCAGCCCAGGGCTCCCTCCACCACTCTCAAGCAGGAAGACAACAGAAATCTGGTCTTCCTACAACCTGTCCGGCCTCAACAAGTCAACTAGCAAGAGTCGCCAGTGAAGGGGAGACTTTCTAAGTCAGGCGGAGCCTGCAGGCCTAGAAAAGGAAAACTGGTGATAGTTAACAAGGCAGAGACTGAACCGGGATCTCCACAAAGAGCGAACTTAGTGCCTGGCATTTTATGTTGCTAACGCAAGTAATTCTCACAACACCGTGATGTGGGTGCCATTATTGTGTCCATTTTACAGACGAGCAAACTGAGACACAGACCTGCCCAAGGTGAGCAGAGCTGGGCTTTACCCAGGTGGTATGGCTGCAGAGTCTGAGCTGTTTCTTAAGGCTACGCCACGCCACCTGTGAGGTACCCCATGCCAGGCAGGTGTGAGCACATCGTGTCTCCCACAATGTTTGTTCAGCAGCTCCGCTGTGTGACTCCCACTTTACATATGGAAAGTCACACTACGCCTCACGCAGCTAGAACACAGAGGGCCCTACAAGTGCATCAGAATCCCCACAGCTCGCTGGGCCCCACTCCCGGAACACTGCTCCAGGAGGCCTAGGGTGGGGTCCAACTCCCAGGGATGCTGATGCCACTCGTGAGGGACCTCAGTGGGGGGACCCTGGCCCAGCACACAGTGGGCACTCTGCAACAGTTAGGTGTTAGCCACTGTAGGCGCCTCGCAGAATTTCTAAAGCCCGTCTGGCTGTTTGATCTCAGGGACTTAGCAAAGCTCTCGGACAGAGACCCGGCTCCAAGGTTTATGGCTCCAGACTTTCCGATCGTCCCAGCCCGGAGGCCTGAAGTGGCTGGGTCCCTGGGGCTCAGCTGAGGCACACAGACAGGTCCAGAAATATTTTTGGAAAGAAAATCCACTGCCGAGGAGGAAAATGCGACAGCATTTGGGCAGTTTCGGCGTAAAGCAATGAAAAACATCTGAATCAAATTGCCTTTAAAATTACGCCATTTTAAAAATTAAAGGGGGAAAAAAGCTCTGGGCCAAAATGGGTTTTTTAAAGATTTATGGCCTCCAAAGTGTTAGCACCACAGCTAAAGTCGCCAGGAGAGGACCCGCCAGGAGAGGACCCGCCAGCCTCGGCTTCTGCCGTCTGCTCTCCGGAGCTGCTCCCGCCAGACAGGTGATTCACTGAAACCTTCCCCCAGTCTGACCACAGTGCTGCTTCCTCTCTGCTACTGTCCTGTTCCGCGGGCTCAGAGAGGTTGCAACTCTGAGTGGAAACGCCCAGCCCCCAGCACGTCCAGCCTCGTGACACTCCAGGAGGTCAAGCAACAGAGGCCAGTCAAGCCACGTGACTTTTTGGGTCCCTCCGCAAATAAGCCACAGCCTCGAATCTCAAAGTCACAAAGAGCAGGTGCTGTTAGCCTCTTGGACAGATGTGTGACTTTCCGCAGCTGGGGCGGAGGCTGGACGATTACCACACGGTATCAGTGGGCTGGGCTTTAAGGCCCACGTCACCCACAAAGAGTCTAAAATCACAGTCTGAAAGCAAATACCAAAAAATGGCCTCTCACCACGTGACAGGGAAAGAGCCGGAGCCTCTGATCCCGCCCTCTGTTACAGCAGCTGGTGGCCTTGGGCAAGTCCCTTCCCTGCCTCATCGCTGTCTCTTTTATAAAATAGAGCCTTCAAGCGCTCAGGAAACAGACGTGCCTGCCACTCTAGCCTGGTACCCAGCAGCTCCGTGTGCTGGGAGAGGGTCAACAAGAGGCTGTGGTAGAAGACAGCGGGTGCAGGCGGCCCTGATGTGTAGCGTTTCCCCATTTTCCTCCCGCAACTCTTCCCACTACGGCCAACTTTTAGTTACGAACTGAAGGTCGAGGACGGCAGGATTGGAAGATGTCTACACTCCACTCCCACAAGTCAGCAGCGGCTGGCTCCAGCACACCCCGGCTTTCAGAGGGAGTTACATTCGAATAGAAGGTTCTAAAAGGCTGACGGTCCCTAAGAACCACAGGGATGAGCTTCCCCTATGCATCATCCATCACCCTGAGTCCCAACATCTGGACGGCCGTTGCTAACGGTACTTCCGGGGAGTCTAAAGTTGTGAGAGACGTAAGACAGAATTTGCATCCTGCTTTTTCTCGCTGTTGGAACGCAGTCACACCTCCCCACGTTACTGTAAAGTCTCCTGATGCACGTTTTCAGTGGCCACATAATGTTTTATTCAATAAACGTTCCATAGTTTGATTAATCAATCTCCTATCATCGAACACACAAGCTTACTGTTTCGTGGCTTATTACACGGTGGTCCAGAGGATGGCTGAGTCTTGTCTGAGGATGTCAGGAGCCCTGTGGTGAGCAACACAGGGACAGCCTACAAACTGGCAGGGCTGCAAGGTGTCCAGCTGGGGCGGGCAGCCTGTAGTCCAGGCCAGCTCCTGACCCTCGATCCCATCCCCTCGTCCCACCACCAATTCCAGGGCCTTCACCCCCACCACTGGAATTGTATGGCTTTGGCTCTAAGAGGGAACACACCTGTAGGTAGAAAGATTTCATTTCCACATTATTTTTCCACGGTGAAAAGCTGGAAACAGCCTAAGTGTTCAAAGGCAGGAGATCGTCACGAGATCATGAAGACTTTGGGTGACATCTGCCAAATGTTATCTGAACGTCCACCTCACGACACAGACTGGGAAAACAGGGCCCAGAGAGGAAAATGACATGGCCCCCAGGGATGTGGCAATTAGGACCCAGGCCAGCCCCCTCTGGGCTGCACCACTGGGCCTCCCTCACCCTGTCCTTGGAACACAGCCTCAAAGTCCAGGGCACCCATTCCATGATACCCCTGGCCTTGCCCCATGCAGGCTCCTGCCTGACTCTTGGAGGGCCCTCCCCCACAAACTGTGCACACAGGGCCACGGGGAGCAGGAGCAGTGAAGAGGCTCCCCAGGGTCAGCTGCACCTGACCGGAGACTCGTTGCAATGACAGGTCGCAGCCAGCTCCGCTGGAACCGCATCAGCCAGTAGCTGCTCCGGGCTCAGGGAATGAGGGGATGGGGGCCTGCAGGAGTGGGTAGGGCCAGCATCCTAGGGGGCCGGTGCAGGTGGGGTAGAGCAGGGTTGGATGCCTCCGAGGAACCACTGCACCCCAAGCTATCTGCCCGTTGCCCATCCCCCCAGCATCGATATCCCCTCAGGCATCTGCCATTATTGCACATTGGTGACAATGAGGTCTGACGCTAGAGGGGCTTCCCCCCAATTACATCTCAATCACTGTGTAATTACTGCTTAAGTCTGTTCTCTGCTACTATGGCATGGCCGTAAATCTTGCCATGTGGTAGTTCATGACCCACTCACAGCTCAGGAGAAGTAGACCCAGACCGTGGGGAGAACAGAGGCCCCGGGGCAGGCCAGAGATGCACAGAGGCCCAGGCTTGCCAGGGCTCACTGAGGCCTCGGAGACCCATGGATCTGTCCCTTAGGCAGAGGGACAGCTTGAGCAGTCACCACGGGGTAGGGGAAGCCTGACCCCAGGGAAGGAACAGATCACATGCAGACACGGCCAGGCCCAGGACAAGCCAGCCCTGTGACCAGGCAGCCTGGCCTCCCAGCCAGCCAGACTCCTACCCTCAGCCTCCCCTCCTCTGCTGACACCACCCTGTTGGAGGGCAGGGTGTCCACCTGGGGCTTTGGCTCCTACCTCCACCCCAGCTGGTCGCACAAGAAGGGCCTGGACAGCCAGTCTCCAAGAGGGACAGGAGGCGAGGGGCATCACCCAGGTAGGGAGGCCAAAGGCTGGCCTCGGGTCTCCCCCTCCTTCCTGACTTGGACCACACATCCTAATAACGACCTCCAACTTAGAATCATGAACAAAAATAAAACTAAATGTAGTAACCACACCCCGGAGGTCCTCTAGTTCACTCTTGAAACCACCAACTCCTTCCTTCCCATCTGAGGGTCTCCCCAAGTCCCTGGGCTCCAGCCCCCAGCTACGCCCAGCGCGGGTCACGGACCAGGAGCACCAGCATCACCTGAGTTCTGGAGAGAAACGCAGAAACTCAGCCCTGCCCGACTTGCTAAACTGGGCTCTGCACTTCAGCAAGCCGCCCCCCACCCCCACCCCCGCCATGCGTGTGCGCATCAAAGTGTGAGAGGCACTGCCCATGCCTGCACGACCACCCCGCGGAGGCAAATCTGTGCCTGAGCGGCAAGCAATAGGCCATGACTAAATGCACTTGAATAAAAAAGGGAAAGAGAAGAAATCTAAGACTCTCCACTCCTCCGAGACAGAAATAGTTTTGTGGCCTCCAGATGGACTGCGCGCACACAAGGGGAGGTCTCGCCTTCCCGCCAAACTTTCCCGACGGGATGCTGGCACGGACCAGTGGAAACCAGAGAGCATTTCTCTCCGGGGCAGTAAATGAGAGGCTGAGGCTTGTGGAGTTCTTCTGTTATAATTAAGTTGGCCAGAAATTCACCTAAGGATACTAAATTCTGTACCTGACCCTCTAATTACAGCCAGAGGGATCAGGAGACAATTACTTTCCAAAATAGTCCTTGGCAGGCCAGAGGCCCGAGGCTGTGTCTCTGGAACATCTCAAACGTGCCAACCGAACGCTCCCAGCGCCGCTCAGCAGACTGAGGGCGGCCGGATCCCCGAGAAACCTGCAGGCGAACGTCAAGGGGCCCGGGATCCCCGGGAGCAGGGGCGCCCTCCTCTTCGCCCCCCATAAACCCAGCATGCCTGCCTGGTGACATCGGCCACCGGCCTAATTAAATCCTAACGGGCTAATGAAAAACACCCCTGCTGCCCGCCGAGTGTGAAGAACACATATTACCTCCTTGGGCAGCCACCGCTGCCGCGGCCGCCGTGGCCACCGCGAGAGCAGAGGCCTTCCTGCCCGGGTCGGGGAAAGCGACACCCTCCAGGCTCCCACTTTTGGCGTCTTTCTTCTCCGTGGCCGTGACTGAGGCGGACGTCTCCATCTTAGCCGCTCATGGTCCTGGGTGACAGCCCTTGAAGAAAAAGACAAAGACGCTCAGCACCACCGACTGCCCCCAGACCCAGCCGGGAAACGCCGACCCAGATTCACGGCCGCCGCACGCTAAAAGCTTAATTCTCTCATAATTGGGAAGGAGGGTTTAATTAATTTCGAGAATTATTAGTTCTGAGACTCATCTGGTCTTTTGAACGACCTCGTGGACAACAGCCGAGCATCTGCGTTGCCTTCAACCCCAGATTTTTAAAAATCTGGGCAGCAAGTTCTACTTTGAGAAATGAAGTCAGGGGCAATGACCGCCAACTGGGCATCACAGGAAAATGAAAACAGAGTAACAATTCCTGAGTGGTCCTCAAAGAAAAGCCCTCTTTTAAAAAAAAAATTTTTAAGTTTATTTATTCTTGAGAGAGAGAGAGTGCGAGCAGGGGAGGGGGAGAGAGAGGGGGACACAGAATCCGAAGCAGGCTCGAGGCTCTGAGTTGTCAGCACAGAGCCCGATGTGGGGGCTCGAACTCACAAACCACGAGATCATGACCTGAGCCGAAGCCGGATGCTTAACCGACTGAGCCACCCAAGCGCCCCAGAAAAGCCTTCGTTTTTCCTGTTCCTTCCCTGCTCACCAGGATCCATCTCTCGTGTACTTGTGTATATGTGTATTCATTCATTCATTCATTCATTCATTCAAACATTTTTTTCACCATTTATGCACTAGCACATATTCGGCCAACATAGTTTTCAGCCCCTATTATGTATCAGGCATTCTGTCTGGTGCTGAAGGTACAGTCCACGGAGTTTACATTCTACCTGGCAGAGACATGGTATATGGGCCGGGGGGGCGGGGAGAGGTGGAATAAACATATATTTAGCTTCAGTTAGTGAGAGGTAGTGTCAATAAAGCAAGCAAAGTGGAAGGACAGAGCAGGGCAGAGGGGCAGAGGGCCCGCCGCCTTCGTCTCTGAGGTTGGAACGGGGTGCCACGTGAATCTGCCATGGAAGCCCACGGCAGCCAGAGGGCAGAGGCAGGAGCCACAAAGCTGGATGGGCAGAGGCTGGCTCGTCTGAGGAACAGCAAGGAGAGTGCAGGCTCTGGAAGGTTTTGAGCAGATGGGGTGTATGACAGGTCTCACGGGGGTATTGGGGTCACTCTGCTGTCGTGTGAGAGCAGATCTGGGGGAAGGGGAACTACCAGAGAGGCCCAGGAAGACGTGATGGTGGTCTGAGATGGTGAATGGCAGGGATCACAGACTTTCCAGGGCTTGGACCGGGATGCAGGGCACAGGTAACGCTCCCTCTGTGGCTGAGTCCCGGGTCACAAGCAAGCCTTTCACTAATATGCCTCATCGCTGGCAGAAACTGCTAATCGAGCATTTGTTTCAAGTTACAGAATAGAGACACGAGCCAATCTTCTTAGAAGAAGAGGAGTAGTGTCACAGGTGGATCAGATTTTTGGCTGATGACCTGGATGAATGAATGGCCGTGCCATTGGCTGGGATGGGGTCCCACTGGGTGAGAAGCTGGTTTGGGGCAGAGATCAGGAGCTCAGTCTGGGCCATGTTAAGTTGGAGAGCCTATTAAATCACGCAGAGGCTGTTGGAAACACAAGTTCAGAGCTCGGGGGAGAGGTAGAAGCTGGAGGGAGGAATATGACAGCCACCGTGCAAGATCTCCGAGACAGAGGGTGGAAGCCAAGAAGAAAAGTTCCGGAAGAAAGTTCCAGAGCTGAAACATGGACATTCCAACATTTCCAGGAAAAGGAGAAGAAACCCGCCAAGGAGACTAAGCAGGAACTGCCAGTGGGAGAAAGGAGGAAACGACCACCAGGGGAGCGTGGGGGGGGGAAGGGGGGCCGGAAGCCAAGGCAGGAGTGAAACAGCCTGAAGAGGGGGAACAATCAGCTCCCTCCTAAGCTACTGAGAGATGGGAGACAGTGAAGCCTGAGGGCTGACCCGTTTCGGTCGCACGTGGCGACCAGGGTCCCTGAGTGGAGGTAGGAAAAACAGGCACAAACGATTTCATCAGGAAGCTTTGCCGTAAAAGCCAAACATAACGCAACAACTGGAGAGTCCGGAGGTCCGCGGTTGCTGCGGCAGAAAGGAGGTGGGGCTGGTTCGCAGGCCGGTGGGAAGGGAATGTTCTGGTAGGGAGCCCGTGGGTCACAGCAGGGCAGAGACCAAAGGCAGTGGTCAGCTCCATCCCCGGGGGCCTCGAGGTTAAATCCACATCTTCAGGTCCAGAATTTCATCCTGTTAGATCCGCACAAAACTCTCGTGTCTAGGTGGAAAATGGGAAAAGCCCAGAACGAAGGATGTGATGTATCAGAGACGGTCCACGGTCCTGCTGGCCTGCCAGGGGAAAACAACCCGCGTCCTGGACCCCCCGGTTTTGTCTGCACACACCGGCCTGTCCCGCTTCCTCAAACTTTCAAAACTCCCTGTCAAGAAAACCCAAGGCCGATGGGGGACAGAGAAATCTCCCTGCAGATTCTGGTGAGTTATGGGGTTTCCTTTGGCCCCGAGTCTATTGGTGTCATCTGGCTATGGGAACCGCTCACCGGCGACACAGCCCGGCCCGCACCCGCTCCGCCTTCTCGGCCCCCTCAGCCTGGCCACCCGGCTGCACCAAACCCACATCTCACTGCATTCTTCCTCTGGCCAAGGCCTCGCTGAACCCCCGTGGCTTTTAGGTAAAGTCTTCCTGTAGACTCCCCTGCCCACATCTCCTTCCCACCCAGACAGGTGTGACTAGTCTAATCCTGTCTGCCACCAGGCCCCCGCTCAAGCCATGCCACCCACCCGCAGTCCTTCGCCCTTTCTCTGCGGACCCCTACTCTTCCTTCAAGATGCCACTCGGATATCAGCTCCTCTGGGAAAGCCCCCAACCCCTCCCCAGTTCCAGTCACTTCTGCTTCGGGATTTCTGCACCAACCCAGCACCCTTAGGTTGTAATCATCACCTCCAGGTCAAGCTGACACAAAGCAAACTCTCAGAAACGCCTGGCAGAGAAAATGGACCTTTGTGGCAGGAAACCACAGCTCTTTGAAATGCAAGTGGTTTTGTGAACAGCCTGGGTTTTCCTCCCCAGAAGCTCAGGTAAAGGAATATTTAGGCCCAACGTTGAAACACACCTTGAATTTGGAAGTAAGGACAAAAATAACAATAACAGCTGGAACAACAAAACTTTAATAAGCATTTACCGTGTGCCAAACACCTTACGGGAGGGATCTCATTTAATCCTCACATTTTATATAGGAAGAAACCAACACTCAGAGAAGTTGAGTAACTGGCTCTAAGACGCACGGTTAGAGGCGGCCGTGCCAGGCCTTGAGCCCAGGCTGTCTGGCCCCGAAGCCGTACTCTCAAGCACCACAGTGAGCTGTGCATAAGGACGCAACAGTGCTAAGGGATTTACCCCGGAATCCCCTGGAAGGCATAAGGTAACCGTTGAGCCCTTCGGGTATGGGGAGCACTGTGCCAGGAGCCCAGGGGACCCAAGAAGCAAGTTTTGGCGTGGCTCCCGCCCTAGTCATGTATCCAAGGTAGTGACACCGGTGGATAGAGACCACCAGTCAAGGGTGGGCCAAAGCTGAGGCTCTTTCGGGGCTGTGTGCAAACACCACGACTGGGCTGTGTGCCTGTCTGCTAGAGCCGTCCAGGGTAGGCGGTCGTACATTCATTCGCTAACCCTTTACTCAACACTTCTTCACTGATGACCAGCTTCATGCCTCACCTGCACTAGGCTGGGAGCTGGCGAGGCCCTGCACGACCCCTAAATGAATTAGGTGTCCTTGCCCAGGGATTGGATACTCCTCCAACGTGTCACGGTCGTGACCTGCTACACCCCCACCTGGCTTCCTGTTTGACTGTGACCTCATCCAGGGCACGGCTGGGCCTTGCATCCCTAGGTCCCCACTGAGCAGATACTCAGAACCCTTGCCGATGGGTAAGGTGGGCACAGGGAGCCAGGCCTGCGTCTGGAGGGCATGGGGCTCAGTGGACCAGAAACCAGCGGAGGACTCCGGGTGCCCACAGCGTCAGCGCATGAGACCAAACCCCAGCCCCAGCCCCAGTGCCGGGCTGGCAGACCCCCGAGGCATGGATCCAACCCTATCCGAATGCAGATGGGGAGACTGAGGCCAACAAGTCAGAACCTTCGGACTTTAGCGTCAGAGATCTCAAGAAAAGAAGGAGGCTCAAGAAGGGACTGTGTCAATTTGCTAAGGGACACGAGGAGACTAGAAGAGGAGCAGAAGACTGCGGGTTTTCTTGGAGACCAGCAGCTGTAGCTCCCTGACGCCAGCCTCCTGCCCTGTTCCGCTGGCAGAGTGGGTGTCACCAACCCAGTGCTTACAGAGGGGGAAGTGAGCCCCCCGGGGCCACTTTCCACGGAGGGAAGAGGGCCAGGGCCCCGGACAGTATTGCCGCGTGAAGCCTCAGGGTGTGGGCAGCACAGGACCAGGGTGAACAGCGCGCAGGAGGAAAGGGTATTTATTGAGATTCCCACTCTCCAGACTGCCTTCTGTGGCCCAGGAACAGATGTGCACACAGAAGCCCTGGGGTTCCACGGATGCCCACGGGGAACCGACCCAGCCAGGGGGAGTGCAGACAGTCCCCCCCGTGCCACGGGCATGGTCTTCGGCACATCAGCCGCTGCCCTCCGCTTCCCTCCCCTCCCAGGAGAGGAAGGCCGTAGACAGAGCCAAGAGGCTGCGTAAATCACGGGAATTAGCGGGATTAGCACAATTTCTGGGTAAACACCAGGCGCCCAGGGTCCCAGGCAGCCACTTTCACTCCCTGAAGCTCCTCCGAGCCTTGTCAACAAGCTCACCTGGGCCCCCAGAGGCCATCTGGGGACAGCAGCGGGGGGCCGGGAGGGGGGGCGTCCCACACCTCAGCTGGGGGGGGGTGCCACGGTCTGTGCCGAAATCCCACGGGCCCCACCAAAGGCTCCACAACAGAAGGGGCTGGGAGCACAGCACTCGCCAGGGGGAGGAGGAGAGGCAACACCCCCACTGCACCTGGGGAAGTCACACTGCTCTAGCGTGTTCGAACAACTCCCCAGAGGACATGTAACCACACTGCCCAGGTTCTGCTAAGGGAAGGGGACGTGCTGGACCCGAGGCCAGGAGGAGCCCCTTTGCACTAGTCACCTGCCCTCGAGGGCCTCGGCACCTCCCGGGGGTCCTGGCAGCCCCGAGAAGCCCTGCAGGCACTCCTGGACCCTCTCCCCGAGGCTCTGATTCCACAGGTCCCGGCATAAGGTCAGGGACAAAATATGACATTCTGTAAAAAGTTCCATGGGTATTTGTGATGCACAGACAGGTTTAGAGAAACCTTCACGGGGGTGCCACTTAGAAGGTGGCTTCCAGATCATTTACAAATTATTCCAAATAATTTACAAGTTCCAGTTAATGCAAGGCTGCATGACCCCGAGGGAAAAAATACATTTTTAGCTCTGCTAACTTGGAAGCGGAAGTTGGTGTCCCTCAGGCACGGGCATGGACGAGCCACAGTGCCTCTGAGCCTGCCACCGGCACACGTCACAAATGTGTTCATGCCATGGCACAGAGCATCACCTGTGCTCACCACAGCTTAAAGTCACCATTAGACCCCAGTGACCTTGCAGCCTGAGCCGGCAAGGGAGCCCACGCATGACTATAGCACAGACGTGGCGCCTTTAACATTTGCTTATTGCTTTCAATAGCATCGGTTTCTCCCGTAACCCACCCCATGTGTTTTTATTCTCTGCGTTTTATTCTCTGTGTTCTATGTTTTTACTCTATGCATCCTCATTCCGAGGAGGGGTCCGTGGCACAGAAGAGGTTAAGAACTCTCAGGGAAAGGACTAGCTTGATGAATAAATTAATAATCAGAGCAGAATGAGCGAATCACTCCGAAACCTGCAATCCCAGACACCCTCCCGCCACCTGGCTGCTTTGAACTCCTCTAACGAGTGAGTCACAGGAATTAGAGCGTCTTCCCCGGGCGAAATCAATCTCCAGGAGAGAGATGAAACCTCGCCTCCCAGCCCTCGCAGCCACCTCGGGGCCGTGGGGTTCTCACCTCCTCTGATCTTGGCCGTGTGGCGTGTGCACCCAGACCCCACACACGGGGACACGCAAGGGCACACGCAGCAACCACGACCACATGCACAGCCACACGAGTGCACAAACACCCGGTCACATGTGCACAGATGATCCCATACCACACACACACGCATTCACACACACAGCCACACGCAGCACACACAGTTACATGCAGAGACACACAGACCCACACACACAAATACACCGGAGATAATAAGTACCTGCCCTGCCTTGATCGGACTTATTTTTAAGATCAAATGAGATAAAACAGGTGAAATTTCCCGAAGTGAAAGACGCACTGTCAGTGCAACAAAGATTAAAGATAACGATAATTACAAGCTCGTTATGACTCAAAAGAGACCAGCAGACTCCCCCGCCCCAGTTGTGGCCCCAAGGTCCTGAGGCCGCGTCCTGTACCCGCCCCAAGTGACCGAGAACCAGCCATTGGCTCTCCTATCACTTGGGCACTGCCATCTGGACCCAGGGAGTGCCAGTCCAAGACCACAGGGCAGAGGCCAGCCACACAACTGACTCTCCAGGTGAGAGGCATGAGGATGTGTGTGTCCTCGCAGCCCCACTGCCCCACCTGGGCCCAAACTGACACTTACTCCCCCCGTCTTGTAGGGGAAGAGGGAGTGGGGTGAGTGTTCCCCAGGACTACACCAAGCCGGGAACCCCCTGCTTGCCCTTCACAGCAGGAGATAAAATAATCCTATTTTAAAACAGGTATGCATTTTATTCTCCCAGCATGAGACGCGCGTAGGCTTGGACCAGTGCAGTCCACATCAGCTGTGTGTCTTTGGCGGTGTTACTTCCCCTCTCTGAGCCTCCGTTTCCTCCCCTGGAACACGGAGTCTCCTTCCTACCTCCCAGGGTGGTTGAGAGGACAGTCAACCTTTCCAGGATGGTTGTTAACACAAGTCACGGCAGCAGCCCCACAAACACTGGGTCCCCGGTGGGGGCTGGCCAGGCAGGGGAACCTCTGCAGGCAGGCACTCGTCTCCAAGAAGACATCACCTGCCTGCAGTGGCCCAGGGTGGCAGCTGTGGCTTCTGCGTACTTGCACCTGCCTGTAGGACCTCAGGCCTAAGCTGCATCTGCTTCTGACTTCTCTGTCCACCTGCCTTGTTTCTGCATGTGGGCTCAGAGCCTCTGGTGACACAGCTCCACTGAGACCCAGCAAGCAGCAAACCATCTCTAACAAAACCCAGACGAGGGGCTCCAGGCCTGGGTCCAGGCAGGGCTGGAGATGTGACTGACTTCCCACCACCAGAGGGGGTGGGGGAAGACACAGCCATGCCCCTGCCCTGTCCCCTGGCTCCTCCCTCTTCCGGTGACTTGGGGAGGACCACACACTCCTGTCTGGGCTGGCCCCCTGGTACCATCCTGGCCGGCGGTGCCCACAGGCCCCTGGGGGAGAGCAATCTTGGAAGGGGAAATCAGAGCCTGCAGGAGATCCCTGGGACCCTGGCCTGGTCAGATATGGGATAAGAGGCCAGACCATGGGGTCCCAGCTCCCTGAGCCCGTGGACAGTGAGAGGTCGTACAGTCCCTCCCAAGGTGATTGGGAACCTCGCACATATCAATGCGCACAGAATGCCGGCACGAGGTAGCTGCTCCTTACCAGGCACAGACACCTGTCTCCACGTGCGTGTGGCACATACTGTCCAGCCTGCTGCTGGGTGCACTGTGGGGACAGCAAAAGAGGACACAACTGGAAAAAAAAAGCGTTCTTCTAGAACCCCCGACCTCCCCACAGATACACCATGTGGGGCTCTCGCTACTTACTATGTGGCACAGAGGAAGAAGAGTCCCTCAAACTGCTCCATCATTCCTTGGTCCCCTGCTCTGCCCAGCAGCATCCCACCTACTAGGAGCCACATTACCGGAGAAAGGAAAGATCAGAAGCTTCCAGCACCTGTAGGTGCCCACACGAGGAGAGCTCCTCTCGTCGCGTGATCACAGTGCCAGCCACCGTAACCCTTGAGGGGCCGATATGATCCTTGCTTTACAATGAAACCCAGGCCCAGAGAGGGTGAGCACCCTGCCCAAAGTCACAGAGTTAACACGTAGCAGCACTGCTGTTCCAATGCAGGCCCGTTGGATTCTGAAGGCCACACGTTTTTTTTACTCCAACCAAATCTGCTGAGTGTGTCGAAGCTCGCCACGTGCAAGGAATATCACAGAGGGGTCAAAAGGCACAAAGCAGTTTATAAAGTTCACCGAAGGCTAAGCCGGTCTGTGCCAAATGCTAAGTAAGTAGCAGAGACTTTTGGGCCGGAGAAGCTCAGGGCTACTGACTGGGGACGTCAGAGGGGGCTTACAGGTGACCACAGATCTGCCTTGTGGCTTCAAGACAGGGAATGAAAGGTCTTGACCTTGGCCTGCAAAGGGGAGAGGGAAGGGCACTCCAGGGGCATGGAATGAATGGCCTGGGCATGTGCTCTGGGCACACTGTGGGCAGAGAGGAAAAAGAAAGGGGAGCATTCTCACAGGGAGAGAGGAGGTCTCCCTCCCAGGGACAGACCAGGTCGAGGGGGAGCTGCAGGCCCTGACAGGGTCTCTGAGAAGGGCAGGCCAGAGGGAGACAGGTTTAGGAAGAATGCACTTCCTTGCTTCCTGGGTCTCGAACCCACTTCGGCCATGCAACAGGGCCAGCCCGGGTCCCACCAACCATCCCAGCTGCTTCCAGAGGCTTCAGACTAGAGGCCTGAAAAGCTGGGGGATGGGGGCAAAACCCTCACCCTCCCATCATGGCCAGGGTGGGGGCCCAGGCAAACATCACTCTCCTAGCGGGTGCACCTGCTTCTTTATCACTCCTCGAATGGATTTTTCCAAGTACGAAAGCTCCCTAATTTGCCCAGCCCCTGGGCTCCCTGGCTTTCAGGAAAACAGATAATTAACCCTAATTCACTGACTTGCTGGGCCGGAACGGCAGCCAGGGAGGGCCCTGATGGGAAATGCGGGCCCCTGCCGGGGCAGCCAGCCTCAGATAAGGAGAGATGGGTATCAGGACTGGAGCTGGGCAAGAGGCTTTTTTTTTTCCCCTGGGAAGATACGGGTAAGAGCTACTTCGTGATTGACACTTCAGATGGCATCGAAATGGCCTTTCGCTTGCATTTGGGTTTTTTTCCCTCAAAGTACCAGGTCATGTCCATGCCCCCTGGCCTTGCATCATCCCCATGCTGTCCTGCCCAGAACATTCTTTCCTCTCTGCTCTACACAAGGAAGCCGTGCTGTAAAACCCAGGAAGCCTGCCCTAATGGACTCCCACCCAGGGTCCTGCTCGAACCCGACCAACCTCCCCGTGCTGCTTCTGAAACTTTCACGACACTCCCCGCTCATATCCGCTGCAGGCACGTGCAGAGGGAGCACGCTGAGCGAGGACTCCGGAGAAAACTGACCACATTAGAATCCCAGCTCCACGTCAAGCTACGGACAAGAACATACTTCTCACTGAGCCTCAGTTTTCCCATCTGTGTAATGGGGGTGACACAGCACCTCCCTCAAGGTAAGGATCAGAAGCACATGCGTGCCCCAGCTCAAACGAACGTTCGCTGCAATATCGTGTCAGCCCAGGCAAGCCTGCCCACCTGCGGCAGGAAGACCCGGCCTGGGCAGGGCTGGGGGGCCAACCCACCCACAGGAGGGGCTGTCAGGGACTGGACGAGGCAGCCCCGTCACAGCCCCTTCCTCTCTCTCCCTCTACACACCCAAGTGCCTGTGCCTCTGGGGTCTCACGTGCAAGCTCTCAGGTTGGCACCTTTGTGTAATGTGCCATCCTGCTTGACTGCAAAGGCCTATGGTCCGTCCCCTTCCTCCGTGTCGAAGTCCACCTCCATGGAGAGCAGCAGAAGCTCCAGAGGACCGGGGTCTCTCTCTCACCCCCGCCCCCCCGCCCCCAACCAGCACAGCGCCAGCAGAGGCAAGCTCCCAACTTGGCTCCCATGAGGAGGCCGCCGTCTGCGAGGCGGACAAGGGGCCCGCTGTGCGGCCGCCCCGCCAGACCCAGATATTTTAACAGCTGCATTGTGTGTTTCTGAGGCGCAATTCCTGAGCGGGGAAGAAAAACAAGCTTCGCCTCTGCCCCAAGGAGGGAAAACAGACTGCCCCAGGCAGGCCGCAGGCAGGGGAGAAGGGCTCCGCGGGGGCCCAGGGCTGCAGAGGGCATGACCGGGAACAGGCCTGACACACAGCAGCTGCGGGCAGCAAGGCCCCCCGTGTGGACCCCCTTCGCCCAAGACTTGGGGAGGGAAGGCAGGGACAGAGGCCCAGCAAGTGGAGTAAATCCCCCGAAGGAAGCTCTGAGAAGGGAAAAGAGAACCGGAAAGGCAGGAGGGGGGGGTGCCTACAGGATAAGGTACAAATCCCCACCAAGGCCCCACCTTGGGATTTACCCACCTGCAATGCTATTTCCCCAGAGCCTCTCCTGCTGAGCACCCCCCCACCACCACCACCTAGGTTAGGGGTCAGTCCTAACTCACGCCCTCTGAGGTCCAGTTCCCATATTGCTGTGTTTTAAGTACCTGTTTCCACGTCTGTTTCCCCTTTACGCTCACCCCAGATGCAGACGCATCAACATTTGATCCTGACTCAACGCACAAATGCTCCCTGGCACAGAGGCCTGCGGGACTCCCCTCCCCTCCCCTCTCTTGGCTTCCCCCCAGGCCTCGATCCCCACAAGGTCAGGGCTGCACCGGAGACCCATCAGCCCTCTGGGGGTGACGGGCTGAGAGCCAGGTGGAAGATGAGCAGAGGCTGGCTCAGGTCAGGGGCAGGTGCTAGAATCAACTTGTAATGTCTGCGGACGCCAGCACTGACGGGAAAGTCTTCAGGGCAAAACCGCTTCGGGCATGTGAATGCACTCCTTTCCTTAAAGTATAAACTCCTTGAGCTTTTTGGCTTTCGGTTTGGAGGGGGCGAAGGTGCAGCTGTCTTCGGTCGTCCTGAATCTGAGTCCATTCAACACTAGCCACTTCCACCAGGCTGTCTCCCTTCAACCACAACGAGATCCAAGTCGTATACCTGAGGCGCACTGGTGGAGAAGTCAGTGCCGGGTCTGCCCTGGTCCCAAAGATCGGCCCCCTGGGTCTGTCTCCAAAAAAAGGGTTGGTGATGCCATCGCCAAGGCAACTGGTGACCGGAAGGGTCTACGGATTACGGTGAAACTGACCATTCAGAACAGACAGCCCCAGATTGAAGTGGCACCTTCCTGCCTCTGCCCTGATTATCAAAGCCCTCAAGGAACCACCAAGAGACAGAAAGGAGCAGAAAAACAGTAAGCACGGTGGAATTATCACTTTTGATGAGAGCGTCAACATTGCCCAACAGATGCGGCGCCGATCTTTAGCTGGAGAATTCTCTGGAACCATTAAAGAGATCCTGGGGACTGCCCAGTCCGTGGGCTGCAATGCTGATGGCCGCCACCCTCATGACATCATAGATGACATCAATAGTGATGCGGTGAATGCCCAGCTAGTGAACAATAACAACAACTGAAAATATCGCAATAAAGGATCATTTGGCAACCAATGGAAACAAACAAAATACACTAAGCTCCTTGAGCACAAAGACTTTGTTCCACATAGTGTGTAGCCCTCAAGTCGATAAATTACTGCGCACCTACTGTGTGTGGGCACACACCATTCTCAAGGCAAGTACAAAATCAAGTGTTTTCTGCTTAAAGGGTGCTACGTGAGTCATCACGCACTCAGAGGCGCTATTTTCTCCAAGTGGAATTGTAGGCCAGGGAGTGGCGTTTTGGGGTCAGAGACGTGGTGTGGGTGGCTTTTCCACATCCTTCCAGTCATCACCCAGATCACAGCCTCTAGAGGATCGGGGGACTCAGGCCTTCACCCAGATCGGGGGTGGCGAATCTCACTTCTTCAAACACCTTGACATAAGTGACCCAAGTCACAAGGCTGTCCTGAGGAGGGGACTGGGCAGTGATGGACCCCCACCGGCGGTTCTGGGCTGGCTTTGGGGAAAGGAAGCTCTGTTTGTCCACTGCTGCCCCTTGGAGCTTAGGGATGGGCTCTGGGGTTTGCTGAGTTGGTTCAGAGTGAAAAGAACCTACATCTGGGGTCTCTGGTGGCTCAGTCAGTTGAGCGTCCGACTCTTGATTTCAGCTCAGGTCATGATCCCAGGGTCGTGGAGCCCTGTGTCGGGCTCTGTGCTAAGCATGGGGCCTGTTTGGGATTCTCTCTCTCCCTCTCTCAAAATAAATAAATAAACATTAAAAAGAAAGAAACAGGGGCACCTGGGTGGCCCAGTCGGTTGACCATCCGACTTCAGCTCAGGTCATGATCTCACAGTCTGAGTTCGAGCCACGCATCGGGCTGTGTGCTGACAGCTCAGAGCCTGGAGCCTCCTTCAGATTCTGTGTCTCCCTCTCTCTCTGCCCCACCCCTGCTCATACTCTGTCTCTCTCTGTCTCAAAAATAAATAAAAGCATTAAAAAAATTTTTTTTAAAAAGAAAAGAAACAAAGAAACAAAGAACCCCCATCTGATTTCTGTGCTTCAGCCCTACCAAAGACCAGTGAGATTATGAGGCCGCCTGGCAGGGACCCACACCAGGGCCAAAACCACCTCTTTCGAACCCCATCAGCCTTCTCCCTCTGGCACCAAGAATGGCCTCCAGATTTCACCCCATCCAGCCCCCTGCCCACGCAGCTCAGATGCAGAGCTGCCAATGATGGAAACGAGTTGTCCCCGAGCTCCTAACCAGTTTATTCCTCAGCCAGCTGGTCTCAGCTACCGTATCACCCTCCCAGCCCCAACCACCACCCCCACCCCGACCCGCTGTGCGACCCTGGATTAGTATCCCCCCATCTCTGGGCTCAGTACGCCACCTATGAGAGGGGCAGGCTGGACCCCCAGGGAGTGCGTGTCACAGCCCAACTGGGTGGAAAAAGGAATCTTGGCACATGGGGAGCACAGACAGGCTCCACGCGAATGGGCCCAAGCCACCTGCATCCATGAACCAGCAACCCTATGGCGGAACGCCAACAATCTCTGAGGCTGGAGGTCACCTGCCCACAGATGGTGCCGGGCCAGGAGGCGGGGAGCAGGGTGGCGGGTTGGAAGGCTGGCTGCAGATTCAGGGTAGCTACTGTGCCTCTCAAGGCTCCGGCAAGAACCAGGCGGGTGGGTGGCCTGGCATCCCTGGTTCGGGCTGTGCAGCACACCGCTCTGACTTGCCCGGCCACGGCCCTCCCCACACCTCCCAGGCAATGTCCTCACTCAGCTCTTCTGTACCTCTTCCAGGCTCAGCCAGTGGCTTTCCCGGGCTTTGCCAGGAACCAACGGCCAGCACCACCCTGGCGAGTGAAGCCAACAGGAACAGCCTGCCTTTGGCTGGCATCTTGGTGCTGGAGGTGGAAGGAGGGCATCCCAGGCCCACCTGCCAAGCTGCCCCTTCAGCCCTGCCGGGCCCCAGCCTCTCCCAGGTTTTGCTCTCCCACTTTCACTCCTGGGAGCCCATCAGCTCTCGCACACCTTTCTCGTCTCCTGGTGGTCACACATCCCAGCCTAAATCAGGTGTCTGGGCCCCCGGGATCGGTGACCTAACATCCACTCCAGCCCCGTGTGGGCCAGCCGCAGCCTGAGTGCCTGTCCACTTAGGGAGGCGGGGGAAATTCCAAGGGCTCCATGACTCGGCACGGGCGTGAGGTTCTTCATGCGGGTGGTGCATGTTCCCGGGGGCCTACCGTATGCGACACATCGGGCTGTGTCCTTGACTACAGAGGTGAATTAAACACAGTGCTATTCTCCCACAGTCCCCAGCCCAAGCAGGGAGATAGTCATCAAGGGAACTGGATAGTGATAATACAGAATAAGCTTCATGGTAGAGAGAGAAACTCAAGGGGCCCTAGGGAGCGTTGGCTAGCCCGAGGGAAGTCAGGGAAGGCTTCCTGGAGGAAGGAGTGAATCCACATTTTCGAAGGGAGGGCAAGGCAGGTCTGGAATGGTCTACTAAAGCAGAGGGGACTGCAGCAGATAGAGGACAGTGGTCTGGGTGTTGAGCAGCAGGCAGGGTGAGCACTGACCCTTGGTGGCTCCCACTGCCTACGGGAGAAGGCCCAAACTTCCCATCAGGGCACGTCACGGCACGCAAAACCTCGGCCCTCCCTGCCTCCTCGACCTCATTTCCACCAACGCAGACCTCACCCCTTACACGACCCCGGAAATCTGTGACCCCCAGACCCTGCTTGTCAGGCCTCTGCGCTCATGCTCTTCCCCCAAAACACACATCCCTGCCTCCTCTGCCTGATTAACTCCTGCTTATACCTTTTTTTTTTTTTAATGTTTATTTATTTTTGAGAGGGAGAGAGACAGAGTGCGAGCAGGGCAGGGGCAGAGAGAGAGGGAGACACAGAATCGGAAGCAGGCTCCAGGCTCTGAGCTGTCGGCACAGAGCCCGACTCGGGGCTCGAACTCATGAACCGTGAGATAGTGACCTGAGCCGAAGTCAGAGGTGCACTTAACGAACCGAGCCACCCAGGTGCCCCCTTCCTGCTTATACCGTTAAGGGTAAGGCTGGTGTCACTTCCCCCGGACTGGCACAGTGCTCCCTCAGGTCCCCACGTCAGCCTGGTCCCACAGCACTGCACTCCGGGAGACATTTCAACCCTCTGCTTCACCATCCGATCCCTGGGTGGTTTGGCTCTTGAACTTTCACCCCCAGCCCCAGACACATCACCAGGCACACAGTCAGCATCCCGTAAATGTGCAGCGAGAGCTGTCATAGTGAACCCAGTGTTCTGAAGTCAGCTGCCTCCTAAACCATCCCCCACACCGTGTCCACTAGCGGCTGCCACACAGTAGGCAGCTGGTCATGGTCATTTAACTGACCCCAGAGAGCCTGACTGAAAGACGAAGCCCAGCTGGTTGCTTGTACCTTAGAAGGTGCCAGACGGAACTCGCTGGCTTCTGACAACAAGAACGAAAACAGAAAAACAAAACAAAATACAACCCCCCCCCCCACTACCTAAAACCATACCATTAGAGAGTCATCTCTTGGAAGCTTTTCCATTTCCAAGAACAGCCTATTAAAATGCAAACTGTCCCGGAAATAAGGTCAGGCCTTCAGTGCCTGTCATATGAAAAGTTCATTTCTTGAAGGAGAGGGGGACCGAGCGGAGAGGGCTGGAGGGAGGCAGCGGGAGGGGAGTAAGGGGAGACTGTGTGGGGACGGGATGGGGCGCCAAAAACACAGCACCGTTTTGCTGACGGCTGTCCTTGGCTCTCACTGCCGGTCCACACCCTCCTGATAAAAGGAACGTCTCTTTGCTTGTTCCTGCACTTCAGCGTTTCTTGGCATGACACCATATGCAAAATTAAGTGGCTTTGTAGTGTGGGCTGCTTGTTCTTTTCCCTCCTTTGGATGAAGCTCTCCAAGGCACACTCAATCAAGCCCCTTTTGTTCCCCAGGCCTTTTGAAGGCTTCCGGAGAGGAAATGAGAGCGCTCTTTAAAGCCCAAGTCGACACGCAGCCCTGCAAAATCAGTCTCCCTGCCAGCCCTGCCCCCCTGGGCCTGATGTGCAAGTCGAGGAGACATGGGTGGGCTCCCTGACCAGGACTGTCCCTGGGAAGACGCTCAAGGAGGTCCCCAGCTCACGTGAGACGCCACGGTGACACGATGGATTTCCTCCAGTGAGGGGAGCCTTCCAAACTGGCAAGAAGCTACAAAGGGGGCCACAGGTTTAGGCGGCCCTTGGTCACGGGCCTGTCACCCACAGTCATTTCTGGGAGCACGGTTCCCCACCCCAGGTCACGTCTGGTGACTGCGGGGCTTCACACCCTATCTTGGGGTCTGCACGTGGAAGGGGCAGTCCAAGCCTTCCCGTTAGCCTGGACCCCAGGACTTCTTCCATGATGGCATCATGCCCCATCCCTCCATGGACACAGTTGGCCAAGGGATCCTGCCAGGCAGGGAGCCTCTTGGGGGCCCAAGGCGTCCAGCAGACAGCCTCCCATCCCACTCAGGGATCCCCTACAGCAGCAGTTAGCAACTGGGGGCGAATGTGCCCCTCAGCGACATGTAGCAATGTCTACAGATCTCTGTCACTGTTCCCAAATTGCGCTGCCAGCAGCTAATGGGTAGAGGCCAGCGATGATTCTAGACGTCCTACAGTGGTCAAGACAGCTCCCCACAACAGAGAATTATCCCGTCAAAATGTCTATGATGCTGCGATTGAGAAACTCGAACTAGAATATTCCAGACACTTCGTCATCCAACCTCTGCTTGAATACTCCCATGGATGAGGAGCTCACTACCTTATGCTATACGGAGAAGCGGTGCAGGGAAGACCTGTATCTGAAGCCTGGTTCAGCTTCTTGCTGGAAGCTATGGGCAAATGACCCAGCTTCCTCTCACCTCAGCATCTCTTCATGGAAAATGGAGCCAGGAATTCAATGTTCCAGAATCGTTATGAATGACTGCATGACTACAAAATATCCAGTACAGTGCCTCACACACAGAAGGCACCTCCACCAAAGGAGACCTGCTCCGTGGTGTCTGATTTCAGAATATGCCAGACAGTAAACACCAGCTATCCCAGTGACTGCCGAAAGGCCACCGCCTGCCAGAAAACATCTAAGTCCCCGGCCTGCCTCACTGTCATGAATAAGGGATATGCAAGGTGTCCACTGCAGGGTCAGCTAGACTTGCAAAACCCTGGGCAGCAGCCTCCACGCTAACAGGAAAGAAATCGTTCTGAATCCACTGGTATTACAGCAAAACAATGGAAAAGGACCGCAGCTATTCGGTTTTAGGTCGTTGTTATAAAGACATGAAAAGACAGAAACGTTTAAGATCATACGGTGGATGAAAATAAAACCAAGGTGAATGCATACTTAACGCAACTAGGAGAATAAACCATATGTACAGGGAGAGACAACAGACAGAAAAAAATGTTGTGTTAGGATAATGGGATTTGGGTCACGTTGGGCTTTTGGCAACGTTCTTTAACATAACATTGCTTTTCCTTATTATATATTATTATATTATACATTATATTCCTTATTCCTTATAATTATATTCCTTATAATATTCCTTATTATATAATAAAGTGCTCCTTATTAAAATCTATAGAGAAAACAATAAGAGAAACTACAAATGTAGCCTTACTTCTTTTTTTCTTTAAATGTGTATTTATTTATTTTGACAGTGAGCGAGCACGAACGGGGGAGGGGCAGAGAGAGAAGGAGAGAGAGAATCGCAAGCAGGCTCTGCACCATCAGTATGGAGCCCAACGCGGGGCTCGAACTCACGAACCATGAGATCGTGACCTGAGCTGAAATCAAGAGTCAGACCCTTTACCGACTGAGCCACCCAGGTGCCCCTGAAATATAGCCTTATTTCTGACCATGGAGGAGAAACCTTAGGTAACATCCTGGGCCAGTTCCTTGGGGAGCTTCCGGGCTTCAGAATGGGGGTGATGCCTCCAGTGCTCTGACTCCAGAGGGCAGAGGGAGCAGGTCTGCCCGCCCAACTCCTCTGCCTGCAGGGTGACTCCCGTTCAGCATCCACCAGAACAAGTTGCACTCCCAGCTCAGCTCTGATTCGTCACTACCCCTGTCCCTAGAGGAGAAATCCAGAGTGGGGCCTGGCCGCTCTCCACAGCCCCCATGGGGTCCAGCATCCACCACCAGGGCGCCTGGGTTCCCATCCTAAGTGAGGACCCTTCCCTTGGAGGCCAGGAACTGGGCTGAAAGATTCTCTCCTGATGAGGCTGCAATTCGGAGGGCAGGCCCCAGGCTGGACCCAAACGCTGGGGAGCACCCAATTAATTTGTCAAAAATGTTTTGAGGGTGCCTGATTGTCTCAGTAGATGGAGCATGTGACTCCTGATCTTGGGGTCATGAGTTCGAGCCCCAGTTGGGTGTAGAGATTATTAAAAAAAAAAAAAAACACGACCCTGCAAAAATATATATATTTGGAAAAAACCCTCAGAATCTCTGTCTCCCCACAACATGAAAAGACAGCTACTCCCTCTATATCTGCCCTCTCACCAAGGGTTCACTCCAGCTGTCCTCAAAGCAAATATGTAAAAGCCGAGAATTGTGTTAGCTGCTTCATTTCCCCTTGTGCTTTGCGGCTGAGGCCCCATGAGGGCTGGGGTGGACCAGGAGAGGTGGGGCCTGTGCTGAGACCCCCTGAACTACACGTGGACCCTGCCCACCTCTCCCTCCGGCACCTCGTCCTTGCTTCTGGGAGAGACAAGGGCCGCGGAGTGCTGGACATGGAAGGGCCCAGAGAGAAAGCAAAAGGGCGAGATAAGGCAAAGTGGGGATGCTTTGGGGAAGAGGAGGCAGGAGCTGATATTATAAAGAAAACACCTGCTTCCTCCCTCGGAGGGGACTGGACGCACCTTATCACCTCTCCAAGACCCGAGGAGGAGACCTCAGGAAGAATAATGAGTTCAGGGACTGCGTTTGTACTCCCGATGGGAGGACAGAATCACGGAGCGTAAAAGGAGAGCCCCCAACGTTAAAAGCCACAGTGCTGTTTTACAGCGCACCCTGGAGCCCATCCACCTGCTGCCGCTGGATACCTGCAAGGCAGATGCCATCAGCCCACCTCATAGGTAAGAAATTATGCTCAGGAGGATCCAGCAGCATGCCCAGGGTGACATCCTCCCTCGATCCCCCTGCCTCCTGGCACAAAAAAGGGTGCTCCTGCCAGTAGGCCCTGCCTTTCCTGTATCTCCGCCTCCCCAGTGTCTGAGTTCCGTTTTCCTGGTTCCAAGAAGCTTGGTTAAAAATGGGGATGTTTTCGAGGGGCACCTGGTGGTTCAGGTGGTAAAGCACTTGACTCTTGATTTCAGCACAGGTCATGATCTCACGGCTCGTGGGTTCGAGTCCCTAGTCGGGCACAGAGCCTGGTTGGGATCCTCTCTCTCTCTTCTCTTTCTCTCTCTCTCTCTCTCTCTCTGTCTCTGCCCCTCCCCTGCTTTCATGCATGCGCTTGCTCGCTCTCAAAATAAATAAACTTAAAAAAATGGAGAGATCCAGGAAAACTGAGGTGGAGATACCAACACCCGTGGAGTGCCTTCCCATACGGGAGTCCCTCACATGTCACCTCACTTCCACCTTCCTGCATTTTGACCTCCCATGAGGATGGTTCTTTAATGATCCCATCGTAGAGACCAGTAAACTGAGGCCCAGAGACACCAACAGCAAACTGCCCAGAGCCACAGAACCGGGGCAGGTGCGGTCAGGTTGGGCTCCAGCCCTGTTCTCCTCAGGAGCGTCACACCCACCTTGTCAGAGGCCGTTTGCCCACGTTCGTCCCCACTCAAGAGACTGAGTGGGGAGATGTCAAGGAGGCTGGGGAGGGCCAGGCTGAGCGGCAGCAGCGGTGGGCACTTGGCTTCTGTTTTCATCTCATCTCCCGACAGGCCCAGAAAAGGGCACAGCTCATCGTGACAAAAAGGGGTTCATGGCAAGGGCCGATGAGGAGTGCAGGGCAGGTGAGGGAAACACTGAAGCCACTTGGGACTCGGGAGCATCAGGGCAGAGGGTGAGCCAGCTCCGGGCCCTGGGACAGCTGGGGGTGCCGTGGCCGTGGTTGGCCAGCAGCCCGACAGCCATGGGTAGAGGTGGATTGATGGGTCACTGCACTAATCTCCTGAGAAAAGGCCAGAAACCCTCCAGAGAGCTTGACATCCAGGCCCCCTGGGGCTAGAGTTTGCATGGGCTCCAAGGTCCGGAGTGCAAGGACGGAGCCACAGAGCAGGCCAGGGACGGGCTGGTGCTGATGAAAGCCCATGGAAATCAGAGGGCTGAGAGACCAGCCCCCTAAGCCTGTGGGAGCCGGGGAAGAACCAGGGAAGCAGAGGCCCGGCTGCCAGGTCTGTGCCCGACACATCACCACGTCTGAGGGACAAGCCATGGAGACAGAAAGAGGACCCAGGAGCCCGGACCCCAGAGCCTGCCCCCGCAGCAGCACTCAAAGCAAGGCCGGCAGGTCGCCGGCAGGAAAGGAGAGACGGAGCCCTGACAAGTGCAGGTGGCAGGGGACAGCGGCAGAGCAGGGAGCAGAGCACACAGAGCCCCGCCAGCGTCCAGGCTGCAGGCAGGGAGAGCACACGCTGGGCTGGAGTCTGGGTCTTCTTCCGAAGGAACTGGGGAGCTATCTAAGGATAGCAAAGGAGTGACATGGTCAAGGTGAATTTACACAGCGAGGTCTGGCATCACGGTACAAATGCTCCTTGCTGTTGGGCAAACCTATAGCATGTTCTCGATGGCCCTTGGATTGCCCACACTTTACCTCCTGGGCCAAGCCCCTGACCCTGCAGTTTCTGAGCCTTGCAGGAGGTATCCAGAAGTCAGGGTGGGCTGGAGGGCAGGCCCAGCAGCAAATGTCAGTGTCACTGTGATTCCTGTTGAAGGAAGGACGGGGTCATCTACACTGAGGTTGCTAGAGGCTCACTCCTCCCTCCAGGGCCACGTAGAAGAGGCTCACCTGAAAGGGACCTTCAGAGAGGGCGATGGGGATATGGACCAAGGGGACAGCGTCCTCCTCCTGAGAGGGGACAGCTTGGCTGGGGTCAAGCCAATGAGGCTCCCAGGCCCGCATCCCCTCAGATCCCACACCAGCTGCCTGCTGGAATCACCCCGTTCCTGTTGGGAAAGGGGAGCAAATGGTAGCCACCCCCGGGGTCCCTGCAAAGACCTCCCAGTGTCTGCCCTGAGCTGTTGTGGGTCTGTCTCCCTCTCCCTTATCTCACTCTCTTTCATTCCTGTTTTTCTCTCCTCCTCCACCTTCCCTCGCCTCCTTCTTTCGCATCCAGCAGAGGGACAGCCAGCCGGGGCCCTTCAAGTCAGTAGGGACAGTGGTCTCTGCTTATCAGAACCAAAGAATGTTAGACGGCACACAGCTGGCCGCGGCCTCCAACCCCCTAGCCAGAGCGCAGCAATTAGACCTTGGTCTGAACATGTCTGCCACACCAAACTCAAGGAGAGTCCGCTTTCAAGCTGCTAAAGTGTGTGTGTGTGTGTGTGTGTGTGTGTGTGTGTGTGTGTGTTCACAACAGGATTCCCTTTTTATGGTAACTGCTAAGTAAGACCTGAGTGATAGATGTCCTTCCGAGACCCAAGAAACCCAAAGGTATTTACATACTAGGAAGAAAAAAAATGTTCTGCGGAATCCACATTCCTTCACCATGCAGTGATGTCTACTGAGCTGAAAAAAAAAGATGGGTGTTGTTTTCTTCCCCCATTTGCCTAGGCACAAACATCCCACACACACATGCACATGCACACTCGCGCACACACACATATGTGCACACATATGTACACTCTCTGCCCCCAGACAGCTCAGACCTGCACTCGCCTGGGTTCGGAAAGGAAGCGGAGCATGAGGCCCCGGAAGGCAGGACGGCACAGGGGTCAGGAGCAAGGCTCAGGGATGGGCCGCCTCGGAGCCTAACCCCTGCCCTGCCCGTTTGCTGTGTGCCCTTGGGCCAGCTTCCCCTCGGAAAGGGGAGTTCAACTGCAGACTTGCTATGCCGAACAGAGAAAGGCCTGGGCAAATGTCGACTGTGACCAGTACTGAACCAGAAGAGGCTAAATCCTATTGCTGGCAGGAAGGACCAGACCCTCCAGAAAACAGCTCTGGATCTCTCAGGCCTTGTTCCAGGCTGGTCCACATCCCAACTCCTACTCCGAGTCTGGTGTTTGGACTTTCTGGCACTTTCTACCAGGCGCCGCCCTGCTCCACACCTGCAGTGCCCAAGGCCGCCCTTGGGGACCTGACAGGACAGGGACCGGCTGCGGGGGGCCTGGCCCCAGGGGCTCCCACACTCCCCTGTGTGAGACCCATTGCCGGTAGGATTTCACAGGCCACAGCTTGTGCTGGGAGGCAATGGGGCCGGCAGCCTTTCCAGAGGGGACCTGGAGAAAACTGCTCCACCAACCTGAGCCACAGTTCTCAGATTTGTAAAATGGAGGGATAATCATACTGATGTCATAGGATGGAGGGGAGGCATGTCCGTCTGTCTGTCAGTGCCTTACACAGCCAGGGCACATAAGCACTCAGCACAGCACTGGCCTGATGCCGCCTTGATTTTTATGTCACGCGGGGAAGGGCGTGGGTGTATGCGGAGAGGAGTTTCTGCTCTTGCCTGTGCCTTGCGCTGCCCTGACAGCCTGGCCCCTGGGACAACCCCTCTGGGGCCTCTTAACCCGGATCCTCTAGCTTCTATTTCCTCTGAAGCATCCCCCCCTCCACCCCCCTCCTATCCTCCAGGCAAGGGCGGTGGCCCAGGTGCCCAAGGCAAGCTCGGGCTGGACCCAGGGCCATGCTCCCTCCTTCTACCCAACACTTCCAGGCACGACCCGGGGCAGGTGTGTGTCACAAAGCCTCCGATGTTTCCAATCCTACCTGGTAGCTGTCCTGTCACAGCTCTCGAGAGCTGGACAAGCAGTCCAGAGGCCCCAGGTTTGTGTGGCAAAGGGGGCCGGGTCCTCCAGCGTCTCACCAGCGTCTCACCGGGCCTACCTGCCTGGAAGCCCCTGGACATGCCTCCCACATACACACTGAACACAGGCAGACGGGTCCTGAGGCAACTTCACCCCCAGCCACGCACAGAATCGGGAGTCTCTTATGTGCCTGTGCCTCAGATGTCCCAGAACCTGGGCAGGGCTGCCGGCCAATGCCACTCACGGACCTGAGACCAGGGCTCGGCCCAGCGCCGACGTCACCTGCCCTGGGAACCTGGCAGACAGCCCACTTTTCTCCCCTAATTATTTTCTTTGGCTGCGTGGGCGTGGCATGAGCTAAAGAGATTGAATCAGGACCGACAAGGGGAGCAACCTGATTCACAGGAGAGATGGGACAGGGTGAGGAGGTGACCATGGGTTCCCAGAGACTGTGGGGAGGGCCAGGGAGCCCAGGGCTGCCAAAGAAATGGGTGCCTCGTGACCCGAGGAGGAGGCTGGGGGCGGGGAGGCCAGGGCACCCCTTGCCACCCTGGGCTTTGATGACCATCACAGGGATCTTTCACTCAGTGAGGAAAGTCTGGCCCGGGAGGCCTCGAGGTTTCAGGAGGAGAACCCATCAATTAGGTGGCCACGCGGCTCTGTTTGCACTGGGCACTTCGAGAACTTCCCTCCTCCCAACCCGTCAGGTCCTGCACCATTGGAACCGTGCCAGCTGCTGCGTGCGGCCAGCCTGATGTTCCATGCCACTGGCTCGCCCCTGGTCAAGCCGTGCCGCCCAGCCAGTGAGAGCTGCCTGCGCCCGCCACCCCCCCACGACCCCCAGCGGCTTCTGCACCCCTGAGAGTCTCTAAGCTCCCCACCCTGTCCATGCGGGGCTCAGATGCCCCAACCTACAGCCCAGATGCACTCCTCACTGCTCCCCCAAACAGGACATCTACTTGGAGGAAATGTCTGCCCAGGACCCCAAGCGTATCTACAGCTGCTGCTGTACTCCCTGCATTTCTGCCCCCCAGGCTGTGTCGGGTGCAGTCTGCTGGTCCACGGGGGGCACCGCACACCAGACCCCTGGCTGCCTCCCAGCCCCCACCCCCCTCTCAAAGCCACACTCCGGGAGATGCACCAGCAGCCCCACACGCATGGCAGGAGCTTGGGCAGAGAGCGCTGACCACGGGGACCTGTCACCACCTCCCCTTCCCTGCCTCATTCCAGTGCTCACACACACACACACACACACACACACACACACACACGCCTACTTGCACGCAGACTCACGCTCACTCACATAAACTCCGACTCGACTCACACACACACACACACACACACACACACACGTGTATACTCACCCTATCACTTATACACAGTCACACACTTATGCTCACCCTGGTTCATGCTTACACTCACAACGCTCGTTCACAAACATTCACACGTACACGCACACTCACAGGAACCACTGAGAGTGCCGCCCCCAGTGTTGGACACCCTGGGCCCTCCCCGCCAACACTGCCTCCGCTCACTGTGGGGGAGGTGGCAGGGCGAGGTCCTTCTGGAAAGGGAGGCTCCCTGGCTGTGACAGGATGGGCCATCCGGGTGGGAGAGGCATTGGCTTGGGGGCAGAGAACCCCTTGCTCGGGGCTCCCAATGAGGTCCCTTAGGCCACCAGCCCCTGCCACACAGGCTGGGTCCAAAGGCCCCAACTGGCTGGACCCTTCCTTCAGCCCCAACTATCTCCTCTGGCGCCTTTAGGGAGAACACCTGCCAAGATGCCCCCACCCCCTGCTTGGACCCACACCTGTGGAGCCCCTACACCCCACCCTTGCCTTTGGACCTCACAGCTTCCTGCTCACACAGAGGTGGGCTGGACCCGGGGGACCGGAGACCAGTGTTAAGCCCAGAGTTGGCCAGGCCCCCTGCATCCCACCCTCCATCCTCGGGACCCAGCTTCCACCCCAGACTCATCAGGTGCTTGCAACACGGGTCAGACTCCTTCCTCCCACCCATCCCCTTGCAAGCGTGTCGAGGGCAGGGGAACAGGCCCAGGGCCTAAGGAGGGCCAGGAGTCTGCTGGGAAACGCAAGTTAAAAATACCTGCCCGTTCCAGCCACCACACACGCTGGGGCGAGCGGGCAGGCCAGGGCCGTCCCCACTCCCGTGAGCCTTCCCTGGGAAGTGAGCAGGCGGGAACCCGACCAGGGGCCGACCTCCCCACTGTGGCATCCTGGGGCTGGGACTATGTCCTGGTCACTTCTGAGCCCCCAGCACAGGCCCCTCGCAGAGGAGGCCTCCTTCAGCTTTTCTGAAGCAGCAAATGCATGGGTCTCTCGCCCAGTCTAGAACACACCTCAGCTCACAACTCCTTCATCAGGCCCCGGGACTCCCTCTGCCTTCAGCATCACACTCCCAGATCACTGCCTAGTATTTTCCAACTGAAGGGAACCCGTGGAGCCTGTCACCAAGCCCCTCATCTTACAGAAGACGACCTGAAGCCCAGACAGGGGGAGACACTCTCCCAATGCTGCACAGCAGGGCCAGACCAGAACTCACCACCTACTCCTAGCCCCAGCCCTCCCTTCATAGTACACCCAAGGCTTGGGATAGTTGGGGAGGCAAGGAAGTGAAAGGTGGGTTGGAGGCTAGAGCAGTACTCGGCCACCCAACCCCAAGACCCTCAGGCCTCATCACTGTCCAGCCTGTGTCAGGTGATCGCCGGGGACAGGCACTGGCAGGCCTCTCCCACCCAGAAAGGAGGCAGGGACACGACCAACACCCCAGCGCAGCAGGTGCTTCGGAGGCAGATGGGGGAGCCCACGATTGGGCCATAATGCGTCCCCACGGCCCATGGGGTGTTTCCTGGGGAGGAGGGCTCAGCTTTCACCAGCATCTCCATGACCTACTGCTACAGAAACTGCCCTGGACCGAAGTCCCGGGTTCTAGAAACCTTGACTCTCACTCCTGTGCACCTGTGTGACCTTGTCAACAGCAGAGGACCCTGACCTCACCCAGAGCCCCCCAGAGCCTGAGGCTACAGACCTTCCCAGTCCCCAGCAGGCCTCCCTTTAAAAGGTGACAGACTGCAAGGCGTCAGTCTAGCAGTCAGACAGAACTGGATTCCGAAGCTAGATGGGGCATCTTACGAGCTGTGTAACCCAACCTTTCTCAGTTTCCCTCATCTGGAAATTGAGCATAGCATAACCTGCGCAGGGAAGATTAAATGTGTCAATCCGTGTCAGGACTAGTGCCCAGCAGGTACTCAGTGCCCCTGCTTCCGCCCATCTCCCACCTTCCCAGGCATCTCATGGAGGTGGCCTGGGCTCAGGAGCTGCAGGTGATAGAAAACCGGCACCCAGCTGAGCCCCAACCCCTCTCGGGGAGCCTGCTGGAACTGTGTCTTGCTGACAGGACAGTCCCAGTCCCGGGCAGAGCTGAGCAGGAATTAGTACCTGCCTGGGCGAGAGACTGAGAGAAGGCCCAGGGGCCAGGGGCCAGGGGCCATGGAATACAAAGTGACAGGAGCCCAGGGAAAGGGTGAGGTCTGCTATTCCACGGGCTGGCATGTCTCAGCCACAGCCACAGCCACAGCCACAGCCACAGCCACAGCCACAGCCACAGCCCGTGCTCAATGTGCCCATGCTCTGGGCCAACATACGTGAGCCGTTCGGCCTCACAGTCTCCCCAGGGGGAGGTGCTATGATTCCCATTTTACAGAAAAGGAGACCCGAGGCACCTTGCTCAAGTTCACACTTGAAATTCAAGTCTACGGGGCGGCCCAGATCCCAAGCTCTCAATCACTGTGCTCTCCTGCCTCTGAGGATCAGATCTGTTCACTGGAGAGGCAGGTGAGGGTACGGGGGAGCAAGGTGCCTCCACTCCCCCAGGCAGACCCCAGTGTGCCCCCCCCCCCCAGCACCAGGGGCTGCGTTCCTGCCCACCTGCAGAGCACAGCCGTCTGCGCACATCTGAAGCCGTCACAGCGGGCACGCATGAGAACACCACCAGCTACCTCTGGGTGGAAACCGCCCGACGGTTCCAGGAGAGGTAAAGTATATAAATAACATGAGCGTCATGGAGCGTAATTATTAAATGTTGTCATTTCGGAAGGAAATTAATTAGCAATGGCTGTAGCTGTCTCGTGTCTGCTTAAGCAGCGTGCATCTCAATTAAAATTTAATTGCCACAGTTTCAATCGCAGCAGGTTAAACGCCTTGAGATGGTGAGCGGGCTCGTGTCTACGTAAAGCTTGAATTAGTGTGGAGCGGATGACCTGTCACGGAAGGGGAGGGGAGGCGGCAGACAAGGAAGCAGGCAGGACAGCTAGGTGCCACGTGCTGGTGCCCACCAGGCCTGGCCAGCGGCAGCGTTTCAGACGGACGGCTGGCACGGAGGATGGCTCCTTGAACCCCCACACAGACCCACCGTTGGGAAAGGGGACGTTAAGCCTGGCACAGACTCTCAAGGGAGCCCTGCCTTCGGGCAGTGGGCCGTGTAACAGAACAGGGTCTGGGGTGGAAAGGTCAAAAGCTAGCTGGCAACGTGCCATCCACTGGAGGAAGCAAAGGTTCAAGGCAAGCACGGCCAAATCCTATCCCTCCAGGGTCATGCAGAGAGGCAGGCCACACTGGAGGCAATAGAGAAAGGTGAAGACTGGGGCAAACCGGAGCAACAGGCCCACCGTGGAAAGCAGGGCAGCCACTGCTCCCCCGATGGCTAGCTCTTGCCAAGCAAGGGTGTGCCAGACTCCCAACAAAGCCAAGAATTCTTTTATTTTGAGGGGGAGAGGGGCAAAGAGAGAGGAAGAGAGAGAGAATCCCAAGCAGGCTCCGTGCTGTCAGCACAGAGCCCAGTGTGGGGCTCGATCTCACAAACCATGAGATCGTGACCTGAGCCGAAATCAAGAGTCGGACACCTAACCGACTGAGCCACCCAGGCGCCCCCACAAGGATGGGGTTTATAATTTCCTATGTCCTGAGTTTTAAAACACAGTGGGGGCCTAACCTAAGAGTTATCAATATTTGACCGTTTGTCCAGGAATTTCTGTAAATATAAAACATCACAAAAGTTATCGTTTTAGAAAATAGATTAGTGGCTTCCAGGGGGTGGGGAATAACTTCTAACTGGGGATGGGATTCCATTTTGGGGGTGACGAAAATGTTCTCAACTTAGATTGTGGTGACGGGGGTACAACTTGGCGAATGTTCCGAAAGCCATGGAATTGTACATTTTGAAAGGGTGCATCTTACGGTACGTGAGGTACGTCTCCATCAAGCAGTTATCAAAACATAAGGAAGTTAGGGTCTTTATCTCAAAGGCACCCCGCGGCTGCCAGTTTTCCCAGCAGAGATCTTTCACGCACATCGAACACGTCCTGAAGGACCCGTGCAGGCTGGCTTGGGGTTAGGAGCTGGGCAGACAACAGGGGAGCCCCCGGTCCCCCCCACCACCCAGCCCCAGCAAGGCTTATGACACTCTTCTCAATCACCAGACTGTCATCAGGGAGGCTGCCACCTCATCTGAAATTTAGGATGCTTCGAGGCACCTCCGGTCAGGAGCCCAGCCCCAGCAAGCCCCCAGTGGTCTTCCAACTTATCGCTCGCTCCACGGAGACAGAAGCCCCACTTTAAGCCCCGAAGCCCCACCTGCATCCCAGTGTTTACAGCCCTGCATGTGCGGTTCTGCTGATGTGGCCACCACCACCCCCCACCCTCCCGCCAGCCCCAGGCCAAAGGGGCGCTACCTGAAGGCAGGTGCCGTGTGGCAGAGGCCCCCAGAGGAGGCACAACCGACGAGTGGTGTTTATCACCTCTCTTTAGTGCCAACCAACCCACCGCCTGGCACAGAGGGTAAGTGGGGTGGCAGGCAGCAGCTGGGGGGCTGGCGTGGCACCCGGAAGCAGGACAGAAAACGCGCCAGCGTGTCAGGCTGCACGCGGCCTGGATGAGACACGCCAACTTGCCTACCTGACAAGCAGCACCTGGCCCGAGCTGTCAGGACAGGCGATGGGACGCCACACAACACGCACGGGGCTCTTCCCTACCCAGGCTGCAGGCCTTGCCTTTCCTTTTCAAGGAACCACAGTCTCAGAACGTCGCCCACCTACGGGCACACTGATATTCTAACCCTGTAACCTGTATGGGTCTACACTCGAAGACCATCTCTCGCCTTTTCCCCAAAACGACCCTAAGAGACTTTATTCAGGGGGGTCAGTTGGTGGAGCGTGTGACTCTGGATCTCGGGTTGTGAGTTCGAGCCCCATGCTGGGTGTAGAGATTACTTAAAAATAAAACTCTTGGGGCACCTGGATGGCTCTGTCAGTTGAGCATCCGACTTCAGCTCAGGTCATGATCTCACGGTTCGTGGGTCCGAGCCCCGCGTCGGGCTCTGTGCAGACAGCTCGGAGCCTGGAGCCTGCTTCCGATTCTGCGTCTCCCTCTCCCTCTGCCCCTTCCCCACTTGTGCTCGCTCACTCTCTCTCTCTCTCTCTCTCTCAAAAACAAATGAACATTTACAAAAATAAATAAATAAGTAAAATTCTTATTAACAAAACTTCGTTCAGGCTGTAACATCTACAAAAGTAAATAAATAAAAATAAATAAAATAAAATTCTTATGAAAAGAACTTCGTCCAGGCCGTAACACTTCCACACTGACCCACTTGTTCCCCTTCGAGTAATCTACCCACAGAGGGGCCTCAACAGCTGTTACCTACAGAGTTGTTTGTCACTGGAAGATGCAGAACACCAACACAGTGAAAACAGCTCCAAATGGCCCCGAAGGGGTGCTGGCTAAGTAATCACAGCACGTCCGAATGATGGAACACTCGTCATTGAAAATAATATTTACAGACGTATTTAATAGCATGGGAAGGGCTTATGTTAAAATACCGAGTGATAAAATCCAGGATGCAAACCGGCAAATGTAACAAGAAGTCTTAACCGGGGTGGCAATCTGGAGGAGAGGTCCTAGAAGGAAATGGACCTGGTTGCTGCCGAATAGTGGCACCATCGACCGGTTTTTTTTTTTTTCTTCATTTACACTTTCCTGAACATTCCACATGACCACTTTGACCATTTGTGTATCATTGTTTTGTTAATAATACATAATATTTGTTGGTTTATAATTATTCAAAATATGCTCTCCACCATTTGTCCACAGCATGAGATATTCCTCTCCCCTCCCCACCAGTGCCAGGTGCCAGGTATCCAGAGCTGGGAGCCTCTGAGCCTGAGGCCGGGCCTTGGGGCACTCAGCACGGCTCCCTCCTCCAGCTCAGCCTTGAACTGGACACTCTGGGTGTTCTTGGGAACCCAGAATGAGCTGTTTCCAATAAAATATTCACTCTGCCGTTTACTGAGTGCACCCTAGCTGCTACGCACCACATCAGCCCCTGGAGATAACAAAATTAATGTGGTCTGTACCCCCAGATGACTTTGTTTAGTGGGAGCAAAAATCAAGGAGACCAGTAATTAATTGTAGAACAGGACCTGAGTCTGGGAGTTGGGGAAGAAATGGGGAGAAGCAGGGGCTCTCAGAGGAAGGAGGTCTTGGGTGTTATGGAAGAATTTGGACATTATCCTGCACTAAGGTTTGCATAAGACCAACATCGCCACCCCCCTCCTGATGCGTGACAGACACTACCAACCAATCATAGCACTTTTCCCAGCAGCCCTTGGGGTCCTTCCTGTGCAGGACAGCAGACAGCCTCTCCCAATCCAACTGGCTTGGCACAAACACAAACCCGCCCTCCACCTGTGCGTGCGGGCGATGCAGTCTAAGAAGGGGAGTGGCATGGCCATATGTGACATGGATCATTCTGGAAACGAGGGTGGCTGGGCAGCAGGGAGGCCAGGCAGCAGACAGGTGTGCAAACCCAAGCACTGGAAGCATACATCATGAGTGCACAGCCCACGAGCAAGGTGGAGGCTCTCCTTGGGGAGGTGACAGGGCCAGAGGGGAGCAGGCACACTTCTATGCCAGCTTCCTTCTAACCTTCTATGCCTCCCTCCTATCTTTGGGGAGTCCTGGCCCAACCAACCCTGCAGCCCGTCTGGAAGGAAGAAGATCCAGCACTTGGCTGAGCAGCTGAGCACACAGAAGGTACGCACCAGGCAGCTTACCGCCGGGGTGGGCAGAAGGCCTCCGAGGACAGCCCCGGGCACGTGGCCAAAGGCTCCCGGCCTCCCAGCCAGAGGGGTGGGCTGAGCCACACTCACTCGACCTGCTCCTCCAGAGCACGTGGCTTCGGACAGCACATGTCTCACCGTCTCAAGGATGCTTGCAACCATCTTCGAGAAAGAGAAAGGGCCCTTGGCAACCACACAGCCTCACCTGGTCATCTTACAAAGCGGGATGCCCAGCCTCGGAAATACGGAGCCATCTGCCCGAAGTCACAGAGCTGGTGAGAGACGATGCAAGAGTCTGCCCCCAGGGCAGTGCCTTCCCACAGCATGGCTCCAGCTCCTGAGTCCAGCAGAGTGCCCAGCACGGGAGGCACCCGCTACGTAGTCGCCGATTGGCCGAGGGACGCAGAGAAGGGCGGTGCAGGGCCCGACACCCTGACTGAGCTTTGGACCCAAGCCTGCCAGCCACCATCCCCCGGACCAGCCTGCCTTCCCCCTCACGGTTCACAGGGACAGGCGTAAGGCCTTATGGAGCCAGGACTCACGCAGAGCCCAGCAGCAGTGCCCTGATCAGGATCAGACGGCTGCTTTTTTGTGTTCACTCAGCCGTGGTTTTCAAAAGACTCTGATTTGCTGCCATGGAGCCACATGTGGCCAGGCAAAATGGGGATCCCTAGCGGGCTCTGTGCCTGGGCGAGCAGGGCACAGGGATGGATGTCATACCCAGGGTCTGGGGTCCAAAGATTAACTCAGACTCAGCAGGTGGGAGTCTAAGGGGGTGTGTGGTGAGCCTCCAGAGAAGTCTTTCCATCTAGTCCCGGCAGCCCACCAGGCAGGTGGAGCTAGCCAGCGCCTGCGGCTGATGATCAGCACCTCAATTACTACTAGCAGGAATGTAAGAGAACGCCTGCCAGGTGCCCCACACACTGCCGAGTGTATCCCATGGGTGGCCTTCACCGAGCCGCACAACCCTCTGAGGGCTCCCAGCCCCGTTTCCAAGATAGGGAAGCCAAGGACCCCAGAGCCTCACTACGTTGCCCCAAACCACAGCAGGAGAGGGGCAGACCAGAATTTACACCCGAGCGTCACTTCTTATCCTTCCTGTCTCCAATCACCTGCCCCCCAGGAAGCAGGCAGCACGTGACCATCCTCCTGCACTGACATCCCCAACGCAGACCGCCTTCCCCAGTGTCACCCAGTCACTCCTGAGTGCTTTTATATCTGCACCAGACCCCGAGCCGGGCCCACACAAGGGAGACAGGCAGGAAAACCATCGCCAATACTGGAACTGTGCCCAGGGGGGACCCAAAGTGGGGAGTAGTGGGGTGACGGCAGGGTGGTGATGGGCAGGCAGGCATTCCAGCGGGAGAAGCCAGCCAGGCAAAGGCCTGGAGAGGAGGCTGGGAGCAGCAGGAACCTGATCAGTGAGAAGGGGATGTGAATGTCGGGAGTCTGGTGGGAACATGGAAACTGAGGGTGGAGAGCCTCATAGGGGGCCATAAGGTTGCACAACTCCACGGGGCGCCGAACTATTCCACGTGGATTTGGCCCCAACCAGAATACACAACGAATGGTGCCCGGTGTCCAACCACCAGGGGCTGCATGCAGCCTTGGGGGGGGGCGGGGGGCGGGGACGGAGCTGGGAGAGTGAGTCGGAAAGGCTTCTGAAATGCCTCTGCCCTCCACCTCAGGGTTACAGGGCCCCAGTGATTCATGGACCCCAGCAATGCTCCCTCTGACAGGCCCCGAGAAGGATCAAATATCAAAGGCCAAGCTCTCAAGGCTTCCAGCCAAGTCCTGAGCACCCCGCCCTCCTAGGCCTCCAAGACCCACCACCAGCAGGCACCCTGACCATGCTGGTTTGGAATCAGTGTTCCAGGCAGCCCCCTCCCTCTGCAGAGCCAAGGTGAAGGGGCAGGAAGTGCCGATACCCACTTGTCAGCCAAGACCTATCTGTCCAGGCACGTGCGCTTCTAGAGGCTGTGCATTTGCACGTACACACGCACACACACACACAGTGTTTGTGCCAACTTCCACACACTCACATCCTTCAAACCCATGCACAGACACGCGCTCCCAAACAGGCAGAGGCCCACACTCAAAACACATGCACCACCAGAGATGCACCCCCACGCAAACGCACGTATGTACAAACACACACAAGAACACACGTACCCCTACATTCACAAATACACACAACTCACAACGCGCACACCAAACACACACACGCTCTCTCTCTCTCTCTCCCTCAGTAGCACACCTTGCACATGCTTGACACGGGCCGACAAGTCTCGGAGCCTGGCCTTCTGTAATTCGGGGAAATGGTTTTCTAGAAGGTGCGCTCTAGAGCTCAGAATCCAAGCAGTTTACATTTGCCTCAGGGGCAGGGGGACCTGGTGTTAAACCTAAGCCAGGCCTCAAAGGCCTGGAGGGAGCTGCGTGCAGAGACAGCTTCCCAGAGAAGGGAATATACCCCCAGGCCCTGGGCAGCCAGGAAACCCCGGAATCTTCCGCTCTGCAGCAGAAAGAACCCACTGGACTCAGGCAGCACCGGTTGCCCAGCGCTGGCCTTGGGTTTGCCAACAAATGAGGGGCGTGTTTGCTTTTACCCCTGCTACTGAGGAAGACCGCAGTGCCGAGGGGATGTCCAAAGGCCCGAGAGTCTCCCCCAACTGTCCTTCATTCCTCCATTTACCGATCCGTCCATTCATCCAGTCAACACTGGCTGTGGGTGCCAGCACCAGACTGCAACCCGAGTGCCACTGGGAGTCTCCAAAGTCAGAGTGGATCCTGGGGTCGGGGGGAGGGCCGTGGCCTCTCAGGAGGAAAGAGCTACTTCCTGTCACCAAGCTTGTGCTGCTGGATCACTTCCCAGTGAGGGACTTCCTGATATCTCCTCATCACTGAGAAGCCACAGGAATAAGGCCCGCCAGCCTAGAAGAAGCCCTCCGGTTTCCCAACCGAGCGAATGAACAGCGAAAGAACGGAGACACCCGTGTCGACCCCCAAGTGCATCGCCTGCGTGTCAAATGTGCTGGCCACCTTTCCAGAGAGCCCCCGCCTCCTGCCACAGCCAGGCCCGCCCTCCTGTGGGCAGAGGGAAGCTGCAACCCTGCTGGGCCGGCACACGCACGTGGGAGGCGTCTGGGCAGCGGTGCCTGAGTCACTGGAAGGATCACAGTCACCAAGCATCGAGCCCTTGGACGGATGCCCAACCTGGGCCCAGCACTTCCCAGATGTTGCCTCCTTCACACCTCCCTAGGCCCACGTGACAACCTCCTCCTCCGGATGGAGAACCAGAGGCACCGAGCAGAAAAGCCCTCGCTGAGCGGGAATCAGGGCTGAGGCCAGGTGGTGAAGCCCAAGGCGGGGTGGGGTGACCCAGGTCAGGGGCAGGGGCCAGGCCAGGAGTGGGCGTCAGCTAGGGATGACTGGGGCCAGAGGCGGGAGCCAACTGGGGGTACTGGAGAGAAGGCCGGCAGGGGGAGGGGCAGGGGGCCACGGGGAAAGGGAGAGAGAAGCCCTCGGGGCTCCCGCGCCCCCATGCCAATTTGGTGAGGGTATTAAAGAGTTTCTTTTCAATTACTTCTTTCTTGACAATTACTAATAGCACTCTGATGGAGATGAGACTTAATTTCCCAGTTGGTTTGGAAATGAAGAGACCCATAATTGTTTGACCCCCTCACCAGCAGCAGACGGGGAGAGGGGGGTTGGCTCCACGGAGGACGACAGAGGATAAAAACATCCCTACTGAACGTGCAGGGCCCCCGACAGCAGACAGCAGTGGGGTACAGGCTGACACCGGGCCCCCTGCGCCCCACGCCATGCTCCGTGCACCCACGGACCTGGCCTCACACTCTGCTCGAACTTGGGTAAACTCTGACCCACACGCCTTGGCCACCTCCTCAGGGGCCCAGTCTCGCCCCCAGGAGGGAGGAAGTCCGCTCCAAAGCAGCCAGGCCTGGGAAGCAGCCCTGAGCCCTGGGCCACTGCCTGGAAATGGGCAAGCCCGGCACACGCTGCGGAGGAAAGGAAAAGACGCTCAGCCCTTAGCTAGAGCTCGCTGTGTGTTTACCAGGCCTTCAGCCGTTCAGCATCTCCTTCTCACAAAACCTCCCACAGAGGGCACGCGTACGCCCCCTGGACAGGGGAGGAGAAGCAAATGCCAGGTGCCCACATTCCTAGCAGTGAGGCCCTGGTCTGAATCTGGAGGCCACGTTCTTTCCCCCGTGGCCTCCCTCCATCGCCACTATCTTCTCATGGCTGGGTGACCACAAAACCTGCCTTCAGTCGGGGCTCCCGCCCAGTGACACCACAGACCTGGAAACAGGCCCCAACACGGCGAGTTCCTGTGAGCAGAGCTTTTCCTAGAACCAGCTCCAGAAATTTCACTGGAACTTTTTAGAAACTATCCACATAATAATATAATGATGGCCAGTGGGTTCTTTAGATGCCAATTCTGTCCTGTCCTGTTATCTAAGTGACTCATAAGAATCACCCTGCAGGTGGGCACTATAACGTCCCCATTTTACAGGTGTGGAAACTGAGGAACAAAGCTCTTAAGGAGACTTTGATCCCACCAGGCCAGTGTGAGAAAAAAGACACTCCTCCCCTACCTCATCACCTCCGTGCTTTCTCACACTTAGGATGAACACAGAAACTCTCACACTTACAGGGCTTGGAACTTTCCCATTACTGAGGTGTGGTCCCTCCTGGCCACTGTCTTTTCTTCTTTGCTGAGGGCAGCTTCCCCGCCCTCCTACCCCAGGGCTCCTCCCTAAATCCTCTCTAGACTGGCTGGGAGACAGCCCAGGAACCTCATTCCTCCCCAGGTGAGGGGCCTGAGGTCCGAGGTTGAAGGGCGTGAGGCCCTCACATGTGGGCATGTGTGTGCCGAGGCCTGCAAGAACATGCCGGGGGTGAGGGGGGGGCGGGAAGTGACGTCTGCCCGCTGTGTTCTCTGAAGAGACTGCTGTGTCCAGACTGAGGCGCCACAGCTGGACTGAAGGCTGCAGGGTCAGGAAGGGTCACCCGGCTCCAGACGCGCTGCGGAACAGCAGGAATAACTCATCCCGGCCCCAGCCTCGCCAGCATGAACCTCTGACCCTCGGTGCTGTGATGTAAGGAAACACCGTCCAGCCACGCGAGAGAGGGGCTGGGCCGGAGACCCAGACGTCCCCGAGACCTTGTCCACAGAGGGACTTTTGTTTGGAAAACAGGCATTATCACTGTGACAAATGCTGTCTGGAGTCCAGAAGTATTTTTCCTACTGTTTTTTAAATTCCAAATTCTCTCTCCACGTCGCTATCTCCTATCTCAGTCCCGTGCCTCCTTGGGCCCACGCTGGCACACGCCAACAGGAAACCAGGCAGCGACCTTCAAAAACAAAGGAGACAGAGGTCCCGAAGACACCTAATGAACTTGGTCTCACCTCCACGCTGACTTAAACGGGGCCGGAGCTTTGCTGGCCTAGCAGGACCCGTGTCGTCCCGCGCAGTCTCCTGCTTCCCCCGAGCCTGTCACCCAGACCAGCCCTAATGGGTCCTAATGGAGGGAAGACAGCTGGGAGTTGTCACAGGCAGCATGGGCAAGAGGAAAGCCTCAGGCCCACCCCTCCCTGCCTTAATGGGACTGCCCCACACACCCCAGGAGGCCCCAAGGCCACCCCAGCCCCCCTCCCCCAATGCCTCTCTGTTCCCTTCATCCGACATTTGCTTCTCTCCTACCTCTGGTTCCCACAACTGCCACATTCGGCTCCTGTGGCCAACACGCCCCTTACCTAGTTGTGGCTTTGTTCACATTTACCGAGCACCGACTGTATGCCTGGCACCAATACTCGGGACCCAGTGGATATGCCATGCTGACCCAGCCTCCAGAGGCTCACGGCACACGGAGAGAGGCGGAAAAGCAACAAGGACGGTGGGGGAATATAGCAAAGGAAGCTGCACGGGGCGCTCTGGGAGCCTGGGGCACCAAGCTGGGCTTGGAGAGCGACAGCAGGAAAGACTTCCTGGAGGAGGCAAAGCCTGAGATGGACAAGCACTGAACTGCCTCAGGAGGCAGGGGCTTTAATCCTTCCCTGTCCTCTCTCCTCTGCTTCCTGCTGCCTGGCCCACCCTCTGCCTCCCAGCCCCAGCTCCCAGGACCACTGCCTGCCACCAGATCCAGGACATGTGATGCTACCCCCTCGCCTCAGGAAGCCCCCAGGCTGTTGGAAGACCAGACCCTGAGCCTGGGTGGCTCAGCCGGTTAAGCGTCCGACTTTGGCTCAGGTCATGATCTCACATCTCATGGGTTCGAGCCCCGTGTCGGGCTCTGTGCTGATAGCTCGGAGCCCGGAGCCTGCTTCAGATTCTGGGTCTCCCCCTCTCTCTCTGCCCCTTCCCCACTCACTCTCTGTCTCGCTCTGTCTCTCGAAAATAAAGAAATGTTAAAAAAGAAAAACATTAAAAAAAAAAAAAAAAAGACTAGACCCAAACGATGACCCTCCTGGCACGGAGCCCAAAGGGAGGCACGGACAGGCTGAGACTGTCACAGATGCTTCAGGATAGACTCCCTGTATGGACAGGGAGGAGGGAAAGGCTGGCAAGTGACTGAGACAGGGAGAGATGAGGGGCCACCCACCCTCATGTCCTCCCTTCACTCGTCCCGTGGTCACGCTGGGTCCAAGATGTGTGTCCCCACACAGACCGCAGGCAGTAAGGAAGCCTAGCCCACCCCGGGGTGCAGGCCCTGGCACGAGCAAGTGGCCTCATGGATAACCTGTGACTGGGAGAGACAGAGGTGGGCAGGCACTACAGAAGCCCCCCTGGGCTGTCAGGGAAGGCTTCCTGGAGGAAGCAGCATCGACATTGGGTCTTCAAGCATGAGGAGATTTGACAGGGAGGACCAGGACTATTATAAGCACAGTGAAGTGCACAATGTTATCGGCACACTAGAGGAAACCCATTTTTATCACAAGAGGACCCCTGCTACTGAATTCCCAAGCCCTGCTACAGGACATGGAACCTGCAAATTCTGAAGCTTTTTTTTTTTTTTAAGTCTATTTATTTCGAGAGAAAGAAAGTGCGCACACGCACATGTGTGCAGGAGAGAGAATCCCAGGCAGGTTCCATGCTGCCAGCATGGAGTCCCACGCGGAGCTCAATCCCACAAAGCTTGAGACCACGTGTGACCTGAGCCAAAACTGGGAGTCGGACGCTTAACCGACTGAGCCGCCCAGGCGCCCCATTTTCTGATGCTTTCTAGAGGCACAATGTACATACCCCCCTAATCACCCAAAAGCTCAAGCCAGCCATTGAGGCTGGCCTCTCAAAGGCCAAAGGCCGTGGGAAACGGCCGGTCAACACTTTACATGAAGGAGCCACCACCAAAGTCAGCAATGGGCCATGCAGCAAAGGGGCAAGGAGAAAGGCCCAGGTCACCCTGAGGTCACCTTCCACCTACTCCAGTGGCCTCCAGGACTGGGTTTGGGGTATGAATGGGGACTTGGGCCTGAGGACACCTGGGAGGGGCCCAGGGGTCCCAGGCTGGGATGTCGGGAGAGAGAGTGGGACTGGCAGACAGGAGCCCTCCGTCCCAAGGGCAGGAGGGAGGTTCAAGGAAAGACACGGGCTTCGCGGCAGGCAGGAGCCGAGTACCTGGAAGCAAGGGGGTGCTCGCTGCATACCAGCTGACAGGTGCTCAGCTACTACCACCGGCCATTCGCTGCACAAACAAATGAAAAGATGTCGCGGCTCTCAATTTCCTCAAGAGACACGAAAGCAAACAAACTCGAGCTAACGTTGAAGCCTTTTACTGGAAAAAACAGCTAAACGCTCTTAGGGAAACACTGGCTCTGCACTCGGTGAGTTTTAGAAATGCTGGGTCCACATTAACCAAGTGTCTTTGGTGCGGGACTTACTGGCACCTTCAGAATAACATCCCCCCCTTTGAAGAACCCAGAAATCCACAAAGTGACTTCTCTCATGCTCGCTTGGGCACTGGCGCTTTTGGCCTACAGCAGCTTGTACAAAGGGGGGCTGCAGGAAGCAAACGCTGGGGAACCTGCCTGCCTTTCTCCCTCTGACCACACCAGGCACGAGGATGGCGAGCCGGGCTCACCCCGATGGCGGCCTGCAGCCTGATGCCCCGCGGCGATCTAGCCTCTCACTCCCACTCGGGGTGGGGGGTACACGTGAGGGAGGGCGACGGTGTGAAAAGGCTAACCTAGAAGCATCGGTTCTTAAAAAAAAAAAAAAAATCGCACATTCGCATAAACACCTACAGCACATGGCATCTGGTGCTATTAGCCAATCGCAGGAGACACGTCTAGCGGCCTCGACAAGAAGGGTGTCCTGGAGGTAAGAAGCCTGCTCTTGACAACCTGGGAGGAACACCCTGGCTCTCCTCTGGGACACCCCGTGCCTGGTCCCGTGCCTGGGACACCCCGTCCCCAGCATGTCCTTAGGTGGCTTCGTGGAAGGCAGCCCTCAGCCAAAGGCTCTGCCCTGCCTGATCGACACCAAAGCCACACGTCAGCTCCAGCACCTTGTCTGCACCCTTTCTGTGCCAGTGTCACGGGAAGGGGCTGTCCTTCCGGAAGCCCCGATGATGGTGGACACACCCAGGTGACGACACAGGAGAGCCCAGGGGCCTTCTGCCTGGCACAAAAGGTCCGGGGAACACTGAGGGTCCACATCACGAGTGTGGCTTTTCCTGGGATCCGGTAGGAAAGTTCGTAGAGCCAGATGTCCTCACGGCACTGCGAGATTATCTGCCGGGACACAGGACATTGGCTTGCAAAAAGCTCTGGCCAGACGGCCGGCTTGGAAAAACATAAAAGGCCCTCTTGTTGACAAAACCCACTCCTGTGGTAGAACCTGCCCCCAAACCTTTTAAAATGATTTTGGATTTTGGCCCCAACTTGCTCTCCACGGCCCCACTGCACAGACACGTTGCTGACGTGCCAAACTCATGCTCTGCTCCTTTAGCAAAGGCGGTCCCGAAAGTCCATGAGAGCTTCCTCCGGGGGACAAGATGGCACATGCCGGCCCGGCCCACAGAGTGTGGCTCCTTGTCATTCTGCTCAGAAGGCTGTAATTAGAAGGCGGTCCCCTCCACCTGTGGGGATTCCACACGCTGGCCCCTCTCTGTGCTTTCCTGGAGAGCTCTCCCCAGGGGCCAGACGATGGTGAGACGCCGCCCCCCCCCCCCCCCCCCCCCCCCCCCCCGCCGAGCGCCACTGGGCGCCCAGCCTTGCTGCACAGAGACCCTGCTCAGGACAAGCCGCCCATGGGCCTTCATAAACTAGATCCTCACCAAGATATAGTTCCTGTTACTCCCCTCAGACTTTACCAGCAGCCCAGGCACAGGGAGTCTTGCCAGGCCTTCAAGTTCCCTCAACCCAACAAACATGGCCGTCCTTCTTTCCTTCTCCCTCCCTTCCTCCCTCTCTTCCTTCCCAAACATGGTTTCCCTCCCTCCCTTCCTTCCATGAACATTGATGATGGCCAATGGATGCCGGATGTTCTGCCAGGTGAAGTAGACAGAGATGTCTGAGACCAAGTCAGTCAATCAAAATAGCGACAATGGCCAGACACGGCTCTGTCCTGGGGGGCAGGGGGCACAGAGAAAAATGTGACCAACTGGGCCTATGACAGGGTAGGGGTTTGGGGGTACATTCATGGAATCCAAGGTCAGTCCAATTGTAGCAATAGGCTGCTGCCAGTGGCTAACGAAGCCAGAGAAGGGGCAGGGCCAGGGCCTGAGATCTTCAATGCCAGGTTCCAGAACCTTCCAAAGCTTCACCTATGCAGTCTGCCATTTGGAATGCCCTGCCCTTCTTTCCATCCAATTAAACCCTAACCTTGGCCTCAAAGCTCTCCCTAATTCCCAAGCAAGGAAGCCTTTCCTCCTGGGAGCCCTCCAGCCCCACAACACTTAGCTTAGGACTTCACATCAGAGCCGGGGCCTTCGGGATCTCTTTAGCCCCACACCTTCGTGTCTCAGACAGAGGTACTACGGTCCAAAGAGGAGCTGGGCTCTGCCCCTCAGCAGGCCTTCCCCTTTTGTGGAGAGACAGGGCAAAGATGGGAGCTGGGAGGCCGGGGTCTGGTGCGGGGTCGGTCTGACAAGCCACGGGCCCTCCACAGCCTCTCACAGGGAAACCTCTGTGTCCTCCTAGGGCAAGGCCTTCCCCTATCCCTGTGCCACTTCCGGGACAGCCTCCGTCCCTTGACATCTTGAGGGCCTATTCATTTGTCCATCTTTCCCCACCACTGGGGGTTCTGTGGGGGCAAGAATCAGGTCTTATTTGCTGTCATGTCCCCAGCACAGTGCTGGCTCCCAGTGGTGCTCAATCAATGTTCATGGCATGAATGGACGGACAGATGGAGAGAGAGAAAGGAGAAAAACAGAAGGGTGGACAGAAAAGTTGGAAGACAGGGGGCACCTGGGTGGCTCAATCAGTTGAATGTCTGACGCTTGATTCCAGCTCAGGTCATGATCAACGGTTTGTGAGTTCGAGCCCTGCATTGGGCTCTGCGCTGACAGCACGGAGCCTACTTGGAATTTTCTCTCTGCCCCTCCCTTGCTCATGCTCTCTCTCAGAAATAAATAAACATTAAAAAGAAAAAAAGGTAAGAAGACTCACTCCTCTGTGGCCGAGTAACTCACAGACTCACAGATGAGAACATACGACGTCACAGAGGGTAACGTCCTGGGACGGCTGCATTCCTGAGACCCTCACGTGATTCTTCACCTCCTCCCTCCCTGCGGTTCTCCTCACTCCCTCCAGGGTTACTCAGCTGGAGCCCACACTGGGGGGAAAGAGCAAGCCCGCTGGCACCAGCAGGCCTGGGTTCAAATCCCGGCTAATGCTTTTGTAGCTATATGGCCTCGGGCAGGCTCCTCGCAGACACAGCACCTCCATCTCTCCATCTCTAGAACATTCCCATCATTGATAGCAGCCACCCCGTTGGGAGCCACTGCGATCACTCCCTTGAGAAGCGTAGGTGAAGCCTCAGGCAGCCTCTGTACCTCTTAGCCCGGCCAGCCTCAGGGCCGTCCGCCCCCCAGGGCTGGACCCCTCCACATGCAGCAACTCAACCCACAGAACCCTCCTCAGAGGCCACGACTGCCACCGGCCTGGGCCACACACTCTCAAGAGGGTCCCAGGTACCGGTGACAACTGCCTTCAGCAACGTGTGGCACCAGAGCGACCCAGCAACCGAGGGGCCGCTGTGCACACCTCTAATTACCTGAATCTCTGCCATCAACTGCACCGCAGATAAACAGCACTGGGGCCTAATTTTCTAATTTGCCCCTTTGGGAGAAGGGAAACAAACCTTTTCTGGAGGCCATGCTCTCCGGTTGAGTGGGGGTACCACAGTCCAGGCCCAGGTGGAGACTCTCCTGGCCAGGAGGGGTGCTCCCTGCCATCACGCCTTCAACTGTCTATGCCAAGCCACACACAGGAGGACCGCCCTGGGCATGAGGCCTGGCGAGGGAAGGGCATTTCTGAGAGCTGATCCCCCCTGCCCATCTGTGTGACCTTTCACTGATGGCCCCGGGCAGGCTCCTCTGTCCCCCTCACCTGCAGTGCTCCGTGGTGACAGTGATACACGGAGGTCAGGTATGCCAGCGAGAGGGTACTGGACCAAGGAGGTGACAGTGAAGTCCTCAGACATGGCCAGAAGACCAGTGCTTTCTCTAAGGCTCCCTTCTGTGCCCCGAAGATAAAGAAGCAGGGACTTTGGTCTCTAAAAGCTCCAAGTTTTAGAAGAAAAAAAAAAAACAAAACATTCAGCGTCAACTCAAGCTCCAAAGCCAGACGGAGCAGGGGTCTGGTCAGTGATGAGGACCCTTGCCCAGACCTGGGGGCAGAGCACCAGGATTTAGGAATGGGCCCTGGGTGACAGTGGGAGCTCTCTGGCACCAGTGACTAGCGGTGGAGACCCAGGCCATCATGACCATGATGGAGCTGTGAGCAGGCACGCCCAACATATACAAGTCACATTTGATGGGACTGGAGCAGGACAGATGCCCCCAAGGGCCAGACATTGGGCTGAATGTGTTACACAGACTGTGCTGAATCCTCCAGAGACCCTACTGGGGAAAGGGGCACAGGTGGGAAACCAGGAGAACAAAGGAAGTAGTGGGCCAGGAGAACAAAGGAAGTAGTGGGCCCGGGGGGGGGGGGGGGGGAGCTTGACGGAAGGAGAGGAGGCGGTACCCCTCTGCCTCTGCCCCTACTGTCCCCACCCCTCCACTGGGGTCTGGCTGTAACTTCCTCTGGTCCAGCCTAGAGCCCGCCTGAGGAGGGGGAGAGACAGGGGAGGGGAGCAGCGCCTGGACTGGGACAGTGTGGCCAGGGACAAAGTCCTTAGTGCTGAGAACACTCTGATCCCCATGCCCCACTTCTGGAATCCAGGACTCCCCCCCCCCCGCCGGCAAAACCCAAGGCTGCCTCCCTAGTTCTTGCCTCCACTCACGGGAGCCTCAGCCCCGCTGACATTCTCCTTCCCCACGTCAGTTCCCAAGGCTTTCTCATCTGGCCCAGACTCCAGCCTGCCAAGAAGCTGGTGAAATCTGCGACGCAGGTAAGCTTTCTCCTTGGCGACCTGCCTTTCTCCTGCCACCCCATTCTCCTTTATTTTGAAAACCAGTGGAATTGTACCAAGATCCAAACCAGCAATGGGGTGGGAAAAAACCATCTGGCAACAGCATTGGCTGCAGCAAAGCTGAGGTGTGGCCCAGTCTGGACCACCCCCGCCCCCTTCCACCCCGCTCTCCCTGAGCAGGACAAGGCCCGTCTCAACAGACTTCCCAGCGCCCGTCAGGATTGCACAACAGGGCATTCCGGGTCAGAACTTCCCGGGACAGGATTTAGAGAGAAGTATGTCTAATGGAGAGGAACTGAAGGGCATGGTTCCAGAAGGACCTGAAAACATTATGGCAGTTTTGTTTGGGTTTTTTTTGCAAGGAGGCAAACAGAACTTCAGGGCATGAGAACAGAACAAAAAGAGCCTGGGCGAAGTCTGAGAACTGCCCAGAGGGAAAGACTGACTGCTGTGGTCCGAGGGCTGACCCAGGCAGGAGGCCGAGGGTCATCCCTGACTCAGCCAGCAGGGAGGCAGGCGGGGGCTGTGGCGGCTCACAGGGACAAGTCACCAAGGAGTTCAGGTGATGATTAAAATGCGGACACCTCCCCAGAATAACTCGAAGACAAGCCTTCCCACACAAGTGCCAAAAGGAAAAAGTCCCCAAAATCTCCTAACACAACCTCCAGAGGTCACTCCAGGTCCTGGTGAATGGGAGACACTCCATCTCCTAGTCCTGGAAAAGCTTCATCCCTTCTAGTTCTTGGAATGTTCTGGAATGTTCACACTCTCAGACATCCCCTCAAAGGCATGGTGATGCCCTCTGGGAGGCCCCAGATGCTCCTCAGGGCCCCCTCGCAGGACCACTCCTCAGCTAGCATCCCAAGGAAGGTCCAAACCCCAGGGCAAAGGGAGCTTCCAAGAATTTCTAGAGTTGGTATTGGCCCTGGGAGGATCTAGCACATCCCCTTCAGGCCCAGAGAGGCAAGGACCTTACCCAAAGTCACACAGAAAGTGTCTCATCTGGCTCTTCAGAGACTAACCCATCTTTGCCCAGAAAAGAATGTCACAGCAGAACGTCTAAGACCATGAGGGGCAGCCCAATGGCTGAGTCCCCTCACTCATCCAAGGGCCCCATCAGGGTCTCTCACCTAAGGGCACACAGGCTGGACTGTCCAGTTGTGTCACTGCACTTGCTGGCCAAGTGGCCTCCCACAGCCGATGGCACATCTATGAGCAAAGAAGGAAACCTGCTGATGGGGTGGGGTACAGGGAGAATCACGCGAAATAGGGCACAGAAAGGGCCCGTCCCCAGTCTCTGTGACCTTTTCTTCCCCCTTTCTCCTGTGAGGAGGGAAGGCCGGTGGTGCCCTAGCCCCAGATCAGGCTGTGTGTGCCTGGACAAGCCACTGTTACTGCCCGGGCTTCCCCTTCTACACAACAGGAGGACTGGCTTCAAAGTCCTACTACCCTCACTCTGCCTCTCTCTCCCTCTGGGTTTCTGGAGCCACTGGGAAGCCACGGCCGGCCTGGCCCAGCCTTTTAACGGTGGGCTCCCCAGGGCCTGCCCACGGCCTTCTCCCCAAGTAGGGCAGAGGCAGCTCTCTGGCATGGCTGGACGATTTACGGCCTCATCCAGCCGCCCTTCCGGAGGCTGGAGACCCAGCAGAGATTTTCCACTGCCACAGCTGAGTGCAGGCGTGAAAGGAAGCCCCGGGCCTGAGCCTTGGGCCTCACGCTGCCTTCCCATCTCCTGAACACACAGTCAGGCCGGAGGCCCAGGCCGAACATCTGTGCCTAGGACCCAGCACTCCATCACACTGAAGGGTGAGACAAAGCCCGGGGCCCTGCATCCAGGCCTGAGAGGCCCGGTCCAGCGGGAGCCAGGCCTCCCAGCCAGAGTGATTCACACCAGGCCCTTCCCACTTCCGTTTTCCCCTTTCTCCCCATGACAACATCTTGAACGAGTGCCTTTGCTGGCAAGCCCAAGCACTCTGGGGTTTTCTGCCCTGACGCGGCTCCCACGCTCAGCTGTACACACAGCCCTTGGACAGGCTGCCGAGACTGTGTGTGGTGCTAGGAGGAACACACGAACCTCCGGCCCACACAAATGTTCTCAGAGGCCACGCTCCCTCAGGGCAGCCGGGCCAGGGGAACCGGTGAGGTGCCCCTGCCCCAGCACCAGGTGCGACACCAGCCTCCCTCTGGACGAGCCAGACTCTCCGGGCAGGTCGTGAGCACGTTCAGGGTAAGGCGTATCTGTGCTGCGGAACTCTCCACACCACAGGAAGGTCCTTCTAGGGAGAAAAATACAGACTAAGCTCTCTGCTCCCACTCAAGACGGAACAACAGGGACTAGATGGAGGTTCCCCCCCCAAAACCACCACATAACCAGACAAAACTTTTGAAATGGTGATTTTCGAGACACTGAAGAGAGACGACAAAGCGACAGTGGTCCCTGAGGGGCAGAAACAAACAGGGTGGTGAGGGTGCAAGGCAGGGCAGGGAGGTGAACCCGAGCAGAACCTGGCAGATGCCGTGGGCTGCGGAGATGGGGCTGACGTCCACGGGCGCCAGGACAGGTAGAGTCGGCATGCCAGAATGCCAAGATGAGGGAGCCAAACAGAGAGAGAACACCAGAGGTCTGCAGGGGGTCCCCCCAGGGGAACCACACAAGGCAGGCAGCACATGCCGTTCTTTCCCCAGAGCCAAGGAAAGAACCATCCGGAAGGATGAGAGAGAACGGTGCCCAGCACCCACAGGGCCAGCGCCTGTTCCCAGCAGCCAGACTGCAGAACCTCAAAAGTCAAGGGCACCGGGTAGAGAGAACTGAGGTTGTTGCCTTGAGAGTAAGGAACACTTACCCTGGGCCCTTGTCCCATCTAACTAATCTTAAAAGCAAGATTAAACCTTCCAAGTAAATGAGCCTCGCCCCAGAGGAAGCTCAAGGATATTTACACAAAAACAAAATTCTTCCACATGCAACAAGATGAAATTTGCAATATCTAGGGGAGTCTGGGTGGCTCAATCCGGTAAGTGTCTGACTCCTGATTTCGGCTCAGCTCATGATCTCTCAGTTTGTGAGTTTGAGCCCCACACTGGGCGCCAGACTGTCAGTGAGGAACCGGCTTGGGATTCCCTGTCTCCCTCTCTCTCTGCCCCTCCTCTGCACATGCGTGTGCACCCTCTGTATCTCAAAAATGAACTTTTTAAAAAAAATTCACAATATCTAACATCCATCAAAGATTACTAAGCATGCTACACAAAGCAGGAAAAGACAACCCATAATGAGGAAAATAATCAATTAATCAAAACTGAGCCAGAGCAAACAGGGATTTAGAATTTGCAGACAAGAGCCTTAAAACAGTGATTATGACCATATGCCACATGTTCAAAAAGTCACTTGGAGACAACAAAGATGTAAAAAAAACCTAATCTAACTTCCAGAGACGTAAAATACACTGGATGGGGCGACTGGTAGATTAGGCACTTGGGAAAAAAGATTCACGAACTTGAAGAAATGGCAATAGAAACTATCCAATATGAAAACCAGAGGGGGAAAAAGAATTACAAAAGAAAAGAGCATGTGAGGGTCATTGCCTGGCTCAGTCAGTGGAGCGTGTGACTCTTGATATTGGGATTGTGAGTTCAAGCCCCATGTTGGGTGTAGAGATTACTTAAAAATGAAATCTTAGGGGCTCCTTAGTGGCTCAATCAGTTAAGCATCCAACTCTGATTTTGGCTCAGGTCATGATCTCACAGTTCATAAGATCAAGCCCTGCATTGGACTCTACACTGACCTTCAGGAGCCTGCTTGGGATTCTCTCTGTCTCTGTCTCTGTCTTTCTGCCCCAGCCCTCCTCTCTCTCTCAAATAAATAAACTTTAAAAAAATAAAATAAATTCTTAACAGGGCGCCTGGGTGGCTCAGTCAGTTAAGCATCTGACTTCAGCTCAGCTCATGATCTCACGGTTCATGAGTTCACGCCCCACATCAGGCTCTGTGCTGACAGCTCAGAGCCTGGAGCCTGCTTCGGATTCCATGTCTCCCTCTCTCTCTGTTCCTCCTCTGCCTGTGCTCTCTCTGTCTCTTAAAAATAAATAAACATTAACAAAAAATAAAACAAAATCTTAAATAAAAATAAAAGGGCATGTGAGCTGGGGGCCAATTTCAAACTGCCTAATACATGTGTGATTAGAGTCCCCAAAGGAGAGATGGGGGAGAAAAAGTATTTGAAGAAATAATGGCTAAGAATGTTCAAAATTTAATGAAAACTACAAAAGCAAAGAAAATCTTAAAGGTGGCCAGAATGATTACCCGAGATGAAGTTATTTCATAATGACAAAGGAGTGAGTTTATCAGGCAGACAGAACAATCCTGAAGGTTTATGCACTTAATGCTACAGGTTCAAAATACATGAAGGGCACCTGGCTGGTTTGGTCGCCACAGCACGCAACTCTTAATATCTCAGGGTTGGGAGTTCAAGCCCCATGTTGGGCATGGAGCCTACTTATTAAAAAAATAATAATAATAAAATACATGAAGTAAAAACAGAAGACTCGGGTTTAACATCTGAAAGCCCAATTGCTGTGATTCACCATATTGTCCCATCCACATGAAAAACAGGACAAGGACGCCTAGCATCACCGCATCTTGCCTACACTGTATTGGAGGCTCCGCAGTCAGTAAAATAAGGCAGAAGAAATAAATAAAAGGCATCCAGATTGCAAAGAAAAGGAACAAAACTGTCTTTATTCTCAGATGTGATCCTTTAGGTACAAAATCTGATAAAATCCACAAAACAGGATATAAGAACAATACGTGAAAATCAGTTTAAACTTCGAAGTGCTAGCAGATTGGGATTTTAAAATACTACTTAATAGCTTCAGAAAGCATAAAATAGCTCAGGATATATCCGAAAAAGATGTACAACGCCGGTACCCTGAAAATGATAATGTGCTGTTGCCAGAATTTAAAGTAGATCTAAATAAAGGGAGGAGGGGCGCCGGGGTGGCTCAGTCGGTTAAGCGGCCGACTTTGGCTCAGGTCACGATCTCGCGGTCCGTGAGTTCGAGCCCCGTGTCGGGCTCTGTGCTGACAGCTCGGAGCCTGGAGCCTATTTCAGGTTCTCTGTCTCCCTCTCTCTGACCCTCCCCCGTTCATGCTCTGTCTCTCTCTGTCTCAAAAATAAATAAACGTTAAAAAAAATTTTTTTTTTAATAAATAAATAAATAAATAAAGGGAGGGACAGATTACTCAACATTATTAAGATGTCAATTCTCTCCAAATGTATCTACATTCATCACAATCTCAATCGAAATCTAAAAAGTAGGGGCGCCTGGGTGGCTCAGTCGGTTAAGCCTCCGACTCTTGGTTTCATCTCCGGTCATCATGTCCCGGTTTGTGGATTCGAGCCCTGCACTGGGCTTTGCACTGGGCTCCACGCTGACAGAGGAGAGAGCCTGCTGGGGATTCTTGCTCTCCCTCTCTCTGTGCCCCTCCCCTGCTCACGCTCTCTCTCTCTCTCCCTCTCTCAAAATAAATAAATAAACAACACCTTAAAAGTAGGGTTTTTGGAGACATCCCCAAGCTGATTCTAAAATTTACATAAAAAGGCAAAGGATCTAAAATAGCCAGAGTAACTTTGAAAGAAGAACAAATTTGGAGGGCTCGCACTACCTCACCTCACGACTTATTATTAAACTCAGTAACCAAGGAAGTATGTAGTTGGTGTTACCATAGACAAATAGATCAAAAGAGTGAAACAGAAAGTCCAGAGATTGTCATGATCTCGCGGTTTCATGACTTCAAGCTGGGAGTCGGGCTCTGTGCTGGCAGCACGGAGCCTGCTTGGGATTCTCCCCCTCCCCCACCCCCCACCCCCGCCCCTTCTCCACTCACGTGGTCTCTGTCTCTCTTATAAAAAAAAAAAACAAAACAAATCAACTTGAAAAATTTTTAGAAAAATAAAGTCCAGAAATAGGCCAACACATATATGGGAAACAATTTTTTTAAATAAAGTTTCAAAGGAGACTTGGTGGAGAAAGAATAATCTTTTAACAAACAGCCCTGGACTAATTAGATAGCTACTTGCAAATAAGCAAATAAACAACTTTGATCCATACTTTGTACCATGTACTGATATAACCATATTAGCTCAATGTTATCATACACCTAAATGTAAAACCTAAAACATTAGCACTCCTAAAAAGAATGCGCAAGAGACATATCTTTGTGACCTCACTGTAGGCAAAGATGTCCCAGCTACAATGCCAAAAGCATGAGCTACAAAAAGAAAAACTGATGAAATGGGGTCCATCAAAAGTAAATTTTTTAATAGGACAATAGACACTGTTAAGAGAATGAAAAGATAAGCCACAGACTGGGAGAATATATTTGCGAAGCACATAATTGATAAGACTTGCATCCAGAATGTATAAAGAACTCTCAAAGCTGAATAATTAAAAAGCAAACAAACCAAGGTAAAAAGAAAAAACAAATCAGGGGCAGAACAAGAGTTACTCAGACACTATATGCCAAAGACTACACACAGATGGCAATAAAGCACGCCAGAGGAAGTACAATATCATTCATTAGGAAAATGCAAATTAAAACTACAATGACTACATTAATGATTAAATTAAAACCAAAATAGCTAACATTCAAAAGATTAACCATTCCAAGTGCTGGTGAGGATGCGGTAGAGATGGGACCCTCATTCACTGCTGGTGGGAATATAAAAAGGGCACAATCCTCTTGGGGAAACAGTTTTATGGCTTCTTAAAAAGTCAAAACATAATCACCCTCATAACCCAGAGAGACACATGAGCTGAACATTCCATACCCGAGACAAGGACGCCTGTGCCCTTACAATGACCCTAGGAAATGTTCACAGCAGCCTTATTTGTAATAACCCTAGACTGGAAACAACCCAAATGTCCATCAACAGGTGCCTGGACAAAAAAAGCATGGTATATCCCTACGATGGAATACCACTCAGCAATAAAAAGGAATGGACAATGGGGTGCCTGGGTGACTCAGTCAGTGAAGCATCCGACTTCGGCTCAGGTCATGATCTTGTGGTTCACGAGTTCGAGCCCCACGTTGGGCTCTGCGCTGACAGCTCAGAGCCTGAAGCCTGCTTCGGATTCTGTGTCTCCCTCTCTCTCTGTTCCTCCCCCGCTCATGCTCTGTCTCTCTCTCTCTCCTTCAGAAATAAATAAAAACATTTAAAAACATTTAAAAAATAATAATAAAGGTATGGACTATGGAGAGGCATGCCATGGATGAATCTCATGGTAACAGCACTGAGTGAAAGAAGCCAGACCAGAAAAAAAGTACATCTTGTTTGGTTCCATTCAACTCCAGAAAATGCAAACTAATCTGTAGTGACAGAAAGCAGAGCAGTGGTTGCCTAAGGAAGGCGAGGAGGCAGGAAGGACAGATTACCGAGGGGCAGGAGGAAACTCCTGGGGATGACGGATATGTTCCCTATCTTGATCATGGTGATAGCTGGCATACAGAAGTCAAAATTTATCAAATTTCACATTTAAAAAAAGCTCCAGCGAGATGAGGTTTGTCTTCCAACTATCAGATTGAGAAAGACCAAAAGGTTTGATAATAACACTGTTGGCATGGATATGGGGAAACAGGCACTCTGGTAGGTTTCTGGTGGGAGTCTAAACCTCCGTGGAAAGTGATCTGGCAATATCTATCCATATCACAAAAAAATTCCACGCTTATGCCCAGAAATTTCATTTCTAGGAGGTTATCTACAAAGATACGCTCGTGTACGTGAAATGACATAAGGTTGTTCAATGCAATTCTGCTTACTATGGCAAGTGTCCATCAATAGGGACTAAATTTTAAAAAAATAACAACAACCCACAGCTCTGGGAGAACCATGCATGGTATACCTCCCAGGCAAAATGAATGAAGTAGCTTTTAATGGCTTCACATAGAATGGTTGAGTGAAAAAGGCAGGTTACAATACAGTTGGCATACTATGTTTCCATCGGGGCATAAAAGGGGGAAAAGATTACTTATTCATTTTAATGCTACTTGCTTGAAACTTATCTGGAAGGAAACACACAAAAACTAGCATCAGCGATTGGCCCTGGGAGGACTATGTGGGTGGGCTACAGCAGGGCCAACAAGACTTTCTATATTATATAAATATATATAACCCTTTATGCCTTTTGAAATTATTAAGCATGTATGTGTTCAATAAATAAATAGGTGTAAATAAAAGTTACAAGTTAAGTGAAAAATAAAATAAGTGAGGTTGATCTATACGGACAGATGTGGAAAGAACACCAAGACATATTGCTAAGTGAGCATGAAGAAATCAATTTGCTGAACACTATTGGTAACATGGTCCCGTTTGTGTAAAAATTAAATAATGACAATTGAATGTTGGTCTGTCAGTTGAGAAATGCTAAAAAACACACGCATACCCACAACTGGTAGTTATCTCGAGGGGGAGCCTCTCACTCTACAGTATCCATTTCTGAGTATTTACTTTCTTTATTTGCTTTTTTTAAAATTTTTTTAACGTTTATTTATTTTTGAGAGAGAGAGAGAGAGAGAGAGAGAGAGAGAATGCAAGCAAGGGAGGGGCAGAGAGAGACGGAAACACAAGATCTGAATGAAGCAGGCTCCAGGCTCTGAGCTGTCAGCACATAGCCCGATGTGGGTCTCGAACTCATGAACCGTGAGATCATAATCTGAGGGGAAGTCAGATGCTTAACCGACTGAGCCACCCAGGCGCCCCATTAACCTTCTTTATTTGTATTAAGTTTGTATCAGAGGCAAAAAAACAAAAACAAAAACAAAAAAACAGAAAAACAAGCTTCAGGAGCTGCCCTCCCCTGGGGCAGTTACTTTTTTTTGTTAACCACTTGCCTAGAAATATGAGCAAAGTCTAAACATGACCTCACCTTTGAATGGGAATTCTACCTCTGGAAATTGATACAAAGAACGTGATCAGTTACAGTCAAAGATTTACATCTGCAGGAAAACATACACGCAAATGTGGTGGTAATCCACAAAAGTAAATTACAAAACAATATGTGCGATGTGATCCAATGAGTGTAGAAAATACTAGTAAACATACATAGAAAGGCCTAGAAGGGACTGTGGGTTAAGGGGAGGTCCCCACAAAGAGCATGAAGAATGGAAGCCTCAGGTCATGATGGCTTGTACTTTCTTCTTTTTACATCTTCTTTCTCAACTAGTTTACAAATTATACGTTCTTGTTTTTTAAAAAGAGAAAGTTATCTATACTAATAATCTTAGAGCACTTATATATAAAGGTGTTTTTAGAAGAATTAGTTATGATCATGAAAAAAAATAAGCTTTATGTCCAAAATAGAAAAATCAACAACAAACACATTTTGACAAAGCTTACAGCAAATTCTTACCAAAAAACATTAAGTGAAAATTACAGGATGCAATCTTGAATCTGTAAAATATTGAGGGTTGGGGAGGGAGTAATAAATATTAACAGAGAAACAAAGACTAGACTTAAGTAGACAAAAAAAAAATTTCCTTTTAATCCAAGAAAGCAAATTTGTTGTTTCAATATTTGGGCCATCATGATCCCTAGGTCGAGGTGAGAATAGGGACAAGACAATTTTAGGCAAGGGAGCCTCACAGCTGTCCTGTCCACAGCATAAGACCCTGAGCAACCATAGGGAGCTACTCCGTGGGAGCCTTGCAGCCACCCACCCTGTGAAGCTCGTGTCTCTTCTCTGCCTGGCAACCATCTACACCCAAACAAGTCCACAGGTTGGAGGGCATGGTCACCGTCCTGACTTCTGGAGGAATCTGCTGGGAGACGCACTTTGCAAAGGCCTCTCCAGAGCACGGCAGGGCAGAGGGGACTTCACAGCCACCCTCAGGCCCAGGGTAGCCACTGGCAGCCTAAAGGTAAGGTCCAGTAGGTGCCTCATTGGTCTGAGACAGGACAAAACCAGGCACTTCTTAGAAATTCTACCTGCTAACAAACTGATCTCTTTCCTGCCCAGTGACCAGGTTCTGGTAAGCACAGGGTCTGCCCCCACCAAGATGTCTTTCAGTAAGACCCAGAAGCATGGAAGCTATGGCTGAAACCAGCAGCATGTGCTAAGAGGGAATCAGGAGTGGGGTTGACTGGAGCCTAAATGAGTTGCTACAAGATTTAGCTGTCAAATACATGGTGCCTTGTTAATAATAATCAAGACTTAATACTATGTACCAGGGACCTGCCACATAGGAACGCCTTTATCCTCAGGATACCCCGTGGAGATGGGTCCACAGTTGTCTTTACTTTACATTTGAGAAAACAGAGGCTAAGAGATGGGATGAGCAGTCTGTCTCCAGTGCCTGATCTGAACCCCCAGCTCCACTGAACCTTCCAAACAAAGGGCTAATATGCCTGTCCCTTCCCAATGGCCATGCCACAGCTATCTGGACAGTCCCTTCAGGAGCCAGGGTGCCAAACAGATGCCAAGCTGAATCATGTGAAACATGGAGGGTCCAAATTTGCCCCTTACAAGGGGGTGGGGCCAGCGTGGGAAAGAACTAGCCTGGGGAAAACACTCAACAGTCCTCCCTCAGAGAGCTAGGGGCCACAGAAGGGACAGCAAGCGGACAGAGCTCCTGTAGAAGTGGGAGATGGACCAAACAGGCTGGGACTGACAGCAGGGCCACACTCCCAGCTGTCCAGCCTGCCTCCCAGGCAGAGGGAGTCTCTGGCGAGACAAAGGCTGTGCCCTGCTCTCCTCCCAGAGGATATGGCAGAGCCCCCCTGTGGACGAGAAACCAACCCTGGGATGGAGAGGACAGCCGTGACCCTGACTGTTCTACCTTTAGGAACTTAGGCAGCTCCAATGAAACCGGAAAGCCTTCATAGCATCTGTAAAATGCAAATAATTCCTCCCACACAGATGTCCTTCCTGGCATGGCTCGAGTGCCTGTCCCACACCTAGTGGTGGCAGGGCTCAAGCAATGCGTGGTCTCTAAGGCCCTTCCATCCTGAGAGTGTGTAAGAGCGTTTAAAGACAAGAGCATTTCCCACGGCAGCGCTAAGGTCAAGGGCTGCTTCCTTGCTCAAGCAAATCAGCGAAGTGACCATCAGTGAGTCTACAAATCCCAAATGCAACCCTCTCTAATCACTGGAATAGAGAAACTGTGATTGCAGGCACTGAACGACACAGAAATTATGTATGGAGCCCAAAAGAACTGTAATACATGTTTAAATTATATAAAAATACAACTCTGCTATATTACAAACTAATCATTTTATAACTATTGCTCTTACTCTCTCAAAGCAAGGCCACCAATCTCGAGACTGCTCAGTTGACTTTTATTTCTTAGGAGAGGTGTCAGAGGACACTGGACAAATGCCATTTTCTCCCACTGAAAAAATCTCTCAGAATTCATTTATCAACAAACATTTCCTAAGCACAAATAAACAGAAAATTGCAAGACAATATTAATGAGTGTTACAAGCAAGGGAAACTCCAGGGACAAGTGGGAGTCTAGGTCTGAGGCAGGAAAGACTCCATGAAGGAGGTGACCCTTGAGTTATTGGCTTCATGGATAGGAGAGGAGAAATACACCAAGGGCCAACAGCAAAGACCTTTAAAATCCATTGACTAATGGGTGGATGATGAATGATGAATAATAATGGATGAAGGAAAGACAGAGGATGAATTGAAGATGGATGGATGGATGGATGGATGGATGGATGGATGAGGAAGGGAGGATGGATGGATGGATGGGTGGATAGATGGATGGAGGGAGGATGGAAGGAGGATGGATGGACAGATGGATGGATGGATGGATGGATGAACAGATGGATGGGTGGGTGACGGAGGGAGGATGGAGAGATGGATGGATGGATGGATGGATGGACAGATGGATGGATGATGGAGGGAGGATGCAGAGATGGACAGAGGGATGGATGGATGGATGGATGATGGAGGGAGGATGGACAGATAGATGGATGGATGGATGGATGGATGGACAGATGGATGGGTGGATGATGCAGGGAGGATGGAGAGATGGATGGATGGATGATGGAGGGAGGATGGAGAGATGGATGGATGGATAGATGGATGGAGGGAGGATGGAAGGAGGATGGACAGACGGATGGATGGATGGATGGATGGATGAACGGATGGATGGATGATGGAGGGAGGATGCAGAGATGGATGGATGGATAGATGGATGGATGGATGATGGAGGGAGGATGGACGGATGGATGGATGGATGGATGGACAGATGGATGGGTGGATGATGGAGGGAGGATGGACAGATGGACGGATGGATGGATGATGGAGGGAGGATGGACAGAGGGATGGATGGATGGATGGATGGATGGATGGATGATGGAGGGAGGATGGACAGAGGGATGGATGGATGATGGAGGGAGGATGGATGGATGGATGAATGGATGATGGAGGGAGGATGGAGAGATGGATGGACGGATGGGTGGATGAGCAAGGGATGATGGAAAGATGGATGGATGAGGGGGAGGATGGATGGGTGATGGAGGGAGGATGGACAGATGGATGGATGGATGGATAACCATTGCTACCCTTAAATCACTGAAAGTGGTCCTGAGGATCATGGTGAAGAGTGTTCTAAGAACCAGATTCATCTTCTCTTTTTTTTTCCACCAGCCATGAGGGTCAGCAAGAGGTGACCCTGTAAGGGGAATTATCTTCAGGGACTAGGTCAGGGAAAGGCAAAGCTCTTGCCTCCAAATGGGCAAAGGTTACCAGCAAGAGAAGAGGTACGTGCATATTTGCTGGGAGTTCCCTCTTTTCCACTGCTGTGCCTAGCTTACCTGGGCAAAAAAACAAACAAACAAACAAACAAACAAAAACCTGGAGAACTGAATCAGCCCAAACCTAAGAGGTGGAGAATCACTCTGCCACCCAAATATTCTAGCCCCCCAAAGAACCTGGGTTCCTGTGTGCTTATGTCTCATGACCTGAAGTTAACAACAAGGGCCATCCTTACTTATCATCACCAAGCCACCCCTTCAAAGCATCCCCAGGCTCTCCTAAAGAGCCCCTCTGCAGACTGCCAGAGCCCCTCCCCACATCATCCCCCAAGTAACAGTGACCCCCTGCAGGTTCCAGAAACGCCACACATCATATGCCCGAGTCATTCTGCCTGGACTGCTGTTCCTTCCCCTGCCTCTCCATGGTAAAGTCCCCATCCCGGAGACCCAGCTTGGGCCCTCTCCTGGAAGAAGGCCTTCCTGGACTGCTTAGGCACAAGTGTTTGGTTAAACAAATGAACCACTGCCAAAAGCCCCCCCACCACCCACCCACCCAGGCTTTTCCACTATTCTGACCCAGGACTCTGCATCCCTGACTAGTAGCTGCCAGGAAGAGCCTGGTACAGAATACATTGTGAAGTGGGAAACTTCCCAGCCTGGGGCCGGGAAAACAGACACATCCAGTTTCTTCCAGACAGCAGGTGAGGGCAGTCCCTGCTCCTGGCAACCTTCCTTTGTAGCTGTCTTCGGAGGTCACACTGGCCAATTCATGACTTTCCTAAAGTAGCCCCCCTGCTAGGCATGGAAAGAAGCAGGAGAAGATGCACATTTGAGAAACCTGCTGGGATTTCAGAGGCCAGCGGCTCTTAACCAAGTTAGCAAGGTGTGCGCTTACGGCCGCGAGCTTAATAAGCGTAAGGCACAGAACAGATGTTCCAGCAAGTGCTGGCTGATTGACTGATGGATTGCTCAAGGAATTCCTCTTGATGGCGACCGCCACACCGTTTTGAAATCCAAGGTGCAGAAAAGAAGGTTGAAGATTTCCAGCCTGGTGTGAGAATGAGATGTGAAAAGGCACCGCTGCCTGCTTTATGCTTTAGCAGGTGACGTCTATCCAGGGTTTCGCACTGGTAACATTTGGGGTTGCATAATTTGTTGCCAGGGCTGCCCTGTGCCTTACAAGATGTTAAGCATCTACTCGCTAGATGCCACTAACACACACACCACCACCACCCCCCAGTCTGTGACAACCAAAAATGTCTCCGGATATTGACAAATGACTCCTGGGGAACAAAGCGTCCTAGCTGAGAAACAGTGCTGTGGCCCAGCTGTTCCCAGAGCAGCGCTCAGAAGCCAATTCCAGGAGAGTAACTCTCCCTCTGCTCAGGACTCTGCCTCCCAGTGGCCAGACTCAGTTTACCTATCTACAAAATGAGATCATAGTCTGCAAGTGACTTGCATGCTTCTAGCCATACAGAAGGCACCCAATGATGGCTTTACATTGATTTGTACACAGTTCTCCTGAAAACCTCAAGCCAGAATCTTCGATCTCTCCCCAAAAGCTAGGGAGATACCACTGGAAACCGAGTAAGACCTAATGAGGGCTTCATAGCTGTCCAAACACTTTGGCCAAGTTAGACCACTTTGCAGGATCCATTCTAATGTAACGTTCAGAATTTCAGGTAAACATGTACATACGAGGACATCTATTCCAGCATTTTCTATCATAACTAAAACTAGAAACAATCTATATGTCCAACCACGTCAAGAGAGCAAAGTGAAAATATGACAGAGTCAGACAAAAGAACATCCTGTGGCCAACAAACCCCACATAACTAGAAGTTATTCATTAATAAGCATGGGAAAATGTCCATGATAAAATGCTGAGTGAATCAAGAGTCACATAACTATATATAATGTAATTTCAATTTTGTCAGAAAATACAGAGCAAAAATATTTCACACTGCGGGGGCTCAGTCAGTTAAGCATCCGACTCTTGATTTCAGTTCAGGTCATGATCTCATAGGTTCGTGAGATCGAGCCCCACACAGGGCTCTGCGCTTACAGTGCAGAACCTGCTTGGGATTCTGTCTCTCTCCCTCTCTCTGCCCATCCCCCTCTCCTCTCTCTCTCTCTCTCCCAAAGTAAATAAATAAACTTAAAAAAAATAAATAAAAAACAATAGAAAGAGACTGGAAGGATATTTAACAAAATTTCCTCTTTATGATGTTCCTTATTTCACAACTTTTTAAAAAGTATGCCTTAGTTTTAAGATCTTGTGGGGAAACTACTTTGTTGTTGTTTCTAATAGTGTTCTATCAGAAGAGAAGTCTCCGCTTGAAACCTCAAGTGTTAAATCAAAGCCCACGCCTTGAATACAGAGAGCCCCTAGCCATGCAAAAAGGATCTTAAACCTAAATAAAGGGAAACTCAAGGAAACAGAAACAGAAAAGGGACCCACAGGGCCTAGGCCACTGGGGAAACCTGAGGTCCCCACAGGGCGGGCTGGGCTGGGCTGGGCAGTGGGTGAGACCCAGGCCTGTCCTGTGCGCTGCTCTGTCTGTCTGTCTGCCTGTCTGGACTACTGGCTGGGCCGCTTGGGTGCTCACTCAGGCAGCCAGCTCCGTGAGGCTTGGCTAGTAGATGCCTATGACCGGACACTGGTCTAGAAGCTTGGCTCTCACAGCTGAAATCAGCGAAAGCAGGAGCAGGACTCATACCGCAGGTGGGTAGTAGGGGTACAGGGTGGGGAGGCTGTCAGGACCCTCAAGCTCGGCAAACCAAGGCTTCCAAGCCATCAGCCTTGTGCTGCCTCTGGCTTTTCTGCCTGCCACCGACTACCCATCCAAGGTGGGCTCCTTGAAGATGGAAGAGGATGGCAATGAAGAAGTACCACACTAGAGGGTGGGGTCGCAGCCTTTCCTGGTAAAGCAGCTGGCCAGAGAGCGCCGGGGGCCCGAGGGGCCTGGGCCTGAGGGCTGGATCTGGAGAAGGATTCAGCACCCGGGTGGCGCGCCGCAGAGACCAGGAGGAGATGGGGACACCAGCAGCCCACGCCCCACTTCCCACAGGGCTCCCAGGGCCAGGGGAGCCATGAAGCGGTGTGCCCTCGCTCTGCCTCACAGTCTGCCCCCAGGAGTGTAGACCAAGCAGAGGAGCTGAGCAAATGTGGACAGAAAATAATACCGCACCTTCAGACCCGCCGAATGCCTCCAAAAGGCCTCCATCCAAACCAAGTGCACAAACAGACGAGCAGGAGTCCACAAGTCCCAAGTTGACACGTGTGAAAGTTTTCTTGTTTCCTGTTCTCTCGAAGTCCTTTGCCCAGGTGCACTTGAAGTATCAACATAAAGCTAACACGGTCTACACTGCAGGACACTACAAATCACAAAACCCCCGAAAGCTGGTGCAGGCCGTCAGAGTCAGAGGCATGTATGTAAGAGCCCAAGTGTCCCAGGCCAGCAGGGATTTAGTGACAGGAAAGGCCAACATTCTCGGGACCTTGACCTTGAGCGAGGGCCATGCTGGGCTCCCACTCAGAGCCTCATTTACTACTAACACACACCAGCAAGGCAGGTCAGGACTCCCACTCTGAGTTGAGAAGCAAGGGCCAGAGAGACACCGCGCCTGTCCTGATGTTCAGCTGGCCCACACTCAGACTCCTTCCAGGCTCGTTTTGCCTTCTTACTCTGAAGAAGACTCAAGGCACAGTGAGACAGGACGTTCTTGAAATAGGCTGACGCCAGGGCCAGGGTACGGGCAGGGGGCACTGCGACGGGGGGTAGGATGCCAGGCAGCGTTGCGCACTAGGGCCGCAGGCTGACCTCACGGGTGGAGGACCATTCCACGGCCCATCCTCCCCTCGGGGCAGGCCCCTTCCACTGGCTCCCAGGCCTCAGGCCATCACAGCGTGGGCAGGGCAGCTGACACTGGCTCCTCTCTGCACCCACGCTCCTGCCAGGCTATCTCTTTCCTCCCCTTCTTCGGAAACCATAAGAACACCCACAAGGTAGGCCCTTCAGCCGAACCTCAGTGTGAATGGAAATTGCAAAATGCCTGCTCAAGCCGTGAAACTGAACCGGCCCCAAAGTGGGTCCAACTTCTGGCCACTTCAGTCATGAGCACTGAGACAGCTGTCATGATGCACACGAGGTTACCTACACAGGATAAAAAACAAAAACAAAAACAAAAACAAAAAACAACAGGAGCCATCCTAGGGACCCTCAGGCCATAACTACACACTTGATAAGCTCACTACACTCTGGTTTCTCGTGGGGCCTGAAAGCTGCCTTTCACAGTGAAAAAACCTTTCACAGTCCCATGAAAGAGAGCCTCTGCCCTAAAGTCCACTTCTCAGAACAGCTCAATTCTTGGCCAGCTTGCCCCAACCTCCAGTCCAGCAATAGCTGGGCCAGGCAGCTAAGTCTTACCATCTGCTGGGACCCATCCTGGGTTGTCCATCAAGCCTTACAGATGCGAATGCTTACCCCTTTCTTATTGCAAAAGCCACAAAGGAACTGGGGAACATCACAGGAAGAAAACACTAATCTGCATCACCCCACCCTAAAGATCCTTGATAAAATGCAGATCTCAGAACGTCACTCCACAGGAATTCTGTCTCATTCAGTATGTACTTCCTGGGGCCTGAAAATCTGCATATTTAACAAACTGCCCACCTGAACCTGATTCAGGAGTCCCAAGAACTCCACTTCGAGATGCCTGAGGCCTTATTCTCAGATTTGCCTCTATAACTCATCTCCTGTTCTGACATCATTCTCTTACACTATTTCTCTTTTTTGTGCTAAGTGCATCTTAGAAGAAGAAAAAAAAATCTAATTCTTATAGGGATCTGATAGTTAAGAGACTTACTGATATATATGTATTTCAGAATAAATACATATACACATACACGTCACACACCCCACATTCACACGTAACAGGAAGAGTAACTTCACACACTATATCAGGTAAGTGAGTAAACGAACTATATTATATGCACTTTCTATGGATGAAAACATCTGAATTACATTCAAACCGGAAAATTCCCGGCTGTGCAACCCTGGAGTCTGATTTCTCCTTTCCCTACACAAGCAAGGTAACACATGCACACACTCAGTCCGGGGACATCACAGACGTCCCCTCACCTTGATCTCAGCAGACAGTGAGGGCCGGCCCTAAATACGCTGTCACAGCCCGGACACATAATGTATCACCACAGTACAACCCACAGCTGTCTGCGGAAATGTCTGAGTGATGTGCCTTCAACCTGTCATCGGACCACAATGACCTCAATTTTTGGAGAAGTAAAGTCAAAAGTCTACCTTTATCTCCAGAGATCCAAGACATATTTATGTGTCAGCCTTCCTTCAACTTGTCCATAGCCTTCAAGAAAACTTGAAAAGGCCACCACAGGCCCTGTGCTGCCCCTGCCCCCAACACACACCAATGTCCCAAGTCCACCCCCATCCATGGTCATGACATGACCACATCCCAGAGGTGCCCGAGCACTACAGTGGGCTAGGGAGAGTGACTGGTGGGAAGGTGGGGCGTATTCCTTGAGCAGCATTGCATAACCTGCTCCCCGGAAGCCCAAGCAGTGGCGGGAGACCCCACGCTTTCTCCAAACTCGGGTCCTCCCACCCTGCCTGCTCTCTGATTCTTAGGGGTGGGTGGCGAGAGACGAGGTGCGGCGGCTCCCAAGGTTCTGAAGCCAAAGGATCTGAGCTCACCTTTGCCAAGGCCTGCCTTCCACACAGGCAAAAAGCAACCCGCACAGGGTCAGCCAGCTCTTGAATGACTGGTCTCCCTCTCCCCGAGGGTAACCTCAAGGGTTCCAGCTATTTTTCTTCATACGCGCTCATCCATCATGCTAACTCCCTTCCTCAACTCTTTCCAGAGGAAAACAGACTGAAAGACGAGGTATATAAGAAAGGGTTCCTAGCAGTTATGGGGGGAAGGGGGTGCCATCAGCAGTTCTCTTCCTCTGTCCAACTTTCTATACGGCTGCCACCTTTCTAGGCAGGTGGCAACGACTTGGTCTTACGATGGTCTTAACCAGTATAGAATTGTCAGATCACTGTACTGTGTGCACCTGAAACCAGTATAACATTGTATGTTCATGTAGATTTCAATAATAATTTTTTTTAAAAAACGGTCTTAACTAGCAAATGACAAAGACGGGGCAGGGGACATCAAAGGCTCTCACCCCTCTCCACCGGGCTCAGTCATATTCTTCCTTCAAGAGCAGTTCAAAACGGAAGCTCTTCGGTCCCAAAGCAAAACTAGTTCAATCCCCGGGGGTATGTTACTTTGATAGTCACGTTGGAATTATTTAAACGCATTCGTGTCCTCCCTCAGCTGAAACTTGGTAAGACTTCCATCCCCTTCTTTTTAAGCACCTGCTTGGTGAATTGTAGACTCTCAAAGAAAGACTCAACAAATTAAGAGCTATTTTCCGGCCATCAAGGTCTGCCTATACTGCAAATACTCAAATACTAATCTCCCCATCTCAGGCTTAAAAATATGGACTTGGTTTGTTTTTTTGTTTTTTTGTTTTTTTTGTTTTTAACTCTCAACATAATGAATGAGCTTAAATATTAGAAGTTGAAATTATTTAGTAAATCATTTCACCTGCAAAGCTTCTATTTGCATAACATTAATTCATGATGGCAGCTAAAACAAATTCATCACATTCTGTATATTAGAAGCTGATTTATGTAGGAATTGAAAAAAATCATGAGCTCAAAATTATGTTGACATGATGTACATGCTCAACGGAGAAAGATTTTTCTCTTTCCATCTTTTCCCTTTTTTTTTTTTTTTTTTTAAATCATCTGAACAACTGAATTATGGTGAGGAGGAAAAGGATCTGAGCAGAGGAAGGAGGCGAAGGACTGGCATCTCAGAAAATGAATAATGCTACCGCCTCACGTGTGTGGCAGGCGCTTGGTGCGCATACACACATAGTCTCCGGTTATTAATGTCAAGTATGCCAAAGATACGCTGGAAAATCATTACCATTCATCGCCACTAACCGCCATTAAATTTCAATCAATTCAACTTAGCACAAGTGTACTTGAGCGGCCCTTACAGTTCCTTATAAATGTGGCTCAAAAGTCGGGCTGACTTATTGCATTGTCCACCGCACAAAGAAGCATTGCTAAGCATCTGCTTGGACCCGGGGACCGATGCTCTTTTAACATCCTCAGCATTCAAAGATCTTTCTTTTTCTGAGCTAAGAGGTCTTGAATCCCTACAGGTCAAGACGAATGGGGGTGGGGGTGGGGGAGGGGTGCGGACGATGCCGAGAGACCACCACTCTTTTCCAGCCTTTGGGGTGGGGACCGGGCAACAGGAGGCCTCCCTGGCTGTAGTCAGTCTCGCAGATGCCTTGCAGAAAAAGTTTCTGACGCCACCAAAAGTTTGGGAACATGTCTGCTGGCTCTGGTGAAATGCTCTCAACCCACTCTGCAAACTGAGCTGACCTCGAGCTCCCTTCCCCAGGAAGGGGGGATGGGGGGGGCGAGTCCATCGGGAGCGGGAGGGAGATTCAGCCTGGGCCCCAGCTTTGGGAAAAGGCGCCCTTCCCAGGTGCGGGGACAGCGGGCCCGCGCACTCCGGGGAGCTCGCCCGGCGACAAAGGCGGCGGTGGCGGCGCGGGCCCAGTGGGACCTGGCCCGCTGGCTTTCTTCCCGACTCGCCACGAGCACGGTCCGGCCTGCCGCCACTCGCCGGAGGCGGCCGGTGCGCCGGCTGGACAATGTGGCCATTGTTCGGGCGCCGCAAACCAGGCCGGCGGGCAGGTGGGAGGAAGGCGGCGCGGCCGGCGCGCGGGCACTCGGGGCACCGAACGTCCCCCGGCCGCAGGCACGGTCCTCACGGGCTGGGCACGCCGCCTCCCGGGCCAGCCCGCCTCGGGGCGGCAAGTGGAGGGGCGGGGACGGGGTGGGGGGAGGGGGAGATGGGAGGGGAAAGCAGAGAGAGAAGGGAAAAGATGGGAAGGGAGACAGGAGAGAAAAGAGAGGGAGAGAGAAACAAAGAGAGTTAGGAGAGGGAGAAAGGAGAGGGAAAAATAAAGCCGTGAAAGAGGAAATGGGGTAAGAGAGACATTAAAGGAGAGACAGAGGGGGCGGAGGAGGGAGTAAAAAGGAGGGGGGGAGAGGAAGACAGAAAGGAGACAAAGAGGAGAGGGAGGACGGGAGAAAGGAGAGGAGGGGAGGGAGAGACAGACAGACAGACGTGCCATAGAAGTGTACCACAGGCTACCCGGGAAGCCTCTGCAAAGAGCAAGAGTTCACCCTGTTTCGTAGAGAGAAGCGGTTCCAAACCCAGCGGAGTCAGCAAAGTGTAATCACACCAGGGGCTTTGCTTAATTACAGGTTTCCGAGCCAGGCTGGAGGAAGAGAGATACTTAACTGTGTCCCCGGGAAGGCCTAGGCGGGCTCTCAACTGGTTTGTAAGGTTGGGGAGTACAAATACCCATCTCCACCCGCTCCCTGTCCAAAGCCCCCTGAGCCAGGATCCTGGAGGGGAGGCTGGGGTCTACCGCGTGATAGACTCGGGCTGACCGGAAAGAGCCATCCTGTGCGGGCTTTGAACGCTCAGTTGCGACCGGAGTCCCAGGCTCACCAGTGCCGGTCATCGGTGAGGCCACAGGCCTGGGGAGAGGCCCCGCCTCGGCCTGCAGCAGCGCTGTCCGCCCTCCTACCCGCCCCCCCCCCCACTCGCGGGAGGCCAGGGGCCCTCGGCCCAAGGGGGGAAATCAATCCCGTGCTAATGAATAAAAAGTCCCCTTTATTTCACTGCTGTTTTTGGTTCATTAAATTTTCCACAGATTTGCAGAGAAGAAAACATAATCAATAAACCCTGACAAAAGTGAACGTGTGAAAAAGGCCAGAGAATGGAAAAGCGAGATAAAAGTGATATCCGATCACAGATTTCAGCAGCAGATGACGAGCTGGGGGCTGCTGGAGAATCTCAATGGACCATCACCCTTTCGAGGCTTTCCTTCCCTTTGCTGAAACTCTTCATTCCAGACAATAGTAAATGCACTAAAACTTTTTTCTTATGCTAATGCATGAAACCGGGCACTCACAGTTAAAACACACTTCCCAGCAACCTGTTTTGTTTTTTTTTTTTTTTAGCAACACACATGCAAACACACAAAACCACATTAACTTATTCAATTTAAATGAAAATCTCAAAAATGGTTTAATAGGTACTCTTTGGTCACACCTTCAATGACTTATTTTCCCCCGTTTGCATGTTTTTTAAGAAACCAGGATCAGAACACAACCAGGATTACTGAGGATGCTTTTGTTGGTGAAGAAATTGGGAAAAATAAGACATTAAAAGCGAAGAAAGCATGCTGTTCTCATTGGTGCATTTTCTCAGGGTTTTAACCATCGTTTTGTAGGTGAAAGGTGCTTCTGTCACCCTCAGAATCTAAAAACAATGACCTATGATTTGTTTTTAAAAATCTTTTATATTCCACAGCAAACACCCAAATTAATTTTGGAGAAAAAGTAATATTGAGTCTGGTGTCGTGTGTTTATTCAAAAACCACAAAGCTGTTACTCTTTACCAAAGGACACTACCAAACACCAGTGTCCCCTTCCCTTTGGGTCTTTGAAACAAGCCTCAGGAAACAATTACAGGGTCGCTTTCCTCCCCGAGGTCTTTAGACTGCTGCATATTCTGGTAGTGCGTATAGTCACCTATTCCGCCTCTGAATTTTCTGGAATCTGAGAATAGTTTCTCTCTTTGGCATTCTTCACGTGTTTCATTCGTCCCTGCCTCTGACACTTACTGAAAAGAAGAAAGGGGCGGTGCGGGGGGGGGGGGGACGGCTTCCCTGGGGTTCCCTTTCAAAGGACCCTGGCCCAGCGGGAACAGCTGTGGCCGTCCACAGCGACAGGGTCCACCTGGCCTGGCCATTGCTCCTGCACCAAGGACCGGGCTCTGGCACAGGTAGAAACCCCACCCCCACCCCCCAACACCGGGGCCTGAAGAAGGAAGACTGGTTTGCTCTACCTCTCTCAAGCCAGCGTCATGAGTGAGCGTCCTTCAGATGAACACAAGCCCTGATGAACACACACTTTCCCAAGAAAAAGCAAGCAGCCCTACCCGTAGTGTTCACAAGGATGTAGGGCTCCTTTCTGAGCGTTAACAAGCCCGCAGGGTGTGTAGGGGTCACACAGGCTTTCAGAGTGCACACGACAACCTCCTGGTCTCATTTAAAGGGAATTGCTGGCATCTGTGGGGTGAAGTCCCCCCCCCCCGGGGTGGCCGAGGGAGGCCCTGATGGGAGAAGGGTGTTTATTAGACAAATATCCAATTTTGTCTGCCTGCCTGCTGAATCTCCTGGCTTGCTAATCCAGCCCTATGGGCCGCACTGTGTACAGGGCACTTGTGGGAGTACAAAAAGCATGAAGTATTTGTGTATTTTTCAGTCGGCAGTGCAAACAAGCCAGCTACAGTACACAGCCTCCAAGACCCCCACGGCCAGGCAGTGAGCCGCTGACCGGCAGCCCTGTGGCCCCCTCTTCCGTCCAGGCAACTCAAAGGATCTCCTCTGTCCGATGCTCTCCCCACAAGGCCTGGAGCACCCCCGAGAAAGTGGAGTGGCACTCCAGAAGGGCCTCGCCTAATTCCACACACACTTCAAGGTGGGGCCCAGTCCAGAATTCCCTCCAAGGCCACGGCCAGGGTCAGTGCGAGCTGTAGAGGTTCCCCCCACAGCCTTGAGAGGTTCTGCTGAAGGAGTCTGGACCCCGCAAACTCCCCCTCGAAACAATTCCCACGGAGGATAAAAACATCTCTAACGGTCCCACCCTGTTCCTCGGGAGCCTGGCCGGGCTTTGGGGAGCGGTGGTTCTCCCTCTCAGCCTCACCCGCTGGCTGACTTGGAAAACAGACTGCTCTCACTGGTCTCTCAGATGCCAGAGCAAGGGACAGACAGTTCACCCGAGGGCGATCTCGTGGGCAGGTGGGCTCCTCACCTACCTGGGACTCTTCCTGCATCAGGGTAGATCCCCCTAGAACCACTAAATCACCTCCCAAAGTCGGCGGGTTTCTCAGAGCAGAAGGAAAATACAAAACCAAACTTCAGTAATACGAAACAGTAACTAACTTTGAAACTCTTAGACAAGTGACAACTTTCCTTGCGTCTGGGTTCGAATGGAATCTAAATCGGGGAGAGAACATTTCCACAATTTCCAGTAACTCTCAGCCATGGGAGGGAGAAGCAGGCAAGTCTAGGAAAACGGAAGCAAGAAAGATGAAGGAAGGAGAGGAAAAGTGTGGCCAGAGGCCCACAGGAGGGAAGCCTGCAGGGCACACATCTGCAAGTTCTAGAGTCCACATTCTAGAACAGCCCCAGGGCAGACCAGAAGCTGGGAAAAGCCCAAACGAAGAAAGTTAAAATTAAAAGCAGCCAAGCGTGGCCAGGGTGCCCTCCCCTCCCCTGGGGAAGACCAGCCCAAGTAGCCACACAAAGAATTCCCTCGGGTGGGTGCAACTGCAAAGTCGCTCCCAGGCCCAGGGAGGCCTGCCCTCAGACACTAGGAAGCAAGGAAGGAAACTCCCAGCCAAGGTAAGGAAATGGGCGGGGAGGGGGCCCGGAGGTGAAGTGGCCAGAACAGATCTCATCAGGGGGACTTGCGACTAGCCTGCTCACTCCTCCGCTTTCCACCGCTGTATATTTTGGATTTCACAGTTTATTTACTTTACTTTTTGGCACTGGGCCCCCTGAGCATGCCAATACAATATTTGTTTAAACACTATTTTATGCCGCTTGCGAGGGAAACGTTTACTTTCAAATTCTCCAACATCCCCCAGAGCCTCGTCTGCAAACAGCATATGAGCGTTTTACAACTGCTCCCTTTATCTGAAGCTGTCGGGATTAAACCTTCACACGCCCGGCGAGGGCGGCGGGGCGGGGGCCCAGGACTCCGCCGCGGCCACCGGGCTGCAAAGCCCGCGCCAGAGGCCGTGCACCCAGCGGGATGCCCGGGTGGGAGGGCAGAGCGGCGCAGGAAACACCCCCCCCCCCCCGCCCAGGGCCCGGCACCGGACTTGGGAAGGGTGCGCTTTTCCAGCAGGGATCTACCCAGAGAGCCACATGAAAATTATACAAAAGGGAGGGGAGTTAAGGGAGGCACCCAGGCGGGGTTTGGGGGGCGGGGGGGAGGGGAGCGAGGCCCGCAAGCGCGTCCGCAGTCGGTCACCCAGGGTGAAGCGCGCGGGCTCCATCCAGAGCTCCTCGCGCTGTAAAAGTCGGGTTTCCTAGGAAATGACAGCAATTACTGCTGGGCTGAAAAGGCGCCGAGTAGGGTGGACTTTCAGCTCCCCGACGCGGCGGGCGCGCTCACACTCGCACACGCACACGCTCCCTTCCTCCTCCCCTCCCTACCCACCCTCCGCCCCCGTCCGGGAAAAACGCTCCCCTCTCTAAACCCTTAATAGGATTGGCGCCCAACTCTCTACGCGCCTCTCCCCATCCATCACACACAGATCAAGTTGCAGTAGTGGATTTTTCAAATTCCTCAGCAAATATACTTGTTGAGAGATTGGCCCTTCGGGGGTGGGGGGGGAAGACGATGAGTGGGGGCGGGGATGGAAGTGAGGGGTGGGGGGACCCGAGGACCAGGCCAGGGATTACGTGCGGATCCCTTCGAGAAGTCAAGCGGCTCTAGGGGCGGAGGGCAGGGGAGGAGGAGGAGTTGGCGGAGAGAAGCAAGGAGGGAGGCCGGAGAGGAGAGCCTGACCGAGGGGGAGGGGGGCGACAGGGCCCGAAGACCGGGAGGAAGGAGCGAGGAAGAAAGAAAGGCAGGGCTCCGCGACGGGTAGCGCGGAGAAGTGCAGTCAGAAGTTCCCAAGTGGCTGGCCGCAGCCCCTCCACACACCGCACACTCCCCTAAGTCACGCTCCCACCGTCCACCTCCGGGAGCTTCGCAGCATCCCAGCCTCCAGTGCTACCCACCACCTCCCGCACAAACAGCCCGCGTCTTAGACGCGGTGAAGACGGGTTGCGGGCCGGCCAGGCTGTGCAACGGGAGAGGACGGGCTCTTCCCCCAGGTAGGAAAGGGGATGCAAAATCGCCCACCGGCCACAAGTTCCTTGCCCTGGACCCCCCGCCCCCTTTTCGTCCCCGCCCGGCTTGGCCAGAGCCCGAAACGGCGCCGCCTCGCCAGCCCCCGGCCCCCCAAGCCCGGTGCCCCGATCCCTGTGCCGTGGCGAGGATACACGGCCGAGGGACCTTCCGAGACGGCGCAGCATCCCAGTCGCCCCGGGCTCGGACGGCGTAGGGGCACTTCGCAACGAAAAGCAAGCAAAAGAAGGCCAATGCAACTTTACCGAGGGAGACAAAAGTTTGCCTCTAGCACGCAGGTGGCCTCTGGGGCGCCGGGCGGTGGCTTCGGGCCCCCATCCCAACTTGGCTGGCGCGGCGACCCGCCGCGGGCTGCCGTGTACCGGGGCTCAGTCCGGCCGGGGCGGGGCGGGCCAGGCAGGGGAGGGGACCGAGAGGCGGGCGGGGGCCCAGCAGCCCCTACCGCCCGCGAGCCGGGAGCTCCCCTAGGCTCCCGCGCGCCGCGCGGCCCACGTTCCTTGCTTCAGCTCCTCCGGCTCCTCTGGCTCCCCCGGCGCCTCCTCGCCTTCCTGCGCGTCCGCCGCCGCCGCCGCCGCCGCCGTCGCCTCCCGCTTCTCCTCGAAGTCTCATTGATGGGAGTTTGAAAAAAAGTCCGCGGAGCCGTGCTGCCTCGGCTGGCGAGCTCCGGCACTCCTGCAATCCATCAGCGCCGCCCGGACGGCGCAGCGCCCCCGCGCGCACGGCTGCAGCACACCCGGGCGCCGCGCCCCCGCCCGCGCCGCGCGACCCCGCCTCCGGGGGCACCAGGGGGACCCGGGGCCAGGGGAACCTGGGGGTGGGGGGAGGGGCGGCCGAGGATCCTCTTCCCCAGCACCGAGTCTCGAGAGAAAGCACACCTACCAACAAAGTTCGAGCAGGGAACGAAAGAACGCGCCAGTTTCCAACACTTTTTTTTTTCTTTTTTTAAGGCGCCAGGGTTGGGGGGGGGGGGTCGCTAACTCAAGTCAGATGAGCTCCGGGGCTGAGGCGCAAGGACTGCTCTGTTTTCAATCTCTGAAATCACCCGCCCTCCCCACCGCCCTCTTCCCCTCCGCCGGGAGATGCCCGGGTCGCAGTTCCCAGTGCGCCCGCTCCTCCGGGCGCCGGGGCGGAAGCCGGGGACTGGAGGCAAAGAGGGGGAGGGCGGCCGGCTCCGAGCGGACCCTCTTCCAGCCGGCAGGGCGCGCAGGTGCCTGGGGTCCTGCCCGCGCCCCCGCTGCGGCTCGCACGAGTCGCCTTCCGAGCGCCTGCAGGCGAGAGGCGAGAAGCCTTCTAGGTTTGGTACATGTGTGTTTTGCAGGGAGGGTTTTTGTTTGTTTTGTTTGTTTTGGGTTTTTTTTTTTTTTTTTTTTAGAGACTCCACTCTAGCTGCCACAGCCAGATGGAAGTAATCAGAACCCAACAACAACAGAGGAAGAAGGAAGAAAAAAACCTCACTGAATTTTGGGCCAAAGTGTATATGGGGGTGTGTGTGAAAGAACTCGCTTAAGCAAACTGGGTGACTCGCTCAGGCCCTCAAGCCACACCATCGCCCAGAACTGAGCGGCCTCGCTTGGAGGAGCTTGGGAGCCGCTGGCTAAAGCGTCCCCTAAGTCCTCTGGGGCCACCAACCTGTCTTTGCTGACGGTTCTCCCCCAAAGAGTGCCTCACTGGGGGATTGTTGTTTTTTTTTTTTAATGTTTCTTCCCAACGTTTGTGAAACACCATGTGCTAGGTGACGATTAATCGTTCCTGACCAGTAACAACTCCTTTATATTATTTAACCTACAAAAGTCGGAGATTGGTTCACTTCCCCATTTTACAGCTGAGAAGACTGAGCTTACAGAGGAGTTAGGTAACCTGTCTGAGGTCAGAGCACAGAGCCACCATCTGTGAATTTCAGTGGGTTGTACCATTAGTTCAACTAAATTGGCCCAATTGAGACGGGTGGAAGCATCTCTCTCCCTCAGCCTCCTTCCCTGCAGTTGCTTCTTGTCTGGAATGCAGGGGGAAACAAAGGCTCGCAGGGACAATTCCACACCCCCTGTGGAGGTGTGACCTTCACAAGCCCATTTTACTGATACACTTTGGGTCAGTAGCTCTCTCCATATACCATTGACCATTCCCTGACTTTATTTTTCACCTTTTAATCAAAGAGGGAAGGAACAGTATGGTCCCCGTTCCCTACCACCTACCTTCCTTCTCTCCCCCTTATCTTTCTTCTTGACCTAGAGGAAAAAATATGCAGAACAATTCTGATTTTGTTTTTCCGCAAATGGGCTCCCCGATGGGAAAGAAAATCCACAGAGTTTTTAAAAAGCAAAACTTGTAGAAGCCAATGTATTTATTAAAGGGAAGCAAAGTTTGAAAGGGGCTTTTTCTTTAAATATGATCAGATTCACCATTCCTCTGTGCTATTTGTTTAAATTCCTGCTGGGCTTTTGGAACACAGACTCCAAGGAGACAGAAAAAGTAAACTCTCCCTCCCTGCCTTGGCCATATTTTAATGATCCTTTTCATATCTACCCCCATGAAATGCGGGGAATCATTTCATGTTACTGGAATATTAGCTTCGTCGGCTGATTACTTCATTATAAGTTTTTTGGTTTCCCTGTGTTGTTAGGTTTGTGAAGGAGTTTAAACAAGTCAACATTTTGAGAGATTTCCTTTTTCTCTGTTTTTTCCTCTCAAACCAGCTCAACTCCTGCTGGAATCCAGGCACTCCCATAACCTTTCCTGGCTTATTTCGGCAAGGAGGTGGCTGTAAAGATGAGAGTGGAATGTTTTCGGTTTGAGGAGAGGCTCTAGACACCATGCCTTAATCTGTAGACAGAAGTTTGGACGCTGGAAAAAGCAACAAGGTTCACAGCAGAGAAAGCCTTCATCTGAGCGTTGGGACACTGAGTTCTGGTTTCAGATCTAATACTAAACGTATGGCCTTGGGTAAGTCCTGGTTCATTCAGTCAGCAACTTTCTGTGAGCCAGGTGATGAGCCAAGTGACCCCAAATCACAGTGAGCAAGACTGGTGAGCACCTTTCCTGCGTGAACTTAACGTTTCATTAATAACCACAAATAGGGGCGCCTGGGTGGCTTGGTCAGTGGAGCATCTGACTGCAGCTCAGGTCATGATCCCCACGGATCGGATCGTGGGTTGGGACCCCCCATCAACCTTTGCACTGACGGCGTGGGAGCCTGCTTCGGATCCTCTGAGTCCCTCTCTCTCTGCCCTTTCCCCCATTCGCACTCTCTAAGATAGATAGACATTAAAAAAATAACCACAAACAAATATATAATCGGAAACTGGGTAAAGAAAAAAAATGCAACGTGCTCCATGCTTGTGCCTGGTGACCTGAGCCAGCATGGGGGGCGGTGCAGGGCTCAGGGAAGACATTCCTGAGAAAATGAGGTTGCACTGGCGTGAAGAGGGAATGGACAACCAAGGCAAAAATAAGAAGTGGAACCACGTTACACTGAAAAGCTTCTGCACAGCGATGGAAACAACAGAGTGAAAAAGGCATCCTGTGGAATGGGAGAAAAATATTTGCCAATGATATATCTGACAAGGAGTTAATTTCCAAAATATATAAGGAACTCCTGAAACCCAATAGCAAAACCACAAATGACCCAAGTCAACATGGGCAGAGGACCTAAACAGACATTTCTTCAAAGAAGATATCCAGATGGCCAACAGGTACCTGAAAAGGTGCTCAATTTCACTCATCACCAGGGAAATGGAAATCAAAGCCACGATGAGCTATCACCTCGCACCTGTTAGAGTGATTAGGGTCAAGATGACAGGCGGTAACAAGTGTCAGTGAGGTTGCAGTGAAATTAGAACCCTTGTGCATTGTTGGTGTGTATGGGAATGCGAAATGGTGTAACTGTTATGGAAAACAGTATGGAGGTTCCTCAAAAAAATTCCAGATTAGGATACGATCCCCAATCCCACTTCTGTGTATATATCCAAAAATACTGGAATTGTGATCTCGAAAAGATATCTGCATTCTCACGTTCATTGCAGCATTATTCATGGTAACTAAGATCTAGAAACAACCCAAAAGTACATTATCACATGAAGGGAAAAAAGAAAATGTGGCATATACATGCAATGAAATATTAGTCAGCCTTAAAAAAGAAGGACATCTTGGGGTGCCTGGGTGGCTCAGTTGGTTGAGCGTCTGATTTAGGCTTAGGTCATGATCTCACCGATTGTGGGTTTGAGTCCTACGATTGTGGGTTTGCCCTAACAGCGCAGCACCTGCTTTGGATTCTATCTCTCTCAAAAATAAATAAAAACATTTTTAAAAATTTTTTTAAAAAGAAGGAAATCCTGCCATTCATGACTGTAGACCTACCTGGAGGCAATTATGTAAAGTAAAATAAGTCAGCCAGAGAAGGACAAATACTGCATGATTCCTCTACCAAGAGGCTAAAATAGTCAAAGGTATAGAAGTAGACAAAAAAATGGCGGCTCACCGGCCAATGAAGATGGGGAAACGGAAGTTGTCCAGTGAGTATGAAGTTCCAGTTATACAGGAAGAATAAGTTCCAGAGTCGATCGTTGCACAGTGTGGTTGTTACTAGGGGTGTGAAACAAATCAACCCAAACTCCCAACTCCCAACCCAAACTCAGTGGGATAAAACAACCATAGACTACGCACAAAGATGCTGTGGGTCAGGAATTTCGACAACGTGTCTCTACTCCGCAGTGCTGGGGCCTCAGCTAGAAGACCTCAAGCCTGGCACTGGCACCATCGATAGACTGGCCCACTCACACGCCTGGCACTCAGTGCTGGCTATTGGCTCGGGGGGACCTTGGCTCCTTTCTGTCTGACCTCTCCATGTGGTCTCTCAGACCAGCTTGGGCCTCCTCACAGCATGGCGGTGACTAGGTTCCGGACTGAGCATAAGAGGAGATAGCCAGGTGAAAGCCTTCCAAAAAACACACGTCTATAGAAGGAGTAAGAAACGGAACGATGGCACCTGAGGGGGGCAATATTGGGCGACAGGCACACAAAGGAAGGATGTCAAGCAGGCCAAACAGGAACCTTTTACAAAACTTTGGAAGCCACCTGCCGAGATTCAAGGGAAGGGAAAATAGACTGTACTTCTTGATGGGGGGATGGCAGGACTCTGAAGAGCATGAGCGGTCAGAAATGGCGCTGTGGCTATTTTGGGGGATAAAGTCTCCCCACACAACACTCAAGTGGAGACAGGGAAGACTGGAAAAAGGCCCTGAGGTGGCCCACGAGGTGTATTATTTGGTGACTTGGCTACCAAGCCCAGGAGCAAGCACTCTGGTACACTAGAAAGAAGTGACAGACCCGATCCCTACCCCCCGAGGAGTCTCCACTCTCATCAAGACAGACACAAATCTGGCCACAATGGAAGGACGCAAAATGTGGGGCGCTTGGCTGGCTCAGTGGGTGGAGTGTGCGATCCTTGATCTCAGGGTTGTAAGTTCGAGCCCCACGTTGGGTGTGGAGATTACTTACAAATAAAATCTTCTAAAAATTAAGAAAGGAAGGATGCAAAACAGGGTATGAGGTGGGGAGCGAGCGGTGGAGCTCTGGCTGAGAGAGAGGAGGCCAGGTGGTAGAACAAAGAGCCAGTCGGTGGCCAAACAGGAGAGGCAGGAAGGGTGTCAGATCAGCAATAAGGGCCAATCCCCAAAGTGGACTGATTATGTTTTCTTCTTTCAGGGGTCCCGACTTGGCCCTCGGTCCCCCTGTCCCTCTATCCCAGCATCCCTCACGCAGGCTCTGGGATCAGTAACACCAGGAAGTCTAGAGTCAGTGACTTCTATTACTTAAGGTTACAGTGCAAATACGCTTGGGAGGCTTAACACAACGTTTCTACGGGACACTCCTACCACTGTGAGTGAGTTTATCAGAGGTCTTCCACAGAACACGCTCATATAGAAGGAGCAGGTGCACAGAGGGAGGGGCCGGGCAAGCCAAAGATGAACACATATTTCTAACTTTCAGTGCAAATCTTCAACCCTCTCCCAGACAACATTGTGGGGGAAATGACATAGAGGGGATTTGTGCAAGGTTGGGAGATGTTAGCAACCCCTCCCCACAGAAGCAACCAGTGAAAACCTTTTTCTCTTTCAGAGCAGCCCTGGAGGACACAGCTGGGAGAGATTCAAGTGCAGATGGACCAAAACTAGAAAAAAAAAAATTTCTTTAATGTTTATTTATTTTTGAGAGAGAGGCAGAGTGCAAGTGGGGGAGGGACAGAGAGAGAAGGAGATGCGGAATCCAAAGCAGGCTCCAGGCTCTGAGCAGTCAGCACAGAGCCCGACGCAGGGCTTGAACTCACGAACCGCGAGATCATGACCAGAGCCGAAGTCGGACGCTTGACCGACTGAGCCAGCGGGGCGTCCCCCAAAACTCTCTAACTAATGGATTCCTTCATGCATACACATATGAAAGTATGCATTCATTCATTCACTCATTCATACAGTCATTCATTGATTCGTTCATTCATACACATATTCATTCATGCCTCCTTGTTGAGCTCCTACTACTACCATATACTTCAGAGCCTTCTTCCACCGGCTAGTTCCTGGCTGGGTGGTACTCCCACCAGCCCCTGTGTCAGCTCAGAGTGGTGAGGGCTACGAAGGAGATTGCCATGTGCAGGGTAGATTGGAGAAGGAAGGATGGTGAGGCCATCCTGACAAGGGGAGAGGAGGCAGCAAGATCAGCAGGGCCTAGAGATCCAGGGGACGGTTGTCAGGAGTTTTTTCTCCCTTAGGGCCAGCCCTCTCAAGAACTTTTCTCAAGGTGCTTGTGGGTGTCTTGGCCAAACTGATAAAGACAGCTTTGTCTTCCAGCCACTAGTGACTCTTAAGATATCAACAGTCCTCTGATTAGTCCAACTAATCACGTAATAATGAAAGCCATTATTTCAAGACAATTTCTCAAAATTCTCAAAGACACATAACTGAAATGTGATGAAATTATTGTAAGATATCGGACTGACTTACATAACGATCTCAAGGAGAGCCTCTCCATGCCCGTAATGTATCATAGTTGACTCTGTCTCCTCTCTCGGGAGTCACTGGGAAACAGTGCAGAGACCATGTGGGAGATGACCAGCTTCTACTTCATCCACTTCCTTGGGCTCCCCCCATTCCATTGATTGTCTCCACCAGAAAGAAGATAATGTGGAAGCCACTTGTGGACTTCATTAAAGAAGCATTCAGACTTGGATCTTGGGGCCTCCAGGTGGCTCGGTTGGTTAAACATCCCACTCTGGATTTTGGCTCAGGTCCTGATCTCATGGCCCATGGGATCGAGCCCTGCACTGGGGTTCTCTCTCTCTCTCTCCATCTCTCTCTGACCCTCACTTGTTCCCACTCCCTCTCTCTCTCAAAATAAATAAATAATTTTTTAAAAATTAAAAAAAAAAAAAACTTGGATCTTACCCACATGCGTATCGATCATTTCTCTCTTTCACCACCTCCTCTGTTATCCATTATTTTATTCATGTTTCAACGTGTCTTTCTTTTTTTCTTAATATCTTTATTTTCAAGTAATCTCTACACCCAACACGGGGCTCAAACTTACAATCCCATGATCAAGAGTTTTATGCTCTACCCACTGAGCCAGCCAGGCGTCCCTCAACTTGTCTTTCTACAGGTTCAGTGTCAGAAGTTTGACACTAGGTTACTTGATGAGCCTCATCTGGCTAGAAGTCATTTGGGGAGGCAAGTTCCCACTGCCTTTGAATAAAGTGAAGGTGGCAAGAGATGGCTTGGGGACCGTCCCTTGTTAGGCTGTATAGTATAGGTGTCACCATAGTGGTTGCAGGAAACAGCTTCACGAAGGCTGGAGTTGGTCAGTAACTGAAGATAGTCCGCATGGGTGTTTTGGACAACAAGCCTTCCCCACTCAAATTAACATACAAGTCCAAGATTTTCATAGAAACCAGCAAAATCAGTTGGAAAATAAAACGGAACAGAAGCCCCCAGTTATGATAGCGAAGAAGAAGAAAGTACAAGCTATGAAGTTTAAATATTACAAGAAATGCCCTAAATCTGTATGAGGGAAAAAAAAAAAGCATAAAACACTACCAGCAGACAATTAGATGTGAACATATAGAGAGATGTGTGTTCTTGGTTAGGAAGATTCAACCCTTGAAGAAGATACTTCTTCCGAAGTGAATGTATAAAATACTGCAATCCACACAAAAGTACTGTCTTTTCTTGGGGCAGAGGGAAAAAACCGGGCTAGCAAAGTTAGCAATTATAAAGTTCATTTGGATGGAGAAAGAACAAAGAAGGGCCAGGGGAAAGCCCCAAAAAAGAGAAGCAAAATATTGCTTTAATATCTGCCCCATCAGATATTAAAACATAAAGCCTCTCTAACTAAGACGATTTGGTATTGATGAATGAATAAAAAGATGGACCAGTGGAATGGAATACAAAATCCAGAACTAGACCTCGCTGGGCATGGAAATTTCAATGTTGATAAAAGGTGACATGGTGAGTGAGGGGGGAGAGATACACTTGTTAATAAGTCGCAGTGGGCTAACTAGAAATTAACACTGGAGCAAGGTACCAGTTTTCACCTGCCGCACCCAACAGGACCCCAAAACTGGACAGCACGCTCTGACTGTATGGAAAGCAGTCACTCTCATACATTCCTGGTGGGAACGCAAAATGGACAGCCCCAGTGGAGGGAGATTTGGAATACCTAGCAAAATCGCATATACATTGACCCCTTTGACCTGCCCATCTCACTTCCGGGTATCTATCCCAGACACAATTCAAAAAGGCTTGTGCAGGAGACTAATAACAACAGCACTATTTATAAAAAAAAAAAAAAAAAAAAGACCGGAAACTACCCAAATATCTTCATGTCAGGTGAGATTGAATGAACTAAAGCACATAGTCCTAAAAAAATAGAAACTATAAGAAGGAACAGGGAAGGGCGCCTGGGTGGCTCAGTCAGTTAAGCGTCCGACTCTTGATTTTGGCTCAGGTCATGATCTCACGGTTGGTGAGATCAAACCCCGCATGGAGTTTTGCACTGACAGTGCAGAACCTGCTTGGGATTCTCTATCCCTCTCTCTGCCTTTCCCCGACTTGTGTGCAGGCGCATATTTTCTATCTCCCTCTCGAAATAAATAAGTAAACATTTAAAACAGAAGGAATGAGGCAGGGGTGCCTGGTGGTTCCATCGGTGGAGCGTCCAAGTTTGGCTCAGGTCACGATCTCACGGCTCCAGGAATTCCAGCCTTGAATTAGGCTCACTGCTGCCAGTGTAGAACCCACTTCGGATCCTGTGTCCACCTCTCTCTCTGCCCCTCCCCACTCACTCTCTCACACACATACATACATAAAATGAAGGAATGAGGCATATTTCTTAAGCTATTCTATACATTTTTACGGGAAGGAAATTTTGTGAGACAAACTGTATATGGTCTAATATTATTGATCTTAAAAAGAGTGAGACACTGTATGTGTGGCCAGATACATACATAAGAATTGTTTATATTGTTAAGTTGTTAAACCATAACAATGTTTTAAAATTGTTAAACCATAACAATGTTTTAAAATTACCGAGCAGGAGAAAGAGGGAATAAGACAGAGGGGAGAAAGATGAAAGCTAGACTTCCTTTAACACACCTTGGGTTTTTAGACTTGACATTGGAGCCATGAAAATATATTACATTATAACAGAACAAGAATTCCTTTTCAAAAAGTAATCCCCATAACTAAAAGATGAAACAAACGAAGATAAATGTGTGTCCAATTAGTAGATACAAAGAGACGGAATATTCCACATAACCTAAAAGCAATAATTTGCACAACCCGGGATATACCTTTAGGGATACGTATAGGACAAAAAGAGCTGAGGGGGAAAAACACATAGTTTTCAGTAATTATATTGTGGGTAGAGTGTTGATATTGGTCTGAGATACTGCATATATAGCAAGAAATAATGCAAATGAGTAATCCTGTTAGCGTTGTTGACAACTGACAATGTTCAGTATGGGAGAGAGGAGATACAGATGTAATATTAATAAGGTTAAGTAAAATCTGGGGCACCTGGGTGGTTCATTCAGTTAAGCATCTGACTCTTGATCTCAGCTCAGGTCTTGAACTCACGATCGTGAGTTCAAGCCCCACACTGGGTTCAGTGCTGACCGTGAAGCCTACTTAAAAAATAAAGTAAAATAAAATAAAATAAAATAAAATAAAATAAAATAAAAAGGTTAAGTAAAATCTGTGGTTGTGAATTTGAGTTGGAAATATTATGAATTCATGAACTATCGTTATGAATTCATATGAGAATTTGGTTTATAATGTAAATTCTTTCTTCTTTTTTTTTAAATCATGTGTTCTAGCTATGTCCATTGGAAAGTCCTAAAAGCAGTGACCGATCCAATAGCAATGAGCAGCCCAAAGGACCAGAATTTGATTTCTAAATACCATTTCCCACCATAAAAGAACCAGAGAAACGGAGGAACGGTGGATTCCAGGTGTTGGGAAGAAAGTGTCTGTGAGGCACCATAATAAGAGGAAACATATTGTTATACCAGAAAGCAAGGCAGCTGTCGAAGCCGCTTAAGGTTGTGTCAAAGCACTCAGAACCAAATAAAGAAGCTTCCTGTCCAAATAGGTGACCTTCAAGTTTCAATAACAATAACAGCATGGGACACCTGGGTGGCTCAGTAGGTTAAGTGTCTGACTCTTCTTCTTCCTCTTCTTTTTTTTAAGTTTATTTATTTATTTTGAAAGCAAGAGAAAGCGCAAGTCGGGGAGGGACAGACAGAGGGAGAGAGAGAGAATCACAAGCAGGCTCCAAGCTGTCAGCGCAGAGCCCGACGTGGGGCTCGAACTCACAAACCGTGAGATCATGACCTGAGCTGAAGTCAGACGCTTAACCGACGGAGCCACCCAGGCGCCCCAAGCTTCTGACTCTTAATGTTGGCTCAGGTCATGATCGCACGGTTTGTGAGTTGGAGCCCCCCCATCGGGCTCTGTGCTGACAGCTGATAGCTCAAAGCCTGCTTGGGATTCTGTCTCCTTCTCTCTCTCAGCCCCTCCCCCGTTTACTCTCTCTCTCTCCCTCAAAATAAATAAACATAAACTTGAAAAAAGAACAACAACAACAATGGGTTAAAACACATCAAATAAGTCTAAATCCATGCACATGTAAATATACTTGAAAGAAAGCCCACCTCTTTGGTTTCCTTGAACCTGTGCTGTCCATGATAGTGGCCACTAGCCGTCCAGGGCACTGAACACTTCAAATGTGGTCCAACCGAGGAACTAACGTCTAAGCTTTATTTAGTTTTAAGTTTAAAATCTGATACTCAATTCAGCTATAGGAAAACTTTTTTTTTAATTTTTTTTAATTTTTTTTTTTTTTTTTTTTTTTAAGACAGAGACAGAGCATGAGTGGGGATGGGGCAGAGAGAGAGAGAGACACAGAATCTGAAGCAGGCTCCAGGGTCTGAGCTGTCAGCACAGAGCCCGACGCGGGGCTGGAACTCACGAACTGTGAGATCATGACCTGGGCCAAAGTCGGACACTCAACCGACTGAGCCACCCGGGCGCCCCTAGGAAAACTTTTTTAAGTGTGTTTGGAACAACTTAGGTATGTGAGTCGACGCTTTCCACTATAAATGTTGTAAAATCCAATCCCAGGTCACGCATTGTGGATGAAAATGTAATACCTTCTCTCAAAATAAGTAAACAAACATTTTAAAAAGTTACAGCACAGGGGCGCCTGGGTGGCTCAGTCAATTAAGCGTCTGGCTCTTGATTTCGGCTCAGGTCATGATCTCGCAGTTGTGAGATCGAGCCCCCCACCCCCCCGCCCCCATCAGGCTCCGTGATAAGCGTGGAGCCTGCTTGGAATTCTCTCTGTCTCTCTGGTCCTCACCTGCTCTCTCTCTCTGTCTCTTTCAAAATAAATAAAAACATTAAAAAAAAAAAGTTACAGCACAGAGTATTGTAAGAACCTGCAGGAATTGCACCCTACAACTCTCTAGGAGGGGCAAAGCTGGGGAGATGGGACCAGAAGACAGAACACACGTCTGGGGCAATGCTGTCAGCTTCTGCAAGCAAGGAAAGGGTGGATGCTGACGCTAACCGACCTGGTGGAAAGTCTGGTGCACGGACAGGATGGAGAGATGGTGACAGAGTTCTCGTGCCTGGTGGAGGACAGGAACAGAGAGACGGCTGGTGGGTTTGGGGCTTGGGGTGCTTCAACGACGGTAGGTGGGGAGAGCTGGGCAGGAGTCGCCACCCCAGGAGCCCGGGGGAGTGCCGCCCACTGTCCTCAGCCCTGCCTGACTCTGCAGCGTTGTTAGCCGCACAAAGTTTCTAGTAACTAGGCACAAAGCGTGTCTAGTGACACAAAGACAGAGCAAGCCTGGTGATCACACCTCACACCTGGGAGTGACACAGAGGCACCTAATACTGGAGACACAGAATCAAGAGCTGGAAAGAGAGGAGATCGCCCCGAAGAATGAGAGAAAAATTGGCAAAATATATCTAAGATCTTGAGCTTCTGAAACCCATCTATTTTGTTAAGTTTATTTTTTCTAAAGTTTATTTATTGGTCTTGGTAATCTCTAGCTTAGCAGCAATGTTTGTGGAAGAGGGCGAAACAAAAGAAAAGTCTGAGGGTGCTCAATTCAGCCCGGACTTTTATTTTTTTTTTTAATTAAAAAAATAATTTTTTAAATATTTATTTATTTTTGAGAGAGAGACAGAGTATGAGTTGGGGCGGGGGGGTGGAGCAGAGAGAGGGAGACACAGAATCTGAAGCGGGCTCCAGGCTCTGAGCTGTCAGCACAGAGCCCGACGCGGGGCTTGAACCCACGAATGCGAGATCATGACCTGAGCTGAAGTCGGATGCTTGACCGGCTGAGCCACCCAGGCGCCCCTCAGCCCGGACTTTTGAATGCTGCAAAAGTTGATGGCGGGGGTCCAGAGCTGTGGCCCCGAACCTTTGTTACCATGGCCCCACCATGGTGTTCGCCATGATTGCAGATCACCTATGCTCTTGGTCACCCTTAGGTCAACTCAATTCCTCACAACGGAAAGTCTGCGTAAATAAGCCCAGTATGCTTGTCATAAACACAGGGCGTGCAAACATAAATGCGGAACCTCCGACTATGAAACATCTCTGCCTGTGCGCATCTCTGCCTCATCCCCCAAGTCACCAGGGGCCTCGCACTCAGCAAGGGGCTGCATCCCAAGAATAAAGCAACAAACTAGAAAGTGTCCCAAGATTGACCTGGAAGCGAAAGGCCCCAACCCCTGACCCGTGGGCAATAGTTGAAGGAACTAGAGACGTTTGGCCTGGAATAGAAAGACTCATGGGACATCAAGAATGCGTCTAAGTATCTGATGGGCTGCTGTCACACGTTCAGTGCGGTCCCGGAGGGCAGGGCTGACGGTGAGCGTGTGGGGGTGAGCTTTCCCTCCATTGGGGAGGCTCTCAGCCACCTTCCAGGTAGGTCTGTGCTCTTGAGCAGATCATTTGGCTAACAGAAGTCAGTCCCTTCACCCTTCCAGAGCTAACACTCTTCATTAGGAGAACCGGGGAAATTGGACTGCCCTTGTGCAGAGCTAAATGGGCAACCTGTTCTCCCTGCCCCTGTCCCTCTTTATGGGCACATTCAGGCTCCAGCTCTCCACCTCTCCTCCTCTGGGTGGCTTTGATAGAGAGACGAGGTGGTGTTGAGGGGAGAACACTGGGTGGGGGGTCAACTGAATTCTGCTGCCAATTCCCTCCATGATCAGAGAAGCCCCCACTCTTCCAGGCCTCAGTTTTGTCATCTGTAACACCATGAATGGATTGGGCTGGTTCACAGGTCACTGGCTGAACCTGGGCCACAGATGGGGTTTGCTTGGCCTGGACACTTTAAACAGGTGTTTTCTACTTTTAATTTCTGGGCAACACTTAAAAATGAGGGTATTCGATATGATATGATATGATATGATATGATATGATATGATATGATATCGTGCAATATGTGTAAGGAGATTCCTGCATTCCCCTGAAAAATCTAGAAGTTTTAGCAACTCTACGCCTGCCTCTTTCACATGACACTGAGCTGACACAAAGAGGGATGCACCCTTTAGAAGAAGCCACCGTCCCCAGCTGCCCCTGTCACTGCCCTGACAGCCTGTGGATGGGGTGATCATACGATTTGTCCCCCAAACGGGGACCGGAGTGAAAGGAAGCACTTTCTGTAATGACGGCAGGACAACGGGTAGGAATAGGAACTGTCACAGAAGAACTGAGACATGCTGTTGCCCTCCATGTGGGGCATAAGAAGTTCAGAGTGCGTTCATGCTCTTAGATGCAACAGTACCTCTAGGGAATGTATCTGGAATCTGGGGAATGCTTTATGCAAAAGATGTCCATCAAAATGGGTTTCTTTATTTCAATTCAATTCAAATAATTTATTTCAATGTGGCAAAGATATATCTAATATAATGCTGTAAGAAAAAAGCAAAATGTAACTTTATTTGTGTAGTATGATTATAATGCTAGTCTTTAAACTCAACCGATGCAGGGGCGCCTGGGTGGCTCAGTGGCTCAGTCGGTTAAGCATCCAGCTTCAGCTCAGGTCTTGATCTCACAGTCCGTGAGTTTGAGCCCGGTGTCGGGCTCTGTGCTGACAGCTCGGAGCCTGGAACCTGCTTCGGATTCTGTGTCTCCCTCTCTCTCTCTGCCCCTCCCCCACTCATGCTCTGTCTCTTTCTCTCCCTCTCTGTCTCAAAAATAAATAAACCTTTTAAAAAATAAAAAAAATAAAAAAAAACACATGTTACCAGTGACTTTTCAGGGGTGGGAGGGTGGCTGCGGCTTTTTCTTCTTGTATCTTTTTTGTATTTTCCAAAACTTTCTTAAATGTTCATGTAGCTCTTTCCTAATGGGAAAATAACCATTTGCTGGATTGCAACAGGCAGTCTGGCCAAGGGCAGGGAGCCTCCTGTGGGCAGAGCCTGGGTGTAGTAGCAGAGTGGAGGCCGTCCTGTGCTGAGTTCTGTGATGTCTCCCCTGTGGCCGCACGGAGCTGCTTGGCAAAGCTGGCGATCGTCTCTGTTCTGGTCCTCTTGAAAGCAAGCAGGACACGAAGGAGAGGGACAGATACAGGCTTCCAGCTACGGAACGAAGAAGTCACGAATAAAAGGCACAGCATAGGGAATACAGTCCATGATACTGTAGTAAGGTTGTATGGGGACAGATGGTGGCTGCCCTACGGTGAATGCAGCCGAATGTATAGAGAAGTCGAGTCGCGTGCCGTATACCTGAAACGAATGTCACATCGTGCGCCACCTATACTGAAATTTAAAAAACTACACAAAGAAAAAGAAAAAAGAAAGAAACTGAGCAGGGCGGAGCAGTAGGCCGAATAATGGCCCCCAACGATGGCCCCGCCTTAATCCTTTGAACCTGTGATTATGTCACCTCACACGGCAAAAGAGACTTTGCAGATGTGATTAAGTCAAGGACCTTGAGATGGGGAGATTATCCTGGATTATCCGAGTGGGCCCAACCTAATCACATGAGTCCTTAAAAGTAGAAGACAAAGCTGAGTGGGTCAAAGAGATGTGCCTGGGGAGGATGCCGCGGGCCACTGGCGGCTATGAAGACAGAGGAAGGGGCCGTGAGGAGGGTGATGGCCTCTAGAAGCTAGAAACTGCTCTCAGTCTGCAGCCAGCAGGAAAACGGGCACTTTGGTCCTGAAATCACATGGAACTCAATTCTTCCAAGAGCCTAAGTGAGGAGAGAGCAGATCCTCTCCCAGAGCCTCCAGAACAGGACACAGCCTTGTTGACATCTTGATTTTAGCCTGGCGACACCGGCGCTAGACTTCTGACCTACACAGTGGTAAGATAGTACATTTGTGTCATTTTTAAGTCTTTAAAGTTGTGATGATTTGTTATGGCAGCAGTAGAAAACACACTCAGGCAAGAGCAGAGCATTGGCTGCGGTGGGGACATGGTGGCCAGGCCCAGCCCTCCAGTGAGGTGTCCCTGTGTCCTTGGTGAGCGCTTGGTTCTTGGGTTCCTTCTTCCATAGGGGACAGTGGTGATCTCTAACCCCTTCCAGCTCTGAACCTCTGCTCAGCGTGTGTACTTTACCGGCCCTGAATTTTGGAGAGGGAAGGGCTTTCTCCCCCACTGCAAAGTACAGGATCCCATGGAAATTCCTCAAAAAATTAAAACCAGAGCTGCCACATGATCCAGCAATCCCACTTCTGGGTATATATCTGAAGGAAAGAAAATCACTACCTGGAAAAAAATACCTGCCCTCCCGTGTTCACAGCAGCATTATTTATGATAGCCAAAACACAGAAACAACCTAAGTATACATTGATGGATGATGGAGTAAGCCCATGTGAGATATATATATATAAAGAGAGAGATAGGTAGATATAGATATAGATAATATATAGCCATAGATATATAGATATAGACAGATAAATAATGGAATATCATTCAGCCTTAAAAAAGAAGGAAATCCTGACATTAGCAACAACACGGATGGACCTTGAAGGTATTATACTAAGTGAAAGAAGTCAGACATAAAAAGACAAATACTCTAAGAGCTCAACCTAAGTGTGGAATCTAAAAATCAAACTCAGGGCGCCTGGGTGGCTCAGTCGGTTAAGCGTCCGACTTCAGCTCAGGTCACGATCTCGCAGTCCGTGAGTTCGAGCCCCGCGTCGGGCTCTGGGCTGATGGCTCAGAGCCCAGAGCCTGTTTCCAATTCTGTGTCTCCCTCTCTCTCTGGCCCTCCCCCGTTCATGCTCTGTCTCTCTCTGTCTCAAAAATAAAATAAACGTTAAAAAAAAATTTTTTTTTTTTAAATAAAAATCAAACTCATAGAAAGAGAGCAGGTTGGTGGCTTTCAGAGGTGAGGGTTGGGGGGCTGGGTGATGTGGGTGACGGTGGTCCAAAGATAAAACTTGGCGGTTCTCGGTCCCGAGGATGTAACTACAGCATGGTGATGGGAGTTAACAATTCTGCATTAGGGATTTGAAAGTTGGTAAGAGAGTGCGTCCGAAAAGCTCTGATCACTGTAACTAAGTGAGGTGATGCATGTTAACTACACTCACTGTGGGGATCATTTCACATGTGTACAAGTATCACTGTGTTGTGTGCCTTAAACTAATACGATGCTATATATCAAATATACCTAATATACCTCCATAAAACTGGAAAAATAAAACTATGCTAAATAAATAATTAAGGAGCACAGGGCCCCTCTCCTCCCTCACCAGAGGGGCTGCTGGAGGTGGAGGTGGAGGTGAGGGCCAGGGCGTATTCAGGGGGATGAGCCCAAGGTCTTGCTGTCACACAGCTGCCTATCGGAGCTTGAAGTTTGCTGCACCTGCCCTAGAAGTCAGCCTTTGCTCCCAGATGCTCCCAGACTGCCCCACAATTTGCTGGCAGCCTTGAACGTGGAGGAGGGAGGGGGAGGGACAAGTAGAAGCTTGGGAAGAGCAAAGAGAAATCCTGAATCCCTCCTGCCCCCATCGTGCCCTCTTCTCAGACTCTCCGCCGGGAGACCCAGTGCAAGGGTGGGCCTGGAGTGGGTCTGGGGAGGCGCAGTGGCTTCCTGTGGGGGGCACCTTCAGGGCCTCCCTGGCCAGGCCGCTGCTGCTCTGCGCTGTTCTCTTCTGCAGCACCAAGGCTGGTGGCCTCCCACCCCGGCGCTTTGATGGAGCACAGACAGGCCCTGGGGTGCTCCCTGTCTGTTCCTGTCGCTGGGTCTGGGCCAAGGTGGAATGTGGGAGGCCTGCGCGGTTTGGGGCTCCCCACCCTGCCCAAGCCGAGCAGCTCATCCTGGGGTGGCTCATGCGGGAGCTTGAGCCCCTTCCCCGGAGCAAAGTCCCCTCAAAAGCTCAGAGCCCTACTTGGGCAAGTGCCTCTCTGAGCCTCAGTTTCCCCATCTGTCAAACAGAGAGAGTAAATAGTACTTACGTCAGAGCGTGGTTATGATGATAAAATCAGAACTTTTCTAATGAGCCCTTGATGTCTGTCAGTGCCTGGCATGTCATAAGCGAGTGTTCGATAAGTCTTAACTGTTTGTTTTTAATTACCGCATTAATAAAATCATTATGAGATCATTGTAAGGACTAGAGCAATTCACTTCTCTCCCAGGGCCCCTGTTCCACATCTGGGACGGATAGGTTGGACTGGACGATGTCTGGAGTGCTGCCTTCTCTGAGACCTTGAGTTGCCTCAGTTTCCCCACCTCTGCCTAGTCTGTGGGGCATATGTCAAGCACAGGCTGATGCCGAGACAGAGCCTTGCTGAGAACGCAGCACCCAGGGGACCTGGTCCACTGCCTGCCGCCTGGGGGGCCTTGTCTGGAAGTTGGGACTGGCAGAATTTTAGCCCCTCCCATGCCTGCCCCCACCTGTCTGCTCAAGGCACCCTGCAGGCTTGGCCAGGATGGGAGGAACGGGGAAGTCAGGGGAGCCATGGTCATGCTAACCTGCAGATCGGGGCCTGATGCAGCCGCGTTCATCTTCTGCAAAGTTCCAACACTCCAGCGGCTGGACTCCACCACCCTGTCCTGTACCACGGGGTGCCCTGGGCATGTAGGACCCCTCAAGAAACTTGAGCACCAGTTCTGGCCGTAGTAGAGTGAGTTCTTATCAGATCTGGACGGGGCTGGCGAGGACCAAGAAGACCCATCATCACTGAAGTCCAGTGTGATGGCCCAGACTGCCAACTCGTGTTCACAGACGTAAGTGACCAGGAAGGCTTTGCCTGCACCCTTTCTGTTTGTGCACTGCAGCCTGAGCCTGACTGCCAGCTGCCAGCACCTCTGTCTTTTGGCCTCAGGGTCTGTCTGGACACTGGGACTCCCAGGGAATTACGGTGCACAAGTTCCCCAATGCCCACGCCCCTTGGGTTCCTCTCTGAGCTCCCCGTGGGATTCCAATGGTCCACCATGGAGGCCTGCCTAGACAATACACCCTGTACTGGCTTCCTTTCCACCCTGTCTCACCTCTCCACGCCTGTTATGAGCTGAACTGTGTCCCCCCAAATGTCAGATGTTGAAGTCTTAACCCCTAGTACGTCAGAATGGGACCTTATTCGGAAATAGGGTCTCTGCAGATGTAATTTGTTAAGGCAAGGCCAGTAGGGTGGGCTCTACTCCAGCATGACTGTGACTTTATGAAAAGGGGGGAATTTGGACACAGACACAAGCACACAAGGAGGACACTGGTTGAAGATGAAGGCAGAGATCAAAGTGATGCTTCCGCAAGCCCGAGAATGCCGCATATGGCCAGCAAAGCGCCAGAAGCTGGCCCTCAGAAGGAACCAGCCTTGCCCACACTTTCATCTTGGACTTCTGGCCTCCAGAACCGTGAGACATTTCCGTTGTTTAAGCCCCCCCAGTCTGTGCTACTCTTATGGCACCCCTGACAACAGATTCTTCCCCAGGGTGGTATTTTCTAGAATTGCCAAATGAAGTATTTGTGCTTCAGTCTTTGTCCAACGTCAGGGACCCAAGCCTGACAGGGGAAAGGAGGGCAGGCTGGTCTCAAGAGAGAGCACATTCAAACGACCGCAGGAGGGGCACCTGGGTGGCTTGGTCGGTTAAGCGTCTGACTTCAGCTCAGGTCATGATCTCACGGTCCATGAGTTCGAGCCCCGTGTCGGGCTCTGTGCTGATGGCTCAGAGCCTGGAGCCTGTTTCAGATTCTGTGTCTCCCTCTCTCTCTGACCCTCCCCCGTTCATGCTCTGTCTCTCTCTGTCTCAAAAATAAATAAACGTTAAAAAAATTTTTTTTAAAAATAAAACGACCGCAGGAACTTGGGGGGCAGGGGCAGATTGAAGGCCCCAGCCCACTCTCCAAACCAGGATCTGGGAATGCGCAGGCAGATTCTGTGTGTTGTCAGATACGGGACATCAGGATGGGAAATCGGCCACAGCCGGCAAAGCCATTGTCCCTTGGAAACCCTCCTTTACCTACTCTCTGCCCCTGGCTGATGGCGAGAGGGCTGGGTGGCCCCCACACCCTCACGGGGGAGGGAGTAGGTTCTGGTGGTTTGCACGTGTGACGCAGGAGCTCACACAAACTTCCTGCAAAGAGAGCTCCCTTCTTGCTCAAGAGAAGGGGTGAGTGGACAGCATGCCAGCCCCAAACAGGGTCCCTAGAAGTATTACTGTTTAATAAAGCCCGTGACTCTTTAATTTTTTTTTTTTAATGTTCATTCATTTTTGAGAGACAGAGAGAGACAGAGCATGAGCGGGGAAGGGGCAGAGAGAGGGAGACACTGAATCTGAAGCAGGCTCCAGGCTCCACGAGCTGTCAGCACAGAGCCTAACAAGGGGCTCGAACTCACCAAGTGCAAGATGATGACCTGAGCCGAAGTCGGATGCTCAACCGACTGAGCCACCCAGGCACCCCAAAAGCCCAAGACTCTTGACAAAAATGGAGAGAAAAATCTTATGTAGACTCATGAGGAAAAAAATGCTTTTTGTTAATTTTATTTGTTTTGAGAGAGAGAGAGATAGCCAAGTTGGGGAAGGGCAAGGGGAGAGAAAGAGAGAGAGAGAGAGAGAGAATCCCAAACAGGCTCTGCCAGTACAGAGCCCCATGCAGGGCTCAAACCCACCAATCGTGAAATCATGACCTGAGCTGAAGTTGGACGATTAACCGATGGTGCCACCGAGGCCCCGTGTGTTTTGTTAAAAATTCAGTGTTAATTTGGGGGCACTAAGTGTTCATCAAGAGGGGAATAATTAAGTTGACAAGAGTTCATCCTCCTGACTTGGCCACGGTCCTAGCTCATCCTGCTCCCTGCATCCTGGACCCTCCTCCCTTCTCCTGGCCGGATCCTGTGGCTCCGTTTATTGGCATATGTGGTGTGACTGTCCAGGTTGGGTATCGAGGGCTGATGACCCGAGAAAGAACAAGGTCGGTGTTGGGGCATGGAGGCTTATCTGTGCCAAACCTACGTCCCCTTAATGCAGGCCTCAGTTTCCATCTCCTCCAAACGGGCATGTCACTGGTAGGGACAGGACATTGCAAAGCTCTGGGTGCAGCTGTTGGGAGGGACTTTTCTCTGCGATCCTGCTGGCTTGAGTCTTGGAGGGTGAGGCTGGGGAGGTCCCTGAGGGTGGAGTGCTCGTGGGAGGGCGGGGTGTAGGGGCGCTGTGGGGGGCCAGGGCAGGCTTGGGGCTAAATGGGCAGGCTGTGGGTGCTGCAGACTAGGAAGGATTCCTGGTAGTTTGGGTGTAACTTGAAATTCTGCCATTTTCCATCTTATCTCATCATCAGAAGGAAATCAGACGAGAGAGTGTGAGCTCATTCTAATAGAAGTAATTTTTTGCCCTCTGGTTCCTATCAATTAAATCCTCTTTTCTGTTGATCACCTTCAGAGACTCTCTGAAAGGCCTTTCTGGGCTGAATGGCACAGAGCTAATTAGGCCAGTAAGTACACGTCAAGCGCTGTCCCTGCAGGGGCCACAGAACAGCTGCTCAGCCTGGGGCACCACTCGGCTTGGATTTGAAGCCCCGCCCTGCCATTAACCACCTGTGTCACTGTGCTTGACAGTCTGAGTTTAACTTTCCCATCTATAAAATGGGAACGATACCAGTGCCTACCCACATATCCAATATCTACTAGACGTCACTCCTTGGGGATGTAGACGAATCTCAGATCCACGCTGCCCCAAACTGAACTCGACACCTTTCTTCCCCACCCTGCTCCTCCGTCAGCATTCTCCAACCTCAGTGAGTGGCTCGCCACCAGCCAAACCCCACACCCGGATGCCTAAGGCAGAAAGCTGTAAACTGAATTCGAGTGTCACTTCCTCCAGGAAGTCTTCTTTGATCACTTTCATCTCCTTGTGGGTTAGATATCTCTCCAACAGATCTCCATGCCGTCACGTGCGTGTCTCTTTGACATACTTAATGTTTTACTCATCTCTTGGTGTATCTCTGTCACTAAATGGTGAGGCCCTTGAGGGCAGGGACATCTTAATCCTCGTAGAATCCCCAAGACGGAGTGTAGGACCTGCTTGCAATAGTCTGTGAGAGTCTAGATCTCTGTTATCTCCATCATGCACTCTCCCTCCCGCCCCAAATAAACAGATAATTTATTTGAAAACCTTGCTTAACGTGTATCTGTTTGTGAGAGAGAGGGTGAGCACAAGCGAGGGAGGGGCAGAGAGAGAGGGAGACACAGAATCCGAAGCAAGCTCCAGACTCTGAGCCGTCAGCCCAGAGCCCTACGTGGGGCTCGAACCCACGAACCATGAGATCATGACCTGAGCTGAAGTCGGACGCTCAATCCACTGAGCCACCCAGGCGCCCCTTAAGTTCATTTATTTATTTTGAGAAAGAGAGAGAGGAGAGAGAGAAAATGTGTGCAAGCGGGGGAGGGGCAGAGAGAGAGAATCCCAAACAGGCTCTGCACTGTCAACTGGGAGCCTGACTGGAGGCTCTCGATCTCAGGAACCACGAGACAAAAGCAAGAGTCAGACACTTAACCGACTGAGCCACCCGGGAGCCCCATCAATCTGTTCTTTATAGCTAACAATTTGTTTCTTGGTTTGTTCCTCTCTCTATTTTTTTCCTTTCATTGTTTTTTTTTTTTCCGTTTGTTTCTTAAATTCCACATATGAGTGAAATCATATGGTATTTGTCTTTCTCTGACTCATTTCACTTAGCACTGTGCACTCTAGCTCCAGCCATGTCCTTGCAATCGTGTGTTTTTCTTTTCTTCTTGCACTACATGTAATTGATTCCCAAGTCCTTCAGCCTTTTCCTCCCAAGCTCGGCTTCCGCGTCAGCCCCCTCAGGGTCCCCCACCCCGTGCAGCCCCCGGCCCATGGCATCAGTGCAAAAGTTGGTTACTCCGTAATCACACTCCTTTCCTGCCATGGGAAATGTTCACGGCCCTCTCGAAGGACCGGACCGGGGCTCCTTAGAGGGCACCGGCCCCATTTACAATCCCCTTGCCTGCCCTCTTCGCCTCACCGGGGGCTCAGCTCAAGAATCTGTTGTATTGTCCCCCAGAGCCCCGCCTGCCAGTCCCCTGCTGTACGGATCCAGGCTGTACGGTTGGATTCTCCAACACAGGACCGAGGCCCTCGCACCTAATACCTAGTAGGTTTTCAGCCCATGTTTGGTCTCTTTCCCGTGGCTCTTCTCTTAACTTGTAGGCCCACTCAGCACAGGGCCTGTGATTTTAGCAAGTCACTTAGGCTCTGTCCTTGGCGTGCTCATGAATCACGCTGGCGAGTGGCCCTTCTGGGGCTGACACATTAGAGGCACTTTTTATCCATTTTACTGCTGCCATCTGTGTGCGGGAGTGATGAGAATAGCCAGGGCGGACCCGTCGTTTCCAGGCTGTTTGCGGGTGCCTGTAGTACTCCCCTAAGCCATCTTCCCCTGGTCCTTTGCACAGGAGACCAGCCTCTCAGGTATGCTGTGCCTTCCCCCAGAGGGAGCCTCAGGTGGGCGGGGAATAGAATCTCAAAGAGACAAAGGAGCCTGCAGAGAGTTTCTCCCCACCCTTCACTTTGGGCCCCCAATGTATTTCCTCTTACTGGGCATGTGTATATCAAACCCTATTTTGCAATTGCCTCCCAGTTTCAGTTTGTTTGTTTATTTATTTATTTATTTATTTATTTTTTAGAGAGAGAGAGAGAGCACAAGGAACCGGTGGAGAGAGGGAAACAGAATCCGAAGCAGGTTCCAGGCTCTGTGCTGACAGCTCAGAGCCTCATGCTGGCTGGGCTCGAAATCACAGACCTCGAGATCATGATCTTGAGCTCAAGTCAGACGAGACGCTTAACCGACTGAGCCACTCAGGCACCCCAAAAGATCTTATTTTTGAGTAATCTCTGCACCCAGCGTGGGGCTTGAACTCACAACCCCAAGATCAAGAGCTGAGTGTTCTACCAACTGAGCCAGCCAGGTGCCCCTACGGTTTCGTTCTTTTTATTTTAAGTTTATTTATTTTGAGAGACAGAGAGTGTGAGGAGGGGCAGAGAGAGAGGGAGAGAAGGAGAATCCCAATCAGGCTCCGCACTATCAGCATAGAGCCCACTGTGGGGCTCGAGCTCATGAACTGTGAGATCGTGACCTGAGCTGAAGCCAAGAGCAGGTTGCTTGATTGAGCCACCCAGGCGCCCTTCAGTTTCTTAAAAACATAAAACAGGGCTGCCTGGGGGGCTCAGTCGGTTAAGCGGTTAAGCATCTGACTTCAACTCAGGTCATGATCTTGCAGTTCATGGGTTTGAACCCCGCATCAGGTTCTGTGCTGACAGCTCAGAGCCTGGAACCTGCTTCGGATTCTGTCTCCCTCGCTCTCTGCACCTCCCCCACTCACGCTCTGTCTCTCTCTCTCTCTCTCTCTCTCTCTCAAAAATACATAAACATTAAAAATAACTTTAATAATAATAAAAAATAAAACAGATTTGTGTGAAGGAGGCATTCTGAATCTGACTAGGTTCCCCCGGGCATGTACTATTTCGCCCATTCTCCAAGTGTGCTCCCTGGACCAGCAGGGACAGCAGGGACCAGCAGCATCTGCTGTGCCTGGGAACTTGTGAGAAATGCAAATTCTCAGGCCCCGCCCCAGACCTGTTGACTCAGAGCGCCTGGCCCAGGCCTGCAGTCTGTTTCAACAAACCCTGCAGGTAGTTCTGTGCGTCTTCACGTTTGACAAGCACTGAACTAACCTGTAGCTCTCAGCGTTCAGAGGAATCAGCTAGTTCTGGGAGATTCCATGCGAATTCAGACGGGGACGACGCATGGCTTACTTTCTTTTTAATTCAAGCCGAAACCAGTGGTTCTCAGGTTTAGCTGCCCTGGACTCTTCTGGAGGGTTTCTTTCAAACACAGCTGGCTGGGCTCCACCCCAGAGTCTCTAATTCAGTGAGTCTGGAGTGGGGCCTGAGAATCTGCGGTTCCAACAAGGTTCCTAGTGATGATAACCGTGTAATGCTTGTCTGGGACCCACATTTTGAGAACCATTGCCCTGAGAAGTTTCCAACATAAATGCTTGCCTGACTGATGGATATCAGCACAGATACTGTGTATTCAGCATTTAGGTCAGGATCATATTGGTTGAGAGCCTACTCTTTGAGGGCTTAAAATATATATATATATTTTATATATTATATAAAATAATTATATAAATATATATATTATATAAATATTATATAAATATTAAATAAATGTTAAATAATTATATATATATAATTATATATATTATATATAAATAATATAAATATATAAATATAAATATACAAATATATAAATATATATAAATATATAATATATTTTATATATTATATAAAAATTATATAAATATATATATATTATATAATATATATATATATAATATATATATATATATTTTTTTTTTTTAAGTCCAGAAGCTCTTAGTGGCAATATCTCATTGTCCCTTAGCTTCCTCATCTGTAAAATGGGCAGATCATGGTACTTACCCCCCAGCCGGCCCCCCAATTGTTATGAGGGAATCTACCAAAAACACCTAGCCCAGCACCTGGCACACTGTTCCATCCTTTCTGGAAATTACCTATTATGATTATGGTCTCATATTTGTGTCGGACCAGGAAATTGGTGCCATAAGTCGTCCTGTGAATCCCAGATCATGAAGACTTATAGGAAAGCTGAGGAATGAACTGCGTTCTGTGCTGAGCCCAGGAGTGGGGAGACAGCTGTTTTTAGCCCAGTGGGGTCGGGTCTACATGCCCTCAGCCACACCCGCGTGGCCCGGGGCCTGGGGGCCCAGAGACAGACAAAGAATAAAAAAAGGGTGCTGAAACAGTTGCTCAGGTCAAATTTTACTATAGTTTGGCTTGTAAAAGTAATTCGTGCTCCTTGTAAAAAAAACCCGATACGTTAAAGGCCTCTCCGTCCTTCTGGATGGCTGTCGGCGACCAGTGGCAAACAGCATGTCCCATGTCCTTCTCCACTGCCTAGGAATAAGTTCAGCTTCAGAACTGATCCAAGACTTCCTGCTTTGGTCCTCGGAGAGGTAGTCTAAGGGACATGAACCGGTCTGGGTGACTTTTGCGACAAAGAAATCTCTCCTCACACTTGCCCTGAGAATGGGATGTCCTGATACTGAGCTGGCCTGGAGAAGTCTCTTCTATTCCTGCCGGTTCCGGCCAGAGGTGATGGGGGAAGTGTAGTCTGGGCCCCCTGAGGAGAGGGCTTCTCTAGCAAAATGCCTCCTGGCAGAAAAGAACCATCTGATTCATTTCAGTGACAAACCTTCTCCGGAGCCCTTGACTTGCACGTCTCAATTCCCGCACCTCTTCACTCACAGATGCCTGCAGTGCAGCCCCTGACCGCTGGCCCACAGGTCCCAGACCTTGCTCTGGCAACAGGAACAGGTGACCGTTGTGGAGCGAGGCTGTTGGAACTCACTGGGAGTTGCCCTGTGACCCGACAACTGGTGCTCACCTGTCCAGCCAGCCGGAGGGAACGCCCTTCTGCAATTTTTACCCTGTCCTCCCTCCGTTGACAATGTCTGCGAGGGCTCGCTCATGCTCTCAGGAGACATAGGTCCCATGTGACCCCAGTGTGCCTGCCCAGCCTCCTCTCTGGCCTTGGCTCCCCACCCCCCCCCCACACCCCGCAAGGCTCCCACCTCTGAGCCCTCACACCTCTGTTCTCTGGTACCTCTTGTCCATTCTCCCTGTTCCCTCCTTCTGTGTCAGCTGAGATGCCTGTCACTCCTGGGAGCCTCCTATGTGGCTCCCCAGCCCATCAACTTGTCCTTCACTTTCTAGAATCGCCCATCCTTTCGTAATATGTTTAGACACAAACCGGTGAAATTATAAGTATTCTTCTGAAACTTGCTTTTTCCCTTCAACATTTATCTTGCCCAATGTCCTGAGAGCTCCCTCCTATCCCAAGGTCAGGGTGTACCATGAGGGATGGGGTGGGTCCCCTGTTGATAGACACTAGGTCGTTCCCACTTTCACCATGACAGAGTGTTGCAAAGAACGTTCTTGTGCACACATCGCCCCACAGATGGGGAAGACTAGTCTAGGATAGAAATCTGAAGGTAGATTTGCTGGGTCACATGGTACATACACAGTTTACACCTTGAAAAGACATCCCAAAGTGCTTTCCAGAACCTAAGTACCTGTTTTACGCTTCTACCAACTGTGAAAGGGCCCTCACTGGTGCTCAAGGCTGGTGGATTGGAGCCCCGGCACGTTGTTTTAGGGACCTGTTGTGCAGTGTCTCCCAGCAGCCTGGGGGCCGGCACTTTCCCCAGGGCTTTTCACTCCTTCCCTCCGGTCAGAGGCTCAGGTCTCCCGGGAGCCAGAATGGCTTGGGGGGGGGGAGGGGCTACATCTGAGATGCGGAGGGGAACAGGAACCGGAGGCCTTTAGTAGTTAGTGAAAGACCCCTTTGTTTTGCTGATTGACCCGCTGGGGTTTTGACATGCTTTTTGTTTTGTTGTGTCATTTCTGTGGCTTTGGAAGTGGCAGGTGCCCAGAGAATGAGCTTGTGAATCTGCTGGTGGTAAAAGAATGTAGCAGGTGAGGCCCCTGCTGGTGGCTGGCAGTAACAATGGCTTTAGCCCAAAGTCTCCTTTCCCTACATTCACATATCCATCCATTAATCAAGCCATTCATTCATAAGATAATTGCTGAGTGCTTTCCATAGGTTGGGCGCCGTACTCGGCTTTGGGATCCAGAGTCATGACACAGATCCAGGTTTGGGAGGGCAGCACAGAGAGGGGTGTCCTAGCAAAGACCCCAAAGTAGGAAGGAACACAGAGCGTGGAGAGAGGATGTTCAAGGGTAGGCGGGGGCTGGATCCCTAGGCTTTGAAATGTACTCCAAGGGCATTGGAAAATGACTGAAGAATTTTAAGCAGCGGTGGAGAGAGTCACAGAGTTTGATTTGTGATATTAAAGGTTCCTTCCATTTGCACTGGGATGTGAGGACCCAGTTGACCTCCAGCTTGGAGGAAGGAGTCTGGCATCAACCCTGGGACACAGAATCCCTGGGTTTCTGTTCCTCTGGATAGTCTGAATTCCTCCCAGGTTGGGGCTAGGATGAAATGACTGTGGCCTTGAAACCGGGCAAGGGCTGGGGAAGAGTGGGGGCAGGAGGTCCCGGTTCCGGCAGCCGGCCCCCAGGGATGCAGGGCCAAGGACGGGCGCTCTGGTAGTCCTTGCAGAAGGAAAAAAGCCCGGAGGTACGAGACAGGCAGGAGAACGGGCCTGAGGCACCGGGGCTCCCTCCACACCGCTCCTCGCTGCCCACCCTCCCACAGAGAAAGACGGCAAGGCTTTCTAAATTCTCTAGGCTGAAGCTTTCCAGAACCGATTGCAGAACCCATCGGATACCACGACCTGAGCTCCTTCCCCAAGAACATTACCTCCCTCAATGCTCAAAGGGGCCTTGCCAGAGGGGGATGCACTCGTCATACAGCAGAGGAAGCTGCCTCTCTGAGCAGCTGAGTTGCCCAAGCCCTGTACCTGTGAGGGTGGGGCCAGGGTCTCATCGGGGAATCTCTTCCCCCTTCTCTGGCCTCTCAGAGGCTTGGCATTAAAAACCTTTGCAGATGTCTGACCTGGGAATACCTGTGGGTCCCCCAAGCCCTTCACCTCCTCCTCGGCCGGGCCACCCGTACTCACTGCCCTGGTGGTCAGCACACTAGACCCCTCAGAACGCAGGAGAAGCCGGTGCCTTGTCACCCTGCAGGACTCAAGGTCATCGGTCCCCTCACTGGACCACGCGCTGCTGGAAGGCCACCCTCTGCTCTGATTCCCCTGTCCTGGCTCCCCCACCACCCTGGAGATTGGCCTACCATACAGGGGACACTGTAACATTTGCAGGGCTCGTGGAGAGACCCTTGGCAGGGACTCTGGTGACCTGGTGTTTTTCAGAGTGACCCAGTGATAAGTGAGCTGTCCGTTTCTGCACCACAGCCAGGCTGTCCTATATTCTAGGAGTGCAGAGATACAGGCAGGAACGAGCTTACCTGGAGGGCAGAGGATATAGTAGTTCAATGCATGGCCTCTGTCTGGGCCCACATCTTGGCTACAAGCTAACTCTGAGAGCTTGGGCAAATTGCTCACCTTCTCTCTCTCTCTCTCTTTAATGTTTATGTATTTATTTTGAGAGAGAGCATGAACAGGGAAGGGGCAGGGAGAGAGGGAGAGAGAGAATCCCAAGCAGCCTCGATACTACAAGCGTGGAGCCCGATGTGGGGCTCAAACTCACAAACGGTCAGATCATGGCCCCAACCGAAATCAAGAGCTTGGCGCTCAACCGGCTGAGCTCCGCAGGCACCCCAGCTCACCTTCTCTTTGCCTCAGTTTCCCCATCAGTAACTGGAGATGTGTTAGCACCTTATAGTGTCATGGTAAAGATGAGGTGAGTTTACATGTATAGCACGCTGAGAATAATGGCTGGCAAATACGTTGTTGAAAGATAAACTGAGGCATAGCGAATTATTTGAGCAAAAATGGATTAGAAGCAGGCAGCCTCCAACGTAGCAGATAGAAAAAGCTCCGAGGAGTTGTGCAGAAGACTTTTATAGGCAGAAGAGGGGAGGAACAAGGGAGTTATGCTCAGCAAAAAACAAAAAAACAAAAAAACAAAAACCCAAGTTGGTTATTGCAAAGTCACTTTCCCTGAGGGGAAGGCAGGGGTCTGTTGGACAGATTACGTCACTAGCGCTGCTCAAGGGATTCCTGACTGACTGGCTGAAGATGCCGTTTCTGGGAGAGCCAACACTGTAATTAAGTTTAGTCTTGGTTTGGTGCATCTTAGCATAAGTGACTCCATTTTGGCCCTTGTTTTTGTTTGTTTGTGGTTGTTTTTGTTTTTTTAAGATTCAATTTATTTATTTTTTATTTATTTTTATTTTTTTATTTTTTTAGGTAATCTGTACACCCAACATGGGCTTGAACTCCAAAGGCCAGGATCAAGAGCTGCATGCTGTATGGGCTGAGCCAGCCAGGCACCCCAGGGCCTTGTTTTGTAACAACAGAAACATTTGTTTTTCTTGCTTTGCCCTTCAGAGACTCAGAGTTTGGCAGAGGGACTGATGTGCAATTGTAATAGCATAGAATACACTCCCAAAGAGGGGACCAACTACTCTGCACAGACTTGGACCCCACTTTTGTGAAGCTGTGGACGCTCCAGGGATGTTCCCATTTTAAGCTTCTGACACTTTCTGATTCTTGGGAAAGGACTGCTCTCTATTGGGGGAAAACCACTTCAAAGTTAAAACCAGAAATTCCTTTCTTTTCTTTTTTTTTTTTTCTAATATTCATTTATTTATTTTGAGAGAGAGAGAGAGAGAGAGCCAGCACAAGCAGGGGAGGGGCAGAAAGGGGCGGGGGGTGGGGGGGGAGAATCCCAAGCAAGTTCTACACTCTCAGCACAGAGCTCACTCTGGGCCTTGATCCCACCAACTGCGAGATCGTGACCTGAGCCGAAATCAAGAGTTGGATGCTTAACTGACTGAGCCACCCAGGCAACCCGACCCTCTCCACCTCCCCCCCCCCCCCCCCCCCCCGCCACAATTCATTTCTGAGCTGAGTTTTTGTCTGTGAGCCTAATCGTCCTATTCATAACCACAAATGGTTGTCCTTCCTGGGAGCAGAGTTGCCTCTGAGAAGGTGATTCTGGTGATAAGGGAAGAGACCCAATAATCAGCAGGAGGGAGAGACAGTTTATTGCTCTCCTGGGGCCCACAGAAGGCTGGGGCTGGGTCCTTGTGGAGAGTCCTGGTCACAAGGAGATGGGCACAAGATGGTTGGCTGGTCCAAGGAGGAGAGCAACAGACCAGACCAGAGAGTGCCCCGTGGGCTGGCAGGGGGGTCCAGTGGGCAGTCCACAGAGCAGGGGGACTCCTGGCCAGTACAAAGCTTTTCTGTTCTGTAATGTAATTCCCGCCTGCCATTCCCAAACCCTTCTGGAAAAGCTTGTTTCTCTGGTCCCAGCCATATTTGGAGGAATCACGGAGGATCCTGTGCCTGAGGCTGGTGGCAATGGAGCAACGAAGCAGTGAGAGGTGGCCCCAGGAATGCGTGCTGCAGCCAGCTGCAGTGACGACAGCAGCTGACTGGACGCGTGGAACCTGAAGACAAAGACCGCCTCAGAATCACTCCAGGGAGACAAATCGGGCCTAGCTGGCCTTCCTGAGGCCTCAGCTCACTGTTCCTTGAGCACCAAAGGGAGGGGTGACCTTTCGGGCTGGAGAACTGTGGAATCAGGAGTGACTCGGGTGCGGAGTGAGGAAGGTCAGGGCTCAGGGAGGGCTGCACCGAGGAGGGGACTCGTAAGCAGAGTTTTGAAGGATGAAGAGGAGTTCAACAGTGAAGCAGGTGAGCGGAGCTATTCATACGGCTCACCCTGCTTTCCACCCATCACCCACCACCTGGGAAATTCACGCTGGCCTCTGAGAGACCCCCGAATTCCAGCAGGACTAGGCCCCCACCCACTTGGAGCAGAAAAATGGTACCGCTTCTGCTTTTTCCAGTCGTCTGTGGGGAGGGACAGGTTTCTGGTTCCCTTGGGCTCCACTGGACTTTACAAGGCTGGCCACGGACACCACTGAGTCCTAACCTCAGGCACTTCAGATTCAGCAGAGTGCTTATAGATTGCTTTTGTCAAAATGTGTGAATTCCCCCGGGGGCAGAGAGATTTATTCAGTCTTTGCTGCGTTTGGCTTTTATTTGCCGTTACCTGCAAAAATATATTTCTTGGGCCCGGTTCCCAGAGGAGCGATGTTAGGTCATTACTCCGTGAATTGTTAGGCCGTAAAGGAACCATTCCTCACTCATCCGCCACTCAGCACCGGTGGCTCGGCAGCCGGGTCGTTGCAGGCACTCCTGTGATGGCCATCTGTTGAGGTGGCAGCCAATGATGGCAGAAAGTGGACACTCGGGAATTATCTGTGGGTGCACATTTAACCATTTCTCCCCTGCCAACTGAGCCAGCCAGCGGAGGAAAGGAAACAGAAGGAGGTGGCCGTTCAGAGTGTATCAGAAACTTTGAGTGTCTCTGCCCGCGACCCCTTGAGGGGGAAATAAATGGGGACCTGGTGCTTTTTTGCATTCTTTCCTCTTCTGACATAGGCAGCGGGGTCTCAGGCCACCGGGACGGGTCAGTGTGAAGGCTGGACATAGACCCCCAAAGCAGGTCAGCAAACTTGGGTTATTTCTGATGGGGTCATTTCCTCCCCCTCCCTGAGCAGCCCCTCCCCGGTGGACACTCTTCCCCATCGGAGCTCCCCTGACCAAGGTCCTCTTGCCTCAAGGCCTGATGAGGGACAGCGGGCACGATGCTTAATTCCAGAGAGACGCCGATGCCTGAAACACACATACTTGTGCCTTTTCCTACCAAGGATGCGTCCATCTTGAGGATTAGCACAGGTCTGCGTAGTTAAACCAGTGGTTCTCAATCAGAGCCATTTTGGTCCCGCCACCCCCACCTCCTGAGCGCATTTGGCAACGACTGGAGACATTTAAAAAAAAATTTTTTTTAACATTTATTTATTTTTGAGAGAAGAGAGAGATGGAGTGTGAGCAGGGGAGGGGCAGAGAGAGAGGGAGACAGAATCCCAAGCAGGCTCCAGGCTCCGAGCCGTCAGCACAGAGCCCAACGCGGGGCTCGAGCTCACAAGCCACCAGACCATGACCTGAGCCGAAGTCGGACGCTCAACAGACTGAGCCACCCAGGCGCCCCTGGAGACATTTTTGATTGTCACAAGAGTGTGGAGGGGGTTCATTGGCATCTAGAGGGTAGAAGCCGGGGGCGATGCCACACATCTTGTAATGCACAGGCCTCCCCCAACAAAGAATCATATGGTCCCAAATGCCAACGGTACCCAGGTTCAGAAATCCCGAGTTAGAAAAAGATGGATTCCAGCCTGGCTAAAAAAAAAAAAAAAAGGCTGCCTTCTGTCCCTTCAGAGAGGGGTGAGCTCGGGAGAAGAAGGACCTGGAAGGCAGGGCAGGAGAAGAAGAACTTTGCATCCTTCCATCCCGTTCTTGGTTTGCAGGATGATCAGGGACTCCTTTGGGAGCAGTGCTGCCCCAGAGAACTTTCTGTGGTGATGGGAATGTTCCACACTTGTGGTCCGCTAGCCGCTAGCCACATGCAGCTGTTGGGTGCTTGAAATGTGCCTATGAGGGCTGAATTTTTTATTTTATCTATTTTCAATTACAATTAAATAGCCCACAGGTGGCTAGCATCTACCCTAACGAAAAGTGCAGTGTTAAAGCCCTCAAAACTGCTCTCTGGGTGTCACGCCCGCTGGGGGGATGCCACCTTGATAATGAGGTGTTAATGGCACAGGGGGAGAAGCCCAGTCCTCCTGAGTGATGGGGCTCAAACTGAGGACTACTGCCCTTGCAGCAGGGATGTGGCCCTGTGCCCTTGTATCTGTGTGGAGAGGCGCCACTGGGCCACACCGAGGGAGGCAGCCCGAGCCCACGCAGACCTGGAAGCCAACAGCTCTGTGTGCAGAGTTTGTACTTGACTCTGTCCCCAGGAGGCCTCACGAGCTTTTAGGAGACCTCACTCCTGGGCTGGGCACGGAAGAATAACCTACTGGGGCAGAGGAGGGGTCATGTCTGGCCAGATGCAGAAAGAGCTGAAGTCTACAAGGTTCCCCAAACTGGAGCCCTGTCAGGAGGCCCATGCAGGCTCCACTGTTTCTGTCACCCCCCCGCCGCCCCGGGAGAGGGCAGCACAACTCCCCCAAGCCAGGAAGGGCCCAGAGGTGAACTTCTGGCCTCACTGAGCGGAGGAAGGCAGACCAAAAGCACAGACACGTTGATGGTGGTGAGAGGCCCTCTCAGGCTCCGTCCACAGCGTAGATTTCTAGATTTATTTCATTTAGAGATGGCTTTATTCTTACCATAATATATGAGCTTTGCAATACAATATTAATGCTGATCACGGGGTGAGGGTTAAATCCCTGGGCAGAAGTTGGATTCTGACAGAAGAGATAGGGGTCAACTCAGTCTGTTTCTATTACTGTTCATAATAGTAATGTGGGTTTTGTTTGTTTTTTTTTTTTTTAACATAGCATGAACATGGAGGCTTCAAGAGGGCAGGGTATGGGCCTATTTTGTCTCCTTCAGCAGCCCAGGCAATAAACAGTCCTATCTGCCCAGTGGATGACACAGTCAGGCACTGTCAGGCGCTATAAGTGGGCTGATGTTTATCACCCCATTACTTTTGTCACAGCAGGAGGATGAGCAAAGGGAGGGAGGCCCAGGGCTTCAGTGACCTGCCAGGGATGAGCAGGTTAGTCTGTGGCAGGGCAGGGAGTGAAATCCCTGTGTCTTCCCCCCACCATTCTACTTCCCAGCTGCACCCTATGGGGACAGAACTGTCACTATGACCCATGGCTGCACTGTGGTTCTGGCAGCCCCATGCCTCCCGGGAGAGATTGATTTCAAACCTCCTGGGAAGGCCTGAGCTCCCTTCCCTAACTTGACAGAGAGGCCAAGGTGAGAGATGCTTAAAGCTAAGCTTCTGGAAGCCATTGTCCAGTGGAACTTACCCTGAAAGAGCCAAATGAACAGATCACATCTCTGCAACAAGAACAGGCATCAAGGGGAAAAGAAGATTCTGATTACAGAACTCTGAATTTACTAATAGCCTCCCCGAGAAATCTTTTTCTGTGAAGTTGGGTTGAGTCTAACTTTGTTTTCAAACGCTAACTCTGACAGCATTTCCAGAAAAGAATTCTAGAATGTTCTTTGATAATCGAATCTGGTGTCACCCTCAGAAAAATTTGCTTCTTATGTATTTCTGCAGAAAGGGAGGTGGGAGGGGGAGTCCAGCAGAAATGGGTGGGAAGAGGGAAGAGTATGCTATCTGCTCAGCTATTTCAAAGAAACGTCCATTCCCAATGTGTTCTAAGCACAACTGTCCCAGTGAACTATTGCTATAGAACCACAGAAACGTGGGAACTTAGCAGCTTGAGACAACTGGTTTATCACGCTCATGGACACTGTGGGTCAGGAATTCAGACAGGGCTCTGCAGAGGATGGCCTGTCTCTGCCCCATGCTGTCTGGGCCTCACTCATGGCCAGGACTTGAGCAGGTGCTGCAGACCAGAGCTTCTGCACAGGGATCGTCTGTGACCCAGAAGCTTCCTCACATCATGGCGGCCACGGGGGCTGCTCAGACTTCTTACTCAGAAGCTCAGCCATCCAAACACAGGTGGCCCAGCAAACAAGGTAGAAGCCAAATGGACTTTCCTGACCTAGGTTTGGAAGTTACTTTGGGTCACTTCTGTCATGTTGTTTTGGTGACAGACTAGTTATAAGTCCACTCAGGGTCAAGCTCAAGGGTGGGGCTATAGACCCCAACTCTCAAAGAATCTGTAGCCACAAAAGAGAACAAAGAGTTCTGAATCAAGTCACCAACGGGCTGATTAAATAGATACGTATTTTAGAATAATTGTCTTTATTCTTTTATTGTTTATTCATAATGTCAATTTTGAAATTTATTTGTTTATATATTTATTTATTATTTTTAGAGAGAGAGAGAGCGTGTGCGTGCAAGCATGTGTGTGTGGGAGTGAGGGAGGGGCAGAGGGAGAGGGAGAGAATGAATCTTAAGCAGGGTCTACACTCAGCTTGGAACCCGACAAGGGTCTCGATTTTACCACCGTGAGATCATGACCTGAGCCAAAATCAAGAATCGGACGCTTAACCGACTGAGCCACCCACGTGCGCCAGAATTTCCTTCCTTTTGAAGGCTGAATAACATTTTATGTGCCAGAATTTCCTTCCTTTTGAAGGCTGAATAACATTTTATTGTAAGTATACGTTGTATATTGTTTATGCATTCATTTGTTGGTGAACAGCTGGGTTGCTTCCATGTTTTGGCTTCTGTGAACAATACTGCTATGAATATGGGTACACAAATACCTCTTTGAGCACCTGCTTTTAATGTGGGGGGCATATACCCAGAAGTGGAATTGGTGGATCATATAGAAATCCTATTTCCGATTTTTTGAGAAATCTCCATACTCTTTTCCATAAACCCTACACCAGTTTAGATTCACGCCAATTTCGTCACATCCTCGCCAACATTGTTATTTTCTGCTTTTTTGATAGAAGCCACCTCAATGGGCATGAGTGATGTAATACATTTCATTTATGTTTAATCCTGAGAAAACCACCTGAGATACAAACTATGGTTCTCATCCTCGGTCTTACAAAAAAGAAAGCTAAGGAGTAGAGAAGCTGGGAGGTGAGAGTGCCAGAATACAAATCCAGGCCTGCCAATCCCCAGTCCCCTTCAGTGGGACTGGTTGCAGTTTAGAGTCCCTCAAAGTTCTTCAGTTCTCTTGGGAACCCCTTCTCCTTCCTTGTCTCTCTTCCCATCTCCCGGCACCTGGCACCGATCCTGCAGTCTGAACTCACTGGCTGAGGACACAGAACTGAGGTACTAATCAGACCCAGTGATGCCCACCCCAACTTTACCAACCAAGGGAAGCAATATAATGTGTAGTACAAAAGCACCAAGGCTATGAATCAGGGCTGGTGGTCGGAGGCTTTGTGCATTTGCCCAGGGCCTCAACCCAGGGACTCAGTTTGCTCTTCCATAAAATGGGAGGATACAAAGTGAGATCAGGAGGAGATAAAATGAAGTGTCCAAGTAAGATACACCATAAACCTTATGGTATTGTTAGTCTTGGTTGCTGCTTTGGGGGTGCGTTCCTCATAAGGGCTTCTGCTCTCCCCTGCACTTCCGGCAGGTTTCTGTCGCTGGGCTCCAGCTCCGTCCCCTGTGGCTTAGGAAGGGGAGAGCACTGGCCTCCGTCATTCTGTGCTTTTTGGACACAGCACAATATATATAGAAAGACCGTGTATTTTGTATGCCCACAGCTGGCATTCCATTCTGGCTGTGCAGCTGAACAGCCGTGACACTGCCTCCATGAACCCTCAGTTTCCTTGGCTACAAAACGGGGTTCAAAATGTCATTTCACGGGGCTGCTGCATGTTAACGCCTCACACTTGCCCAGGGTGGGCACAGCGTCTGAACACTGAAGACGTCCTGTAAGTGCCGGTTTATTTCCCCTGTACACGGAAGGGCAGCGTGGTCTGAAGTCCCAGGTGCTTAGCGGGAAGCAAAGCTGGGAGGGATCGCACTGCTCCCCCTGGGGTGGGATCCCGCCTGGGAGGTCCTGTGGAACCAATCCATTCTTGATTCTGCCCTGCCACCTCCTGGTGCATTTTTGAGCTGCATTCTGGGAGGTGGAGCCCAAGTTCAAGGTCCTCTAGGAACAGTTGAAAAGTGGGAGTTAGGGGCTTGGGGCTGGCTCAAGTCGGAGAAGCATGAAACTCTTGATCTCCGGGTCATGAGTTCAAGCCCCGCTTTGGGTGTAGAGATTACATGCATACATACATAAAGTGGGATTCAAAGCATCCCTCTTTGCCTCCAGGCCCTCACCACCCACTTAATTATTATTTCAATTGTTCCTCCAACGCCTTTTCCCTCCCTTCAAGTCCTAAGAATGTGCTCCAGCAGAATACACAGCACTGTGAGACTGTGGCTATACCAAAACACATGGGATGGTGCTTCCTCAGTGGGCTTTCAGAGCCTAGGAGGAAGAGGGAAGAGAGAGAGAAGGGGAGAAGGGAAGGGGCCCGTAGGTCTGGAGGAAGGGGGACAAGCTTGACCTGGGGGCTGATTCCTTCCTGAGAGGGGAGCCATCTTGTCCCACCTTTGGGAGGGGACCAGCTGGTGGGGGCCTTCTCCTTCGTGGCACAGAAGTTCTGTTCACCCTCCCAATGGTACCCTGAGCTCTTTCAGCCCCAGAAGAGAAGTTGAGGGGTTCGGATACCTTGTAGAGACGTGGGAATCTCTTCCCCCTTGACAGAGACAGACAGACTCTGAGAGGGACCAGCAGGCAAACAGCCCGTCTGGTGCATCTTGGGGTCTGGGATGCTCAGGGCTAGTGCCTTGAGTATAATCACTCGGTTAGGATGGTGACGGCCAGATCAATGTGTTCTAATCCATTACCATCATTTCCATTTTTAAAATTCTTTTTTTTACGTTTACTTTTATTTTTGAGACACACACACACACACACACACACACACACACACAGAGTATAAGCAGGGGAGAGGCAGAGAGAGAGGGAGACGCAGAATCTGAAGCGGGTTCCAGGCTCTGAGCCATCAGCACAGAGCCCGATACGGGACTGGAACTCACGAATGGTAAGATCATGATCTGACCTGAAGTTGGACGCTTAACCGACTGAGTCACCCAGGCGCCCCGATTCTTTTTTTTAATGTTTATTTATTTGGGGGAAGGGGCAGAGAGAGAGGGAGACAGAGGATCCAAAGGGGGCTTTGTGCTGACGGTAGAGAGCCTGATGTGGGGCTCGAACTCATGAACTGTGAGATCATGCCCTGAACCAAAGTCGGACGCTAAACCGACTGAGCCACCCAGGTGCCCCCATCATTTCCATTTTTGATGTTCACATGGCCCCAAATAGTCAGTGGGAACACTATACCCTTTTGACAAGACCCCAAGTGGCCTGTGGTAGTTCCTTTGTTTCTGGTACCAGATGTCTCAGATTCACTTTGTGCCTTCCATCCCGGACCGGGAGCCAGCCATTTCTCCAAGGAGGCCTGGTTCTGAGTGGGAAGCCCAAGCCTCCAGCCGTGTGTCCAGCTTCCTTGGCTTGAGGCCTCTTAGCCCTTCAAGGGATCAGAGCCGTGAGGATTCCGCCCCAGCTGCCCTTGTTCCCGCCAACTGAGTGTGGCCCGGCCTAGCACGGCAGCCCGCGCCCCTGCCTCCCGGCCTGAGCCACAGCAACCCCTGTCCCTCATGCTCCCAAGGTGTGGCGGAGACTGCTGAAAACCGCTCCCGGCCTGCGGCTCCCCACGCTCTCTCCTAAAGCCCCTCACGGTTGTCTCCTGGAGAAGAGAGGAGCGGTCGTCACCCAGCGACGTTTTCCAGAGAAATCCCTTTGCCCTCTCCCTGACCTCTACTTTCTCTAAACTGCTTTTGGATGCCTCCTTTGCAAGGCTCTCGGACCGCACTCTTTACGTGAGGTGTCTCTTGTGGCCTCAGCCAAAATGGAAACCAAGGTGGTTCCTCTTTCTTTCTTTCTTTCTTTCTTTCTTTCTTTCTTTCTTTCTTCTTTCTTTCTTTCCTTCTTTCTTTCAAGTTTATTTATTTATTTTGAGAGAGAGAGATCACAAGCAAAGATGGGGCAGAGAGTGAGCAAGTGAAAGACTCCCCAGCAGGCTACTCGCGCTGTCAGGCAGAGCCCGACATGGGGCTCGATCTCGCCAACCGTGAGATCACGACCCGAGCTGAAATCCAGCGTTGGATGCTCAACCGACTGAGCCACGCAGGCGCCCCCAAGGTGGTTCCTCTTCAACAACCTTCTCGCTGCTTCAGGCCGGGTTTTGCCCTCCTCCTGTGCGGGCTGGAGGCCGTTCTGTCCGTGCCAGCCTGTGGAGGCGGCTGTGAAGCCCTTCCTGTGGAGGGAAATGAAGGCCGCATAAACTGTGGCAGGTGGAGAAGGGACCTGGGCCAGGAGAGAAGGGATGGGGGAAGCTGTGTTCTCGGGAAAGCCCCGGAGCCCTGTGGCCGTCCGGTACCACCAGCACCCCAGCCGCCCTCTGAGCAGCCTGCTTGTCTTTCCCCAAACATTGTGCCTGACTTCTTGGTCTGGAGGCCTCTGATTGACTGGTGTCGTTTCACGTGTCCTTCACTGAACCAATCGGATGTGTAGGGCTCTCCTTGGCCAAGCCTGAACCAAGAGCCTTCTCTGGAGCCGCCTGGGCCGACAGGGGAGAAGGGGCAGAAGGGGAAGGAGGGGGGTGGCGTGGCTCCCCCCAGGTGGGGGTGGGGGTGTTGGCAATGGGGAAGGAAGCCTCACTTCCTGATCCCCATGAGACCAGCTTGGAATTCCCTCCAAGTCCAGCACGAGCAGACACACCATCCCCCTTACGTGTGGGCTCTGGATGTATTTTGCACCATGTGGCAGACCCACAATGGTTTGCGATTTCTGAAGGGGAATAGAATTTTAAATGACGAGAAAACAAGTTCTTTGGTGTCACTCCTGTCATGGTACTGCGCAGCAAGAGCTGCTAAGTGAGCAGTTCTTGTTGGCAGCCAGTGCTGTGGCTCCCAAACTCTTGGGATGCAAAGTCATCTATGTGAAAAAGACCAGAAAATAAATGCAAGATGCATTTGTTGACAGATTTTCTTTTCTAACATCTTTTAAAATGTTTTATTTATTTTTGAGAGAAAGAGAGAGAGAGAGAGAGAGAGAGGGAGAGAGAGGGCGAGCAGGGGAGGGGCAGAGAGGGAGGGGGATAGGGAGAATCCAAAGGCAGCTCTGAGCTGTCAGCACAGAGCCCATGTGGGGCTTGAACTCCGAAACCGCAGGATCGTGACCTGAGCGGAAGTCGGACGCTCAACTGACTGAGCCACCCAGGTGCCCCCTGTTGACAGATTTTCTTGACTGTCTCCACGTCCAGCTTCACACAGAAGTTGACCTGTGTTTCTGCTTTCTTTAATGTGCCACTTGGACCTTAATTATTTTCAACTTCCTGGCACACCTTCTGCCTTTGGAACTAGAGGGGAAAGCAACTTTCTTTCCACTGGGGTTGGTAAGGTGCTGGGATGTCACCTCAAAGGTGCTGTGGGACATTTTCATCTTCTCATGAGAAGGGTATCTGAGACCAAAGGCAACTCAGGGAAGAGCAGAGGCGAGAGATGGAGTGAATCGAATCTGGCACCATTAACGTACCTGGATCAAGCTATGCCTGAAGGTGATGGCTCTACCCAGAACTTTTCATTGATGTGAGTCGCAGTACAAACCCAAAGAGCCCTGAAAGTTCAGACTTGTCCTTTTTCCTCTCTTTCTTGATATAATGATAGAATTTAGCGTTGGTGGAGACATTTGATATTTGTGAAGTAGATGTTGACCAACCTGGACTGTTCTATGTCAGCCCTTACACTGGACACCAGGCTCCACAATGAATCAGTCATGGTTAATGCCCACGGGGAGCTCCTAATCTGGTTAGTAGCAGGTTTTCTCCCTGATTCTACCCGGATTCTACATGCTCAGTTTTATTTATTTATTTATTTGTTTGTTTCTTTGTTTAAATATGGGGCTTGAACTCACAACTCTGAGGTTCAGAGTTGCATGTTCTACTGCCTGAGCCAGCCAGGTGTCCCTAAACGCTCAATTTAAAACAGTGGACTTAGGGGCGCCTGGGTGGCTCAGTCGGTTGGGCGTCCGACTTCGGCTCAGGTCATGATCTCACGGTTCATGGGTTCGAGCCCTGCATCAGGCTCTGTGCTGACAGCTCAGAGCCTGGAGCCTGCTTCGGATTCTGTGTCTCCCTCTCACTCTGCCCCTCCCCCGTTCATGCTCTGTCTCTCTCTGTCTCAAAAATAAATAAACATTAAAAAAAATTTTTTTAAACAGTGGACTTAGAGCCTGTGTAATTCCTGCAAAGATTCCTCCACTCTGCTTTCAAATTGACTTCACTCTTTGTTGTATTGTCCCTTCGTACCCCCACCCCAGGCTGGGGAAAAGATAGAGGAAAGGACAACAGAGGGGGGTCACTGGCTGGCTGAGGTCTGGCGATGAGAAAAACCACAGTCTCCTACCGGCCATAGACCAACACTCCCACAGTGATGCGCCTAGCGTCAGCTCATGTGACTGAACTGTGGAAAGCTCGTGAAATCAGCTATGTAAACAATGAATCATTGTCCCGGGACAATGCAAACACCACACAATTTAAACGTGAGCGCTGAATTAGAGGTCCAGCTGGAGACGTGTGAAGGGAATGATACAGAATTGAAGTGATGTAACAAGAGAAGCCATGCGCGAGCCCCTTGCCCACCCTCTCTGGGCTGGAGTCCCCAGAGGGCAGAAGGGCTTGGATGGCCAGCTGTTTGTTTAGCAGCTATTAGGTGAGCCGCACGGAACTGCCAGCACTGAAGCGTTTTGATCCATAAACACAGCAACTTCATGGGGCCCAAACTATTCCTGCTATAATCTTGCAAAACTGGGTATTCACATGACAGCCTGTGCCGATTGATGACGTACAGTTGAGATATTCTGGGATCCTTCAACCACAAACTCCGAATTTGCTGTCAAGGGGACATTTTGGTGGTTGTGTAGACTGGGTCCGGCTAAGACGACGCTGAGGGTGGGACCGACCTCAGGAGTGTCACCTTCTCACGCTGCGTGGGGGGTGGCGTGGGGGAGGGGCTGCCTGCCAGGAAAGACTGACAAAATCTTGTAAAATCTCCCTCTCTGAGCCAGCCTTTTGAAAAAAGTGGTCGTTGTGTATGCTTTGTATTGACGGTCCCTTACTGGTTCTGCTTCCCTGAGCAGCCTGTGGCCAGGAGAAAAGGGGAGAAGGGGGTGTGAGGGGTGGGGTCATCCTTACAACATTCCATTTACGCACAGATCTAAACAGACCGGCACAGAGTTGTTACAGTGGTTCGGGGTTGGCAGCAGGAGGAGGGGAGAAACAAATGGGGATTACAGGTGTTGTTAAGAAAGACAGCCCCCAGGGGAGCCTGGGTGGCTCAGTCGGTTAAGCGTCCGACTTCAGCTCAGGTCATGATCTCACTGTCCGTGGGTTCGAGCCCCGTGTCGGGCTCTGGGCCGATGGCTCAGAGCCTGGAGCCTGCTTCCGATTCTGTGTCTGCCTCTCTCTCTGCCCCTCCCCCGTTCATGCTCTGTCTCTCTCTGTCTCAAAAATAAATAAACGTTAAAAAAAAAAAAAGAATGACAGCCCCCAAATGGGGGTATCTGGGGGGATCTTGGTCTGTTTCAAGCTGAGAGGAATCAGAAGATCAAGAGTGCTTTGGAAGGGGGAGGAAGGGCGTGGGGTTGGCAAGGGGGGTGAGGGGATCTCCTTGCTTTGGCTGGGCTCCCCAGCCCTGCTGCTCTGGCAGGAAGGCGGCACGTCTGTCTGGGCAACGCTGCCATCTTCCCGGAGGGCAAACCTTTGGCAGCCTCCTCCACCCCCTGTCTGGAGCATCTGGCAAAGCATGGAACGAGACGTGGAATGGAATGGTGGGTGAATTTTGTTTTCTTCTCTGCTTTTTACGTATTGTGTGACATTTTCCCAAGAGGATCCCATATTGCTTTTGTTGTCAGGAAAAAAAAGGCAAATATAATGGTTCTTTTCTTTTTTTTAAATTTTTTAAAATGTTTATTTATTTGAGACAGAGAGAGACAGACAGTGAGTGGGGGGAGGAACAGAGAGACAGTGGGACACCGAATCCGAAGCAGGCTCCAGGCTCTGAGCCATCAGCGCAGAGCCCAACGCAGGGCACGAGCTCACGGACTGTGAGACGGTGACCTGAGCCAAAGTTGCTCAACCCACTGAACCACCCCGGCACCTCGAAGTCATGGTTATTTTCAAGCAGCGGCAATGGGTAGTTGGGAGACAAGGTGGAGAATCCAAGGAGCTGGTCATCAAGCAGTGCTACGTTGTGGGGGGGACAGGCCTTGAGGAGCCTGCCCAGAGCAGTGCAGTCAAGGTAGGACTACCTTGTGTGTGCGAATCCTGCTCTGAACTGACAAGCTCTGGGCCGGGGGGCAGGAACCGCTCTGTGCCTCAGTGCCCTCAGATGTGAGCTGGGAGACATAACAGTGTCACCTCGTGGGGCTGTGGTGGGGCTGACAAAGTGCGTCAGCAGCTGAGAACTGGGCAAAGCATGGGGTTGAAGCCCACCTTGGACCTGGGGACACTGAGATGGGCTTGAAGGGACAGAGATGATACGACGATTTGATGGAAGGGGGGGCTGCTTTCTGGGTGCACGGGAGCCAAGGGAGTCACCGGTGAGGACTCCATGCTGTCCACTGCCACCCCCCACTGGCCCACCGACCTCCGGCTGGTCCTGTGCTCCAGGCTCCATAGATGATTCTAGACGTCGCCATCACCGGCAGCTAGGGTGGCCCCCCTGGGAGGTGAGGGGTTCCCTCGGAGTCACACAGTGGGGACGGAGATTAAGCCCAGGTCAGGAGCTCTTGCTCTAAGCTCACACCCTGCCACCCGCTTCTGCACGGGCAGAGAAGGGACCGTGGGGGCGTCGCCAGCCATGCTGCTAAACAAGCCAGGACGTTACCTTACTCTCTGTTGAGTGGATTTGAGCTGAGGTCCGAGAAGCAGAGGCTGCAGGAGCTGAAGACCATCAGAGGAGGGGTGGTGGGGGGGGCTCTCGGCTCTGCCTCCTCCCCTCCCCGCTGGGGTTCTGCTGGTGTCTCCTCAGTGGGAAGGAGCCACCAAGGTCCGGCCATGGCACGCATCCACTTGAAAATGCCTGTTGGGCGCTCCCCCGCGACAGGCCCTCCCTGGACGCTGCCATCAACTTGGATGAAAGGGACAACGGAGTGAATGGTATTTGTTTATTTGTTCGGCTGGTGAGCGGATGTGCAACGCTTCTGTGTGCTGGGGCCTGGGCCTTTCTCTGGCCCTCAGGTGGGACCCCTGCTGTCACCTCCACTATCACCCAGCCCTCCCCTCCCCCCACTTATAAAATGTGCTGGCCTGGGACCTTCAAAGCCGACAGCTAGACTGGTGCCCATCTTGGTCGTGGGCGGTGACGTGAATTCAGTCCCAAGCCCCTGGAGCCTCTCCCCAGCCGCGAGTCTGTGTGTCGTCTTAGTGCCAGGGCCTTGAGTGGGGAGGGGACGAGGAAGGTGTGCGGCCGTGCCGGGGCTCACACAGCCTTGTCTCTACCCGGGCATAGATCCCGATGTGGCCTGGCTTCTGCTCTGCTCTCCTGACACAAAGCCCAGAAAGTCCTCCCCACATGCTGCTGCCAGGTCAGTGTGTGTGTGGAAAGGTGACTTCTTTCAGGGGGAAAGTTCTGGAACTTCTCACGAGCTAACAACCCAAGGAGTCACAAATCACCATTTATAAAGTAAACATTTTCAGGGCGCCTGGGTGGCTCAGTCGGTTAAGCATCTGACTTCAGCTCAGGTCACGATCTCACAGTTCATGAGTTTGAGCCCCGCGTTGGGCTCTGTGCCGACAGTTCAGGGCCTGGAGCCTGCTTCGAATTCTGTGTCTCCCTTCCTCTCTGCCCCTTCTTGTGCTCACTCTCTCTCTCTCTCTCCAAAAATAAATAAGCACGTAAAAAAATTTAAAGTAAACATTTTCACTCTAAGAATGTTGCCTGTTTTCCATTCAACAAAACATTTATAAAGTGATTTTCTTTTTTTCTGGAAGGATGACACTTTACTTATAGCTCAACGTGACTGAAACACATCGAGTGTGGAAGAAATAGGAAGCCAAATAAATGTATGGTGGGGCCGTGTTTGGTTCCTTAGCCGTAAATATTAAGGTAGAGAAATAATTTGTACAAAGTGAATGTTCTTTCCCTCTTGCTGCTTTGTGCAAGGGCTCACAGCCCTGGTAATGCTGGCTAATTCAGCCCAGTTCCTTTATGTCATGCTTCTGTTTTTCCAGAAAGTCATATAGGGGTGCCTGGGTGGCTCAGTCGGTTGAGCATCCGATTTCAGCTCAGGTCACGATCTCGCGGTCCGTGGGTTCGAGCCCCGCATCGGGCTCTGTGCTGACAGCTCGGAGCCTGGAGCCCGCTTCGGATTTTGTGTCTCCCTCACTCTCTGCCCCTCCCCCACTCAAGCTCTGTCTCTCTCTCTCTCTCTCTCTCTCTCTCTCTCTCTGTCAACCGGTGTGCAGTAAAACACACTGCTCTCCAGGTAACAGAAAGATGCTGATTCCGGCTGACTTGGTCAACAGCGAGGCCTGGATGAGGTGGGGAGCTGACCGTGTGGGAAAGTGTTAAGGGATGTGACATCAACAGAATTCGGTGACGTTCTGGTTACTGCCTTCTGCGGTAAAATTATGGCCCTTTTTGGCTTAGCCATTACCATTCTGATGTGCAGACTGCCCGAGATGGGAAACAGCATTTGGTCATATAAGTGAATCCAAGGTAAAGTGCAGTCGCTAACCTGTAACGTGAAGTGATGTCCAAGGATTGCTTAGCCTTCCCACCAGACGGCCTTGGCCACGCTTGTCTCTTTCCTTGGCCACTTCTTTTCACTAAGTTTATTTATTTATATTGAGAGAGAGTGAGTAGGGGAAGGGCACAGAGAGAGGGAGAGAGAGAGAATCTCCAGCAGGAGTCAGCACGGAGCCTGACGCGGGGCTGGAACTCACGAACCGTGAGATCGTGACCTGAGCCGAAATCGAGAGTCTGTCGCTTAACTGGCCGAGCCCCCCAGGCAGCTGTCTTCTTGGCCACTCCTGTTTTATCCCTGGGTCTCAGCCTTGTGTCCTCCTCTGTGAGCCCCCAGGCTGAGTCAGAGCCCTGCGTGCTCACTCGGCTCTCCCGACTGGGCCCGGTGGTCCCCGAAGGGCGCCGACTGTGTCTGCCTTGGTCACGTTGTACCCCAGCCCCCGCCGCAGCACGTGGTGCAGAGTGGGAACAAAGCAAACATGGGGCCCAGGCCCCTCTACCCAGCTCGGAGCTGGCAGGTCCTGCCTCCCTGCTTGCCGGTCCCGCCTGGGGTGGGACACAACACTTGTCTCCACATCTTGGGCTCTCTGCTGTTGCCCTGCCTGCCCTGGTCACTCCCTCCCCTGCAGTCTGTCCCCAGGGAGCTCCCTCTGTCGTCTCCTCTAAGGGCACCTCCAGACATGCCCCTTTCTCCTTGGACAACATGCTCAGGACTCATCTCTCCCCCAGAGACCTTGCTCAGCTGTGGGTCCCCTTCTGGCTCCCATCCTCCCTGCTTTCCCCTCAGCCGCTGAGCTTCTTGGGAGAGAATTGCTGCTTCTATCTCCCCCTCCAGCCCTGGGCAGTGTCCCCTCTGTCCCCACTGCCTCCCCAAAGTCCTGAGTGGTTGGCACCAGTGCTTGGCTTCGGCCTTAGGTGCTGGCCTCCCTGGCTACATGTGACACTGCTGGTCAGCGTCCGTCCCCTTCCCTGTCTTCTCCAAGTAAAGGTTTTATAGTACACGAAGATTGCTGCACTCAGACCAGGGAGCAGGACCAGAGGGATCCAGAAGGCCCTTGGGAGTCTGTCCAGGCATGGCTCTCCCCTCAGCCCCATGCAAGCGCTGGAGGTCCCTCCACACCAGGCCCCCGGGCTGCACGTGGCAGCAGCTCTGAGGGCCTTGCAGGTGCTCAGCAGAGACCTGTTTGCAAGGATCTCCCCCACAGGCACAGCAACCACAGGCTCAGCAGTGGGGGGGTCTTTATCTGGGCCCTTGGACCTCGAGGGTCTGCGGAGAGAATCCAGGGGGTTGCAGCTTGGATGGGAAAGAACTATACTTTTATACCTTTATTTGCATCAACCTGTAACTGAGATGTAACAGTTCCTTTCAGTATGTGGGGAAGAAGAAGTAAGAGAAGGAGGGGAGGGGGAAGGGGTAGAGGAAGAGGAAGAAGAAGGAGGAGAGGGAAAGAGAGGATGGAGAAAAAGATGAGGAAGAGTAGGAAGGGGAGGAGGGGACCTAAGATGAAGAGGAAGAAGAAGAGGGGAGGGGGAGGAGGAGGAGATGAGGGAGTAGAGGGAGAAGGAGAAGGAGAAAGAGGGAGAGGAGGAGGAGGGGGAGGAGGAAGAGGGGAAGAAGAGGAGGGGGAGGAGAAGGAGGAGGAGAAGAAGAAGAAAAAGGAGGAGGAGGGGGAGGAAGGGGGGAGGGAGAGGAGGGGGAAGAGAAGGAGGAGGAGAAGAAGAAGAAAAAAGAGGAGGAGGGGGAGGAGGAGGAGGGGAGGGAGAGGAGGGAAGAGGAGGAGGAGGAGGAGGGAGAGGAGGAGGAGGAGAGGGAGGAGAGGAGGAGGGGAGGGAGAGGAGGCGGAGGAGAAGGAGGAGGAGAAGGAGAAGGAGAAGAAGAAGAAGAAGAAGAAGAAGAAGAAGAAGAAGAAGAAAAAGGAGGGGGGGGAGGAAGAGGGGGAGGGGGAAAGTCTCATTAGCAGAACCGGTGGCTCTGTCCTCAATCACAAATGTTTCCATCTTGTTATGAACACCTCACACACCATTTGCAGTCACCACCACTTTGCACATACAGTCCTATCCCACGGTTTTTACAGATTTTGACAACTGTTTTTGTGTATCATTGATTTTCCTTGAAGCCTTATCATTTCAATATCTAAGAACCTTGACCTGGGGAGGGAGGGGTCTATAGGCCCACAGAGAGGACCAGAAGACCCAGGACACAGGACAGGCTGGGGCTCCTGGGGGAGGGCAGAGAGGATGCTGGGAAGTGGCCGGGGTCCTTTTGCCATGATGAGCCGATGGTCCAGCCTGGGTTGGTCAAGGAGACAGAAAGGGAGGACCCTTCTGAGCTGTTTTAGGCCAAAGACTGACCTCAAAGCTTTAACCTAAAGAAACATGGTCTAACTGACAGTGACCCAAAACTTGAGAAAAGTTGTATAAATACGTAACTAGAAATTAGAATGTTCTACAATGCAATAATTTGGAAAGAGGTGAGAAGTACAGTTGACCTTTGAACAACATGGCTTTTAACTGTGTGGGTCCACATTCCAATACATACAGTACATGCTGTAAATATATTTTCTCTGCCTTATGCTTTTCTTTTTTTTTTTTTCAAGTTTTTATTTATTTATTTTTGAGAGAGAGAGTGCACAAGTGGAGGAGGGGCAGAGACAGAGAAGGAGACAGAGAATCCGAGGCAGGTTCCAGGCTCTGAGCTGTCCGCAGAGAGCCCGATGCAGGGCTCAAACTTGCGAACCACGAGATCATGACTTGAACCAAAGTCAGACTCTTAACCAGCTGAGATGCCCAGGCGCTGCTATTTTATTTTATTTAAAAAAATTTTTAAAAAAATATGTATCTATTTTTGAGACAGAGAAAGAGAGAGTGAGGGAAGGGCAGAGAGAGCGGGAGACACAGAATCTGAAGCGGGCTCCAGGCTCTGAGCTGTCAGCACAGAGCCAGACGCGGGGCTCGAACCCATGAACTGTGAGATCGCGACCTGAGCTGAAGTTGTACACTTAACTGACGGAGTCCCAGGTGCCCCTCTTCTCCAGTTTTAATGAGACTTAATTGTGGAGGAGAAAGGGGGCCGTGGGGCTTACCAGGAAAGGACACTCCACCCCCAGCTTGCAGTCAGGGCCCACTTTTACTGATTATCCCTTTGCAGTAACCCCCAGTCCAGCCCCCAGTAAATGCAGGTGACTCATCTGGCCAGCCCCACCGGCTCCTCTAGGTTTTCCTCCTGCTTGCTTCTTTCCTATTTCTCTCCTAGCCCTGTGCATGGACGAGATTCAGACAGCCCTTCAGGGCGTGCTCACTCTGGGCTGACTCTGCCCTCAATCTTGGTGAGTCTCCTTTGATGCTGTTTGATATGGAACCAGCTCCAAGTGGAGACAGCAGCCCTCAGTTAAAGCATGAATAAATAAATCATTAGGCCTTGCTCAAGAGCCATTACTGGCGCTGGGCTGAAGACAGGCACCCACAGACACATTCATTGAACCCCTGCTGTGCACTGCTGTGGGTGGTGGAGTAAGGTGTGGGAAGGCAGCCCGCTTGGCTGGGCAGCAAGTGGAAGTGCTGATCTCATGAGAAAGCATCAGTGCTGACTTCCTCCCTTCCTTCCTTCCTTCCTTCCTTCCTTCCTTCTTTCCTTTCTTCTTTGTTTTAGTTTTGAGAGCCAAGGAGCATGAGCAGGGGAGGGGCAGAGAGAGAGAGAGAGACAGAAGACCCAAAGCGGGCTCTGCATTGACAGCAGTGAGCCTGATGAGGGCCTTGAACTCACAAACTGTGAGATCATGACTTGAGCTGAAGTCAGACGCTCAACTGACTGAGCCACCCAGTCGCCCCGGAAACTAGGTTTTACAGACAATAAAGGCTGCCCCTTCCCAAGCTGCTCCTGACCACCATCCACCCCTTGTGGTGTCTCGGTCTCTCTGTCTCTCTCTCTGTCTCTCTCTCTCTGTCTCTCTCTCTGTCTCTCTCTCTCTCTCTCTCTCTCACACACACACACACACTCAGAGCAGATGGTTTGGGGGAAATAGTAGTATGTGTACTGACCACCAGGTGGCGCCAGGATGCCACAGTTGGGACACCATGGAAGCTCCTCAGTTCGGAAGAAAACCAAGAACCGCCTGGAAGGCACGGAGAAAGGAGGCCCAGGGAAGACGACCTAACTCTATCCCTTGTCCAGAGACTTACGTGTGTTTGACACTTGGGCCAGGATGAGTCCAGAACAGCACCAGATATTCAGTACAGAGGGCCCACCTGCAGCGGTCTGTGTCCCAGTTACCTGCCAGGAAGTCTGCAGCAGGGAGGCTTTAAAATGGGGGGATTGTTTTAGTGATAATTAATTTTAAAAGTTCAGTATATTCCCAGACCCCACCATTCAACACTTCTTATCCCTCCTCACTGCCCCAAACACATTAAACGACACTCAATATGATCCACGAGAAAATAGTAAGCAACGTAATTGCGCAACGTAATTGCGTCTCAAAGTGGACGCACATCAAGTCACAAAAACCACCTGCTCGGTCCCATGGCTTATAGCATGACGTGTGCCAGAGAGCGGGACGGGGACCCCGTGGGCGGCCCCTATTTCCCTGCTGACTGCTTGTCCGGTTTTCCAGGCTCTGCGCTGACCCCACAGGTAGCGCTCCCTGCATGGCAGGCATTTCACGACATGCCACCTTCTCCCACTTTTTAATCGTTTATAAAGTACAAATACAGATATGCAGGATGGGTCACCGGCTTTATTTCCCGTAATTCAGCTTGGTTTCTAGTTCATGCATCTGTGCTTGACCTGACCGTGTCCTGATTCGCCACTGGTCCCTGGCATTGACTCTAAGTTTAGATAAGGTGTGAGGGTGAATGTATGAGTGCGGTGTGTGTGTGTGTGTGAGAGGATCTGGTCTTGGATACCGTATGTGCCCCCACTAAGTGATGTCCCCCTGACACTGTGCCCAGACCTCTTAGGGTCCCAAGCCCTCCCTGTGGGTTCTATGGCACCCTTGGGGGTAGACAGGGAAATCACAAGGCAGCTTTTTGGGGGGGGGCACAGGGATTGCAGACACGCGGGATGCAGCCGGTCCCTCCCAACAGCTCTCCGAGGGGTGGGCTCAGGGCCCCTGTGTCCCTGAGTCCTGAATGGCTACCTTGGGCTTCCCAAATGAGGACCTCACATCTGCCCTTCTGTCTGTCTTCATCCTCTCCTCAGCCTGGGCGACCGTTTCCTGCTCTTGGTGAGAGACAGCAGGATAATATTCTCCTCTTTTCTCCAGCATCTTACCGATGACAAATGTACTCTCCCATAACAGGAGACTTTTGGCAGACAGAGACCTGAAGGACTAGCATAATGGCTCTCAGTGGCGTGGGCATACTGTGGTTGTCCCAGATTTGGGGGTGCGAATGGCTTTTCGAGTGTGGATCCCCCAGTACAGACAATGGTCCCATACACAGGGAGATGGGCCATAGTGCCCCCACTGGGGGACCGCTAGACCACAGGACACTTGCTCTCCACTCTGCAGTATCCCAGCCCAGCTCGAGTAAAAGGAAGGACAAAAAGAAAGGACGAAGGTGAACTATCGTTAAAATGTGCTGTGCTTCCAAATGACAAGTGGGGGGAGGGGATCAGAGGGTGGGTAAGGGGCTGCTTTGGGGAGATGTGGCAGGTGGTCCCAGGTCTGAACTTGGCTCTCATGCGGGGTGTGGTCAGGCTGCTGGGAGCAGGGACTTCCCACTGAAAGCCTCTGAAATCAGGTTGCGGGAAGCTGGGCAGACCTCAGCGGGGTCAGCCTGGTATCTGAACAGTCCCCATATGGCCTGGCCTTCCCCACACAGCTCAGCAGGGAGAAATGCCAGTGATCCCAACATGTTCCCTCCTTTCCCCTGTCCTGGCTGAGAACTGTCTCTGGGCAGTGTTTTAAAACGCATTTTATTTTGGAGAATTTCAAACCTACACCAAGTGGCCAGAGGAGTATAATGAACCCCCAGGAGCCATCCTGCAGCCTCATTGACCGTTGCCCCCTAGCCAGCCTGCCCCAGCCACAAGGCACCCACTCCCCGCCTCCCTCTTGAAGCACATCTCAGGCATCATATCCTGTCATCCGAAAGTATTTCAGTGCACATGCCTGACAGATGGCAGGGCCACACCAGCTCCCGCAAAAGCCCAGCTTCAGCCCTCTGGTTACCTGCAGAATGTCCTTTCCGGACCCAGACAAGGTCCCCCTGGGATGGGGTGCGGGGACCCGAGTGAGGAGCTTCGGGGCCTCTCCTTTTTTTCTTTTTTAACTTTTCATTCTGAAAGAATTTCAGACTTCCAGAAAGTTGCAAAAATGCTACAAAGAATTCCCATTCTCAAGAGTCACCGAGCGAGTTACGTAACCACAGACCAATGATCAAAATCAGGAAATTAACGGCTTACAACGCTATTATCTAATCTACAAAATTTTGCCAATTCAGTTGTCTCCTTTAATCTGGAAGCATTCCTCGGTCTTGCTTTATCTTCTTTTGGAAGATTATCGGCTAGTTATTTTGCAGAATTTGGGTTTGTGGGATGTTCCCTCATGACTAAATCTGTGTTAGGCATTTTTTTGGCAGGGGGACCACAGAGGGATGACGTATCCTTTGAGCGCATCGTTTTGGGGGCTCACGATGTCTGATGTCTCTACTATGAAGTTACAATTTTGTCCCCTTTGTAATTAAGTGCCCGTGGGGAGATAATCTGAGACTATGTAAATGTCTTATTTTCATCATATTTTTTGCCTCCTGGTTTTAGCATTCATTGTTGGTTCTTGTTTGAAACAATTATCACTGAGGTATTTACTAAATAGTGATTCTTCTCCCTCTCTCTCTCTGCCCCTTCCTTGCTCACGCTCTCTCTCTCTCTCTCTCTCTCTCTCTCAAATTAAATAAACATTAACAAAAATAAAAGAATAAAATTTAAAAAATGGGGCACCTGGGTGGCTCAGTCGGTTAAGCGTCCGACTTCGGCTCAGGTCATGATCTCACAGTTTGTGGGTTCGAGCCCCGCGTCGGGCTCTGTGCTGACAGCTCAGAGCCTGGAGCCTGTTTCAGATTCCGTGTTTCCCTCTCTCTCTCTGCCCCTTCCTGCTCACGGTCTCTCTCTCTAAAATAAATAAACATTAAAAAATTTTTTTTAATTAAAAAAATTAAAAATAAATTTAAATCGTGTTTTTCCCTGTTATTCCTTCAACATTTAACACTGGAAATTTCTTTTGTGAGGACGGGCTTTCCTTTCTTCCCCACTTATACATTTATTCATTTATTTATGTCTGTGTAACTCATCGATTCTTATTGATCTATGGCTTATGGACCATTACTATCATTATTTTGTTATTCAAATAATCAGTCGGCCTCAATGTCCTTTTGACATGTCCTTATTAACTTTTGAACATTTCCTTGCTCTGTGCCATCACACCACACTCCAAGCTCATCTTGTACTTGTGCTGACCCAGCCTTGGAGAGAGCTGTGTCTCTAAGGACCCTGGTTTCTCTTACTGAGAACAGTTTGTAGAAATCAGGCTCCGGGTGCTGGTGGTGCTCATTTACTCATCTGTTCAGTTCTCGTTTTCACGTAAAATAGTTTCAGAATTGCCCGCCCACGTCCCTGTGAACGACGCATCTACCCACTAAGGTGTACTAGATGTGTACGTGTCTTTCTGCCTTTAGCCTCACAGGATATGATAAGAATACCGTTCCCCGATCTTCATGGATTAGCTTCCTTCTCGCTCCCATTCAGGGTAGGGGTGTAGTTCATTTGTAAAACGATTAGTTTCACTTATTTCTGGTTGCATTTCATTTCGGGTTTTCTCCCAGCCTTGCTGATTTCAAAAATGCTTTGACTGCACCCAATGCTAACGTGATTCTGAAAGTCAGAATTATTCAAATAGGTACACTCAGGCACCACGCCCTCTCTCTCTCTACCCTGTCCCAATCCCCCATCCTTTTCACCCTGGTCCTCCCCCCTCCCCTCCATAACCAATCTCATCAGGGTCACGTTTATCCTTCCTGCGTTTCCTTTGCACAAATGAGCAGGTATATGTTTATTTTCTTGTACATGGAAGGTGAGCTACAGACCCTCACACTCTGCTCTTTTCACACAACACTATCACCTGGAAAGTGCTTCTTTCCCAAGCCCTTTTTAATCCAGTGTCCTCTGCACCATTTTATTTTTCCAACACAACTTATGTGTTGGAGAAGCTGGCTGTTTGTCCTGTCGTTACCCAGTCTGGATGTTGCTGGTTGCATCCCCACGGTGTCCTTTAAGCAAGCTCCTCTGTCCCTGTCTTTTCTTCGATTGATAAGTATGTCCACTGATTTGGTCAGATGCAAGTTTGATTGCTCGTTTTTATCCTTCCCAACCTGTAGGGCTAAGGCGGGCACAGGGTTTTAACCAGTTATTGTTGTGAAAACGCAACGAGTTTAGCAATTCCTGCCTGCGATATCACAGACGACCAGTAGAGGGGGATGTTACATCAAGGAAACTCGCTCTTGGCCTGGCCGCCTGCCACCCTCCCCTCTGCCCGTGCTTGTCTGTTTACCTGGGCCTGGCAACCGGGTTTCCTCCTTGCTCTCCAAGGACATGCCTGCACCCACGTCAGCGGGGCCTGCATCTCACCCATGGCTGGTGGTGCACACACAGGCCCGGGGAGGGAGAGGACAATGATGCAGGTGGCCAGCCTGCCCCTGGTTCTCCTGGGCCAATGTTTCTTTTCACCCCCATGTGCTCTCCTGTTTTCTATGTGTCTGGGCTGATGCAGACCGAGGGTGGCCCGTGAAGGCATTAGTTGTATGTCCTGAACATAAACTTAACTGCTTCTAACAAAGAATGAGTGGGTTGTCTTGCATTTGAAAAACCCGAACAGAATTGTTTATTTTGCGGACGCCTCTGTGAGACAATGGTTTTTATAGAAAAGGCCAAACGTGTTTATGAAACAAGAACGAAACTTTCTCAATGGCCTTAAGTTTCATGAGAGTCAGCGTCCCCTTTGAAGTGGATACGTGTGTTTTCTTTGATCACATACCATCCAACAAGCAGGTCCCCAGCCTCCGGACCCCATTTCTAGCCTTATCTTTTTTTCCCCTTCGGAGTGGAAGATCCATATGGTCAAGAAAGGTCCCAAGTGGAACATACCAGCCAAAGTGAGAGTGTCCAGGGCACCCCAGAGGGGGGCGCTCATTTCCCCCGCTGGGTTTCTAGAAGGGGGAGCTGGAGGCCACTGTGACCTGCTGGTTTGACCTCCCCACCCCACACCACCTTAGCAACTTACCACCTTAGTAACTTAGTAAGTTACCACCTTAGTAACTTAGTAACGGCTTCTGCAAAGCCCCTGGGTTCCAACGGGACTGGCCCAGGCTCTCCCTGTAAGGAAATCGATGTGAGAAAGTGACGCTCCAAGGCTGTTTGGTGAGCCAGGCCTCTGCAGGTGGAAGGGTCAAAGGTTCACGGTCCCCACACCCCCATCCCACGGGTGTGAGGCTCTGGGGCCTGGGCTGCCCTCTGTCAACCAGAGCTGGGCTGGGCGCTGCCTCAGGCTGACCTCACTGCCTGCCCCTCGATCCCTCTTAAGGGGGGGACTTCAGCAGGAGCTGCCTTGGACACCACCCAAATCCGGGGACCATGACCATTGTCCTCCCAGAGCACAACGAATGTGTGTATGAAGCCGAGTGATTATTCTCAGGGTCCCGTCTGGGCAACGGGGAGTGTGGCTGCCAGAGGCTGAAGTGAGAGCAAGTCCGAAACGATCGAGGTCCCCCGCCAGTCTCGCCATCCACCTCAGGAGTTGGGGACCGCTTGGGACAGCAGCGTCCCCCTGCGCCCACAGGTGAGGCCAGGCCAGGCCGGAAGCCTGGGGGTGGGCAGTGGTGTGCTGGGCGTGGCTAGTGCCGAAGGGTTGCTAAATATTCAGGAATGCTGGGAGTCGTCCTTACAAATTAAATTGTCCAAACAGATTGAATAAATATTAAAAACAAAGGCAATAAATACTCAAGGCTCAGGGCTTCCTGGTGGCTGTACTATACGCTGCTATCATCTACGTTCTAGCGGCGATTTACTGTTCCGGAAATACCGTATGAGGCCTTGCAACCGCCTCTGTGCGTTCAGTGAAGCCACGGAAGTGGCTTGAAATGACAGACGCCACAAATCAGGGCCTTTCCCCTGGTAAGCTGGCTGTTGGACGTTTCTCGCACACCACCAGTGGGGTTGACCCTCTGCACACGTGGCCAGGGATCCCTGCGGGCACACAACCCTCTTCGGCTGAGTGGGTAGGTGGTTGGACCACCCTACTGGTCTCCGTTCCTGGCTTTTGGGAGCTTCTGCAGGGGTGGGGTGTGCAGGTTCCGCTCTTCCTTCTCACTCTTTTCTGCTGAGGCCCAAAGACCTGGCCACCTTGGCTCGTCCTGGATCAGCCCAGGGCCGTGGCTACAGTAGATACATGTTTGCTGAGCACTGGCCAGGCCTGGCCCCCCGCTGGCTCATTGCACATCCACTCCGTGAGCAACGGATGAGAAAATGAGGTTCTGAGAGGGGGAGCTGACCAAGGCCTGGCAGTCGGTGCGTGGAAGGCCGGGACTCTGCTGGACTCAAGGTCAGTGTGTCCCAGCACACTGCCCTGGGCCTCTAGCCACTGGGGCGGCACTGGGGGAAGGCTCAATGGGAGGCCGCCACGCTGGTCCAGGCCTCCGGGGTGTGGGGCCCTGCCGGCTACCCTGTCCGCTTCTAGAATTCCTCGGGGGTTGCGTGGCCCTTTCCTTGTGTCCTCTTCCACACGTGTTTCACTAAGAAGACAAATTGTCAGAGCACGAACGTCCTACTCGGGGTTCTTGGAGGAGAAAGTAGCCGGAGGAACCCGGTTGGGCTGGGGCCTCATGGGGAAGAGGAAACAGGCAGAGGAAGGCTTGTCGATAGCCCCCAGAAGCAACGTCCCGACGGCCAACGGCCCGGAGGGGTCTCGCCCTAGCAGTCTCCCTTTGCTGGGAATGTCAAGGGTAGAAGAGTGGCAGGTGGCCTGGTAGGTGGAGAGTGACAGGAGGGCAGGGCTGGGCAGGCTGGCCCCTGGGAGGGCTCAGCTCAGGGGGCAGGGTCCAGCTCGCAACCTGGCTCTAAAGCCCAGACGGTCGCCGAGGGATGAGTGGATAAAACACAATGCGGTCTATCCATACGATGCAATATCATTCATTCTTAAAAAGGAATTGAAGGGCGCCTGGGTGGCTCGGTCGGTTAAGCGTCTGACTCTGGATTTCGGCTCAGGCCATGATCTCACGGTTCCTAAGTTCGAGCCCATCGGGCTCTGTGCTGACAGTGCAGAGCCTGCTTGGGATTGTCTCTCTCTGCCCCTCCTCCGCTTGCTCTCTCTCTCTCTCTCAAAATATGTAAGTAAACTTAAAAAAAATTTTTTTTTCTAAAAAAGAAGCAGAAATTGAATTCAGACATGCTAAACATGGGTGAAGCTTGAGGACATTATTCTAAGTGAAACGGGCCAGTCACACAAAGACCAATACTGTGGGATTCCACTCGTAAGCAGTCAAATTCATACAAGTAGAGGGTGGTGATTGCCAGCGGCCGGGGAAGGGGGAACTTGTGAGCTACTGTTGAGCGGGGCCAGGCTTTCAGTTTGGGAAGCTGCGGAAAGTTCTGGAGGTGGACGGTGGTGATGGCTGCATAACCGTGTGAATGGGCTCAATGCCACGATACCCTGAGACCTGGCTAAGTGGTAAATTTTGTGTTGTGTGTTTTACCACGATTTAAAAAAGAAGTTGAAAATATGCTTGAACAACAACAACAACAACAACAAAACAAAATGTAGAGGGTGGAAGGAACCCACAGAGGTGTAGACAGAAAGTCCCAAAGGCAGAGGGCAAGGGGCCAAGTGGAAAGATCCGCGGGGCCCCAGAGGGGCTGGTTCTAGGTCTGTGGCCATGGCCACCTCCTCCACCGCTGTGGACGTCCGCCTTCCCCTCTGTGAAATGGCTCCACACAACCCGCAAGCCTCCCTCATGAGGCTGCTGTAAGGCTGTCAGACCATGCAGTGGCCCAAGTGAGGACTGTCCCCAAGGTGGACCCCAAGAGGCCCGGGAGACCCTTCTCCCAGGGACACAGCAGCTCGGAACCCTGGAATCACCAGTTGCTGGTGGAACATCCTCACCCGTGAGGGATGCTGAAAGCCTCTTCAGGAAAGAAAGCCGTGGGTTCCTGAGGTAGCAACTGTAAAGTAACTAAAGGAAACCCCGATGGGGACCAGAAGGTGCCACGGGTCCAACAGTATTTTATTTCTCCCCATGAATTCCTGACTTTCTCCCCAAAGGACCTTAAGTGATTTGCAATGATTAGCAAAGGTGTAATCCCAGGCAATGCTTTGGTTGCCCCCGTATCACTCTGACCCCCGCCACACAGATGGGAAACGGGGCTCAGTGGGGAGAAGTGACGTGCCCAAGGACACACAGCTGGGCGGAGTCTGGGTGGCTCAGGCTGTGGGTCTCCAGCTGGTGGCCTCGGCCTCGTGGGCCTGTCCTCCCTCCGCCTACAGGTCTGGGACCAGTCTTGTGCCATTTGGCTGAGGATCAGCTTCCTGGCTCCAGTGTCCTTGCCCAGGGAAGAAACTTAGTGGGGCCTGATTTTGCACTGTATTTCCATTGGGTTTTTAAGGCACGGCCTGCTGTATGGATTTCACGATGGCCCGAGGGCTCCTGAGCATCACCACGGGGAGGTCCTTCTTCCTTCCCTCCCATCCTAACATCTTCCCTGCCCTCCCTCCTTCCTCCCTGCCTTGCTTCTTCAAACATTTATGGAGCCCGCCCTCAGTGCCCGGCCCAGGGGTCTCTGCCTGGAGGAAGGGGCAGTCTGATGGGGAGACAAGCAAGTGAAAGGGGGGTTTGTGGTAGGGCAGAGCTCAAAGTGGGGGACCGTGCGCCCCAACGGAGGACAACCCAGCAGAGGCAGGAACCAGCGAGGGTGTACCTGGAAGGGCTATCAACCTGATGCTTCGCTGAGTCTGGGGAGGCCGCATCCATTCAAGCCCCCAGCACCCCAGTGGTTCAAGGCTCAGGGCCCTTTCTTCAGGTGCAAGAGGCCGGCATGGAGGAGGCAAAGTTCTGGCCTCACGTCTGGTCTTGGCCTCTTGCTCACTGCACACTTGGGCAGTTGGGTACAAGTTACTCTATCTGTCCAGCCATAAAATGGGTCCAAGGAGACCTATGACGGGGAGCCAAGGCTGGGAGGGTAGCAGGACAAATGGTCCGTCAGTGGGTTTCGTGTCCTCCCTGAGCGCAGTCCTCACGCCTGTGATCAGCAACGGGGGTCGGGGGCAGGGAGGAACATGGCCCCAGGATCTGCACTTCAGCTGTCTGCAGGGATGGGGGAAGTGGGGCCCCTCATTCACCCCCAGGTTGGTCCCCACGCCAGCCCTGGCACGGAGCCTCCCTTTCGCAGGAAGGCCAAGTTACCGAAACAGATAAATCAATCTGTCAAGAAGAAGCCTTGGAGAAAGAATCTCTCAACTGTCTCAGCCAAGAAGCTCAAAGGGGAATTGTTCCCCGAGACGAAGGAGGAAACAACAGACACCTTCTTTGCGGGCCCTGCCTGCGGGCGCCCCTCTCGCGGCTCCCTGCCCCTCCTTCCCACGTGTCCCCCAAGAGCACCTGTGGGCCGGGGGCCAGCCCAGGGGCCGTCACAGTGTCCTCCCACTGGCTCCCGGGCAGTGCCCAAGCCCAAAGCCACCTGTCTGGGGGAGGCAGAGGCCAAGAGCCACTGTTTGGCTCCTGTCCCAGTTCTGACTGGGACACCTCCTCCTCCGAGACTCAGTCCCTTATCTGTTCAGCGGAGTCCTCAGGACCTGAGCCACCCACCTTGCCAATGGGGGGTGAGGGCCCGTCCCAGGCTAACTCTCACTCAGCATGACCATCAGAACCAGGAAGGTGAAGGGGACCGGGGAGACTGGCCATGAGCAGACAATGAGCCTCTGGAGACCGGGACACCCTCGCGTTCCCTCAAGATGGAAAAGGAACATTCTCAGAGAAATGAAGATGACTCTTCCTGGAGGGAAAGGGGGGTGGGGGTAGTGCTTGGGTCCGCAGCCTCCTCTACCGCTTCCCAGCTGGGTGACCTTGAGAAAGGTACTCGATCTCTCTGTGCAGCGATTTCCTCACGTGCAGGATGGGCATCTCGTGGCACCTTCCTTGCGGCTCGCAGTGAAGATTATGTTCGTTGCGTATCACGCACCTGGCACATTGCGGGCGCATCATAAACGTGAGCGGCATTATCTTGCAGCACAGTAAGGGTGTATGATAAACCATCGCTTCGTACCACTTTTCTCATTTAACCCTCCCTCACTGCCGCTCTGTGCGGAGGGTCGCAGCGTCCTCACTCTCCGGGTGAGGAAACTGAGGCTCAGAGAAGGGCATAACTGCCCAGGGCTTCACAGCTCACATCTGCAGCCCTCGTAGCAAGGGCTCTTTCTGGCTTCCAGGTATCACTGCTTCGGCTGCACTTTGCGGGCAGGAGGGCCGGAAGGGCATCTGAAGCAGGTGAGGGGACAGCGGAGGCGGGTGTGAGCCCAGCCCCCATCACAGCTCCCCGCTTCGTGTCGCTGATCACGGCTTTGTCAGAGGGACTGTCACCAGAAGCAGTCCCTTGAAGGGGAGGGTTCGTGGGAAGGGATGGGGCGGGGGGGAGCCCGAAGCGGGCATCGGACATGCAAACAAACCCTAAGTCAGGGGGCAGTCCGAGGACGTCGCCGGCGGACCTGGGAACGTGTGAGCTGCGGTTCAAACCAGAGCAAGAGGGGGACAGTCCCACCGCCTGCAGCTCTGCTTCCACCATGGCCCCAGGGAGGGCTGTGAGCGGAAAGGCCTTAGTTCAAAACTGGGAAGACTGCCCAAGAGAGGCAGAGCGGGAAGCCCTCCGTGGGCATGGGCGGAGGCCCCGTGAGTCAGAAGGGTCCTCCAGAGGCAGAAGGGGAGGCGGCAGGGACGCCACATGGCCACCTGGAAGCCCATGCAGTGACATCTGCTCGCACATGAAAGGTGGCTGCAGAGTGTCGGCAGCCTGGGCGTGCCAGCATAACGTCATCGGGGCGAGGGGGGCCGGCGGGGGGGTTGTGGTACATGCCCCCTAACTTCCCAGGGGAAAAAGCTTTGCCACTGTCAGGGACATGAAAGAACTGTCAAAGTTCCATGAAACTAGCTGCATGGATTGTGAAACATAAGACTCACTTCTGTTTGTTTTGTGACAATGTGGAAGCCACAGATGTTCTCTCGAGCTGAAAGAGAAGAACTCCCAAGGACATCTCTTGTTGTGACCTCTAGCATCTCCTCCACGTCACCTGCCACCCCCGCCACCCCATTCCCATGGGGCCGCACCCACACCTGGGGTCCATGGGTCACGGGTCACAGGAAGAGATGGGCCAATGGTGACCTCTTGGCGGGGGGAGCAGGTGTCATGGGTCAGGGATCAAAGGTCAGATGGGCAGTTATCTCAAGGCAAAGACGTGTGGCTGTTAATATCTAGAGGTCAAGGACCGGCCGGTTAGCATATGTCTGGGGCAGGCCAGTGGTGGAGGAACAGTAAAGGCCTTGAGAAAGGAGCCATGGCCAGAAGAACGAAGGCAGAACTCCCCTCCAGGGGGCTAACGCAGAGTAAGGCCGAGTGCCTGGGCCGCCCTGCCTGGTGGGTCGTCCCCTCACCTTGGGAGGTGAGCAACATTACATTGATCTTGCAGGTGAGGAACTGAGGCCCAGAGAAGTTGAGTAAATCACCACAAGTCTCACCGCTCCGGAGCGGCAGGGTTGGCATCAGAAGTGGCACTGATAGCACAGTGAAGGGCCAGGTCACAGAAGCAAGGGTGGTCTGTATTCTGAGGACGCACTCAAACACTGATGGCTCACCTCTGGAAAGGAAGGTCATGTCTGAGGTCCGGATTCACTAAGGCGTTAGCTCAGAGGAATACGGAATCCATCATATTTTAGATCAGGGATTTCCAAAGAGGCCCCGGTGAGAAATAATGACACCAGTAACTAACAAAGTCTTACTTTACAGAGTGGGTGACACATTTTGGTCGCACGTTTGCTCACATTAAAAGATGTTACAGGTGTTTGGCTCAGGTCACCATCTCACGGTTTGTGGGCTTGAGTCCCGCATCGGGCTCTGTGCTGACAGCTGAGAGCCTGGAGACTGCTTTGGATTCTGTGTCTTCCTCTTTCTCTCAACCCCTCCCCAACTCGTGCTCTGTCTTCCTCTCTCTCAAAACTAAATAAACATTTAAAAAAAAAGATGTTATAGGCCAAAATTAGAGAAAGGTTTTTTTTCTTTCATTTCTTAAGTGTATTTATTTTGAGAGAGAGACAGCATGAGTGGAGGAGGGGCACCGAGAGAGGGAGAGAGAGAATCCCAAGCAGGCTCTGCACTGTCAGCACGGAGCCCGATGTGAGGCTCAAACCCACAAAACCGTGAGATCCTGACCTGAGCCGAAACCAAGAGTTGGACGCTTAACCAACTGACCCACCAAGGCGCCCGAGAAAAGTTTTAAAATAAATTTATGGGTAGGAGATACCAGAGAAGCCATGAGTGCCCCCGGCATGGTGATACTGTGGGCGGGAAGCACAGGGAAATTGATCTGGGCTTGGCAGCCTGAGCTGTCCCATGGGAACCCACAGGCCTGGGGAACAGGTATGTTCTTTGAAGAGTGCAGCTGCTATTTCTGCCCGACATATCTGTCCCCCTTTTCTGGTGCAAGCACCCCACCTTCCGTAGGGACCATCCCCTCCTGCACTCTCAGACCACGTGGCTCTGTGGGGTTGCCCCCACTCTGGCTGTAGGGGAGGGACATGACTCAGGTGTGGCCCGGCAGAATGCCCATGTTGAGTCCAAGGAAAGGCATTTAATTCAGCCAAAGACTCCTTCCCTGCACTGTGGGGGGGGGGGTGGCCCTTGGGAAAGGATCTTTCTGAGCAGGGCTTGCTCATCTAGCAGACAAGATGGAGCTGTGTGTGCATGGGGGGGGGGGGCGTCATTTTGGTGCTTGTGTGTTCATGGTGTATGTGGGGGGGCACATGTAAAAGGGGGATCATGAGTTAGATAAAAGTCAGATTACATTCATCTGGTCCCTCAACATTTAATGAAACTTACTATCATCCACACACTATGCCTCCCGTCATGGTCCTTTCTTCCTTCCATGGCCCATTTGGTGATCTCACTTCCTCCATAGGAGGTCAGCTGCTGGGGCCTCACCCCAGGCCAAGCCAACCAGCCACAGTCATTGGTGCAGATGTGGGCACATGATCTAAGCTAGACCAACCAGAGGCAACCTCAGGATTTTTGTAGAAGCTGGGGCAGGAAAGGTTCTCTCTTGATGGCTCAATTTGAATCATGGCAAATTCAAATGGCAAATTCAGATGGCAGAGCTTCTGTTTCTGCAATTCTCTTGACACCACGAGGAGTCATATGTCTGAGAAAAGAACCAACATGGGTGAAGTGGATCCAAAGTATAGAAAAAAGAGAGAGAGAGAGAGATTAGGCCTTGGGTTTTAGACCTGAACCAAATTGTGACTGAAGCCAATGCAACCTTAGAATTTTCAGTTGTGTGAGCCAATGAACTTACTTTGGCTTTGGTTTGTTTTATGTGGGATTTTCTGTCCTTACAATTTAAATAGTCTTGAACAGAATCAATGAAGAGAAGATACCCGTTCCAAGAATTAGAAACAATAAAATAATCTAGAATTGAACAAGAGACTATAAAATAAATATGATTAAAACATTTACAATGATAAAATGAGGAAAACAGTCATAACAGATTTGAACAATAACCAAATACATCTCTAGAAATAATAAATGTAGGGGCACCTGGGTGGCTCAGTTGGTTAAGCATCTGACTTCAACTCAGGTCATGATCTCACAGTTTGTGAGTTTGAGCCTCACATTAGTATCAATGCTGGAAGCCCAGAGCCTGGAGCCTGCTTCCAATTCTGTGTCTCCCTCTCTCTGTCCCTCGCCTGCTTGCACTCTGTCTGTCTGTCTCTCTCGCTCAAAAATAAACATTTAAAAAATTGTCTTAAAAAGAAATAATAAATGTAGTCATTAGCATTAACAACTCAATGGAATATTTAAATAGAAAAAAGTGGGGAATTGGTAGGTAGGCTTGAGAACATTTCAACAAAAGAGATAAGTAGAAGGAAAATGTGATAGTGATGTTAAGAGGCTGATGGACAGAATGAAGGGGTCCATATACATATTCTCTTTGGAAAGAGGGGGTGGTTATGAAAGGTTGAAGAACCACATTAAGTTCCAAACAGGTGAAATAGAAACAAATTAACACCTAGGTACGTCATTGTAAAATAGCAAAGACAACAGAGTAAAGAGACAGAGTAATGAAAACAGAATGATAATTAGGCTGACAGCAGACTTCTCAGCAACCACAACTGATGCCAGGAGACGATGGGATAAAATCATCACAGAACTGGAGAAAAATAAATTCTGTCAACCCGATCATTAATGTCCAGCTAAACAATCATTCATGAATAAAGAAGGGAGAGACAGTTTTCAAATAAAAATTGAATGAGTTTATTATTCACAGCCTCTAATTTGAGAATTAATAAAGGATTGTTTTGAGTAACAAGGAAATGGAATCCAGAATAAGGAGTAACAAAGTAAGCAAAGAAATTAGGAAGTGTGTTGATAAGTCAAAAAAAAAAAAAAGCATGTATAATTAAAAAGACACTAATTGGTGGGAAGGGTTTAAAAATCAGGTAGAAGTGAAATACTATACAGCATTATGGTGATACATGTTAAATGGTTGATTGAAGTTAATTGGTAGTGAATTCCATGCATCATTTGGCTGAAAGATAGAGGCCCTGACCAGCCTCAGATACCATGTTAACCAGAGTGGGTTGTCATGGAAAGATGAGAAGTAGAATGTATAGCTTTCAAACCAGTGAAACGGGAGAACAGAGAGGAACAAAGAGAACTCAATCAATGCAATGAGTATAGGGAAAGAGAGAAAAAAAATAAGGAAAGAAGGAGAAGGAGGAGGAGGAGAAGAGGTAGTATAAGGCAGGGGAGAAGAAGGAGAGAAGTGGGGGGAGAAGAGGAGGGAGAAGAGGAAGAAAGAAGAAGAAAGAAGAAGGAGGAGGAGGACAAGGAGGATGAGGAGGAGGAGAAAGAGGAGGAAGAGGAGAAAGAGAAGAAGAGGGAGGAGAAGAAGGAGAAGAAGAAGAAGTAGAAGAAGAAGAAGAAGAGAAGAAGGAAGAAGAGGAGGAGAAGGAGAAGAAGAAAGAGGAGGAAGAGGAGAAAGAGAAGGAGGAGGAGGAGGAGGAGGAGGAGAAGAAGAAGAAGAAGAAGAAGAAAGAAAGAAAGAAAGAAAGAAAGAAAGAAAAGAAAAGAGAAGAAGGAGGAGGAGGAGGAGGAGGAGGAGAAGGAGAAGAAGAAAGAAGAGGAAGAGGAGAAAGAGAAGAAGAAGAAGAGGAAGAAGAAGGAGGAGGAGAAGGAGGGGGAGGAGAAAGCCCCAAATTCCCCGCACCCCCATGGAAATAATTGCAAGTAACTCAGTTGAAATAAAACATAAGAGAGTTCTTTAAAAAAAAATTTTTTTTAACGTTTATTTAATTTTGAGACAGAGAGAGACAGAGCATGAACGGGGGAGGGCCAGAGAGAGAGGGAGACACAGAATTCGAAGCATGTTCCAGGCTCTGAGATGTCAGCCCAGAGCCCGACACGGGGCTCAAACTCACGGACCGCGAGATCGTGACCCAAGCCGAAGTTGGACGCTTAACCGACTGAGCCACCCAGGCGCCCCAAACATAGGAGAGTTCCAATGAATGCAACCTTGTACATCTTCCTGCATGCCTGCCATCAGCCATTGGTCCAGATGTTTGCATCTATGTCTTCCCACCACTACTATAGAGGATCAGCTCCCCAGGATGGAAGCCTGTCCCACTTGATTCCATGGCTCCTGCCCAACACAGCCCAATATTTGGCCCTCCATCTGGTAAGGTTTGTAAAAAGCATTTGTTTATTTGAATCCAATTGACCAATGGAAGTAAGGGAGAAAATGGAAATCTAAGGTCTCAATAAGTCATAGCCATAAAGAAACAATACATAAGAGGAGAAATTAAAATGCTAAGAAACATATTCAACTGTCCTGGACATCAGAGACAGGTGAATGAAAACTAACGATAAAGTTTGAGTGTTTTGCCTTATCAGAAGCGGATGTCAAAACGACAGCAGCAAATGTTGGGGTAGGCACAGAGGCCCTTGCATATACATCAGGCTAGATATGGTTTCACACTTTCTGGAAAGTATTTTTACTTCCAAAATCTTATCAATCAAAGGTGCTTTAGTTGCAAGTGCCTACAAACTGATTTAACTGGTTTAAAAGGGAATTTATTGTCCCAAATAATCAGACAGGAGGGGTGTGTGTGTGTGTGTGTGTGTGTGTGTGTGTGTCTGTGTGTGTGTGCGTGCTGGTCTTAGGCATACCTTAATTGTGTGATCTTCCTCTGTGTCTGTGGTGTCACCTTTCTGCCAAGACTACTCTTTTATGTTTATAAAATAGCTGCCGTTGCTCTGGCTCTCACACTCTGCTGTCCAAGAAAAGAGATCATTCATTCTGGTAGTTCCCAGAAACTCCCAGAAAATGTTGCCTCCTGATTTATTAATGTTGCCTATGGCCAATCTCTGAACCATGACTGAACAAATACCCAATGGAACAAGTACCAATTGGGAGCATAAGAGAAGTAACATGGGGAAAGCAAAGATAAAAGAAAACTGAAACTTGAATTATTCCGAATGGATTAAATGGGAAGAGTACACACCTGGGAAAACTGTCAGATCTTCTGTCTTCAGCTAGGTCTCTTCTCCATTCTCCCTCTTCTCTCCTTAGATTCCAGCTATAGGCTTCATTTCTTTACCATATCCAACCCATCCCTTACGCTCTTTTCCATTTTCTCATTTCCGTCTTTTTGTTTCATTGAGCTTTCCTCTGAATATTTTCTTTTCCTACTAAAAACCTTTTTTTAATGTTTATTTATTTTTGAGAGAGAAAGACAGAGACGGAGTGCGAGCAGGAGAAGGGCAGAGAGAGAAGGAGATGTAGAACCTGAGCTGTCAGCACAGAGTGCAATGCGGGGCTCGAACCCATGAACTGTGAGATCATGACCTGAGCCAAAGTCAGACGCTTAACCAACTGAGCCACCCAGGCGCACCTCCTCTGGATATTTTCTTCTGTTGTGTTTTCCAGTTCACGAATTCCCTCTGCAGCTATGCCTAATTATCTCTGAAATCCATCCAGCTTGCTCTTAATCTCCTTTTTTTCAGTTTTAGGATGTCAATTTTAACAGCTTGTATTCTGTGACGGAAATTGAATCTTATCTCTCATTTCCTTGAGTGCATGAAACAGAAACTTAAGGTTTATGCCTAAGCACACCACCATCTGAATCTACTGTCGGTCTGTTGTCTTTATTTTTTCTCCTAGTCTTTGATCATGTCATCCGATTTTTTCATTTTTTATTCCATGCCAGGCATCATATTTTAAATAGAGTTAATTTGAGACTCTGGATGATGTTACAATCAAAAAAAATTATTATATTGAGATTAGAACATACAACATCAGATCTACCCTCTTAACAAATTTTTAGGTGTACAATACATCATTGTTGGCTACAAGTACAGTGTTGTAGAGCAGATCTTTAGAGCTTATTCATCTTGGATGATGTTACAATACTTTGGAAAAGATTTATATTTGGTGTGGAAGCTGGGGGCTAGGGGCCCTCGATCCCAGATCACCTTGATCCAATCAAAGGCTGAGCTTCAGACTCAGTGAGAGTAGGAAATACATCTGGTTACTCTTACCCTTACAGTGTAGCTCATTGGGTCCCAAATGACAGCCTGGGATGTTTACCAGGACATCCTTAGTGGGCCCGGAATTCCAATATTTGTCCCAGACCCCTGCAAAGCCAGCCCTGCCTCTCACACATGATCTTAGTGTCTTCAGAAGCTCCTAGAGGAGAGTGAACCCACAGTGGGGTCGCTACTCTGGGCTCTCAGTCTTAGCACACAGCCCCTCACTGCCTGGAAACTCTCTGAAGCCTTCTGACAGATGTTTCCTTTCTGTCTCTCCACATTGCTCGTTGTTCCCGGCAGGAGTCTGCCATCACCATACTAGAGATCGTGACAGACTTCAGAAGCCAGCTAGGTAAGGGTTCAAATTTCACCTCTACCTTTTCGTAACTGGGTGGTCTCAGGCAAGCTGCCCAATCTTTCTTGAGCCCCAAATATCTCTCTGAAAAAAGGGGTTAATACCTGCCCTGCAGGATTTATTTGAGGCTTAGAAGTAACACATGTGGGGTGCCTGGGTGGCTCAGTCGGTTGAGCGTCCGACTGCAGCTCAGGTCATGATCCCAGGGTTGTGGAATCGAGCCTCGTGTTGGGTTCTGTGCTGACAGCTCGGAGCCTGGAGCCCGCTTCGGATTCGGTGTCTCCCTCTCTCTCTGCTCCTCCCCTGCTCTGTCTCTCTGCCTCAAAAAATAAACGTTAAGAAATTTTTAAAAAATGAAATAACACGTAATGTATTTAAGAATGTCTAGGGGCGCCTGGGTGGCTCAGTCGGTTAAGCATCCGACTTCGGCTCAGGTCATGATCTCATGGTCTGTGAGTTCGAGCCCCGCGTCAGGCTCTGTGCTGACAGCTCAGAGCCTGGAGCCTGTTTCAGATTCTGTGTCTCCCTCTCTCTCTGCCCCTCCCCTGTTCACGCTCAGTCTCTCTCTGTCTCAAAAATAAATAAACATTAAAAAAAAATTAAAAAAAAAAAAGAATGTCTAACGTAACCTATGGTAGGTACTCAAGACAAAGAGCTTTATTTTTGTTGATGTTCTCAAAGAGTCTTCGTGGCCCTCTCATCGCAGCTCCAGTACCCGGGATGGGTCTCCGGGAATTTTGTTTGCATGACATCCAGGAGGCTTCTGGGGACAGTGACACATGGCCAGGCTGGGGTAAAGTTGGCAGGAACTGTGCTTTCTGTACTAACATCTCTTAGAGGTCACTGGGGGATGCCTGGACCTGGGCAGGTGGTAGTAAGAGGCCGAGAGAGTACTCCAGTCATGATCAGAGAGGACGAGTGAGATATGGGGAGCCAGAGGGTGAGAGGAGGCTGTGAAGGGGAAATGAGTCTGGAGATTAGACACTGGGTGGGGTGTGGGTGGGGAACAGGCTGGGATGCAGAAAATGGGGTGGGGTAGATTCATGCAGAAGTTGAGGCGGGACAGGGTGCGTGGGCATTTTTGGGGGAGACATGGGTGTTATGTCCTCAGCCTTTTGGCTCTGATGTTTTGACTCTGCCCCTTCAAAACTGAGGCTATTTTGACCCATAAACCGTTTTACTATTTACATTTTAATAAGATTATGCAAAACACGGATGAAAGCTCATTGTGAAAGTATTTTTCAGCCCAAATAGCAAGTCAATTGAATTCTAAGTTTTCATATAGTGTAATTACCATTTCTGTTATTTTTTCTTTGTTATTTTATTGAGATTATTTTTATTGTTATTTATTTATTTTTGGAGAGAGAGAGAGAGAGAGAGAGAGAGAGGTGGGGAGGGCAGAGAGAATCTTGAGCAGTTTCCATTCTCAGCACAGAGCCCAACATGGGGCTCGATTCCACAGCCCTGGGATCATGACCTGAGCTGAAATCAAGAGTTGGACAGTTAACTGACTGAGCCACCCAGGAGCCCCGAGATTATATTCATCAAATAAGTTATTTTCTGTTTGGTTTTTATAACAAAATTTTACAACTAATTCACAGATCAGTTTTTTGTCCGTTTATAATTTTACTTCTGCTGGTGTGTGTGTGTGTGTGTGTTTAGCCATTATTTCTACCAGATCTGATTTCTTTTGGAAATGATGCAGACCCAAACATCATAAGGAACATTTAATTGTTTCATTGGTTGTTCGTCAATTACATACTTTCTTCCTTAAGTGCTGATTATGTTGATGTATTTTGTGCGGATTATTTTTTTAACAAAAAAATATTTTTTAATGTTTATTTATTTATGAGAGAAAGAGAGACAGAGCATGCACAAGGAGGGTCAGAGAGAGAGGGAGACAGCGAATCTGAAGCAGGCTCCAGGCTCTGAGTTGTCAGCACAGAGCCTGAAGCGGGGTTCAAACTCACGAGCTGTGAGATCATGACCTGAGCTGAAGTCGGACGTCCAACTGACTGAGCCACCCAGGCATCCCTTTTTAAATTTTTTTTAAAGTTTATTTATTTTTGAGAGAGAGAGAGAGAGACAGAGTGTGAGTGGGGGAGGGACGGGAGGCAGGGGAGACACAGAATCCGAAGCAGGCTCCAAGCTGTCAGCACAGAACCCGACACAGGGCTTGAATTCTCACGAGCCCATGAGATCATGACCTGAGCTGAAGTCAGACCCTTGACTGAACCACCTAGGTGCCCCTGGGCGGATTATTTTTATTTCTGTTGATATTCTTTATTAATTCTCTAAAAAGTAGGTAGTTCTATTTCTTTCTTTGTTCCTCTATCAGAAATTTGTGAACAATTTTGTGAAATGGAGAAACAGGGGGGAAGAGAGAGAAGTATGAGGTTTGTGAGGAAGGAAAAGTCGAGAAGGTCAAATGAGAGGGAGGCCCAGAAGCACCGGTGAGGAAGAGGCTGAGATGGTTGGGCTCAAAATGTCATGCTTCCCAGTTGGATGGCAAGACCTTTGGTCAAGTGATGAGCCCCAGCTGTGGCCCTGATGGGGGACAAAGGTGGCCCTGGTCTTGGGGGAAGACCCAGGTGGTCAGGGGTCTTGAGTTGAAGTAGGAGTGCTTGGAGGAGTGTCATTTTAGGGCTGGGACAAGGACGGTTGACAACAGGGGCGGTCACTGTTACTGTTACCAGTGCTCCTTGGCAAACAACTGGCCTGGGTCAGGAAACAGATGGCCAATGCAAGGTAAGGAGAGTCTAACAGAGCCACCAGAGAGCCCCGGGCAAGGAGTAGGGAAACCGCAAGGATTAGCGCTGTAGCCTGAGGCTGGTCAGAGGGGCCTTGACCACCCAGACACTGGGGAGGAGGGAAGGGAGTCAACGAGACTGTGCATTGCTAGCCTGGGGGACCCGGAGAAAGAAACACCCTCATCTCAATGTCCTCCCTCCCATCTCCTCCTGGGGCTTCCCATGGCCAAACCCAACAGGAAGGCAGGGGTCAGGGAGCCCGTGGGTCCCAACCAGACAGGGCTGTGTTCCCAGGCAGAGAGCAGAGTGGGCGAAGGGTGGCCCCAGGCTGCAGACGTAAGACATCCAGCATAGATTCAAACGCCTGCCCTTTACGGGGCACGAGCTTACCTCCAGGCTCTGGGCGCGAACCTCGGGTCACAGAGCCCAGTGGGGGATGTGGAAAGCTTCGTCTAATCAGGCAGTTTCCCAGTGGACAGGGCTTGCCACTGAGCTCCTCTTGGAAAGGTCAAGGGTAATGTATTCCTCCTCTTGAGACTCAAGGCACAGTCAAAGCCCATTCACATGGACCCCGCAGCATTTCAGGCTTGGAATAATTCAGACGGGAGTTCAACTGAAATTTATCTTTCCTGTATTTACACAGAAAGACCTTAAAAAGCTAGTCGATAGTGTAAACATGGATAATTATCATATATCAGGAGAGGCTTAATGCACCAAAAGAGGGAAAAAAAGAATTCTTCAGCACAGCAGCAGAACCCATTTCTGAAGACGGGGAAAAATTAAAAATTGTTCTTTTGAATAATCTAATTGCACCCACGGGATCCCATACTATCCTGAAGGTGATTCAGGTACAAGGCAGAGATCACATGGTTTCGTTTGGTCAGCGCCTCGAGAGGTTAATACTCAGCAATGGTGAACAGCAAGTGGGGTCACTCTGGGGTCAAAGTCAGCCTCTTTGCACGCAGAGGCAGCATGGGGTAGCAGTGGGGACACAACATCCTTGGAGTTAACAGTTCTGGCATGGAATCTGCATGTCTCTTGGGTTCTTGGACCTTGCTGAGCCCGTATTTCCCCATCTGTGAAATGGGTGAGACAATACCCATCTCGTGCGCTTTCTCTAAGGATGGCCAAGTTCTGTGGTGACGGTCCTATGACCTAGTAGGGCCTGAGCTCCTAATTCCCTCTGCCGCACTGGTCCCTGGAGGCTCCCTGAGGACCGTCCAGGCTCCGCGTCCTGCACATCCGCCTGGGCCCTGCCCCAGCCTGAAGGCTGGCCGGAGAATGCCGGTTGGGCATTCAGAGGTTGCCGCCCCCTATTATTTGGTTCAGACTGACCCAGGTCCTCCCAGACCTTGAATCCAGTCTCTTGTTTCTGTCACGGCAAAGTCTCACCCTCTCAATCACACGGGCGGTGAGAGACTGTGGTGAGCTTTGGAACCAGACAGACACGGTTTTCAATCCCAGCTCTGCCATCACTTACAAAGGAGCAAGTCTCCTAACTTCTCTGAGCCCCTGGGCTCCAACGCTGCTTTGCAGGTGATGTCGAGCACCCGACACAGCCCTCGGTCATTACAGCCACTGGGTAACTGGCAGTTACTGTTGTTTGTGTAGTGTGTTCAGACAGTTCTGAGTTGGTCAGAAATCCGGCTTTGCTGTTGGGATGTTTCCGCTGATGGGAGGTTGCAGGCTGTTGGGACCATCTGCGGGTTTGCACATCATCCTTGTGCAGGGGCCGTGCTAATCTTCTCTGTATCGTTCCAATTTTAGCATACGCGGATGCCGAAGTGAGCACGAGATTCTGGCTGGTTTGGGGGGAACTGTGACGGTGGCGAGGCGGGGATGGTGGCTGTGGCGTGGCCGCAGTGGCCTGGAAGGAACCCCTGTCCGTTTTGCCCAAGCCTTGCTTTCAGGCAGGGACGCACTGAGCCCTCCAGAGACAGAACATTCCGAGGTCCCGCTCCACAGTCTCCATTTCCAAGGATGTGAGTGTGGTCCCAGGGCACGCGTCCTGGCCAGAGGAGCACAGGACACGCTCACGTCGTGACCTCCCCGCCGAAGAGATGAGTAATAAGGCTCAAGGCTTGCCCAAGGCACCATGGGAAAAGGCGTCCATCATCTTAATGGCCCTTCTCAGACGTCTGGCTTATCTGTGGCCTCTTCCTCATGAAACCCCCTCCCGCAAGCAGTCTATGTGAGCTATTCCTGGCATGCGCTGTGGCACAAAAGCGCGGTTCATCTTTTCAGGGAGACGTGGGGAGGTTGAAAGTCAAAGCCATTGGAACGAACCTTGGCTTTGGAGACTAGTCAAGTGCTTATTAGGCAAGTCCTCGCTCTCCTGGAGAAGAAGAGGAGCAGACAGAGTCTGGGGGGATTTGGCAACAAGGATGGAAAGGGAGCAAGATCTATGCAGTACGTACTGTCTCCTTAGGGAGGGCCGTGGTTATGGGGTGATTGCCTGGTTCTGGAGGGACTCACAGGCTCTAGCGTCAGCCAGGATGACCCAGGTGGGGGAGGGGGCCATGCTGGTCACTGTGCCGGGCGAGGTCTGCAGGGAGAGCAGGGGTGCAGCTTGGCTTGGCTTTGGAAGAGAAGTTTTCCTTCCCCTCAGGCCTCTGGCCACCGCCTTCAGGCACACAATGGTGACGGAGCAGCTAGGGCTGCTGGGAAGAGAAGCTTGGACTCAGGCTGGAGGGATCTCTACTCTTGCTTTACTCAGAGCCTGAGCCTCTTGGGGCCTCAGTGTCTCCAGGAGGACAACAGAGGTTCTACAAGCTTGCCTCTTTTCTCTCAAAATGGCGGGCTGGAAGCAGAGGTTGATGACAATGTCTCTTGAGAACAATGTCTTTTGGCAGAAGAGGTGATCCAGTATCTCAGCAGGACCAGCCGGACCGCCACCCCGGCGTCTTTTTGGTGAAGGAAGGCAGGGTGGTGCACGAGGACACGGGTGCTCGAGCCACCTGGGGCATCTCCCACCAACTGAAGAAGGGAAGGCCTTCAGAGTGTGTAACCTTCAGATGTACAGGACGCCCATCAGGGCCTCTGAGCTGTGGGTATGAATCCAGGGGGTGGCCAGGATGCCCTCTGGACCAAGGGGGTGTGGACGAAGAAAGTCCTTGGTGGGTTGGTTTTTGTTCTTTGTTTTTGATTTTTTTCTTTGCTTTTTAGGAAAGAGAGAAGGGAGAACAAGAGAGAGAGTCCTGGGGGACTAAATGGAGATCTCATTCATTTCCCAGGAGCAGGTGCAGGGGCATGTGGAAGAAAGGAGAGCTTGGACAGGGCCTCCCACCTTTTCAAAAAGAGAGCCCCCGTGCTTTTCTTTCTGCAACATATCGCAGTTCTGATTATGATTTCCAACCGACAAAAGATTCCTTAGCTGAGCGGGGTGAAAAACCAGTGCCTGAAACCACTGGTCAGCTAGACTCGGGAATTCTTTGCTAACCTCTTCCTTCTCCAAGCCGGGATCTCTGTTCCGGCTTTCTCTCGCTATGTTTCAAAGCACTCCAAAACTTAGTGGCTCACAATAGCAATTTATGGTTTTCTTTCATGAGTTGACTGGGCTCAGGTAGGCGATTTTTGATTGGGATGTCTCTTGTGGTTGCAGTAAGGTGGTGGCCAGAGCTGGAGGGCAGAGGCTCAGTTGGGCAGATGGTCCAACATGGCACGTCTGTGCCCCAGCTGGGCAGCTATCTTTCCACATGGTCTTGCTCTGTAGACTTCTTCCCCAGTATGGTGGTCTTGGGATAGTCCGACTTCTTGCATGGAGCCTGGCTCCTTCCAGATGCATGACCCAAGAGACCCTGGCAGAATTGCAAGGCTTTTTGTGACTTGGCCTCAGAAATACAGGTATCACTTCTGTCATATTCGACTCGTCAAAAGCTAGTCACAAGGCCAGCCCACCTCGATAGGGAAGGACTCTGCAAGTCAGTAAACACCAGGAGGCGGAACCATTTGGAGGCCATCTTTGGAGGCTGGCTACCACAGTCCCAAAAGGAAGGAGGACTACACAGGCCTGACCCTTCCATGCCCTGCCTCTGCAGCCACTGTCAGAAGCTGGAGTTGGGGGCCTCAGTCTAGAGTCCTGTCTAAGCTCCAGAATCAGGGCTGGCAAAGTGGGCAAAAGGAAGCCTACCCCCTTCTACTTGTCTCAAGTTCTTTTTACGAGGGACAAAGGCCTCTCTTCCTTAATGATGGACATGAGAAAAGTCACATCCCCTTTAGGAGAACAAACCCAAATCCCTAATTCCAGCATTCTGCTGTGGAAGTGAAGTCATGTTCCCGGACACATCTGTAATACGATCAGACGGTGACGTCCACTTGCCTGTCCGGGCTGAGTCACCCCCAGCCGGCCTCTTGTTTCTGACAACTGTCCCTTTGGCAAACCTAAAAGCAGGAGCCAGCTCCAAGAGGAGCAGGAGAGAGAGGCAGGGTTTGGTCCGGACTTCCTTTCAGGATATACACTAGCGGGAGACTTCTGGTTTCCTGGAATTATTGCTAAAACGCAGACTCTCGTAACAGTACGTTTCAGACTGTAATTTTTCACCCGTGCTGCACGGGCCCAGCTGGAAACCTAATCCCCTGTTTTGCATTAGCTGTCACACTTCCCAGCGATTTAACGTGCTCTCCCAGAGAGCCAGGATCAGCCCTCATGTGGCAAGAGCAGGGTTCCCGTGCGTTAGGAGTATCAGTGGCCTCTCTGTCACCATCATCTGAGTGTAGTGCTCCCTGCAGATGTACGACAGTGCCTGAGAGTCCGTCCTCAGGGGGCAAAGATGCTGCATGGGTAAACTGAGAACACCCAAGAAAGGCCACCTCCCAGTGTGAATATGGCGCTTTGGTGGGGGGTGTGGTTGGAGCCAAGGAGCAAATGTGCAGGGTTAGTTCCCCTCTTGCTACACGGTGGGAAGAGCGCAGGTGAGCTGGTTGCCGTGGGCGGCATGGGCCTTTCCAGGATTTCCACCTGGTCTCTGATTTCCTGGGGACCCCCTCCTTCCCCTCCCACCAGGCCAGAGAAAACGTCCTGGCAGTGCAAGGTCGATGCTTGGGCACAAATGAGCGGAGGAGGGGGAGAGGGTGGGGGGCAGGGAGAGGGTCCTCCAGCGCCATGAAAACAGCTGCCACTTTATCCTGGGAGGAGACCCCCGGGAGCCCTTGAACTGGATGTCATTTCTGTCATGCATAGGGAGAGGCACAAGTGAGCGTGTGCGGGGAAAGAGAAGTGCCCAGAAAACAGTTAGCCTCTGTTAGTACTTGATAGGGAGCCAAAGCGCTTTTGTTCCCAAGCCCAGTGAGCTACCTGTGAAAAAAGAAATTGCTTTTCAAGAACATTCATCACAGCAAGTGGCTCGTTTCCTTGTCCTCAAACAACCCCATTCTAGGCCTTTTCTCCCACTAAAAACTCCTCGGAAGTGGTAAAATAAATAAAGAAACAAAGGGGAGGTGTGGGGCTGTGGGGGCAGATGCAGGAAAGCTGGAAATAGGGGTGTTGTGGGCACAGAAAGGGCACACACTGGGGTCCCGTTGGGCCTTGTGCTGTGGGGCCCACCCGGAGTTCCCTTCTGACCAGAGAGTCTTGGGCTCCACAGGTGTGATTCCGAAATTCAGGAGTGGTCATGTTGAGTGTCACCAAGCTCTGTCCCTCTAGGAGCCTCTGTCCTGTCGCCTGTTCTGAGGGGGCCTCCTGACCACCCACATGGAGGGGAGCCCCCATTCCTCCTTGCTCTACACCCCTTACTCTGTGTATTTCCGTTATGATACAGAGTCCCATTTGGGACTCTTTTCTTGGTGTTTCATTGTCTACCCCCTACTGGGTGTCAGCCCCCCCGGGGGGGCGGCCATGCTGTGTCGTTCACTGCCGTATTCTGGGGCACAGAGTACATACTCAACAAATCTTTGTGGGACCAAGAAAACTAAGTGAGCAAATCCATAATGTGATGGTTAGGGCAAAGGGTTCCATTTGATCCGGGATATCATTTTTCTGAGTTTTTTCAGCAACAAACTCTGTTATTTAGTGGCCAGGCTGACCAGACCCCAGGGCCTGTCGTATGATCTCTGTGTGATAGGGGCTAGCTAGCAGATTTGAGGGGGAGCTTACTAGGGAAGGAGGATGTTGACCTTTGGTTTCTCTGTGTGACCTTAAGTCTCCTCCATAGCCTCCCTGCCCCTCAGAGTCTTACTAAATGAGATTAACCACTCACGTTGTGGTATATCTATAGAGATTAGTTGATGTAGGGAGTGTTATGGGCAACATGTTTGTGTCTCCCCACCCCCTCAAATTCGTACTTTGAATCCCTAACCCTCTATGTGATGGTACTTGGAGGTGGGGCCTGTGGGACATAATTAGGTTTAAATGAAGTCATGAGGGTGGGGCCACCACGATGGAATTAGTGCCTTTATAAGAAAAGACACCAGTGGGGTGCCTGGGTGGCTCAGTCAGTTGAGCATCTGACTGAGGTTCAGGTCATGATCTCATAGTTCGTGGGTTCGAGTTCCATGTCGGGCTCTATGCTGACAGCTTGGAGCCTAGATCCTGCTTGGGATTCTGTGTCTCCTCTCTCCACCCCTCCCCACCTTGTGCTCTCTCTCTCTCTCTCTCTCTCTCAAAAATAAATAAACATTAAAAAAAAAGAAAAGAGAAGATGTCAGAGACCTTTCTTCTCCCTGCCCTCTGCCATGTGAGGACACAGAGAGAAAGTGGCCATTTGCCAGCCAAGAAGTGGGTCTCACCAGGAACTGAATCCCCTAGCACCTTGATCTTGGACTTCCCTGTCTCCAGAACTGTGAGAAACAAATGTGTCTTATTTAAGCCAGCCAGCCTGTGGTATTTCATTTCGGCAGCCTGAGCTAAGACAGGGAACATGTTTGCGGCAGGAATTCGGTATATCATGGTCATTTTCGTTATTATTTTGACAAGTGGAGACACTCTCAACTCAACAAAATGTCAATGAGATATTCAGGGATTTCAGAGCATCTAGCTCACAACAGCTGTAGAAAATCCCCAAGTTCTGAGATGTTGGCCAGAGCTCCCCCTTGTTTTAGTTCTACCAGAGAGAGCCATACAGACATGTTTGGGCCCCAGCTTCTCTCAAGCTGGTGTTTAGTAGAGGATCCCCCCACACCTCCGCCACCAACGATGGGCATTTCTTCAGGTGGCCGTGGAGAACAAGGCTAGCGGTTGGACTCATCAATCTGCAATAAGAATGGTTCCAGAAGGGTCTTGGGCATTTAAATACCATCTTTTGGATTCATTCATTCACCATTAATTTGTTGAGTGTCTACTCTGTGCTACGGGTACACAAGCGAACGAGACAGCACGGTCCCTGCCCTGGTGGAGCTGACACTCTAGTTGGGGAGAAGACAATGACCAGATGAATTAATGGTTCCATGTTGGGATAAGCACTGCAAAGGAAATGCAGGACGATGTGATGGAGAGTGATGGGGAGGGAGAGCTCTTCCGCAGATGGATGCTCAGGGAAGCCGAGGCCTGAAGGAAGAGAAAGAGCAGCCGGGGAGGGGGGTGGGGCAGGAAGCATGGCAAGTGGGGGCTGGTGTGTGTGAGGAGCAGAGAGGAGGCCAGAACCGGAGGAGGTGGGCTAGGAGGACACAGAGGTGGTCCAATGGGCCCTCAAGCTGCTGGGGCCCCAGGCAGGGTGAGGGCAGAGGTCTCGAAGTCCGCGGAGGCCCCTGGTGGCCTGAGCCCGGCCTCCGTAAGCAGACTCCCGATGCCAGCACACCAGTTCGCCCTCACCCCGTAGATGATCTGTTCTCTTCGCCGAAGCCGAGCAGACCTAGGCCACCTGGCTCCTGCCCGAGCAGCTCCTTGGGGCACCACCCAGCACCCCCGGCCGCTCGGGCTCCTCCACACCAGAACTCGGAGACCCATAGAACTGTACTGTTTGGGTTTGAGAAATAGATACTGACAAAACTTTGTCTTTCTTATTAGACAGAAAGGGCTCCTTTTCAGGCCCTACTAAGAATAGCCTAATTTATGCACGGTCTCTGGGCTGGGAAGTGGGGTGGAGGCCGATGGGGGGCCTGGCGCCCTGCCCAAGCCAGGCCGGGAAAGTGCAGGCTGGGCCAGGAGCCCTGATGCTCCAGGCATTCAGAGAGGCCCGCTGGGCCCGCCCCCGGCCCCGCCGCCGCGCCCATTGGCTCCTCCGTGGCCTTCCCGCATTCCCATTGGCTCCCCTGGTCCCTTCCAGGGCCCCTGCGAGCGGCGCCCTCTGTTGCCTGGGAAATGGGGAAGCGGGAAGGCGCCATCTTTAAGGATTGGGCGGCCGGGAGGGTGGAATGTTGGTGCTGACCCAGCACAGAGCCCAACACCATGGGTTCAGGAGGTGTCAGGGACCCGGTCAGAGTGACAGTCTCCATGTATAGGCATCCCCCATGTACACCGGGTTTCCTGTTGTTATTTTCATTCGGTCCTTACAACAGTCCTGCCGTAGGTATTATTGTATCCCGGGTTCACAGATGAGGAAACTGATGGCAGAAAGTACACAGCTAGTCATGCAGAGGTGGGATTTGGTCGATGCCTTGTACAATTCCAAGTACGGCACCAAGCGGCAACCTAATGGGGCTGGGTGGGCGTATCCTAGCGATTAGGAGGATGGTAGCGGCTCCCTGGGTCCTTGAGGGTGTGCTGAGATACACTAAGTCCTAGCTTGGTCAGCTCCCAGCAGGCTTCCCCCTGTAGATGGCACCCTGCCATCCTTTGAAGACGGGTGGCATTGAGGATACACCCACAGTGCAGAGGCCCTAGAAACAAAAGTTAACCAGAAAGACCTTTGGACTTTGCTATGAGACCAGTCACTTGGTGACTCAGAAACCAAAAGAGTCACCTCTAACATGGGCACCAAATCTTCTTGCATAGCATTGTGCTTTTACAAATCCCTTCTCCTCCATGGTTTCATGTAACTGCAGAATGAAAACTACTCTGTAAGGTTGCCACTATCCTAATCGTGCATCAGGGTAAACTGAGGACCAGTGATGACCAATGAGGACAATGTGTAGACTGTTTCTTGTGTTTGGGGTACTTGATATCTAACATAATTCTTACAACAGCCCTAGGAGGTAGGCATTGATTGTTTTATTTTACAACAGGGGAAACCAGAACTTACGAGAGGTTAAGTAACTTCCCCAAAAGTAACACAGAAATTTAAGAGGAAGGCTCTCCCTGATCCAAACTCACTCTTGGGGCACCTGGGTGGCTCAGTCGGTTAAGTGTCTGACTTCAGCTCAGGTCATGATCGCGTGGTTTGTGGGTTCGAGCCCCGCATCAGCCTCTGTGCTGACAGCTCGGAGCCTGGAGCCTGCTTTGGATTCTGTGTCTCCCTCTCTCTGCCCCTCTCCTGCTCTCTCTCTCTCTCTCATTTGCTCGCTCTCTCTCAAAAATAAATAAACATTAAATTTTTTTTAAAAAAAACTCACTCTTTTCCAGTTACTCTACTGTTCCTTCAGATCCTGAGCCAACTTGAAAAATAGACGGAAGCAGTAGTTGCTCAGCAAGAAAGATTTGAAAGGTGACATGAGCCATGATACTCTTCAAATTCAAATCTCCCTGTATGGAAGGAAGGCATTAATTCCTTAGCATGACTGAGAAAGAAAAACATTTGGATATTCCACTGGAGCTATTCAATAGGTTAAACTATCTACATGAGTGTATTATTGTCGTGATCACCTTTTCACATTTCTCCACCTTCTTCATGAGGATAGTTTTGTGATAGGTAGCAATGAAAATGAAGCATCCAGAGAGGTTCTCCTTTTGGGTAACGTGCAGTAGGTAGCACTGAACCTATTAGGAAGGACAAAGGCTCCCTAGGTGAGTTGGAATTACTAGGCTTTTTCTTCTATGAGTCCATTTGCTGAGTCAGTGTCCAGACTGAGCACTGGGCAAAAAGGGCTACTAGGGGAAGAAGAAACCGGCCGGGATTTTGACAGCCATGTAGACTAGCCTGAGTGACTAGAGAATAGTAAAGCTCTGAAGTTTCCCTGTGGGATACTGATTGCTGGGGTAGTATAGGAGGTCGGTGGTCTGGGCTATCAAGGCACAGTTTTTTAGTTCGTGAAAAGGAAAATACAGCTAGAGAAAAAAGCTTTCAGGAAACACATGGTAAGTATCCTCCTCAAGACATTTGCTACACATTTTGTTTGCATGTGAAGGGAGGTAAGAGTTAAGCTTAACACGTCAGAAGAGCAGAACTTTCAAGGCCAAGGAGACAAAGACCTGTCAGTCTCATAGTATGAGAAACTCAGGAGGACCATGCATGAGAGGGAAACTTCTAGAAGGAGAAAGCTGCTAAAAAGAGGAAGCTGCAAGAAACACCTGCCATGTCTCACTCTTGAGATATCTGAATTTTTTTTTTAATGTTTACTTATTTTTGAGAAAGACAGAGTGCGAGCAGGGGAGGGGCAGAGAGAGAGGGAGACACAGAATCCAAAGCAGGCTCCAGGCTCCGAGCTGTCAGCACAGAGCCCAATGCGGGGCTCAAACCCATGAACCGTGAGATCATGACCTGAGCTGAAGTCGGATACTCAACTGACTGAGCCACCCGGGTGCCTCTCAACCTTGAGATATTTGAGACCAGAGGTGGACTAACCCTGGAATCCAGTTCCAGCCCAACTCAATTTCTGACTGGATTGAGGTGATTTGCCCTTGGTATCTGTCAAAGAGAAAATAGGACAATCCTTTCTGGAGAGGAACAAAAATGATTTTTAAGGCCTGGGATTCCTTTATATATACTACCTGGAATCAATTTAAAAAATTACAAGACATGTGAATAAATAAGAAATCATGACCAATAAGCATGAGAAAAAACTCTAATAGAAGCACACTTATAGGGTGTTTTAGTCAGCTCAGGCTGCCATAACAAAATACTGCAGACTGGGTGGATTAAACAACAGACATTTATTTCTCATGCTTCCGGAGGCTGGGACATCCAAGATCAAGGCACTGGCGATTCAGTTCCTAGTTGAAAGTCTCTTTAGCTTGCACATGGCCACCTTCTTGCTGTGTCCTCACATGGTGGAGAGAGGGAGCTCTGGTATTTCTTCTTCTTTATAAGCTTATTAATCCCATCATGAGGGCTACATCCTCAGGACTTCATCTGAACCGAATCGCCTCCCAAAGACCCCGCTTCCAAATACCATGACAACGAGGGTTAAGGCTGCAGCATGTAATTGGTGTGGGGGGCACAAACATTAGGTCTATAGCACAGTAAAGAGTCTGACTCCTTTTTTAACTTTTGAATGCTGACAGCTTTTTAAAAAGAAGTTTATATATTTATTTTGAGAGAGAGAGAGAGAGAAAGAGAGAGAGAGCATGAGCAGGGAGAGGCAGAGAGAGAGAGAATCCCAAGCAGGCTCTGCACTGCGAGTACAGAGCCCGACATGGGGCTCCTCTCATGAATAGTGAGATCATGATCCGAGCTAAAATCAAGAGATGGAATGCTTAACCACTGAGCCACCCAGGTGTCCCTGAATGCTGACAGCTTTTAAGCCCCACCACTCCCTCTTTCCTTACTTTAGACTTTGGCCAGCTCATAAGAAAGCCTAAGTGCCCCATCCATTCGTGTCAGCACAAAGTTCAAACCATGCAAGCCTTGGTCCATGCATGGGAACACTTATCCCTAGTCCCACTCTCCAATGATATCCCAGCCAGTCCCCTTTTTCTGCTCTCTTAAGCCATTTTTAGACCTGCTTGGGAAGTTTCCAGGCTGTCTCTAGAAATCCTCATATGTGTATAATAAATCTCATATCTTCTTGGTATGTGCTTTATGTCATCAGTCTTGACATTTGAACCAAATTTTGGTTGGAGGTATTCATTCCACCATCACAACTAGGATAATTTTTCTCTTGGAGTTATGAGACAAGAATTTAAAAATAACTATGATAAATAGAATATAAAGAGAATATTTAGAAAAAAAAGATGGGCATTTGAATGATGCAGGACTGATGCAGAGAATTGGAATCTATAAAAATTCAAATAGGCATTCAAGAACTAAAAAACCTTAGTATTTGAAATTAAGGATTCATTGAATGGATTTAGCTGCAGATGACAGGATTAGTGAGCTCAAAGACATGTGTATAGATGTACTCAAACTGAAGTACAGACAGAAAATAATGAAGATAATAGATCAGAGTATAAGACACATATTGGGACACAGTCATAATATCGATCATGCATCTAATTGGATTCTCAGAAAAAGGGAGGGAGAGAGAATAAGAAAAGCATATTCGAAGAGATAAAGGGCAAGAGTTGTCAGAATCAGAGAAAGACATCAACTCATAGATGCACAAAACTCAGTGAATCCCAAGTTAAAGAAAAACAAAGAAAACTACACAGAGGTGCAAACCAAAGACAATGAGAAAATGTTAAAAGCAGCCAAGAAAAATTAAAACACATCATATTCCAAGGAGCAACAATGAGTTATGGCTGACATGTTGATCGCAACTATGAAATCTAGACGACAATGGAAAGGCATTTTTAACTGTACAAAAAAAAAGTTCTATATCCTGTGAATTTTTTTTTCAAAAATAAAGGCAATTCATGGTCCTCTTTCCTTTCCCTTTTCTTCTCTTCCACGTGTGAGCAATTTAAAGCCATCAGGTGGGGCAGAGCAAGGCGTGGCGTGGATGCGTTTGTGAGCACGGTGTGGAGAGTGGAGGAAGCCATGGTGGCCCAGAGCAGGATGTCAGAGCCCAGACAGGATGAGAAGGGCATTCCCATGGGAGGGACGCCAGATGTGGGATGTCAGATCCTGAGCAGGGTGAGGAGGGGGGAGGAGGTTTGGGTTTAGTGAGAGAGGGAGTTATAAATATAGAAAAGGAGAAAACTGGAATGAACCCTGTGATATTTATTTGGAAAAGAATATATCTGAGTGGATTCATCTATATATACACATATATTAATACATTATAATAATATATGCATATATAACAGATGTATAATAGATAGTATATGTATGTATACATATGCATACATATTCTCAAGCTGTGTTCACACAGAGCCAGGAGTGGATACATCTCATTAGCAAGACCTAGATTTTGTTTTCTAAACAACGGTTTCAAAGAAAGAAGGCAGGGATCCCCAGAGAATGGCTGATTCCAGGACTGGGCAGGGAAAGTACAAGGCGAGTCTGGAGCATCCTGGGCCAAAATGCACGGAAGCGCTCAAAGAATAATGGGGACATGTCAGAAGCTGTCCCGAAGTGGCTTCCACCGATCGAATCGAGGACATCTGAAAATCAAAATAAATAGTAAATTGGATTATAATCCTTTGGATAAAATAAGGAGCCACAAGTGTATATAAATAGTTAAATAGTAAAGCACAATGGGGACCAGGACTGTTTGTATAGTTTTAAGGTCCTTGCCCACGAAATGCTTGTTAGTTACAAAGGAGAAAAGAATAACGTGCAGTGTTCGGAAAGCTGTCAGACCCCACCATAATCAAACAACCAAAGTATGCATCATCAGCGATGGCCCAAATTGATATACAGCACCTGATGGGATGCAATGAGAATTTAGCACCATTTCTGTGACATGCCTGCCAAACGTGAAGAATCTGACTATAATGCTTGCAAATCAGACTATCAGACAAATACACATGGCGGTGGGGCGGGGGTGGGGGGGAGCATTCCGTAAAATGGCTAGCCTGTAATCCATAAATGCATCAAGATGAGGAAAGGTTGAGACGCTGGTCCAGGCTGAAGGAGACTAAGAAGGCATGATAACCCATGACAACTGAAATTTCTGATATAACGCATGATTCCTTTTCTAAAGGAGTTATCGGGACAATTGACAAATCTTAACTGGGGGCTTGGATAGGATGGGAACGCATCATTAATAACTGCCTGATTTTGAAGGCCGTACTGTGGTTATGCCAGAAAACACTATAGGAAACATATGCTACAGTATTCAGGGGTACTGGGTTGGCAAAATACTCTCAAATGGGTCAGGAACAAACATTTCTCTGTATTGGACATTGTACTTTTCCATAACTGTGTGACAGTTTCAAAGCTTTCAAAGGTAACAATTAAAAGATGAAGGCGGGGCGCCTGGGTGACTCAGTCAGTTGAGCGTTCCGCTCTTGATTTCGGCGCGGGTTGTGATCCTAGGGTTGTAGGATTGAGCCCTGTGTCAGGCTCCGCATTGAGTGTGGAGCCTGCTTAAGCTTCTCTCTGTCCTCCTCTCTCTCTCTCTCTCTCTCTTCTCTCTCCTCTCTCTCTCTCTCTTCTTTCTCCTCTCTGTCCCTCTCTCTCTCTGTCTCTCCCTCTGCCCCTTTCCCTTGCTTGTGCACTCTCTAAAATTAATTTAATTTAATTTTAAAAATGAAGGCAAAGACATTTTCACGCTAATGAAGTCAGAGGACTCACCACCAGCAGACTCCTGCTACAAGAAATACAAGGATGACAATTCCGAGTAGAAACAGAACTGCAGAGTGGAACAGAGAATTCCAAGAAGCAAATATGTGCCAAGATATAAGACGGTTGACTGTTTGAAGCCACAAGAATAACTATGGCTTGTGGGATTTATAGCGTATGTAGAGGTGAAACTTTTTTTTTTTTTAAGTAGGTTTCACACTCAGCCCGATGCAGGGCTTGAACTCACAACCCTGAGATCAAGACTTGAGATGAGATCAAGAGTCAGACGTTTAACCGACTGAGCCACCCATGTCCCCCTAAAAGTAGAACATTTAACAACAGTATTACAAAAGGTAGGGTGGGTACACACGAGTGTAGGTTTCCTCTATTATTTGTGAAATGGGAAAGCTTCCAATTTATAAGGTAGACTCCAAAAGTCGATGATGCCTCTGAGTTAACCGCTAAAAATTAATAGAAATAAAACTAAAAGTGTAACAGAAGAGGCAAAATACAATAAACATGCACAAAAGGAGAAATGAAGGTTTAAAGGAGCGGTGTCATAAATTTTTAAAAAGAAACAAGATTGTAGATCGAAGCTCCACTCAGTAAACTGATGGTAAAAATTATGTCATGCAAGCACTTACCAAATGAAAGGTGTGGCTCGATTAATATCAGACAAAGTAGACTTTAGAGTCAGAAGTAGGAATGGTGGTAAAGAGCGATGTTTCATAATGATAAAAGGACTAATTCAACAGGAAGACGTAACAATCATAAATTTGTACTCACCTAATAACAGGGCTGCATGAAGCAGAAAGTTGACAGAACAAAAGAGACAAGTGGGCAAATTTGTAACCATGGTGGAGGTTTTAACGAATCTCTTTCAGCAACTGATAGAAAAAGCAGATAAAAAAATCAATAAGTATATAGAAAATATGAATGACAGAGTTAATCACCTTGACTTTAATAGACAGCTATAGAATGCTACACCCAACAGCTGGAGAATACATGTTCTTCTCTCCAAGTGCATTTGTACCAAAATAGAACGTGTATTGAACCGTAAAGCAAGTTATAACAAATTTCAAAAGATGAACTCATGCTGGGTATGATCTCCGACCAAAGTGGAATGAAACTGGAAATGAACAAAAGAAAGATTGTTAGACCTCAAATGTTTGCATGTTAAGCAGAACTTTTAAATAACCCGAGGGTCAAAATATTTTGAACTGAATGAAAATCAAAATATTGCATACAAACACTGAGATAAAAGCCAATGCAGTGATTAGAGAGAAATTTTAGGTTTCATTTTATTTTATTTTGTTTATTTATTTATTTTGAGAGAGAGAGAGAGAGAGAGAGAGAGAGAGAGAGAGACAATGAGGGAGGAGTAGAGAGAGGGAGAGAGAGAATTCCAAGCAGTCTCCGTGGTGGTGTGGAGCCTGACACGGGGCTGGAACCCACGAACCGTGAGATCATGACCTGAGCTGAAATCAAGAGTCAGACGCTTAAACGACTAAGCCACTGAGGCCCCCCCAAGAAATTTTAAGATTTAAATGCATGTATGTATGATAAGAGAAAATAGTTTAAAACTACTTACCTAAATTTCCATCTCAAGTTAGAAAAAGAACAGTAACTTTAAATCCAAAGAAAGAAGACAGAAGGGAAAATCAAAATACAAACCAAAGTCAATTTAAAAATAAAGCAGATATGGCGTGCCTGGGTGGCTCCGTCAGTGGACCACAGGACTCTTGATCTTGGGGTTGTGAGTTTGAGCCCCACAGTGAGGGCAGAGATTACTTAAAAATACATAAAGCAGATGTACAAAAGAGAAGGTTAGCAAAACAAAAAGCTGGGTTATCAAAAAGGTAATGAATCTGGGGCTCCTGGGAGTCTCAGTCACTTAAGTCACTGACTCTTGATTTTGGCTCAGGTCATGATCTCACAGTTCGTGAGTTCAAGCCCCATGTCAGGTTCTGCACTGGTGTCGAGGAGCCTGCTTGGGATTCTGTCTTTCCCTCACTCTCCCTCTCGTCTGCTCCTATTCTCTCTCTATATATAAATAAATAAATAAACTTGAAAACAAGTAGAGATTTTTTTTAAAAGGTAATGAATATGATAAACACCAAGATAAAAAGAGAGATAACAAAAGTTGTCAATATCAGCAAGGAAAAAGATCCTACAGATATTAAAAGATAAGAAAAGGTTTATTATAAAAACCTTTATGACAGCAAGTTTAAAAACTTAGACTAAATTTTGATGAACTCCAATTTATCTGTGTTTTTCTTTTGTTGTCTGCATTTTTGATGTCAAATCTATGAAATTGTTGCCAGTCTATGAAATTGTTGCCCCCTCTGTTTTCTTAGACGACTTAAAGTTTTAGCTCTTAGGGGCGCCTGGGTGGCTCAGTCGGTTAAGCATCCGACTTCAGCTCAGGTCACGATCTCGCGGTCCACGAGTTGGAGCCCTGCGTCGGGCTCTGGGCTGATGGCTCAGAGCCTGGAGCTTGCTTCCGATTCTGTGTCTCCCTCTCCCTCTGCCCCTCCCCCGTTCATGCTGTGTCTCTCTCTGTCTCAAAAATAAATAAACGTTAAAAAAAAATTAAAAAAAAAGTTTTAGCTCTTAAATGTAGGCTTTGATCTATATTTAGTTAATGTTTGAGCCTGATGTTAGTTAAGGATCTGATGTCTTTTACATGAAGATATCCAGTTTTCTAGCACCAGTTGTTGAAAGGACTTTTTTCCCCATCGTATGATCTGGGCAACCTTGTCAAAAATCAGTTGACCAAGGGGCACCTGGGTGGCTCAGTCGGTTGGGCGTCTGACTTCAGCTCAGGTCATGATCTCACGGTCCGTGGGTTTGAGCCCCGCGTCAGGCTCTGTGCTGACAGCTCGGAGCCTGGAGCCTGCTTCTGATTCTGTGTCTCCCTCTTTCTCTGCCCTTGCCCTGCTTGTGTTCTGTCTCTCTCTCTCTCAAAAATAAATTAACGTTAAAAAAATCTTTTTTAAATCAATTGACCATGTATGGGAGGGTTTATGTCTGGGATCTCTGTTCTATTCTGTTGGTGGATATAACTGTACTTATACCAGTACCGTACTGCTTCAGTTACCATAGCTTTGTAGCAAGCTTCGAAACCCAGAAGTGTGAGACATCTAACCTTCTTTTTCAACAGTGTTTTGACTGTCTGAGGTCCCTTGGAATTCATATGGATATGAATCTGAGACTCAGCTTTTCCGTTTTTTTGTGAAAAAGACTGCCGATATTTTGATAGGGATTGCAGTGAATTTATAAATAGCTTTGGCTCATGTGTGTAATCTTTGACACAGAATAGTATTATCTATTATTTGTGGATGCACGCATAAGTGGAAGGAATAGCTTGGACATCCCGAAGTTGAGATACCAGTTTCCTCCAGGGGTAGAAGCGTTAAGCCTAGAAAGACAAAAGAGACTGGAAGGGGATACACATGGAACTTCAGTTATACCTGGAGTGTTTTATGTCTTTAAAAGATAACAGGAAATGGGGCGCCTGGGTGGCTCAGTCGGTTAAGTGGCCACTTCTTGATTTCAGCTCAGGTCGTGATCTCACAATTGTGGGATCGAGTCCCGCGTTGGGCTCCGCACGGAGCTTGCTCAAGATTTTCTCTCCTTCTCCCTCCACCCCTCTCCCCTGCTCAAGCTTTCTCTCGCTCTCGCTCTCTCTCTCTCCCTTTGAAAGCGATAAATAAATACATAAATAAATAAAATGGGAAGTAAATTTTTTTTCAAATTATTACTACTGATTAGATGGTAAATGGATGTATGCTATTTTGCTCTCTACACTTTTCTGTAGTTCGAAACTTCTCATCATAGACAAGAGAGATTACATGATGGGGGCCAGCTGGGAGGCCCCTCCTGAGAGGCTCTCACCTGTCCTGCTGCCCTCCATCAGGTCCCCTTATACTGTCACCGCTCTACCTGTCCACCAGGAGCCCATTCACGGAAGTGAATTTATTTTTATTTTTATTTTTTCTTTCCAAGTTTTTATTTAAATTCCCACTAGTTAACATATGGTGTAATATTAGTTTGGGGTATAGAATTTAGTGATTCATCACTTACGTATGACACCTGGTGTTCATCACAAGTACCTGCGTGGAGGTGAACTTAAAATACAGGTGGGACTTGACTTTGATCCTATCTCCCCAGGTGAGGCTCGGGGAACAAATTCCAACCCACCAAAGGTTTAGACCTTCCAGTCAGTTCTTCAGCGGCTACTTCCAAATAGCAACAGGGAAATTAGGATTGCCAGATATCTGAAGAACACTCAACCCTGAAGGGAAGAGATAAATTAGAATAGAATAGAATAGAATAGAATAGAGCAACCTGGAAGAACAGAGAAAGTCTGTGTACAGGGAAGAAAACTTTTATTTTTTTTTTAATTTTTTTAAAATGTTTTTTTATTTATTTTTGAGACAGAGAGAGACAGAGCACGAATGGGGGAGGGGCAGAGAGAGAGGGAGACACAGAATCGGAAGCAGGCTCCAGGCTCTGAGCTGTCAACACAGAGCCCGACGCGGGGCTCGAACTCACAGACCGTGAGATCGTGACCTGAGCTGGAGTCGGACGCTTAACCGACTGAGCCACTCAGGTGCCCCAGGGAAGAAAACTTTTAAAGAAACAAATACAAAAATTCTCCCAAAGCTCTAGTGTGGATACTTTTCCAGTGATTAGAGAAGATATTTGCATCCATGATATAAGAACAAGATGCTCTAAAAAGGGAGCACTTGGGGGGTGCCTGGGGGGCTTAGTCGGTTAAGCGTCCAACTTCAGCTGAGGTCGTGAACTCACGGTTTCGTGAGTTCAAGCCCCACGTCAGGCTCTGTGCTGACAGCTCAGAGCCTGGAGCCTGCTTCAGATTCTGTGTCTCCCTCTCTCTGCCTCTCCCCTGCTTGTGTGCTCTCTCTCTCTGTCTCTCTCTCAAAAAAAATAAATAATTAAAAAAATTTTTTTAAGTAAAAAAAGAAAAGAAAAAGGGAGCCCTTGGTGCACCTGGGTGGCTCAGTCAGTTAAGCGTCTGACTCTTGACTTCAGCTCAGGTCATGACTTCACAGTTAGTGAGATCGAGCCCCGTATCAGGCTCTGCACTGACAGTGTAGAGCCTGCTTGGGATTCTCTCTCTCCCTCTCTCCCTCTCTCCCTGCCTCTTCCCCACCCACGTGCATGCACAAGTGATCTCTTTCTCTCTCTCAAAATAAATAAATAAACATAAAAATAAATCAAAAAGGAGCACACAGTAAAAACACTTACAAAAAAAGAGAATGCGTAAGAAAAAATAAAATAAAAAACATCACTAAAAGAGGAGAGTATGAAACTGTGAAATCACCCAGAAAGCATGGGAAAAACACAGAAATGGATCACGGAGGAAGAGAGGAGAGTGGAGAAGAAAATAAAGACTAGTCCCCGGAGGCCCAAAATATGAACCAAAGGAATTTCAGCAATTGAGAATAGAGAAAATTGTCAATCAAAGTATTCAAGAGAATTCCCCTGCAATGAAAGGAAGGAATCTGCAGAGCCACACGGCCTGCCAGACACCTGCGGACCCAGCAAGGCAAAGGGCTGTGCGATTTCAGAACCCGTGGGATAAGGAGAAGGCGTCACTGTGTCCAGGGGAAGCGGGTCAGGCGCACAGAATCAGGAATCAGAGCTGTTTGGGATCTCCCCATGGGAACGCTGGAAAGCTAGAGCCTTAGCCTTAGAGCGTAGCTCTCAAAACTGCGAAGGACCAGGATTTCCAACAGCATTTGTTACTGTCGCTACACAACAAAACTTGCGGGCTTAGAACAATGCACATTATTATTTCACGGTTTCTGAGGGTCAGGAAGTCAGGAGCGGCTTCGCTGGGTGCTTCTGGCTCAGGGTGTCTCTTAAGGCTGCGACCGGCTGGGGGGATGGCATTGCAGTCAGATGAAGGTTCAGCTGGAGCAAAGGAATTTGTTTCCAAGCTCATACATGTGGTTGTTGGCACAAGGCTGCAGGTCCCTGCTGCAGAGACCGCTCCGTGCGCCCTGCCCCAGTGAGTGATCCAACAGATCTGGAGACCCCGAGACAGTGTGTCATCAACTTTTATCCGGGGAGTGATGCTCCCTCACTTCTGCCGTGTCCCAGACTTCAGAACGCTCCAGTTCTGCCAAGCCACACAGTAGAGTCACATTCTGGTCCTCGTGGGAGAGTGTCCTGCTGCAGCCTGTGACGTGCTGGAGTACTCGAGGATTCCGGAATCCTCTTCATTCTAATCGTGGCCACCTCCCAAAGCCCTGCAGCCTCTGCGTTTCGCTGCGTGCCGAGGCTCCTTCCAGTCCTGCTCTCTACCTGGACCCCACTCGGAAGCGAGGCACAGGGACCCAATCATTTAGGGAGGGACAGGACCAAGAAACAAATACTTGGGTCTCCCCATTATCTGAAACCTTGGTGTTTCTAGGGCACAGGGATGTGGGGATGCAGGGATAATAGAATGTAAAGATATTCCTGGAGTTCAGCTGTTCTTTCATTCATTCTGCATTTTTGGTGCACCTTCCAGGCTTGCTAGAAACACTGGGATAAAATATGGATCCTGTCCTTGAGGGCTCAGGGAGGAAGGAGGTAGCTGATTAACCAATAATTCCAGTCCTAGAACACGAGGGTAGCATGGATGTAAAAAAAAAAAAAATTAAAGGGTTCATAGCCCTAACATACAACAGACGTCTCAGAATCGATAAGAAAATTCAAACATAGAGTACTAATTTCATATTGCTGCTTGCTCTAACAAATTACCACCAAACTGGTGGCTTGAAAACAACTCCTTTAGTTCTGAAGGTCAGGAGTCCAAAATGAGTCTCACTGGGCTCAAATCAAAGTGTTGGTAGGTCTTCATTCCTTCTAGAGGCTCTTGGGAAAATCCATTTCCCAGACTCTTCCAGCTTCTAGAGGCTGCCTGTATGCCTTAGCTTTTGGTCCCTTCCTCTACCTTCAAAGCCAGCGGTATCAGGCCGAGTCCTTCCCATGCTGCCCCTCTCTGACTCTCGCCTGCCTCCCTTTTCCATTTCAGAGGACCCTTGTGATTATACTTGGGTCCCCCAGATAATCTGGGGTGATTTCCCATTCTCAAGGTCAGCTGACTGACAACTTAATTCCACCCACAACCGTAATTCCCCTTTGCCATGTGACCTAATATATTCACAGATGTGGGGATTAGGACACGGAAAATTTAGGGGGGGCCATTATTCTGCCCACCACACATACCAACAGAAAAGAAAGCAATTCATAAGAGAAGTGCAAACAGCACCTGAATCTATGAAAAGACAGTCACTTTTCCCAAAAGCCAAGAAAGTAAAAGTTAGCCCAGCAAGGAGATCCCGTGCTCAGCCTCCAGATGGCAAGTGTGGAAAAGGTTAACACCCTCTAGGGCTGAATAGAACATGGGAGATGGGCATTTCTGTGGCCTGCTGGGAGGAGGACTGTAGCTACCACATTTGGGGGAACATAATCTGATGGTCCATCAAACTCAGAATACACTGACATTCAAATGTTGCAAGCCCACGTACAGGAATTCATTCCCTTTAGAAATAACACCTTGCCCCTGAATTCAAAAATGCCCATGTGTCAGACACTGGGGGTGTAGCCACAGAGAGGACAGCCCAGGCCCCTGCTCTCATGGGGCTGACGTTCTTATGGGAAAGGCAGACCACAAAGAAACCAAGAAAGAGAGAAACCAGACACGTACTGGGTTGGGATGAGGGCCGTGTATTCCTTTCCCAGGGCTGCCGTAACAAATGGCCACAAACTTAGTGGCTTAAAATAACAGAACCAAATATTCCCCCATAGTCCTGGAAGCCAGAAGTTCAAAATCAAGGTGTTGGCAGGCGTGGTTCCTTCTGGAGGCTCTGAGCTTGGAGAATCTGTTCCTTGCTTCTCTCCTGGCTTCTGGTGACTCTCAGCAAACCCCCGTGTCCCTTGGCTCATAGGCACATCACTGCAGTCTGCATCCCATGGCGTTCTCTTCTCTCTGTCTTTTTGCCCAAATCTCCCTCTTTTTATGTGGACACGAGTCATTGGGTTAGGGTTCATCCTTTCCTAGGATGACCTCATCTCAACTTGACTGCACCTGCGAAGATGACTCCCAAATAAGGGCACATTCACAGCTACTAGGAGTTACTTCAATACATCTTTTTAGCGGACACAAGTCAAGTCTCAACAGGCTCTCCAGAGAATTGACAGAAGACAATAATGAGAGCGTGAGGGTGGCTGCTTGAACTTGGATGAGCAGGAAGGCTTCTCAGAGGAGGGGGCATTGAACCTGAGCTCTGAGCGGCAAGGAAGAAGTCAATGAAGATCAAGGAAGAATGTTCTAGGGGAGGAAACGGCTGGCCCAACGGCCTCGAGGCAGGATCGGGCTTGGCCAGTTCAAGGCCCTGCAATCAGGCCAGCAGAGCAGGCACTAGTGGGCACGGAGGGTGTTCCGGGGGGAGCTCAGAGAAGGCTCAGGGCCAGATGGTATAGACCTTGAAGCTCAGGGAAAGGAGTCTGCATTTTGTCTTGGAGGAGGAGAGTGACACAATCTGAGCTGTTTGTCAAAGACTGCGGCATGTGATGTATGTACGAGGGTGTGTATCACACGACTGTTCCCAAAACACTGGAAATTCCCTGTGTATTCAGGGGACTGGGTGAATGACCTATGCTATGTTCATTCTGTGGCTTCGGAGTTCGAGCTATCCATATCCACCTGCAAAGATGTTCTTGATATACGAAGTAAAAAAGCAAGGTGTCTAATATCTCTGTGTGTCTTCTTTAAGTTTGGTTTTAATTTAATTTTTTTTTTTCAGTAATCTCTACACCCACCATGGAGCTTGAACTCCTAACCCTGAGATCAAGAGTCACATGCTCTTGTGACTGAGCCAAGCAGGCGTCCCAGTATGGGTGTGTGTGTCTCCTTTTTTTTAAACAGGTTTCTTTTTTTTTTTTTTTTTAATTTTTATGTATTTTTGAGAGAGAAGGAGACAGAGTGTGCGCGGGAGAGGGGCAGAGAGAGAAGGAGACATAGAATCCGAAGCAGGCTCCAGGCTCTGAGCTGTCAGTGCAGAGCCCGATGCGGGGCTCGAACCCACGAACCGTGAGATCGTGACCTGAGCCGAAGTCGGACGCTTAACGGACTGAGCCACCCAGGTGCCCCTGTGTGTGTGTGTGTGTGTGTGTGTGTGTGTGTGTGTGTGTGTCTTCTCAAGGCAGCAAAAGCCTCTGCGATGCTTGAATGCAATCTGTGCACAGGCCACAGAGGCGAGCCTTGAGTCGATTTGGGTTCTCCTAACCAAACCTTTGCTACCAGTGGATCTCCCTTGAAGGCTCTGGTTTATAACACCTGTCCCTGGTCATAACAGTCTTTTAATGTGGTACATCTCATTTATGAGGCTCTGTCCTCCCCTGGACATGTGTAGAACTGTAGGATGTTGGGGGATGAGTGGCCTTTCTAAAGGTCTCCTTGTCTGGCCCCCCATTTTACAGATAGAGGAGCTGAGGCCCAGAGAAAGAATGATCATTCAGCAAGCCAGTGGCAGTGGTGGGATCCAAATCCAGGGAATCTCTTGAATTCTTTCCTCTGGCCCTGCTGGAATGCTGCCCTTGGAATGTAAGTTTTCTAGGTCGTTGTCCTACAGAGATACAGACCGCATCCATCCATTCACACACAACAGCAGCAGAGTCCAGCCTTACAGGCTGGGAACACAGTCTGATTCCCATCTCTGGAACCCAAATGCTCGTTTACAAGGGCTCACGTTGGAAAGCGTTGTTCTACGAAGTCAGCTTGTTTGTTCTGTCCACCACCTTCCCCGAGAGGCTGCTCTGTGACGAGCTCCTACCTTGCACAGTCCCCTCCTGCTGGCTCACCATGGCTCTCCTAGTGCTCCAGCGGGCTTCAACGTCCAGACAAGCGTGATCCAGGCGCTCCTTTGGACCGCGATGGAGAAGGTCCCTGTTCCCACTTGGTCTGGGGAGACAAAGAAGCCAGGAGTCTCAGACATTTGGAGTCGCGTCTGTACAAAGGGTTGAACTAAATAATGTCCAGGTTACGCTATGTGAATCCTTCCTCCCGGCCTCTCCAAGACTGATTCCTCATGGAAGCTGGCCTCGACCTCAAGCCTGCGGTGGTATCTTTTTGTGGTCTCCCGCGCATGCATTGGGGCCTGTCCTCCCTTCCTTTTAGACTCCACACGCTCAAAAAAATTTTTGTTCGTTTATCGACCTGGAAAGTGAAATGACTCTGAACCTGCATTCTCTGAGAGGTCCAGGATGCAGCCCTAATAAGGGCTCAAATTTCTCTGGATTTTCCCATTTTCAAGTTGGGTGCTGCGTCCCCACGTTCAGGTCGTTCATTGGTGGTAAAAATCTGGTAAAAATCTTAGGTCCATGACTGTAGGACGGATGCATACATTGAAGTTTGGCCACGCAGTGGAGTAATCCACAGCACCCAGAACCAATGATCCAAATAATAGGCAAAGTGTGATTTACTCTCAAAAACTGTTACAGTAAATGAAAGAAGCTGAACTCAAAAGAACACATAGATAGGATTCTGTTTACATAAAGCTTAAAAGCTGGCAAAATTGAACTATCGTGTTTCAGGTCACACGCTTACTTGGCTGTGTAAAATTATAAAGAAAAGACACAAGTTCTCATACTGGCCAACTTTGAGGGGAAGGGAGGTCGTGAGTGGGAAGGGCTTCGGGGACCCGCGATCCCGATTCTCGAACTGGCCTACGATTCAGTCACTAATAGTTTGTTAAGCTGTATGGTTATTTTGTAACACCTATTTCTCTAGGTATCATATTTTAAAATACAAAAGGCTGATCACTACATGGTATGCATGAAACTAATTTTACACTGTATGTTGGCTAACTGAAATTTAAATCAAAACTTACCAGAAATAAATTAGAATATCAAGTAAAATAAAATAAAATAAAATGGCCAAAAAAATTAAGTCCATAAATTGAAAACCAGGATAGGATTTATTTATTTATTTATTTATTTATTTATTTATTTATTTATTTATTTTTGAGAGCGAGAGTGCGAGTGGGAGAGGGGCAGAGAGAGAGGGGGACAGAGGATCCAAAGCGGGCCGTGCGCTGACCACAGTGAGCCTGACGCGCGGCTCGAACTCACGAACTGTGAGATCACGACCTGAACCAAAGTCGGACGCTTAACCAACTGAGCCACCCAGGATAGGACTTAATGTTAGGGTTTGTGGGGACTAAGTCTGAGGTCCTATGGAGGGTATTTAGGGGAGTTGGACTTTCTCTCTTTCTCCTCCTTGTCCCCCTCCTTCCTCCCTCCTTCAGCACCTCTCCCTCTTGTACTTTCCTTTCTCTACCACAAAAAGCCCCCATCCTTACCCCTTTGCTTAGCATGGGCAGGTCCTCTGCTCCCAGCCTTTCATCCCTTCCAAGAGCTAGAAAATGCTCTCTAAATTCAGATCCAAGGAAAAGAGCATCCCATTGACCACTGCTGTGTGCCGGCTGAGGACCGGCTGGGGAGGAGCGGGTGAGGAAGGGCAATCTCTGCTCAAGCCCTGGTGGCTTTGGTGGAGTGGCTGAGGGGGGCTTGTTTCTCAGGGAAGGGACAGGGCAGTCCCTCCAACGCAAGGAGAGGATGGCGTGGGGCGGGGCTCACAGATGGAGGGAGAGGTGGCAGAGGGAAGTGAATTAATTATCTCAGGCCCCAGTAGGAATGAGAAGCACCCAGAACTGGACCAGAAGAACCCAGGATGCCAGCTGCCCCTGGCTGTACGCGGCTGCTTTGGGGTCCCCAGACCCTGTCTTTTCCCTGCCATCATGTAGAGCTGGCTCCTATTCCCGGCTTCGTCCGCAGAGGAAGCCAGGTTCCTCTCCTTGTTTGTGTTGGCAGCTGTCTCCAGCGGCCAGGCCCCTGGCCCTTCCTGAGGGAGCATGTCCGCAGATAAGCTAATGTTGGCATCTCCCCAAGAACTGTCATTATTTTGTTTCTAAAATATTTCTCTTATCCTCGCCTTGCCAGCATCTCCCCTCCCACGCCCTCCCCCCTTCCCTGGGAATCAGCTGAGGAGCAAAGGGTTTTCCTTATAAATCCTGCCCACCACCTCCAAGCGGCTCTCCTTGCCCCCCATGCGCTGCGGGAGCCGTCACCCTTCGCCCTGCTCTGCAGCCCGCGCCCCCACCCCCCTCCCGCAGTGCAGCAGTCCCCGCCTGGCTGTGGCCCTGCCTCCACCTGCGTCTCTCTGATCTTCCAAACTGCGAGGGGGCGGAGCCAGGCCTCCTGAGAAGAGAAATTGACAGCAGCCACCACGTGATCATCGCTGAGCACCTGCTTCCAACACAAAACCTTGTTTCATATTCACAAACCCCTGCCAAGGAGCAACTTCCTCTTCTGGCTTTGCAGCTGAGGCTTGGCAGTGGTGGCGGGGCGGGGGGTGGGGGGCGTCAAGCGATCTCCCCCGGGTCCAGCAGTCCATATGTGGTAGAGCCTGAACTGGACCCCGTACCTGCCTGAGTTTGCGGCCCTGAGCCCCTCTGCCCTGTGAACCTCGGAAGCACGTTCTTTTAGGCTTGTCTTCTCATTTGTTTCTGAGCGGCAGACCCCGTTGTTACCATTCCCTTTTTACAGAAGAAACTAAAGACTAGAGAAATTGAATGACTAAGACTGCATTTGGGCCCTCTAGTTTCAAACCCAGAGGCTTGGTTGCTGCTGTGTCTTCATATCGGCTGTTCTGTTTTTCTAGGATCAAGCACTGCCCTGAATTCTGCCTTCCTTCTGTATTATCTGACTCCATTACGAACAAATCTATCCATCTATCCACCCACTCACCCACCTATCCATCCACCTGCCCAGTATCTATCTGTCTATCTATCTATCTATCTATCTACCTCAGAGCCCATGTCATCAGAGCTCACAATCAAGTGGACAAAGATAGGTATGCACGCGTGTGCGCACACACACACACACACGAATGTGAATATATACATACGTAAATAACCACTTATAAGCATGCTTCAGATACTGCTGGAGAGAGGTGTGTGTGCTGTGCCACCAGACTTTGAACTTGCACCCACTGATGGGGAGTCAGAAAAGCTCCTTCAGCAACCCTGTCCTGGCTCCCCCTCTGGCCAGATTTAGCGCTCACAACCAGGAAGACTGGAGAAAAGAAGCAGCCGGGCCTCGAGCCCTCAAGGAACGCTCATCTTTAAGAGAGAATCTCTGATGTCAGCTGGGTTTGTGGGAAGGAGCAAGGAGGCAAGGCCAGCAGCAGGGCCCTGCGTTTCCCAGGGAGAGGCTGAGAACACGTACGCCAGGAGACCATCTCGGCCTACCCTTTGCTTGCTCTGTGGTTTGGGAAAAGGACACAGCATCTCTGGGCTTGGCATGCCTCTTCTGCAGAATGACACAGTTTAATAGCAGCTGCCACCAGGAAAGCTTGGGCTCCTGAGCCGGGGGTGGAGGATCAGTTCCCTTCCCCACATGGCTGTAATGCAGGGGGACAAGGCACCCTGTCCTTGTCTTGGGCTTTACTGCAGCCAAGAGGTTAGTACTCACCTTCCAGCTTGCCAGAGCTTCCTTTCCAATGAAGAAGGAGGAACAGCGAGCCACTGTGTTTCCCTTTTCCCCAGGTCTGAATGGGAGACCTGAAAACTTTCTGCATTACTTCCTACCCACGCCGCACCCTCTCTCCACTAGAAGTGGTACCAAGGTGTTGTCCCCCACAAAGGAGGGAGCTCTGATTTCCGAGTTACCTTACCAGGGGTGACTTAAAGAGGGAACCCACCGCCTTAGGGGTCTGGCTCAGTATCACCTTCACTTCTGCTCTGTTCTCTGGAGCAAGCAACAGGAGAGCCTGGATTCAAGGACAGGGGAACTGACCCCCCCCCTCCCCCCCCCTTGAGGAAGGAGCTGCAAAGTCACTGCAAGGGCTTGGAGGGGGAGGAGTAAATGTTTCTGCTGCTGTTTGCAATCTACCTCGGACACCACTGAGGGCTCTGGGCCAACACCCACTGTTCCTCCTGCGTGCCCTGGAGGTGGGAAAAAGGAAGTGTTAGAGGAAGAGGGTCAGGTGGGATTGCCCCAGGTTCTGCTGACCCCAATCCAGGCTTTCTCACACTGGGGTCAGCAGCTCCTTGAGAATTTTTTTTTTTATTTCATTTTGATGTTAATCTAAAAACACATCTAGATGTGTCTGCATAGCTGCCCCTTCCCATTGGGAATTTCAACTCGGGTGTATATGTTTTTTTAAATCCATGGTGCAGGGGATCCAAGCAGCAAAATTTTGATGGTCACTGGAGATGGACGGAAGAGGCAGCCAGATGCTTATCAGGGCACAGGGCATGAACATGGCTCCTCAGGGGTTCAGGAGACCAGAGCAGAGGGAAACTGAGTCAAGACATGACAGAGCTGAACTGGGAGGACAGAACCTCCTCCCAGCAGCTAGGAGGGTGTCTAACATTGTCAGTGGCAACTTCGTATCTGCCAACTCATTATCTGCATCTGCTGTCTTGAGGTAGTGCTATCCGTGTCTGGGAGCAGTGAGGCTGGGAGGGGACACTGGGTGGGCAGGGGGGACACGTGCTTGGGTAGAATCAGTTTCTGAAGGGGACTGAGGGTGGAAGCTGGGTCAGAACATCTGAGTCCCCAGCAGCCTGACACAATGAGGACTTTGTTACTGACAGTAGCCCCTTTGCGTGCCGGGTTCCAGGAAACCACTATTACCCCTCCAATACTCAGCAAGAGAAGCATTGCTATTTCTACTTAACAGATGAAGACAGTGGTTCAGAGAGGTTAGGCAAGCTGCTCAAGGCCACACAGCATTCTGCCAACTCTGTCCTATTCCGTAGCCAGGACTCTGCCGGTTTCAACTCGGCCCCCTCCCCCGGGTTGCTCCTGTCTTGGGTGGAGGAGCCCCCATCCCAGGACTTCTCAGGGGCCCAGGTGAGAAGCGGATGCATTTGCCCCACCTTTACCCTTGCAAGCCTGCCAGGCAACCCAGCTCATAATTAGGCAATTAAGTCTTCGAGTAAATACTGGAGAAGTCCAACCTGTTTTTGTATCGTTGCAGGAAAACAAAGTCACAGGAGCTTTCCAGTAAGTTCAGAGAGTTTCTGGCTCGGCAGGGAGTAAACAGGGACAAGTAACTTCGGTCCTGTCCCTCCCCACGGCCACCCCCTTCTGCCTTCCCCACATCAGTCACGGAACCAGCACATTGTTCTCCAGAGTGCTTTGGTGTGACCTAAGGTTTGGTGAGGGCAGCCAGGCCGGCTTCCTGGGGTCGCTGTGTTTCCGGGAGTCCTCAGGCCAGGAAGCACCTCCGTATTCAGAAATGCCAGTCATGGTGTTTCTCACACTTGAGGCCAGGCTCTGCGGGCCACAGTGGGTGGGGGCAGGCCAGGCCTGGGGCTTAGTGAGCTTCTGGATCCCCAGGGAGGAGGACACTGGCGAGCCCAAGGCAGCCTCCAGAAGGGTTTGTTGAAGAAAGTACCTTGAAGTATGCCTCCTGCTAAGCACTGCCTCTGGCAGAAGAGGAGAGGGTGGGGGGCTCCAGAAACCCCTCCCTGGCTCCTCACTCTACTCACTTGGTAGGACACAGAGCCTTTAGCACCAAAGGGATGCTCAGGAGGCAGGGGTCTGGCGGGGGGTGGGGTGGGGGGAGCAGGTAGCACAGGACAGGGAGGGCCGGAGGACGCCAGGCCCCGCAGAGGAGGGGAGGGCAGCAGGGAGAGGCAGAGAGGAGTGTCCCCCACCCCCCAGGACAGTTCAGGGCTGGCACTTGCCGGGAGCTGTCAGTGTGCAGCTTCATTCTTGGGCCAAGATAGTGGAGAGCTCTTCCCAGAGTGTCCTCAGAGAAGATCAGCCCGCCCTGGGGCACTTGTCACCCCCTGTCAGCGTTGTCTGCAGGCTTCCCTGCCTCCCACCCGACTGTGGGCAGCTTGAGGGCAGCCCCACATAGGAATTGGCCCTACACCACCCCCAGGCCTGGCAGCTGGAAGGCAGGAGGGGCCCAGAATGTTCTGCCGTGTGACCACGTGAAGGTGGTTGGAGACGTCTGCGCAAAGGGCACAGGAGCGGGGGTCAGGAGAGCAGGTTCTGGCCCTTCCTTGGTCGCTGGCTTGAAGGGTGGCCTCACGTAAAGCATTTCACTTTTCTGGGCCTCACTTCTCCCAGCTGTGAAATAGGGGACTGAGCAACAGGAAAGTTCCTCTGCATTTCCGACCGTATGCGTGTCAGTCGGGGGTTCGACCACAGAACCACTGCAGCGAAACTAGTGGAAGAGTGTGAGACGTTAGACAAATGATAGATACACAGATAATTTATTCAGGAAAATTGGCTTGCACCAACGCTGGGAGCTGGGTAACCATCTCCAGGTCTGATGTTGGAGCTTGGAGCCTACGGGGCAGCAGTGAGAGCAGGCTGGGACCCCAAGGGCGTAGGCACTGGAATCCCCTCAGGATGAGACCAAAACCCGAGCCCGGTTCTCGCTGCCTCTGACCTTGGAGACAAGGGAATCCAGCAGGAGCCGGGAGCCCTCCTCCAAAGTGGCCCTCAGGCCCCAGCTGCGGGGGAGGGAAGTCAGCAGATCAGCACTGCATACTTTTACTGCGTCTGCCACGGAATGACCTCCGCCTCCTTCCTTTCCCCACCTGCGCTCTCCTGGGACAACCCCCCTGTGGCCACCTCCAGCAGAAACACACAAGAAAAGGACCCCTGGGGTATGGAGTTCAACCCGGCTGAGGTGATCCATTACACAGCTACCGTGGTATGATTAGAATTCAGTGATTCAGTCAAAAACCCATTAAAAGACAATTTGGAAGAAAATCGTCCGGAGGCTTTCTTAGGAAACTGAGATCATCTGCAAATACATGCCTGGTCTTCCAATGCATCGCTTCACGGACATTAATTCAGCTTAAGGGTTGTCAGCTCCTCCAGGATGGCCTCGAGTCTCCCCCGCCTTCTCTTCTGGGCATGCAGCGCCGCACAGGGCGTGATCCAAGACGGGCTGACACAGAGAGGTAGCATGACCTCCTTTCCTCACTGAAGCTGGTGTTTGTTGAATGCTCACTCTATACAAGCTCTGCTCATTTTCCGCACACCAACACTTGGAGAGAGAGATTAGCATTATGCGCGTTTTATGTATGGGGAAACTGAGGCACAGAACGTTGAAGTCACTTGCCCAAGATTATTTGGCCAGTAAGTAGCAGAACCAAGATTTGAACCTGGTCACTTGCCTCCAGTGCCTGAGGCTTGACTGGTGTCTGAGATTGCCCAGGCAGTGCTTGGCATATCATCAGACTTGTCTTAAGGGGGACTCAGAGGTTGTGGGCAGAAGCCCAAGAGGCCAGACGTCTGCTCCCTGCCGACAAGGGCTCAGAAATGTCTATGTTTCCGCCTCAGCTTGCTGTCTGTCGGAGATTGCTGACTCTCAGTGCCCCTTACCTAATTCCTCAGTAACAGAACTCCCAATGTTCAGCAGGGCACATGGTAACTGACACACAAGATCATTTCCCAGCCTCCTTTACAGATGGGCAAAGGTGAGGCCATGTGGCTCCCTTGTGGCTGGTGGGAAGTTAACAGAAAATCCGATGCATTCTTATAGGGAGGGGCCAAGCTTTTTCTGTCAGTTCTTGCCTCTGAGAAAGAAGCTGGATGAAACGCAGTATCATAGCTGGAGCTCCAGTAATCATTGGTAGCTCCTAGGACCTTGTTAGAAATGTATATTCTGGGGGCATCAGCCTGGGGTCTGTTGGTGGAGCATGCAACTCTTGACCTTGGGGTTGGGTTGGAGATGACTTAAAAATAAAATCTTAAAAAAAAAAAAGAAAAAGAAAAAGAAATGTGTGTCCCACCCAGACCTACTCAATCAACAACCTCAGCTTAAGAAGATCCCCACGTGATTTGTGTGCCTGTGAAAGTTTGAGAAACACCGGTTGAAGCTGCATTTATTGGCTGAACCTAATTCTGACCAGTCATAGCCGTGATGGCCTTCCTGTTGCTGGCACCTTGAACTCCTCGTTTGCAGAATAGGGAAGCAATGGTTTCTGGGGAAGACATCCATGACCAATGGAGAGCCGTTCTCCAAAATGTCCTCATCCCCGTCTTCCTGTGAAGAGCTCTGTGTCAAGAATGGACCCACCAAAAGTATTGGGAAGGGGGCGCCTGGGTGGTTTGTCGGGTGAGTGTCTGACTCTTGATTTCAGCTTGGGTCATGGTCCCAGGGTGGTGAGAGGGAGCCCCAAGTCAGGCTCCAAGCTAAGCATGGAGCCTACTTAGGATTCTCTCTCTCTCTCTCTCTCTCTCTTTCTCTCTCTCTCTCTGTCTGCCCTTCCCCCCCCCACCCCCGCTTGCATGCACTTTCTCTCTCTCTCTCTCTCTAAAAAAAAAAAAGTGCTGGGAGAGTCAGAACTCTTAAGCCTGTGTGTGCATATCTGTGCATACGTGTGTGTGTACTTGTGTGTGAGCCGTGTGTGCCTGCATGTGTTTGCAGAGAGACTGAGGAGCCAGTGGAGTGTGTCAGTGTGTCCATTCACCAGTTGTTGATGCATTTGTAAGGAAAACAGAGGAAGACAGGAGTGGGAGGCATCCAGCCTATGGAGAAATATGATTAAAATCACATTGGCTCTGAGATATGTGCCTAATTGCAAGAATTCTGTGAAGTCAGGCATCTGGGAAGGTGCCATAGTGAGAAACAGACCTTGGGACCTAAGAAAGAGAAGGAGAAGCTGGCTTATTCTGAGAATGGAAGCCATGTGGGCTGAGGGGGCTGCTGCCCACACCTCCCTTGTTCCTGGGTACGGGGCTGGCCACCTGCCTGTCCGGACCATGCATGGTGACATCTGGGTGAAGGTGGCTGACAGCCGGGCAAAGATCCAGAGCATGGTTTATGAGGACTGCTGAATGTTTCCATTGTCACTCCGTGGTGCCTACATCTCTTGCCTCTCCCTGGTCCGCCTTGAAAGAATTCCTTCACGCTTGATAGCCAGAAGGGCATCCAGTTCCGAGAACTGTGGGAGGTGGTGAGATTGATGCTGTTTGTTTTCGTGCTGCTGGAGGCTATGCCCTGCTGTCACCTCCCCCTCTCTCTAGGAAGGGAGGGTAGCAGCCAGGGAGGGAGAAGCAATGTCACGTGACCTGCATGACCGGCATGGTCACCGACCTGGGGGGCAGGGGGTTCTGGGATGGCTGTTTGTTTCATGGGCCAGTGCACACTCTTTTGGTGGACAAACATCCGTTGGACTGTGGCCCAGAAAAGCACCGTGAAGGCAGGGAAGGCCTGCCTGCGTCTGGAGACCCTTCTGGTCAGGAAGGGAGTCAGACTTGTAAACAGTTATGGTAGTTTTCTGCCATAGAGGAAGGAGCTGTGTGACTTTGGGCCACTGACTTAACCTCTCTGTGCCTCAATGTCCTCCTCTGTAAGACGAAGATGATAATGTGTCCTAATAGAGTTATTGTGACGATAACATGAATTAATGTCTGATGTCCTGGCTACACTCAGGCTGTCCTGGAGAAACCAGAGGAGGGGCCCTCCATGCAGTCTGGCAAGGAGCCCAGGGAAGGTGATGGTTCACAGAGAGGCTGAGGATAAGCAGGACTTTGCCAGGCGGAGATAAGGAAGAGCATTCTGGCCCAGAGGACGGGTTACTGGCCAAGGCACCAAAGAATTGCGCTTTGGAGCGGGAAGAATTCATCCCTGGCTGGAAGGAGAGCAGAAAATGCTAGAGAAGAAGGTGGGGCCACATCTGGAAACTTCCAGACACGCAGGTCCAGCCTGTAGCCGTCTGGCCACCTTCACCCCGTACTGGTGCTTGTTTGGAACCACCCCGATGGTCTGAGCTGTTCTGTCCCTTGTGTTTTCTTAGACCGAAAGCTCCAGAGGGCACAACCTTGCTGACCCTCCATGGTCTGGTCCTCAGCTGCAGCACAGAACCTTTCCACGGGAGACTCCATGAAGTTCTGTCAACCAAATCAGTGACTCTCACTTTTGGTGCCGGCAAGTTCCTCCCCGTGCCTGCCGTGGCCTGCTGACTCGAGTAGCCCTGAGTCTTAGCATTCTTTGGGACTCCGCGGTCCCTTGTATGAAGCTTCCCAAGACAGCTCCCGGCCGTCTCTGACCTCCTGCACTACACCCACTCCGATCCTGGGCTTGGCCTAGGCTGGCCTGGAGCCCCTCCTTGTGTGCGTCCCGCAGAGAGTGGAGGGCTGGATCTGGGAATGAGGCAGAGCTGGGGAAAAGCCTGTCTGGGTACTCCCCTGCACCCCCACCCTGCACAGAGCTTAGAGACAGAAGTGATAGAAGCTGCTGAGGACCACGTCTGACTTGCCGGGCAGATCAACAGGCCGACTGACGTCACTGGGTTTAAATGCGGGAGGCCTTGTTTCCATCCTCAGCCACGGACCACAGGTGGCTTTGGCCACAGTGCTGGCAGTGACGTCCGGGGCATTGGGCCACGCGGCCTCAGCAAAGACCAGCAGGAGCCTGCAGATTCCTCCCAACCCGCCAACCTCTGACCCGGGCCTGTGCTTCCTGGGGAAGGTGGTTCGTTCTGTTTTCCAAACCCGTCTCTGAGGGACTGATAGCCGGCAAGGAGGACCAGAGCCCTGACTTAACTAACCGGCCCCGAAAACAGCAGCCTCGCACGGCTAATTTGCTTGTCTGTGATGGACAGGCACGTTCAGGCTGCGAGCGCCTGGTGGTCTCAGGACAGGGCTTCACCATCTGGTCGCTGTCACCGGGGAGGGGGAGAGCTGTCATCGGGCTGTGAGTCAGCATCGCTCATTTCCTCTCAGCACTGACTGCAGGACCCGGATCACAGGCAGTGGTGCGGTGGGGTGGGGAGCCGGGACCCTGGTACTCCCTCCTTGTCGGGTCCCCTCAAGGACCATGGGAAGCAGTGTCCACCTGGGATGGCTGCCTTCTAGATTATCTGAGGGGGAGTTTAGTGGAGGAGGGTGCGTGCATTTGGAGACATTAGCCTCTGTAATCCACCGCTGAGTGCAAGCCAGTTTTGTTGAATCCTGAACAACACGGCAAGCAGATCAAATTACTGTTGGTTGTTGAAAGATATTTAAGGGGCACCCGGGTGGCTCAGTCGGTTAAGTGTCCAACTTTGACTCAGGTTGGGATCTCGAGGTTCGTGAGTTTAAGCCCTGCGTCGGGCTCTGTCCTGACAGCTCAGAGCCTGGATCCTGCTTCACATTCTGTGTCTCCCTTTCTCTCTCTGCCCCTCCTCCACTCACACTCTCCCTCTCTTTCTCTCTCTTTCTCTCTCTCTCAGAAATAAATGAACATTTAAAAAATCATTTAAACCTTCCATGCATCTGAGATTTGACCTTGGAGCTGGGAGGATCTTAAGTTGGGAGAGGATATGGCCTCTTCTGAGACACATTCTCCCTCCTGCCTCACCCACCCTGGCTCCAGGACATGGCTACCCTAAGGATGGGACAGAAGAGAAGGACAGAGGGGAGGAGTTGCCCCAAGAACCTGAACCTAGGTTCTGGAGGCCTCCCCAATTCGGTCTGTCCTGGCAGTAAGCTGAGGTGGTGGCCGTCAGCCCAATGCATGGTGTTTTCCAGAGGACAATTCCTTTTCCCTCACATCCCTCCCTTACTACAGGAATTGGGTCCCATGATTATGGAAGCCAAGATGCCCCATGATCTGCCAGCTGTAAGCTGGAGACCTGGGAAGGCTGGTGGTGTAGTCAGTTCCAGTCCGAAGGCCTGAGAGCCAGGAGCTCCGAGGTCTCAGCTCACTCAGAAAGAGCACATTTTGGGGGCACCTGGGTGGCTCAGTCGGTTGAGCGTCCGGCTTCAGCTCAGGTCATGATCTCACGGTCCGTGAGTTCGAGACCCACATCGGGCTCTGTGCTGACAGCGCTGAGCCTGGAGCCTGCTTCGGATTCTGTTGTCTCCCTCTCTCTCTGCCCCTCCCCTGCTCATGCTCTGTCTCTCTCTCTGTGTCAAAAATTAAGAAAAAATTTTTTTAAAAAAAGAAAGAGCACATTTTGTTCTGAACCCGCCATTTTGTCCTATTCAGGCCCTCAGCACACTGGATGATGCACACGTGTTGGGGAGGGTGATCTTTTTACTCAGTCCACCCATTCAAATGTTAATCTTTTCTGGAAACGCCCTCGCAGACACACCCAGAAATAATGTTTTAACAGCTCTCTGGGCGACCCGTGTAAAATCAACCCTCACAAGGGGCAACCTCCTTCTCTATGGGGAGGGGAAGGAAAAACATTCTACCACAAACCCTTCCTCCCACCAACTCCACAGCCCTGGATCCTGTCCCCTCCCCCCTTGCCTGGCCTTCTCCTCATATGACTGGGGTGAGCAGAGGGTGGCGTGTGAGGGTCGTAGGCCCAGAGCTTCCGTTAGTGGGTCAACCTTGACAGCAAGACTCTGGCCTCAGTTTTTGGCTGCTCTCTTTAAGTTGTGAGGCACCTACCATATGGGGAGTCTGGTCACCCATTCCCGAGTGATAGGGAAAGACCCCTCCGACAGAGTATTCACCAAGGTTTGCTAAACCACCAAGCCAAAAGCTGCAATGGACAATACCATAGACAGTTAATTTTATATTGTACCAGGTATTATGATAGGATTCAGTAGGCTGAGAGGGAAAGGTTAGGACCTGAGGGCCCTGGGTGGGGCAAAACACATATTTTGGAACAATGCTGAGAGCTTCTGACCACAACAAACCCCTCAGGCATAAGGTTCCTCTGCAGAATGTAACAGATACCCCCCTACTTGTCCTCAGGTTTCCCTCAGGAATTTGACGAAAGGCCTAGCTAAAAATAAGTAGTAGCCCATAAAATGTCTGAACCACAAGGAACGGTATGGCCAGAGATCACCCCTCATACGATGGAAACCAGCCGATCAGGAACGGACAACCCAGCACGTAGAGCAATCCAGCCAATAAGGGTAGAACCCAAGAAGGAACAGGCAAAGGGAGGGAGGGCTGACCAGAACCTCAGAAAACAAGGACGCTTGCCTATAGTCAGGGGCGTTCCCTTTCGAATGTCCCCTCTCTGTAAAGAGAGCTTTCCTACCATTCTCCCTTTCTGATCTTCTACTCTAATAAACTTTGGCCTGCTACCGTTTGGTGTCCACCTCTTCGTTCTTCGAAGTGGTGAGACAAAGGAGCTCGGGTTTTGAGGTAAAAAAATCCTGCAACAGTACGAGATCATAGAAAACATGGATGGGCCTCTGCCCCCGGTGCCTGGTGCCGAGCTCCTGAGATCCTTGCAATTTCCTGGGTGTTAGCAAGTGTCTGTGTTCTAATAAGGAGACTTGGTGTGGGCTCTTAGATCAGGGCTGGTCACCAGAAAGAAGAAGCCCTGGTTAGGAGCTTAGCAGTTGAAACTTCCCCTTCCCCTGCATTCTGTTGATGAGGGAGAAGGGCGGAAAATGGAGCTCACGATTGATCATGCAGACACATGATGAAGCCTCTATAAAATCCCCAAAGTAGAAGGTTCGGAGAGCTTCCCGGCTGGCGAACTCGTGGAGTTGCTGGGAAGGTGGTGGGGCCAAAGGGGGCAGAGAAGCTCCGCGCCCCTTCCCACCTACCCTGCCCTCTTGGGTCTGGATGTCCCATCTGGATGTTCATCTGTGTCCCTTCTCATATCCTTTTACAATAAAGCGGTAAAAGTAAGTCAGCGTTTCCGAGTTCTGTGAGCCCCCCTTGCCCATTATTCAAACCCGAGGAGAGGTCATTGGGACCCCCAATCTACAGCTGCTGGGTCAATCGTAAGACACCCAGCAGGTGTCTCAAAGAATTGCTCGTTGTGGGAATAACCCCCTCACATTGGGTGACCAGAAACGTCAAGTGAAGCGTGCTGTGTGAGTGCTGAAGCAGAGGCAGGGAAAAGAGCTGAGTTTCTCCCTACACAGGAAGAACAAAACTTTTTTTTTTTAATACTTATGTATGCATTTTATGTATGCATGTATGTATGTATTTAACTTATTTGTTTCAATTAGAGCGTGCGCATGTGCATGGGAGTTGGGGAGGAGCAGAGGGAGAGAAAGAGAATCTCAAGCAAACGTCACGCTCGGCGTGGAGCTCGATGCGGGGCTCGATCCCACAACCCTGGGATCATGAGCTGAGCTGAAATCAAGAGCGCTCAACCGACTGTGCCTCCCAGGTGCCCCCCGAGAGTGGGTTTTTCCTAAATACCAGGGGAGGCTAGCTTTTCAAAGAACTACCACAGACACTTTCCCTTTTGATCTTCTTAACCGGCTGGTGAGATCGAGTGTAAGCACTATAGTGGGTCCTTCTGTAGGCTTACGCCATGCACACGCAGCTAATTAGCTTGTCGGAGCTTCAGAGCCCCCATCTGGAACATCAGGGATAATGGAAGCTGCCTCACAGGAGTGTTGAGAGAATTAACTTTTAAAAGGTAGGCAAAGCGCTCAGCACGGAATCTTCCAAACTGACCGTGGAGGCACCACCCACCCCACCCAGGGCCAGACAGACCTGAATAGGTGGAAGAAGGAAGGAGCAGGAGAGCAGGAAGGGAGGCAAGGCGGTAGAGCATGGGCTCTGGAATCAGGCCGTGTGGACTCAGGACCCCCTCTGTCACTTAGTAGCTGTGTGATCTTAAGTGAGTCACTTAACTTCCTTAATCACTTCTGCCCCGTGGGCGGACCCACAACCCTTGAAAAGAACCCATTTACCTTAAAGCAGGACCTTACAGTAATGTGGATCTTCCTTCTAGCTTATGCCAGTGACCTGGGCCCCTTAGCAGGTAATTCTGCATTGAAGAAAGGACGTAGTTAGGATCCACCTGAAAAGGACAGCAATATATCTTCATGATCTGCTCTCTGGATTATATCTGTCTTCTGTCTCTGCGGCACAATTGCTCTGATTGTCTCATCACCCCACACGGTGTAATGCTAGCCTGTGACATTGCTGATGTCAAGCTAGAGGCTAGCGGGTCATGGAAAGTGGAAAGGTAGAAAGTAACAGGTGTTGACGTGCTTTTGGAAGATACATGTGTGCTACAAGACAGGCAATATATCCCATAAAAATGCAAGGACTTGGCCTTGCTGAAGTTTCTGGGGCTCTGGTGTCTGGGGTTCTGGTGTCTGGAGATCACTGAAGTTTCTGGGGTTCTGGTGTCTGGGACATATTGGGGTATTTGCTTCAAAGTGAAAGAGAAACTGACTCACTCTATCCCCTCTGCAAAGGAGGTATGACGCTCTGTGAACTCATTTGGGCTTTGGAAGGAGCATGAAATAACCGAACACAATGGTTGGTGGAGCTTTTCTGATTCATTTACTGAGTAAACCAGAAGACTTCCACTTTGGAGCGGGGCTCAGAGCAAGAGAAGGCTCTTAAGCTGGTCCAGGCTATGATGTAAGCGGCTGTGCTCTTTGGGTTTTATAATCCAGTAGATCCCATGGTGCTAAGTTTCTTTAGTAGACCATTGATTAGAGAATCAGCAGAAGCCCTAAGATTTGGAAATAAAGTTATGACTTGTTCAGCAAACAAATATTCTTTTTTTGCGGGGGGTGGGGGGGGCTGGTAGAGAAATGGTATCCCCAACCAGAAGATGTCAGATGATCACACATCCCGTGTTTCCTTCTATTAGCTGGGTGTTATCTGCTTCACCAGACCATGAAATTGAGCATGGCTTGCAACATTCCATCACGACGTAAAAGGGGTATTGAGACCCCTGGGCCTACGCATGTCCTGAAGATCAGGGGTGTACCTAGCATATTTGACACCCAGAGTCAGAGGTGTCCTGGTAAATATTTAACAACCAACCCTCTCAGGCAGGGGATGGGGGAGCCCTGACATGTCATGCTTGCAGGTTTCCATGTTGTAAACACAACCACTGCGGCTGATTCCGAGCTATCCACATGACGTCACTGAACACAGAAGTGGAAAGAAACTTCAAGACGGCCTTTTATGAGCCAGCGCAAGCTGGCTCCGGGACACCACTGCCCAGAGTGGATAATTTTGTGTTTCAAATCCCCTTCCTCTATGCGATAAGATTATTTTCAGGAAATCTTCATGAAATGAAAGGAATAATAAAAGCCAGCAAAGAAGCACAGACAGTGAAAATTTTCTTTGATTGTAATCAGGCCGGTCAAGGTTTTTTCAATAAAAAATAAAATTAATATACGGCAAAAGAAAAGGAGAAAGGGACCGGATATATGGTTTCTGGGCAGGCGTTTAAGGAGATTAGAAGCCCCACTTTATCCTCACTAGTAAAAAGCTAGACCAACTGAAAAATCAACAACTCTTCTTAAATTTGTCAGAGAAGTGAGATCACAGGACCAATTGCTAGCCCCAGAACGGGAAAGACTGACAGGCAGACCCAGGGCATCACATCTCATCTGCAAAGAAACCATGAGCTGAAATCTCTGTGCGAACCAGGGTCAGCACAGGGCAACCAAAGTAACTGGAGAATTTCTGGAAGCTCAGCGTGGAGATAAAAACTCCAGGAAGACCCAGTCATGGGCGTTTACCTTCAGGAGTTCTACCAGGTCCTCAGAATGAATCTGAGAGAAAAATCCCCTGGTGCTTCCAACAAGGAGAAGGGAAAATGAGGCCAGAACAGGGGCGCCTGGGTGGCTCAGTTGGTTGAGCATCCGACTTTGGCTCAGGTCATGATCTCATGGTTTGTGAGCTCGAGCCCCACATCCAGCTTGCTGCTGTCAGCAAAAACCCACTTCAGATCCTCTGTTCTCTTCTCTGCCCCTTCCCCTGCCTCTCTCTCTCTCTCTCTCTCAAAAATAAATAAAACACTAAAAAAAAAAAAAAAAAAAAAAAGAGGCTAGAACGTTCTGTTCTTCTTAACAAGACCTGCTCTCAGGAGACACTTTCAACAGAGCGGAAACTTCTAGGATTTTATCAGAGGTAGTCTACCAAGATCCTCTCAGATCTGGCTTGAGTTATCATGATCGAGAATTGTAGCTTCTTAACCACTTCTGAGACCTGATTCAATTCATAGACCTAGAACCCATGAAAAGAACCCATTATCCTTAAAGCAGGATAATGGAAAAGAGGAGGATGGTAAAAAGAAGAAAAGTAATAAATTAATACTTTTAATTTACTGTTTTTTTTTTTATGAAAAAGGGAAAATGCTTTTATCCATTGTTCTAGCACAGCGACGAAGAACATGAGTCTCTAATTCTGATCCTTAACTTCTGCAGTTTGTTGATGACTTCATCAGAATTGATCTTCTTCGAATATTAATATTCAGGGGAGAGGATAGTCTGATGTGACAATCAATCGTTGCTGAGGGCCGATCAAAGACCATGTTTTGTTATTCATCGTTCGAAAAAATGTCTTACACGTGAAGCAACAAACAAATCGTTTTTGTAAATAAAGTTTTGTTGGAACATAGCCACACATATTTATTTACAATTTGTTTATAGCTACTTTCATGATGCAACAGCAGAGTTGAGTTGTGGCAGACCCCCTTGCTTGCATGAGGGTCAGGGTAAATGATAATCAATGACTCTTAAAATCACAAATCAAAATTATTCAAGTAAAGATGAAATTTTTAATTTAGTTTAGTTTTTGGAAAATTCAAGTCAGTCATATTAAGTGGTTTTATAAAATGAAAATTAGCCACAATTCTGGCATTCTATGATTATCTCGTTGTCAATATAAAGAATTAATGTTGGGGCACTTGGGTGGCTCAGCTGGTTAAGCCTCAGACTTCTGCTCAGGTCATGATCTCACAGTTTGTGGGTTCCAGCCCTGCGTTGGGCTCTGTGCTGATAGCTCAGAGCCTAGAGCTTTGGATTCTGTGTCTCCCTCTCTCTATGCCCCTCCCCTACTTGCTCTCTCTCTCTAAAAAATAAATAAACATTAAAAAATTGGTGTTATAATTCATCATGTAATTTCTAATATAGATGTACATACATACAAAATTGAAGGGCAAATGAATTGTTTAAAAAAATCTTTAAGCCCCGATGCAGGGCTTGAACTCACGAACCGCGAGATCATGACCTGAGCCGAAATCGGGCGCTTAACCAACTGAATCACCCAGGCGTCCCTCAAAATGAATTGTTTAATATGGTAAAATATTTCTCAGTCACTCATGCAAAATATCAGCTCTGCTGTTGTGAGAAACATGCTCATTGTCACGTACCTTCCGAATCATGATTTGAGACAGGAAGAGTAGAATATGCCAGAAGCTGATGCACTGCATGTTAAGTAACTGGAATTAAAATAAAAATTAGAAAAAAAAAAAAAAAAAAAAGGAAGAAACAGGAAGAGAAGAAAGAAAATGGGTGCTCAACAATAGTAGGGAACAATATTCGATTACTGAGAATATGCTACTGAAATAAATTGCATTCATGCTGAGAGCGTCCAACAAGTTCAATAACTTTATTTTCTCTTAGATACGAGTTTCCACTGCTCAAACCTTCCTCACGTTTGGAAGCGGTGTCTGTCTCTGACGTGAGCAGAGACAACCCTTCACACATTCAGATCCCTTTCATTTCGGAGGATGTGGGACGAGATGTAGAGAGATATTTCCCCGGGGCCTGAGTGATGTTGCCCATGGGGATGGGTGTTTAGGGTGATGGGCGGTGATGCACCAGCACTTAGCTCTGGATTCTGTGTGTTGTCTAATTAGTAAGTCTGGGAGTGTGTGTGTGTGTGTGTGTGTGTGTGTGTGAGTTTATAAGATGTGGGTCCCTCTGAAGTATGGCGGCCTCGCTTGGGTCTCCAACCTCTGGGGTCTTCAGATTTGTGCCTGACAACGCTGTCCTCGTCTTCCTGCTGGGATTTTCAGTTCTTTCCTCAGATTCCACCAGGCCTCTCAGTACCCTTCTAATGACTTTTTTTTTCCCCTCTGGCTGGTCTGTTTTCTGTTACTTGAAATGAAGAGAACCCTAACTACCACATCATGTAAGGGATTATCTGCATGCCCAAATTACAAGGCTGGGTCAGGCATAAACCAGCCTGTGGAGAAAGCCTCTCTCCAGACTATTTTCTGAGGACACAGTTGCGGTCTCATAACAGCCTGTCGGTGCCACCAGCACTTGGAAAGGGGCTCGGTCAGACGGACCTGAAATTGTGTGACCTTGAGCAAGTTACTTAACCCCTCTGAGCCTCAGTTTCTCCCTCTGTGAAGTGGCACCATCCCTCAGAGGGGCGAAACATCTGGACCCTGCCAACCCAGAACGCGTCTTTGTATGAGTGAGAAAAAAGGAGCTGTCTGGGCACAGGGCTTGGTGAGTGGGCTGCAGGCTGGACCTGAGCGCCCCCCACCCGCCCCGGCCTCAGCTAGATGCTTTGGTGAAGGGCACAGTCTGCATGTTGAGGTGGCCCTGGGTGCTGGCTACCAGCAGTGAGGCGAGGTCCACAGAGCCCCCATGTGCAGCTGCCTTCTCCTTCTCGAGTCTCAGCCCGGCCACAAACAGCACAGAAAACCAGCTTGCAAGATGTGGGGGTGAGGACAAAAGGGATGAAATGATCGGAGAGAGGGATGCCACGCAAAATCTCCTCCGTGTCACGCTGACCCTCCCGTCTGTGTGCCTTTGGGCCTTTGGGAGAAATGGGAAGGGTGCTCCCTGATTCTGGCGATCCTTAATTCACTTATCTGGCCAGTTTGGCGAATACCTGTGTCCAGGCTGGCTCTGTAGCCAGCCCTCCTCGAGAGGGCCAGAGAGAGGCGGGGACAGAGGATCCGAAGTGGGCTGACGGCAGTGAGTCCGATGCGGGGCTCAAACTCACAAACTACGAGATCATGACCTGAGCCGAAGTCAGATGCTTAACCCACTGAGCCACCCAGGTGCCCTGAGACCAGTTTTTAACAAAGTGGTTCTTTCCTAGTTTCTTGTTTGGCCTGTGCTGCGGGTGGGGGTCCCGGGGAAGCAGACAGAGATGGACATCTGCCCGTGGGGATCTTATTAGGGGTGCTCTGGGGAGACACGCCTATGGAAGGGAAGGAAAAGACACAGAGTGGGCAGAGGAAGGGTCCAGCTGCCAGGTAGTAGGGGCCTCCACTCACCCTGAAGGCAACTCTGAAGATGTGGCCCAGTCTTTGTATCCTATGTCATCCATCAGTCATTGACAGGCGGCCCTGAGGAAGGGGGGGGTGCCCTTGGCTGTGTAGGGAGGGGCGGAACAGGGAGAGCTGACTAAGGAGCCATCCCAGAGACTGGGGAATAAGTCCACCTTGCTATTGTGCTTCTTTGTACATCTCTGCTGAGGACCTCAGACATGACGGGGGCGGGGGGGGGGGGATCGGCAGAGACTCAGTGAGGGGGCTCATGGGGTCCTTCCATAGTGGGGAAACCTGCCTGGGGAGGGAGGGACAGGTACAGGACAGGCCTGGTTCAAGAGGAGTGTCTGGGAACCAGGAAGCCACATCCTGCTGGAAGCCGGGTTGGGACGCCTCTAGCTTCAATGTCCCCTGAGGGAGGACCCGCTGTGCCCCTGCAGGGATCCGAGAGGATGGCAGAGGGAGGGCGCCAGGGAGGGAGCAGACCCAGCGACAGCCTCGGTGATTTGGGGCCAGCCGTCTGAATGAGCGCTGCCGGTTTCCTCTAGCTCAGGTTTTTCAACAGCGGAAAGAAGATTCGGGGATGGTGGAGAGCGCCTGACTGCCTTTGGGGTCCCTCCGTGACTCAGAGCACTTTCCAGCTCGCTGAACGGGGGCCCTGCTGTGTGAGGTTTTCTCCTGAGCTCTGGCGGATGCATAATGAATGGGGAATTTAATCCATATGCTGATGATTCCTTTACCCTGAACTCATCTGCAGACGGCTCCTAAGAGCCCTTTGATGTCCAGCAGGACTGGGAGCCTTTTTATGAGATGTTTTATGCTCTCTCCCCACCCACTACTCCCCGTTTATGTCGAAGGAACGGAAGTTGTGTTTTTTGGAGTCTAAATGCACTCAGACTTTGAAAGGTTCAAGTTCTAAATTCTAAGCTCGCGGGGTTCCCTTGGGCTCCAGGCTTGGCAACCTCTTCTCCAGCCGGGGCCCTTGCAGCACAATTCAGGAGGCCTGGTTTGCAGGCCCGGATCCCAGGCCGGGGTGGGTCAGAACTGGGAGCACCAGGAAGGCAGGGCTGTGGTCCTTGCTCCCGATGCCCAGGTCAGGGGTTGTCTCTGGGCAGAGGCAGAGAGTGTGGGGGGTGACAGGAGGACCGGCCTGGCCTCCTCCTCCACCCCAGGGCCTCCGCCAGAAGCCACATCACCCATTTGCTCGTTCCATCGGGCTAAGGCATTTTCTCTCCAAATCTAGCAGCATTGTGAGTATTCATGATCTGAGCAGTCATCAGCACACTACTGGGAGGTCACTTTTCAGCTGGGAGGCTCTCTCAGGCAGTGGGACACAGGATGGCATGCCCTCATGCCAGGAGAGGAGTCCCAGGTGGGTAAGAGAGTGCCAGAGACTAAAAGCCAGCTCCCGGGGACTCCGGGCTTGCTCTCCTTTCCTAGGGGTCTGGATGGGATTTGTGGAGCACAGCGGGGGTGCCGGCTGACTCAGGCAGCAGGCAGATGGAGACTCCAAACTAGAGGGACCGTGTTCAGAAGAAAAGGCAAGTCTCCAAGATCATGCGTGCGTGCGAGCACATGTGCGTGCACGTGAGTTGGGGGCACAGGGCAGTTTCCTGAGCTGTGGGCATGGGCTGAAGTTGCTTTTCATAGCTGCCTGGCCCTTTGACCCTGGGGAGGGGTAGATATTAAACGCAGGAACTCGATGGACCAGGAGGGCGGAGGTCAAGCTTGAACAGGGAGCAGTTTTCCCAGAGAAGGGAGAGATTGGGTTCAAAACGCGGAGGAGGCATAAGGATTCTCTTGGGATACGAAGGTGAAGGACAAGGAAGCGGGGAGAGAAGACCAGAGATGAGCAATGGGTACTGGGGGGGGGGTGCTTTTGTGGTAGAGAAGGTGTCCTTTGCTTCTGCTAACTGTGCCCCTGGTGACACTGTGGGAGATTACACCTGTCATGCAGGAGAAGAGGGAAGTTTGAAGTGGCTAACCTCATTCCCACCTGGTTTGCATTTTCCAGTGGCAAAGACACCTTGTTCTGTGTCTTGTGGATACATCTGGTTCAGAACGCTTGGGAATGTTAGCAGTCCTGGGACTGCACGTGTCCCCACCATTTCATGTTATCACAACCTTGCCTGGAGATAGGGACAGGCGGCTGGAAGTCCTGCTCATCATTTGTCTTATATGGGAGATAAAGAAAGAGAGGTTCAGGGGCGCCTGGGTGGCTCAGTCAGTTAAGCGTCTTGACTTCGGCTCAGGTCACGATCTCACGGTCCACAAGTTCAGGCCCCGCGTCGGGCTCAGTGCTGACGGCTCAGGGCCGGGTGCCTGCTTCGGATGCTGTGTCTCCCTCTCTCTCTGTCCTTCCCCTGCTCGTGCTCTGTTTCTCTCTCTCAAAAATAAACATTAAAAAGAAAAAAGAAATGGAGGTTCAGAGACATCATGTGACTTGCCGAAGGTCACACGGTGAGCTAGAGGCAGAATTGGGGCTCGAAACAAACCGCCTGTGCCAGGGCTCCTGGATGGGCCTCCTCGTTATCTCCCCAGGGTGAGGGTTGGCTCTGTTTCAGGGCTGCTCCGTGGGGGCAAATCCGCACACAGAGCACGGGCACTCAGCAGGACACTCAGCAATATGATGATGAGTCCGATGGCTCCTGTGGACAGACCCGGGAACAGACACAGATAACAGGTGCACAGGGGTGCACGGGGAGAGGTGAGCACACTGCAGGGGCCCTGAACCCAGGCTGGGCAGAAAGCATGGAGGAGGGTAGTCTGGGAATGCTTCCTGCAGGAGGAGCCGCTGGGCTGAAGGGAACAACGGAGAGAGGAGACAGAGGAAACAGCAGAGCCGAGGCGGGAGGTGGAAAGAGCACCGCATGGGAGATTGCAGGTATGAGCAGGTTGGTGCAGTAAAGGTGAAGTACAAGGGCAGGAGGAGTGAACCAGGAAGCTGGGGAGACAGGATACCTTCTTCCCGGGGAAGGGGAGCCTCCTGTCTGCTAGGTCTGGACTTTGTCTTGGAGACAAAGCAGACTTGTTTCAACATGGCAAGGTTTGCATCTAGAACAGTCTTTCCTCCTGGGGAAAAGCAGACGGGGAGGGGGAAAGGCCGAGGTGGGAGGCCAGTGAGGAGGCTGCTGGAATAACACTCTTGGCCCCCGACCAGAGGTGAGGGTGGCAGTGGGGACAGAGAAGACACAGGATGTGGTGGGCATGGGTGGGGATGGAGGGTGAGGGTCTGGATGACTCCCAGATGGAGAAACTGGTTGGGGAGGCACCCAGGGTCACGGTCTTATGGCCCAGGCCAGGAAAGACTTCCCATGACACCTGAACAGCAGAGTGAACATCTCCTGAAACTAAGAGAGGGGGAGGGACAGGGAGAGAGGGAGATGGGGAGACTAACTCCCAGCACATCGGTCCTTCCCGGTAAGGCGAGCTATATCCTGCGTCGCTCTCCCTGGCAGGTTGTCTGGAGGTCTCCAGGCCTGGCAGCCACACCCTGTATTTGCTGAGCACCTTCCGGGTTGCCTGATGTCTTGGGGAACGAGGGAGGTGAGACAGGGAGACACCCAGCGGCTGGCACCATTACAGCCAACTGAAGACTCAATTTCTAGTTCCGAGCGGGAACATTCCCCTTGGGAATGGGGAGCATTTGCCCAGAGTCGAGGGCTTAAGGAAGGGAGAAAAACTCCAGTTGGCTTTAGGACCGCTCCCCAGCCCTGCGGACCGCAGCCCTTGGCCTGGGTGGGGAAGGCACGGGCTCCTGGAAAAGAGAGGAGCCAGGGACCAGTCCTCCTCACTGGTCCAGACAGGTGGGCCAATGGCAGATACCGAGGCCGGGGGTATTCTGCTGGCTCAGGCCCCAGTAAGAACTGGGGCGGCTGCTAGAATCAGGAACCGAGGATGCCTGGAACTGGGTCTTGCCTTACCTGACCACGGGAAACACGTGTCCTTTGGGCGCCTCAGCACCCCAACATGTGCCGCATGGGCAGGCTGGGTGTTCTGTGGGCTCGGGGAGCCCCAGAGAGAGAGACTTTGTAGCTAACTGGGCCTCGTCCTGCTTCACTTTCTTTTTTAAATGTTTATTTATTCACTTGAAAGAGAGAGAGAGTGGGCACGAGCAAAGTAGTGGGGCAGGGGCGGGGGGAGAGAGAGAATCATAAGCAGGCTTCATGCCCAGTGCAGAGCCTGACTCAGGGCTCGATCTCATGACCGTGAGATCACGGCCTGAGCCGAAATCAAGAGTCGAACGCTTAACCAACTGAGCCACGCAGGCGCCCCTGTCCGGCCTCACTTTTGACAAGAGATGGTTTGGGCACCTCCGCCAGGCACAAATGACTCTCCCGCGTCCGCTGCTCCTCTATACCTAGATTGCTAAAAACCAGGCACGATCTTACATTTCAAGCATGGCATTGGCAGCAAAATTCACAGGGTTGCATCACATCCAACAACGCATCAGCCAGCTTCAGCCAACAGAGGGGATGGCTTGGTGTCTTGGGACAGTCTCATTACGGTGGGGCATTTGTTTGGGGAGCCTGAGAAACAGAGGCAACCTCGGGCCGCTCCCAGCACAGGGTCGGCTCGCTCACAGAAGCATCGTGAATGGTGCAGTGGAACAGCCCAGTCCTTGGAGGCTTCTGAGCTGCTCTACCCCTCACCCCAGAGGGGGACCTGGGGCAAGTCACCTGGTTTTCTCATCTCCTCTGTCAAATGGGCTTGCAAATCCCTGGGTCGGCTATCTTACGGTGGACCAAGTGAGCTCATAGATGAAACACTGATGTGAAAACTGAAGCAAGTTTCGGCTTCCCCCAGCTTCCTTCAACTCCTCAGCCTGAGTTGGCCCTGCAAACTCGGAAGACTGGGACATTCACTGCCCGTCTAGTGCGCTGTTCTACTGACTTCCTGGGTTGCTCTTAAAAATCAAAGGACTTTGTAGCCAGGCATCAGAAAGACCAGCCCTACTTCAGTCCTGAGCCAGGAGCAGACAACAAGATGGGGAAAACTGGCTCTGAAAAACATATAAGCTCCTCCTCCCACTTACGGGGCACGTGACTTTCCATCGACAGTGGCTAGTGACGTGGGGAGATACGACCCTGAGGGGAACCCATTCCTGCCTCTTCCCATGCAGCCGTTCCTCAAGGCAAGGGTGAGGGTCTCAGGAGTCTCAGGGAGGCTGCTGGCCTGTAAAACACCGAGATGATTCCTTGGCGGGAAATGGATGCCATCCCAGAGGGTGGGGCTTTCCCCTCACTGACTCTCCAGAAAAGTTCCTGTCTTTACCGGGATGGAAGAGGCCCACAGCTGCCGGGGCTGGGCCCTTCTAGAGAGGCAGAGGCCCTGGCTTCTGAGCCGAAGCCAACCGATTTTTATTCCTTCCTGCGGGCGCTCCTTTGACAAATGATTATGGCGCCCGAACTGAGAGGGGGCCTTGTGCTCCACGTCAGTCAGCATCAGCCTGGAGGATGAGGCATCCAGTCTGTCTGCCTCCAGACTCACAAGTTCCTTTGGCCATCTTTTTACAGCACTGGCCCCGGCAGGTGTCCCCGCTCAGCAGCATTCAGTAGCCTCGTATTGTCACAGGTGTGTGTTGCCGTGGAACCCAAGGGCCTAGCCAGACAAGAGCTGCATTTCTAGTCGTCCTTGAACTCAATGTGCTTGGGGCCTGCAGGCCCTGGGACACCGTGGTTCCGAAGGCCCCTCATCGTGCCTTTCGCCGTGGGGGTCAGTCCCTTCCCCAACGGCCCTGTTCCTCACTGGTAAGACTTGGATTTGCTCGCATTCATGCCCCTTCCAACCGTGGTTCAAGGGTAAATCCTAACTGTTCCGAGCCAAACGTGGTCACTCCATGCTCCTTGGCAGTGACTGGTTTCGAGGTATGTGGCACAGTTCTGGCCAATAAGATGTAAAGGAAAATAAGCTGGGGGAGGAGATTCTGGAAAAGGTTTCCCGCTGACTAAAAGAGACACCTGAGGGTCGCCTGGGTGGCTCAGTCGGTTAAGCGTCCGACTTCGGCTCATGTCACGATCTCGCGGTCCGTGGGTTCGAGCCCCGCGTCAGGCTCTGGGCTGATGGCTCAGAGCCTGGAGCCTGCTTCCGATTCTGTGTCTCCCTCTCTCTCTGCCCCTCCCCCGTTCGTGCTCTGTCTCTCTCTGTCTCAAAAATAAATAAACGTTATAAAACGTTAAAACGTTATAAACGTTAAAAAAATTTTTTTAAATAAAAGAGACACCTGAGAAGAGGTGGCTTCTGTCTCTCTCGCTGATGTCGTGTCAGTGTGTGATGCCTGGACCGTTGGTAGCAATCTTAAGACCATGAGGGGAGCTAGTCTGAAGACAAAGCTAACGTATTGAGGAAGAACAATGTTGAAACACGGAAGGAATCTGCTTGCAATGGCTCAGTGTCCCCTGGTGCAGGCAATGACATCTTGCTGTCCCTCTGCATGGCCTACAGGGCCGGCCAGCGACCAGAATCCATTTCTACTGCCTTTTCTAGGGGCCAGGAAGGGAGGGACCGAGTTCACACTGGGGCATGTTGGGAGTGAGGTTCCATTGGAGGACCTGGAAAAGAGAGGTCAGGGGTCCTTGAAGGCGCAGGGCTGGAGACCAGGACGGGGCTTGGGCTGGAATTAACATGGGTGGCTCTCAGACGTTCATGGAGGGCCCAGCACGTGCCAGGCCCAGAGCAGGGTTCACACTGCACACTGGTGGTGACCAAGAGCGCAGGAATGAAAATGAAGGGTGAGAAGCAAGGCTCAGCACGTGCCCCGCTCCACCCGCACGGAAAGACCAGCAGACAAGGAAGGACACACACCCACACCCACCCACCCGCCTCCTCCCCATGCACCAAGGTCATCACCATCAAAGACTTCCAATCACACACAGAATGAAAGCTGTGTCTTCCCAGAGGCCCCCACGATCCGGCCCACCCACTGCTCCGCCAGCCCCCACATAGAGCCACGTGGCCCTCTTGCTGTTCCTTTGATCTGGCAAAGCGCTCTCCACCCCCGGGGCTTTGCACTTGCTGTTTCCTCCGTCTGGAGCAGTCTGCAACAGGCAGCCAAGGGCTGGGTCGCTCATTTCATTAGCATCTCTGGCCCTGGCTGTCTTCTGAGAGAGGACCCTCCTGACCACATTATTTAAAATATCACCCCCGCATTAACCTCCATCCCCTTATCCCATTTCCCCCCACCGTATGAGCCAGTTGGAGCCCTCGTGGACACCAAGGCAGGACCACAAGAGAAGGAGTATCACACTGTGAAATCCATTTCAGAGGCATCAGGGCTATAAAAGGGAAAAACAAAACTCTAAAACTGCTGGATGAAAAGGAGAGGAGGATATTTTCATGATCTGGGAGGAGGGAAGGGCTTCCCAAGCAAGGCACAAACTCCAGGAGCTATAAAAGAAAAGCCTGATGGATTTGACTCCATAAAAATAAAAAGGTTATGCACGTCAAAATATACAATAAACTTGGGGTGCCTGGGTGGCTCAGTCGGTTAAATGTCCAACTTTGGCTCAGGTTATGATCTCGTGGTTTGTGGGTTTGAGCCCCGCATCGGGCTCTGTGCTGACAGCTCAGAGCCTTGAGCCTGCTTTGGATTCTGTGTCCCCCCTCTCTCTGCCCCTCCCATGCTCATGCTTTGTCTCTCAATAATAAATAAACATTTTTTAAAAAGTTTAAAAAAATACACAATAAACAGAGTTAAGAGATATTTGACGGGGAGAAAATATCTAAAATATTTAAAATTACTATCATAACATATAATGAGATTCCGTGAGCCGACAAGTAAGATGCATACAGACCCATACAGCCCAGCATAAAATAAACGAATAAATAAATGGGCAGAGGAGAGAAACGGGTATTCACAGAAGAGGAAATACTCGTGGCCAGTGATCAGCTGAATAAATGCTTAGGCTCGCCAGTCACCAATAAGAACCCACTGGGGACACAACTGAAAGGTGGGGGCGACGCCATGTGAGGGTACATGGCTCCCGGCGCCTCATGCGTGGGACGGATGTGGTTTCTGAAGGCAGTGGGAGGGCATCTGGGCAGACTTAGCGACATTCCAAATGCACGCTCCTTGTGAGCCAGAAATCCTGCATTTAGGAACCTCTCCTTGCAGAATGCCAAAGCTGTCTGATGCCATCATGGCCTGTGGAAGTAGGGAGCCACCGGAGTGTCCCATGGCAGGGAGGTGGTGATGGGTGGGGAACTACTCAGCCAAAAGCAAAAGACTCTGCTTTGGCATTGAGAAGTGTTCTCAGCTTGTTAAGTGAAAACAAAAGCAAGATGCAGAACCATGGGGGTGGCGGGTCCCCTTTGAGTGTGTCTTTAAGGGTCTTTATGTGTGTTCTCACAGATGTGGACGCACCCCTGCATGGAGAACTGTGAGTGCAGCATACAGCTGTCACCAGAAAGTAGCTCTGGGGAGGGGGCCGGCACTTGAGGAGTGACTTTCCATTTTTCTTGTTTGTTTCGATATTGTAGACTTACATATTTTTTTAAAGTTTATTTACTTATTTTGAGAGACAGCGTGTGCACACATAAGCAGGGGACAGGCAGAGAGAGAGAATCCCAAGCGACCTCTGCACCATCCGTGTGGACCCCAATGCGGGGCTCAATATCACAAACTGTGAGGTCACAATCTGAGCTGAAATCAAGAGTCGGACGCTTAACTGACTGAGCCCCCCAGGCGCCCCTCTTTATTGTAGACTTTGGGCAACTAAATCCATTTTTAGATAAAGAACAAATCACATCATTAAAGAGGGGTGCAGCTGGGGGGCTTCGAGATGGGGAGGCCGAGGACCGCGGTCAGCTGGAGCCCTTGGGAGACTCCGGGCCCAGCAGCAGAAGCCAGGGAGGGCCCCAGGGGCCGGTCCTCCGGCAGGCCTCTCCCAGAACGCTGGGTGACACGTTCCGTCTCTCCCGCTCTTCTGTTGTACAGAGAGATGACATCCAGAGTCTGATAGGAGGCACAGAGCCAGGCTGACCCCACCAGCAAAGCAGCGACTCCTCTCCAGGCCCAATTAGGAGCTGGGGGGTCCCCGTGTCAGTGACGTGGCAGAACCTCCGCTTCAGCTCAGCGTTCACGGGGCAAGGCGAGCAGTTCCTGTGCGGGCTCCTCCTTTCCCCAGTGATTTCAGGCTCCTCTTCCTGCGAGGCCAGGCCCCCTTCTTCTGATGGAAGCCTCCCCACACCTGACCCCTATGCATATGACCCATAGAGATGGGTACGAGACCTCAGGACAGATGTCCAGCCAACAGGTGGAGATGTATGTCTGCAGTTGAGGGGAGAAACCCAGCTGCAGGCAGACCTCCCCATGGGACGTAGAGCCGTGAGCTGGCGAAGGCACAGGGGTGGGTGTAGAGCAGCACAGCGGGCCCGGGTCGGAGCTCCGGGCTCCTACACATAAGGGACTGCAAGAGTACTAACAGCGATCATCATAGGCCACTGCCACGCCGAACCCGTGGCGGCAGGACTCCGGGAGCTCTCCAGACCCCGGGCGACCAGATAGCACCCAGATCTGCCTGGCTCAAAGACTGCCACCTCCCCGCTGGTCACTCTACCCAGTGTTTCTCTGTCAGACCTCATATCTCATCCTTGTATGACTGCCCTCCGCCGTGACAGCAAACGCAGTGATTTAAGATAGCTAAGCTGTTTTGTCTTTATTTCTGCCTCTGACCTTGGTCCTTGAGCTCATGGAGCTGGCCAGCTGGAGGTGCCAAAGGTTGGAAGGACCGGGGAACAACTGTGGGAAGTCAGAGGCTGAGGAGGCCCAGCTGGGGACCACAGCAGACACGCTTGGTGGTCCACGCCTGCAGGGGTGCTGAGTTGGGCATGGAGCCCAGGGTGGCTGTGCCCACTCACCCAGCCGAGGAGGAGGCCCTGGTACAGGGAAAGCAGGTGTGAGCCCCTGAGCTGCAGACGCATCATTTGCAACCAGAAGTTTCTGTTCCTCTGGGTCAGTTCCCTCATTTTACCCCACAGAGCCCCACTAGGTGGGCACCATGGCTCTCCCGTTAGTGGTGGAGGGATCAAGGGCACAGACCGCCAGGAAGGGGAGAGCCAGGCTTTGGGGCAGGTCTGTCTGATGTCGTGTCTCCACCGGATGACCACCAGGCAGTTTGAAGCTTCCCATATCTGGTAAAGTGTCTATACTTCCCATTTTTCTACACATTTTCACTTAGGCCTCGCCCTATGAGTTGGGCCTCATTGGCTCCATTTTACGGACAAGGAAACAGAGGCCCAGGAAGATCAATTAAGGTCACCCGGATGGTAGGGTCCAGATCCTGCACTCTGACCCATCACCCCTCACTCAGACTGCTGCCTGTCTTGGCACAGCCCGCCAGCAACCCCTCCCCCCACCTCCCCGGCCCGGGGAGGAGCATGGGAACCAAGCATTGCTTGGCAGGTGTCCCCTTAAGATAGCACCCACCCTCTCTCCTTGTTTTACCATATTTGATGAGCTCTTCAATGACATTAAAAAAAAACAACAAAACATTTTGGCACCTTTGCACTCTGGGTCCATCTTATAATCTTTGTCAGGCCAGGTGGCTGCTGTGACTTTGTTGTGACTTTTCCAGGCACGCACCTCAAAACATGCAGATGGTTCAGGAGAAAATCCTGGAGCTGGTAGTGGAGAAGTCTTAAGGACGGGTGCTGGGGCGCCTGGGTGGCTCGGTTGGTTGAGCGTCCGACTTCGGCTCGGGTCATGATCTCACGGTCCGTGAGTTGGAGCCCCGCGTCGGGCTCTGTGCTGACAGCTCAGAGCCTGGAGCCTGCTTCTGATTCTGTGTCTCCCTCTCTCTCTGCCCCTCCCCCATTCATGCTCTGTCTCTCTCTGTCTCAAAAATAAATAAACGTTAAAAAAAAATTAAAAAAAAAAAGAACGGGTGCTGAACTGCCCTGCTTTAGATGGTGCGGAGGACAAGACCAGACAGAAAACCCCAATGTCAACAGCTCTGGAGCCCTAAGAGACCCTGAAGAGTTGGATTCCAAACGTCAAGCAGTTCCGGGGCTCCCCGTCGGAGAGCATCCCCATTTATACCTCACGGAGGGCTGTGCACGCTGACAGCTCCGCCAGTCCTCCTGTGTGACAGGAGACCCAGGAAGCCACGTGGCCAATGTGCAAACGTGCCCCCCCGGGTGTTCCTGGTTCCCGAAAGAGGTGGGGAAAGATGCCCTCTCGTCCACCTGGGTGCCCACAGGCGCAAAGCGGGAGAGTCGGATGGCGGGTCTGAAAGTCTGTAGGGCTGACGACCGGCACTATTTGACTCTGAGCCAAAGCAGAGAGGAGGTCGAAGCCTGGGAGCCCGGATGCTGCACCTCTGCTGAGCTGGTACCCACAGCCCTCCACGGCTGGGGTTCACTGCTCTGCTCCTGGGACCCTGCCCAGAGCCCAGCGTGCCACAGGCATTCAATCGGTGTTTGCTGCCTGAATGAAAACTGCACCTGCTTTGGGGTCTGGACAACACAGGTTTGAATCATGCATCTGGACTTCTCTGAGCCTCACCGAGGGTCTGAGTTTTCTCATCTGTAAAAGGGGGACAAGACGTCTCCATAACAGTTACTGGGAACACGAATGAGATGGACATACGGCCAGGGACTGACTGATGGGAATGGCTGGGAATACTTCTGAGGAGTAACACTGGGTTGTCGTAATTTTTTTTTGTGTGCACTGGCCTCATGTAGAGCCCAAATCCCAGCTCTTGATCACAACAAGATTGGGGGAAAAGCATGAATGGCTCAGTGTAGACCCATCCTCAGTGCAAGGACAAGTGTCACCGCTGTCCTGCAGCTGGACACAGGGGCTTCTCCCTCGCCCTGGGCATGATGGAATCTGCACTGTTCTCGTCCTCAGCGACCAGCACCAGCAGGTGTGTCTGTGGCACTCAACAGGGGCTCCTCCAGGGAGCGGTCATTGCATGAAAGAATGACACTGACTGGGGGTACCCGGTATGAACAAATACCACACAAGACGATGGTGGTGAACCATGAGCACTAGTTAGAATATAGACTGGGTATTGCTGTAAAACACAGGTTTGCGGAAAGGATGCCAAAGTAACAAGATCCGTGTTTACTGCTCCTTGCGTGATGGGCTGATTATAAGCATGTTATGATCATAAGTGCTGTTATGCATCCCCATGGTGTCAGGGCCCCAGGCTATGCTGATCCTAAGAAACAGCTTTCATCTTGAGGTCTAAAGCGGCTGCTCGAGCTCCTGCCATCACACCCACATTCCTGCCAGCAGAGAGTAGGAAGGGGAAGTGGAAGGAACTCATTTTCCTTTAAGGGCATGGCCCAGAAGTTGCTCCTCTCACATCTGACCGGCCAGAACTTAGTTCCAGGGCCACACCTGGCTGCAGAACAAGCTGGGGAGGTGGTCTTTAGCTGGGAGGTCATTGGTGAGCTTAAACCTGGAGGGTCATTCACTAAAACAAGAAGAGGAGACGGACGTAGGGGAAACTTTGTTGGCTCTGCCCTGCCTCATTTTGAAAAGATAGAACGGCCTGTTCATCGGTCATGTGTGGTGGGGCAGGGGGCCTGGAGTGTGAATCTGGCTGAGGAGGGGTTCAGAGGAATGTGTGGGACCTGTTAGGGGTAGAGTAGACAGCCCGAGAGCCTCCGAGAAGCACAAAGAGTTGGACAAAGAGGCAGTGATAGCCAGCCTGCGGTCTGCCCTGTGTGGTTGTGTTCTAGCCCACGTATGCACACAGAGGGCATGGACAGGAGGCCAGGGACAGCCGATGTGCGTCAGGTAAGCACCACCATGGGAGCCACACAGGTCCTTGCCAGCAGGTCTAAGTGAACCACCAGCGTGTCCAAAATGACACGTTTTCCAGTTTTCCCCAAAATATCAGAGCTCAGGCCAGGCTGATCTGACTCTTTGAGATAACGCTTGGCAGGCCCTGGGCAGTGGCCATGAGTTCTGGCTCACCAGCTCCCTACCACTTCCTGCCAGGCCTGCTTCCCTCGTTCACTCGCCCTGCCTGTCCGTGTAGAAACAGAGGGGGTGACATCCACACCACTGAGAGCCCCCACACGGTGTCACCGGAGGCCTAGCTGGGTACACGCATCCCTGGAGGAGAAACGTTCGGCTCATAGTGGCCGTGGCTCATTCCTACGTACGCTGTGCCAGACCCTGTCCCAGGATGAAGGTCAGCAGCTAGGGCAGAGAACCCTTAGACAGAGACAGAAACTTCTCTCTCCTGGGAAGAAGTCCAGAGGGAGACAGCCCACGGCCGGCGCTTCAAAGTCATGGAGAACCCGAACTCTACCATCCTCTGGATGAGCCCAGGTCTTTGTGGTCCAAGATGGGCCCTGGGGCCCCAGGAACGCTCTCCCACATGCCGAGCACGCAGCATGAAGACAAAGAAGTGGGTAAATTCTGTGCTTCCTGTCTTCTAAGGAAATTTCCGGAAACTCCACACAGCACTTACGCTGGGTGGCCCTGTGTCCGGCCGAATACCAGGTTTGTGTTACCAAGACAGGCGGGAGAACGGGTGGGCTGCCAGAAGCCTCTACCACGGGATCTTACGCACTTAGTTCATCTATGCCTCGTGTGGCATGAATATTGGCTCAGAGGGGAAACCGTAGCGCACAGAGGTTCCACGTACGTGGGCCAAGCCTCAGCCTGTGAGTGGCCAAGCATCCAGTTCCCACTTGGAGCCCGCGCGTCACGCTGCTTCGTGCCTCTGTGCTTGGCTGTCCCAGCTCTCTTAACACGGAACTGATCTCAGAGAGGGCCGGATGCCCAGTCACTGTGTACCTTCAAGTTTCTTGCCACTGGATGGCATTTCTCCTTCCCCTTCCCCTTCCTCCACCCCCTCTTCCTCCTCCTTCTCTTCTTCTTCTTCTTCTTCTTCTTCTTCTTCTTCTTCTTATTCTTCAGGGCTGGGGGTGGGGTGTGATTTGGCCCACCTACGGTGGCCAAGTCCAGCGATGGGACACCGAGGTTCACCCTGCGAGCCCAGGCCTGTGAGGACAGTGTCTCTGGAGGGCAGGAGGAGAGTGGGGTGACGATGGGGTCTCCCTTAGGGGTGGCAGGACTGCTCCCCAAGCAGAGGAGCCCCCAAAACAAAACGGTCTGATCTCATCCAGCAACCGGTTACTTATTACCTCCATTGTTTTCAACATCACCCTTGGCCAGCGCTCAAGAGTGGCTTTATTTTGCAAGCTGCTTTGTGTGTGCAGACACATGCGGGGTTGATAATGCTGCAGACCAGGATGTTTTGGTTCTTCCTTCTTTAAAGGGAAGATCTTGCTGCCACCCGGCTCTGCCTCGCTCTCCAGATCGGAAACTATGTGACCCTCATGATGGGGTTTCAGTTGGACACCTCGGGCCAGATTTCCAAGCTGAAAGGAACATAGAGCTGCACCAGGGCCAAACACATACTCTGGACAGCTGGGTATGATGTTTTGTCCCATCCCTTGAAAACAAAGCTGAAACCGAGCAAAGAATTGCTTTCAAATCAAATATTTGTTGGCACATGTGTCCCGTTGGTTAGAAAACATGTTTTTTGTTTTAAAATTAGATTTCCCTGGAAAGAACAATGGCAAAATCAAAGGGGACAAGTGTTTGGTGGGGCAGAAAAGAACAAACTCCTTTGCCCCAAACCCCTCGAGGTCGGGGAGCGCCAAGCTGCTCGCGGCGCCTGGCTTCCTGGCTTGAGTCAGAGGACTGGGCTCGCGGCTTGTCGAGAGCGGCGAAGTTGCCACCTGGGTCCCCGGGAGGCCACCGTGCAAAGCATCCAGACAGACATCTCGCAGCGCTGGCCAGCCTGTGCTCCGGCCCAGCTGTCACACTACCTGAGGGCGCCCCGGGGGCCTGGCATCACCGGGATGACCCTGCCTGGGATGTGCCGCCCCACCCCCCACGCGCGCTGGGCTTTTGCTGCCCCAGTGCTGCCCTGCTGGGGGCCGGCACCTCCATGCAGCCCCAGGCTCTGGCCGCAGCTGGGGAGACCAGACTTGGAACCTTGACCCAGGGCGGCTGTCAGTAGCCTGGCTTGAGAGCCTGGCCCAGAGCCCAGTGTCTGTCCCGCCAAACAGATGCTCTCACTTGGGGCTTTTGGATGCGAAACACACAGAGGAGGATCCAGAGAGCAGGGAGAGACGCGCGGAGAGCAGGCAGTGTGTGGAGGCCGTGAAGCAGAGGCCACCAAGCAGCACAAGCCATTGGAGGGGCAGCAGCGAGCCTGAGGACAGGGAGTGGAGGGGGTATAGACGGCAGGTGAGAAGGAGGAGCAAGAACTGAGGCACAGCCTCTGAGGCCAGGGTCCGGGGACATCCAGAACCACGGCCGGGCCTCCAAGCTGCTGCCAGGCAGCCAGAAATGGCACTCTACAGAGAACAGCTACGTCCTGGGATACGCTGGACCCCGCATGCACTGTGATACCTGCTCAGGTGTAACATTCATATACATTTCAGGGGACGTTTTCCGGACTTGGGAGCAGCAGTCATGTACACAAAGGATAGCTCTTTTTTTTTTTTCCAGAGTTGTAGTCAATTCCCCACCTCTTCCAGGAAGCCCTCCCTGACTACCTCTTCACCCATAGTCCTCAGCCCACAGAACTTGTCCCTGAGGGTTCCTAGAGTCCTGTTAGAGCCTAGCCCCTCCATGTTCCATCTCCCACCTTGGCCTCAAGCTATCCAAAGACAGGGACTGCTCTGGGTATCCCTAAATCCCTGCGGCACTGGGCTTGAGGACTGGAGTGTGGCTGAGGATGCCAGGATGTACTGGCAGGTGGCCTGGATGCTTCACCTGCATACCCCATGATGGAGTCGTATCTGCAGGCAGCCCCACCTGTGCCCCCAGACAGGGAACACCAGACCTAGTGGCCTCCTAGGACAGACACCTTTGCCCTTGGCAGAACCAGGGGAGTGGCATTGGCCCTGGCCTTAGGACAGGAGACAGGTGGCCGAGCCCAGCTGGTGAGTCTGTTGGCATTTCAGAAAGAGCCAGATGCACAGGCCAGGGCTCAAGGCTGGACCCGCTTGGAAAGGTGGGGAGCTTTTCTCACTTGGTTGGTGCTATCTACCCCTTGGCCATTAGCTAGAACAGTCGTAAAAAAAAAAAAAAGGCCCTGGGGCTTGCTTTCTTCAGGCAAAGGGGAGGTGGAGAGAAGCCACAAGCCCCCAGCCCAGCCCAGCCCCAGCCCTCTCTGCCCACCTTGCTTTGTTCCACATTCCGGTGCACCCGTCCAGCTCCCTTGGAGACTGTGAGCTCCAGGAGGCCAGCAAGGCTGAGTCCCGTATCTCCGCGTCCCCAGCAGCCAGCACGAGGCCCGGCATGGAGAAGATGAGGTTTCTTGGGCAGAAGACAGAGATGGGACATCAAGGGGAGCAGGCTGATCTTTGGGGACCTGGACGGGGGCAGAATGAAGTGTGGGGGGCTGGGCCAGAGAAGGAGCCCTGCAGACACTGGTGGAGGGGCTTGGTGGGCACCCCAGGAGGGGCCAACTCCAGGGTGGGTGGGAGACTTGCCTTGCCTGCAAAAGTAGAAGCCATTGCTCTGTCTCAAGTAAGGAGGAGTGGTGAGGGCTGGCCCCAGGCGCCACAAAGGAAGTCACTGGGACTAACAGCCAGGGACAGGACAGATCAGAAACGCAGGCTTTGCTATTTTTTATTTTTTTATTTTTATTTTATTTTATTTTTTTAATGTTTATTTATTTTTGAGACAGAGAGAGACAGAGTGTGAACAGGGGAGGGGCAGAGAGAGAGGGAGACACAGAATCTGAAACAGGCTCCAGGCTCTGAGCTGTCAGCACAGAGCCCGACGCGGGGCTCGAACCCACAGACGGTGAGATCATGACCTGAGCCGAAGTCGATGCTTAACCGACTGAGCCCCCCAGGCGCCCCTGCTATTTTTTAATAGTCACATGTATGGTCCATAGTAGATGCTCAAAAATTTGTAGTTACTAATTCTCTCAGCAAGCCCATTTGGGGAGGGTTCCTATTCCCCCTTTCAAATGAGGAAACTGAGGCCCAGAGGAAGCACTAATCTTGCCGAAGCTTAGACACGGGTAAGTGTATAGGCAGAGATTTGAATCGGGCATCCCAGGTTCCCAAGGGGAGGCTCTTTCCACTCAGCCCTCAGCCCCGTTCTGGAAATGGCCTCAGGTAGGACACAGAGGTGGGGCTAGTGGGCACCTGGGGCCAAGAACCCCCCTCACCTGGCTCAGGAGGAGCCAGTGGCCCTGCGGACTAATCCGCTCAAGCACCATCTGGCCAAAGGGACTCGCCAGTTCCCCCAGTGCATCCCCTCCAAGTCAGGCCCTCAGCCTCTGCGTCCTTTAAAATTTTTGTCTTCTTAATTTGGGGGAAAGGAATAAAAACTGGAAATGAAAAGTGATTGCAAAGCCCCAGCGGCAGGTGTGGGGGTCACTTGGAAGCCCTGCAGCCATAAGGAGCTGGCCCTGGCATGTCTCGTCCCTAGGTCCATCTGCATATCCTTAATCATGATTCCAGCCACAACTGTCCATATGCACGGCTTTCGGGGCAGGACTTTCATGGCAGGAAAGACGGAGTGAGAAAGCTCAGCTGTCGAAGACCACAGCGCCACCAGTGACTTTGAAACATAAAGCTTTCTGAATTCTGGGGTTCTGGCCGTTTGGATTCCTGGGAACCCAGTGTCACTACCCGTCATTGACAGGAGATCTGGGGGTACCCGAGTGAGTGAGTGCCCACTCTAGAGAGCAGATAAGGTGCCGTCAGGTTCTATGCGGGGGAGAAAGATAGGGAGAGTGACCAGGATGCAGCAGGACACAGGCCAAGGCCCCAGGCATCCACGAGGTGGGAGGTGGCAGGACCAGAGCCAGGGAGTGACGGGGTTGGAGAAAAGGATCCTGTCATGGGGCTGTGGCTTAGCCATACCTCACGCCAAGCCTCCCACTGCCTGGTGAGGACCTTGGGTTGACGACAGCATGGTGAGTGGCTGGCACTCCACCCCACGTGCCCTGCCTACACGCACATCCAGATTCTGATTGCCCGGGGCACCCGTACATCCCAGGACTAAAAGTCTACTCTTGGCGATGGTGTGAGTTAGGGTAGGCTGAACTGCTGTAACACATAGACCCCGGAAAGTTACAGCTTAAACCCAAGAGAAATGTATCACTCTCCCATCAAACGGTCAAGGATGGAGGTTCTAGGCTGGTGGGGGCTTGGCTCCATGGGGTCCTTCAGGGATCCTGGCTGACTGCAGCTTTGTGATCCTCAGCTGGATACCCAAAGGCCTCCCTGGGCATCCACTCTGGTCAGTGGGAGGAAGGAAGAGCATGGAGGGGTGTGTCCAGGGAGTGTCCAGGGGCCGAGACCGGAACTGGTGCGGCTCATGTCTGTTTGCCTTCCTTTGCCTAGAACTCGGGCACATGGCCACATCTAACTGCAAGGGGGCTGGGATATGGAGCCTGGTAGGTAGCCTTGTGATGAAGGGGAGGGCAGGTGCACACAGGGGAGGGGTACAGAGACGTAGGGTCTATTCCCCTGTCCCTGCGGTGGGGGGCCAGGGTGGGGGAGTGAGGTAGGGGAAGCCCCAGGCCTCCACCAAATACATTGCCGTGGGGAAAATAGGCAGGGCTCCAGCCTCTCTGCCCCATGCCCCTCCCCTGCCACGTCAGCAAGGCTGGCCAGCCCCATGCCCCTCCCCTGCCAGGTCAGCTCTTCCATTAGCTGAACAGCACCCGCCCCCCCTTCCCACCGGCCCCAGAAGCACAGAAATGTTGTTCTGATCTTCCTTAAATGGGCACGGGTCTGATTTCATTTGGCTCAAAGATTTCATCCACACGGAGCACCTGCTGTGTCCCGAAGCCTGGGCCAGCCCTGTGGGGTGGACACAGGGGGCGCTGTGGGGAAAGCGCAAAGGATCACAGTGAATAAATGTCCAACTCCAGGCTCCACGCTGGGTGGGGCTCAGGGAGTCTGGTGCAGAGAGAAGATTCCAGAAATATGAGCCTAGCAGACATAGAGCAGCAAGGAGGATGCTGGGATCACAGAGGTCCAAAAGGAGAGGTCAGGCTCCACGCTGGGTGGGGCTCAGGGAGTCTGGTACAGAGAGAAGATTCCAGAAATATGAGCCTAGCAGACATAGAGCAGCAAGGAGGATGCTGGGATCACAGAGGTCCAAAAGGAGAGGTCAGGGGCCCAGGTGAGAGGTCACCTAGGGGGCCTGGGGGGCAGGGTGCTGTGGAGGGATGGAGAGTCGACACTCCTATCTAAAGGGACCACCTGCCACTTAGCAACAGCTGCTTGGCACCTGGCAGGAATTGGCACCCAGTGTGGCCCAGTCTTCTGATTTGTCTAGAGAAGCCAGAAATGCAGGGTGCGTGTCTGTGTCTGTGTGTGTGTGCATGTATGTGAGCGAGTGTGTGTGTGCAGAGAAACAGAGAGAGGGGGAGAGAGAGGTTGAGTCCTTAGACACCAACCGAAGGCTGAGGAAGCTTGGCTGCAGGCAAGATTGAGTCCTGGGGTCACCCTGGCACCCTTTGCAATAGAGATACACCCAGGGACCAAGTGACAGGATTCAGAAGGCTCTGACCCCGGTGACTGGAAGATTCGGGAGCCTGACTGGTGACCGAAAGGCCTAGTCACCGTACTGAATGGGCCAGCTTCTCTGTTCCAGATGCCTGTCGTCGTTCTTCACTAACTCACACAAGAAGCCACTGGGGTGGCTGTGGTGACACCCCTTCCCACAGCCAAAAAGGCTGCGCTCAGAGAGGTGTGGTCACTGTGCAAGGTCACACAGCTCACAAGCAGCCCTGAGAGGCTGTGCTGAGCCTTAAGGGTGATGGGGACCAGACCCCCTCTTCAGGGAGGGAAATGGAGCTCAGAGCAAGACAGTGATTTGCAGTGAGTTGCCCAAGAGAGAGGCGGCGGTGGGGACCAGGCTCCAGGCTGTCTACGTTCATTTCCTTTCACTGGGTGCTCTCGCCGGCTCAGCCCCCAGGGCTCCTTGCACAACCGTGATTGCGGTTGGAGGCTTGACCCTCCCCCCCACCCCCCGCAGGGCCTCATCCCCCACCCACCCCCACCCCCCACTGCCCGGTACAGCGAGACTTTCATGAAGCACATAATCACCTGCTAACTTATCTTCTTGCTAAGCCTGAACTTTGGTCCACCCAGTTTCCGAAGCCGGGCCCACCTGCATTGCACTTCTGGCAGGATGTGAAGGACACCACGGGAATCTCCCTGAGCTCAGGGCTTCTGCAGATGATTAATGACACATGCAGCCTAAATTTAGGACAGTGCACATCTGCCCAGCGTGGCCTGGGGAAGATCTCTGTCTTGAAGCAGAGAGCTAGCCTCGCTGGCCTCAGGTAACCCTTCCCGATGGAGACCATCGTGACTGTGAAGGCTCAGAGTCACTGCTCTGCCACCCCAGAAAGGGACCGACCTTGAAGTCCCTGCTGGGGTGGAAGGACTGCCATGTGCCTTTCCCCTCTTGTAAAGAGGCATCCGGGTCCCAACTTGTGGAGAAGGTCCTCTGCAGTTTAGGCTTCCCTAACCTCTTCCTCCAGCCCCCTTTCCCTCTCCCCTTCTCCGTTCAAACCTCTCTGGATCAGCTGTCAGGATCCTCCTAACTCACACCCACTGAGGTACAAATCACTGAGAATGGCTTACAGGCTGCCCTTCCCAGAGTCATTTGCATTGCAAACAATGCTATGGTCATTTTACCCAAAAGGGTGATGTCTCAGCCATCAGCAACTGGGAATTTTGGAGATCCCCTGGGACATTGTCAAGCTCTACCCCCAGTTTTCTTGTAGTGTCTGCCCTGGAAGCCCCCCCCTTCTCAAAATATTATCTTTCTTCAGATATCACCCATTTACAAAACAACCTACCCTAAAAACAACTTCGGATGAAGTTCAACTGTCTTGCTTTCATTACTGGGGCCGGTGGCGTGTCCTAACCATGATTAATAGGGCTTCCGATCAGCAGAACTCCGGGTAAAAGGGACGCCCCGTAGTTCGTGGGGCGCAGTTAGCTACCCCTTGAGTCTGACATTTTGTTTCAGGAGTGCAATGTTGACGAGTCCCAGGTCAGACCATAAGAGCTCTTTGAATTCCAAAGCATCAGCTCACCAATACTTGGCTCCTTCACTCCCTCACGCACATAACCCAATACTTACTAAATGCCTACCGTGTATGGCCGTATGCTAATTAGGTTTGGGGTACCATTAGTATGACACAGACCCAGAGTGACAATGGCCCAAACAAGACAGAGGATTAGCTCTCTGTCATTGTTAATTGTATGTGTCGACTTGACTGGGCTAAGGGATGCCCAGAGAGCTGGTAAAACATTAGTTCTGGGTAACTAGTTCTGGGTAATTAGTTCTGGGTAAAACATTAGCGTCTGGGAGGGTGTTTCCAGAAGAGGTCAGTATTGGATTCAGTAGACTGAGTAAAGAAGATTGCCCTCACCAATGTGAGCAGGCATCATCCAATACACTGAGGGCCAGGATAGAACAGGCGGGCAGTTCACAAGATCCTCCTTGTGAACTGGGACACCCATCTTCTCCTGTCCTTGGACATGAACGTTTGGGCTTGGACAGGAACTGCACCACCAACGACCTTGATCTCCAGCTTGCAGCCAGCCGATTGTGGTGCTTCTTGGCCTCCAGAATCACGCGAGCCAATCCCTATAATCAATTTCCTCTTATATTTTTATATTCAATTGGTTTTGTTTCTCCGGAGGACCCGGACACGTACATTCTCCCTTGCCAAAGGCCCACATGTTATGTTGCTCGGGACCCTCCACCTTGATGCTGGGCATTTCTGGAGTGACACCATTGTTTGCATGGTCCCAAATGGCAGCCCACCTTACAATTGTATTGCAGAGGGGCGGGGGAAGGAGGTGAAGGAGTAAGGGCACAGCCAGGAGTTGTGCACATCATGGCCACTCACATCCTGTTTGCCAGAACTTGGGCTCAGGGCCACACCCAGCTGCAAGGGAGGCTGGGAAATGTGGTCTTCATTTTGGGTGGACATAGGCCAGCCAAACATCAGGTGGTCTGTCACTTGGAGAGAGAAGGAGAAAATAAATCTCAGGGGACAACTAGTAGGCTCTGACAAAGCTGGGTGATAAAACAGACATGCTCCTGCCCCAAGGGAACTCATAACTTGATGCGCAAATGGATATTAAATGACAAACGATCCCAAGAGTTAACGGTGCCCACTCTGCAGAGGGGTATTAAGGAACGCACAGGGAGCTCTAACAGGGGCTCAGGGCAGGCTTCTCTGAGGAAGGGACATCAGAGCACAGAGCTGAAGGATGACAGGTTAGAGGAAAAAGGGAGAAGCTGGGAAGCAGTAAGGAGAGCCTGCCAGGAATCCCGTGGCAGGCAGGGAGGTGGCATTTAGGAGGACTAGCAAGAAGGCCGCTGTGGTTGGATCCCAGTAAGCAGTGGGGACAGGGTGGGGGGTGAGAGGAGTGGTATGGACAGGCAGGGCCTTATAACTGAGGTGGGGTGTTTGGTGACTTTCTTCCAGGGTGGTGGGAAGCTTCTGGAATGTTTGGTGGAGGGGTGAGCCCCTGCACTGCAGTTCCTGGTCATTCTATTCGATCGCCTGGTGTCTCTGAAAACGGGGATCTTGGAACCCAGCAAAGGTTACAGGGGTGCAGGGGGGAAGTCCGTCCCAGGGGCGGTGGAGAGAGGGAGTGGACAGAGAGGGTTGCCAGGCTCTACTATGTGCCAGCCATCTTGTGCCAAATCAGAACCACAGACGTTGGATTTGAGAAAATGGACAGAACATTAGCCCAGCTTCTTTGTGGGACAGGCAAAGGAGGCTTAGCCCAGAGAGGGAAAGAGGCCCAGCCAGGTCACCCAGCAGGGGGGTGGCAAAGCTAGAGCCAGAACTGACTCCTTCTGACATCCTAGGTGGTGCAGGACAGGGGGAGGCTGGTTGGGGTGGGGTCACTGGGTCAAACGGATGTTACCTAGCTCCTGGGAGCTACCTGTCCGAAGCAGCATCAGAAATTTAAACCTGCTAATTAATTTCTCATTCAGCCCTAAGCCATAAAATCAAACCACACACTGAGCTGCCCACAGTGGCCTGACAGCTGGCCTGTCTGATCCTGGCTGTCTGCTCACGATTGGTAGGAGTGGCACCAACAGCAGACCCCTGTGGTGTCCGGGCACCCAGCAACTTGAGGCCACCAGCTGGGCTCACTAATGCTGTCAGTCTCCCCGAGCTGCTAAACTGCCTAGGCACCCACATTGGGGTGTTTCCCCAACCTTGGGGTATAGAACAGTCCTGGGCCCAGCAAGGGCTAAGTCTTCACTCAGCAACCAAGTGATGCGACTGGCCCAACACAAGACACAGGAGGGGAAGCAAGGAAGCATGGAGAAGGCCATGCTCACGGGTTTAGGTTAGCATAAGGACTTAAGACTCAGTGGGGCTCGGGGCGCTTGGGTGGCTCAGTCGGTTGAGTCTCCGACTTCAGCTCAGGTCATGATCTCACCGTCCATGAGTTTGAGCCCCATGTCAGGCTCTGTGCTGACAGCTCAGAGCGTGGAGCCTGCTTCGGATTCTGTGTCTCCCTCTCTCTCTGCAGCTACCCTGCTCTCTCTCTCTCCTCTCTCTCTTTCTCTCTCAAAAATAAACATTAAAAGATTAAAAAAGAGAATCAGTGGGGTTCATGGGCATTCATCATCTGAGCCAAAGCTCACATTGCATAGTCAGAGAACTGAGTTCAGAGAAGTAGGAGCTATGCCCAAGGTCATACAGCACAAGGCTGGAGCTCTAACTCCCTTGTCAATCTAATGTTTTTCCTGTTCCACCACACTGAGAATGTTCCTTTTCCACCATCATTACTAATCTGAGTCTCTCTTTCACGGATTCGTTCACCTCATCAACTACCACCTCCTAAGCCCCTGCTGAGTGCCAGACACTGTGCTAGGTACTGGGATACAGGAAGCAGTCATGTGGAAAGGTCTAGGAGCATGAAGAGAGCCATTCACTGAGGTTAGTACAAGGTACATGAGTGCACAGGAAAAGGGAGGGGCAGGGGCAGAGACCATAACTCAGAAGGGATAAGCCATCATGTGGATTGCATTAGATAGGGTCGGAAAACCCCAGTAACAATAGCATAAACAAGGCACTCTCTCTCCTGTAAAATTCCTTGGCTAGTGTGGTGATTTTGATCTGTAAAGATCTTGGGGGCTCAGCCTCCTTGCACTCACTGCATCACTATCCCTAGAGAAATGTCCTGGTCCTCATAGGCCATGATGGTGACTAGAGCTCCAGCCACCACATCTGCACTCCAGGCAGCAGGACAGAAGGGCAAAGAAGAAGGAGGCCAACATATGTTCACAAAAATGCTTGTTACAAGAATGTTCACTGTTAAGAACAAGGAAGGGTTGAGATTTTACCCAATTAGAAAGCTATCAAGTGAGCCTGCCACTGTTTTATGCAGGCTGGCAGGAGATGCAAGAACACTGGGTCAGAGACAAAAGATTTTATTACTCCCTGCAGAACAAGCAGCATGAGCATCAGCATATTTACATCAGCTCCTTTTGTCCCCAGGTCGCAGGGGGACAATGTGGATAAGCACATGCATGTGAGATGCATTTCAGGAAGGGAACCCTGAGCTTAGGGAACCCAGATCTTTTATTACGGGCAGTAAGCCCACACCCGCCCTTTGCTAGACACTTCACCTTTCAAGACCATCCTCAGTAAATATACTTGAAAAGATAGTCCCAAACAGAGAGCAGTCGGAGCCTCATTCTCAAGAGGTGGGAAATGTGAACAACCCATGGGGAAATTGTCTGCCAATACATGGCATTTATTTATGATAGCCCCAAACTGGAAACAGCCCAGGGTCAACCAACAGGGAAATGGATATATTCACAGAGTAGACCACTGCTCACCAATAAAAAGAAACTATTGATAGTTGCAATAGCAAGGATGATCCTCAAAAACATGCTCACCCAAACACATCAGACACAAAAGAGTACATACCGTATGACCCATTTAAATGAAACTCTACAACAGAAAAAGCTAAGCGACAAATATCAGAACGATCACTGCCTACCAACGGGGAGAGGGTCAAGGATTGCACTTAACGTTTGTTCATTTCGTTATATGTGAATTGCACATCAATGTATCATAAACCAATACACACTTAGGTATCTGGAGGGAAGGATACTACTGTCTACAATTTACTCTGGACATGACTCAAAAATAGGATTTTAATGGTTAAATAGAAGGGTGGATGGATCACACAGAATGTAGGAGGTGGGTATGCAGGTGTTCACAGAATAACTCTTCCAATTTTCCTGTACACTTGATCATTTTCATGATACAATGTTGGGAAAAAACATAAGTGGCAGAGGTCACATACCCGCTGTCCTTTAAGAAGCTTCGCAGAAGCTGCCACATGACACGTCTGCTTTTATCCTATTGGCCTGAACTTAGTTACATGGTCATATCCAGCTGCAAGGGAAGTTGGGAAGTGTAGTCTTTGTTCCAAGTACCCTTGGATCTGGGTAACACCCCTAATGGTAAGATAAAAGGAGAGAATGGATATTAGAGGTCAACCAGCAGCCCATACAGTGCCTTTGTGTGAATTAGGAAAAGACAACCCTTCCTCTAGGCACAAGGGCCCCGTGCCTGTGCAGCTTGGCAAGCAGAGGGTGGACTAGCTTCACCCTCACTTGTCCCGAGGCCAGATGTCCTTGAGCAGGCATGACCTGTGCAGCACACACTTAAGCAGGCAGCATAAAGTCTGGCACCTTTATTAAAAGAAAAGGAAAAAAAAAAAAAGGCTGACTACTTAACTAAATGGGTTTAAAATGATCGCGGAAACCCCTTGAGAATAAAAATGGATCTGTTTCTGTGTCGGTTTGATTTCCAACAAGAGAGCTATATTTGAATATCGGGAGGACAGTTTGCTGGTTTTCATGGTCCATGCCTTTGCCTCTGGACCTTTACACACGCGACACGAGCCCACAGACATTTGGAGAAATGATTTATTTTGTTTTATTTTAAATTTTTTAATGTTTATTTATTTTTGAGAGAGAGAGAGAGCGAGCACATGAGTGGGGGAGAGGCAGAGAGGGAGGGAGACAGAATCGGAAGCAGGCCCCAGGCTCCGAGCTGTCAGCACAGAGCCCGATGCGGGGCTCGAACCCACGACCGTGAGATCATGACCTGAGCCGAAGTTGGATGCTCAACCGACTGAGCCACCCAGGAGCCCTGAGAAATGATTTATTTTCGAAAGGCCACTATTTTGTCCTCCTGAGTTTGTCCAGTGGTGAGCTGCTTGTTTTGTGACGAAGCAGTTTCAATGTGGAGGCTGCCACCATGGAAGAAAGAGCTCACCCCAAAGTCTCTCGAAGGGCAAGCAGACACCTCAGATACGTGGCATGTCACCCCGCAAGAAAACGCGCCTTAACAGAGCAAGGAACCTGCCGCTCTATGTGGGCTTCCGGTAGTTCATCAGAGTGGCAAATCCCAGGTCAGATCCCCGGGGGCCAACAGCATTGCAGGGAATCAATCCTTATGGCAGAGGCTGAAAGAGCCGAGCTTTATATTTTTTGATGTTTCCGGAACATGTTTGGAGGCAAAAGATGAGATTTTCAAAATGGAAACGTTTGATGAGTGTTGCATAATCCCGGGCAGACCCAAAGCGGTGATGTCGTCAAATAGCTCTCCCTATTGTGTGAGTATGATTCATGTCTGGGCTACACATGGAATCAAAGCTGTCTGGGATTTCTGTGGAAGGCATGGGGTAACCCTATGCTTGTCTTGCGTGAGGCCAGAGAGGCCAAGGTTACGCTGCCCCTTGCCAACGAGCAGAGCAGGAGGCTCTGAAACATGGAGTATGTGTATATGGGGCGTAGTGGAATTGAGCAGCACGTGTAGCCTGAGAACCCTCCTTCTTTCCCGCCTTTGAGACCCGCTGCCCTAGAGGGAGGGACGGGCACACAGGGCCCTTGGAGAGTTCCCTTCCTCAGCGGAAGGTCCTCTCATTCACCAAACTGCCGAGGTTGGAAACTTAAGCATCATCCTTCACTCCTGTCTTTCTGGGTCAATCCAGCATCTGACACTTCTCCCATGGGATCAGATAGATGGATCAGACGCATCTACTGCCATGGTGATGGCCATGGTCCCCTACCTGGGCTCCCCACACAATCAGAGTAATTGTTGAGAAAACCCAACATCAGGGGTCACTCGTCTGCTCAAAATGCTCTGCAGGCTTAATAACTCCGCAGAGCCAACTTTAAACTTTGAACCCTGACCTGTGAGGCCCTTCTCCATCCTGGCTGCTTTTAGAATCACCTGGGAGCCCTACTACTCCTGATGCCCAGGCTGTCCGCCAGCCTCAGTGACTCCGGGGTGCAGCCAAGTCTGGAGCCAGCAAGCACCTGCGCCCCGGCCCCTCTGCCACTCTGTGTCTTCCATTTTCCCTTTGCTCCCACACACCAGCCTTCCCCACCTCTTTACGCTCTGCCCCAAGGCCATTGCCTCTGCCTGGACAGCTCCCTCACTTCCTTCACTCAGGTCTCTGCGCAAACACTACCCCCTCACAGGGGCCAGCCCATCACCTTTTTCATCCTGATCCTTTTCCCAAAAGGTGCTCTCACCACAGAGGGCTGAGCGGCTCCTGTTTTGTTCCAGAGCCGGAAGTCTAGCAGGGTGCAGGCACTTGGTAGACACTTAAATTCGGTTTCTTCAGGGCAGGAAGAATGAGTGAGGATTGTCACTCTACCCAGACTAACAGAATTTGCCATGGAGGCAATTTTCCCTAGTAGAAGGGAGCTGTCAAATTAAAAATATATATATATTTTTATGTTTATTTATTTTGAGAGAGAGAAAGAGAGCAAGCAGGGGAGGGGCAGAGAGAGACAGAGAGAGAGAGAGAGAGAGAGAGAGAGAGAGAATCCCAAGCAGGCTCCACACTATCAGAGTGGAGTCCGATGCGGGGCTCAAACTCATCAACCGAGAGCTCATGACCTGAGCCAAAACTAAGAGTCAGAGGGTTCTGCTTCCCCGCTTAACGGGCTGAGCCACCCAGGCGCCCAGGAGCTGTCTAATTAAATAACAAAGCGCTAGGACCTAAACCGAAGTGGCTAAGTGCTTGGTCAGGACCGTATCTGCTTCCCTGTGGAAAAGTCTTCATCTCGCTGCCTCAGTTTCTTTAGCTGTACAGTGAGAATAATTGGACTTCCTTCTTAGAGTGATTTTGAAGAGTAAATGCAGCAATAGAAATGAAACTTTGGGCCCCATTCAAGGCTCAATAGCATAATTACGGGCCAGGAGCTTGTAAACTCCAAGCCGAAGCGCTTAAAGAGTTAACTATTCTCCGATTACCTGATTTAGGTTAACAGTGAACTCTTAATATTACCAACTAGGATGGCGGCCAGAGTGGCGCGGTGCGTGGCCCGAAGGTGCACAGCCACCGGGATCCAGGGCCCGGCCTACCCCAGCCCCTCCCCCCCCCCCCCCCCCCCCCCCGCCACCCCCGCGCGGGTCCGCCTCGGGTCAAAGCGACGGGCGCCGGCGACCCCGCCCGAGGGCGGCCGAGGGCAAGACCAGGCCCGCGGGGCGGCTTTGTGCGCGGCCTGATTTCCATTTCCCCAGATAAACACGCGGCGGGGGCCGCGACCTCGCTGCATAGCAAATGCCTCGGCTCCCCGCCCCGCGTGGGGCCCGCGAATGAGCTGATTTACTCCTATTTTGCATATTAATTGATCTAAACGCCACCCGTTCTGGGAACAATTAAAGAGGCCCTCTGGCGCCCGGGGCCGCAGCGGCGGCGAAGTGGCGGGCGCCCCCTCGGGGCCGCGGGGGGCGCGGGGGCCGGGGAGGGGGCGCAGGAGCCGCGGGGCAGCGGACCAGGCGGGGGAGCGGGCGGGGCAGGAGGTCCTTGGCGGGGGTGGGGGAGCTCGAGACGAGGGGGTACGGGGGGCGGCGGGATGGGGCGCGGGGGCCGTGGGCCCGCACCGACGCACAGAGTGGCCTTCGTGAGGGCGCCGGGAAGTTCGAGAAAGCTCCCTTGCGCGTCCTACTCTCCCACCGTGCCGTAAAGACGCCCCGAGGCTGCCCAGAGCCAGGTGGAAGGACCCGGCGCGGCACCTGCGCCTTCACAGACGTAGGGCCTTTATGCTTACCCCTGCCAATGCGTTATCCTTAAGACCCTCGCTTTTCCAATGGGATTGGCCGACTCAGGGGCTAACAGGTGGAATCTGCCTCCTGCCTGGGTGACTGGCCCATGCTCTTTTTCCTGGATGTGCTGCAGCCCAGGCAGGGGCTCAGCAGCCCCACCATTACTTTTTCCAGACCTTTCCACACCCCTTGGTCTGAGCCATTGAGCTGGGACTTATAGTGCTGACATGCCACCCTGCTGCTCTGCGCCATCGGACGTCTCCAGGCCGGTAGTGGAAGGGAGCTCAGAGGAAGTAGGCAAGCCTCAGAACTCATGTTCCTTAGAACACGTACCTTCCCCAGTGCTGCTCACCCCTCTGCTGGGGTGGAAACCGAGTAGTCCCCCTTGACTCTCTTTCCTGACACGATGGCTCTCACCTCATCCCTACCCACACATTCACAAAACACCCTGACGTCTCTCTAGTCCCACTTCCCCCGCCGTGCACCATCCGGACAGGTACCTGTAACTTTCTTGTTTGCTGCCACTGTGGCGCTACGGTCTCCTTCCCACATGGGTGTTAGGGGCAGCCTTTCGAGAGGTAAATCAGACCGAGTTACTGCGCCTCTCCCATCCCCTACCCGCAGTCCTTGGAAGCCTTCCCTTTGCTCTCAGAAATCGACATGCCTTTTCATTCCCCTGTGGGAATCAGCCTCCTTACTGTCCCCCAGCCTCTACAAGCATATTCCAAACCTCTTTTGAGAGAGAATATTTATATAGAGATTCATCTGACAGCTAAAGAGCCAGGGGAATGTTGTCTCAGGCAGAGGAAATAGTAAGTGTGGGGCCCTGAGGCAAAGAAGGCCTTGGCCACTTCAGGGATGGCCCAAGGCCTCTATGGCTCCGGGTGCAAGCCAGCACAATGAGATGGGCACAGGCCAGATCTCTCGGGTAAAGAGTTGGAATTTTCAGCAGGAGTGTGGCCTGGTCTGGTTTACACGTTCATGAGCATTTGCCCACTTAAGTGAGAAGCTTCGGGTACTTTCTTGGTTCCTCCTCCAATAGTTCCTGCCGTATCTGTCTCTCTCTCTTTCTTACACACACACACACACACACACACACACACACACACAGCTACACCTCTAATTTGTCCCCAAGTCCTGTGGATTCAAGCCCCAAATTCCTTCTGGGCAAGCCTCTCCTGTCTGTTGCCCCTGCCATGACTTATTACCTGAGGGACCACAACAGCCTGGAAACTGCCCCTGCCACCATGCCCCACCCTCCTGCCCCCAGGCCACCTGTGGCAGCCTTTTGCCCTCACCCCCACCCCTGGGGTCCTGGCTCACCAGCCAGTACTCCCCTGCACTTGCTCTGGTCACTGGTACTATCGGAGCCCATGTGCCCCATCCTCAGAGCAAAGGACAGTGGCTCAGTTGACCGTTCCATGTAGGAATGAGGGCCCAGGGCTTCCAGACACTTAGGCATTTTACGGGAAGTCTGAAATCCAGATATTTTGGTGAAGTCTCCCAGTTGAAAAATAGTAGATCACAACTAAAAATGTTTTAACACTGGTAGAACCAAACAAATTATGGGTAGTAGGTCTCGTCCAGGCCTTCCCACTGGCAGCCACTGCTATGGCAGTGTTGGGACTGCTCCCTGTCACCTGGCGTTGAGCTAGAGGAGAAGTTTAATTGAGGATTGTTCCCAGATCGCCTGTTTTCTTCTGGTACTTCAAGGATTTCGTGATTTCATTTAAATCTTTGTTTGATTCATGTGGAATTTGTTTTGGTGTAACATGTGAAGTGAAGACCTAAATTCCTTTTACAGATGGGTAGCCAATTGTCTCTGTAATGTGGATAAATTCTGTTTTTAAAATGCCAACTTGATCACATAGTAACTTACTATATGTATTAGGTGACTTCCTATAATTACTGACTTACATGTCTATTCATGGACTTGTACCATAGTTTAATTATTTTAGCTGTGGAATAGATTTAAAATACATATAAATGTGGGGGCGCCTCGGTGGCTCAGCCGGTTGAGCGTCCGACTTCGGCTCAGGTCATGATCTTGAGGTTCGTGAGTTCGAGCCCCGCGTTGGGCTCTGTGCTGACAGCTTGGAGCCTGGAGCCTGCTTCGGATTCTGCATCTCCCTCTCTCTCTTCCCCTCCCCCTTTCATGCTCTGTCTCTCTCTGTCTCAAAAATAAACAGTAAAAAGGTTTTTTTTTTTTTATAAAAAAATACATATAAATGTCTGGTAGGGTTATCTCTGCTGTTTACATTTCTTTTTCAGATTTTTCCTGGATAATCACGCTTGTATATTTTTCCATATCAACTAAAAAAAATTTTTTTAATGTTTATTTATTTTTGAGAGAGACAGACAGACTATGAGTGGGGGAGGGGCAGAGAGAGGGAGACACAGAATCCGAAGCAGGCTCCAGGCTCTGAGCTGTCAGCACACAGCCTGACATGGAACTTGAACCCACAAATCATGAGATCATGACCTGAGCCAAAGTCCAATGCTGAACCAACGGAGCCACCCAGGCACCCCTCAACTTTAGAATCAACTTGTCTAGTTCCATGAGAAACCCTGTGGGTGTTTTTGCTGTGATTGCGTTGATGTGTCAATTACCTTATGGAGAACCAACGTCCTTATAATGTTGAATCTTTTTATCCAAGAATGTGGTATAAATTCACATGTGTGCCCTTCGGGAGCATTCAAAAAGTGTCCTTCACGTAGATTTTGCACGTTTTTAAAAAAGCTCTCATCTCTAGGCTGCTTTTGCAAATTGAGTCTGTTAATCTGCTTTAGGACGGGTTGTTGTCTTTCTATTTGAAGGCTATTGATAAGAGAATATGAATTTACTCAATTGCTACTTTGCTCACATTATTTGTTCATTGTTGATATTTTTTCAGTTGATTCTTATGGGTTTTCCAGGCAAATGGTCAAATCACCTCTCCAATTTCATACCTCTTTCCTGTTCTATTCACTGGTCTCCAGAAGGGTGGTAACCATATGGCAGTATTTCTAATTATCTCCCCTTGGCTTCAGGTTAAAATATAAAAGTGTCAACTTATTATCCATCGAGTCTAACTTCTTAAAAGCTTTTTTAAAAATTAAAATAAATATTGAATTTTATGAAAGAAATTTTTAGATCATCACATAATGATGATCAAGAACCAGAATGACACTAGACTTGTTATCTTCAACCCAGAACACCACATGCCAATAGAGAACTTCAGAATTCTGGGAGAAGATTATTTCCAACCCAGATTTATGCATCCAGCCAAACTGTCAATCAATTATCCAAAAACTGAACTTCCATATGCAGTTTCCAAGGAAGCTATTGGCAAACGTATTACAACAAAATGACGGGAGAAAACCAAGAAAGAAGATGGCTTAAGAGCTAAGAAACAAGGAACCACACAGGAGGTGAAGGGAATTTCCAGGATAATGATGATATGTCAGGACTACTACACTGCCAGAAGAGCTACTGGTCCAGGTAGGAACAGGAGGACAGAGAGCTTCAATAGAAAAGTAGAATTGATAGGTTACCAAATGTGTTTGCATGTATTGCTAGAAATTTAGACATGTTTGTGGGAAGAATTAGTGATGTTACTAATTTAATGATGTTAGTGATGTTACGAATGAAAACTGAGGTAATTACTAACTCCAGGGAAAACAAAAAACCTGTAGAAGGCAGCAACTTAACCATTATATAGTATGTTGTTTAGCTGTGATAACATATATGTAGATATGACTGTAAAAACTGAGTATTGGTTTAGCAACTGTGATAGAACTATCTAGAAAGGAAAAATAGGGTGTGTGTGTGTGTGTGTGTGTGTGTATGTAATGTCTGTTGGAGCATAGGCAGTCTTCCACAGGAGGAAGCCAATAAGTAATATCTTTAAAAATAAAGGTCAGGGTGCCTGGGGGGCTCAGTTGGTCAAGCATCTGACTCTTGATTTCGGCTCAGGTCATGATCTCACGGTTCATGGGTTCAAGCCCCGCACTGGGCTCTGTGCCGCCAGTGAAGAGCCTGCTTGGGATTCTCCCTCTCCCTCTGTTCCTCCCCCGTGTGCACTCTCTCTCAAAAAATAAATAAATAAACTTTAATAAAAGGGTCAAGAATGATATTTAGAAATATGAAAGTAAATGTCAGAAGGAATACCTAAAATGCTGAAAGTAGTTGCCTCAGAGGAGGGGGCTAGTTGGTGAGTGAAGGGGCAAGACTGCTGCTTCTGATTATCAGCTGCATGGTACCATTTGACTTTTAAAATTTTCTGTGTAAATATTTTGATAAAAATAGGAATTTAACTTTCAAACGTTCATGTGTGTATTACCTACGGGCGCCTTTGGTACCACCTCTGCTCTCAGTAAAATAAGCTGTCCAAAATTTGGGCAGGCCAAGATGCCAGTCCCAGCTCTGCAGATTGCTAGCTGTGTGACCCTGGGCGAATAGCTCAGTCTCTCTGAGCCTCCATTTTTTTTCTTCTAGAAAGTTGAGATCATTTAGTACCTATATCATACAGTTACTGAGAGGATAAAATGAGGCCATTTCTGGGCCTGGCATACAGAATCATCCAATAAAAAGTGCCTGCTTTTGTGGTTATTGTTTAAGTGTTACGTCCTCAATTCTTAAATGATTAACAGTGGGCAGCTTGCATAACTTCTCCGAGCCTCATCTTCAAAATGGGAATAAAATACAAGCCTCTGAAGAGGTAAATAGGATAATGAGGGTGGACTACCTGGCACCTTATCTCTCTAAGCCTCAGATTTACCCTTTTTAAAAAAATGTTTAATTATGTTTATTTATTTTGAGAGAGAGACAGAGTACGAGTGGGTGAGGGACAGAGAGAGAAGGAAACAGAATCCGAAGCAGGCTCCAGGCTCTGAGCTATCAGCCCAGAGCAGGATACGGGGCTCAAGCCCAGGAGTGTGAGATCATGACCTGAGCCGAAGTTGGACACTCAATCGACTAAGCCACCCAGGCGCCCCCAGATTTACCCTTTTTAAAATGGGAAAATCCTTTTAGGATTTTGTAAGAAAGAAAGGAAATGACCCTAGCTACAGTTTATTTAAAAAGCTAGCTAAACTTAAGAGGAGCAACTTCTGTAAATCATAAAAACGAGTACACCTCAGACTTCTACAGCGCTGTGTGTCCATTGTATTTCAATAAAGCTAAAAGAGAAAAATCACAAAAGTAATAGACGCGGACTTTACCAAGTTTGGAAAACTTACAAAAGTTTAAAAGCAAACGTCACCAGTAACTGCAATGTTTCCTGATGATATTTTTTGCATCTATTCATATTATCACATTGTTCAACACAGGATAGATCATGCTGCAGGAAAACCCATACAAAAACCTCAGCGGTTTAACAGTATTAAAGTTTATTTCTGCTCCTACCCAGAGCACAGTGGTCCGGGTGACTTGTGGGGGTGCTGTCCCCGGTGTGGTGGCCCCTGGGATCTCCCGGGCCTTCCACATCAACCATGCTGTCCCCCGGCTGCGGAACCAGCAGGAGCGCGTGTGCGGAATGGAACACCAGCAAATCAACACTGCAATTTCACCCGGAAGTGACGAATTACTTCCCTCACATTTCATTGGCCAAAGCAAGTCACATGGCCATGCTCGCTCCCAAGGGTGCGGAAATGAAATGCTTCAGCAGTGCCTGGAAACGGATGCGGGTCGGATGCGGGTGAACCACGGTGATGTCTGCCCCACACATTACAAAACTGAGATCACATGGTGCATAGGTTGTGTCCGCTGCTTTTGTCTCCTACCGTCACATCGTGAACTCCTCCTTGAAAACGTAGTAAACGTGCAGACTTAATAAAACATTAAGTGGTGTGGTGACACAATTTCCCTTACCCTTTTTCTCCCCGTCCACCTCTTGTGATTTGCGGAACCATGTGTAGGTGGCCGGGGTCCAGACCCCGGATCTTTGCAGCCACCGCTCTGAAATGATCCCCCCCTTCTGCTCCTGGCCGACGCAGGACAGGCGGGTCCTGGCATTCCTTCTTGGGAAAGCTGGTGCAGTTCCGTGGTGTCGTTCCCTCCAGAAGTAACACGTTTGGAGGTGAGGCCAAGAGAACTTGCTGAACAACTGCCGGATTAACAACTCCACATGTGGGGTGCGGCTGCGCGCGGCTCCGCTGGGGCCTCCTTGCGCAGACAGTCAGCCGGTGGTGTGAACGCGCGGTGTTAAAAGTGACACCAGAGTGGTGGAGGCGTCACCGTCAGCTGTTGCAAGAGATGACACCCGGGGCCTGCAGGGGTGGGTGAGAGCGCAGGAGCGGCAGCCCCTCCTCGCTTGGGTCCCAGGATCCCGGGGCCGGTGGGAAGGGGTCCAGGAGGAAGAGAGCTTGGCGGGCCCACTGCAGGGGAGAGTCGTTATCCCAGGCATGCAGGGTGCGGGGGAAGCGGCAGCTGTGGGGATGGCGAGGAGCGTTGTGGAGGTCAAGGGGCTGACAGCAGGAAGGGAACGGTCCCTGGACTCACGAGGTCCCACTCTGCAGACGGCTGCTCAGTCCCCTTTGTTCCAACAACCTTTCGCTGGGTGCCCTTTCTGGTCATGCAGAGAACAGTTGTGATTTTCACAACAGAGGTGATAAACAAGGTCGAAGAATTACAATCCGGTCGTGAAAATGTCACGGGCACACTTCAAACATTTAAAGAGGAACGCAAACTGCACTCTTCTCTGGTGTTGGGCGGTGAGGGCGATGGCCAGGGTCATGTCGACGAGGGCACAGAAATGTTCCGAAGGACTCCTTCCTGCTCAGGTACTACCCTCGCTGGAAGCCCCAGAGAAGTGCAGAGGGAAAAGCAAACAGGGAGCAGAGAAGGGGAGCCGCGGGAAGGAGGGGGAGTATTTAATTCCCCAGCAGTGTGTGAATAGGGTAAGGCAGTCGCATCGATCCATTTTGCAGGTGGGGAAACTGAGACTTAGAGGGTTAATCAGTCTCCTCTGGGGGCAGAGCTGAAACTGGAGCTAAGATCATCCAGCTTGGGGGCGCCTGGGTGGCTCAGTCGGTTAAGCGTGGGACTTCATCTCAGGTCATGATCTCGCTATTGGTGAGTTCGAGCCCCACATCCGGCTCTGTGCTGACAGCTCAGAGCCTGGAGCCTGCTTCGGATTCTGTGTCTGCCTCTCTCTGCCCTCCCCTGCTCACATTCTGTCTCTCAAAAATTAATAAACGTTAAAAAATTAAAAAAAAAAAAAAAGATCATCCGGCCAGATGCATTCTGCAGGAAGACCTGTATGCATCTTCTTTCACAGGCTGTGGGTGTAGATGTGAGATCTGACCCGTGTCGTGTCCAGCTTCGGCTGGGGGCTCCACCAAGGTTCAAGGGAAAGTAAAACTCAAGAACATTCACTCCCTTGGGTGTGAAATAAAACGACCCGCCTCTGGCTTTACGGTTTACAAAACACTCTCCTGTTTATTTTCTCATTTTCTCCTCACAACCACCCGGTGACAAACACATTTTGTGCCATTTTGCAATTTAGGAAACTGAGGCTCCGAGGAAGAACATACTGCGTTCACAGAGCTCTTATCCATAGGTTGGAGCCCCGGTAGGCTGACCCCGTTCCAGGTACTTTTTTCTCTCACCAGTTGCTCAGGACAACCCAGATATTAGCTAACCAGCTTGCCCTGTCCCACTTCTTGTTGCGAAGTGACCTGCCCCCACGTCCCCCCCCCCCCCACCTCCAGCCCAGCCTGCAGCTGATTGGACCAGGAGTAGGGTTAGAGGGAGCCAACCATTGGCGGGCCAGCAGCCAATCAGATGCCTCTGTAGATCCCAGGGAGGCCCAGGGAGCTGGGGGACTGAGGCCTACGTTGGAGGACGTTAGCTTGAAGTCTGCATGTACCTGTTTCTGAGATCATCAAAGCCGCTCTCATTTCTCCCTCACCGCCCCTTCCACACCCCTCCACACCTGCCTTGGAATCTGTGATCCCTGGTGCACTAAATGACCTTTCCCGATCTCTACCCCAGTTTAGTCCATTTCCCTGCGCCCCAGAAGTCCTGGCGCCCAAAGCACCAGGGAAAACCATCCTGCAGAATCCGGGAAGACTGAGTTCAGCTGCTCCCGCCCCAGCAAGGCATTTTCTTCCCTTTGGGACGACACCTTTCTGGGGGACAGGGGGATGGTGCATGCCTACTGCACCCACTCTCTGGAGTTGCAAGGGCAGGACCACTGGGCCCCATCCCAGTGTGTGGAGGGCTGGCATTTCCACCACACTTGTGCTGCCTGCCCATCACCTGGCCTCGCAGCCACCTCGTGCTTGTATTCTCGCTTGTACTCAACAAGCCCAGCCTTGAACTACTCTTTTGGACAAGTCTCACAAACTTCCTTCCCAGTTATGCCTTTAAGAAATATGTGTGGAGGGTCTGTTGTGTGTCAGGCACACTTTCCCGAGCACACATTTTAGGTTCACTCTCACTTTCTGAGTCCGGGATGTGTTTTCCTGTTAGCCTTGCTGCTTGGGCACGAGCTGGGGCTTCTCAGGCCAGAAATTTCACTTCCTTCTTGACCTGAGCTTTGGACCCTCCTCTGGCTTTGCTGTCCTTGCGGCTCTGGCTTAAAAGCCACGATCTCCATCTAATTCCTGTAAAGCTGGGTTTTGCTCTTTCTTTCTGCTGAGCTTTGAGTATGTCCCCGCCTTGCAAGCATAACCCCGACCGACTGCTGCGAGATTGGGTCCGAGAATATACGTTATTCAGGAGAGTGAGTTAGCTAACGTGGGCCTGGCTTCGAGATGTCACTTGGGAGAGCGGTGTCCTAGGGCCCTGAGGCCATTTTCACAGCCTACAGATATTGTAGTCTCCCGAAGGTGGGATCCTCACCACCTTCCCACCCTTACCGTCTCCCTCCTTCCCCTCACCACCAAACAACCCTGAGAGTGTGGTCTCCAAGGGCAACTCCATCATCACCCCACTCCAGCAGCAGCCCAGCCCGGCCCCGCTGTGTCTGCTTCCCAATGAACTGTCTCAACCACTCTTCAGGGACAGGCACCCTCTCATGGCCCTCCCCTTCCCCACAGTGGCCCCTCCCCCCCTTCCCCTGAGTTCTGCTTTCTCTCTCTCGGCCTCTATGTCACTCCCAGAGCCTTCCCCACCCCTCCCAAGTCTGAATCTTCCCTGGCAGTGCATCATGACCCCAGTTTACAGATGAGAAAACTGAGGCTCAGAGAATATTAGGTGCCTGCAGTCAGGCGGCTGGGAAGTGATGGACCCGACTTGCATCGAAACTGGCTGGAGGCCCACCCCAGGCATTTGCCCCTGGCGCAGCCAGATGAACTCACCCGGTCTGACCATTCCCGGAAATCACGTGGGCCCTGGCTTCCACCCCACCGGGAGGCCAACACCTACCTCCCTGCAGTCTTTTCCTCCCACTGGGGCGCACATCTTGAAGATGTTTCTCGATCAGTTTAAACGAAGATGTCATTTTTCTCCTCTACATTTCTGTCACGATGAAGAAGGCTGCACATCTCATTTCTTCAGAAGCCATTTGCGGTTCCTTTCTGCAAAGGCCTGTTGTTGGTCCGTTTTCCCTTGGGTGGTTGATTTTTCTCTCACTGCAGGAGCGTTTAAGGAAACTCACCCTTTGCCATGTGTGTTGGCAAATTTTTTTTTTTTTTTTTTTTTTTTTGGAGTGGGATTTCAATATACTCTGCAGTTGAATTTTCAATATTTGTTTTTTGAGTTGACATTTACTGTCAATCAACTAGGCCTCCTTCTGCAGTATTCTTTTGGGCTTTTAGCATGTGGAGGTTCCCCTTCCCCTGCCCTCAGCCCCATAGGCGGATGGATATTGTCCACACTGGGGTTTGCCAACCTTCCTGTGAAAGTTACCTCCAGCTTCCTCAAAACCGGGGTGTACCGTACATGTGCGCCGCTCCTCCTGAGAGTGCCCTGGTAGGGTGCAGGAAGGGGAGAGCAGGTGGCCCATCAGGGTCCATCTGTCCATCGAGGCAGAACAGCAGGAAGCCTTAGGAATTCCACTGGCGGCAAAGGACTCTTCAGCTGGGTGGGTGAATGAAGGCTGGGGGAGGGGAGTAGATGGAATTTGGCGGGGGTGGGGGGTGAGGGGGTGGGTGGGGGGTGGGGGTTGTCTGGAGCAGGAGCCAGCCATGCCAGGAGGAGAGGGGAGGGCATTCCCGACAAGGGCAATGCTAAGAACAAAAGCGTGCAAGAGGATGGCCTATTTGGAGGACGGTCTGCCTTGACCCGGGAGGACAGGTTCCTATGAGGGATGAGAGGGCGGAGGGTAGGCTGGGGACACCAGGGTCCCTGGCCCGGCATCAGGAGGAATAATGGTGCTTAGAGCAGCAGGAGCAGCTATGCTCCCTCCCATGGCGCGCGCGCGCGCGTGTGTGTGTGTGTGTGTGCGCGCGCGCGCGCGCGCGCGTGCAGGTTCCAGGGTCCCTGGGGTCCAGGCGGCAGGGAAGGGCGGGGGCGGGTCCCTGGCGCGGTCTGGTGATGCCCTAATTAAGCTGCGGGGACATTTCCCAGCCCAACTGTCACCAGCGCTGTGCAAGCCAGGAATGCATATTCCCAAAGCGCCAACAGAAGGAAGTTCTTCATAAGAACGGAGCCCGAGGGCGTGAAGGGAAAACAAGCCCTGTTCACACGCAGGCAGCGCATCCGCTCGGCACAGGCCCGAGGAGGCGGAAGCGCCCGCTGCACCGTCGGGTCGCCCAGCGCCCCGCGGCCGCAGATGCTGAGCCGCCTCGGGCTGGAGGCTCTTTTCCTGCCCGGCCCCGCGGCCCTCTCGGGACCCGGGCGCAAGCCACCCCCTCCGAGGCCTCAGGGCGGGGACCCGCTGTGGCAGACATACCCCTGGGCCTCCCCCCATGCTGGGGCATCCTTGCTCTTCGCGGGGTCCGCCGCCCCTGGTCCCCCAAACGCCCTGTCCCGGTGTCCCTATGAGCATGTGACCTCGAGCAAATCCCTCCCCCTCTCAGTGCTTCTGTGCTTCCATCTCTGAAAAAGAGGGTTAATAACAAACATTCCTGAAGGTGATGCTTGTATATTACTGGCTATCCGGGGGACTCAGTACATGAGAGATTTGAGGTGTAGAGAGTTGAAACGATGTCTTAAAAGGAATTTCTCCTTGTCTTGCCTCAGAATTTGTCTTCTGTTCCTCCCTCCACAGGCTGCAGAGGCTGCAGGAGGGGTCCCCAATAAGGGGGCTGCATATGGCATGCTCTGCCCACCCCCCCTCCAGAGTTGCCTTCACCCACAAAACCATCAGCATCCTTGGCTTCAGCTTTTGGGCACCTGTGCCCCAGCCAGGTCCAGATGTGGTGGTTCCGGGACCAGCCACGTTGTTTTACCCACCTACCCTCCCAGCTCCAGGGGCTTTAGTGAAGGGGGTGAGGGCGAGTTCTTGGGAGGCCAGGTTGTTTGGAGCTGATCTTAACTTGATGGCCCAGTGGCACCTGGCCCCTTGCAGGCTTACGTTGTCATTCATGCTGCCCCCAACCTGCCACCTCTAGCTCACTTCTCTCTGAGCTCCTGGAGCAGATACCAAGCCTCCTTCATTCTGCTTCTCCAGCACCCACCATAAGTGCCCGGCACACAGTCCGTGCCCAGTGAATTGAACTGGCAGTGCAAGTGGCAGCCTGGATGGGACGGGGGAGAAGCACCCAGAAGAACCTCTTCGCACAAATAACCAACATCCGTACAGCCTGAAGTTCTAACATTGGTCAGTTCTTTGGCCAGGACTGGCTACATCATTTGCAGAACCCACTGCAGATGACAATGTGGGCCCTTTGTTAAAAAGTTAAGAGTTTCAAGATGGCCACAACAAAGCATTAAACGAAGCACAGAAACCTTCTAAGCGCAGGGCCCCGGCTAGTGCGTAGGTCCCACACCCTCCTCTGGGTCTTGGAGGTTAGATGCCTTGAGTGTCTCCTATTAAAATATTCCCACCGCCCCACCCCAGCCCCCTTTCTGGGGCAATGCCTGTAATGTGGTCACGCTCAGCCGAAGTACAACATTTCCCTTGTAAGGAAAGAGCTTCTGAAAAACCTCAAATCAGTGGGCGAGGATGTGGCCATTCTTCCAGACAGGCTGATGAAACTCTGATTAAAAACAAAAACAAGACCCTAAGGAGATTCTCTTTCAGGGTGACTCACGAGCTTGGTCAGGCCCCTGCCCTGCCCATTGTCCTGCTAATCAGGCCTTTCTTCTGTTCTGCGGTTATTTATTGAGCACTCAATGTGTGCAGGCACTGCTCTAGGCCTGAGGGGGGTAGCAGTGGCCAGGTCCACGAAACTCCTGCTCTCCCAGAGCTACCATTGTAGTGGAGAAAACAGACCATAAATATAAATAGTGGCACAGATGTACACAAACGCACACTATACTACAGTGCTGAGGGCTATCTGGTAAAACAACAACAAAGGTCAGGTTAAAATGGATAGAAAGTGGAGTGCGCGTAATGGTAGATAGAGGGGTGAGGGAAGTCCTCCCGGATGAGGTGCCTTTGAGCAGAGACCTGAATGAGGGGAAGGGCAAGCCACACCCAGGTCCGGGGGCAGGGTGTTCTGAATTTTGGCATAACAAGTGCAAAGGCCCTGAGGCAGGAATGTGACTGGCAAGAGCATGAAGGGGACAGATGTGGGTAGTGTGGGAAGAGATGAGATCAGAGAGGTCATGGGGACTCAGAACAGGCAGGGGCTTGTAGGCTCCAGGAGGAATTTGGATCTGATACCAACTGGCCGGAGGGCAAGAACTCATTAAGTGTAATTGACAGCAGGCTGTCATTTCCCTTTTCAGAGGTGACTCCCAAACTTAACCTGGTGTACTGAGCTTCTGTATTTCAGCAGCCTCTCAGGAGCTACGGCAAGATGCAGGGAACACAGGAACTGAGAGAGCAGTGGGTTCAGATCTCTATTCTGTGGGTACTGCTTTGGGACTTGGGTCCGAAGCTTAAACTCTTCGAATCGCAGACTCCTTTATCGCGCCCTCCAGCTTTGTGGGAGGGCTAAAGATGTAAAAGACACCTAGTAGGTAGCCTGGCTCACAGTAGGCCCTCATAGGTACTTGGTAAGAAGTACCAGAGTTTCGCGATTGGTTTTAATCCGGGCATCTCCAGAATTCCAATGTCTCCACCCTCTTGAGGAACAATCCTGTTTTGTTTTGTGCATTGTCTTCAAGTTTCCTTCCTGAGGGAGGAAAGGAAAGGAACTTAATGCGTGTTCAATACACCCCCTGCCTGGCACAGGGCACTCATATGGCCAGACCATCTCCTGGCAAGCCCAGGGCATGGGCACTATGATCCCATTTCATGGGCAAGGAAACTGAGACTCCGTGGGGCTGGCTCAGGATACAGTGACACAGCTAGTCAATGGTTAGCCTGGTGATGCTGGAGGCCAGCTCGCTACTCCTTCCAGTTTTCCTGGGAAGGAAACCCAGAGGCCAATGGCCCTGAATCCTGCTACATGCCTCGTTTTCCTTATCTGTAAAGTAGAAAGAGTAACAGTCCCTCCCTTGCAGGGTTATCGTGGGAAAGAAGTGAGAGCCAGTGTGAACAATGAGGACAGTCCCTGCCTGGCACATGGTCATTGCTCAAATTAAACAAACTATCATATTGTGGGAAAGCCATAGCCCAGTGTTCCCTTAGTAGTGCTTTCTGAATAAGACCCTCCAACCCTACCCTTCCCTAGGCTGCCCCAAAGGCAGGGAACCGGGGCAAAGTGTGGCTGCGGGGGCCCCCTTTGATAGGCATCAATGGCCACAGCAGTAAACTTCACCCCACATGCTCTCCTGCACTGCGCTCTTGCATTCCCCCACCAAGAGGTAGAGTTGGCTTCTCCTGCTCCCTGACTCTGCAGCCAGAAGTGACACCTCCTGGGAGTTCTGAGCCTCTGGCAGGAAAGACCACACAGCTTCCCCCTGCTTCTCTTGGGATGCTTCCTCTGGGGAAACCAGTTGCCCCAGAAGAAATCCAGGCACCTCTCACCCTGGAGGAGGCCCCTGAGCAGGTGTCCGACCTGCCAGGGTGCTAGTGAGGTCGTGTTGCACCCTCCAGACTGGCTTACCCATAGTCCATGCCCCAATTCCCCACCAGCGGCCTCCTTTAAGCCAGGAGGGGCTTACTGTCTCTGCAGCAATGAGCAGGGTAAGGGGTCAGCTGAGGTTGGCTGCTAGGTAGGCGCAGGAGATCCCTCGGCCTGCTCTGGGTGCTCTAACGCACTCACACAGGGTCTGACCTGAGGTGAGGGGAGGCTCCACTTGGGGTTGCTTTGGGGATCCCTCCGAGACAGCCCCCAGCTTGCTGCAACTGTGGGCGTCTCTTTTCAGCTCTGTGTTGGGTGATGTCTCGGTTGCTTGAAATCAGCCATGGTGTGGGTTTCCACATTGTACATGAGCGGGCAGTGAAGTCAGCCTTACCCCTGCCCCTGCCCAGAATTGGTTCGCCACTGGCATGGCCTCTTGCCTCAGGAAGCTCCCAGTCTCCTTGAGGGACACAGACCTGTGTGACCCTATCACCTGCACAGATCCCCAGGCCTCAGCGCTGGGGCTGGTGTGGACCAGGTTTACCAAGAACATGGTCCGTCCGTCTCTTGCTGCTCTGACCATTAATGTAAGTCCAGGATCCGTACTGCTTTTCACACATTCCCAGGTCAACAGCATAGCTCTCACTTCATAGTTGGGCCCACTGAGGCTTCTGAAGGTCAAAGGGCTTGCTGAAGTCTGTGCAGCTTGTTGGGGGGCAGAGACAACAGTCAATCTGAGGTCTACTGGGCTGAAGGAGCCTTGCAAATTCCATGTCCAGACCTCTCTGTGTCCGGGCCGCAGAAGCCCAGGGTAGGGAGGAAACTTGCCTGCAGACCTCTAACAACTTAGAGATGGCTCCAGGACCCCCGACCTGTAGCCAGGGGCTCCCTGCTTACCCTTTCATTGCCCCATGTGATCCCTTCAGTGGGCATGCCTACCTCCAACAGAGACCCTGGTTCCTAGAATGTAGCCTGCAAATCCCTTGCTGGTGGCTGGTTTGTACATGGGTTCAGATAAAGGCGTCACCCCCCACTCTGTCCCTGACCCCAGGGTCCCAGCTTTTGAGACCTGCCTCCCACGCTCGGCCTGCCTGGGAGTTTGCCACGGTGCTTCTGTACTTTGTATTCTGCTTATCTCCTCGCAGGGTCAATATTTGCTATTTAAATGAATATCATTTGACTGTGTTCGAGGCTTTGCATTTTGCCCCATATCTGGGGCCCTGGAAGGGAGAATCTGGGGTCACGGAGGCAGTCTGGCGCTCCCAGCAGCCACTGGGACCACGGAGTGGCCTAGGGCTTAGGACTCTCCCTACCGCTCTTCTTTTCACCGCTTCATCCATATTGATATTTAGACACACGCTCTTACTCATGGTCACATCTATTCATTAAAAACCATTCCTGATTGCCAGCCTCCTGCCAGGCACCTCTAGGCTGGAAAGCATAGAGGTGCATCAGCACAGCGTGTGGCAAACTCTTGCCACAACTCACTCCTCTGTCTCCGGGGCCCCTTGCAAGACGACAGCGCCCCGTGTCCACTGCAGTTAGATGTGGTCAGGTGGTGAATCTGGGCCGACAGAACGTCAGCCGAAGAGATGAACACCGCCTCCCAGGCCTGTCTCAAAGTCCTCTCCCACACTCCGTCTCTTCTCTGCCTTCCTGTTGGAATCAGAAGATCCACCCGAGTGCCCCAAGGCTGTGCCAGCCAAGATGGCAGCCAGGACATGGCTTGTGGCTATTTAGATTTAAATGGATGCAAATGAAGTACAATTACAAATTCAGTTTCTCAGTTGTACCAGCCACATTTCCAAGGCTCACTAGCCAAATGTGCACAGACATCTCAGAAGGCCCCGGTGGAGGGTGCTGGTCCAAGCCCCCAGGGTCCTGTGATCCTGGGAATGATCGTGCGCAAGGCTACCCACCAACGAGAGATAGCTACGTTGAACGATGGGCGCGAGTAATCAACTTTTACCGAGTTCAGATGAGCCGGGGGTGTTTGTTATTTATTTAACGAATATACATCTTTTGGCCTGGGGAGCTTTCCATCTAGTGGCAGAGGAGCAGACCATAAACATTCCTGTGCGGGGCAGGAGTACTGAAACAGAGAGGCAAGGAGGCTGCAGGGGCCTGGAGACAGGGAGGGAAGGTCAGCAAAGGGGGCGCGGGCAGAGGGAGAACGGAGAGGCATTTTGCCTCTCTTTCTCCCCCTTGCTTCCTAAAGGTCTCCTCTCGCTCTTCCCTACTCTCTCCCTTCCCTGGGCAGACATCACCACCCTGATCCTCTTTGGGGGGCTGTGCCACCCTCACTCTCAGTGCCTGTTGTTTGAGGGGAAGCTGATTTCATTGGAAAAGGAGAGTTGGGTCTGAGGCCACAGAGCGGGTGGTGTGGGTGAGCAGGCCAGCGACAGTCAGGGGCTGCAGGAGCTACAGCAAAAGGCTGTAGCTTCTCCGAAGGTGGGAAGGAAGCCTGGAGCCATGGGTGGTCATCCCTCTCACCCCCTGGGGACAGGAGACAGCGGGGAGGAAAACAGAACCAAGAAATGGAGAGACTGATTCCCAGGATGCTGTATGCTTAAGAGTAGGTCGCCCGGGGCTTCTCGGCTCAGTGAGTTCATAAATGCCCTTCGAGACTTAAGCAAGATTGAATTGAGAGCTGTGACTTTATCAAGATCTTTGCTCGGGTAGAGCTCTGATGAACTCATTTTCAACACACCCCACTGGAGTGGCCAGGACGATCAGAGTCATAGGCCATGCCGTGTAGTTTGTGGTAAATTTCCAGCAGGGATCAGTAGTAGTTGAGGGGATATTGGGGGTTAATTTCAGGGTAGGGAGCTTTATTGTATCTGCACATGGGTGAGAGAGAGAAGGAGTGCAGGGCCTCCCGGGACCTCGGCCAGCCTGCTGATCATTAGCAGAAGGGAAAGACAGGACAGACCCAAAAATGGGGTGGAGTGAGCAGAAAACTCAGAGACAAAGTAGAGATTCCCCTGAAAAAGTCTCTGGGGTCCGACCAAGGCACGTGGCCCTTACACTGGTGCTTTCAGGAACGGGCCTGCAGCAGCTCAGCCTGGCCGAAGGAGACTGAAGCTGACACGGCCTGGGAGCTCAGAGCACCGCGGACTTGGATTTGGCCTTGGCCTGCGGGAGCCAGGGGTGGTTGGTCCCACGACTGCCACAAGGAGGCCTCATCCAGGTGCCTCCTCCAGTGGGTCAGGGCCAGAGGGGCACCAGGAGCACGTGGTCCGGTCCTGGCAGGTGCAGACAGAGACAGAGACATGAGGGTGACTGAGTGGCAGGCCAGGGCTTTCTAGTAATCACACCGGGACCCCCTGTGTCATCCAGAGACCACATCTAATGAAAACTGGACAAAAGTTTGGAAGCCAGATGCCTCTTTTCCGTGTCTCTGTCTTCTTGCCTGTAAAATGGGGCTAATAGCAAAATCTGCCTTACACGTCTAAATGAACTAATGAGTAGACGGCCTTCAGGACAGTCTTGTACATATTGAGACTTAACTCTATTTCAGATATTAACGACAGGCCCCGTACTAACCTTGTGACCCACACCACTTCTTAGGCTCTTCCTGGTTCCAAAGCCTGTGCTCAAAGCCACTGTCCCAGCTACCTTCTTTGTGGGAGCCCACTGCACACTCAGGGCTGTGTGACACATTCATCCATTTTCCAGGCTGGTCTTTGCTCTAAAATTGTTGGCTGTTTTCTCTTGAGAGACAATCTGGTGCAGCGGAAGGACTCTCCATTTTCTCATCTGAAAATTTTACTTGCTATGAAAAGAAATACCTTTGTGTATTTTCATATAGCAAAGAGCACACTGGGCACCATGAGGTCAATTGCCTTTGGTTCCCTGGGAGACCCGCAGAATCTCCGGACAGCTTCGGTTCCCTAGCCTGCTTTGTCATCACACTCACGTGTGGAGTCAGGTTGGGGTGGGGCCCTGCATTGTGTTTCAATGACTCTGGTGACCTCGAAGCCACCAGCTGGCCCCTATGCCTCCAGGCTTTGGGGAGGGCTTTGGAGGATCTAGAGAGAGCAGTGTTTGGAGGGCGCAGTGACAAAGCCCAGCCTTGGAATCACGCAGCCCTGGTCTGAACCTGAGCCGTGCGCTGGCTGGATGACCTTGGACAAGTCACTTCCCCTCCCGCAGCCTCGCTTTCCTCCTCCATCAAAGGCGGATAGAAGCGCCAACCCTGCAGGCAGCTCGTGGCGCCAGTGAAATGGAACAAGGTTCGCAGGGCCTGGTTCGGAGTCCCCGCAGCGCCCTTGGGCTCTTACTGCCGTGACCAAGGGGACGGAAAAGAACACGATTTCCCCAAAGGTGGGCTTGCAGCCCAGGTGCCCCTGGCCGGCTGGCACGGGAGGGGTTAACGATGCCTGTGTCCGCGGAACAATAAGTGGCCAACGGTGGAAACGCTGAACCGCGCTGATGGGGCTGACAGGGGCTATTTTCGGAGCCCAACCGCACGGAGTAACAGGATTGGAGCGGAGGCAAGCGTGACCAGAGCCGTTCTCAGCTACCGAGGCAACGGCCAGCCGGCTGCGCCAAACAAAACACTCCGCTGCTCTTCACCTCCCCCCCCCCCCCCCCCCGCGGGTTTTATCTTGACCTTCCCGCACGCCACCCTCTCTGGCAGCAAGGAAAAGATTGCTTTTGATTTCCTAACTGTGGTGCGCTTCAGACCCACTGCTCCCACATCCTTTGGCTCCAGCTTGATGGCCACAGCACAGTGGGGAAACTGAGGCAGGAGGGGCCGCGCAAGTCTTTGTAGAGTGGTCTGGGTGGGAGATGACTTTCTTTCTCACTCCCACTGTCCTCCCTCAACATCCCTTGGGGCAGGAGTGGGGGTAGCTCAGCAGCCCCGCCCTTTCCTCGTTGTCATATCCAGGTTCTCGTGGTCTTCTGTTAAAACCTCTGCTCGGGAGAGGATTCCTTTCTGCCCTGCACACCAGGACAGTGTCCACCAGCCCTGGCATTGCCACACCCACCGAAGCTGGGAAAGAAAAGGCAGGCAGTACAGGCTCCTGCTTTCGGGGCCCATATGGTCTAGCTGGGTATTAAGACCTGCCAAGAAGGAGCAGGGCAGGAGGCAGGGCTATTTTGCTCTCTCCTCCAGGTGCCAGGAGATCCTTGGGCTCAGCGGGGACACCTCCATTCATTCCTGCATTTTGCCCATGCCCTTACTAGGACCTCCCCACCAGCAGATTTCCATACACAGTACTCCCCCCTTAACCACGGTTTCAGTCTTCCACGGTCAACCGTCGTAGGGCCTGATGATCCTCATTCTGATGGTACATCCGACGGTCAATAGTAGCCTAACGCTACTCTTCCTGCGTTATTCACCAACTGACCTCATCATGTAGGCAATCTCACAGCATCACACGAAGGAGGGTCAGTACCGCACAGTAAGATGTTTTGAGAGAGATCACGGTCACATAACTTTTATTGCAGTATATTGTTATCGTTGTTCTTTTAATTTTTTTTTTCAACGTTTTTCATTTATTTTTGGGACAGAGAGAGACAGAGCATGAATGGGGGAGGGGCAGAGAGAGAGGGAGACACAGAATCGGAAACAGGCTCCAGGCTCCGAGCCATCAGCCCAGAGCCTGACGCGGGGCTCGAACTCACGGACCGGACCGCGAGATTGTGACCTGGCTGAAGTCGGACGCTTAACCGACTGCGCCACCCAGGCGCCCCTCGTTGTTCTTTTATTATTAATTATGGTTGTCAACCTTTGACTTTGCCTAATGTATAAATCAAACTGTATCCTAGGTGTGTATTCATAGGGGAAAAAACCATAGTATTTACAGTACTCTGTTCAGTACTCTGGGGTTTCAGGCAGACACCTGAAGGCTTGGAACACAGCTCCCTCAAATAAGGGGTGGGGGGTGGCTGTATAACGAAAGAATACATTTAGAAAAGTGGGACAGTACATGTTTTTTCTTCTTTTCCTCATACGTGACCTTCCCGGTAGCCTGCCAGAGGCACCCAGTGCCTCGGGGAGGATTAGAGTTGAAACACGGCACAAAGAGAAAGTGAGCACGAAGCCAGACTAGGATCCCTGAGCCTACAGCACAGGAGTTTTGAAAGCCAGGCTTCACTGCAGAAGAAAAGGTTTTCTAAGTTCCGCACGTTGTTCTTTATGTATCAAGTAGAAAGCCTGGAGGTCCCAGCTGTGAGGTTTACTCTAAGCTGGTGTAGGGTAGAGAGGACACAGAATGTGACAAGAAGGTGAGCTTGAGCCAGACAAGAGGGTCATGGAGGTGGGGGGGTGGGGGTCTGGCTGGCTGAGAGTGCTGTCGGGTTCCACAGGACCTGGTGCCATTGGCAGCCCAGGCTGGACCCCAAGAGTGGGAGAAGAAAGAAACTCCTTGGGTCAGAGGAGGTGCTGACTGATGCTGCCCCCTTCCCTGCCACCTGTGCACCAGCCTCCTCAGCATTGGCTGCCCCCCCCCCGGAGTAGAAATGGCAGTGACACAGGCTCAGGAAGCACTAGACGGGCCTGAACTAGCACCCCAGGCTCCTAGACTCACAGCTGTGTGGAAGGGAACCAGAAGGGAGCTGAGGGTGGCTGGTGAACTTGCCAAGGGGCAGCCCCACAGCCAGCCATGCCAGGGGCCAGTGGCGGGGGCGGGGGGGGGGGGGTCGTGGCAGATAGACCTCCAGGCAGCAGCCTGGAAGTGAGAGCTAACAGCAGGACCCAGAGCGGCCCCGCCTTGCATGGCTTAGGTGCAGTGAACGGAGATGGGACTGCCAGCCACAAGACCAGAGGGCTTGTTGCAGGCAAGATGGCCCAGCCCCTGCACCCCTCGAACCAGCAGTCCTTGAAGGTACAGCCACCAACCCCCCCCCACCACCACCACCACCGCAGCCTGGCAAAGAGGGAGAGGGAGGAGGAGTGGCCTCTGGAGAGCAGAGACAGCCCTGCAGCGTCTCTGACCTTTGAAAAGTCAGGTACTTAGCTAAAGGATGAAATGCACTTGAACTAGGAAGTTTAACTCTCATTTGCCCAGCAAGATGAGGTCAGGTGGGGTGTTATTTGTGTATGTGTGTGTGTGTGTGTGTGTGTGTGTGTGTGTGTGTGCGTGCCTCCAGTGGGACACTGTGTACATTTGGAGCCCCTGCCCCAGCTTGTGGCGGCCAAGAGCAGCCCTGCGGGGCTGGGTCTCTCCGGCAGGAAGTGTGGCAATAGCAGCGGGGCCCGCGTCCACCCCAAAGCTGTCTCTGAGGGGCAGGTTTGCAGAGCAAATGAAGAATGTAAACAGGAGTGCAGGAGGATTGTTTAAGGGCTTTGGGCAAACAAAGTTCCCCAGCCCCGGGGGCTCCCGCACCTATTGACGGGCAAACAAAGGATGCGCTAATTTCTCCTTTCACCGAGGCCCCGCCCCCCCGGACCCTTGCCCCTCCCCAGCGTCCTCTGGCAGTACCTCTAGTTAACCTTGATAATGCTGGGAGCAGAGTATCTGCCCTTTGTGTCCCCCCCCCCCCCCCCCCCCCGTCCTCCCCCCATGGTGAGGGTGAATTAATGAGGTGTCCATGTGACCCGCCCGCCTCTGTTTAATATGCGGCAGAGGTCACAGTCGCTGAAGTCCGTGCTGTCCGGGCTTGTCCAGTGGGGGAAGAAATGGCTGATCCGGGTTTTATGTTTCTATTAATACCTGAGCACAAACGCATTGTGACTCAGCTTCGTCCTGACCCGGTGTCCAGGGGCCGGCTCCCTCCCTCCCGCAGCTCGGGACCTGGCCCCAGGGGTCCCCAAGGGGTGGGGGGTGGGGAGGAAGGGGGTACTGGAGGGAGGTCCAAGCAGGTCTCAGGTCCCCTGGCCCGCTGAGGCAGAACCGCAGGAGTGGGTTGACAAACTAGCGATTTAAGGAGCATTCCTGATGACGTTTCTGTTGGATAACAGAGTTCAGGAACCACTGGCCCAGTTCCGATTGGACATCCAGTTCAGTGGATGAATGTAAATAAATGCAAGAAGGAATGACCCAGACTGCCAGGCTTCCTCAGTGGCCTCTGGAGCCAACTCGACCACCTTGACCCAGTGCCTACATCTTCCTTCGCATATGAAATGGGTTTGGGGGAAGGTTTAATGAGATACTCCACTTAAAAAAAACTTGCAGAACGCCCCGCACAAGAACACAGTGTAGGAGTTAAGGGAGGAGAGATATATAAACATCTTTATTGAAGGGTGATTCACATCCGATAAAATTCACCTGTTTGAAATGTACGATTCAACGATTGCAACATATTTTATGACCTGCGGTTTTATTAGTCTAATAGTATTGGTACTAATTTCCTTTTTCTTCTACCCTGGTTGTCCTAGCTGGGGGCCACAGGAGCTAGGCTCCCGCGTGCCAAGGTTTGAACACTCTTCTTAACACAGAAGCAAGTGTGATCCTGGCTTCTCCTTCTCCTAGCCATGTGTCTTATAAGCACCCTGGCTTGCTGCCTCCTCCCTATGCTGGTAGGACCACAGCAGCTGGCCAGGCACAGTGTGAGGACTGTGGGTCACCAGGCCTGAGCAGATGGCTATACCCACACCCTGTCTGTGGTCCTGAGATGGCTCTCAGGGACTCAATGGGTTACAGGAACAGGGGTGCTCCTCTCTCCACCTCCAGCTCTCCAGCCATCGTGTCCTTACCCTGAGGTAAGCATGACATGTCCTGCCCTTTCACTGTGGCTCCTTCATGTGGTATCTGGACTGCACAGGACAGTTCTCTGGGGACCTTGAGGCAGAAGAGATGGGAGGGGATGTCGGGGCATCAGGGCCACTGTGCTGCCCAGCACCCCTTCTGGCAGGCCTGAGCTGGGCTATTTTTATTTCAAGATGTCCTTCAGCAGCTAAGACAGTCTGTTCCTCCCTCCTCGTCTTGGGACCTGATCTCTGAGTTGACCGTGCTCACCGGTCTGGCTCTCGGATTTGTCAGCCTGTTCTTCCATACCTGTATGTGCACTGCGAGCGAGTGTTTCTGCAGGACTGTGTATGTGCATGCAGCCCACATGCAGGAGTGTGTGTGTGTGTGTGTGTACGTGCACGGGTGTCCCAGGACACAAAATGCATGTATCTCAATGGGCAGCAAGTACACAGGCACAAAGACCCTACTGATTTCCAGTGTGCATGCAGGCAGGTGCCCAAATACGTAAGCTGGTGCGTCTGGATATATGCAAGGGTATGTGTGCAAGGTTCTGCTTAAACAAATTCTTCAGTGTTGCCAGGTGAGGAACCACAGCTGTCAAATCACGTTTCAGAAATACTGGCTGCCAAAGACCAGACACGAGACTCCGCTTCTCTGCCTTATCGCATCTAATCGTGACAACTTGAGGAGGTATCATCATTCTTGTCTTTTACAGATGAGGAGTCCAAGGCTCAAGGAGTAGTAACGTGAAGTGGCAGAACCGGATCTGACTGGTTCTAAAGTCTTTGCCTTTTGTTAGTCCATGTTGTCTGCCTACAATGATGGGAAACACACACACACACACACACACACACACACACACACACAGCACATTTTAATAGCTCAAACGCAGTGCCAGCGGGTTGCTTTTATGGTCTGCGAAGACATCTGGAGTGTAGTTTTTGCTGGGGAGGTCATTGAAGGACTGGCCTTGAGTGTAAATGCTCAACTCAGACAACCTGCCCAAAAGGGTAGGCGGGCAGCCGGACTCTAGGGTCCTGGGGCAGCAGCCTTCAGAGGCTCCCCAATGAGAATGGGCAGACTGTGTCCCTTTACCCACAGGACAGGCTGGGCCTCTGCTTTGAGGACCCCCAATCTAATGCTGAACCCTTGGCAAGAGAATGGCCCCACGTAGGAGCCAGATGGGAAGGCTCCACTTGCCCTTGCCTGCTCTCTGCCAGCCTTGGAGAGACCCTGTTGTGTCCTGTCATTCCCCTGTTACCCAGACTAAAGCAGCCTCGGGAAGGGAGGGAGAGAGGGAGGCCCTCCACCGGGAAGCCCCTTAGAAAATAAACAGCTGTGCTTTGTGCCTGTTGAACCGCAGAGACTTGTCAAGCTGCTAAACCATCTTTCTCTCTTGTTGACCATAAAATATATCAGCCCTGGAGATGGTGGGGGCTGCAAGCTGCCTTCAGGAGCCCCTTCGGAGAGGTCTCCGGTCATCCCAGCCATAAATCAGTGCGTGACGAGGCCGGCATTCAGGCCCTGGTTCCACAGGATCGTAATGGGCTACCGCAGGAGTCCCAGGCTCCAGGCAGGGGCTCTTGGCACACCACCTTCCCCACTACTCCTAATTCCCCTGGAAAAAGGGGGCTTTCTGCCCACTTGAGGTGTGGAATGGTGCCTCCCTTGGCAAAGGTAACGCAAAGCTGGGGGAGAGACTTAAGGGGCCTCATTCCCCCTCCTCTTGCTGCCTCTGTGTTCTGCTGCTGGGAGACACGGTTCTGCATCATCAGGAGGTCCTTGGGGAGCACCTCAAAGAGTCCTTGCTGTCCTGCAGCTCAGTGATGGACTTTTGGTTCCTCTAGCCACCCCCAGCCTCCTCCCTCCTCGGACATACCTCAGGGCTGCAGATCTGAGTCACTTTGGCTGAGCAGGAAGTCCACACCCATGCAAGAGGCTCAGATGGGGCTCGGGGACCTTGGAATTTGGCCTCGGCTCTGTCACCAAGCAGCTGGTGACCTTGGGCAATACCTTCACCACTCCCTGGGGCCCTGGGCTCCTTGGCTACACACCCATCAGCCTAGGGGAAAATGACCACCAGCTTTGCATTCAGGGCTCATAAAGCCCAGCTCCGTTTCTTATTCTGAGACCCTCCAGAGGGCGATCATAGTTCTACTCCCGGTGGGCCCTCCTCAGCAGAGCCAGTTTGGGTCCTCTGGGCAACAGACACTGAGACAGGGTTAGCAATGCAAGGGGCTTATGAGGGGTCAGGCCTGTGAAAGACAAAAGGCGGGGGAGCAAGATGGGGCGCCACAGACTCAGACCCACACGCAGTCGGGACTCTACAGGGAGATGCGGAGTGAAGACGGCCCCCAGAGGTATCCTGTGCCGGGCTGGAATAGCCAGGCCCTAGCCCCTCCCCGGCCCCATGTGGTCCCTGGTTCGGGTGTCCCGGAAGTGCACGGACTTGACCTGGAAGTGGAGGGGAATCCAGAAGGCGTTGCCGGTAGGCTGGAGGCTCCTGCGCTCCCACCAGTGAAGGGCGGGTTCCTTCTGGAAAGGAGAGGAAAGAAGCGTCTCCATGCCTGTCGCACCAGCCGCGAGACCCTGGGCATGCGCTTAACACCTCTGAGCTCAGCCCTCTTGTGGCCCAACTGTGAGTCCCTGGTAGCGTTGATGGAGACCCCGTTTACAAGACGGCAGTGCGGTGCCTGCTACGTGGAGGTGATGGGTCGTGGTGACTGCTGTTATAGCCATGGTTTGGGTTTTGGTTTTGGTTTTTTTAATCTAGATTGGCTGTGATTTCTCTCCAGACTGTTGAGACCTCAGTCCTGGAGAGAAGCTTTCACTCCTGCCTTCTCTCACTCTGGACCAGTGGCTGGACCCAACGGGGCTCCCGTCAGCAATCCCTACTGTAAGGGAAGCAGCAGTTTCCACACCTGGTCTCTGTCTCCGGCCTCGGGAGTCAGCCTCGTGTGATGGAAAATGGCTCTAGATCTGTGGTGTTAGGAGACACGCTCCCCACCCCCCGCCCACCCCCCATTCCTATGGTGACGTCCTAAAGTCCACTACCTCAAAATACAGCTGTCTTTAGGGAGAGGATCTTTTTAAAAAGGTAATTAAATTAAAACAAGTCATTAGGGTGGCCCTAACCCAACATGACTGGTATCTTCCAAGAAGAGGAAATTTGGACACAGACACGTGCAGAGAGAAGATGGTGTGATCGCTCGCTCAGGGGAAATGCCGACATCTGTAAGCCAAGGAGAGAGGCTTGGGACAAATCCTTCCCTCACGAGGCTCTCAAAAGGAATCAACTCACCTGACACCTTGATCTCAGACTTCCAGCCTCCAGAGGTGTGGGATGATACCTTTCTGTTGTGTAAGCCACCCAATCTGTGGTGTTTTGTTATGGCCGCCCGAGGTGATGAATACACGTGGTAAAAATGCATCAATCGGAGTGTTTTCAGCTGCAAGGAAGAAGATACCTGAGACTGGCTTAATCCATAGAGAGATTTAAATTTCGTACAGCAGGGAAGCGTCAGGGAGATGATTCCACAATGTTTCAAAGCTCTGCCTCTTCCCAAGTATACACTCTGCCTCCCAAGTTGGGCTTTTGTTCATTGAGCTACTTTGGATAGGTGGTCTTGGGAGGGCCTCTCCGAGGAGATGACGCTTGACCAAATCTTGCAGGTTGAGAAGATGCCAGCCCCGGGCAGAGCTCAAGGAGGACCAGCTTTCATTGTCCCGAAGCCAGCAACCATGTCCCCCTTGCGGCTGGGGCTGGGGAACTATTGGTCACTGACTTTGACTCCCAGCCCAAGGACACCTGGTGCACTGCCTGCCTTCAGGCAGTGCCAGGCGTCCATCCAGCTCATTATATTCGACTATTTTCCATTCCTGGCAACATCCGTTGAAGGATATGCAAATAAGAAAATCAACTGAATTTGTTTCACAAAGAATGACATTTAATCAGCACAATAAATCCTTACATATAGCCGTTGGCTGAGTAAGATGACAGTTAATGGAGAGAGAGAGGGGGTAGAAGGAAAAGTATGAAGGGCAGAGAAATAGAAAAGAGGAACAGAGAGAGACCGTGGTTGCAATAGGGCTAACGAAGAGCCAAGGTGTCCAGAGACCTGAGGTTGTTCGTTCGTTCGTTCATTCATTCGTTCACTCAACAAATATTTCTTGAGAACCGACCAGGTTATAGACACAATATGGACACTGAAAACATGGGAGTGATCAAAACAGATACTGCTCCTTGTCTCCTGGGGACTCCCAGTGCACTGGGAGGAGGAAGACAGTCACAACACAATCTCACGGACAAATACATAGTTACAGTCAACAATAACTACTATGAAGACGTCAGGAGGTGAAGAAAGCCTTCCTCATAGAACTTCAACAGGATGAAGGGGAGTTAACTAGGCAAGTTGGGATTGAGGGTTGGTGTTTCCAACACAGGGAAACATTTCTGCAAAGGCCCTGGGGGAGGAGGAAGCATGGCTCCCCCAGATCTGAAGGAAGGCCAGTGAGATTATAGCACAGAGGTGGAGCCGGAGGGTAGAAAGAGGTGTGGTTGGGGAGAAAGGTAGGGCCGGATCACACGGGGTCTGCTGGGTACGGTGAAGAGGTTGAATCTGTACAGAAGTACGATATTAGGATTTAAATTTTGAGACGACTTGGGTATCCTGGTAGAGAACGGACTATAGGGATAAGGGGGAGTCAGGTAGGCTGGCTGAGCGGCTCTTGAGCTGGTCTAGGCAAGAGATGATGGCGGCTCAGACTAGGGAAGGATCTTGACCTCGGCACTATTGGCGTTCCAGCTTGGGTGTGGAGCCCACTATTGTGGGGACTGTCCTGGACATTGTAGGATGGTTAGCACATCCCTGGCCTCTACCCACAAGATGCCTGTAGCACCCACCACAAGTCACGGCAACAAAAAAGGTCTCCAGAATTTGCCAAAATTCTTCAAGGAACAACACCTTTGGACTAGGGGTATGATGGAGAAATGGAGAGAAATGGAAGGCTTGAGGGCAAGTTGAGGTGCAGGTGAACAGTTAGGACGTGGCAACTGAGCATGCAGGGGATGAGAGAGGAGGGTACTGAGGATGACTCCCAGGCAATGTGATGGATGTAGCTGCTCACTGACATGGAGGAAAAGGAGTCCAATGTGTAGTGGACATGGGGACCGGGGCACAACTGGGCTCTCCTGTGAATGAGCAATGAGACCTCAGGCATATTATCTTCTCGTACTTGGTCTCAGTTTTCCCACTCTCAAAGCGCGGTGTTTTCTGCTAGGTCTGGAACAGCAAACATGTCAAGTTGCTACTTGTCCTTCCTGCACCGGAGGCAGACATAACTAATCAATTGTGGTTCTCTGAGCCTGGACGCTCCGTCACACGGTGCTCCAGAAAACAAGCGGAGGCGTGGCACGAGAGAGGAGACCTGTTTGCTATTCCTGAACTTGAAACTCCTTTCAGTCCCTTCCAACTTGCCCAATGTTGACACCTTCTCGGCAAGAACCAAAGTATGCTTGAGACATTCTGAGCTACGGTGTCTGAGCAGAAGCGGGGACTCTCAGACTTTAGGCCAAATACTGATCTTACTATGTTAGTTACCCCAAGGGTAAAGCAACAAAACGGGAGTTCCCCATTTATGCCCTTTGTTGCGAAAATGCAACAAGGCTTTGGAAGTCTCCAGTGGCAGGCTCCCGGCAGGCCCTGGGAGTGACCCTGTCTCTCAGAGCTTTTGTCACTGTCTTCCTTTCCTGCTTACTGTGCCTCTGAGATGGTCTGCCTGTCTCAGTCTCCATGTGTCCCACATCCCCCTTCATCTCATTCATGTGCTCTGTGACTACCCCTCCCCCACCAGATTAGAACACACAACATGAAAGTAGATGTTTTATTGTATTTTTTAACTTTTATTCAAAAGCACTTTATGCTTTCTGCTAGTACTTTAAAAAGCAGATGCACAAAATGTGAATTTTTAAATATTTGTCTTCCTTCCAATTCTAATGATGTAGCTAACCACCATTAGAATAACCCTACAGTGCTGCTGTTGGTAGAATTGTGCCCTTGGAAGATCTGGTCAAGTCCTAACCCCTCCTCCTCCCCCCGCCCCCACCCCCCCTCACCCCCGCCGCTCAATAGATGAGTGTGATTTATTTGGAAACAAGATCTTTGTAGATGTAGTCAAATTGAGATGAGGTTACACTGGATTAGTGTGGGCCCTAATCCAATCACTGGTGTCCTATGAAGGGGGAGTTTGGGGCGCAGACACAGGTGGAGAACACCAGCAATGATGAAGACAGAGGTTGGAGTGATGTGTCCACAAGCCAAGGACAGTCAGCGAGTGTCAGTAACCAGCAGACTCCAGGAGAGAGGCATCCTCGGCCCCAGAAGAAGCCCCCGGTTGTTCCAAACCCCCCAGTTTGTAGTAATTTGTTACGGTAGCCCTGGGAAACGGATACAACCCCCAACCCTGATTCCCTGGAAATGAGGCTGCTCTTTATATCTGAGTTGCATGTGGATATTTTTCTCTCTGGTTCAGTGACTCTTGACGGAGAAACAGGTTCTCCCACTCTCCCCTCCCTGTCCTTGGATCTGGGCTACACACCTGCTTCTCAGACTCCCGGGTTCCTGAACGAGAAGCTTGGGGAACGGTCTGGGCCTCGTGGGGCCGGCCCTATGGTAGCCAGTCTCCAGAATGGCCTCAATGAACTTGGCCTCCGGGGAGTCCTACCCTTGCCAAGGGCCCACCCCTGCACCTGGCCCACTCACTTCACTTGCCTCATCCTGATCCCAGCCCCACTGGGTCCTGTCTTTGTTTTACATGCTGATCTTTTGTTCACCATGGATGTCTTATATTAGTTTTCTTTTCACACGATATCACACTTACCTGCAGTGCCGAGTGTTCCGGCATCCCTCACGCTTTGCTCATGAACGGAGTGCCTCACTTGCCTGGCCCTGGCCTTGGCCCTGCCCCTCCCGTGCTGCAACAGTGCCAACTTATGTGATAGGTGGAATAAGTCAGAAGCATGAAGCCAGGTCATGAAAGACATTTGGGCTTTCACCTGGTCTCTTGGGTCACTCATTCTGGCGGAAGCCAGCTGCCATTCAGCGAGGACCCTAGCAGCCCTGTGGAGGGGTGGGCAAGGTGGGGACCGAGGCCTCCCGCCAACAGCCAGCACCGGTGCGCCAGGCCTGTGAGGGGCCGCCTTGGACGCAGATCCAACAGCCCCAGGTAAGCCCCGCCAACATGTTGATGACAGACGCCACACTGGAACCATCAGCAAGTTGCCACCGAATTCCTGATCCACAGAAACCGTGAGAGCTAATACATGGATATTGTTGCTTTAAGCTGTTAAGTTTTGGAGTGAGGTGTTACACAGCATTATTGACTAGTACGGTTCCCTACCTCAGTGTCCATGGCATCCTTCTCCCTCTCCCCTGCTGGCCTCTACTGGTCCTTCAGAACATCTCACTTCCTGTGTCGCCGCTTCCGAGAAGCCTTCCTGAATGCCTCCAGCTGGGTTAAGCACCCCTTACACTCTACTCTCCAGTTGCAGTGATCTCCGTCAGTCTTAGAAAGGCCTTTGTCTCCCCCCACCTACTCTGCCCCCATTTCCATACTCTCTGCTCTCCATGGCTGGAATATTGCCCCTGTTTGCTTATTCTTTCAGACAGACCAGATGTCACCTCCTCCAGGGAGTCTTCTCTGACCACCTGGATAACTTGGGCATCCTTCTGTGGGCCTCCCAAGCACCCCATGCAATCTTCTTATGTTAGGGTTCCGTGATGCTGCTGTCCTGCGTGATGGCAAGTCTGGGAAGGTGGGAACCGTGCTTCTCATCTAATACCGACCACAGGATGGTGAGCGAGGGGGCGGGGGGTGCTTGTTGGGGAACCATGACAAGAGGTGGTTGAGGCCTCTGCAGTAGAGATTCCCAGGCCTGGTGGGGCGTCAGAACCAGCCGCTGAACTTTTCCGAGGTAGAGATTATGGTCTGGGAGGGAGACATTTGCCTCCAAGGACAGACACCACGGACGCCACCCAGATTTCAGGGTCAGTTTGGCACCACGAAAGAAAGGACAGCTACAGCAGGGTGATAAAGCAGGAGCTGCAAAGTCAGCGCCCAGAGGGGCCAGCAGGACAGCATAGTTACCGGTGTCAGGCGAGGGGGCAGGTGGGGACAATGACAAACAGGAGAGATGAGCCCCTGCCAGCTCCCAGCTCAAAGGTCACCTTCCTCAAGAAGGTGTTCGTGGACCCAGGCTGGATCAGGCCGGTCACCCTGTTAGGGGCTCTCTTAGCTCCTAGCCCTTCTCCCTCGAAGTGCTTACTATTATTGTAATTAGCACATTTCTTGTATGATTTGTGTAGCAGAGTCAGCCTCCCAGACAGATGGGAGAATTTCTCAAGGGCAAGACTGCCTGTGTCCCCAGGACCTCACCATGCCCGGCACTTCCAGAGCGCGCTATTTCTATTTGTTGAAGGAGTGGATAATTGGATAAATAATGTTACAACCTAACACGCAGGGTGAGGTGATGGAAGAAGGGAGGTAATGACGTGTGAAAATAAATGAGTGGTGTGTATGTTACAAAATAAGATCACCAGATGGAAGAATAAGCCAGGGAGTGAAGCGATAAGTCAATGGCATCAGCCACCTACGTGGGAGCAGTTGCAAGGGGTTTACATCTTTAGGGTCTGATCTGCTCGTGAGGTCCTTTCCTGTTCTTCCAGCCCCACCCTCGCAGAAGAGAGCAGAGCTTCCCTTGCAAACCCACTGGCACCAACGATGTGCCAACTCGTGTATTTAACCCTCGCTTTGCTTTCCTTGACTTACGGGCAGGGGAACAGGAGCCCAGAGGGGACAGGTCACCTGTCCCAGGGTGGGTGTGTCTGAGCATCGAGGTGCTTTCCTCTTTTCCCCAGCCCATCATCCACCACATAGGGCCCAGGAGTCAGAGGAGCCTCCTGGTGGCCCCCCTTTTGTCCCGTACCCCCCCCCCCCAGTAGGTACTACGTGGAAAAGACTCTTTGCTACTGGAGGACGAAGGTCAGATCAGACCCTGGCCGAGGGCCCAGCATTTCTGGCCCGGTTTCGCCTGGGGAAGCCAACTGTGCAGAAGGTCAGGATGCCGACGGGGGTCAGAGTGGGAAAGTTAACATTCCCAAGGCACTCTAAGCAACAGGATTTCCTGACGTGGGACTATTACCTTTCTCACGTTACGTGGCCAGATTGACTTCCTGCCATTATTAACGGTAAGAACGTGACGAAGGCATTTATTTAACAGGAACAAGGGAAGGCGTTTGCTTGACTCTGGACTTTGAGGAGGGCAGTAGAGCAGGGAATTAAGTCCGGTAGGAGGGCTGGGATCCTAGTGCTGGCACTACCTGCCCGTGCCATCAGTTGGAGCAAGTCACTTCACGCCTGGGGGCAGCCTCAGTTTCCTTTTCGGCGCGTGGTGAAAAATGCTACATCGGAACTCACAGAGCTGCTGGTGGGGAAAGTGAGGACATTTATGGGGGGAAGTTGTTTTGCAGGCTGGAAAGTACCATGGGAGCTTAGATGGCCTCCAGCAGTGTGGTACCTCAAGCTGACCCCTCTCAGCTCACAAGTCCTTGCTGCTTCCAGGAAAAAGTCCCCCTCCGTGGCTGAGTCCAGGCTGACGGCCGGCTGGCGACCAGCTTGCACGTGTACCTCCTGCTGGCTCTGGTCCGGCGGGGTTCTGCCCCTTGTTCCTCTCCTCCTTTCTGCATCTGTACTTCTTTCTGCTGGGGGTTCCTCCCTGTCCTCTGCTCGTCCCAGTGCTCTCCTCATCCACGACACCTTCTCTGGTCTGGTTGCTTCACGGCCAAGTGGCTTGTCCTCTGCGTCTTAGAACCCCACGGTTCTCCACGTGTGGTCATGAGGCAGCAGCCGGGTACTTGTTAGAAATGCAGATTCTCGGGTCCCACCCCAGACGTATTAAAGCAGAAACTCTGGGGGTGGGGCCCAGAAATCTCAAGCCGTCCAGGGAGTTCTGATGCACTCAAGCAGCATCAGATGGCCTGTCTCTGCATCTGGGCTGTGAGCTCCCTACTTACAGGTACTATGTCTCACTTAGTGGCTCCCCAGACCTGGCACACAGAAGCCACAGGTGACCATGACATGGCCTCAGGGAATGCCCGTGCACTGATGCGAACCAGGACTGGTGCCTCAGCAGACATGGCCTCGCCTTCCCACCACCACATGGGGGCTCCCAACATCCCCCCCTTTCCTTCCTTCCCAAGGCCCTCTCCCTAGATGCTCGCAAAAGCTCAAGGCCTCCTGTCTGGCCTTTTCCAGAAAGCCTCCTCTGAGTCCTATGATGACCTGGTCTGCCATCTCCCTCCACAGTCACTGCCTGAAACTTCTGGACACCATCTGGGCCTCACGGCCTGATCCCACACTCAGCGAGATCGCCCTTAAACAGAGGGTCCCCGGGGTGCCTGGGTGGCTCAGTCGGTTGGGCGTCCGACTTCAGTTCAGGTCACAATCTCACGGTGCATGAGTTCGAGCCTTGCGTCGGGGTCTGTGCTGACAGCTCGGAGCCTGGAGCCTGCTTCGGATTCTGTGTCTCCTTCGCTCTCTCTGTCCCTCCCCACTCATGTTCTGTCTCTGTGTCTCTCAAAAATAAAATAAACATTAAAAAAAAAAAAAAAAACAAAGGGTCCCTTCCGCGTGCATCCTTCATGGGAAATTTTGTGCCGCCCTGCTCTGTGTTCACAAGGGCGCTTGTGCTATGGGGTGCCGGCCTCCGCAGTCACCCAGCGGCTTCAGTGGGGGTGGTCAAGGGGTGTGGGTCTGTGAGTCTTTATGCCAACGTTTATAGCAGGAGCAATTCATACCACTCTCCTGTTTTCCTGACCTGAGGATAAAGAAAAGGAAAAAGACCCACGGTCAGCCACAGAGTTTTTCCACCCCGAGCCGCTTCAAGCTTCCTGGATGTACCTGTGGAGTTTGCAGTGGTGACTGTGCTAGAAAGGACCTGCCAGGCCACACTGGCCTCTGCCCGACTCACAGCCTCTCAGGGATTTGCTTTTATATCACGGCTCTTGCTGGTGCGGCTGCGTCCCTAAATCCTTCTTTCAAGCCTTGGACAGGAGCCAGCCTCGGGCAGCTAGACTGCCCAGGTTCAAATCCTACCTGCGCTGCCTGGGATGAGTTCGTTATCCGTTCTGTGCCTCAGCGTCCCCACCTGTAAAATGGGCCCGTGTAGTAACATTTTGCTCTTAAGGTCGTGATGCAGATGAAATCAGAGAGGACCTGCGAAGGGCACAGGGTAGAGGTCCCATAGAGGAGTCCCCAAAGTTCTCGGTTCAGGGGGTGATGGCACCTCTCTCCCCGGGATCCCGGGAAGGGAAGGAGGGAGCTGGGGGGGGCGGAGGGCTGGCCCAAGGACTGCCTCCTCTGTAGGAAGCCACCACCAGGCTCTAGATCCAGCATCACACAGGACTCTGGTTGTGGACCAGAATTTCTAACCTTTTTGGCTGCAAGGAGAGAGACCCTATTTCGTGCTAAACAAAATGTTCCTCTTTTGTGCTTTCTCAGCTTCCGCCGTCTGAGAGCAAACAACTTCAGCAGCGCCTTAGAATCTATATTCCATTCATGACATCGGCATCTGTGGACATTTGAAAAGTATTCAGACGTGTATGGGTGAGACAGATCTATTTAGTCTGCTGACAATGGATGGTTCCCTGATGGATTCTCCGGAAGAACCCCTACCCGGGTGCCTCCAGGCTGGGGACCAGTCGGGTATCAACAAATGAAGTATGAATATAAACCTTTATTAATATAAAAGATTAATATAAATTAATATAAATATAAATATTCATAAACATAAATTAATATAAACAAATGAAGTATTAATATAAACCTCCCCTCAGGCGTGAGCTTCCTTACCACACCGTGCCGAACATGTAGTAAGATAAACCCATTTCACAGATGAGAACACAGAGGCCCTGAGAGCTCACTGCCCAAGACACAAAGCTAGGGATTAGCAGGGCATGAGTTAGGCCTGAGTGTCCCCAAAGCCCATGTTTTCCCCCAACTCCACTCTTCCTTGCGACAGCTGGGGACTATGAATCTGGTCTCCATGGCTGGGGACAGGGGACTCCTGGAGAGCCAAGCAGGATCAGCTACCAGCTACCAGTTAGCATTCCCAGAGTAGCCAGTGGGTCGGGTGCCTCTGTATTTGTTACCTCATCTACTCCCTCAAGAATTCAGTTAATCGTCCTCTGTAGGAGAAAATCAACTCTCAGAGGGGTTGAGTAACCCGCCCAAGGCCACACAGCTAGGAAGTGGCAGGGTTTGGGCCAGAATCCAGGTCTGTCTGTCCTAGGGTCTGTGTTGGCCCCTTTGTACTGTGTGAGCTACCCGGGGCCTAAGATAAAAGGAGTACAAGTAGGTCTCTTGAGCCATAAGATACCCCTCATGACATGGTGGGTATTAGCAAAATTTAAAATCCTAATTCCTCGCCCCAGAGCTCGTCCACATTGGGATGAATAATCTGTCTCCACAGAGGAAAACGTCAGGGTCTCCGGGTTGAAGAAGAGTGTGGGGAGGAGACTGCTTTTCTTTCTTAATCTCAACTGAAGAGTAATTAAAAAAATTTTTTTTTAATGTTTTATTTATTTTTTGAGAGAGACAGAGACAGAATGCGAATGGGTTGGGGCAGAGAGAGAGGGAGGCACAGAATCTGAAGCAGGCTCCAGGGTCTGAGTTGTCAGCACAGAGCCTGACATGGGGCTTGAACTCACGAGCTGTGAGATCATGACCTGAGTTGAAGTCGGACGCTCAACCGACTGAGCCACCCAGGCGCCCCTGAAGAGTAATTTTTAATGTGGTAAATATTGTAAGCTCGATCCAGTGCCCAGGTTTATTGGGCAGGAGGCTGGAATGTCCTCATCAGGCATTATCTTTTTGCAACACAAAGAAAAAGACCAAACCCAGCAAGCCTTCCTCCCAGGAGCTGAGAAGGTAATTGTCTAATGTGACTTGTAATCAGTGAAGGTCTTGTCCTGACTCCTCGGCTCTCCAGATGGCGCCTCCCATCTCTCATGGACAATAATCCCTGTGGAATTCTGCTTAGCACAGACAGGCCAATAGACAGGTAGTGGGTTTTGTTGCCAGAGAGCATTTTGTTTTCTGTGCCACCGTTCCCAAGAAAGTGCTGGAACTAGCCTGCTTTGCATCTGTCTTTTATTCCAAATACCTCCAGAGCAACTCAGAATCCAATGCCTTGGCTTGGGGGCAAGTAAGGGGAGAATGTGGGGAGGCAGAAATCCGCCCCCCCCCTTCCTGTTGTGTGCCTCTGAGCGAGCCACTCAACCACTCTTAGCCTCGGCCTCCTCTTCTGGAAGATGGGGAGCGTCAGGGCTTCATGCAGGCGGCTCAGGGCTCGTGCCTCCTAACAGCGCCTGGTACATGATAGACACTCTGTGGTCCCTCTTCTTGAGACACTGCTGATCTAAAGGATGGCCAAGGAGAAAGATGGCGTGGTGCGTGTACCCAGGTGCCCTTGGTGGTTGTGGGGCGTTGCTTTGGTCAAACCACATCCCTCCTCAAAGGTGGTCAATGGCTTCCTGGCTTGCCTGACTGTAATCCAGATTCTTCAGCCTGGCCACTGAGACCCTCGTTTCCCAAAATGCCTTTTCAGCCAACTTTTCTATTCTCCGAAAACCACTTAATAAATATTTAAAGAAAGAGCGAATACGATGAATCTAGCATCGTGTGGCTAGAACTCTTGGCCCTGTTCCCAAGAAGCTCATAAGCTAATTGGGAACAAGACTTAAGAGGGCAGAAAGAGAGGAAGTAGCCATTTATTTTACATGTTAATCAAGGGACCGGAGCGGATCCCAAGTTCTGGTCCTGATGCTGCCCTAAGCATCCCGAGGGCCTGCTCCACTGTGACATTTGGGGGATGCCCCTGCAGTTAAGGGGGCTCTAAGGTCCCTTCACTGAACAAGGACAGGACCTGCACTGAATACGGGTCCTCTAAGCCGTTCATCACAACACCCAGGCCAGGAGGGCGCTGGGAGCCTGACATGGAAACTCCACCACCCCAGAAACCCTGAGTGCTTCGTCATCTTGATCCATGCCCCACCCTTTGCCAACACGCGTAGAGAACGTCAGAAATAATGTGTTGCATGGTTTTTGGTGGAAATGGTCACCCATTCACCAGCATGATGATGTAAGAAATAAGCTTTCATTGGTTTAAAGTCAAGGTGTTCAAGACTGGCAGACGGGCTGCGTCATTTAGAGACTCGTCCCACCCAGGCGGTATGAACAGGATGCGGATCCGGGGAGGTCTGGGGGCTTGGCTCGGGGCAGTTTGCTACCTGTTGGGAGGATTTTCAGGGGCCCGAGGACAAAGGATTCTGAGGACAATGGGATCCTGCCCAGGAATTGGTGATTATTGCAGGTGAACTCGTGCAGGTGGTGGGGGGAGCCCCTCAAAAGGCAGAGAGCTGAGATTCTCGATGGTACTCAAGAGCCTGCACGGACCACCGGGGCTCCTTGGGAACGAAAGCTGGTTTTCTAAATGCCTGTGTGGCAGGATTGGGACTGGGACTTGCTTCCATGGCAGCCTGGTCATGAGGCTGTGGGGAGGGAGCTAGCCAGCACTGACCCCAACTTCACAAGGGCTACCCTCATCTACCCCCAAACAGCCTAAGCATGGCACGTGACCGGGGTCATAGGTCAGTCCGTTTTCAACAGGGTCTTCTCTTACCTATCATTTGCAGGGCATTTACTGTAGGCTAGCCTAGCGTAGACTCTGTGCTTATTTTTTTGCTTTTTGTTTTGTTTTTTATTTGAGAGAGAGAGAGAGAACTTGCATGTGCAAACATGCAGGGGAGGGGCAGAAAGAGAGAGAGAGAGAGAGAGAGAGAGAGGGAGAGAGAGAATCTCAAGCAGGCTCGTTTATGCTCAGCGCAGAGCCTGACGCAGGGCTCGATCCCACCACCCTGGGATCATGACCTGGGCCGAAATCAAGAGTCAGATGCTTAGCCGACTGAGCCACCCAGCCGCCCCTGCTTACTCTGTTTGTAGGTGGCAGATGTGAACCTTCATGACAGCTGGGCACAAGAAATGCCACGTTCGTTTCTCTAAGCACAGTTAAATCTGTTTCAAGACTCCCCACTCAAAACTGAGAGTTTTGATAGTCAGTCGTTAGTCCCTCCCTATGCCCTATTGGCCTATCGGGGGGATTTGGAGGCCCTCCAAGAAGCCACAGTTGGCGGTGCCTCTTTGCTTCATGCTGGGTGGCTGTGGCAGGCACCTTTGGGGTAAGTCTGCCGGTCTGGCTTCCCGTCCAAGTCAGCATCGCCCCTCCAGTGGAGAGCAGCTCCTTCTGGTGGCCATCCTCTGAGCTAGCCGATCGGGGGGACCTCATGAAGGCCGTTGGGCTTCCATGTTTGTGCCTGGAAGTCCCAGGTGTGAGGGCCGCCATTTTCTCAACAGGCAGAAACACTTGCATGTTTCCACATTTTCGAGCCTCGGGTCCTCTCGCCTGCTCTGTCTTTGTCCCTCTCCTCCTTCCTCAACGGCCATCTGGACCTGGACCAATCCCTCTCACTCACTTGGCGTACCGAAACTTCTACTCCTTCTCTCTGTAGGACTCTATAATTTAATTTGCCTTGTTGGGTCCCAAACTCCCAAAGCCCTTGAACTCATAGGGCAACAGAAGCCAGAACCTGAAGGTCCGGGGCCTGGTTGCCCCAGAAAGCAATGAATTCCCTAACGGTGACTACGCTAAGACAGCAACAAAATTTCTCAGAAAATCATCCATTGCATAGGAATCCTCATGTAAGCTCCCAGCAATGCCCTGAAAAGGTGATGTTGACCATAGTCACCCCCATTTAGAAATGGGGAAACAGACTCAGAAGGACTAGTTAACCGTCGTGTGGCTCGTGAGTGGTGGGACATTGGTTTGAGTTCCAGGATCGAAGTCCCCGCTTTTGACTCCGTTCTGTGGTGGTCCTTAAAGTAGGGCCCGACTGTCTCTGGGCCTCCGTTTCCCCACCTGCAAGGCAGCAGATCCCGCTTCCCAGCAGGCAGACTGAACGCAGCAAAGCCCAGGCCTGCGGGTCTGCACCTCCTTTGAGCTGGGCAGCCCAGGTTTGCAGGCAGAGAGTACCCCGCAGCCGTTTGAAACATTTATGCTCAGCCTCAGGCCCCCTGGTGAACAAGGAAGTGACCCTGATTTGGGGGCGTCTCATCTTGGGGCTTGGCAGTCATAAATGAGCCACCAGCTCTCAAGCTCCTGGTCTCACAGGTGAATAACCCGAATAACTACCTCTGGAATATCAAAGCCGGCAAACGATCCTAGAAACGGCTCCTGACAGCGGACTTGCATAAGAGTATCTCCTGGGCGGGCACATCCCCCAGATCCCACTTGCCTTTGAGGGTATCCTTGAATGGCCGTATGTCATTTTTAGTAGCTTCTGCCTCCCTCACAGCGAGGGATCTTCGAAGAGGGGACGCCTTGGGCCCCACCTGGTCTGTGTTCTTCGAGGAGGGGACAGGGAGGGAAGATTTCTCCCACCCCCAGCATACCTGGCTTGTTTCATCTAATCTCCAGCCTGTTTTTTCTGCTGTCCATCCCGAAGACGGTTTAATCTCAGAGCTAAAACCACCAAAAGCAACTGTTTCTTTCCTCCTGTGACTGCTAGGCGGGTAACAGCACCGTGCAAATTCGTTTGGCCCCAGGGCGGGAAAGCATCAAAGGCATTTGGAGAGCGCATGAGTCAATTTCCATGAAGCCTTTGGACAGTGATGTAACCACCACTTGTCAGTCTCCCCAGCGCAGCAGCCCTGATCCCCCAGAGCGGACATCTGGAGCAGAGACTGACAAGTGGATTCCAGAGCCCAGCCCTGCCTCCCGCCCGCTCCAGCCCAGCACGGCCGCTGCCGCCAACAAGGACACACAGTGTCTTTCTACACATTCCCACGTACGCACACCCTCCTCGCCCCCCTCTGAGCTCCAGCCTGCGTTTCCGGCAGTGTGAATTCTGACAGCTCGGGCGGGTGTCGGCCTCACTGGTACATTCCTCGCTACACCACGCTGCCTAAAGCACCTCGCTGTTCCGGAGCCTTCCTGCCGAGCTCCCCACCCCCATCTCTCCTGCTGAAGGTGCGAGGAACCTCGTGGTGGCTGCATCTTTGTCCCAGCGAGGCCTTGCAAAATGGCACACAACCCCCCCCCCCCCACTTGCCTATAATTTGCTGTGCTGGACTTCTGAACACATTTATTTGGTGCGGTATCTACACCCCACCAAACATCTGGAGGGAAACTAGGGGAAAACCCAGGAATTTAAATGTTTATTCTGTACTGTAATTTCAAAAACCAAATCAGGGAAACTTCACATCTTTAGCCAACTGCTTGGCGGTGTATAGACCTAAGCCAAGATGTAATCTGATAAAGGTTGTCTGCCCTTGCCCTCTCCGGGTCTCTTCATATGTGATCACCACCATATAAGGGCCACGAGTTTGTGAATCTCCTAAAGCTTTTCAAGATGACGTCAACCATAAAGCAAAAAGACCCACCCACTCCATAATTAGTTGGCGGTCACTCTTCTGCCAAGTTGCCACTCCCTTTTGTCTGCTAAAGGGAAAACCAATCAAAATTAATGGAAAACTGAAGGATTCGACCATTGTAAAGATGAAATTTTAATATCTTCAGGAATTAGTTACTTGGATTCAATACTTTAAAAGACATAATTCCCAGCAAGTGACATCTTCTTTCTTCCTTCCACAATTTTTTTTTTTACTTAAGTTCTAATGTCAGACACTAAAAGTAGGTTCTAGAATACAGTATAACACTTAACTCTCCCCTAAAGAACTTGGGATCAAGTGGGATTGGCCCCCGTTTAACAGATCATCACATCCAAGCGTGAAAAGCCCAAGGAGATAAAAGGGCAGGAAGACACTGGGGGAGCCGATCCAGACCTGAGACAGAGGAATGGTTTGTGAATAATGCCATTCCTGTTCAAGAGTCCCAGTGCTGGTGATACTGAGGGTTTCAAGATGTCAGCCTCCCTCCTGACCAGTCCTGCTGGTTTCTCACTGCTCACTAGCCAACATGAAGCCCCATCCCCAATCAGTCCTTCTCTGCTTTCCCCGAACTCTGCCAGGAGAATTCCCAGTTTGCATCCTTGGTGAAGCCCCCCCTCTCCCCCACCCCTTGCCTGCCGCTACCAAGATGCCCTCTGTCCATCTACCCACCTGCATAAACACTGCCTGTCTTTCGTGCAGGTCCTGCCTCAAGGCGTATCAGCGGTGTGGTCACACGAATGTCCCCTTCCAGAAGGGCCCCGTTCTTGGTTTGATGCTCTGGTGCCGCCATCTTGAAATTCTTAATAATTTTATCTTTGTAATTGTACATTGCAGGTGAGGTCCAATGGGATGATGGAGCATGGTTGTGAGCGGAGGAGACAAGCACAATCCGGCTGCATGTGTTTGCGATGCCCTATGAGCACGGGATTCCGTGGGCCCACAATTCGTGGGAGCTCAGTGTCTCTCAGCACGAGCACAAGATAAGTGTATTACAGGCGTGGACAGCCCTGAAAGGTCACGCTTTCCGTTTGAACCAGAACTCGCTTCCAATGCAGAAAGAAGGCCCTGGTTCCTGTAGGAACCAGGAACAACTGAGGGGCCCTCCCTGCCACATGCCGTCTTACATGTTACTGTCCTGTACCAGCCGACCACTGACGCTGGCAATGAGGCCCAAAGAAAAGGGAAAGATGAGGCAGCCCACGGTTTCTTTTCCTTCAGGGCTCGCTTTTCTCAGCAGGAAGCTGAAGGTAGAGCATGTTGATGGGATATGTGCATAACAAGAAGCGAAGTAAAAACAGTTTCCGCTGTCCTGGCAAGAACGAAATACACATGCATATACTGGCTATGAAATACAATCTGTGTAATTCAGCGATTCTTTTTTTTTTTTTTTTTAATTTTTTTTTTCAACGTTTTTCATTTATTTTTGGGACAGAGAGAGACAGAGCATGAACGGGGGAGGGGCAGAGAGAGAGGGAGACACAGAATCGGAAACAGGCTGCAGGCTCCGAGCCATCAGCCCAGAGCCTGATGCGGGGCTCGAACTCACGGACCGCGAGATCGTGACCTGGCTGAAGTCGGACGCTTAACCGACTGCGCCACCCAGGCGCCCCAGCGATTCTTTATATGAGTTAATGTTCTTATATTTACATGAAAACTGGCATTGCACAGCATAAAGATAAACAGCATAATGTATGCAAATAATTTAAACGTTTTATTTTATTTACTTAGAGTGACATTAAATAGCAAGCAATCACTATGGCAAGTTGAAACAGACAGAAACCACAGGAGGGAAAAAGTTTGCATTTTGGGGTTTTTAGTGACACGATTTCCTGCCTTTTTAAGCAGGGGACCCCCATTTTCACTTTGCATTGGGCCCTGTACCTGTGCAGCCCGGCTTGCCTTCAGAGCACGTCCAGGTGATCCCCTCCGGAACCTCTCCAGCCTGCAGCCACTGCCCCACCCCCAAACACCGAGAACTTTCCTGCAATGGCCACTGCCACCCATTCATTCAGTGAGACGTCCTTGTCCTCCCCTCCTTCGTCTTTTCCTAATGACATTGCTCTACCTCACAGGACTGTCAGAAGGCACAAGGGGATTCTGTGACTGGAAAGCTCTGGAAGATCTTTGTTGTATTTAATTTGCATTGTACACAGTAGGCACTCAATAAATGCTTGTGGCAGGCCATTGATTGAACTGTAAGGTCCCTGAGTCTGGGGACCAGGTCTTACACCTCTGAGCGTTTAAAAAAATTTTTTTTATGTTTATTTTATTTTTTTAATTTTTTTTTAACGTTTATTTATTTTTGAGACAGAGAGAGACAGAGCATGAACGGGGGAAGGTCAGAGAGAGGGAGACACAGAATCTGAAACAGGCTCCAGGCTCTGAGCCGTCAGCACAGAGCCCGACGCGGGGCTCGAACCCACGGAACTGTGAGATCACGACGTGAGCCGAAGTCAGCCGCCCAACCGACTGAGCCACCCAGACGCCCCTGTTTATTTATTATTGAGAGACAGAGAGACACAGAGCATGAGCAGGGGAGGGTTAGAGAGAGGGGGGAGACACAGAATCTGAAGTAGGCTCCAGGCTCTGAGCTGTCAGCACAGAGCCCGACGCGGGGCTCGAACTCACAAACTGCGAGATCGTGACCTGAGCCGAAGTCGGTTGCCCAACCGACTGAGCCACCCAGGAGCCCCGCATTTTTTTTTTTTTTTTTTTTTTTACAGTGCTTGCACAGAACAAGACACGCTGAATGTTTGCTTTTGGATAAAGATCTGCTTTCAGCATTTTGCTCAGGAAACACCTTCTCTGTGGTTAGCACAAGGTAAGCTCTAGCTCTTGCTCTGGTCTCCATGAGTTAAGCGATCTAACTAGCTAGGCTGGTCTGTATGAATGTTGGGATTTTACTGGGAATGAGGGGAGGCAGACCCTCGCTTCCTGTGGATCGGGGCTGTGAGGCGATATGGCATGGGTTGCCCAAGCCATTTCAGATATTCTGCCAGCCCAAGCCTAGGGAGCAAGCTGGTACACCTTAGGAGGAAAGGGTGAAGGGAATGACAAAGAGAGGCCTCAGAGCTTGAAGCCACTGCGAATCACTGGATCAACCCGTACCTGAAGCTTACATGGCTACGGGAGTTTTCATTTACACGAACCAACAAGTTTCTGTCTTCAAATGGGTTATTACTGAAGCCAGTTTGATTGGGGATTTCTGTCCCTTGCAACAGAGATGGTACCAGCAACAGAAAAGTGAAGAGAATGATTTAAGAGACACACAGAGACAGGCCTAGAGCCCAAGGCCCCTGACTCCCCACCCAGTAACCATTGTGGTAACCCTGCCGTAATGCCCCCCGTGGCCAGGGCCGGAGCAGGCGGGTCTGAGTCTTCCCTGTGGTACCGCACTGATTCCCACCTAGAATTGTGAGAGCAGGTCGCATTCACCCAGGCAGAGCATCTGAGGACAATAACACCACTGGGAGTGGACCTTGAGACTTCACGAGGCCACCGGGAGGGAACCCAGGTGGCAGTGCGCTGTGGTTAGCTCAGGACAGTCTGCACTCCATGAACTCCTGGTGACGGGTCATGCATGGCTGGCCGCCACCAGCTCTCTCGTTCCTGCCCTGTGGGCACAGTGCGGTGGGGAGCATGGCCCTTAGCCTCCTAAGGCTTAAAGGACCAGGTCGGCCACTCATCTTACCTTAGGGCATACGAGGAGGTGGTGGGCCCGAGGCTCCCCAGGCATAAGATACAGACCCTTGGTGGCAGCAACCCTGCTCCCCTCCAGGCCACTGGGTCCCCACGTCCAAAAACCTCCTTCACGTGTTGAGGATCGGGAACCTAGGGTCCTGCAGTCACCTTTCCATGCTGGGTGCTTTGGGCAGGTGCCAGGGAGGAAAGACGTTCCTGCGGGAGACGCTGCGGGGCTCCGAGGGCTGGTTTGGCAGGTGGAAGGCGCCGGTGAGGCTGATAAAGGGGGTCTCTCCCTAACCAGAGACAGGGGGCTTGCAGAGCTGGTAGCCCTGAAGAGGGTCTGGGTTTTGATGACAGGCTGGCTGGCAGGGCCAAAGGCAGGGCATGGAGCCCCCGAGGCTTGGTCCTGGAGGCTCAAGGCAGTTGCTATGGTCCCAGGAGGCCTTTCCCTACAGTAAGCGAAGGTTTCCTTGGATCTTTTGACTAGTCCCTTGGTTAACTTACCTAACCTCCCTGAGCCTCAGTTTCTTCTTCTGTACAATGGGTATGCAACCTGCTAGGGTTGCTTTGGGTATCCACTGAGATCATGAGCCTGGCACAGATCAGTCCTCTTCGGACATAAGTTTCCTGCCCCCTCACCCAGCTTCCTGTGTGCACTCTGGTTTTCTCTAGTTTTTCACCTGCTCTGCCCACATGCATTGCCTGCCTTGGGCTTAATGGAGCAGTGCGGGTAAATCAAGCCCACATGTCTATCACCAGGCACTAAATCTCCCCAGAAGACATTCCTTACTGCACAGTAATGCTGCCTGCTCCAGAGGATTGCACCATAGGGCAGGCTCCCCATACTGGGAGGCTTAAAGGGCCCGCTCACGGACTCCCCTGTCCCAGCCGGGGAGGTCCTTGGGCCAGTGAATGGCGGTGAGAGTGGGTCTAGCCTTACATGGGCAGAGGCGTGTTAGTGACAGCAGAAAGAAACCGACAGCAACCCCACACGGAGGGACCAGGGCATGGGTTAGGGGATCAGGGCCTAGGCTTTTTCCTCCATTTCTCTCCACTCACATTCTGGCTGCTTCTTGCCTGTCTGGCCTTGGGCAACGTACTCCCTCTCCTGTCCACTTCAGACTTCTCAGTACAAAAGGTGGGTAGGGATCCCTTCTGCCTCCCAGGTCTGTGGGGAGGACACTCCACCGATAGCACCATCATTCCTCGGTCTGGTGCCACACACGCGCATCATCTCAATGTTCCCACTCAGTTTGCTGAGTTAGCGAGGGTTACTACTCCCAACTCCCAGTGGAAAAGTAGCACTGAATCTCTGGCTTGCTTCGGCTGCATCATCACTGGTCATCGTGGGGCATTTGCCCTGTGCATCAGGCAGGACAGGGGCCAGCCAGGGCCTGGGCGTCAGGGGTCCTGACCCCCGTGCCTGCTACCCCCACCCACCAGCCATGCTCTGACAGCTGGTTCAGGCAGCTTCCAGGCCAGCCTCCCCGGCAGTTTGGTCGCAAATAGACGGCTGCATTTGAGCTGATCTTTGCTGAGCCCCATCAGCTGAGGAAGGGCCCTCATCCCCAGTCACCAGTTCTGTCTGGGTCCCGATTTGGAGAAGAACCCGGGGATGAATCAGAGTGTCTCTGTGCCTGCCCTAGTTCACCCTGCCGGCGGGTGTAGGTGCCAGGAAGTAAGCCTGGCTGACGTTGAGGCCAGCGCTCTCTCCTCTCCAGCCCACATGTGTGGCTCAGTCTAACGCATCCCTCACTCCCAGAAAAAGGACAGAAGAATTCAACACAAGACCTGTCCTCTGGGCTGCAAAGGATGGCACTTTTTAAGATTTGTTTATTTTTAAAGTTTATTCCTTTTGAGAGAGAGAGAGAGACAGAGAGAGGCAGAAAGAGAGGGAGAGAGAGAATCCTAAACAGGCTCCATGCTGTTAGCGCAGAGCCCAACTCAAGGCTCGATGTTGAGAACCGTGAGATCATGACCTGAGCCAAAATCCACAGTCCTATGCTCAACCGACTGAGCCACCCAGGCGCTCCAGGATGGCACTTTTATTTATGATAAGTGGCTGGCCAAGATCAAAATGACCAATGAGAGAAGCCAGTCTCTTAAGGATCACTTTGTCACCAGGTCTCTCCGGAGAAGAGAGCGTTTATCTGTTCTGAGTGGGGGGGGGGGGGGGGGGGGGGGGGCGGGGCGGGACAGGCTCACTCTTCTTTCTGAAATTTTTGGAGGCTTTAAAACAGTAAAATCCTGATGTTTTCATCATGAAAATGGTGGGCCCCTATTAGAGCAAATGTAGGAAATACAGACAGATGGTGAAGGGGGGCGTCCCTTACCTACCGCCCAAGTATAACCAACAACCTGCTTGTGCTTTCGTCTGTATAAACCTTTCATTGGTTTTTCAGCACGTATTTATCGAGAGTTTCTCTAGGAGGCTGCTGAAGAGTGAAGGTGAAATCTGTGCCCTCATAGCTCTGGGTGGTTTGTTTGTTTGTTTGTTTGTTTGTTATTTTGCACGTAGTTTCAGTCATTTCCTGGGCACCGTGTCGGATGTCTGTGGCCACCACAGCCGACTACAGTCCTGACCAGGCTCGCGGCAGCTTCGCGTTCGACCACGTTGTTTCTCAGGCCGCGTTGCTCTGCCTTGGCACCTGTGCAGCCCAGAACTGCAGTGTACTCCCCGCTCGGGCCATCCTTGACCAGCAGGGATGGGAGAGCCGTGGGCAAATGTCCTGTCGTGCTCCCTGGGTGGACAGCTCTGAGACACATTTTCTAAGGCTCTGATGGGTGGAGCGCAGTAGCCCACAGCAGTGATCAGCTTAGGAAGTGCTCTTGAATTGGCTTCCCCCCCTTCCCTGGGGCTCCCTCTGGACCCCCCACTGTAGCCCCTGGCGAGAGCTCCCCAGTAAACCATCTACCTGCCAACCTTTCACCCTGCTCCCGAGGAGTCCAGGTTAAGTCAGTGAAAGGTCATGCTATCTGTGCCATTTTTGTGCAAAAAACATTCAATCCTTTTTTTATAATGTTTATTTATTTTTGAGAGGGAGACAGAGCATGAGTGGGGGACGGCTAGAGAGAGAGGGAAACAGAATCCGAAGTAGGCTCCAGGCTCCGAGCCGTCAGCACAGAGCCCGACACTGGGCTCGAACCCACAAACTGCGAGATCACGACCTGAGTGGAAGTCGGATGCTTAACCGATGAGCCACCCAGATGCCCTGGTCTTTTCCCTTCTTGATTGCTGTTGGGTTTACTACCTCCTGTCATTGTTGTTTCTTGAAGACCCGGTAGGGAGGAATCTTGGTCCCTATTAGATGCTGGTCCCCAAGTGAGGGCTGGCCCACCTTTCTCTCCTTCTGTGCTGTCTTTCTTCTCCCATGTGAATCCACACTGCTCCTCACCTTTATCCCACCCCCATTTCTCCAAGGTTGCACTGGGTCCCAGGCCAGAGACAGGGGTGGAGACAGCTGCGTCTTTCTGCCAGCTCCCGCTGACCACAGGACTGCCCTGTGCAAAGAAAGATTCTGACACCATGTCTCTGTCCTCGGCAAAGCCCTTCATGATTAGTGATGACGCTGTGGGCATAGAAAGGGGAATGGCCACATATATGCCCCATATTTGTCTTCCTTCTGTAGGGTCCTGCTCACAGCTCTATGGCCAAGTTCATCCCTGGTCAGTATAGTACCTCAGGGCCAGACTCATGACCTGTCGGGCCTGGAAGAGACGTGTCCAGCACAAATAACTCCCAGCAGTGTGTCCCAGGCTTTCACTATGTGCAGTCTCTGTGGCATGGATAGAAGCACACAGCTCAGGGGCCTCAGATTTAGGATGACCACACTGTAATGGAGACCCGTGAGCAGGTCTTATAATCCTTTCTTTCTTTCTTTCTTTCTTTCTTTCTTTCTTTCTTTCTTTCTTTTTCCTCTCTTTCTTTCTTTCTTCCTTTCTTTCTTTTCTCTCTTTCTTTCTTTTCTTTCTTTCTTTCTTTCTTTCCTTCCTTCCTTCCTTTCTTTCTTTCTTTCTTTCTTTTCTTTCTTTATCTCTTTCTTTTCTTTCTTTCTCTCTCTCTTTCTTTCTTTCTTTTCTTTCTCTCTCTCTCTCTCTCTTTCTTTCTTTCTTTTCTTTCTTTTTCTTTCTTTCTTTCTTTCTTTTCTTTCTTTCTCTCTTTCTCTCTTTCTTTCTTTCTTTCTTTTCTTTCTTTCTCTCTTTCTCTCTTTCTTTCTTTCTTTCTTTCTTTTCTTTCTCTCTTTCTTTTCTTTCTTTCTCTTCTTTCTTTCTTTCTTTCTTTCTTTCTTTCGAGAAAGAGAGAGAGAGTGCACACATGAGCAGGGAAGGAGCAGAGGGAGAGGGAAAGAGAAAATCTCAAGCAGGCTCCATGCCTAGCACAGAGCCTTTTGTGGGGCTCGATCTCACGACCATGAGATCAGATCCTGAGTCAAAATCAAGAGTCAGACGCTTCACCGGCTGAGCCACCAAGGTGCCCCTCTTGTGAGCAGGTTTTTTTTTTTTTTAATGTTTATTTATTTTAGAGAGAGAGATACAGAGTACGGGGGGGGTGGGGGTGGGGGGGGGTGGGTAGGGGCAGAGAGAGGGAGACACAGAATCGGAAGCAAGCTCCAAGCTCTGAGCTGTCAGCACAGAGCCCGACACGGGGCTTGAACTTATGCAAGATCATGACCCGGGCCAAAGTCAGACGCTTAACTGACTGAGCCATCCAGGTGCCCTATGGTGTCACCCCGAACTTCTAAGGGCAGAAGCCATATCGTAGCCCCTGTCCTTGGACCATGCAGTTGGTTGGGGTGGGGTGGTTATAGGATATCAGGCACAGCTCCCCAGCCTTCCCTATGATGGGGAAGTGTCTCCAACTTTGGAAAATCCCAGGGTCATCTGGGGCACTTCGGGCTTCGGGATGATTCCTCCAGCCAATGACATAGCCAGATGCCCATCACTGCCCTCCTTGCGAGAAGCGGGGGCCAGGGGGGCTGACTTGTGAGCCAGACAGGAGGCATGGCCAGCTACCACATGATTTTTGCAGGGCCCCATTAGGACGGACGAGCGGTGCCCCTCCCCCAGCCCCCACGAGGACTGATCTTGTAACGATCTTCATCACCAGCAGCAGCTGGAGAATGAACTCAGCTACTGAAAACGCTGCAGAGCCAACAGCCTCTGTGAATCCACCCCAAGCCCCCCTGCTCCCACGGGGCCCAGTGGGAACTCCAAAGGATTGGCATCCCTTATCCCTCACGTGGACCCCTACTCCCTTGCTCCCCAGAGTGAGGCCCAATGAGATCCAGTCACAGTATGAGCACCACCTGGGAACATCTGGGAAATGTGCATGTTCAGGCCCCACCCAGAGCAGCTGAATCAGAAGCCGCATTTCGCAGGATCTGTGCACATTAAATAAACTTGTTATATCAGAGCGGCTTTAGATTTCCCGAGAGGCCATGAACAGGGTACACGGCGTTCCTATGTACCCCACACCCAGTCACCCCCCCCCCCCCATCGCAGTTCTGAGCACGTTAGCGTTTGAGGAACCCTGTTCTTCTCCCTGCTTCCTGTCCCTCTCTGTCCCCGATCTATTTCCTTCCCAGCCCCATGGCTGAAGTCAACAATGGCTTATCGGAGTCTCCTCCTGCCCCCTGGGAACTTTGTGATGTCATAGGGTGCTCATAGGGTGTGAAGCATCTGACACACGGTCACGCACCTCACAAACATTATTTTGTGATCCTCTAAACATCTTTATGAGGCCGGCACCGTGAACCCATCTCACAGACGAGGAACTGATACACAGAGAGGTTGAATCAAAGCCGGAATTTGAACTCAGATCTGCCTACCTGTAAGCCAGTGGCCTTCCCCTGTCCGCATTGTCTCAGGGAACCAATCTGTCCCTGGGTGGCTGCACGCTTGCTTCCAGGAACTCTGACCCAGCCAGCAGCGAGTTTCCCAATCGGTCCTCCCCTGGGATTTTCTGGTCTGCAGGGCTTTGAGGGAGAGGTGGGCCCCCTGGAGACACAAAAGGTCAAGGAGTGGTCTCAGCTGTTCACAGTCCAGGGCGGCTGCCCAAACTCACGTACCTACAAATTCCAGACGCTCGTCTGGTTGCCTGGGCAGGACTTCTTCAGCCCAGGTGGACAGAATGTTCTGTCAGGGGCAGACTCTGGAGGAGGCTTCACAATCCGCTTGGCTGACGGGGATGTGTCTTCCTTTGGGGCAGGGCAGGGAGAAGGCTGGGAGTCCGTCACCGGAAAGAGAAGGACCCCCTAAAGAAGGCCTCTGGCTGTTTAAGGACTTTGCCAAGTTCATTTCTTCCAGGAAGCCTTCCTGAATGGAGGCCCACCCCCACTGTTCATGGATGTGTTTGTTCACCCCACCATTAGGTGAGTCCTCTCACCTCAAGGAAAAGGAGGCATCTGGTGGGTGGTGCCACTGCTTATCAGATCCACAGTCTTGGACAAGTCACATCAGCTTGCTGACTCTCTGTTTCTGCACCTGCAGAGTGGGATTACAATATCCCCTAACTTGCTGTGGCTCAAACCCACCCCAACTTTGTGATTCTTCTTACTGTAATTAAGACCACGAAGTAGCCACAAAAATTCACGTTGATAAATTCTTGAAAATCTAGTAAGGGCATGTAGAGAACTTGAATTTTTGGCAACATGGCAGACTGAATTAATGTGAAACTCCCCTTCGAATACAAACACGGAGAAAGGTTGCATACAAGCTAATATTTAAAAAAAATACCTTAAATACAGAGCGGACCTTAAGGGGACAGGAACTCCCAGGGCCAGTAACAAAGAAAGGACACAAGCCAGGAACTTTGGTCAGCTGGGGCTGGTGTCACAGCTGCCCACAACCATTTCCAGCCCAGTTGGAGAATGTCCGGGTGGGGGTAGGAGATATGGCCTGGGGCCCGTGGAAGTGGGAAGGGGATCCTTGCAAAAAGCTGTATCACTTGAAAGGTAGCCCCAGTCTCTGAAAATGGGACTAGAGAGCTCCGTCCACTAGCTCAGTAAAGGAAGTGGGTCCCTTCTGCTCAGGGCACCGAGTGAGATTAGAAAAGCCTTCTGTGAGAATTCAGACGTTCAAGTTTGTGCCAGGTGGAGGTGAAGAGCTTAAAGGCACACCAGTAGGCAGCCTTCAGCAGGAACCCAAGATAAGAAATTAACATAAAGTCTATCAACAGAACCAGGGAACCCCCTGGGGCCCTAGAATGGGAAGCCAAACCCCTGTGCAGAGCCATCGTGCCACCTGGAGCATCGAGGCTCCCTCAGAAGAAACAGCCCTGCAGAAGATGAGCTTGCAATAAACAAGCGTAAGCCTCCAGGGAGGCAAACCCCGGAAAGGTGAGTCTGCAGACACTGCGAAGGGAAAAGCGTGCACCCCTAGAAGAGGGACAAGAGAACGGCATGAGAGAGGGAGCGTGCTTCAAATAATTGCAGATAAAAGGACAAGAAAAATTCATCAACACCTAGACGCTATTTAAAAAGGTAAATGCACAAAAGTTCTGCGGATGAAACGTACAGTCAGTGAAATGAAAAACCGTCAAATGACCACGGCTGAAAAAATTGGCGAACTGGAAGGAAAAAAGTGTCATAGGTGGAAATCGTTTTATTGCACGGAACCCTGATCAGATGCAGGGAATCCATATGTCTCTAAATTACATGCTAAGCAAGAAAAATGTGGCTCTTTGTGTGCGTCTGAGTGTGTGTGTTGGGGGGAGGAGGTAGGCATGTAAGTGTGTGTTTCTGCACGTGTTGAGGAGGAGCACGTGTGTGTGTGTGTGTGTGTGTGTGTGTGTGCCTGTGTGCGTGGGGGCACAGATAACACGGGCGTGGTGATGGGGGTCTGATCAGACATGGCCGTCATGTCCCTGCATTTAGATTATGTCTTCTCTGGTAGAACGTTTTTCAGCACGTTTTATGATTTAGGTGACCAACTTCCTGTATTTTTGACAATTCTATCAAATCTCCAGCAATTACACTGCCCCCCTTCTGGGATGTCAGGACCCCACCCTGGGACATTGGGGGCAGGCAGGGACCCCGTTGATGGCTTGCCCGTGTTTGCACATCTGAGGAGGGAGCCTGGGCTCGGGGGCACTGCTGGCTGAGCGAAAAGGGAACACATCAGAAAGGCACCCCTGTGGCTCCTGGCTCTGATTGCTTTCCCTGTACTCCGCCCTCTCCTCTTTCATGTTTCCTTCATCATTTAACAACCACGGAAAAGGGACTCGGGGAGCCCGCGAAGGGAGAGGTGGCCATTGTGCTCCCTGTCTCCCCACTCGTGCTTTGACCCCCACCCTGGGCCATCCCCCAAAAGAAAAAACTTCCCACTTTTTTTTTTTTCTGAACTCAGCAAACAATATAGCAAAGTTACTGTGTCTTTTCAAAGTGCTTGAGAACAAGCTTTGTAACACATCAGAGGAGAGCATTTTCACTGCGAAAGAAATGCGTCCCTTGCAGAAGAGCGTGGCCAGGCACTGCAACCTTTGTGACATAATGGGTGGCAGTCAGGTGCCCCCTCGTGCGTGGTGCCCGAATGCCCGTGTGACCTTGGGCAAGTTACTGACAAACGGAGACACAAAGTCGTACCCACTTCCCGGGGGTGAGGATTAAATGCGATAAGGCCTGTAAAACACTGGTGTGAAACTAGACGCTGCCTGGTTGGTGTTCTTGTTGCGTTAACGTCGGCGCGGCCACCCTCATCTCCAGCACTGTGTTTGGCTGCTAGCTGGGGGAGGGTGCCGGCCATCCCCACCTCTCTGCGGGGCTGGGCCCAGGATCCGAGACGACGTTGCACTGTATCCACTCAGTGGTGGCACAGGCATTTCTCACGGGACGCTAGCCCCCTTCCTGCCGTTCTCTTCTCTTGGACCTCCTGGCTGCCAGAGCACTGTTGAAACCCATGAATCATGTCACTGCCCTTTCCCCACCCCAAACCTTCAAAGGCTTCTCAACCCACTTTGAACAGAATCCAATCTACTCCCCATGGCCTACAAGGGATGAAGCGGCCTCTGTCTCCAACTCTTGCTTCTCTGTCCTTACAACAGCCACGCTCAACCTCAGGGCCTTGCCACATGCTGTTTCTCAACACAACTGTTGCACCCTCGACTCTTATCTTCCTGCTTTTTCCCTGAAAAGGTCTTCGTTGACCACTCTGTCTAAACCCGTCCCCATCCAGCCTGTATTACGTGACTCAGTAGCCTGTTCCTTTCCTGTAAAGCCCTGGCCACAGTGTCGCTATCCATTGTCAGCTCATGGGCTTGCCGTCCTTCTCCCCCACGGGACCGTGCATTCTGTCAGGGGAGAGACCGTATCTGCTGTATGGTCAAGGTATCTCCAGCACTTCATGCAGCTCCTGACACAAAATGGGGATCGACAACCTGAGGTCAGACGAGACTGAATTAAAAACAGAACAACATATTGTGCCAGTTCAAGTCTGGAAATAATTGGGAGATTGAAACTTCTGGCAGATGGTGAGAAACCAATTTAACGTCATCCTCAAAGGTGAAAAACTGAAAGCTTTTCCTCTAAGAGCAGGAACAAGACAAAGATGTCTACTCTCCGCTTTTAGTTGACGTAGTATTGACGTCCTACCCACAGCCATCAGACAAGAAAAAGAAACAAAAGGTATCCGAATTGGAAAGGAAGAAGTAAAACCCTCACAATGTGCAGATGACATGATACCATGTACAGAAAACCCTAGCGACATCACCAAAAACCAATCAGAGCTCTCAAATGAATTCAGTAAAGCTGCAAAATAAAAATTAGTATACAAAAATTGGTTGCATTTTCATACACTAATAACAAAGCAGCAGAAAGATAAATTAAGAAAACCATCCCATTTACAATTGTACCAAAAAGAATAAAATGCCCAGGAATAAATATAACCAAGGAGGTTAAAGACCTCTACTCTGAAAATTACAAAATCTCGATGAGAGAAATTAAAGATGGACATAAACAGAAAGATATTCCATGCTCATGAACTGGAAGAATCAATAATGTTAAAATGTCCACCCTACTCAAATCAATCTACAGATTGAATGCAATGTCTATCAAAATGCCAATAACATTTTCACAGAACAAGAACAAACAATCCAAAAACTTGTACGGAACCGCAAAAGACCAAGTAACCAAAGTAATCTTGGAAAAGAAGAACAAAGCTGGAGGCATTATGCTCCCAGATGTCAAGTTATACGACAAAGCTATAGTACTCAAAACAGTATGGTCCTGGCACAAAAATAGATACATAGATCAATGGAACAGAATAGAGGGCACAGAATAAACCCATGCTTATATGGTCAATTAATCTAAGACAAAGGAAAGAAGAGTATACAACGGGGAGAAGACAGTCTTTTCAACAAATGGTGTTGGGAAAACTGGACCACGACATGCAGAAGAATGAACCTAGACCACCTTCCTACACCAAACACAAAAATAAACTCAAAATGGATGACAGACCTAAGTGTGAGACCCGAAGCCATAAAACTTCTAAAAGAAAACACAGGTAGTAATCTCTTGGACATCAGCCTTACCAACATATTTATGAATATGTCTCCTCAGGCAAGAGAAACAAAAGCAAAAATAAACTATTCTGAGATATCGCCTCACACCTGTCAGAACGGCTATTATCAAAAGGACACGGGCTGCCTGGATGGCTCAGTTGACTGGCTAAGCATCCGACTCTTGGCTTTGGCTCATGTCATGATCTCATGGTTTGTGAGATCAAGCCCGGCATTGGGCTTTGCACTGACAGCATGGAGCCTTCTTGGGATGCTTGTTCTTCCTCTCTCTCTGCCCCCTGCCCCCAAAATAAATAAATAAACATTTTTTAAAAAGACAAAAAGTACCAAGTGTTGGCAAGGATGGGGAGAGAAAGGAATACTCATGCAGTGTTTGTGGGAATGCAAACTGGTGTAGCCACCGTGGAAACCAGTATGGACGTTCCTCAAAAACTTAAAGATCGCAATATCGTATGAGCCGGTAATTCTACTACTGGGTATTTACCCAAAGAAAACGAAAACATCAGTTTGAAAAGACACCTGCACCCCTATGTCTATTGCAGCATTATTTACAACAGCCAGGATATGGAAGCAACCCAGGTGTCCATCGATAGATGAATAAAGAAGTGATACACGTACGAGGGAATATTACTAAGTCATAAAAAAGAATGAGATCTTGCCATTTGCAACAACATGGGTGGATCTAGAGGGTATCACGCACAGTGAAGTAAGTCAGAGAAAGACAAGTACCACATGGTTTCACTTATTTGTAGAATCTCAAAAAAAAAAAAAACAAAAACGAAAAAGAATGAACAAATGAACAAAACAACAGAAACAGACTCAAAACTCCAGAGAACAAACTGGTGGCTGCCAGAGGGGAGGAGAGAGGGGGCATGGGTGAAATAGGTGATGGGGATTAACTTCCAGTTATAAAATCAGGAAGTCAGGAGGTGAAAAGTGCAGCCTGGGGACTGCTGTGAATGATGTTGTGATAACGTTGTAACGGGACAGATGGCGGCTACACTTCACCGTGATGAGCCGGGTGATGGGTGGAACCTTGGAATCACTGTGCTGTACCCTGCACATCGTGGGCAGCTCTGAAAAGCTCAGCTCCAGGCTGAGTGTGTGTTTCCTGTGGGCCGCCTCCCTCCTGGGCCAAACTCACCAGGCAGAGGGCCCACCCCTACTCTGGGGTGAGAAACAAGGGGTAGGACAAGAGGCCAGGAGTGCTCGGGGGGAATCTCTCCTCATGGCCCCTGAGCAGTGGGGAAGATGCCTTCTACCGTCCAGATACATAAGACACAGATGCTGGAGGGGCGCCTGGGTGGCTCAGTCAGTTAATTGTCCGACTTTGGCTCAGGTCTTAATCTCACAGTTTGTGAGTTTGAGCCCTGCAGCAGGCTCTGTGTTGACAGCTCAGAGCCTGGAGCCTGCTTCGGATTCTGTGTCTCCCTCTCTCTCTGCCCCTCCCCTGCTCATGCTTTCTGTCTCTCTCTCTCTCTCTAAAAAAAAAAAATAATAATAACACATTAAAAAAAATTTTTTTAAAGAAATACATGCTGGATAAAATACAGGAAGACAGAGGAGACTTGAGTCCAGCAAAAGGAAGACATTAGCAAATGGAGAGGTAGATTGATTCAGGGAAGCATGAGGGACGCCAGGGGTACTTCCTGGAGGAGGCACCAGGTGCATCCAGAGGAAAGCAGCACAGCTGGGGAGAGGTGGCCAATGTGACCTTGGCACAGAGACGCAGATTCTGACCCTGGGCCCTCCCCCAGGGCCAAAAGCAAGGCTCAGTGCACCCTGGTCCCATTCTTGGTCACCACCCGGAGGGTCCCTGAGGCGTCCAGGGGTTGCAGAGGGAGAAGGCCTAGCCGTGTTTGGAAATGAGTCCCCTCCCTGCCCTCGGGACCAGTCACATCCCTTCTCCTTTCCAAGCAGATATTCCAGAGAGATCAGGCTTCGTGATTAGGGGATTGAATCATGGGCAGGCTAGAAAAGCTGAAGGCTCATCCCTAAGCTGGGACAAGGGGACGGCTCTCGGGCTGTGCACAGACACCGTGGGGTGGCGGGGGCGGGGGGGGAGGACGCAGAAACAGGGTGCCAGGAGGGCTGCCGGGAGGTGACAGCTGATCACAGAGACAAAGACGGGCACGTCGGCACCCATACACCCCCACATATCCACAGCGTTATATGCCCACGCTCATGCACGGTCTTTGCTTATAGAAGAACTTAGAGTAGACATACTGCCTATTTACAAGGACACACACACACACACACACACACAACACATGTACACGCATACGTGGCTCTCAAATATATATTTATAGACAAATTCATAAATACCTATGAACCTATGAACACATGCTATGTATGTATTAGTGCGTGTGAAGTACGTTTGAGCACGCGTATCGCAAGAATGCATGTCCAGACATGTACATGGCATATAGCCACCGTGAGCGTGTATGTGTGTAGCCACGCCCACCCAACACGAGTGTGCGGACTTCACAGTGAGGTACCCACGTGACATACACACCACACAGTGTCACTCTGTGCTGTGGGTACACCCCACAAATAGTACCCGTACGTATCAGGCGTGTGTATGCGAAGCCACTCCACTGTACCATATGGGTCGCCATTTCTCTGTGACGTCAAATCAATCCAGGAAGGAAGATGAACCGGAATCTACCCTGTTCCCTGAGAAGTATCGCAGGAGGGTCCTCTCCCCTTCCTCCCGCCGGGAGCACGCGTCATTTATGCGAACTCTTCTAAACAATGACTCTTCCCTCTTCGGCAGCTGCTGGCACGAGCATGCAGGTCCCCTTCTAGAAGCAGGTGATGGAGTCAAGGCCAGAAGGAACAATGTGTCCCAGATGGGACCCTGGAGGAGACGGAAGCCCACGTCTATAGGAGGAAGCAGCACTTGATCCAGAAAGGGACTTTCTGAGGCTGGTGACGGCACAGCTCCCGCTTGCTTGGGTGCTCCAGTATCACACCCAGCAGGGAAACAAGGTCACGGGGCCACAAGCCTTGGCTGCCGAGGCTGGGGACTCCCCGCTCCATGGCTCCCGACCTGACCTCCAGGGCTCTTTCATTCAGTAGCGACATGACTTGTTCCCCACGGACACTCATCAGACAGCAGGAATGTGGGACAGGCGTGCCTGTGCCTGGGAATGGCCCCCTGAGGCGGCAACGGCAGCTTCTCTGGAGACGGATGGCCGTCACACCTCTCGCCCAGATTTCAGGACTGTTGGAAAAACTGACCACAGCCCTCAGTTCTTCCGAAGGCAGTTTCTCCAGCTGCACTGTCCAGCGAGAGACCCTCAGCCAGTGCTGAGCCCTGCTCCCTGGGAGGGACCCAAGAATGACAGCTCGGAGGGACAGATATGGCCAAGTGGGCTTAGGGTGCTGTCTGGCCTGGGTCATGCCTCCTTCACCACTTCTTAGCCTGTCATTTGAGCTGTTCTGAATCCTACTTGCCTAATGACACCGGTGTCAGAGAGTTGGTGCAGAGATTAACAGCATCGTTATGTTGAAAGTGATTTCTTCCTGTGCTGTAAATTCCTCCATAAATGCTATGTGATGGCAGAAATAAGGAGACCAGAACCACCTAACCTTCCAGATATAATTTCCTGCCTCCTAAAAATTGTATTTGGGGACACACAGGATATGGCAGATTATTATATAAATGGCCCCTATCAATCCCACCTCATGGCATACAAGGCTTTGTGCCCCCACCCCCCCCCCCCAACTCAACCCCGGACTTGGCCATGTGACTCATCTGGTAACGAGACATCCCCCAACATGATGCAGCAAGCTGCTCAGCACTCGTACGTTGTGGCTCGCCCTCTTGGAAAGAAAGCCTGGCTGTGTGCGAAAGTGGGGTTCTCCTGGTGGAGGGGCCGTGGAGAGCAGGACCAGGCGCTCCAGCCCACAGCTTTAGGCAGATGCCAGACAGGTGAGAGAGGCCATCGAGGGCCATGAGCTCCAGATGACTGAAGCTGCAAGAATGAGCCCAGGGAGACCTGCCCCAGCTGCAGAATCATGAGAAAACTAGTGCTCTTAAAGTCACCAAGTTTGGGGCAGTTTGTTGGTTGGCAATAGCAACAGATACGCAGGGCATTTGAGGCACAGATGTTCCCGTATTCTGCCCAGAGTTACAGAGAACTTAGTGGCTGAGTCAAGCGTAGGACTCGAGCACCCAGGATTCTTCTTGCCTTCCCTAGTCCCTGCGTCTGTCATTCTGTACAGCTTGAAATTCCAAGGGCCCGGAGGACAGTGTGGGTTTGGCAAGGGCCTCAGAATGGCACCTGTAAGGCATAGTTACTGATATTGGTATTCCAGAATGCAGGAAAGGGGGGAGGGCTTATAAGGTAGGTGGAAGGTTCAAAAGAGCCAGAGGGAAATTCTCCCCCTAAAAAAGGGACACAGCATGCAGAGGGCTCGGGCTGTGGGCTCAGAGGGAAGGGGTCAAAGCCTAACTGCTCTTTCCTTAGTGTGCTCCTTCAGGCAAGTTGCTTCATCTAGGGAGCCTCAGTGTCCACATCTGTAACATAGGTGTAGCTGTGCCTTGCCAACAGAGACATCATGCCCCACTCCAAGCCTGGGGAGCATGCAGGAAATCCTCCTTCTCTCCTGGGATCTGAGCACCTCCCTTGTGGGGTTTTTGGAACGGGCGTGCAGTGGCCAGTTCTCCTGGGGGCTTGCAAAGATGCGAGGTGTTTAGGGGTGCCCGGGTGGCTCAGTCGGTTGAGCGACCAACTTCCGCTCAGGCCATGATCTCGCGGTTTCTGAGTTCGAGCCCCACACTGGGCTCTGTGCTGACAGCTTGGAGCCTGGAGCCTGCTTAGGATTCTGTGTCTCCTAGGGGGCGCCTGGGTGGCTCAGCCGGTTAAGTGTCCGACTTCGGCTCAGGTCATGATCTCGCGGCTCGTGAGTTCAAGCCCCGCGTCGGGCTCTGTGCTGACAGCTCAGAGCCTGGAGCCTGTTTCAGATTCTGTGTCTCCCTCTCTCTCTGACCCTCCCCCGTTCATGCTCTGTCTCTGTCTCAAAAATAAATAAACGTTAACAAAAAATTTTTTTTAAAAAGGATTCTGTGTCTCCTCTCTCTGCCCCTCCCCCACTTGTGCTCTCTCTCTCTCTCTCTCTCTCTCTGTTTCTCAAAAATAAATAAATGTAAAAAAAAAAATTTAAAAAAAAGGATGCGAGGTGTTTGGACCAAGTCAGTGTCATGGGGTGCTGGGTCTCCTGAAGGTCAACCTGAGTGAGGAGGAGGGAGGCTGGAGGGAGAGAAGGGACCCCGGGACCTGGTTCCTGTCTGCCTATCCAGAGGGTCTGGTTCAAAGGTGGCTACATACCCTCAAAGGTGTCAGTGAGTCTGGGACCCTTGACTCTGTCATCAAGACCCTGCTGCTGCGCCCTCTTCACCTTTGATGGTTGACCTGTGGCCAAGAGGTCAAACATGCACATCAAAAAGCCTTGCTTTCTTGCTTCCCCCAGGTGAGCCGTCCCTGAGCTCCCCTGTCAGCCACATCCGAGCCCACGGCCAGGCCTGGAAGAAGAGACCAGATCGCTGGCCCGTCCTGAGACCTGGATCTTCCACATCTTCACGTGTCCCACACGTGGATAGGCTGGCCCCTCCCTCTGCTGGAGGCTTCTGGAGGCTTCCCTCCTAGCCTAGAGTCGTTCATTGTGTCATTGTGTTAGCCTCCAGGGGCTGCTCTCACAAAGGACTCTAAGGAAGTGTTCTCGCAGTGCTGGAGGCCAGAAGTCCAAAAGCAAGGTGTGGAAGGGGCCCTGCTCCCCCGGGAGGCTCCGGGCAAAGCGCTTCCTTGCTTCTTCTAGCTTCTAGAGTGGCCAGTGACCCCTGGCGTTCCTTGACTCAGGGCTGCCAAATCTCTCCTCTGCCCTCACGTGGCCTTCTCCCTGGGGGCCCGTCTCTTTGTCCCTCTCCCCTTTTCATACGCCAGTCTCACTGGATTAAGGCCCCACTCCAGTCATCTCCACGACATCTACGAAGAGCCTACTTCCCCCAAATGGGTCCCATTCATAGGTCCCAGGGGTTAGATGTTGGGCATATCGTTTCAGAGGGCACAACTGAACCCACAATAAACCAAGTGTTGACAACAATAGCAACATGACAATCATTATAAGGTCCTTATATTTGTGCCAGGGGCCGTTCTAAGAATTTTACAAGTGTTAATTAGCCGAAACCCTCACAACAAGCCTACGAGTGAGTATTGTTATTCTCTCCACTTTACAGTTGGGGAAACTGAGGCACGGGAAATTGATCCACGGCCCCGAGTCACAGAGCCAAGTCGGGTAGTTGGACCACCCTAACCTTTACCCTCATCTGTTCATCTTATGGTCTGGCCATAAGTTTTTGGTGTTGTTTTTGTTTGTTTGTTTGTTTGTTTAAGTTTATCTATTTATTTTTGAGAAGAGGGGAGGGGCGGAGAGACAGGGAGAGAGAATCCCAAGCAGGCTCCACGCTGTCAGCGGGGAGCCTGATGTGGGGCTCGAACCCACAAACCGTGAGATCATGACCTGAGCCGAAATCAAGAGTCAGACCCTTAACCCACCAAACCCCCCCGTCACCCCCCCGGGTTTCCGGTTTTATGAATTACACAGGCTGGCTCTGGCTTTTGTCCTGCTTCCTCTGGGATTTTTCTTCATCGTCTCAATCGCTATCAGAGTGATGTGTCACCTCAAGACCTGTCAGGTGGACCTGAGCCCCTCTGAGGAAAGTACCTGGTGGGGAGGGCTGCTGTCACCCTGCTTCGTCTTCTGTGCTTCTGACATTTTATACAGTGGATGTGGTGGTGAGAGGCATAGACCCCATGCCTGACCTCAGAGTCTGTTTATGGTTAAGTCAGAGGGAAACTGAGGTCACAGAGTTGGGATGTGTCCAGAGTCACAGAGTGAGTCGGCCCAGGGCCAGGGCTCGGTCCCAGGTCTCACTCCCCCCAGGGCAGGCTCTTCCCAGTACAACTCTCTGCACCACCCCTGCTACCTGCTTCTGGAGAGGACAGTCCCCAACTGCAGACATGCATCATTTTTGAGAAGTCTCTCGAACGGAGACAGGAGGAGGCGGTTTGGAGACAGCCCACCCCGGAGGTCAGGGCCACATTCGGGGGTAGAATTGCCCGAGCTTTGCCCACGTCTAGCTGTGACTGCCCCCACTGCCATGCCAGATGTCTTCGGGAGACAGCCCTGTGGTCAGCTTCCAGGCCAGGGCAGGGCTGATCTGCTACCCTCCCCTCGGACAGGGATTTCACACCCAGGAAAATAATTTCCTGGTAAGGAGATTAGAAGGCATCGCCCGCTTTCGGGAACAGGATGGGGCCCGGGTGAGGCAGGAGAGGAACAGCGGGAGAGGCTGGGGGGCAGGCGGGGGCGCGGGAGGAAGTGTCACTGTCAATCAGGGCGCTGACCCATCTAATCCAGCCTCCCGGCTCTCCTGATCCCAGGGACAGATGCCGGGTAAAAAGGCGCAAACTTGGCGGGCTGGGCCCTCCCTGCAGGCCTGCAATACGGGCCCCTCTGTGGAGAGCCGGCTTAATCTTGCCAAGACGTAAGCTGTCCAAAAGGCGCTCTCGGAGGCTCCCGTGCATTTCCCCTGCGCCTCACGTGCAGGGTTGCAGTCACAGGTACAGCACATTCCCGTTAGTCAGCGTGTCTCATGCACTTGGTGGGGCTGTGACCGGGGCGGGTCAGGAACCTGAGGGCCTTTGGGCACTCGGTGATATCACCCAGGCCTTGTGCTGGTCTTTGGCCGCATTCATTCATTCATTCATTCAACAAGCTTTTACTAATCTGAACGGATTAGACGGGGTCCTGGTCCTGAAAAGAGTTGGTACGTAACAGCTTAGGGATTACACCTCTGCTGTCCATCCATCTGTCCATCATCCGTCTGTCCATCCTTTTCACCCTAGGCTCCCAGGCACCAGTGTAAAGAGAAAAGGTAGCAAGCCTTGCCCACGTCCTACACAGACTCTGTTGAGCATTAATTGGGGATGAAAGGGACTCCTGACCAGGAGCTCTTCTCCATTCAGTCCTCTTTACTTACAGCTTTCTTTAATGTTTTTATTTATTTTTGAGAGAGAGAGAGAGAGACAGCACAAGCAGGGGACAGGCAGAGAGAGAAGGAGACACAGAATCCTAAGCAGGCTCTAGGCTCCTAGCCGGCAGCATAGAGCCTGACTCGGGGCTCGAACTCACAAACTGTGAGATCATGACCTGAGCCGAAGTCGGACGCTCAACTGACTGAGCCACCCAGGTGCCTCTGGTCCTTTTCACTTACACGCCATGCAAGACTTTAATTAAATTCACCCACATCAAGAAACAGCTTGGGCCCCTGAAGATGCCAGAACGAAGTGGCCAGGTTGACCTTGCCCGCGAGGTACCCATCCAAAAGAAGAAGCCACCAAGAAGCCCAGCAGAGTGTGGAGGGCAGCCGTGACAAGCTGCAAGGGGCAGGTGGAGGGGTGAGAGATGCCCGGCCACCCAGGCCCAGCCTTTCAGTGCTCATTTGGATTTGCCAGGTGGTTCGTTCATGGTACGGATGGGTAAAAGGCTGCAGTAAGGCATCTCAAGGACCACGGAGCACAGTCACGGAGTGTTCTGTGTCAGGGAGTGAGACACAGGCTCTGAGGACTGTGGGGTATGGCTAGGAACAGATGGGGTTGCATTTGAATTTGAGACCATCTGGGAAAACTCCAGATGCATAAGTGCTGTATATATCAGTGACTATCCAGTGTGTATATTTGCCTGCAGCAAAACTATGAAGTCAGTGCCTTGCCTTCAATCCAGTTTAATCGAATCCAATAAATCACACGCTTTCTGTGTTGCTCTGGGCAAGAGACTGAGGGAAGTAACTGGTATCTGAATGCCATTCTCCAGGTGCTCCCTTAGGGACCGTGGAAAATGGCCTGGCGTTCCCCATGACAGCATTAGGCAATGTTGGAGGACTGCCTTGTCAGTATCACCGTGGAATAGCGGTTAGGGTCACAAACTCTGCCGCTGGGCTTCCGGGTGCAAATCCTGGCTCCACCACTTACTGAGTGACCTTGGGCACATTTTCTTAACTTCTCTTGCCTCAGTTTGTCTATCTGTAAAATGGGGATGGGGCACCTGGGTGGCTCTGTTGGTGTTAAGCGTCCAACTCTCGATTTCAGCTCAGGTCATGATCTCATGGTTTTGTGAGTTTGAGCCCTGGGTGGGGCTCTAGGCTGACAGTGTGGAGCCTGCTTGGGATTCTCCCTCTCATCTTCCCTCTCTGCCCCTCCCCTGCTCCCTCTCTCCCTCTCTCAAAATAAATAAATAAATTTAAAAAAGAGAGAAAGAAAAATATTCTAAAAAAATGAGGATAAGAAGATTTGGGTCATTTGGGCTGTTCACAAATAGTCTAGTCCCTTCTTTGGGACACATGGGAGGATTGTGCTTTACCTCCTTTTTTATTTTTTAGACAACGTATTCTTTTAAACATAATTGGAATATTCACAGAAGTAACTTTGTTTCCCTCCCTACTTTGAATTTAGGCATAGCTTTGTGACTTTCTTTAGCCAATAAAACGTGAGTGATTTGCCACATTTGCGGAACCACCACTTCCATGGTGACCACGAAATGATCATGAAACACAGGGGCCCCTGCCGACTGAGTTGGACATGTAGCATCGGCAAGAGATAAACCTTTGTTGTTCTCAGCTACCGAGATAGCGGGATAGTTTGTTGCCATGACATAACCCAGCCTAAATGGACAGGTACATCTAGCACTACGGTGGACTGAATTCTGTCCCCTCCGTATTCGTATGGTGAAGCCCTAACCCCCAGTGTGATCGTATTTGGAGGTGAGTGAGGATTTGGGGAGGTGATTGGGGTCAGATGAGGCCCCGAGAGTGGGGCCTTGTGATGGGACTGGTGCCCTTAGAAGCAGAGACACAGGAGAGCTCGCTCTCCCTCTCCTTCTGTGTGGACACAAAGTGGTCATGTGGCACACGGCAAGATGGCGGCAGTCTTGATGCCCAGAGGAGAGTTCTTATCAGAACCTGGCCGTGCTGGCACCCTGATCGCGGAGAAAACAGATCTGTGCTGTTTGAGCCACCCAGTCTATGGTTTACTACACCAACCCGTGCAGACTAAGACAAGTACCTTTCTCACGGCGGTGTTGTAAGGATTGAATGGCTTACATACAAAGTGCTTGCAGAGGCTCTGGCACAGAATAGCAACATGCAAGCGTCCATTGTTATTATCATGTGGTGTAGACCATGAAACGGTCCGGATAACTGGAACTGAGGTGAGCTCGGCGTCTTTACCTCTTCCGCATGTTTCCTGTTCCCATTTCCTGGAAACTTGACTCATTCATGCTCTTCGTTGTTCATCCTTCCAGGCAACATTTGCTAAGGGTTCACCTTGTTCCATGCCCAAGAGCTCCAGGCTCACATTTGGCAGATATTTCCAGAGCCCCCAGCGGTTAAGTAAGCCTCCTTCCTGCTCGCAAGGGGCTCACGGAGGTGGGGGGGACCCAGACAGTGACCGCTCAGGTGACCAGCACTCCTCTGATGGGCCTGGGAGAGCCCCATGGAGGCTGCCTAATCCTGCAGCAGCCAGGGACTCCCTGAGCGAAGAGCCACTTGTTCTAAACCTTGAGGACAAGTGGGGCTTAGCTGGACGAGAGCAGTCACAGGGGCTCTCCAGGCAGAGGGAAAGGAGTGGGCCAAGGCAAGGCCGGAAAGAGTACCTATGTGATCTTCCCGGGGCCCGCGCACCTCAGTGCTCCGGGAGTCCCTGAGCCCACACGAGAGTCCCCAGCAGGGTCCTGGCAGGCAGCAGGCCCTCTTCTGACACATACCCCCACCCCTCCAGCCTGGGGCAGTGGCCATGACTCCTCCTGTCCCAGCCCACTCTGGTAACATTCATATGATATCACGGCTTTCAGGCTGTCTTCACAAGACACACTGTTTACCAGGTTCCCATGTAGCCGGGGAACGCTATTTGGAGTCAGGCCTTTGAGGGGTGTCACTGGGCCCTCGGCTGACCCTTCCAGACAATCCACACCTCGAACCAGCCTCTGCCAGCCCAGAAGCTTCTCGAGGCTTGACAGGATGGATCCCTTCAGAATGGCCTGTGTCAGGCACCGGGAAAAGGGGGTGCTGAATGCAGGGAGGAAGCCAGGGAAGGAAAGGCAGGGTTTTGAGGACGCTCCTGGGTCTGTCTCTAGAGACAGGGGACGGAAACAAGGCCCCAAAGGCCAACTAAAGAGATGGGCCTAGGCAGATGTGGCAGGAGAGGGTCCGATGTTTCTAGCGGGAGAGCTCCACTTAGCTGACGTGGCTTCTTCCCCACGTCCTGCAAGGCAGCCGTGTCCAATTTGTAAGTGAGGGGTTGCTCGTCCAAAGCGCCTGAAATGTTTCTAAGCTTAGTACCTGTCTGTCGGCTGACCAAACTAAACGGAGGGGGAGCTGGGATTTCAGCGTGGCTACATGTGGGGTGGGGCAGAAAGGACTTAGAGAGGAGAAGCCCGGGGCCCAGAAGACACATGACTGACACCAGACACCATTACTTCTTCCTGCGTGCCGTGCCAGGGGCAGCGTGGGAGGCCCTTGGACTCAAGAACCAGGAGGGCTTTGGGGTGACACAGTGGCCTCCAGGGACCACAGAAAGTTGAAACAGACCCAAGTGTGCCCTTCACCCACTTCTGTTACTTAACATCTATAACCGTGGGCAAAGACCTTAGCCTCTCCAAGACTCAGTTTCCCCCTCAGTGAATTAATGGCGCTTATGCCCTTAGGGGGACGCTGGAGTTTTAGAATAAGACAATGGAGGTCAAATGTCCGGCCTGGTGTCTGGCGTCTAGCAGGTTCTCGGGGATTTCTTCTCCCGTTCCTTGCCACCACTTTTCCTTCTTCTGCTGACCTCCCTTCTCTGTCACAAACAGGCTGCCTTCGGGGGCCAGGACGCAATTGCACCTGAGGGCATAAGAGGGGCTAGAGCTGAGACTGTGGGGATTGAAGACGGGCCGGGCCGTTCAACGTTCTCATCCCCTGGCCACCTGTGAGGCTCACCCTCCCTTCATCGGCCTTGTTTTAACACCTGTGAAATAGAGGAAGCGGGTGGAGTTGGCTGGTTCCTGAAGTAAACCCTGGTTGTGGGTCCTGGGGCACGCAGCCTTCCACCAGGCCATTGAAGAGACCTATGCCACAGGACGAGACCCTTATTTGTCCAAACACATCCATTCTTCCTCCTCCCACTGCAGCGGGTCACCTGGATTGAAGACTTCGTGTCCCAGCTTCGCTCGCAGTAGAATGGGATGTGTCATTAACTTCTGGCTAACGGAAGTGCCATGTGGCAGCTTCTGGGAATTGATCTTAAGAGACAGCTGTGTGCTCTTACCCCTTCTCTTTCATCCCTTCCTTTTTCCAGAAGGCTTTAATGTGGAGATGATTGTAATGGCCATTTGGGCATGAGGTCCTTGGAAATGGAGGCCGCACAGAGCAAAGAAGCAGACTGGAAGGAGCCTGGGCCTCTGAGGGCTTCATGGAGAAAGCCACCAAGGCAGCCTGGATGGTGTCCCTCTGGACTCTTTTATGGCAAAGAAGTCAGATTTTATCTCGCTTAAGCACCATTATTTTGGTCTCTGTTACTTGCAGCCAAAACTTAAAAATCACCGGGCGAAAGCGTGCATAATCTGTACATAAAGCACGTGACGTGTGCAAACGGGAGGCACCCAGAGCCTTGCTTGTATGCAAGTGGCTTGTAGCCCTCTAATTGCCTCACACAACTGGATGGGGTCCCTTGAAAAATCCAAATGGGCATCACACAGGTATGCAACCTGTGTGTGTGTGTGTGTGTGTGTGTGTGTGTGTGTGTGTGTGTATGTGTGTGGTGGTGGTCTCTCGAGTGCCCAAATATTCTGAACTAAACAGAAAGCTCTCTCCCAGGGTGTGAGTACAATCCGGATTTTCTAAGTGCAGCTTCCTGAGCCACTCAAGAAGTTAACTCAGCTACTGTGTAGGGCAGGGAGTGGGCTGCGGGAATGCAGGCCCCCTCCTTTGATTTGCATTGTAGTTGACCCAGAGGCTGGCTGGCCCCTCCAGGCTAATGCTGCTCATTGTCCTCTTGTGAGCATTAGTCTTGAACCACATGTGTGCACAGCAAAGACGGAGTGTCTATTAACAGGGACGATGATTAGCGATTCATGTATTAAGGTCATGTTTATACTTCCATTGTCAACGGTGGTCATTATTTATTTGAAAGGAGGCCTTTCTCATTTACTGGGCATCACAGCTATGAGTAAGAGCATGTGGACGGCTTAATAATTTTCGTATGCTGGGGACCGAAGCAGAGAGGGCTGAAGCTCCCTGTGGCAGCCAGGAGAAGGGCCACGCCACGGGGGGCTGGCCCACATCACAGACGGGGCAGTGTATCCATGAGACAGGAGAGGGGATGGTCAGAGAGCACCTGGTGGCCTCGAATGGAGCCCCAGCTTCTTGGCCCAGACAAATGATCTCCCAGGATACCCGGGGAATTTGCAGATGTGAACGCCGACTCTCCTTCAGGAATCTTGGAGAAATCGTGGAGAGCTGGAGGCAGGATGCATAACCAAATTTGTCATCCCCCAAATGGGAAGCAAGTGTATTTTTAGCAAGTACAGCTGGTGGGAGGCAGTGTGGTGTTGGGGAAAGAGAGCAGGGTTTGGAACTAGAAAGAGCTGGGATAGCTCTCCTGGTTTGTGTGACCCTGAGTAAGTCCTTAGGCCTCGCTTTCTTTGCCTGTGAAATGGGGATAATGACACACACCCTACAGGCTGATATTGAGAGTTGCATAAGATGATGCGTGAGACTTTCCAGGAGGCCCAGATACAATACAGCTGACTCTTGACCACTGCGGGAGTTCAGGGCACTGACCCCTTGTACAGTTACCAATCTGCATATAGCTCTTGACTCCCCCAAAACTTAACTACTAATAGCCTACTGTTGGCCAGAAGCTTACCAATAACGTAAACAGTCTATCAACACATATTTTGTAAGTTCTATGTATCATATACTCAATTCCTACAGGAAAGTAAGCTAGAGAAAAGAAAATGTTATAAGGAAGTCCTAAGGAAGTGGGGCGCCTGGGTGGCCCAGTCGGTTGAGCCCCTGACTCTTGGTTTCCACTCAGGTCGTGATCTCGCATTTGTGAGTTCGAGCCTAGCATCGGGCTCTGCTCTGACAGCATGGAGCCTTCTTCGGATCCTCTGTCCCCTTCTCTCTCTGTCCCTCCCCCCACTCTTTCTCTCTCAAAAATAAATAAACATGAAAAAAAGAAAAAGAAAAAAGAAAATCCTAAGGAAGAGAAAATACATTGGCGGTACTGTGCTGTATTTATAAAAAAGAAATCTGCATGTAAGTGGACCCGGGTAATTCACACCCATGTTCTTCAAGGGTCCACTCTGTTACTTTCCTTCTCCTTCCTCTATAAGCCGGTTACATTCTCTGCTGAAACATGGAGAAGGGTTTGTAAAGAATCTGGAAGGAATGTGCTTCTCCTGAGAGAACTTCATATCAAATTCATCTCTTTCTCTCTTGTGGACATAAGAGCTTCCGAGGTCAGAGGAAGTGGCCAATAGAAAATAGGTTCATTTTAAACAAGTATTTGCAAGAGTCTCTTGTGTCAGAGGCCCTGGAATCAGGGACAGTACCCACCTGGATGGCTCATAGACTCCCCTGGGCTCCTGGAGCGAGTCGGAAGTGCCGTGGGGGACGTTGGAACCGGTCATTGGACTTTCAACTAGTTAAATGGTTGTATTCAAAGGGTAATGACCGCTGGCCTCGGATCAGCCTGGCAGAGGTCTCCAGCAGAGCGACACAGAGCCCTGTGATCTGCTCCTGTCTTGGGACAGTATTATCAATACCTTCAATAAAGAATTAGAAAATGTGCTTATCAGGGCACCTGGGTGGCTCAGTCGGTTAAGCGTCCGACAGGTGGTTTTGGCTCAGGTCATGATCTCACGGTTTCGTGAGTTCAAGACCCCGATTGGGCTCTGCACTGTCAGTACGGAGCCTGCTTGGGATTCTCTGTCTCCTCTCTCTCTGCCCCTCCCTCACTGGCACTGTCTCAGTCTCTCTTAAATAAATAAACTTAAAAAAAAAAAAAAAGAAAAAGTGCTTATCAACTTCAGGTGACAGAAAAAAACTACGCAGTAGGAGACAAAAATTATCCTGTGGATTGCCCCTATGCTGAGTGAGGGGCTGGAGGACACACAGAAGTCCCAGCTCACACACTCAGGGGCTTGCTTGACCCACTGGCACCAGCAACTGAACCCACCAAAAGGGGACTTTGCTGCAAGAGGTGTGAGGCCTGCCTTCAGTTTCAGAAGCTCAATCAGAAGAGTTGAGGTGGTGGGGGGGGGTAGTGTGAGCTGGGGAGGTGGGGATCCAGGGAGGAGGAGAGTAGGAAGGTGGTGAGCTGGGAGAAGGACAAGCCAGGGAGGTCACAGAGCCAGGGAGGAGGAAGATAGGGAGGCAGACAGAGGGAGGGACAGGAGTTGAAGAGCAGAGAGGCAGGAGGGGGCAGGTAAGGAGGAGGGGGTGGGGGGTTGGGGAGGAGGGGGAGCCAGGGAGGAGGGAAAGTCCAGGAGAAGGATGAACCAGGAAAAAGGGAGAGTCAGGGAGGAGGGGGGGCCAGGGAAGAAGGGGAAACAGACAGGAGGGGAGCTGGTTCAACAGAGGCAGCTGCAGGAAAGGAACTCAGGAATTAGATGGGCAATGCACCCTTAGAATGAACCAAGTGAGCGGTGACACGGTGGCTTGGCCAGGCTCCTGCTTACTTGCTCCCACTTGTCCCCCACTAGATAGGGGCTCCTGGAGAACAGGTGCTGTCTGGCCCCTTCACTGCCATGACCTAGAGAAGTGCAGACACAGGGTGGGCACAGACAAGTGGGTGTTGCAGGAGGGAAGCCTGTGGGGGGTGGGGGGACGTCCCACGGAAGTAAGTTCCGGCCAGGGCGGCTCAGCACTGGTGGGGCATCTCTGCCCAGAGGAGCTTCCACAGGGGCCCGGGGCTCCTGAGGGCGGGCACTGGGGTGGGAGCAGCAGCTGAGAGCGGTTGGGGGTCAGGACATCTGCCGCAGGGAAGCCTGTACAGGAATAACTCCAGAGGGCAGAAGGAGAGCTATTTCAGTACTTTACAGGAAGAATGTTCAAACAATCTGGCACGCATTGAAATGGGCTGGCTTGTGTCGTGGAGGATGTTCAGGTAGACAACGAGAGATCACAGAGAACCCAGGAGGGAGGCTTCTGCGTTCCACAAACACTGAGCGCCTACTGTGTGCCGGGCTTTGGGCCAAAAGAATCGGACAGAGCCAGGCCAGCCCTCAGGAAGCTACACTTCTCTGGCAGACATAGACCAGAGAAGCAAACCCGCCAGGAGCCTGATCTGTGGAGGCAAAAGATGGGACCAATCAGACAGGGTTTCCTGAAGGCAGTGCTGACAACGTGAGCCCTCAAGCGGCCATGGGCGCTGCCTGGCTGCTGCAGAAGGCCTGGCCATAGGGGCCCGTGCTCCCTCTGCTCCAGACTAGGGCTCTCCCCCGCTAGGTGTGACTCTAGGAATGCAGGCCAGGTGGCGGCAGGCAGAGCAGTGGCTCCTGGAGGCACAGCCCCGCTGTGGCCCTGGGTCTCCACGCATCTAGCGGCGGGGTCTTTGGCGAGCCCACAGCATCTGCAGGTGACTGAGTCCACCACAAACCCAGAGCTGCTTCAGCATTCTCGAAAAACACTTCCCGCGAACAAAGTCAATGGGGGTATGAAATCCCCTTGTATTCTCATAAGCCATTTCAACATCCCATTTGTCAAGGAAAGGAAAAGAGCAGTTTTTAGATTTTTAAAATGCCGTTTCCACTGTTGTAAGACAGTTTGAAATTTTCGGGGCCTAGTTGTGCGAATAACGTTACTCGCCCCCGGGGGCTATGACTTTTAGAGTCATTAAAGGCTTTTCTGGTGGGTTTGGTTTGGGTAAAGCATTACAGTTGCAGAAGTGAGGCCACCGCGGTGTGAGGCCGGGTGATGAGGAGACACGACCTCTCTCTACAATTTTTGCAATTTTTTGGTAAGTCTATAATTATTTTCAAATAAAAAATTAAAAAAAAAAAAAACCCACCAAACTCTTACTCCGGAATCACGTACAGACACATTAAGTGTTAAACCTGACATAAAAACAAGTTTTGTTATGGAAGCAGCTGTTTTTCTCATTTAATTAATTTTCGAAAGAATGCTTTTGGAAGCTTATTTACATTTGCTATTTATTTATAGTATGCTCTCTTATTCGTTTTATTTTCCTAGAGTACTTTTATAAAACGTAGAAAAAAATGTTATTTATTTTTTTAGGTTTTCTTTTAGTGTTTTGTTTTTTTGTTTTTTTGGTTTTTTTTGTTTTGTCCTCTGGTATCTGTAGTGTCTCCAAAGTGCCTGTGAATTGCTAACTTTCTATGTATGCTCCAACATGGAGAAGGAGGATACTGTTGTCCGGGGTCCAGGAGGTGAGACCCCTGAGTTCGCCAGGGAGTCAGTCACGAGGGGCTCCCAACAGGGGTTCCGTGGGGCAGCCTGCAGAGGCTGGGCTGGGTGGGTGGGGGCCCCGGAAGTGAAAGGTGGGTGGCATCAGGGTCATGGTGAGAGGGGGAAGGGAGGGCTGAGCTAGGGTCAGAGTAGTCAGGGGCTGCAGGGAAGAGACATTTGCAGCCAGGAGGTGGCCTGCAGGTTAGAGGAGCTATTCGATATGATTCGGACCGATAGGATGCCAAAAAAGGAATGGCTTGGAAAGAATGGTCTTTCTGCCCTGGAAGAATTCGCCTTGCACTCTGGTCTCCTTCCCAGCTTTGCAGGGAGGAAGCTGAGGACCTGGGGCAGCACGGAGGCCAGCACCCCACCTTTTCCTCTCTGTACCCACACTAGCCGGCTGCCATAGCCCCCGCTGAAAACACAATGTCATCCTGAGGCGATGCCAGGGACCTCGAGGGCACTGCCTGCTCCTGCTGCTGGCTCTTCTGTGCACGGGGCCTGGAGCAGGCCGTCCCCGGCTGGTTGGGAAGGCTGGGGACACCCCATGGCCCCTGGCAGGCCCTCTTGCCAGGCTGGCCTACATGTTCCGTGGACGCCGAGAACATGTCTGTCTGACGAGTTCCCGGTGCTCACCCGGGCCGGGGTCTGAATGGAAACATTATCACAATTTAATTACCTTTCACAAATGCAGCCTGAGAAACCCCACTCCTTGACCACAATGCCAACCTCGAATGCAGCCAGGGGTGAGCGGAAGTTGTGCTCCCCCGGGGGCGAGGGGAGAGCCCCTGAGGAGCTGCACACACTTTAATGAAGTTTAAAAAGTGACCCACGGGCCCCTGACCCACATGGGGCCAAGCGTGTTCTCCCCCCCCCCGCCCCCCCGCCGCCCCCTCAAGCCGGGGACAGGCGACGCCAGAGCCAGGAACACAGGTTGTGTTTGGACCGTCTCGAGGGCTGGTTTTTTTTTTTCTCCTTTCTTCCTTCCTTTCTTTCTTTCTTTCTTCCTTTCTTTTTTCTTTCTTTCTTTTCTTTCTTTCTTTCTTTTTTTTTTTTTTAATAAAACGGGTGATAAAGGGTCCTGCCAGGATCCATTGTCTTCCAAAGTCTAAAGTGTTTGAAATTAATTTATCCGCTTAGGATGGTGTATAAATTTCTCATTACGAGTGTCAGTGATGAACAAGAAACCATTCCAAGAAATGTCTCGGGCCCTTGCCAAGCCGCGGGCCCTGGGTCCCTCGCAGAGCCGGTGCCGGCGACAAAGGGTTTCACACAGTCAGGAGCGTTAACTATGCATGCTTTCGCGTTGCCTGGGCTTAGCCAAATGCCCTGTGAGAACTACACGTCCACACCCGGTTTTATTATTCCACACAGATGCCGGCTTGCTGTGTATTTCCAGCTTTATGGAACATAATGTGGGGTGCTGGGGGGCTTTGTTGTTGTTGGGCACGGGCTTTTTTACTTTACTTCTCCCAGCCCCTTCTTTCTGTGACCCACCTCCACCGCCCCCCAAAAGGCTGGGGCAGGGGGAAGTGGGGGGCAGCGGGGAAGGTTCTTGGAAGGGCTTCGGATAAGGTGGGGGGAGGGGATTAAATGAATTGAGTCTCTTTGAGGTGTGTGTGTTGGGGGAGGGTGTGGAAACTAAAAAGAGGAAAGGGGAGGGGAGGGGGAGGTTAAGCCCTGGGAAAAAAATGGCACCCCTTGGCCCAGGCCGAGCCCAATTGCCAGCTACACAGGGGCGGGTGGCAGGCCGAGAGAGGCACGGCCCCACCATGCCGCCGGCCATGCTCCTGGCTACCCTCACACCTCAGGAGACTCAGCGCAAGAGGAAGAGGAGTGCAGGGCACTCCTGCCATGTGTCACCTTCTATTCCTAAAAGCAAATGGCAACCTAAGACTCCAAGGGCTGAAGAGGCTGCAAGGCTGAGACTCAGACCCTGGCCCCGGATGGTGTGGTTGGCCCAGCCTCTTGCCCCCTCAGGACCAGGGGCAGCCTTCTCTCTCTTCCCACCAAAGCCCACCCAGTAACCCCGGGGTGAGGGTTGAGGCCACTCTGTAGGCTTTTGCCATAGGCCTCTCCTCAGGAGCCCCAGGCAGGTCTTCTCTCACAAAGAGAGCAAGGCCCAGAGGGAAACAGGGAGCCTGTCCCCAAGAGCTCTGCCTGGGTATCATGGGTTCTAGCTATGGCTCAGCAGAGGGTGGCTCTTCCAGAGGTCACTGGGTTGGGACAAAGCTAAGACCGACTGGGACAAGGCAGGCGGGCTGGCCTGGGAGTCAGCAGACCCCAAGAAGAATCTTGCCTCTGTTGTCATCTCCTTGTTTGAACCAGGCCCAGTCCTGTCCCCCTCTGAACCTCCGTGCCCTCCTCTGTACATAAAAAACTGGGCCCAAGGGTTTCCATGCAGCGCCCTCCCCCCTCCCCCGCCCGGCTATGGGCTCCAGCACAGAGAAGAGAGGCAGGCTGTGCTGGCCAGAGATGTTTTGACACTGACTGTAGATTCTGTAGCCTAAGAAGGCTGGGGAGGCCGGGCCAGGTGCTGAGGCCTAGCTCACCCCCCTGAGACACGCCCAGCCCCTTTCTGAACACAGAGCCTTTTTCCTTGGGGATCCTGGCCAGAAGGGCTAGGCATGCTCAGACCCCGGGGCCACCCCTCAGAACCACCAGGCTCAGCTGACATGCTCACTCCCAGCCTCTGTGTGCCTGGCTGCTGAGGGCAGAGCCTCTTGGAATGGCTGATTGGGATGCCTGGCAATCACCAGCCCTGGGCGGTGGGCCAGCCCACAGTCCCTGCGGAGGTGGCCTCATTAAAGGCCTCATGGTCCAGTGGGCAGGGCATCAGACTGGACATCTGGAGGCTTGGGGCCTGGTCCAGCTTGCTGCTGCTTTGCTGGGTGACCTTAAGCAGATTACTTGGCCTCTCAGTGCCCCATCTGCCCCCTGCCTCCTCCCTGTCTGGCAAGGCTTTCTGGAGGGAATATTAATGGGGCAGCTCACAGAAGCCCGGATTCTACGGCACCTCGCTTTTAGCCATTCCAGCCGTGCCAGGGGTTGGCAAGGACGTGAAGGAACTCTTCCTTCTGAAACCCTCTGAGAACATCATCTCGGCATTGTTTTCTCCGGCTGCCGCAGGCCTGGCTGGAAGACAAAGCCGTGGAGGGGCATCTCAGACCAGGGATGGCTTTCTGCAGATGAAGAAACCTAGGCCAGGAAGTGCAGCCTCGTGGAGGCCTTGCTGGGCTGGGAGCTGGGGCGTCCACCCTCTGGATCCTTCTATTTCTCCCCTGAGCTGTCTACTCCCACCTCTCCTTACTGCCACGGTGGTCATGATGAAGCCCTCATCACAAGGATCTAACCCTGTCAATCCCTGCGTCAGCCCCTTCCATGACCTCCCATCTTCTGGATGACCAATCACCTCAGCTGGCACCCCGGTCCCCCTCCTCTGCAGCCTCTTCCATTGCTTCCCTCTAACCATGCCCAGCCCAGGCTCCGGCATCGCCCAGGTGGGAGCTCCGGCCCTTGACCACTCTTACAGGATGCCAAGCTCTGCTCATGTCACTCCTGCCACCTGCGGGGCCTCCTCTGCTTGTCAAACGTTCCCCTCCACATGACGCCTGCTCCAAGCTGTCCCCCAAAAGGCAGGCTGCATCCCTCTGCTTTGGTCTTGCAACCACGCCGGCCCATCTCCATCAGAGCACTGCCCACCAGGGCATCAGGGGCCTTGTGGGGCAGGACCTGCCTTGCCATCACACTGGGGGCCTAGGATAAGCCCAGGGCTGGGCATGTGGTAGGTGCTGGTAGATGTGAGTTGGATGAAGGCTAAGAGGTCAAAGCCAGCATCTGGATCCCCTTAACCCCCAACCCACTTTCCTCCCTCTCAGTCCATCATTTGAAACCTTTGTCCAAGGAGCTATGATTCATCAGGGCCTTCCTGCTGCTCTGTGGCCACACCCCATTCCTACACCCCAGTGCTGCAGGGCCAGCCTAAGATGGTCCACCCCTCTCTTCTTTTAGTTGTCCGAGCCCTGGCTCATCATCAGAGCAATACTTTCTGCTTATTGTGCATTAAGGATACAGCTATATATTCCTGAAGCAACCCTGCAGCTCAGTTGACAGTAGAGACACTGAGGCTCAGAGATACTAGTGGCTTCCCTGGGGTCACACAGCTGGGAGAGGCAGAGCTGGAATCTGAGCCCAAGTCTGTAGGACCCAAGGCTCATGCTCCTGCACCCAAGAGCACCCACTCTGAGTCTTGCCAATGGGGCTGCTTAGAGGCATGGAGTCAGCTGAGTTGCTAAGGGCCAGGAAGGAATTTCCTGGGTGGCTTTTTCCCTTTGACATTGGTATTTTATTTAGCCAGAGACCTCAGAGCTCACCTCAAAGTGGGCTTGATGGTGGGATTTTTCACACCATTACCGTCTGATGTTAACACAATTTCTGTCTCTACCTGTATCTCAACAACACATGCAATGGACTTGTGAAGGTTAGCCTTCTTCCTGTCTTTCTCCACTACAGCTCTAATGATTTTGTGTGTGTGTGTGTGTGTGTGTGTGTGTGTGTTTTAACCAAGCCTTCCAAGGGCTGTGATCTGGGGGCAAGAGCCAGAAATGAAACATTGAATAAAATCCCGAAGGCTTTAAGATATCAGTTCTCCTCCAACTGACCCATACATTCAACACAATCCCCATCAGAGCCCTTGCAGGTTTCTTGAAAAACGGAAATTGAAAAGTTAGTTCTAAAATTTTTATGGAGAAGCGAGGCCCTGGAAGAACCAAAACAGGTGTGAGGGAGAGCAAAGCTGAAGGATCTGAAGAATTAGTCTAAACCTACAATAATCAAGACAATGTGTTATTGACAAAAAGACACAGATCAATGGAAGAGAACAGATAGTTCTGAAATAGGAACACAGAGATATGGTCAATTGATTTTTGACAAGGATCTAGACGATTTAATCTTTTCAGCAATTGGACCTCCATATTCAAAGAAACAAATCTGGACCCTTATTCATCTTATACAAAAACTAACTTAAAACAGATAACAGACCTAAATGTAAAATCCAAACCTATAAAACTTGTAGAGGAAAGCATTCGAGAAAATCTTTGTGACCTTTGTGTTCAGCAGAGATTTCTTAGACCTCTCACAAATCACAATCCATACAAGGAAAAAAAACCCGGATAAATTGGATTTCACCAAAATTTAAAATCTCTGCTTTTTGGAAAATCCCCAAGAGTCAAACGGCGGCCACTGGAGCTGAGCCTCTTTGCCGTGATGGAGTGGCGGGAGGTGTCTGGGAATTACCAAAAGGACACACTGGGAAAGTGAGCCTCTGATGTAGCTCCCTGCTGCTTGATACCCTCCTACAAGAAGCCGTGATCCAGCCTGAAGCTCTGAACCTGGATGGTTAAAGGACACACGGGGAGATTCACCATCGCCCCTGGGGTGCCAATGGTTCTAGAAGCCAAGATTGAAGAGTGTGCAAAGGAAGGGGGCCAGAGGAAGAAGGAAGTGTGGAGGAGAGTAGAACAGAGGTTAGCAGCGGTGTTAAGACCAAACTGAAGCAGAGGCGAGTAGAGAGGGGACAGTAATTTTGGAGGAGGGAGACCTCTGCAAAGAAGAGCGTCAAAAAGGGCAACTCGAACTATGAGCCAGTTAAACCCATCCGCTGTAGCTGCCTAGAGCCTGAAGCTGACCCCAGACTCTGCAGGAAAGTGCACAGGCACAGAGCAGCAATGCACCCCCGGGGAGGCAACGGAGGAGGGTGGTGTATATGCCATATTTTTGCTGAGTTAGAACAGGAACCCTGTAACCATAAGGGGTTTATTGAGTTCAGAGCAAACAGCCCTCCTGACTGTGAGCAATGAAGTCTTGTTGGGTTCAAGAACTGATACTAAAATGATGCATGGGTTGATAGATCTGGTGCAGCTATCTTTAGGTCAGGAAACTGTGTGTTTTAGGAAGGATTTGATGCAAAAAGATACAAGGACACCTCTGGCCTCAGAGGGTAAGTGATCCATTCATTGTACACGAATGTCAGTTACACAGAACGCTTCTTCCTCAAAGCAGACTGGAAGATTGGAGTGTTTTAGCTCAATGAGCAGAGAAGTTAGAAGCATCATGGAAGGGCCCACGGGTAGGGTATCTAGGACGTTTGACAGTGGCCAGGAGCATGAGTTAGCAGCCAGGAGAAAAGGGGGGATATCACCAGACATCTTTAAAGGGCAGGGATGCCCTAGACACTTCCCTTTAACTCAACAATCATGGATTGAACTTCTCCCCTGTTCCAGGTTCTGAGCCCAACACTGGGAATAAACAGAAACATAACCAAGGCTGGGGTGGGGGTTCTCTGACCTGAAGGAGCTCCCCAAAATAGGCTTGTGGCAGGGGGCTTCTCATCTGGTCAGCCCAGGCCAGTACTGGTATCCCGGCTGAAATGGATCGTCAGTTCCGCGTCTGTAAAAGCACCTGGAACCTGATCATGTCACTCCCCCTGCTAATGACCTTCAACAGATCTCTACTACTACTTTATTACTGGAATGAAATTCAAGCCAACAAGGTCTGAGGACTCTTGCCCCTACCTACCGCCTCATTTCCCATCTGATTGCTCTGGCAATCTCAGCTCGCTCAACCCAGGTTTTTCCCAGTCCCTCTCACATTCCAGAGACATCTCCACACTTCCCCATCACCTGCACGTCTCCAGTTCAAGTGCCCCCCGCCACGCCTCAGCTTCTCTGTGGCTTCCCCAAGGAGGCAGGCTGTGACCACTGGTCCCAGTGGGCCCCTCCCCCATGAATACACATCCTGCATGGTCAGCTTCTTCACAGCATTTAGCACAAGCGTGATCAACCATGCACTGTGTGATCACGTGTCTAACTCCCATCTCCGCTGCCGAACTGAAGTCTCCATGAACGTGGGGACCAGGCTCACCTCCTTCACAGCTCTGGCCCCAATATTCAGGCAGCCCCCACAGAGAGAGAGACAGAGAGAGAGAGAGAGAGAGAGAGAGAGAGAGAGAGCAGTTGAACTCTACAGCCGGCTCCAGCCTGGCTGCTTGCCATGAAAAATCAGTCTGGTGTAGATGTGCCCGGATTCTTCTCGTTCGAGGACAGTGAGAGAACCCTCAGCCTCCAGTCTCTGTACTGGTCCAGACTTCCTTCCTCATTGCCTTCCCTTGTCCACTGGTCAGCTTCTGCTCTCCCTTCGCCTTGTGGCCTGGAAGGTCACACCTTGTGTTGGAGCCAAGATCACTGCTTGCAGAGTCCCTGTCGCTGAGATCGCTCTCATTTCCCTTTGTTGGTTTTTTTTTTTTTTTTAATGTTTGTTTATTTTTGACAGAGAGAGAGAGACAGAGCATGAGCGGGGGAGGGGTGGAGAGAGAGGGAGACACAGAATCCAAAGCAACCTCCAGGCTCTGAGCTGTCAACACAGAGCCCCATGTGGGATCTGTGAGATCATGCGAGATCATGACCTGAACCGAAGTCAGATAGATGCTCAACCGACTGAGCCACCCAGGTGCGCCCTTCGTTGGGTTTTTATCAACCGTTTTTCTTGAGTAACTTTGCTTCCCCGGCTCACTTGTACAATGTCTGCCGCTTAGCCCTGCACCCGTGGTGGCTTGGCCGTCTGCTCGACAGATTGAGCTCTCATTGCAGAGCCCTTGAGATGATAGGTAGCTCAAAGTGAGGCCAGTGGGGGTGGGGGTGGGGGTGTCACTCCCTGATAGGGGTCTGAGTGGAGGCCCCGGTCCCTGTGTCCCATTAGCAGTGCAGTGGAAGGGGGCGATCCCAAAGTTGCATTGCATGCATGAAGAGAGAATCCTAACTGAGGACCGTCGCTTAACCCAGACACGGCCCCTGTCTCTATGCAAAAGGAGATCCCAACAGGAGCCACCTCATGGGGCGGGTGTAAGGCATTACGGGGACGCCTAGCTGTGCCTAGCACGGTGCCTGGCCCACAGCTGGTACTTCCTGGGTGGCAGTCCTTCCCCTTCCTTTGAACACCCTGATGATGTAGGCAGGCCAGCGCTGTATTCTCAGGTTACAGGCCCGGGGGTTAAAGCGCACACACATGGCCTCCAGGCTCCCAGTGGTGGGTTCTTTTCAGGGGTAACATAGGGGTGGGAGCTCCCAAGGGTGCACTGACCAGGCCTCTTCAGGGCCCGAGGGCACTGCAGGGAGGCTGTAATACGGTACTGCAGAACGGGAACACTCCCGCCAAGGGAGCGGGCACATTGACGTCACCATGAGGATGGACCTTGGGTGACAACAGAGCTGCTCTCCTGGATCTGCCCCCCTGGGCACCAGGCCACTCTGACCCCGAGTCGTTCGCTGAGCTTGGGGAGCAGGGGCAGACTGGCGTGCCTGCCCTGCTCCTGGGCACCACGGCGGGCGCATCAAGTCACAGCACGTCCGCCTTATTTGCCAATCTGTTGACTGTGCCCCCTGGCCCTCAAGTCCCTATTCACTGGGCGGTAAACATGTTACCTAGCAACCGAGTGTCAATATCAACAAAGGCTCGGATGAAGTTGTTAATCTGGCAAGACTGACAGTGGGGCCCGGGCGCTCGGCGCTGGCTCCTCCACTTAGACTGGCCCACGAGGATATCGACGCTCAAAAGACCCCACATCTTCCTCCACTATGAAAATTAAATGAAGTGTGCGTCTCAGGCAGGGAAAAGGCACCGGCATTGGCCTGCCTGGGGATCTTGTTTTTCTTTCTCCTTCCTCCCCTCAATGTGGTAGCCCGTGGGGTGGAGTGCTTCCCCTGAGGGCAGCGACCGCTGCTAATTTCCAGGAACAATGTGGACACTCCAGGGCCGGTCCGCGGACCCGAAAAGACATGCCCATCATTTGTCCTGTTCGCGGGGCTCCAGGTGGGGTGAAGAGGGCACAGTTGGCTCTGAGGCTCAGCCCTGTGTCAACAAGGGACAGGATGAGAGGCCGAGCGCATGGCAGGGACTGCAAGGGTGGCTGGGGACACGTCAGGTCCCTCCTCCCTGGAGGTCCTATTCCTGTGGGAACAGGCCATAAACCAATGCAGAAATGGGTCCAGCATGCAGTTATCTGGGGAAAGAGCATTTCAGGAGGCAGCCTGGCAAAACACAAAGTCCCGAAGATGGAATGTGTCTTGTAGTTCTAAGGAGTTGCAGGAAGGCCACAGGGTCTTTCTGTCTGCGTGGAGCAAGGAGGCCAGCGGGAGGTAGGAGGGAGGTCTCAGACACAGCCCCCTTGCAGGGTCTGGGGGGGCCATGGCCAGGATCTCAGAGTTTATCTAAGGGAAATGGGAAACCGAGTGCAGAGTTTCCATTTTGGGGTGACTTGGTCTAATTTCCACTGTAGCTGCTTTGTGGACAAGTGAATGCAGGGGCCTGGCGTTAGCGAGCAATCAAGAGACCCCGGGAGAGGCAGTTCTGTCCTGTCCCCAGAAGGCCCCACCTGCAGCTGTCGGTGGAGAAGTGGGCCTGAGGCGGAATCTAGCCTGGGTGGGGCTTGGGGTCAGGAGGCCAAAGTGTGGGTCCCAGAGCTGAACTCCAGGCTTGGTGTTTAAAGAGCACATCCCCTGTCAGGCCTTCAGTTTCTGATCTGCCAGCCACACTCCTCTTTGTCCTGTCCACCCTCCAGAACACTAGGAGGAGAGGCAGGAGCCCTTTGAGGTAGGAGGACCACAGGTTTGGAGCCTGGCCAAACTGGGATCTAAGCCTGACTGCACCATTTATTAGCTGTGCTACCTTGGGCAAGCTATTCAACCTCCCTGGGTCTCAATTTTTCTCTTCTTTCAAATAGGCTAACCGGGGGCACCTGGGTGGCTCAGTCGGTTAAGTGTCCGACTTCGGCTCAGGTCATGATCTCACAGTTTGTGAGTTTGAGCCCCGCGTCGGGCTCTTTCTGATGGCTCGGAGCCTGGAGCCTGCTTGGATTCTGTGTCTCCTTCTCTCTCTGCTCCTCCCCGACTTGTGCTCTGTCTCTCTCTGTCTCTCAAAAATAAATAAATGTAAAAAAAATTTTTTTAAATAGGCTAACCAGGGGTGCCTGGGTGGCTCAGTCGGTTAAGCGTTTGCCTTAGGTTCAGGTCATGATCTCATGGTGTGTGGGTTCAAGCCCCACATCGGGCTTTCTGCTGTCAGCAGAGCCTACTTGGGGTCCTCTGTCCCCCTCTCTCTCTGCCCCTCCTCTGCTCATGCTCTCCCTCTCTCTCAAAAAATAAATAAACGTTAAAAAATATTTAAATGGGCTAACAGCAGGGTGCCTGGGTAGCTCAATCAGTTAAGCAGCCAACTCTGGTTTCAGCTCAGGTCATGATCTCATGGTTTGTGAGATCAAGCCCCGCTTCAGGCTCTGTGCTGACTGCTCAGAGCCTGCTTGGGATTCTCTCTCCCTCTCTCTCTGCCCCTCCCCCTGCTCGTGCTCTCTCTCTCTCTCTCTCTCTCTCTGTCTCTCTCAATAAATAAACTTTTTTTAAAAAGGGGGTAATGGCATCTACCTCAAACGGTGCTCAATCAATGCTTAATTATTTGTGCAGCAAGTATTTTTTAGCACCAGGCACCATGCAAGGCATAGAGGTAAATGAGACCGGACCCTTTTTGTCTTGGGGGCAGGAAGATTCATCGAGAACAATGGCAGCCCAGGGAATCATGCCCTCAGAAAGCCTTGGCATCCTCGGTCTTGCCTGGGGAGCAGGTGGTCACGCAGAAGTGAAGGGGTCTTGTGCGGTGGTGTTAGGGTAGAGTGGGTGGGCTGGGTTCCGAGTCCTAGGTTTTAGGAGGCCCTGCTCTGATTTGCTCAGTGACCACAAGTAAGTACTTCCTCTGGGTCTTGGTTCCTGCACTTGGAAAAAGAAGAGAAGGTCCTGGGTGGCCTTAAACTTCCTTCCAGCCTTAGATGCTGCAGAGAGAAGGGCTCTCCACCTTGGGCCTGGGGCTGAAGCTGGGCAGTGATAAGTTTGGGCTCACCGGGGCCATGTTTCAGAGTAGCCTTTCAGAATACCTCCACACATCCAAGGTTCCCTCAGGTGACAGATCCCAGGAGCCAAGATGCTCCCAGGGAGCATTGATCATCCAATAGACACCATCCCTCACTGTTCTCTTTGAACTCCTCTGATTTCTTGAAGGAAGAAGTGGGCGGGGCACCTGGGTGGCTCTGTCAGTTAAGCGTCCGACTTCGGCTCAGGTCACGATCTCGCAGTTCACGAGTTCAAACCCCGCGTCAAGCCCTGTGGACAGCTCAGAGCCTGGAACCTGCTTCGGATTCTGTGTCTCCCTCTCTCTCTGCCCCTCCCCTGCTCACGCTCTGTCTCTGTCTCTCTCTCTCTCTCAAAAATAAATAAACATGAAAAAACGTTGTAATACACCAGGTAAGTCAATTTGGAGGAAAGTTGTGTCAAACCATATGAAATTGCTGATAAGTGACTTCTGATTGCAAAAATGGCACTTTCATAGGGTTCAACCTGATATAAAGTAGCGATGATAAGAGCTAGCATTTACTGAGGGCTTTCTTCCACCAGGCACTCCTCTAAGTGCTGTGCAAGGAGAATCTCATTTAGACCCCACTGTAAATAGAAGATGTGGCAAGCCCTGATATATACCAAATCACAGAGGCTTTGGCTTTGTGACCTTGTGAAACTCCCTCCACTCTTTGGAGGAGAACCGGGTCTAGAAGCTGTGGCCCTTCTCATCTGTGATTCCATAGCCCAGGATCCATCCCATGGCTTATTTACCAGCTAATAAGCTTATTTAGCAGCTAATACACAAAGCACTGACCGACAACGCGGTGGTTGGGGAGTGGGGAGGAGGGATGCAATTATGGCAAGACATTGTTTCAACATCAGGAGAGAGAAGCAAGGAACGGGCACATGTGACATGGGCCCAGTGGCCAGACTGTCCCTACTGTGCAGCCTTGTAGGGAGAGGCGTTCAGTATGGGCACAGCTGACGGGAAGGCTACCCCAAGAATCCTCTGCACCTAGAGCCCCTTGAAGGCCAACACCCGGCCATATTCACCAGTGAAGGACTGATGGGCACAGGGAGCGAGGGGAGGAGGAGGGGTGGGGAGTGGTCATGTTGCATGGCACCAGGGAGGACACAGAGGGCCAAGCAAGGAGGGACTGGAGACAGGCTGGGAAAGCAGAGGCACCAGGCAGTGGAAGCAGGTCCCTTGCAGTTACAGGGCACACCCAGAGCTTCTGGACTCTTCCCCAGCTTACCAGCCAGCCCACAGGAGGCAAAGAGGGTCCCAGTGTCAGCACAACTGGGACAACTGTACTGAGAGGTGCCGATGCCAAGCAGTGTGCACCTGGAGAGGGGTCCGCTGTCCCTGCCACCCTTTCCCTGGGGCTCCTGCTCAGAAGGCGTCAGGGGAGGTGAAGCCAATGAGAGCTGGACGGCATGGCATGGTGAGGCACACTATGGCCCCAGTGACAGTCATGGCATCCAAGACCCCTCAGTGGGCCACAGGGGCGTAAAGTAATTCAGGGTTCAAGATGCCAGAGAAAATAGAAATCAGGCAGGTGGTGATGACGAAGATAGGAGTTGTGAGCTGGTTTTGAATCCTGAGTCAATCAAATATAAGCTGCTTCTTTTTTTTTTTTTAATTAATTTACTTTTTTAGGAGAGAGAGAGAGAGAGAGAGAGAGACAGAGAGAGATAGAGCACAACAGGGGAGGGACAGAGAGGGAGACAGAGGACCCGAAACAAGCCGAGCTGTTAGCAAAGAGCCCGACGCAGAGCTCGAACTCATGAACTGCGAGATCATGACCTGAGCCGAAGTCAGATGCTCAACCGAGCCACCCAAGCTGCTTTTTTTTTTTAATTAATTTACTTTTTTGAGGGAGAGAGAGAGAGAGAGAGACAGAGCACAACAAGGGAGGGACAGAGAGAGAGGGAGACACAGAACCTGAAGCAGGCTCCAGGCTCCGAGCTGTCAGCACAGAGCTCGACACAGGGCTTGTCATGACCTGAGCTGAAGTCAGACGCTCAACCACCTGAGCCACCCAGGCACCCTTAAGCTGTTTCTTTTTGTGTGTTACCTCCTCACCCCGCTCCCCAGGGAAGAAAACACCAGCGGACCAGTGGGAAAACACAAATAGAACATTTAAAGCCTGAATCTCTCCCAGTATTAGAGAGGCCTTTATAGAGGCCTGGGGCTGGGCAGGGGAAGGCCTGGGAGGAATGGGGTGGGAGGGGTTGTCTGGAGAGCAAAACCGGAAATTTCAGACCCTCAGACTGCAACCACAGTGAGCTGCAAGTGGGGCCCTGTTGGTCTGGCAACCAGAACAGGTGCAGGAAAGCAGGGGAGATGGTTGTTAGTCCACAGAGGAGCGGTTAATCCTTTTTCCCTCTTCCACTGAATGGGGCTAATATCACTGGCCTTGCCCAAGACTGAGGAGTCTGAAGGCCAGGAATTAAATCCTCCCCATCTTCCCCCTTGCCCTGGGGTTGAGCGGGGTGTTGCCCACGGTTGAGGGAAAGCGAGGCTTGCAAGAACAGCTTCGTGGAGGTGAATGGGGCTTCGAGCACCAAGAAGGCTGCTCGGAGGGGCAGGTTGGGCAGTGCAGGGCCTGCAGAGAAGGGAAGCGGTGGCAGGGGCCGGTATTGCAGCTCTTCTGTCCCCACGGCTACTGTTTCATTTATTGAGTCCCAGAGAGAAAGAGAAGGACAGGCAAGAAGGGAGAGACAGGAGGAGGGAACGGACAAAGAGGAAGAGGGATGCCAGGATGGGGAGCTTAGAGGGAGGTCAGAAAGAGGGAGGGAGGAGGCGGGGGGAGTTGGCAGGACGCGGAGGCAGGGTACAGCAGTGGGCAAGGTGCACGAAAGATACCTATTTTCATAATGTGGAGTGTGGAGGCTGTCATCCCCTCTTTCCTCCCCTCCATGACCAGCTTGGGCTGGGATACCCTTGAAGGGGACACTGTGGGGATACTGTCCCCTCCCCTTGTGAGCAGAACTGGGAAGAGACAGCTGTGGCTGTAACTCCCATCTGGCTCAGGCCCAGGCTGTCCCTCAGCATGACCCCTAGAGCAAGCCCAACCCCCTGTAAGGTCCCCCCACTCTGGCCAGCCTCAGCCTTCAAGCCTAGGTTGCTTCCTGGTATAGTCCGCTGGGGCCTCTATCCTGAGCTCTGTCCCTAACTACCTGGCTTATATGCACCAAAGCGTCCCAGCACCTGCCTCCAAGGGTCCCTCTCTGGCCTTACTCTGGCTGTCCCTACCTGCCACTCTCTGTCCTCTCTGCATTCCTTTCCTGACTGGCAAGGGAGTCAGGGGATCTGCTAATTGCACCCCAGATTCATCAGTGATTAAATATATAGGCTTGGAGCATGGGTTAGTGCTCAGCGTGTGTTAGCGATTAGCTGCATTTTTATCGAGTTCCTTGACTCTCGAGTGCTGTGCTTTGCTCCTCTTTAAAATAAGATTGATGAACATCGAGTACCTCCCGGCATACTGCACCAAGCAGGGCACGGCCTCCCTTACGTGATTCACAAAACACGTAGTCTGAATTTAAACATGAGGGTCCCTAAGACAAGCTCACACTGAGCTTGTACAAAATAACCGGTCAGAAATCCTCAAAAGTGTCCAGGTCATGAAAAAAAAAAAAACAACAACAACAAGGAAAGACAAGGGGAGGGACCTTCCCGGACTAGAGGGTTCTAAGGAGGTATGAGCGGGACCCTGCTGCGATTCTGGAACTGAGGAAGATTCCTGTAGATTAGTGTCTTACCTCCGTCACTGTCCGTCCTACCAGAGTCCACAGGGCGTTTGCATTAGGTGAAGCAGGTAAAAGTATATGGGAAATCTTTGGACTATTTTTGCATCAGTTTTCAAGTTTGAGATTATTTCAATATGAAATGTTAAAAGATTAGGAGTGAGGAGAGCTTCGTTCCGATAGGTGATTGGGAAGAATATGAAAGTGCATATTCTTGTAATGCAATTCATTGTATGCAGTTCATGTAAATTGCATAGAGTGGGTCAGCTGTCATTACTGCCGAGCAAACTTCTCTTCTCTCTCCACCGAGCAAACTTCTAGAGGGCACCCACCATGCTTCCAGCTCTGGGCTGGGCACTGTGGGTGTGGCCAGGGAGCAGGACCCAACCCAGTCCCTGGTGCCTTGGTGTTAAGGTGGCAATGGCAGGTGTCCACTGATGAGTCCCACAAACCAGCACGAAGGTACGCAGGACAATGAAGGCTGTGAAGGCAGGTCCACAGAAACTGGGCTTGTGTGTAATGTCCTTACAGCCCCTGCCCTGGGATCAGCAGGCTTTCGTCTGAAGGGTGGCAGAGAATTAGGCTGGGAGAATAGCACTGAGAAAGCCCAAGGCAGAAGAGAGGCAGGGCATGAGAGGGAACAGCCATGTGCCATGAGCACGGGCCTTGAGAATCAGGGTCGAAGAGAGGCCGGTCTTGTCTCTGGTCATTGGACAACCCAGGGGCAGATCTGAGCCTGCCGTCTAGGTGGGCCTCAGTTCCCTGATCTTGGCACTCCATTGTGCCATGGGGGCAGCCGCCATACTCCCAAACACAGATGAAAATAAACTGTAAAAAGAATCCAATCGTGCAGATAGATATGCAAATGGGTTTTGCACCTAACGTGAAGGATTTTTTTTTTTTGTAATGGAGAGAAAGTGTATAGGTTCTAACTCTGTTGTGTGGGATTTGGTGGAGTCAATCTGCCAACTTGAAGAAGGAAAGGTACCCTGGCGGGGGGGAGGTTCACTAAGAAAAGCCAGCCATGCTGCAGGCACCTTACCAACATGCCCACTGGCACTGGCCAAGGTTGCCATTTCACAGCATCCCCGCACCTAGTCCGTGGGGTGGGCTCCAGCAGGTGCCTTGGTCCCCACTTTGTAGACTAAGCAATGGAGAGCTGAGCACCACTGTTATCCAGAGGGCTCTTTGTGCCCAGGCCAGGGCTCACCCCACCAGGATAAGTTGGGGGGAGTATGAGTGTGGTGGCCAAGGGCTTCCACACTCTTCACCCACGCAAGAGAGGTTGGGAGAGGAAGGACAACTGGCTTGGTGGCCAGACCACGCAGATCAAGGTCTGTGAACCTCTCATTCATTTCTCATTCAGAAAATGTGACCACAAAGAGCTCCCTTATAGGGCAAGGGGCATGAGGGGTAATATTTGTGAAGTCCTGGCCACAATGTCATGTACATAGAAGGCTGTTTGTAAATGGAAGCCCTCCCCTCCTTTCCTCTTATCCTTAGGGAAGGATGCCCCATAAGTGTAGCCAAGGCAAACAGACTCCACATTCTGAGCCAATGTCATGACTTCCTTCATGCACCCGTTGCAGCCAGCCTGCCCTGGACTACAATCTCGATGACTATGCTGATGGCATTTACTCACGTAACACTTACAAGCACTTACTACGTGCCAGGCACCAGATCAAGGACCCCAAGAACCCCTGTGTTCTCCATGAATACCCCCAGGAAGTGGGGATAGCACTATCCCACTTCACAGAGGCACAGACCACAAATGGTGAGTTTGCAAGTCGAACCCAGAAGGTGTGATTCCAAGTGTCTGTTTTCAACGGTTGCCGTCCACCTGCTGCTAGCCGAGGGTGGCAGTGCCCTCACTGCTATGGTTTGAATCGTGACTCCCCAAAAAAGATACGGCGAAGCTCCAATCCCCTACCTCACAATGTGGGACTTTACTTGGAGATAGAGGTTTGCAGATGCTGTCAATATGAGGTCATTAGGGTGGCCACTAATGCGTGTGTCTGGAATTCTTATAAAGAAGGGGAAATTTGGACACAGAGAGGGGCACACGGGGAGAACACCATGTGAAAATAAAGGCTCATGCATCTAAAAGCCAGGGAACATCAAATATTGCCAGCAAACCACCAGAAGCCAAGAGAGAGGCATGGAACAGATTCTCCCTCACGGCCCTCAGAAGGAATGAACCCTGCCAGCACCTTGAACTCAGACTCGTGGCCTTCCGAACAGTGAGTAAATACATTTTTGCTGTACCCCCTTTGTGGTACTTGGTTATGAAGTCTCTAGCAAACTAAAACCTTCACTGTAGTCTTTCTATGGCATTTCCCAAAGCAATTCCCCACTACTCTGGAAATTCCATCCTGTTAAAATTTTATTTATTTTTGAGACAGAGAGAGACAGAGCATGAACAGGGGAGGGGCAGAGAGAGAGGGAGACACAGAATCGGAAGCAGGCTCCAGGCTCTGAGCCGTCAGCACAAAGCCCGACGCGGGGCTCAAACTCACGGACCGTGAGATCATGACCTGAGCCGAAGTCGGACGCTTAACTGACCGAGCCACCCAGGCGCCCCAATGCCATCCTGTTAAATAGACTCACAATCTTTTGGGTCTTCTAGACTGGTGGTTCTTAGCCAGAGGCAATTTGGGCAATGTCTGGAGACCTTTTTAACTGTCACCACTGGGAGGGTGCTGCTGCTGGCATCTAGGGGGTAGAGGCCAGGGATCTGTAATGCACAGATTAGCCTCCACCACTAAGCGCCATCTGGCCCCAAATATCAACAGGGCCAAGACCGAAAACCTTTCTGACAATATGGCAAGTACTGTGGATCCTCTCCTAAGAAAAAACTTCATCTGCTAACACATTCATATATTCATTCAACTCACATACTCACAGTTGTTTTGTTTTTTTTTTACCCCACACCATTCTGCATCTCACCCCAGTGGCGTAGGGAGTCCCAAAGCCCTTCCAAGCATACTAGGTCAAGAGCCCCTGTTGCTTTGTAGGTAAAGAGTCATAGTAATGTAGTTAGGAACGTGAGCGCCTGGATGGCTCATTGGTTAAGCATTCGATTCCTGGTTTGGGCTCAGGTCATGATCTCACGATTCATGGGATCGAGCCCGGCATCGATCTGCACTGACAATGAGGAGCCCGCTGAGAATTCTCTCTCCCTCCCTCTCTGCCCCTCCACTACTCTCTCTTTCTCTCAAGATAACTAATTTTTTTAAGTGAATATAATTAGAAACTAAGATTTTTAGCATAATAGAAAAGAGATACACAGGTTAAGTAGAGGCAAAGTTAAAACTCCTGTAATCTTAAACTTGAATTGGAAATATCAGGGTAAACTTACAATGTATTTCCTCTTTCATAAAGAAAACAGATATCTCCTAGGCCTGTTCCCTGAGAAGCCCTGTAAGTAACACCAACTCAAACAGCATTATAGATCTACTGGGGTCTCCAGAGAGCCAGGAAGTGCTGGAGAAATGGATGATTCCAGAACTTCGGTAAGGTGAATAGAAGATGAGCTACCCCATCTTGTCATACCAAAAAGAAAGGACGTTTCCCCAAATTTCTACAGTTGTACCAGAAAGAACCAACTCAAAATGGTCCTAACTGGCCAGGGATGGGAAAATTCTATCATCAAAAAATAATACAGACTTAAATAGATAGAAATAAACCAGATGTGGTGTTCATAATATTTTTAAAAACTCATTTGTCACCTTTGGAGGATACTGGAGTACCAACATATTATTTTTTAAAACCTTTTTAAATTGTTATTTTAAAAGAGAAAGGATCAAACATGTATCCTGCCTTTGCTGTGCAAACTTCAGCCCAGGGAAGCCATTCATGAGGGAAAGAGTGTTATAGATGAATTTAACCTAGGAGATGTACAGGAATAATAGAATATTACCACTTTGTAGGGGCTTCTGGGTGGCTCAGTCGGTTTAGCGACTGAGGTCACTATCTCATGGTTCGTGAGTTCAAGCCCCGCATTGGGCTCTGTGCTGACAGTTTGGGGCCAGGAGCCTGCTTCGGATTCTGTGTCTCCTTCTCACTTTGCCCCTCCCTGTTTGCACTCTGTCTCTCTGTTTCTCAAAAATAAATAAATAAATGTAAAAAAAATTTTTTTTAAATAGAATATTACCACTTTTGCCAGCCCTAACGAAATAATGGGCCAACCTGGCCACTAACACCATGAACTGAAGGCCTAATGAGAAATTGATGGTGGAGGGGCCAGCCTACAGCACTGGGCCCATAGGTCGGCTGTGACGTCACAGAAAGGGCCATCCGACACGCGCCTGGGGACCCAGTGCAGCGAGAAGCACACGGTACCACACTTTTCAGATGGTATCATGAAAACCTGAACTCAAATCTGAGTGAACTTCTGTGTCTGGCTGTATGTGGGCAGAAAACGCAGATGGTGGGGGACGTGTGGAGCAAGAAAAGGACAATGATCCGGGTTTTTTTTTTAATGTTTATGTTTGAGAGACAGAGTGCCAGTGGGGCAGGGGCAGAGAGAGAACAGGATAGAAGATCTGAAGGGAGCTCTTTACTGACAGCAGCGAGCCCGATGCCTGGGGCTCGAACCCTCAAACCGTCCTGAGCTGAACGAAGTCTGATGCTCAACCCACTGAGCCACCGAGGCGCCCCAAGAGTTTGCCCTCTCTGCTATCGTGTGCGATCGAACATTTTATAATAAACAGTTTCTAGCAGGGACCACTGGGCGTCGTCGTGAGCACTGGCTCCAGCTCTGCCAGGGCCCTTACCCACTCTCGCTGGGGTCTTGATGGTTCACACGGGCTGCCTGGGACACGGCGTCCCCAGCCTAGGATTGGCGTGAGGAGAAGGGGGTCAGTCAGGAAGCCTTCCTGGAAGAAGTGAGGCCTGGCCAGAGACCTAAGTGAGCGTCTCCCAATGGGAGGAGATGGGAGCTCATCACAGACCCCAGGGGAGACGTTGGCAAAAGTGCACACAGAGATGCGTGGGGGAGGGGGATGCATTGTACACACACTGGAAATGTGGGATCATTGCAACCCGGAAAAGGACCAGAGGTGGCTGTGGAATGGCAAGAGGAGTGAAGGAGGCCTCAGAGTGCTGGAGAGGCAGATGGCTGCTGGAGGCGCTCATCACCGGGGGAGGGGACACATGGGAGGTGGACACAAGACTGAGGTCAGAATCGGTAACCTGGAGGTTGGTGAAGAGTAGGTCTGGGGTCCAGTTCCTCAACGGCATCTCCTGGACTTTTCCCACCACGGTGCTCTGCCTCCCCTTGTTACAAAGAGTACGATGTTTACATCCATTGATGACATTGACAATTCTCGATTCTCCCTTCGCTCTTGACGGTGCCAAAGAAAAAAGCGAAACAGGATGTAGAGGTTCCCGAGTGAAGCTAACAGCTCATCTACAGGGATGGGAAGGTGATATGTGTCTTCTGGGCTAAATTAGAGGTAGCCACGTGTTTCCTGTGGGGCAGACATTCAGCAATACGACAGAGCAAACTTGGAGAAAGGATCGTTCTCGTAGGCACATGCGCAGTAGCAGTTTGCGGTTTGCATGTACATTTCCCTAATGACTAATGAAATTGCACATCTTTTCCTGTGCTGATTTGCCGCCCGCCCCTATAGCTTTTTTGGTGACATATTTGTTTGAATCTTTTACCCATTTTGGGGGGTCGTTTGTGGGGGAAAAGCGCTTGGGCTTTTGCCATTAACTGTAGGTTTTCTGTAGATGCCTTTTTGCCAGGTTGAGGTCACCCCCCCGCCGTGTTCCTAGTTTGCTGAGGGTCTTTATCATGAACAGATGCTAGATTTTGTCATGTGTATTTTCTGCCTCTAGCAAGATGATCGCATGATCGAATTAGTCATGTTAACTGTTTAGTCAGTTAATATGGTGAGTGTCATTGATTGATTTTTCTAATATTAAACTACCTTGCATTCCTGTGATAAACCCCATTTGGACATGATAGATTTCTTTTTTTGTGTGTTATTGGACTGAATTCAATTCAAACGTTTGCACTTATGTTCGTGAAGGGTGAGTCTGACGTCTTCTTTTCTTGCAGTGCCTCTTTCTAGTTTTTATATCAAAGCCTCATAAAATGAGCTAGAAAATGAGCCTTTTAATTTTCTGGAAGAGTTTGCGTAGAACTGGTGTTATCCCTTAAATTTCAGTCATAGTGGGGGCGCCCGCATGGCTCAGTTGGTTAAGCGTCTGTCCTTTGATTTCGGCTCAGGTCATGATCTCACGGTTTGTGGGACAGAGCCCTGCGTCAGGCTCTGTAATGACAGCATGGAGCCTGCTTGGGATTCTCTCTCTTCCCCCCCATCTCTGCCCTTCCCATGCTCATGCAGGTGCACACTCTTTATCTCTCTCACTCTCAAAATAAATAAACTTAAAAAATTCTTCAGTCATAGCAAGATCATTGGCTGATCACCATCATAATTCTTGCCATGCCCACGCCCTCTATCCATGTCTGTGTTTTTCTTTAAACAGACCCACTTTTTGAAAGACTCCAGTAAAGTGTTTTATGCGGAAACCTCTATTCCCATCATAAAACAAGCCAGTGGCATTTGCCCTCCTGACCTGATAGTTTGCAGTCACCTCACCCCAGACCCAAGCCCCCTGGGATGGACCCACAGATAAATCTCCCCTCCACCTGCCGGCTATCCAAGTCCAACTACAACTGTGCCATGCGGTGGACCACATGACGGAGAGGTGCGACCCAGAAATGGCTTCTACCCACTTCCATCACGCAGAGAGGAGGGCTGGCTGTTGAGACAAGTGTGCTGCTAAAATTGTCCTGTGCATGCAAGCAGTAGGTGTAGCCAAGCTCTCAGAGCCACTGACCGAACGCAATATCTCCATCCTCAGAGGAGGCTCTGAGACCCAGCATGGCAGAGCGGTGTGCCAAAAAGCACGTGAGGAATTAATGGCCAAGCTGGGATGAGAACCCTGTCCCCTAATTCCTGCCCGGAGCCTAGTGTGTTGATGATTCTGTTTATCCCCTGTAGCCCTCTTGCCCTTGCCCTTCTCTGTGCTCCGGAGGATGTTCTCTGCGGAGCACTTTCCCCAGGCTCCTTGCCCTCTGCTCCCAGGTGGATTCCCAATGAGAAGCCCTGGCAGGGTACCGGAAGGTGGGAGTGAGAGAGCTCAAGGGATCCCTCTTGTCCCCTTTTTGTCTTGTTCCAAGACTGGCTGTGCCCCGTGAGCCCCACTTTCCCTCCACATCCCTCGTTGTGAACCTGGCTGCTGTAACTCTGCTTCCTCCCCTGCCTCTTTGGGCTCTGGGGTGGTAACAGGTCCCACAGTGGCCAATCCCTGGGCGCCTTCCATCCCTCTTAGTTCCCTGAACTCAATGACATCTCTGCTCACAGTCCCCCAACTTAGAGGTATAAATCCCAGCCCAGTATTTCTCACTCGAGTTCCCTTTCCACCTCTTCCCTACCAACTCTCCCCCTCCACGAAGCCTCAGGCCCCAGAGAACACACTTGAAGCCCTTGACTCAGACCGTTGAAGCATGTAGTACTTCTCGTCAGCACCATTTGCCTCTGAATGAAGATAGAGTCCATCTGCACGTGGCTAACTTAGGCAGACCTAGGAGATGCTCCTTGAACAGAGACTGTGCCTCGCCTCCTCCAGGGGCCTCGCCCACCCCAGACTGGCTGATCTCATAGAGGCAGGGGGGGTCACATGGAGCTCAAATGACTTGAGCAAAGGGAAAACGAGCATGGCCCTCAAGCAGCTCCTTCACATAAGGGACAAAAGTAACGACAATTCCAAATCCAGTCCTCTGGGACTTGTGCAAACACACCAGGTTCCCAGAATAGGAAGGCTGCATTAGCCACAGCACACACACCCAAACCAAAACACCAACAGCCCACGGCAGCCACATGTGAGCTTCTGCCTGAAAAGGGATTCTCGATCTTGGTAAGAAAAACAGGTACACGCACGCACGCGTGCACACACACAGAGCCAGAGCCTGGATTTCTTTTCTTTTCTTTTCTTTTCTTTTCTTTTCTTTTCTTTTCTTTTCTTTCTTTTCTTTCCTTTTCTCTTTTCTTTCTTTTCTTTTCTTTTCTTTCCTTTTCTCTTTTCTTTTCTTTCTTTTCTTTTTTTTCTTTTCTTCTTTTCTTTTCTTTTCTTCTCTGTTTTTCTTTTTTAGAGAGAGAGAGAGAGAGAGCAAGCAAGCAGAGGGACAGGGAAAGAGAATTTCAAGCAGACTCCACGCTCAGCACAGAGCCCAATGCAGGGCTTGATCCCACGATGCCAGGATCATAACCTGAGCCGGAATCAAGTCAGATGTTCAACCGACTGAGCCACCCGGGCACCCCAAGAGCCTGGATTTCAAGTTAGCCCGTGATTAGTCATGATAGTTGTATAAGGAACCAGAGGGATAAAAGGGAACTAAAAACATTAAGTCTTCAGAAAGATGTGGGGAGCAACAGAGGGCTTGCTGGGTGTATCCATTTGTTTTGGGAGCCAGGATTTGCCCCCTGGGATGACACCAAGTATCAGCAGACATCGCCATGCCAGAGGCTCCAGAGGCAGAGCTGAGCCTGGTGACCAACATGGTGGCCTGAACTCATACCTCCTGACCCATCAGGGAGGCTGGGGAGCAGCATGGAAATTACCCTGGGCAGATGGGCCCGCGTGGATCACAACCCAATGTACGAAACCGGCTGGCGGGTAGGAACGTTTGGAGGAGTCCAGCTGGATCAGAGAGCCCCCGGAACAGCATGTTATGTATTAACTCCTCTTTTGGGGAGCCACCAGGCAGCTATTTGTTTACCCACCAGCTTGAGGAGGTTCAGAACGGGAAGGAATACGTATTGAGGGCTGGCCGTGGGCCTGGCCCTGCACCAGGGGCTTTATGGCTTTGTTCATTTCATCTCAGGTCCCTAGGCTCTGGCCATGGATGTTGCGGATGATGATGGTGATGATGATGGTGATGACAATAATGAGGTCCCTTATCCTACTTTTTAACACGTTTAAAGGGCCTTCCTATAGCATATTATTGTGTCTTGTTGGCATTCACAAGAACCCCCACTGTAGGAATGGCAACGACTGATGGGAACGTAGAAACCCGGCAGAATGAAGTGATTTGTCTACATAGGCTTAAACAGTTGAAAGCCAGAGCCAGAGCCAGAAGAACCCTGACATTTGACTCCACCTCTGTGGCTCTTATTATTATACCCAGACCATCAGTTCCCAGGGCTGTAAGGGGCTCATCACATTTGGTGGGATGAGTTGAGGCTCAGCTGATCTAGGGAGCAGGACAGAGCATCCGGGGCAGAAGGCCGAGGGCACTGGTCTTCACTGGGAACCATCCAGTGCCGGGCACTGAGCTTAGGCATTGCAGCCCGGAGCCAGAGGGCTGGTGGCCGGGGAAGGAAAGGTGACGAGATTGCTGCTACTGTCTGGGCCTCTCCGTCTGGACTCTTCTGCCAGGGGGCGCCCCCGTGAGAAGTGCACCTTCACAATGTGGGGGGTTCCCAATGACACGGTGTGGCCTTGACACTTCCCTGGCATTGGTGTGTGGTTTCTAAATGCATTTTCACATGAAATCAGAGCTCCGGGAGAATGAGCACAGGCTCAGGGGTGGGAACTATCATGTCCTCAGCATGGGATTACTGATGGCCGCCTTTCCTATGGTGAGAATCAGATGTCGCCGACACTGTGAAATGCCTAGTGCTCAGGCAATGCAGAGAAACAGTAGCTTTTGCTCTGGCCTGTTCCTTGGGCTCCCAGAGTGGTCTCAGAGAGGAGCCTCTTCCCACCTGACAGTTACCGGGCCCCACACCTTGAGACAACCTTCTCGACCCACGGTTCTGTCAGTGGTCTGGGGGTGGTTCCAGGCCAAGCCCAGGGAATGGGAGAGGACAGTGCCCAACTCCTCCGGGGTTTTGGGCTGCAGTGGCTCCTTGCTCAAGCCAGGCCCACAGCGAGAGTAAGGGGACGTCTCCGGAAGAAAGCAGTGTGCCGAGACCTCATTCTAGGCTCCAGCGGGGCCAGCTCAGTTCCTGGCCTCGCTAAAGCCACCTGGCCAGGAAGAAAACCTATCTGGTGAGCTGACAGTGCCCGCAGGAGGAAGGAAGCCCACAGAATGGGGAAGTCATTGAAGACGTGAGCCAAATGCTGAAATCAAGTAATCGGCTGCAAAGGAAACCAGGTCACAGGCTGAACAGCAGAGGCCTGGCTCACACCTGGTCATATGTGCACGCACGCACATCACAGTCTCACCCTCCCACCCACCATGTCTCTGGCCTTGGCCAGGGTGAAGGTCAGGTGGGAGGTATTGATGTCAAGAGGCCTCCCCAGACCCGAGATCTCTGGGGCTCGGCTGGAAGGATGTGAGCAGAAGAGGCAAGTACAGGGGGCGAAGGGTGTGAGCAGGTAGGTGCTGGGGCCACAGGACTTTGGGGTTCCCAGAGCTCAAAGCCAGTGAAGAAGGGGGAAAAGGACATGGTGGCCCATGGGGAAGAGCGCTGGCTGATTCAGGCTTTATAAAGACCACCATGAGACAAAGAAGATCAACAATCTTCTCTCAGGTGGCAGACTGTTTGAGAGCTCAGCGTGTTGAAGGCCATAGAAGTGTCTCTCACTTCCGGGAGAGGGCTTTGTGTTGATCCCATCATTCACTGGGACATGGGGTGGTAGCCATTCTGCCCACTTGGCACATGGAAAACAGAGGGTCCTGGAGTCAAGTCTAGGTTCATACCCAGAGCAAACGGCTGTGCTGGGGTTCGAATTCCCAGAACTTGCCCTCAGGGACCTTGTCTGTCCCACCATCCTGTCTTAGGGACCTGGGGACCTGATGTCAATGGATCAGGTGACGCCGGATAAACGTCCACAGACCCAGTAGACAGTTCTCATGGGTAAAGTTGAGGCCAGGAGCTGCGGTGGGGGGTGGGGGGACCAGGAAAAGCACAGCCTGCTTTCAACAGGCTGAGGGCTGGAGAAAGGAGCAGGCAATTTGCAAAATGTAGCAATAACAACCACAGGTAATGCACCAGGGGGCACAAGGGCTCAGGGTGCGCCACAAAGGGCCTCTGGACCTGGGAGCTGTGTGGGAAACACGCGGGGTCTGCCCCAACTCACTGAGCAACCTTGGGCGTCTCAGCTTTCTCTCCACTCCATTTTGTGGTCTGTCAAAAAAAGTCTTATTTATTTATTTTTGAGAGAGAGAAATGGAGAGTGAGGGGGGGAGGGGCAGAGAATCCCAAGCAGGCTTCACGCTGTCAGCGCGAAGCCTGATGTGGGGCCCAAACCCACGAACCAGGAGATCATGACCCGAGCGGAAATCAAGAGGCGGGCGCTCAACCTACTGAGCCACCCAGGCGCCCCCCTCCCCCGCCACCGACCCCTGTTTTGTGATTGTAATGGCAGAAATCCGTGCTCCAGCTGACCGACGTTGGTTGCTGTCACTGAGCCCTTCAAGGTGATGCTGATTGGCCCCGTCTGACCTTTGGCTGCTGAGACCTCTCAGATGTGCTCCTGTGTCCTGTGTTGGCCAAGTCCCTGCTGCCAGCCATGGCCCACTGCCCAGGGTTTTCTAAATCCTGTGGCCACTTCCTGGATTCCAGAGCTTGGCTCTTCCGTGCCCCTACCCCAGTCTTCTGGAATTTTAAGCCCCAGAACGCAAAGGGAGGGGGAAGAGGTGCCAGCCCCCCCCCCCCACCCTTTGCCCAGCTTCCTCCTAATCACAGCCCTCAGACCTGGCAACTGTTGTGTTGAGAGCCAGGGTGGCGTCACAGAAAGAGCAATGGCTCGGGGTCAGCCCTGGGTCAAATACAGGCTCTGACACCTCGTCTAGTCACTCATCCTTTCCAAGCCTCAGTTTCCTTGTCTAAAAAATGGGGCCGGAAGTTCCCGCCTCTTGAGGTCTCTTGGAAGATGGCTGAGATGATACCGAGATGAGGAACTGGGGTGTCAAAGGTGTTCTTCAGTAAATGGTGCCATTGTTCTCACATCAATACCACCCCCACCCTGTGGGGACCAAGAGAATGTGTGCCTGCATTTATCAAGTGCCCATGGTATGCACAGTTCGGTGTGTCGTATTAACTACGCATTTGTGCATTCTAAATTTTATACAGTATTATCGCCTCAGTGTCGTTTGCTTTGGTGGGATGAAGTAGAAAAGACAAAGATCCGGACGCCTGGGTGGCTCAGTCGGTTGAGTGTCCGACTTCGGCTCAGGTCATGTTACCATGGGTTGTGAGTTTGAGCCCCGCGTTGGGCTCGCTGCTGTCCACACACGGCCGGCTGCGGATCCTCTATTCCCCCCTCTTTCTGTCTGTTCCCGCTCAGGCTCTCCCTCTCTGAAAAATGAATAAAAACATTAAAAAAAGAAGAAGAGATAAAGATCACCCTTAGCCAAACGTGTAAAACTGTGTCAGTGCCATCCTGCTGGTTCTCCTTCTGGCAGAACCCACTGCTGGGTATCCCGTGGAGCAGGTGAAGAGGCAACTTGTGCTAGGGGCCAGGGGTGTGAACTGCACCTCAAGCCCTGAGACCCATGCAGCCTTGAGACCCGCACCCAGAGCAGCACATGGGGGCCAACAGCGGGGGGGCAAGTCACGTCCCGGGGCAGACGGGATCTCCCACCCCATATGCATCATACTCTCTCTTCCTCTGCACAGTTAGGTACAGCATTCGATGCTACTTCTCTAAATAACTGTCCTAGACTCAGAAACCTTACAATTTAGCTAATGCAGTGGTTTCCACACTCTTTTTGTCCCCCTCCAACAAACTTAACCATAACTGCCGATAAAGGAAACATAAGCGTTGATCATTCTGGTTGAGGAGCTAAGCCATGGGGGATCTTGGGTCTCTGCCCACTGGCCCTTCCTCATCCCCCGAGGCCCACGGAAGCCCCAGGCTTCTGGGAAGCCAGGCATGAAAACCACCGAACTACTCCAGCCCTTTAATAGCTAAGTAAACAAAGACTTGTGATTTGTGCCCTCAGACGCACATGAAGTTGGTTAACAGGACACTACCTTATTCTCCAATCGTTTCCCATGTGCAAAGCTGATCTCTCTCATGAGATTGCACAGTTGAGGTGCCCTGTGTGTTTTCTCCTCCTCTGGGCTCCTCTGAGCCCTGGTCAAACGTATGCAAGAATTCCTGGTTGTATTGACATGAACAGGAGCAGAGCGCTGGGGCCAATGTCCCCCCTGGACAGTGAACCTGTTGTCCTCATCCAGTGGGCAGAGCATGGTGGGGGTGAGCATGCTCAGATGGCCCCGGGCCTATTCCAAAGTCCCAGGAATCTGCAGCTGCCTGAGCACCAGCACCTCCTGGGAAGGCTAGGCTGGTGTGCTGGCCATGGCTGGTTCAGGCTATCTGCACAGCTAGAATAGGGTCCTTCAGATGTGGGTACAGAATCACAGAGCCAGCTGGGTGCTCTGGCCTGACACGGGGAGGGGGGGGGGGGCGGGGGGGGGTCCAACATGGTCCAGGGATGGGGTCGCAACTCCCATGAAGGAATCGTCTCCCTAAGCCACCCTGGGCCAAGGGCAGGGAACCAGCATGGCTGGAGGGAGACCTGTGGAGTCTGGACCCCAAGCTCAGTGGGGGCTCTCACATGTCTTAACCCATTTGGTTGCCTTCACTGCTTACGGGCTGGCCATTTCTATTCCCAGTCACAAACCAGAAGTGTTCATAAACATTTTCTTGTCTAATAGCCACCAACTAGTAAGTGAGGCACCCCCCCCCCCCCCACCACGGGGACCTGGTTCCCAGGATCCTGAAGTTCATGCTTTTCCCATTGTACCTATTATGTGGCCAACAGACAACCCAAGTGGGAGGCAGAGCAGCTCAAGGTGGCAGCGGGGGGGGGGGGGGGACACTAAAGGGATTTCTAAAGGTGACTTTGGAGTCTAAACTCTCCCCTGAACCGTCGACTTTTGTGCGTGCCTGTACCTTCGGGGCAGGAAGCCACTCACAAGCCCCCACGGAGCATCACGGGCATCCAAATAGAGTCAGAAGGGGCGCCTGGGTGGCTCAGTCGGTTAAGCGGCCGACTTCAGCTCAGGTCACCATCTCGCAGTCCGTGAGTTCGAGCCCTGCGTTGGGCTCTGGGCTGATGGCTCAGAGCCTGGAGCCTGCTTCCGATTCTGTGTCTCCCTCTCTCTCTGCCCCTCCTCTGTTCATGCTCTGTCTCTCTCTGTCTCAAAAATAAATAAAAGGTTAAAAAATAAAAAAATAAAAAAACAAATAGAGTCAGAAACCATTAGCAGAATGAGGCCTTCACACTGGCTGAGCAAGTCCGGTCGCCTTAGAAAACCAGCCCGTATCCTACCCGATACGCAAACAGAAGCATAACAAGAAGTGCCTAATGGCCTCTTCTGGTGGCTCCGTAGACCTCCTCCAGGAGAACGATGAGCAAATTCCTCCTCTGGAGTCCCGTTGACCCCGCTGCATGTAAGCTCAATCACTTTTTTGTTGAAACTAGATTTACTCGCTTTCATTACTCATTAGAGGCTGTCCAGCTGATAATAAAGTCAACTCCTGGGCCAACACGGTCCCCCGTGGACACCCAGGGTGTCAGATGGACACTCGTGGGGGCTGAGTATGCAGCCGAAGCGTGCTAGCCCTGGATGCGGGGGTTCCTCGGTCCTTTTGGGCAAGGTGGATATCACCGCCATTTCTCCTCCTGCCTCCTGCGTGGCCCACGGGTGCAGGAATGTAACTCCCAGGCGTGTGCTCTGTTGGGGGTTTGCGGACAGCCGGCCCTCGCTAGGCCTCGTGCCAGGCCGCAAGGGGGGTCAGGTCGTGGACGACTCCAGGCAGCAGCTGGTCTACAGTCAGTCCTTCTGTCTTGCACACACTGGCTCCCCAAGCTGATCAGGCGAGTGGCTGAGCCCACGGTTTGACTTTTGGCCTCCCTGTCCTTGTCTCCTGTGGCTTCTCCCAGGGCACCAGCATCTCCTGAGTCCCCACAGCCTTCTCCTGTGCCCCAGCGCCCCCCCCCCCTTTGCTGCCTGCTTAGCCTCAGGACAGCCACCCCCTGAGACCACCGTGGTACTTGGCGAGTACTGAGCTCCCTGTCTTTGGAGGTCTCCAAATATGGAGGGCTCCATGGCAGAAATGTGAGAAAAAGCCCCCAGTGGCCAATGGAACAGGGAGAAAGGCGATACTGGACAGGAAAAGAAAGTCATTTGCACCACTGACATTCTCTAGGAAGGAGAACTTAAGGGCAAAGGGAGAACTAGAAGGGAGTTCTACTTTCGTCAGCAGCCTTGAACATCCAATGGCCTGTTTACAGCAAGAAGGCCTCAGGGATAGAGTTCTGGTCCTCTGCTCTGGGTCTTTCCCACCAAACCTCCCACATAAGCAAGGCTCAGATCTGTCCTTTCCATAGCCAGGTGGGGCCAAGGAGAGGAGAGAGGCAGGGAAAGTTCCTCTGGTGGTGCAGAGACCCTGCCTCCTGTCCTCCCACGAGCGGTGGGGCCTGTGCGTAGCGTGACTCCACTTGCAAACATGCCCTGAGCCCTCTTTGCCACCACGTCACCTCCCGTAAGCCTCACCGCGGCTCTCTGGGGCAAGATCTGGCAGCTGGCTAAAGTTCAATAAATATTTCTCGAATGAATGGAACTGCTCTCTCAAAGCAGCCCTGATGGGCTGATGAGGCTGCGTTCCCACGAAGGCCTCGACTCTGCTCCGCCCAAGCCTCTGCTTGATCTGCAGGAAGCTCAGGCTTCTTCACGGTCCTCTCCCCACATGCATCAGAGCTCCCCAGGGTGCCCAGGACTCCATCCTCGCCCCGCTTCCTGCCCACCTGCCTGTGCAGCTGGAGGGAGTCTCACCAGCCAGAGCCCAGTCCTGTGGAGAGGCCATCACCCTCATGCCTTGTGGTCATGGGGTTTCAAGTCTCTGCTGCCAAGAGCAACACGAGAATCCCACCAGCCTCCCTGGAGCCCCCAGCCCTGAGCAGGAGACAGAAAGCAGCCCAGGCTGGCAGTGGGCGAGTATTTGTGGTGCGCCTTCTCGTGGCCGCTGCCTGAGACCTGGTGCCGCGAGCAGGGTTGGACCCCCAGAGCCCAAGCAGAGGCATGTGTGCTCTTGTAGGGGGCCCTCCGCACCATCCCTTGGGCTCTAAAGTGTGCAACTTTTAGTGATCCAGCACTTTCAGCACACACACACACACACACACACACACACACACCCCGATATACACCTTTTCCCCGAAGCAAGTCACTTGTCCTGGGGGACCTGGCTCCACATGCATTTCTCTCTCACCAAATGCTGCGCAGGGAACGGGCCCACTCCTGTCTGTGGGCCCACGAGCTGACCAGCTCCCCTCCCCTCACCCCCCTGCGCTGAGCTTCCTTCCAGTGCCTCGCTGCCCTACCTCGGAGCCTGGCCTGGCTTGGGGTCACCGCGGAAGATCCAGCTTCTGTACAGTTTCCCCTCCCTTCTTCTGGGTTACCCCACAGCCTGCACCCTGGGATGTGGGTGAATAACACCCAGCCCCTGGGTGCAGAATGAGGGGGCCCCAGGCCACACAGGTCTCAGGCCGGCCTGTTTCCTACGGGCCAAGCATGGAGTTTCTTCTGCCTTTGGCAAGAACAGAGATGAACTCACCAAGAGAAGTCAGTCTCGTCCAAAAGGAGGTACCCCCAGTCTCAGCCGGGGCTGGGAAGAAGGGCCTTCTACGGGTCATGTCCTGTGCTACTCGGCTCAGCAGCGGAAAGGTGACAAGTGTGTGTCCAGGCCCCAGCTTGAGTCAGACCCTCCGGCCCGCAAGTCTCCTGCACTCAGACACCGTGTCTGGTCCTCACAGTGCCCGGCACAGGGGCTGGCACACGGTGGGCACTTAAGGTCTGGCACGTGCTCCCACTTGCCCCATCTCTTTGATAACGTCATTATTTTGGAATTCATGGTTTTCGGCCCAGTAAAACCTGTTTTGCTGGCATCAGGCTGATTTCCCTCACTCCCGAGGGATCCCGTGCCCCCTCCCGGAGCCTGGCAGGCCTGGCAGTTTGCAGACCGGCAGGTGTCGGTGGTGATCCTCCCGACTCGTGTTCCTGCCGCACCACGTTTCAGCTCACGTAGCTTAACTGCAGCCTGGCTTTTCTGAACTTCCCTGTTGAAGACACCAACGAAGGGAAGAGAGCAGAGGGTGGGAATTTTAATAAAGGGAACGGGGCCCAATTGAAGAGCTCTTTACGCCAATGTCTCGTGAAAGCTTGAAAGCCGTTGGGGACAGAAAGAGGAGTCGGGCCTCTTAACTCCCCCATGTGTGAATCGGAAGGGGGCAGGGGCGCGCAGAAGGCAGCCATTGCAAAGCCTGGCGACCAGCAAAGGGCCAGCGGACAGAGGGATGTGATGAACAGCCCACCTGCAGAGGGCCAGGCCCCGGCCACAGCGTTCTACCGGGAGATTTCTACAGGCCGTGTCTCTGGGACCACCAGAATCAGTGAGCCCGATTCACGGAAGACCAAACACAGGAGGAAAAAGGGCCTCTCAGCTCACCAAGTAATTGGTAAGGGTCTCATTGAAATCGTGAGGAAGGAGATCCGGAAGGGTTTCCAGCCAGGTAGGAGAGAGCCATGGAAATTAACATGTCGTAAGTTGTCGACTTACCATGTGGCCAATATCCCGTAACTTCTCTTTTTTTTTTTTTTAATGAATGTGAAAAGATTGATCATGCACACAGAAACATGATCGTGGTGGCTGTAAATTCACTCCCCAACCCCTTTTTCCCATAATCTCGAAAGCTCCTGAATCGAGAATTTCTCTGGAGAAGCTATGGTGTGTGTGTTTCAGGGGATGGCGGTGGGGGGGGGGGGTGTTGCTTATGAAGGCGACAGACCAAGTGAGACAGACTCTGTCTGTCTGCTTATGGGGAGGGTCTCTGCAGACGAAGGGAGGCAGCCTGAAGTTGGTGGGGGGGGGGAGGGGGCGGTGCGGCAAGGGCAAGAGTGCTCTAGGTGAAGTCTCGGCCTGCCCTTGTGACAGAATGGAGACCAAGGCCTGGAGCCCAGCGGGCACCCAAGAAGGGATGAGACAAGGCCGGGGAGAGGGGCAGGGGGCAGAGGAGGTAGGCCTCCTAAGTTCTGGGTCTGATTCGCTGTTCCCATAGTGCCTGGCACTGTGCCTGGCATGGGGCAGGCCCTGAATCAAATTCGTCCCAGCAGGCTTCCAGGTGAGTTACCCATACCCAGCCGGGAATCCCTTGGAGGCCAGAGCAGGGGAGCCACATGGCGGGAGTTGGGTCCTGAAAAGACCATTCTGACTGCTCACTGGAGAAAAGGGCACGAGTGGGCTCGGGTGAAACGAGTGGTAGAGAGGCTACGGTATCAGTCCAGGCAAGAGGAGATGGGCAGAAGCAAGCAGAGTCTGAAATACAGTTTATTGCTCCCTGCTGAGGGAGGCCAGCAGGAGGTGAGGACTGAGCCAACTCCCAGCCTCCGGGAGGATGTCCCAGAGATGCTTCAGGAAGTAAGCTGGCACTTATGGACCCTGGATCAGTGGGGAGAGTTAACTAGAACTCCCGAAGAATTAGTGGCTGGTGCTTTGCAAACCCTGCGTGAGATGGGTCTCGTGGGTTTTGGCCCAAGCTGTGTGACCTTGGGTAAGTGACTTTGCCTCTCTGAGACTCAGCTTTATCACCTTTAAACAGGCCAGGGGTGTGGCAGAGGGCACCACACTGGGCCCCCCCTTGGAAGAAGGCTCCACAGCCAGCGTGGGGCTCCACACCGGGCCTCGCAGAGTCTCTGAAGCAGCCGTCCCATCTCTGCCCAGTGGGTCTGCTGGTCTGCTCAGGGGGGTGAAATCAGGCGCCCTCATGGGGCGATGCTTCCTAGGAGCTCATCCAAGTGTCCCCACCCTCTGGCCTCACAATTCCACAGTGAAAGCACCGCCCGAGGAAACAGCCATAACCCGGAGCAGTTCCTGGCAGTGTGCTTGTAATGGTCAAAAATGAGAAAGACTAAAGTGGCCAGCAGCAGGAGAGGGTTATATATGTGCAGTGCGAATCCCATGCAGACATTACACCTGGTGTTTGCATGACCTTCCCGTCTGGGTGGGGGGGACAAACTTCGGACGAGACTTTAGGGAGAAGTCACGGCATCACAGCAGTGTATAGGGCACGAAGCAAAAACCCGGACCCTGCAGTCAGAATCCTTCTTCTCTGCCTCTTTCTCACTAGGCGTGAGCCTGGGTTTGTCAACCTCTTGAAGCTTCAGGTTGTACATCTATAAAATGAAGTGACGCTGCCTCCCTTCCAAGGCTAGACCAGGGAAACCAATGATTCAGGGAAGCCCGGGGTCGGGGGGTGGGGTGTTCAGAACCCAGTAAAGGTGACGAAGACAGCAGCTACGACCCATCCAATCCACGTGTAGGAAGGGTGGGGATGAAAGGTACCCAGTGGTTGCCTCTGGGTACATGGGTTCTCATTGCTGTACCTTTCCTGTTTTATCTCGGTTTTCTCTAAAGACCGGAATGTACTTGGAAAGCGGGGCCGAAGAACTTTATTTTCACTTAATGCGTATTTCCGGTGGAGGCAGCCCAAGCTTAACCTGCTGTCCCGGCCCACCTCGGGTCCCTATGGGGTTCAGTGAGGGGATGGGAGTGATTCGGTGACACCCCCCTGCACCCCGCTATGACCCACAGCGTGGGCAGAGGCCAGTGCCCCCTCCCACGGAGGTCCCGGGAAGGAAGTGAGGAATGTACCTGGGCCACCGAGCTGAGGGCTGAGGCCAGACGCAGTGTTTCTGTTGTTTGCTCATCTGAAGCGTGGGGGGCGGAAGACACCTCCCGATGGGTGCCTGCCTGCCACCCACCTGGAATGACTAACCGCGCTGAAGCACCCCCAGGCTGCTGGCCATCCCAGGTGGGCGGTAGGAGCTGCCAGGACCGGACCCCTGACTCATGGGCCAACGGTTCCTCCCTGCAAACCTCTCCCACCTAGGCCAGCCAGCTCCACCTGAAGACAAAGACCCCTTCCCTCCACACCCACAGCCCCACTCAAGCAAACTATGCCGTGGCAAAATTAGAAAGTTGTCACAGGCTTGCACTGAACCCCGCCTCTGTGGTCCTGGGCAAATCACTTAACTTCTCTGTGCTATGGTTCCTCTTCTGTAAAATGGGGGCCCAACAAGGCTGCTGAGAGAGCTGAGTGAGGCAGCATACATAAAGGCCATGTGTCTGCACACAGTGGGAACTCAACACCATTCCCCCCTTCTCTCCACTCGCCTTTGTAAAGCCTTTCCTTCCTTTGATGACAAGGTCTGGTTCCCAGGGTGGCCACTCTAGGACCCAGCCTGAAGCTGTTGCCCCCATCAGAACGTCCCTGGCTTGGGATCCCTTCCCCAGGTGCCATTTGCTGGTGGGTCCTCAATGGCTAGGTCCTGCCACCAAAGGCAGACAGTCACATCAGGGGTCTTGCCCACACAGTATAGGAATCACAGCACCATAAGTAATGATGGAATTTAGGGCATGTGGCAAGCGAGGGGGTCTGACAAGGGGACCCCAGGCCTTCCCTGAGCTCACGGCACATTGATTGGCAGCTGCCTCTCCTGCCTTGGCCCCCAGACACAGAAGGGCCAGACAAGCTCCAGGGCCACTGGTCAGCGTGAGGGGCTGGGGCAGAGGTCACAGAGGAGAAGGAGCACATTTTGAGTCCAGCCAGCTTGCATTGACCCTTGCTCTGCCACCTATATGCTGGGTGTCCTTGGGCCACAGCCTCAACTGGCAGAGTCCCCTCATCTGCAGGGGATGATAGCAACCCGTAGGTTCCTTGTGAAATCAGGAGCCTCGCAGGAGGCAGTCAGTGAATAGTGCAATGAAGTCACAAAGGCTGTCGAAGGTCAACCATGTGTCTGCGATCCTCCTACAGTGACATAAGGGACTGATAAAATACACTTATTGTGTCCAAGGTGCTTCATCTATCACTGTAGTTACACCTCCCAAGGAAGGAGTTGCCATTATACTCATTCTATGCAGGTGCAGGAAGCCTGGAGCCACCTCCTAAGGTCCTGGAGCTAGAAGGCTGGGAGACAGGATCTGACCTTGGTTGGCCGACTCCTGAGTCTGGAGGCCCCTCCCCTTATACCCGCCCCATCACCCCCGACCCCTACCCCATTGTCATGTTGTGTGACTTCCTGAGGGGGCAGAGACAAGTTCCCCAGTGTCTCAGTAGGGCTACCTGAGGGTTCATTTAGGCATCCCCCCACCCCAGGCAAACACCCTGATAAGCCCCTGAGGGTCAGGGATTTCCCTTCCTAGGGGAAGGGAAATGTACACTGTAGGGTAGTGTGGGATACAGTCTTTCACTTACCCAGTTCCACCCTCAGAATGATTCAGCCATTCTTTTACTCTACCCACCAAGCAGGGTTTCAACTGGAGGCAGGGTAGAGAGGAAATCCCACGTGGCAGGCATGGCCCAGGCAAAGGTGTGCAGCCTGGAGAAGGTACAATATGTCCAGAGAAAGTGGGGAGACCAGCCTCAGCAGAGCCGAGCAGAGAATTCAGGAGTGGGGAGTCACGAGTGGGAGACGCAGGCTCAGGCCAGGTTAAGGAGAAGGAAGGCTAAGGATCTGCCCGGCTCCCTCTCCCTGGCCCCTGCCAGCCCTCAGCAGCCCTGCCCGGGGCTGCTTGTCCCTTGGGGGCAGAAGTGGCTTTTGTGGACTTTCTTAATATCCTCTCTTGGTCTCTTGGGCACAAATCAGCATTTCACCTGTTCCCTGGCGGGGCAGGCTGCATGATAAGAAATCCAGGAAGTTCAACAAACTTGGAGGGCTTGGACATCCCCGTGGTTTATGCCAGAATAAACAAGGCCTCGCTCAGGGCTGCAAGGTCCTATCCCAGGGCAAACACTGCCCTTTGCCAAATAGGGAATTGTTTTTGCAAAAGCGGCCTGTGTGTGTGTGTGTGTGTGTGTGTGTGTGCGCGTGTGTGTGCGTGTGTGTGTGTGTGTGTGTGTGCGTGTGTGTGTGTGCCGGGTGGGCGGGACAACAGCGGTTCTATTGAGCCCCCTGACCGCTCACCCACTCGGGCTCTGACGTCATTCCTTACTAACCCCGCAACGATGGGGTCGGCACGGGGAGCAAACAGAGGGGAGACTCTTACAGCCATTAATGAAAGATACAAACGTTATTACAAAAGAAAAGAAAAAAGAATGAGCGATCCACCTGTAGCCTCTCAGCGGAGAAACATCATGTCCCTTGATCTTAAAGGGGCCCGTGAGGTTGGCAGGGAGCGGGAGAAGGAGCCAGACTCCTGACTGGGGAAACTTGAGTGCTTGAGGAACGTGCAAGGTGGCATGTAAGAGCAAAAGCCCAAGCTTTGGAGCCGACCTGGCTGGAATCTAAGTGCGGCCCCAGCATGCGCCTCGTGCAGGTCCTCTGGGCTTCCGTGAGCCTCTGTCTCTTCATATGGGAGCCCCTACCCATGGGGGGCCCTGGGTTTTATTGAGACAAGAGCCTCAAAAGCCCTCAGCTGTGCCCCCGGGCCTAGAGTAGACTTCGGAAAGCACGCCCCAGTCTCAGGTCTAGGGCAGCCCACAGATGGGCGGAGCAAACACAAGGTTACCTTCACGTGCGGCTGAAAGCGTGCGCGAAAACACGTTGCCTACAACTACACACCCGCACTGTGCACTGTCCACACACATGCGAGCGGCCTGTGTGTGTAGGCTCCGACTTGGGCTGATGCGTCACACATCACAGGCAGCTGCTTTGTAAACTGCAATAAAGTAATTTAACGCTAATGATGAAATCTATGCCCTACAGTGCTCGTTAATAGGAATTAAATGTATTTCAGGTAACAACACAGTGAGTAATTTGAGCAATAAACATCATGCAAACCTGGCCCGCGGTGGGACTGACGTGATAGGGTGTTCTCTGGCTCACGCTGGCCCCACGAGAGCGAGCCAGGCTCATACAGCAATCACTCGCCCCTGCAGAGGGCACAGGTCAGTGAATCACTGCACGTAGGGCTCTAAGGGCGGGCGCTACGTGTTGGGACTCACCTCACGAGCTACCGGTGTATCCCAGAGCTTCTCCTTCACCAATGATTCGAGAAGTCTCTCTGTTCACCCTGATACACCCTCACACACCGCTCTCCTCACCGCACCCTCTGGACTCTGTTCCTCCGCACCAGAAACCCACCCGCCCCTGACACCTTCGTTTGTCCCAGACCAGCCCCCAACCCCCACCCCGCCCACCCCGGAGCTGCAGCTATACCAGAGGTAAACCCACACATGCACACGCCTACGGTCGCACGTGTGCCTGCGCCCAGAGAAGCCTCTCGGCCACACACGCACATGTGTCCGCATGAGCCCTGCAGGCACACTAGATGCGCACCGAGCAGTACACGCTAGGAAACGAGTCCAAACCTGCTGGAACCCAGCGGAGGGAGACAGAACGGCCAGAGTCCCGCCAGCGCCCCTGCTCTCCGTTTTCCCCAACCTTTGCAGCAAGCCTCCGCTCCCACAATGCACCCTGGGCCAGCCAAATAAAGTCCAATCCTTCCAGGCCTTTGCTCACACTCTTAAGGGCCGATCTGTCTTCTCAAGGCTCAGTCGTCACCACCGTGAGGCAAGAGCCTCATTAGCGCTCCCGCAGGAAGAAAAGGCTAGGTTATGTTGCTGTCATGAAAAATACCCAAATCCTAAGAGGTTCGGATGGTTGGTGGGGGCCGGGTGGGGGCTGTGCTCCACTCAGTCACTCAGGGACCCAGGCCGCCAGCAGCTGATCACCGTTTTGTACCTTCCACCACCAGCTGCAGTGTCTTCGTTGGCTGTGGCAGAGGAGAGGAAGAAAGAGGCCTCAGGCCAGAGGAAGATGTGTCACCTGCATTCACACTGCACTGGCCGGAGTTAGTCACACGGGCCACCTCACTGCAAGAGGACAGAGACCCACGGTCTTCTACGTTTGCTACCGCTGTGGGAACAAATGACCACACACCTAGTGGCTTAAACCAGCACACGTTCATGCTGTTACAGTTCTGGAAGTCAGAAGCCCAAATGGCTCTCCAGGGCTAAAATCAAGGTGTCCGTGGGACTGGTTCTTTTTGAGGGCCCCAGGGGCACCTGTGCTCCTTGGCTCCTGGCCTCTCTCCTCCATTTTCAGAGCAAGCAAAGATAGCATCTCTCCTCTCTGGCCTTCTTCCTCCCTCTCGTAAGGACCCTTATGTCCACATGGATAATCTAGGACAGTGTCCCCATCTCAAAATCCTGTACTTAACAGGGGGCACCTGGGCAGCTGAGCGTCCGACTTCTGCTCAGGTCATGATCTCACCGTTCGTGAGTTTGAGCCCCGCGTCAGGCTCGCTGCTGTCAGTGCCGAGCCTGCTTTGGATCCTCTGTCTCCCTGTCTCTCTGCCCCTCCCCCACTCACACGCATGCGTGTGCACACGTACTCTCTCTCTCTCTCAAATAAATAAACATTAAAAAAACAATTCTGCACTTAGCCACATCTGCAAAGCTCCTTCTGTCACGTAAGGTAAGATTCATAGATTTGGGGGTTAGGACACAGCCCTCTTTAAAGGGTCAGTCTTCTATCGGCCGCGGTGTTCCAGAACCAAGAGTTAGGATATGGGATTTTGTGGACACACAGCATTGCCCTGTCTCGTCCTTGCTCACGCAGCCCCTCTTGAGCAGTAGATGAGCTCTGAAAGGGCAGGAGGAGGCCGTGAGCCTCTCTGCCCAGCAGGTGCCTGGCGCATAGCAGAGGCCTGGGAAAGTTTGCAGGAAGGGAGAGAGGAAGGAAAATATGAATGAATGTGGCAAGACCAAGAGGTGTGTGAGAACAGAAAAAGCAAGAGAGAAAGTAGGCAGACAGTAATGAATCTAGGGGTGATCACAGCATGCAATTTGGGGAGCTGTAGTGGAGGGCTCAGAGGGAAGCGGAGGAATGGTGAGGAATGTGGGCGGGAGAAGTTAGGAAAGAAAGGGTGGGAGGAGGCAGGAGACAGAAGGCCCCGGTCTGAGCCAGGCACGGTGCTAGGGGCTCTAAGACAGCATTGCGACAGGTCTCCACAACAACCTTGCGTGCCGCTCCGGGGAGACAGGGAAATGGGGACTCAGGAAGGACACATCCCTGATCCAGGTTCACACGGCTGGACAGTGGCTGGGCAGGAATTTACAGCCCTGTTTGGCTGGTTCTGAAACCAGCTGCCATCCCAGGACACTCAGCTCCGTGCCAAGCTCTGCCACAAGTGCAGTGAGCTCAGTGTCCCCACCTCTTAAGGTCTCAGGTCCTTTATCTGTAAAACGAAGAGGTCGGTCTGGGTGACCTTCGAGCTCCCTTTCAGCTCCAGCCTCCTGGGGTCCTTGGGCAGATCTGGTTCATCAGGACCAGCTCCCTGGAGGGATCGGGGGTCTGAACTTCTTCCCGCCGACAACAGACACACAGTTCCTTTTGTGTTGCCAAGAGACAATCCAGGGCAAGGAGGGAGAGGCCCATGGCAGAGATGACTCCATGCCCCAAAAATGAGAATCACAGCAGCCCACAAGATTGTGCAAGCTGCCCGGGATGCTGCCAGTCGGCCCTGGCCTGGAGGAGGGCTGTTTACACTCCCCGACTTTGTCCTTGCAGTTAACTCTGTGGCTGAGTGCACAGCCCTTAGAGCTGCCCGGGAGCATCTGTGTGGGGACAACAGAGATGGGCCTCACCAGGCCCTTTAACCCAGATACCAGACACCTGTTCATTCATTCGTTCATCCGTTCATTCATTCATTCATTCATTCATATACCCGTTCATTCCCTGGGTGTTTGCCAGGTGTTGTGCAAGGACTGGGGACATGGAGGTAAATAAGACAATGTCTTGATGAGTCTCCAGGACCTGAGAACCTCGAAGGAGAGTGAGGCACTAAATATAGATAATGACCCTCCCAGCAAGGTTGGTGCAATAGTAAAGGTATGTGCCTGGAGGTCAGGGAACGTAGGGCAGGGGACTTTGGTATCTCTCTATGGAAAATATTTAACTAATGGTTTAAAAAATCAAAACAAGATAATAACTTTATACTCAATTACCTTTAAAAACATTTTTTTCTCATGAATGTAGATAGGTGAGAATGTCACATTCAGTTTTATTTAAATTCCACCTGAGGCCTGATCAAGGAAAATCAACCTCAGTCATTTTGAGATCTTGCTGTCTGCTAGGGCCGTGCAAAGGTCCTGGGGTCTGTAGCTACTCATCCTCCCAGAGGGCATGCTCTTTGATATCCAGTGGCTGCTACTGTACGTCAGGCTAGAAGCTCAGGACCCTGGGTTATGGCTATCACTCCAGTCTTCTTGGACAGTGAGCTTTGGGAAATCACAGCCATGTCCTGGGGTGTGGCCATGCAGTGGGTGGGTGGGTGGGTGGGTTTGAGGTCCCACCTCTGGGACTCAAGGCCCCTTTGCAGGTGTTAGGAACCTTCCGCCTTCTTTCTTTCAACTCCTCCCTTTTACTGGAAGAAACTGTTTTACTGGGACAGCCTGCATGTTTTCTCTCTTGATCTTTCTTTTTCACAAAAACAAAACAACCAAAATCAACAAACAAAAAACAGGGAAAAAATGTTCCCTTCAAGCAGCTTTGTAGGACCCAAGGCTGGGTCCTACAAATGCCCCTGGGACTAGGGAGTCAGGAGGGGTCTGGCTACAAACCTGGGACACTGACAGGGAAACTTCAAGGGAGAAAACACAAAATTGTATTGCAATCAATTATCTCTCTTGCACAGGTATCTGTCTACTTTTATTTATCATTTCTTTAGGATGTATTTCTAAACAGCAAGCCAAAAGATCAGCACATTCTAAAGAATATTTTTCAAGTTGCTTTTCTAAAGGCTTACACACCAATTCACCGTCCCACCAGCTGTGTGCAAACATTACCTGTTTCGCTGCCCCGACACCAGTGTCAAGTATTAAGGTGTTTCCTTTACATCTTTGACAATTTTATAAATGAATTGCATTTCTTTGACCGTTCATGTCACTGACTGATTTTAGAAGTATAATTTTATTTTCAACGCTTCTTTTAAAGAAAGCAATTTCTGGGCAAGTGTGGGTGGACAGACCCTAGGGGTGCCATAGATCTTCCTAATGTCACTTCTCATGTGTCCTCACACATGTCTTACCTCGTCTGGGACATCTTCCCCACCTTGTCTGACTGTGAAATTCCAGCTGGTGTCTCCAGACCCTACATACACCTCCCCACCTCCAGAAACTTTCCCAGGCCTCCCCAAGGAGTGCAGGACCCTCTTCCCATGGGTGTCCCTAGAGCCTGGTTCATCCCTGGGCTCTTATATCCACTACTGTGTGTAACATGAGCCTGCGTTGTGGGCCTCACTGGGGCTCAGTTTCCTCCGTAACGGGTAGAATCATGCCTGTTGCTTGAGGTTGGAGTGAGCAAGAGAATGGATAAAGTCTAGAAAGTACCCCGCAAGCACTTGGCACTTGGTACATATTCGATGAATTTTAGCTATTATACTGTTATTATTACTATTACGATTCTCCTTCTGTCTCTGAAAGGCATAGGAGTGGCTTTTATCTCTGCATCTTTGGTTGCTGGCCCAGAATGTCAAAGGAAATCAGTCAAAGTGCTTATTGAGTAAGCATTTCACTGCCCTGGGCACCGGCTTGCCGTGGTACGACTGGGATGTGAGTAGAACCATCTCCTCTGGCAGGCAACTGATTAGATGGTTGGACACGGTCCCTTTGACCCACGCAGCCCGCCCACCCTCACCTGCTCCTGTTGGAGGCTGGGGAAGTGCATTCAGGAATTTGCATTCCCGCCATCTTGTTCCAGGAGTAGCCACGTGACCCACTTCTGGCCAATGAGACATCAGCAGGGAGCTCGTGGGAGACCTACTTTCCTGATGGAGCTGTGGCAGCCATCTTGCCACCTTGAGGAGATGAGTAGGTTTTTACATGCTAAGGGTGATGTGTAGAAAGCTGGAAAGAGACCAGTCTTTGTTGGCATCACCAGCAGTTAGCCAAGACCAGCAACCACCCATGTCCAGAATTCTTAATATGTTAGAAAAATAAACCTCCATTTGTTTAAGCTACAGTAAATTGAGTTTGCTGTTCCTTGAAGCCAAAGCTTCTGATACCTATAAACTTGCTTTAAGATGTTCACCAAATAGTACATCCCTTTCCTGCTTTTCCTTCTCGTTCCTTCCTTCCCTTTAAAAAGGAAAGCTGAGGAACCCCGGGAGACACCACCTGCTTCACCTAAACATCTCTCACCTTCTCTACCCCAAAGAGGAGCTGATAGTCGCAGAAGCCCTGAATGCCGAGATGAGGCACACACGGCCTGTAGGGACAGCCAAGAGAGGGTGGCTGGGAAGGCACCGGCTGGTCACCCAGGGCTCACCCTGTGGGAGGATCCACCCCACCCAGCTCCCCACTACCCGAGGGAAAGGGCAGCCTCTGGCGGCATCCAAATAAGGTGTGATGGGGCTCCCATCCCATGGGTCTTTAACTCATCCAGATCCCCCCCACCCCCACCCAAGCTCCTTGCAAGGAGTAAAGCCTGCCTTTACTAAGCGCCAGGAACTGATATTAATTGAGCATCTACTCTGTGCCAGGTTCTTTTCATTTCAAGGAGAGCCCTTTGACATAGGACTTGTCTATCTATTTGTAAAGGAGGACACCAAAGGACATAAGGGCCAAATAGCTCTCCCAAGGTCACACCAGCAGGAAGTGGGAGAATTTGGGTCCCCTCCCAGAGATAACCCCACAATGTGATATGTTATTTCAGAGGCTTTTTTATCTTCTGTTTCGCATACAAGCGCTATTCAGTCCCAACTAACTGAGTGCCTTTGTCCCGACTCTGCCTACCCTCTCCCCGAACACTCTCCACACTCTGCTGGCGTCTCATTCCAGCTTCCAGACTCGGCTTTCTCTCTCTCTAATCGTAAGTCACCGCCACTTGCGGAGAGCTCATGGCAATATTTTGCAACAGCCTTAAGAGTCGGCTGTCTTCTTCATCCCTGCTTTCCAGATGGGGAAACTGAGGCTCAGAGAGGGGCAGCTGCTGGCCTCTGCCAACAGCCAGCTCTGCCGGGGACAGCGTCCACAGAAGGCCTGGGGGCAGGCCACAGGGGTTGTATCCAGGTGAAGGTCAGGCCTCCCAAAACGCCCCGTCTGGCCCCTTCTCTCCTCCCCCACGCTCGGCCCTGCAAATTGGCTTTGACCTTTCTCGCCCCTGCCTTTGAGCTTCTCCGCATTCAACGGGAAACCACAAAGGGAGAAAGAGGGCGGGCTCGAGGGAGGGGCTCTTCCCGCCCGGGCCCCGGGGCCACGCCCCCGCAGGCGCACGAGGCCTCCAGGATCTGTTTGCACAGTTGGGGCGCTTGCCTCCGCACCCCACCTCCGGAAGAAAAGCACCACGAGGTCATCTGTTTACTCTGGGATTAGCGGCTCCCAGCGGGAGCTCTTTTCCTCGGAGATGAAAAGAAAGCGGACAATCTGTCAGGTAAACAGGCGACATTGTTCCCGACGATGTCAGGGCCCCTTTGTAGGCCGGCCTTTGAGGTCAGTGGCTCCCTCTTGCAGGGAGAGCGCTTACTCAAAGGAAATGAGAGGCCCTGGCTGTCGCGCAGGTCCCCTGCTGCAGTTTAAGTGGGGACAAAGGGCTCGGACAATTGGTGACTTTCCTACATAGCCCTCTCCTCACTTGCCTCTCCCGGTGGGTCGCTTGATGAGCCCAACAAGCCGGGCGTGGAGCCAGTGTCACAGATGGAGAAACTGAGGCTGATGGCAGCTTCTCCCAAAACAGAAGAGTGCTCCTGGCATTCCGGGAGGTAGTGGCTGGAAGGAAAGCAGGACCTCACTCTTCAGAGGGGGGAAGCGGGGAGCCAGAGAATTGGTGGTACGTGATTTCTAGCCTAGGTGCCTCTCTGGTGGATGGGTGGGGAGCACTTGGGAGCCATAACCGTCCCCACCAACAAACTGTTCAGTTTTACGGATCCTTGGACTACTTCAACAGCGACCGGGGTGGTGGTTGTGCCTGGTTGCTCTGCCATGTATGTGACAAAGTATCATCTTTGGAAGAGGGAAAGTGTGGAGACCCCAGTCACACACGTGTGTGTGCCTGGGAGTCAGGATCCCTGAGTTCGAGATGGGCTCTGCCCCCCATTTGCTCTGTGGCCTCAGGAAAGCCGCTTGCCCTCTCTGGGCTGCAGTTTTGTTGTCCGTCAAACAAGACATAAGGTGCTCTCCGGGGGCCCTTCCCCTCAGACAGCAGGGACGTCTGGGGAGACCACAGATCTCCATTTAGGAGAAGCAAACGGAGGAGGGTGAACAGCCCTTCCTGGAAGGAGGGGGCTGCTTGAACCCCATGCCCACCTCTGACACTCAGAAGGCCCGTGAGGCAACGGGAGCCACAGTGGCAATGCTCCAGGCAGGGTCTGGCCAGGGGAAGAGAGCACTGTCGTGAGGTGATAAGACCACAGGCCTAAGGACACTCTGACCGGATCCAGTTCCGAGCCTGTCACTCACTCACTCACTCGCCCACCAGAAGCCCAACATCAGGCAAGTGACTCAGCATCCCAGCCTATGAAGTGGCACCCATGGGGCCTCCCCACCCCCAACCCTGCCCTGCCTGGGTCTCCTGGATGGAGAGGTCCCGGGTGAGCAGGAACTGGGGCTGTCCCCGATGCTGCCGCCACCATTAGGTCCTGTCCACCTTCAGGCCTCCCTCTCCCAGACACTCCCACCGTTGGCCTGCCCCAGGAGGAGACTCGTCCTCCGTGCTGTCCAGACACCAGCCTGCAGGGGACAGGGCCACAGCATAGAATCATCTAATTATTCTCCTAAAGTACAGGAAGAGTTGAAAGAAGGCCGGGTGGAAAAGGGCCCAGGGCACTGGCCTGATGGATCAGGCATCTACCAACCACAAAACTGCCTCTGGGAGGAACCCAGGTGCCACCTGGACCTCGGTGGGTCTCTTGAGGGCACCTGCGGACCAGACATGTGTCCAGTCTCCCACTCCCGGCCAGGCACCAGCTCTCAAGTGACCCTGAGCCTAATATTCGCCAGCAGGAGGGAAACCGGAGGCCAGAATGTTCTCACCTACTATTCCAGGATCCGGAGCCAGTCCCTGGAGACCCGGAGGGAGAGGGGTTACCAGGACGGAGCTCAGCCTCTCTTCTGAGGCTTCCCAGGACTGAGTGAGAGCTAGCTCATGGGGCTGTCCCTTCTAGGTCCCCAGCAGAGCTGTGTATGAGGTCTGTGGCCCTGGGCAAGTGACTTGCTTTCTCTGAGGCTCATCTCACCATATAGATAGGCATTGGAGGGAATGGGCCTTTTGCTTGAGGAGACCCAGGCTTTCCATCCACCCTTCTCTGCTTCTTAACTCCTAGAAACAAGGTCAAGACCAGCCCCCAATGACCAGGGTTTTCGGGAATCCTGATATTTTGGCGGGGACTCAGAGGCAGGTGCCAAAGAAGGAGTTTCTAGCTGGGCCCAGAGATACATTGCAAACACCATTCATTCCTCACTTTCCTTTTTCTCTTTTAAAGGTTGCCTTAGGGATCTGTTTTTAATTGGATTCAACTGGATAAACGTGGTCCAAAGACTTTTCTGTGATGTGGATCCACCTGGACCCTGCTCCCACATTGGTGCCTACCACGTTACGAGGCAGCTAATTCCATCGGCCGATATTTCTGACTTCTAGAAAGTGCTGCACCTAACCAGACATTTGCCCGTCTTCCTGTAGCTTCTACCTGTGAGCCATATTCTGGCCACCCAGCGCTGTGCATCCCCTGTGCGTGCGGGAGGTGGGAGGGAAGGGTCCGGTCAGACCAACTGGGGTTTGCGTGCCAGTATCTCCACTTACCAGCTGAGTGACCCTGCCCACGTGATTTAACCTTCCTGTGCCTCAGTTCCCTCATCTGTAAAGTGGGGTAGGAGTCACTGCAGAGGACTGTTATGGGACACGGCTGAGATGACAGCAGGAAAGCTTTTAGCTCAGGGCCCAGCACCACAGTAATTATTTGCCATTATGACTGTTATTTCTTCATTCGTATCTGCAGCGCCTTGAAAATAACTGAGGGCTCCCCTCATAACACCCTCACCTCGCTACCGACTCGTCTTCCTCAGACCGAACATACGCAGCCCTTCCACACGGTTGTCACCCCGTGGCTGGGTCTTAGACTCCGACACCCAGGCCAGCTTCACCCAAATCCCCAAATGGGAAAACTTGGAGAAGGAGCAGGCCTCTTCTGATTTTTAAAGACTAACCAGTAGAAATGGGAGAAGCTTGAGCACAGCAAAGGGTAAAACCAGAACCAGTAATTACGCATCCCAGGGAGGCCGAGCTCAGCTCAGAATAATGAACTGTTGTCCTTGCTGAGACTAGAGCTGTCCAAAGGTGGGAAGAGCTGTCTCTGGGCCATTCTGGGGAGCCACTCTGGGGAGTGGGCTCCCCATCCCTGGGGGTATTCAAGGTGGATGACCATCTATCAGAGATGCTGTAGAAGAGATTCCCGCGCTGAGTGGGAAATTGAAGTAAATGACATCAAATATAAGTTCATCACGATGAAGAAACAAGAAATGCCTCCTTTATTCGTTCAGCCAGTGTGGACTGCTGAGCACCTAGCTATGACTACCTCTGTGCTGGCTACTCTCCTGGGTGCACAGTTCACACTAAGAGAAGGACCTTAAATCGGGAAGTACTTCATGAAAACAGGGTTACTTTGAAGGTGCTCCTCGCCTCCACTTTCGCATCTGTAAAATGGGTGGGGCTGTAACAGCGCTTACCTCCCAGGCCCAGCCTCCAGACACCCTAGTGGCCTGGAACGGTCCTCGTTGTTAGTATCGTCAGGATGCTGACTGCTCCCCAAATCCAGGGAATGTTTTCCTTTTTTTCACAGAAGACTCAAACCGTTCGGTATGTGTTAAATCAGGTCCCAAAAATCCGGCCCAGCCAAGAGCCTCACCCAGGGCAGCCGGGACTGGCTGGGACTGGAACTGGAGAACGACATCACACCAGTTCTTGGACCACATCCAAAGCCAGCCGCGCGGCAGAGACATGAGGTTTGCTGAACGTACGTTATTTGCTACCATCATTTCTCAGGAATGGTATCCAAGGGCCAAACAAAGCCATTTTTCTCTGAAGCGGCTTAATTGCTTTGTAGGGGAAAGGGTGGTTCTAACTCTGAATCCAACTGGGCACTTCAAACACATAAGCCCCTCAGAAAATCTGATGTCAGCTGATTGCTTGCTCCTTCTTCCTCGTATTGCAGGTCACGTGGTCCTCACCTGCTGCCTGAACTGGGCCCAATAGGGGTCACAGCCAAGAGGACTTAGATCAGATCTGGCTCTGCGTGTGGTCCTTGGGGTCAGATAATGGGCTGGCACTCGGACTTCTGGTGAGGTTTTGGGTCCTTCTAAGACAAGGCCAGAAGAGCTTGGGCTCCAAAGTCAGGCCACTGGGCTCCTGGTCCTGGCCCTGCCACTCACCACCTGCGTGACCTTATGCAGATTACTTAACTTCCCCAAGCCTCTGTTTCCTCGTCTGTGAATTGGCACCAATAAGTCCTACCTTTGAAGAACTGGGAAGACTCAGTGAGACCACCCCGAAGGCCCGGAGCACAGAAGACCCACAGAACTGCCACTCCCCTTCCCAGAGCTTCATAAAGCAGTGCTGTGCTTTCCACCTGCTGGAAGCTGTTATGTGTGTGTCGGGAAATGCGGGAGCATGAACACACCCCAAGAGGACCCAGGAGAAAGGAGCAGGACCGAACTGAAGGCTAGAGCCTGGGGAAGCCGGTTTTGGGGGAAGGAGGAAGAAGGAGCTTCGCTGCTGTGCACTTGACCTTTCAAGAGTTTTTAAGAACCTTCCAGAGACTGCAGGGGGAGAATCTGAACTCTTGCCTGAGGAGAAGGCTCAGAATGAGTGGCCAAAAGAGTGGGCAAGTGAATCACCGAAGATGTATGCCACCGAGGATGGGCAGAGACGGCCTGGGAGACCCAGCAAGGTTTGGGGCCCTACATGAGGACTGATCAGGACCAACTGTGATCAGCTCAGAGGTTCACTGTAAACAAGGGAGCCCCAGTCCATGCCCCTGGGAGCTTGGGACTCCGAGGCGAATTCCATAGTCCGTCCTTGGTGAGTACCAGTATTACCTGGAGAACCAGTACAAATACAGCAGACCAAGCCTCCTGCTTCTGGAAAGATGGGAGTAGATGCACTTTCCCCTGTTTCACCTTCTAAGTACAACTAAAAACCTTGAACATCACATATAAAACAAACAGAAGAGGACTCTGAAAAGTGGAGAGAAGGCCCACTGGCTAGGGGATTGGGACCCGAAGAGCCACACAGTGGTGAATTGGCTGTGTTTTATTTTTTTTAATTTTTCTTTTGCTTCATATACACCAGATTTGGACCAAAAGAGTGAACAACCCAGAAACACCAACAGACACGAACAAACAAAAAATTGTCCCCACAAAAGCCTGCTCTCTGTAACCACAAGACCAAGAAAGGGGCAGTCTGTCAAGACAAAACCTTTTTTTTTTTTTTTAAACTGCGGTAAAATCTACATAACCAAAAATTTACCGCCTTAACCATTTTTTTACAGTTTGATGGCATGAAGCGTGTTCTCACTGCTGGGCAAACCCTACTGCCATCTTTCCCCAGAGCTCTTTTCATCTTGCAAAACTGGAACGCTGTCCCCACTAAACCACTCCTCATTCCTGCTGCCCTCAGCCCTGACCACTATCATCCCATGTTCTGTCTCTCTGAATTTGACAGCTGTAGGGATCTCGCATAAATGGAATCATACGGTATTTGTCTTTTTGTGACTGGTTTATTTCACGTGGCATAACATCCTCAGGGTTCACCTGTGTGGTCGCAGGTGTCAAAACTGCCTTGCTTTTTAAGGCTGAATACTATCCCGTTGTGTGTGTGTGTGTGTGTGTGTATACACCACATTTTATCTATGCATCTATCAGTGGACACGCGGGGTGCACCCACATTTTGGCTATTGTAAAGAATGCTGCTATGAATATAGGTGTACAAAGATCTCTTCAAGACCCTGCTTTCAGTTCTATACGTATATGCCCAGAAGTGACATTGCTGGATTGTATGATAATTCCACTTTTAATTTTTTGAGAAGATACTCTGCAGCATTTTACATGCCCACCGGCAAAGCACAAGGTTCCAGTTTCTCTACACCCTCGCCAATGCTTATTTTCTGTTTCTGTTCTGGTTTTTTGTGTTGTTTTGTTTTGTTTTTTGTCTCTTTTAAATAGCTGTTGTCCCGGGGCGCCGGGGTGGTTCCGTCAGTTAAGCGTCCGACTTCAGCTCAAGTCACGTTGTCGCGGTTTATGAGTTCGAGCCCCGCGTCAGGCTCTGTGCTGACAGCTCAGAGCCTAGAGCCTGCTTCGGTTTCTCTCTCTGCCCCTCCGCTGCTCACACTCTGGTCTCTCAAAAATAAATAAACATTAAAAAAAAAAAGTAAGTAAATAGCAGTTGTCCTAATAGGTGTGAGATGGTATCTCATTGTGGTTTTGATTTACATTTCCCTACTGATTAGTGATGTTGAGCTTATCTCTATTGGCCACTTGTATATCTTCTTTGGAAATATGCCTGTTCAAATCCCTTTCCCATTTTTAAATCAGGTTGTTTGTTGTTGTTGTTGTTGTTGTTGAGTTGCAGGAATTTTTTATGTATTCTGGATGTTAACCCCTTATCACATACATGGACTTGTAACTATCTTGTCCCATCCTGTGGGGGTGCCTCTGTGGCTCTGTTGATTGTGCCCTTTGATGCACAGTGTTTCATTTCAGTGAATTCTAGTTTTATCTATTTTCTCTTTTGTTGCCTGTGCTTCTGGTGTCCTATCTGAGAAACCATTGATAAATCCAATGTCATGAAGATTCCCCACTGTTTTCCTCTAAGAGTTTTATAGTTTCAGTTCTTGTATTTAGGTCTTTGATATCCATTTGGATTTAATTTCTACACACGATGTAAGATTCCAACTTTGCTCATATATAGATATAGATATATAGATATAGATTAGATATAGATATAGATATAGATAGATATCCAGTTTTCCCAACACCACTTGTTGAAAACCATTTATTCTCCATTGAATGGCACCCCTGCTGAAAATCATATGACCATGTATTTGAGGATGCCTTAAGACAGAAAACTTTTAGTCAGGAACCACCCAGTCAAATGCTACAGGGAGGAAAAAATGGCCTCGCTCCACCCCTGCCACCAAAAGCCACTTGGAAGCCTAGATTCCCACTCAGGCTGTGGTGTGAAACCGCATTACCTTACTGGGTGATGCCAGAGGGAAGCCAGGACTTTTATTCCCCCCTTGACATATCCTCCTCTTTTTTAAAAAAGATTTTCTTAAGTAATCTCTACACCCAACATGGGACTCAAACTCACAACCTGGAGATCAACAGTTAATGTTCTATCCACTGAGCCAGCCAAGCAGCCCCCTCCCCCACCGCCAGCACTTTTCAAGATTTTTTTTTAAACACTTCCCCCTTTGGCTCATAGATTACTTTTTTTAATTTCTAGTTTGATTCCACTGGGGTCAGAGAAAACACTCTGTAGGATTTGAATTCTTTTACATTTGTTGAGGGTTTTTTTTTTTTTATGGTCCACGATATGATCTATATTGATATATGTTCTGTGGGCACTGGAGTGTTATTCTGTTGTCGCTGGGTGGAGTATTTGGTCAATTGGATCCTGGTGTCTGATGTTATTCTGATCCTGGTGTTGAGTTACTCTGTATCCTTGCTGATTTGCTGTCTCGTGGTCAACTGAGAAGTGTGTTGAACTCTCCAGCTACATTTGTAGATTTATCTACTTCCCCTGTCAGCCCTGCCATTTTTCACTTCACATATTTTGCAGTGCTGTTGTTTGCTGCATCCACATTTGGGTTTGCTAGGTCTTCTTAATGGATTGACCTTTTTATCATTACATAGTTGTCCCTTCTTGTCTCCAATCACTTTCTTTGCTCTGAAGTCTACTTTGATATTAATATAGCCACTTCCATTTTCCTTTGATTAATGATTTCATGATTCATCCTTTTATTTTCAACTTACCTATATCACTATATTCAGAGGGGATTTCTTACAGACAACTCATAGTCGGGTTCTGTTTTACTGTCAACTCTGCCCATCTCTGTCAGTTAATTGGTGTATTTAGATCTTTTATGTTTAATGTAGTTGTTGATACTTAGAGTATAAGTCTGCCATTTTGTTTTTTGTTTTCTGTTTGTACTCTGTTGCTGTTGTTTTTTTTCTGTTATCTTTTTCCTTCCTTCCTTCCTTCCTGTGGGTTACTTGAACATTTTTAAAATTCCATTTGACTTATCTGTAGTGATTTTGAGTATATCTTTTTGTATAGCATTTTTCATGGTTGCTCTGAAGAGATGGGGTCCATAGAGGCAGTTATGGGAGCTTCCCTAAGGAGGTGTCATGTCAACAGAGACCTGAAGGATGAACAGGAGTTAGCTGGATAATGTTGGGAGAGCACAAAAAGTTCACTCCAGGGAAAGGGAACAGCATGTGCAAATGCCTGGAGACAAGATTTCTCCCTCTGGGGAAAGCCAGCCACCGTGTTGTAAGGTCACTCAAGCAGCCCTATGAGAGGCCCATGTGATGAGAATGGAAACTTCCTGCCCTGTCTCTCTCCTCCCTTCATGACAGAGTAGCTACACCCCAGCTATCCACTTCCTCACCTTTCACTCGCTTCTCAAACCACTTGGCTTGGTTTCTTCCTATTCCCACACCCAATCCACCAAAATGGCTCTGGCCAAGGCCCCCTGTGACCCTCTGGTTTCTAGTCCTGTCAGGCACTTCGTAATCTTCATTTACTTGTCCCTTCAGTGGCCTCCAACATGGCACTCCCACCTCTACTCACTGGAGACCCCTCCCCTTATTCCATGAGGCCTCCAGTGCTCAGGCTTTTCCCAGGCCCATCAGGACCCAGCCCTTCAGCCACCCTTCCTTCTCTGGTCTGTGCCTGTTCTGGGGCAACTTTGATGCTCAACACCTCAAGGCCATACACCGGCTCTGTCCTCACTCCTCAGCTCCAGACCTGCGCACCACCTGACCCCTGGATGGCCCTCAATGGTCCTCCTTCAGACTCCTGAACTTGTTGTCATCCCCAGAGATCTGCCTCACTTCTTGGCTCCTAGGCTTGCTCAGTGGTGTCCCCTGGTTAGTCTGCTGCCCCAAGCAGGAGTAGAGGCATCAGCACTGACCCCCTCTTCCTCTTTACTCCCCAAGTCCAAATCACCAAGCCCTGTCACCTTCCTTTACCCCTCGATTTCTCTTGGCTCCTCTTTTCTCTACCTGCACGTACCCTTGCCCCTGGATCAGGCCTGTAGGTCTCCCACCTGGATCCTCTTAATTGCTGTCTCTGCCTGCCTCCTTGTACTTATCCAGATCCCAGTCCATCCCACACATCCCAGAGTGCCCTTTGTGAAGCTGCACTGTGCCCCACCTCTGCTTGACAATGCCCCCCGCCCCCCCACTCAGAGCTCCCCAGGGCTTTAGTTTTGAGCTCATTCTCCTCACCTGGCCCACAAGGACCTGCCTGACCAAGGCCTGCCTCGTCTCCACCTCACCTGGACCACACCCCCTCCCTCAGCCATTGTGCTCTTCTAACATTGTCTCTGTTATTGCATAACAAATTCCCACCAAACTTGGTAGCTAAAACAACAATAAACATTTATGACCTCACATGGTTTCTGAGGGACAGGAATTCAGGAGTGGCTAGGCTAGGCTGCTCTGGCTCAGGTCCTTTCATTAGCTCCAGTCCAGATGTCAGCAGGACTGCAGTCAGCTGAGGGTGTGAGTGGGACTGGAGGTTCCACATCCAATATGGCTCCCTCACGGAGAAGGCAGGGAAGGAGACGGTGGTGGCTTAGCCCTGGGCACAGGTCCCGGGCGGCTGGTTTCCCAGCGACAGGCTGGATTCAGCACCCTGACGACATCCTCTGCTTTGGGGAGGACCTAGAAGCTACTTGGGAAGTAAGAGTCAGGGGAAGGGGGCTCCCCCTCTTCTTGGTGGGGGGGGTGCTTCCAGGCTGCTCTCCACCCAGAGTCTCACCTTTGACCACACAGACATCTCCACAGCCTTTTAGTGCCACCATCAGGAAGCCACCAGGGCACAGAGGATCATTTCCAGCCCAATTCCAGCCACCATACCCTAGACCCCATTCTCCCTATCTTCCCCTGTGGCCTTAAGCCAGTCCCCTGCCCTCTGTGGATTCCTGGAAGGGTTGGACCAATGATCCAAACTTTTCCATTGGTTCTAAAATGTAACTGTAGAAGGGGACCTTTCCTTCCTTACCCTTCAGCCAGCCAGGGCCAGGCCCATCATCTGAGCTCTGCCGAGCAGCCCTGTTTTCCCCTGAAACACCAAGTCTCCCCACATCTCATTCTTCACCTCCTTATCCCCCAGAGGCCAGGAACATGCCATTCAGATCCCTGCTGCCAATGCAGTCAGGTGGGCCACTCCCCTGATGGCCGCAGGTTGGGCCCAGCACAGTCCCAAGACCCTCTGGTGAAGCCTGGAGTCATTTCCCTGCTGGCCCCAGAGACGTCACACATTCCAGAACAAGGCAGATTCTAAGAAATAGGAGCTATTGTTTGCCGGTGCATCATCTCATAGCTTCCCATCCAGTCTCCTTGGTGACACCATGTTGGCAGGAATGGCAAAGGCGGGGTGGGTCCGAGCACCCTCTACATGCTTGCAGGGCCTCCGCCTGCCTCCCACCACCTCGCTTGCTCAGAGCATGCCCCCTCAGTTCCTCCGCTTGGACCCTCATCGAAGTTCCTTGTCCCATCTCTGCGGGTTTGCCAGGATCTATGCTGGGTTTAGATATGCCCCTTGTGCTCCCCAGGCAGCCCAGCATCTTCCCCAAGAACCCCCAACCTCTGGCTCTGCCTCTCTCTCCACCTGGCCCCAAATCCAGCCCCTGGACCGTCTGTTGGGCTCACGTCTTCTGCACCTTTCCTTGGATGCCAGATACTGGGCTCTCCTTCCAGCCTCTAATCAGCGTCCGCCCCACATCCACACGGGCACAAAGTATCCCCAGAGCAGCCACGGGACAGAAAACTGCTGCAAACCCATGTTCAGACCCCTAGAACCGAAATAAGCATTACTATCCTTATTTTACAGAGGAGGAAACTCAGTACTTTATAGGCTGGAAATTAAAAAACCAAGATACCAGCTGGAATATACTCACGCAAGGGGAACCGTGAGAGAAGAGATCATCCTGGCCCATTTGGTGGGCTGAATGGAGTGACCTGTGCTAGGAACCCCCTCGGCACCTTGGGGGTCTCTTCAGACTGAGAGCGGCATCCTGACAGGACAGTGAGTGGCAGAGGGACTGGGGGCTCCACACTTGTTCCCTCTAAACCTGGAGGGGTGAGGACGGAGGGGGGGGCATGGCCAGTGTGCATGGACGTGTCTGAATGAGGGCATCAGGGGTGTGAGGAAGCCCTGCTGTCTCCCTCCCAGAACCCACACCTGGGAGGTGAAACACTGATCTCAGGTCGCACCGACTCACACGGCAACACTCATTCATCACCCTGCGAGCTGATTTCAGGGCACCACTTACGGATCTCAGAGTCCAGTTCCAGACCCTTCAACCCAACGTTCCCATGGGGGAGGGCTCTGCTAGGAGCCACGCCTGTCCCGGTTGCCAGACGCATTTGGCAGGTGAGTGAACTGTAGCTCAGAGATGCTGGGAAACTTGCCCAGGGCCACAGAGCTGTTAATGGGCAGAGCTGCCCGACCCCAAAGCCCTCGCCCTTCCCAGAGCACCCGTGGCCTTGGTGGGGCCTGCTCTCGCCTGCCGCCATCAGGCTCCTGGGCTCACATACAGCGTCCACCACCCTGCCTGCCTTGCCAAGCCTCCCCCTGCGTTTCCCAGTCATCCCAGCTTTCAAGGCCACCTCCTCCAGGAAGCTCTCCCTGCCATGCATAACACATATCAGACACTGACCCCCGACACACACATAATCCATCCCTAGAGCACACACAGTCTTACACTATCTGCCAAGGGTTCCTCTGATTGAAGTATTCCCCTGAACTCTACTTACTGCCTGCACCAACAATGGGCATATAGCAGATGTTCGACGAATATTCTTTTAACTTGAATTAAATGTAGCCCCTTTCTTCTGCTATCTTCCTGCACCAGGGACTTCAGACTGAAGCCAGGGCAGATGTGGGGACAAGGAGTCAGTTTGGGGCTGCTGTCCCTTCCCTGGTAGATACACATGAGCAGGCAGCCAGGGCCGTCTTGTCCAGGAGGCCCAGGGAGCTAGGGATGGGACCCAGGGAGGCTGAGGCCAGGGGAGGGGCGTCACATCCAAGGAGCAGGGCAGGAAGTCCCATCCACAGGTAGTGTTCTGGAAAGTCTACCCTAGCTGGTCCCACTACCTCCCAAACCTTACCTTTATCCTTTAGACAGAGTACCTACAATTCCACTGTTGTTACTGAGGCGAATAAGAATTTATTGATCCTGGCAGCTTTGACAGTCTCAAGAGTCCGGCAAGCTCTGAATGTCACCTCTTCCGGGAAGCAGACCCTAATTCCCAAGGCGCTGGCCTCCCCCTCCCCCACAGCCTCCTGTAAGTGCCTTCTTTCACATACTGGTCTGCGATGTGTCTCACTCCCCACTCGGGGCCCTCAGGATGGCATCTGGGCCTCAGTAAACACTAAATATTGTGGCATCAACATCACCACTCCAGGACACTAGGAGGCTTCAGGGAAGATGGGGTTGGGGGCCAGTGGAGGATGGGCGGCCAGTGCTCTCAGCAATCCTCACCCTGCCTTGAGGCCCTGGGCAGGCCACTTGCTCACGAGGGACTCCGTGTCCTCCAGACCTCAGCCTGGGCACGGGGCTGTGCTCATCAGGGTCGCACGTGGGTGGACCCGGGCTGTGGGAGGGCCCAGCACGGCGCCCAGAGCACCTGCCCTGGGTGCGTACACAGGCAGGAAGCAGGAGTTGAAACCTGCCAGCTGGGTCTTCACGACCAACCCCGGGGAGTTTCTGTGCCGGGCACTTCGTAGCTTGGGATTCCAGCCTGTCGATGGCTCAAAGGCAGAGTTCTGGGTGGTTCTGTTTCCAGGCCAGGAGCCACTCCACCCCGCCCCCCGCCCCCAGCATCCAGCTGGGAGTTCCTAGACATCAGCGCCCCACCTGGGCCACTGCACCTGCTCCCAGCGTAGCCCTGGAGAGCTCGGCAAAGGCTGGGCCAATGCTTTCCACGAACCACGAAAGTTTTTAGCTGATGACCAGAGTGATTTGTATCCATTATGGGAACATTGGGAAACACATAACAGCAAAAAATAAAATAATTTAAAATAAACGTCACCTGTAATCCCAATTCCACCAGCTACGGATGTACATTTCTTCCATTCCGGAATACTTCCTTCCAGGCTTTTCTATGCCTTTATGCTTACAAAAAAAAAAAAAAAAAAAAAAAAAAAAGTGGATTCTGTTGAGCCCTGTTTCATACCTGCTGAGCTGGCATGGCTTTACAGGCTATTATGTCTCCAAACCATTAAAACTCCTCACGTTTGCTAACAACACCCCGGGCACAGCCATGCCACATCCCCTGATTTAGGGAACCCCTATTGTTGGGCACGGGGGTTGTTTTTAATTTTTCCTTATTTTACCCAATCCTCCACGACGACCCTTGTGGCCATATTTTCATGACCTTCCTCAGAGCAGATTAAGACTTTAGAGGCCCCTGAGCCCTGGCAACATTTGGTGCACTCCGCCCGCCCCTCCCCCCACCCCACAAGATGCAATATTAAATACAAGCAATAAAATAAGGATGAGGACATCTGGCAAAGTTCTGGTGTTGCCCTGATGCATTATGCCTCGTTTGAAGTGTTGAATTCATTTTTAAATTTATTTTTTGCTCATTTGGAAGGGGATACACCTGCTTTGCTGGCACCCCCCAGCACGGATTGGGGGTTCCCGACGGCACTTACGACTCTTACCTTACAGTAATTTTTAGGGAGAGAAATATCAGGGTTAAGGGTTCTCCGTATGTGAGGCTTTTCGGTCCATGTGTCTGTCCTCGCCCACCATAGAATCCATGACCTGTCACACACCTGCACTTAGCTCTCTGGTGAATGACTGATGATTGCCAAATGCCCCCAACCCCCTCACCCCCCTCATAAGCTGTACTGTTGGAGCTGGTATGTGATTAAATGGATACATGACACGTAGGACCATCTTGGAAGCAGACATCTTGGGCCCTCAGGTGGGTCTGAGCCCAGAAGGTTTGGGGAAAGGGCAGAATGTCCCTGTCCCTGTGACTGGAGGGCAGTCCTCAGAGAGCCCCAGGCTATGGGGCTCAGAGGCTAGGGAGTGGAGCCTCCACACCTCAAGGCAAAACTGGCTTCGCTGCTAACTGAAGCTTCCCTCTGGACTTCACTTCCCTCACTTATAAAATGGGTGTGACAAAATATTTGACACCTCCATTGTGGCTCCTTATTGACCCTGGGTATGACCCCACCTGTTCCTGTGACACTTAGAGTGCTCCAGTAACTGGGGCACCTTCACAAGGCGGTCAGCCCTGTGCCCCGCCCCCCCAAGAGCCCACATCCAGGCTCCCGCCCAAAAATGCTCTCCCTTCCTTGTCAGGGCCCACGTCTAGCAGGTCTTTCCCAGTCTGCCCGTTGGAATCACACCCATGCTTGCACATCATTCCCTGCAGCCTGGAGACTTCCTGAAGGTCCTCCCTCCCAGGAGCCGGCCGCGGCTCCCATGACGGCACCCCTGGGAAGTATGCAGGGGTGTCCCTCACTGGCCTGTGACTTCTTTGGGAGCATGGCCACGGCCTCGACCCCAGGCCAGCCCAGCACAGCGCTCAGAGGAAGACTCTGACTGAATGACAGGAACGATGGAAGGGGATGGGTGTAGATGCTGGTTTTCCTGTGTTCTTTCCCCAGACCATCACAGGGACACAAAACTGGAAGCACAGACATGCGCTCAGGACTGGAGACTCAAGGACAGAGGGCTCCTGGGCATGAAGCATGGCGGAGCTCCCTGAGTGGGCAAAGCCATCACCAGGCCCTGCCCGGCATTACGCCTGCAGCGCCCTGCTTGGGCCCAGCCCTCCCTGCCCCCTGAGCACTGGACCTGTGTCCCTCTCGGAACAGCCCCTTCCTTCAGGTGAACACTTCCCCACAGCAGTCTCTGCCCGTGTGGTCACCCTGCTGGCCACGCCACCCCCCCCTCCCCACTGCAAGCCACCACCCCCCTCCGCCTGCAGCCCCTGGCTCTGCACCTACACCCTGCAGCATTCAGCAGGTTTCTCATGAAGGGATCCTTTAAAGGCAGTCCCGTTTTCTCTTCTTCGGGGAAGCCAGACTTGACTGCTTCAGCCTGCAGAGACGTCTTCCTCCTCCAGGCCCTCTGAGCACCTATTCCTTGTGCCACTCTCGTATGACATGACAAGTTTGGGGTGTCTTTAACAAATCTTTTCTCCGAGGAATGCCTGTATGATTCGAACAATAGGACTGGACAGAAGTGGACTTTGAACTGTGATGCGGGTCCCTCACAGCCTTGGGCCAGGAAGTGGGGGGCTCTGGGCCACAACGACCAAGCCTCCGTCCCCAAGCAAGCGCCCTGTTGCTCGGCCCCTCCCTGACCTCAGACGAGGTGGCTCTGTGCAGCTGAGGCTGCCCCCGAGGAAGCCAACACTGGAGCCGTCTGCTGGCCAGGCTCCCTGCATCTGGACAGCAAGTCCTTCTTTATAGGGGAGCAGGGAGCCGGGTGGGAGTGGGGGCGGGGGGCAGGGATGTTAGCTTCACCACCACGACAAACAGGAAATGAAAATTTAAAAACAAACATGGGACAATTCAGGGATTGCTAAACTAGGGCCCACAGGCCAAATCTGGCCCTCTGCCTGTGTTGGAAATGAAGTTTTACTGGGACATAGTCTCCCTCACTCTTTTCAGTCTCCGTCTGCTGCCTATGGCTGCTCTGGGATTACAACAGCAGAGCTGGGCTGTCACAACAGAGATGCACGGACCACAAAGACTAAGATATTCACAAGCCGCCCCTCTGCGGACACAGGGTGCTACCCCCGCTCTAGGTGACACTTTGGGGGAATGGAAGCCTAGCTCATGGTGACTTCTTTGGGAAGTCACACATCCCAGGACACACATTCACACCCGCGTGCACACGTGCACACAAACACACACACCTGCACCCCAGAGCTGCACGAAGTGTTCTTCCAGCCATAGCTGATCGGTCTCGGAGAATGCACCTGACCCACGCCGGACCCGTCAAATTCTTTCTCATAGGAATTTGAAAGCGAGCGTCAGGTGCATTTATGGCCTTGCCAGAAGAGGAGGACTCCTCCCGCCGGGGTCTCCCCAGCAGCCCTGATTCCGAGCCTTTCCTGACACTGCCCAGCCCTGCACTTTCCTACTAAAGCTGGCCGGGGTCTTCCTGGCACTGACTTCTCCTCAAGATCCTGGGAGGCTGGTATCAGCCTTGATGACTTTATTATTTGTTTAGATTTTTTTTTAAACATTTGTTTATTTTTTTTGGGGGGGGGGGGACAAAAAGAGAGGAAGACGCAGAATCCGAAGCAGGCTCCGGGCTCCGAGCTGTTAGCACAGAGCCCGACGTGGGGCTTGAACTCACGTGCTGTGATACCATATGGGACACTTAAGCGACTGAGCCACCCAGGTGCCCCAGCCCGGATGTGTTTAAATGAGCTTACGGCCAGACTGAGATACGAACTGCATAGGTTCCTCCCGGCTGCACCTAGGCTCCCCCCGCCACCCCCCGTCGGCTGACTGACTGCTTGGGGGAGACAGAGACGGAGGCCGGTTGCCCGGGTGGGAATGGACACTTCAGGCAGCAGATTGGGGAGCAGAGGACCCCGCGGGGGTGTGCAGAGAGACAACCCCGCCCCCTCCCCAATTCTTCAGCTTTGGATAAAGCTCTCGGGACCCTCTAGGAGGCCTGGCACCATCCCAAGACCCCTGGGAATGGTCCCGAAGCAGAATTAACAGGCCAGCTTTTGAGGTCTGTAGGCCCCACTCGGAGCCCTTGTCGGGGAGCTCGGGCCCAGCGGCTCTAACCTCTCTCAGCGTACCTGCCTCTGAGAAGGGAATGCCGACGGGGGCGCCCCTGACCGCCAGAGGCTGCATCCAAGCTGCGGGAGAGGCTGGGCAAGCCAGAGGGCTGCCCTCTGTCGGACGCTTTGTCCGGCCTTGACCAAAGAGACTCGAAGGTGGCAAAGAAAGAAGGGAGCCGGATGTCCTGCTCACAGCTCTGCCCTTCTCACTGTGCGAGCCTGAGCCAGAAGGGCAGAGCTGAGCCTCAGTTTCCTCATTTAGCAAACGGGACACTAACGTCACCTCATAAGGTGCTCTGAGGATGAAATGAGAAGGTGCGTGCCAAGTGCTCACCGTGACCCCTGGCACGTCACGGGGGCTAAAAAGGAGAGGTGGTTTTAGAGGAAGTCCTGCAACAGGCATAATGATATTATCGTTTTCAGGCATTGCTAATGGCCCGCTGATCTTCCCTGGCTGGGTCCCCCACCAGTACCTCAAAGGCTGTGTCAAAAACCGACCCCGTTAAATCACCATCTGTGGTGGGCAGCCTCCAAGATGGCCTCCAAGGCGCTAGCCTCCTGGATTCCTGCTCTGTGCGGTCTCCTCTCACGTTGCAGCCAAGTTGGCCTACAACACCAACAGAGAATGGGGGAGGACGCCTAGATCTGCTTCTGAGGGAAACCGGCCTCCACGTTGTGGGGACTCTCAAGCAGCGTGAGTGGAGAGGTCCACGTGGGAGGAACGTAGGCCTCTTGCCAATAGCCAGCAATGCCCCGTCAGCTGTGTGAATGAGCCGCCTTGGAGCCAACCTTCCAGCCTCTCCAGCTTTCGGGTGACCATAACCCCAGCCGCCATCTTGACATAGCCTCCTGAGAGACCTCAAACTAAGATACTCCCAAATCTCCAACCCACAGAAACTGTGAGCAATATTAAATATTGATTGTTGCTTTATGCCATGATGTTTGTCACAACAAGCTAACACACTGTGCACACCTGTCTGTCCTCGAGTGTCCTTGTTTCAGAGAATGCCACTCCCCGCCTCCCCATCCTGAGCTCTTGGTCACCACAGAGTCTGCCTTTGTCCTTGCTGCCTCCGATCTGCTGATTCAACCCCCAAGTGTCTCTTGCTTCCATCTTCTGTTTTCTGGTCCCTATTTCCACAGCGTAGCAGCATTAACTGCCCATCACTGAGCACGTACTTTATGGCAAAGTGCAGGGTTCGAGTATTCATGGAATTGTCACAGCAACTGGATGAAATAGGTTTGCTGTCCCCATTTTACAGCTGAGGGGCCCAACAGACTGAGAAGCTCAGTGACTTGTCTGAGTCCCCCCCAGCTGGCAAAGTAGGGAGTCAAGTTAGAATGCAGGTTTGTCCTCTGTCCAAGACCCAGAATTCTAGCGGTAGTCCCTGCAGCCAGCTCCCGACTTCTTGGATTTATCTTTCACGTCACTGACAAATAACTCTGTCTAAAATGCACAACTAACCGTCTCTGTTTCTCTTGCTCAAAGGCTGCGAAGAGATCCTGACCCCAGTGTCATGGTCCTGTCCATCCTTCAAAGTTCAGCTCGGAGGTCCCCTCCTCATGAGGCCACCTGACCCCTCTCCTTGAACACCTGGAACTCCTCTCCTGGCAATTACCTGTTTTCGCTTGATTTAGAGAAGATGCACAAGCTTGAGCCCCCACAGCCGACCACACACCTGCTCGGTGTGCTCAGACCCATGAAAGGGAATTCATATATGCGGGTGGAATGATCATAGCATAATTAACAACTGAGCTTATGAGGGAATTTGCACAGAAGTCAATGCTTCAATGAATCGATAATAAATAGCTCTCCGATTGAGTTACTTAGGTCATGAATGAATAATTGGTTGGTTGAATAGGACACTGCCTAGAGTCCGAGTCCCAACATTATTTATATATATCTTTATCAACAGCGAAATCTTCGGTTCCATATATAATCACGGGTAATATTCAAAATATTTAACACCAGTACAGCATGGGCATCAACCAATCAAAAAGGGCATCCCCATAGGGCTGGATCAGGTCTGGCGCCCCCTGTTGGGTGCTTTCAGTGCTGGATCCTGGCAAGGTTGGGGATGTGTCCCAGGGAAAGACCAACATGGCTAGGAGAGAAGAGGGCTGTTGAGAAGTCTGGGCACAGCTCTTTACCAGCTTTTCAGAAGCATCTCGGTGTGACATTGCCAAAGCCTGCTGGCTGATGCAGCCCTACACGTGGGGGTTTCAGAGCACACCCGTGGCCTGCACTGGGCTGAGCTTGACATGCAAAGCAAGCTCATTCTATCCTTAAAGGAGACCAAGAGGCGGGAGGGATTACCGTCGTCCCACGTTACAGTGAGGGGTGAGGACCCCAGGCGCAGGAGGTTAAGCTGTTTATTCGAGGTCACACAGCTACAAGCGGCCGAACCAGGACCTGAACCAGGCTCTCGGACGCTGCAGCACGCCTCCCATAGAAGTCATGGGTCTGTGGCTTGTGCTGCCCGGGGCCAGCAGGTCTGTAGGATTTGGGGGGCCGGGATTGGTTGAGGCCTTCACTGAGGAGGTGTGGCCTGAGATAAGCCCCACCCCCAGGGTCCTCCTCTCTAGAACTGGGATGCAATTCTCCATCCTAAGCCCCAGTCAGAGAACAGAGAGTGACTGTCAGCCATCCACCTCCAGCAGCAAGAAAGAGCCTTTGGCAGGATGGGTCTCATGCCACTCCCCACTCGCCACTGACCCGCTGTAGGACTTTGGACAAGACGCAACCTCTCTGAGACCATTTTCTTCATCTACAGTGTAGGGTGATGACAGCGTGTATTGCTTTCCAGGCTTGCTGTGAGGATCAAAGAGCCGACCTATTTGACGGGCTCGGACACTTGCTGGCACTCTTTTAAATCCGCACAGGCCCTGGGCAGTGCAGAAAGGCCGAGTGTGAAAACCCACGGTGGCCGGGGGTGGGCGGCCGGCGGGGAGCTTGGCCGAGTCCCGCCACGCCAGGCTCACCCCCTGCCCCGGAGCCTCCTGCCGCCTCTCCCATCCCTCCAAGCTCCTCAGAAGGCGGAATAATTTCTCCTTCGTTTTCACTTTTAATCACAAAATAATTTTGGTGCCCAGAAGCCTTCCTCTCGCAGGAACATTTGTGCGGGATGATATCAGCCTAATTAAGTGCTTCAGCTTTGGGGCTTGATTCCACCCCCCCCCCCCCAGACCCCCGTGCTCCCTGCCAAGCAGCCCTGGCCGCCTGGCCGCCCGGCTACCTGCACATGCCGGCTTCTGGAGCCTTCCGCGCCGCGCGCCCCCCTGCCCCCGCGCGGTGATTGATATCTTGATTAGGCGCCAGGAGGCGGCGGACCAGGTGCTACCTCGGCGCGGGCTGGAGGCGGCGCGCTCTGCGAACTGGCCTGAAAGCGCAGGCATGTTCCGCAGCAGCAATGAGCCTTTGTTTGCCTTGGCAGCGCCGCGGCCTCCCTGGGGCCGGCCCCATAAAGGGTTTCTGTTCGGGCTGGAGGACTCATTGTCGAAAAATTGTCCCTCGAAAAATTAGCATGGTACAGTGGAGAAAGCGGAACGCCCGGCAAATGACAGCTGCTGGCCCCAGACAAGGGCCAGAGAGTGGGGTTTTGCAGGGTGCTCGCTCCCAGAGGCACCCCTCGCTCCAGGCCCGGAGGGGCCCGCAGGGTTGATGGGTGACCGCAGAGGCCGAAGGGCCAAGGGCAGGTAGGGGCCAGATGGGGAGTGTAGTTGCGTGGGGGTTGGTGGCTCATCTGCCCCGGAGGGTTCGGGCATCTCCCCAGACGCCAGGAGGGCAAGATTTTGACGTGGGGTGTTTGAGGGCCCATGAGGCCAAGTCAGTCTCCAAGGGTCAGCTGTCTTGAAATAGAGGGTGGGGTGCAGGGAGGGGGAGAGAGAGACAGAAAGAGAGAGAGCCTAAAGGTTATGTGGTTAATTGAACATCAACAGCCACAGATACGATTATGCCCCTTTGTGTCTTTCTCTCAGTGTGTTGATGGAAAAGTAACTAGATTAAAAGCGCCGGGAGCCTGGGTTGGAGGGGCTAGGCAGTGGGGGGAGATCCCTCCTGAATGGCGACCCAGGGCTCCCGCAGTCCCAGCAAGGAGGGAAAACAGTCAATTAGAGAGGAGAGAAAAGATGGAGTGAGCTGTGGTTTAGCATTTGCATAAAGGCTGGGGCCCAAGGCTGCCACCCTTAGTGAGGGGGGGCAGGGGTTCCCAGGGGAGAGGCTGGGGGTGTCATGGGGGTGAGGCACATGGTTACTGTTGAAAGTCTCAGCCAAAAGCCTGTGTGCACACACTGTACGTGAAGCAAGGGTAAGGGTGACTGGGTCTGTGTATGGGACACACGCGTGTGTGTGTGTGTGTGTGCACATTGATGTGTGAGTGTATTCTTGTTTCAGGCTGCTTACATCTGTGAAGTCATGGGTATCCATATGCCCATGTTTCAAGCGGGCAGCACCTGCGTGGCTTGCACTGGCCTAACTCTCCTGTGTTGTGACCTCGTGTGCAGATTTATGGAGGCGCGAACCTGGGCATCTCTTGTGCGCTCAGAGCACCGCCGGATTGGGGGGCCATGGATCTGCCAACTTGACCCTGCCAGCCTGGGAAGATCGGAGCCTCAAGATTTTCTGTGGCTCTAAGGAGCCTGGACCCGGCCCTGGCCCCCAAGCTTCCTCTGCATGCAAGCTCCCTAGAAAAACCTTCCTGATCCTTCCAGCCCACTATTTGCATGAAGCTCCTGACCTCCCAGCCCATCACCTCCCCCCAATCCCCCCCTCCTCCCCAGCAACCTCTTCTCAAACAGGAAGATTTTAGGCTGGGTGGAAGGAGGAAGAGCAAATCTGGAATCAGACCAATCTGAGGCCAGGTGCGGCTCTAGCTTGTGACTTTGAGCGCTTATGTCTCAGAGCCGTTGACCAGTCACAAGCAGATAATCAGATCCAAGTATAGGGTGTTTTTAGGAATTAGTGAGATCCCACAGGTACATAGGAGAGAGTCCATACACCCCAGTTTGCCTGGGACGGTCCCAAGTTCCACCTGCGGCTCCAGTGTCATTGTCAACCGTGCCCTTTATGCTCCAAAGTATCCCCTTTAGATTATAAATTATAGGGTCACCCCAGATATAAGCAAGGCAGCAGGAAGCTTTTTTCCCTTCTCTTCCTCTTGCCCTCCCTTCTCTGATAATTGAATGCCTGGCTTTGTTGCTCCCTTAGTCTGAACTCCCGAAGAGAAGAATCCCATGGGACACCCGGGTGGCTCAGTCCGTTAAGCGTCCGACTTCGGCTCAGGTCATGATCTCACGGTTCGTGGGTTCGAGTTCCGCGTCAGGCTCTGTGCTGAGAGCTCCGAGCCTGGAGCCCGCTTCGGATTCTGTGTCTCCCTCTCTCTCTGCCCCTCCCCACTCTCGCTCTCTCTCCCTCTCTCAAAACATGAAGAAACATTAAAAAAAATTTTTTTTTAAAGAGAAGAATCCCCAAAGCAGGAGCACCTGCTTCCTGCTCCTCACCACACCCGGGACCAGTTAATGCACAACAGACACTGGGCAGCTTGGGTGCTGCCAGGAGCAGAGCTGATCTCGGGGAGTCAGTGCAGCTGGCCGCCCTCTGCCCCCTGGGGCCACAGCAGGATGACAGATGGGACCAGGGCACGGCAGGGAATACGGGCTACTACTATTAATCGACAGGCAGGATCACATTTATGGAGCCGCTGTCTTTTGTGAGGACAAGGCCTCCCCACCTTACTGCGGATGTGATGCCCTGCACGTCCGAGCAGGAGGCCTTCAGTCTTCCCTGACTAGGCCAGACAGCTTCAGTCAGCATTTCACCAGAAGTACAGCCAGTGGTGTTTCGGACCTCCCTGAAGCGGGCCCAGTGGTCCCCCTTTACAATAGAGTCACAAACAGGCCCTAATTCATTTGCTGATTATTGTCCCCCATAGACACCATTCACCCAGGTAGAGAAGGGCCTTACGTAAATGACTTAGGAGGGCAGGCTAGGTGCCCGGGAGCAGAACACGGGCTGAGATGTGCCCCGCTTTGACAAATTGTGCAAGTTTAAAGCTCTGATAAGGGAGCCATGGCCTCTTTCCAAAGTCAGAGACCCGATTTTTGCCGCCAGGTCCCAAATGTGAGGATTCTTCTTGCCTCCTCAGATGTGGACCCCTGCAGATCCTGTGGACCCCACTCTGGGGTCCTGATCCTGAATGTCCCATGTCTCTGGAAAGGCCAACGAGGACCTGATCACAGAGTAGCTTGGAAGCCACACTGAGCCACTTGGACCTCACCCCTGAGGCTGGAGGCTTTGGAGGACGGGCTGAGATAGTCTGATTTACATGCTGGGCGGTTCTCTCTGCCTGAGGTGTGGATGACAAGTCTGAGGGAACAGGATTGAAGACAAGGGACCGGCTGGGAGGTGACTAGAGTAACCTAGGCCAGATGAGGGCAGCCTGGACTAAGATACAGGACTAGTGAGTGGAGAGAGGAGGAGGGCGTAAGACATATCCTGGAAGTAGGTTCCCTGCTCCTTGGTAACTGATTGGATGCGGGGATTATTCTGGAGAGAAAGGGGCCAGAATGACTCCCGGACTGTCAGCTGTGACAGAGCCCCAGAAGGAAAGGAGTATGGAGGAAGTGGGGGGGGGGGGTAAGCCCAGGAGGGGACTGTCCTTCCTCTCCACCCCTTGATGACCACCTGCCCCCTCGTCCCTAGCGGGACTGTGACAATGGCCAGGCCTGTGCCCGTCCAAATGCCATCTGCCCAGCTATGCTTCCTCCCACCAACCCACCCTGGGGTCCAGCCCTTCTTCCTTCCTACTGAACTCTGGGGACCCTTTCTGACCCCAGGCATCACCTCCTCCAGGAAGCCTGCCCTCACTTCCCAGTCTGGCTCCCCTTCCCCTCCTATTGCAGGAAATGTATGCCACCCATATGCATGAGTTGGCCGCCTTCCACTCCCACTGCCACCCCCTGTGGGCAGGAGCATGGCCGGTGTCCCCTCTCATGGCCGGCACCCACCACACTACCCAGCACAAGGGAGACACTCGTGGGGGATTTGTGGAAGGAGAGGAGGGGGGAAGGAAGGCAGGGGAGGAACTTCCCCAGGTCTAGGGGAAGAACATGGGCCGTGATCAAAGCGACCGGTCCTCAGCAAGCATGGCAAAAAGCCAGTGGGGTGCACACGCCGTCACCCTGGAAGGTGGCCTGGGCCTGACCCACCCACAGTGAGACATGGCAGCATGAAGGGAAGATCACCGAGCTGACCCTCGTGCCTGGCCTGTTGCTCAATTGCTATGTGCCTCTGTGGGCTTCATTTTACCTCTTCAATAAACACTGTGATGTCGGAGGGAACCCTCGGTGAGTCTTGGTTCCCTTCCTGGATCCGCCCTCCCCCGCCCAGCTTTGTCTTGGTCTCGCTCCGCACCAAATTCTCTGCCTCCGTTCTCCAGCGCAGTGCCAGGAGAAAGAAACAAATGTGATCAGTGAGTCCTACCTTCAGCCCAAGATGCGGAAAACAGAGCTGCAGAGCCCAGAGCTGGCAGATGGGGCTGTAGGTGTTTCAAGGTCCAGGCCCCCGACGGCTTTGGGCAGGAGAGGAGGATACAGAGGGGACCTAGCCACGCTTGGAATTTCCTCCCTCGGCAGTGGGAGCCGGCTGGTGCTGAGACTCCCACGGGCTGTGCCCAGTGACTGCTAGGTGGAGGCCCTGAGAGGTGAGGGGTACAGCCTTGATCTTTCTGGAGCCACCTTATCACTGTGCTACCACCCCACCCCGCTCCAGCTTTCTTGGGCCGGATGCAAAGCTTTGGGCTGTCCCGAGTATCTCCCCTGTTTGGACGGACCGATTGGGCTCAACTGCCTGCTGAGTTCTCACCCCCTGGGACGGCAGGGTGGGGAGAGGGCCATCCGCCTGCTCTGCCTCTTCTCGACGAGCCCCTGGAGCCGCAGACGTGTCCGTGGGGGCCTCCTAGTGCCGAGAGCCCCAACGGGGCCCTGCTGCCCACTCCCACTGTTCCGCTCAGCACACAAGCCTCCAGAGAGGAGGAGGAAATTAAGGAGACACTCACAACTCACAAACGGGATCTTGTGGTAACATCATTTAGCAGAGAGGTGGCTTGAAACACCATTCTGCCCTGAATTTCATTCTTAGTATGTGCAGGGCTTTGGAAAGACACAGAGATAGGGGCGCCTGGGTGGCTCAGTCGATTGAACATCCACCTCTTGATTTCCACTCAGGCCCTGATCCCAAGGTCATGGGATTGAACCCCTCATCGGGCTCCGCACTGAGTGTGGAGCCTGCTTGGGATTCTCTCCCTCTCTCTCTCTCTCTTCCCCTCTGCCCCTTTCCCCTGCTTGCACTCTCTTTCTAAAATAAATTTTTTTTCGGGGCGCCTGGGTGGCTCAGTCGGTTAAGCGTCCGACTTCGGCTCAGGTCACCATCTCGAGGTCCGTGAGTTCGAGCCCCGCGTCGGGCTCTGTGCTGACGGCTCAGAGCCTGGAGCCTGCTTCTGATTCTGTGTCTCCCTCTCTCTCTGCCCTTCCCCCATTCATGCTCTGTCTCTCTCTGTCTCAAAAATAAATAAACGTTAAAAAAATTTTTTTTAAATAAATTTTTTTCAATAAAAATAAAAACAAAAGGGGGAATTTAAAAAAAGATACAGAGATTAGAAATAATAATAGAAGGCACTGTGAGTGCCGACTGTATACTAGAGGCTTTACCACGTTGTGTCAGGTATATTCTGTCATTCCCATTGTGTAGCTGAAAAACTCAAGAGGTTGACTAATGTACCCAAGATCGCCCAGCCTGGAGGCAGCAGAATTGGGAGTAGAAGCAATTATTCTACTCTGTCTCCAGGAGGACTGCGTGCCCGCCACCCAGCTGCGTTCTGCCCAGGAGGGTTCAAGGCCCCTGTGGAGGAGAGAGGTCAGGGAAGTCTTCCTGGAGGAGGAGGCACTTGGAACCGGTGTCCAGGGATGGGCAGGGTGTTGATAAGTCAAAGTGGAGGACAGAGAGGGAGACTTTCTGGGTGGTGAGAACAGCAATGGCCCCGGCCTGGACATGAGGCGCAGGTATGCAGGGCTGAGTCCCTGGAGAAAAACAGGAGGAATGATTAGCTGGGGTCTGACCACAGTGGGCTTTGAATGGCCTGGGGTTGGGACATAATTCTGCAGGCCGTGGGAGCCCGTGAAGAACCACAAAGGAGAGGCCCGAGGGCTGGGAGCTCGGAGAGCCTGGAGGGGGTCCGAGGTAGGAGACTGGTCAGACGAAGAAGATGGCCAAGGCATAAGCGGGGGAGGGACAGTGGCCAGGCGGCTTATGAAAACAGCATGAGCGGCGGGGGCCTTCTGACACGAGTGTGGGCGAGGCAAGTGGGAAGCCTGTTGAGTTTGAGGGACTGAGGAAGGACAAATGTCCAGCTGGCCTATAGGTCTGTGGAGCTGCCTGGCAGAGCAAAGCCCAGAGGGGAGCGGCAGAGCCCTGATAGTCATCAGGGCATCCTGTGTACAGAAAAGCCACCCCCACGGAGCCCCCGGGGGCCCCACCTGGGCCTGCAGCCCTGAGGAACTTCTGAGGGGCAAGGACGCCTCCTGCACACGGCCCCTGGGCCAAGGAGGGCTCAGATCCCCCCACCCTGCTCTGCCCACAGACACCCCGTCATCCCGGCTATCCTCCTGCCACATTGTACCTTTGACAAATTGTGAAACAAAGCCACTGTCTGAAGCTGAAGTTAGAGGGGGCGGCTGAGCGGGGCGGAGGACAGCCAGGAACGTTTTCATGGCATAGACCACCAGGCTCTCCTTCTCTGGCTTGGGCAGGCCCGTGCCTTGTCCCCGGGGCCTGTGCTGACCAGGGCTGTGCCGATGGGAAGGGAATGACAGGGCACACTCTCTCTAGTGGTGTGGACGGCAGCCTGGCTCGTCCATGCACTTCTGACTCCCCAGGTTTCCTGCCCTGGCTGAGGAGACCCTGCCCCACTCTGGGGTAGCCTGCTTCCTTGATGACCTTGGCTATGGGGTGAGGGGCGGCCCTTCCCCTGGGATCTACCCAACGGGGCAGAGGTAGCCGGGGCACCCCGTGTCCCTCCTAAGTCGGGGACTCATTGGTCCGGTTTCCAGAAGCTTCCTAAAGGGAAATTGAATGATGATACTTTCAGCAGTGTAGGGAAGATGTTAGGGGCTAGACAGACTCATCAGGGCTGTACTAGAGCCCCATGAATACAGCCTCTACACCTTGCTCCCTGATTACCCCAGGACTCATGCAGATAAGAACAGGGAGGGGCCTCGGGGATCCCTCTTTCAGAGGGAGTCTAGCTTCTCAGCACCGCCTAGGTTTGGTGTTTAGAGAGATACTATTTCATCTGAAGGCTTAGTCGGTAATTTGGGTGTGCTGCCACCAGGTGGCTCCCCCTTGACCACTGAGCCAGCCTTAAATTCAACTGGGCTCCCTTACAACCACCATTCCCATCCCAAAGCAGTCTGTTGGCTTTCTCTCCTTGCTCAGACGAGCCCTTCGTGGGCACCTAGCTCCAGGCCTCCTCTGCCTGGGTGTCCTCCAGCCCTTCTCTCACCCTTTCAGCTCGTCCTGTCTAAGGCCCCACCTACCCCACCCGCCGCAGGCCCCAGAGACCCTCGTCCTGAATCATTGGAACCTCCATTCTGCCTTTCCCAGGTTCCTGTATCCGCTGGGTTCTTCCTGCCCCTGCTGCTTAGCTGCACTTTCTCCAAGAGGCACCCCCACCCCCCACTCCAACCGTCTTCCATCCCAGACCCACACTTTAAACAAACTCCTTCTTCCTCTTTCACTCGGACCCCTCTTCTCTCCCTGCCTGGCTCCTTCATGGGTCTCCCCCTGCCAAAATTCGTGCTGAAAATCCACTGAGCGGTCAGGAGGTACGCTCAATGAATGTTTGCCGAATAAAAGGCTGGGTGAGGGAGAAGAGGAATAAATGGGTAAGCTCATCAGTCAACATAGTTCCCTGGGCACCTACTATGTGCCAGGCCCTGTGCTGGGCAGAAGTGGAGTATGGGTAATTATAAACCTGTGGGACAGAACACAGACATGCATATACGTGGGGGAGGAGGGCTGAGTGAGTGGTGGGTGGGCGATAGGAGGCTGGGGGGCTGGCTATGTGAGCAAGGAGTGTTCTTGTTATTTGTTGGAGAGGAATCAGGTCACTTGACCTCAGGCCCACAGTGGCAGTGCTCCCGCCAAGACCCAGACCAAAACAGATGACTCACTTATGCGTGGCCTTGGTGAGCCAGCTGCTGCGGGAGGGGGGCTGGGCAGAGGGTGCTGCTGGAGACAAGAACCAAAGTCACGCCAGCAGGGTCATCCCCGGGGAGCTGAGACAAGGTCGAAACAGGCCCCACCCCCATGCAGCCAGCGCTCACCAAGAGAAGCAGCCTGGGGACTCGATTGTGATTCATTTACTGGGCACCTACCAGCAGGCAAGGATGCCACTAAATCTGTCTGATCCCCAGCAACCCTGGGAAGGAAGTTAGCCTCACCTGGCAGGAAGGGACATGAGGAATGGAGACGTGAAATTACTGACCTGAGGTCACAGGGCTGCAAGGGGCCCAGTCAGGATGGACTCGGGTCCGCTTCTGGCTGGAGCCCACACCTCGGGTCTGCTAGATGTGCATTCTTTTTTTTTTTTTTTTTTTAATTTTTTTTTAACGTTTATTTTTGAGACAGAGACAGAGCATGAACGGGGGAGGGGCAGAGAGAGAGGGAGACACAGAATCTGAAGCAGGCTCCAGGCTCTGAGCCTTCAGCCCAGAGCCCGATGTGGGGCTCGAACTCACGGACTGCAAGATCGTGACCTGAGTTGAAGTCGGACGCTTAACCGACTGAGCCACCCAGGCGCCCCTAGACGTGCATTCTTAGAGAGACCACAGGGAGATGCCAGCCCACACGCAGCCAGTGTTGGAGGAAGGTGGGCAGGCAAGGAGTGTCCCCAGCTGGGTGAGCCAGCAGGCACTGGCCAGGTGAACCCATGGGAAGGGAGGCCTGGCATCTGGGGGCACCGGGGGCTTCAGTCACTGAGGGTACAGCTTCCCCATCTTTAAAAGGGAGAGCACGTGCTCCCAGAATGACCTCCTGACAACAAGGCAGGAAGATGCCTGCCTGTTCCCCCCGCTGGACCCTCCACGGGGGGACGGGGGCCTACGGTCTGCGGGTCCAGCAGGTAGACGTCAACTGCCTGGAGCCTGGACAGCTCGGCAAGCCAATAATAATACCGATGCTCAATCATGAGTGACCAGTACGTTATCATTCCCGAGGCACATTCCTATCCATTATCTACTTTCAGATAGGGCAGGCAGGGCACACGTTATGACCTCTGTGTTACAGATAGGAACGTGGGGGAGGAAGGGAGAGGGCCTGGGCTTTGTAGAGCCAAGCTGGAAGTCTCTTGTGGATAACTCCCTTCTCCCTCCCAGCAATTCAAGAAGGTAAGGACCGCATCCCCATTTTACAGATAAGGACACTGAGGTTCAGAGAGGTTAAATGCCTTGTCTAAGGTCACATATCCTCTAAGAGGCAAAACTTGACTCAAGCACAGACTCTCTGAATGAAGAGGAAAACTGGGAGGAATGTGCTAGATGCCCGGCTGGGAGGCCACACACACACACCTTGGGCCTTGGTTTCCTTATCTCTGGGGTGAGGAGGACGGACAAGGCAGACAGATCTCTGGGACCCTCTCAGCTCTGACAGCTGAAAGTCTATGACCCTCACGTGGAAAGAGCACAGGAGGCTGGGTCCTCAAAGCCAGGGGTGAACTCCAGCTCTTACTTGCCAACAGGTTGACCTGCGGCAAGCCAGGACCCCTTTCTTGGGTGTCAGTGTCCTCTTCTGCAAGAAGGGGGTAATGGCTTTGGTTCAGCAGGTGTGGCCAGGGTATACACAGATGAGAGCCGTGGGGCACAGCCGGGTCAGGGACCTGTTTGCAGTACCGGGAGCAGCCGGTGCCTGAAATCTGGGGACCAGAGCCTGGGAATCCAAGACCTGGTTCCCCGGGTCTGGGGGCTCACACAGAGCCTCTGGGGCTCTCCCACCCGCGGCTAATTTATTGTGATGTAAAAATCAGGCTCCAGGGCGGCGGGAAGCAGAGCTGAGCGCCAAGCACGCTCCCATCCTGTTCTGTTCCACATATTTTCGGTATTTATTGTCCCCATATGTGATGCTGAACATTAAAAAACATGTTGCTGAGATTCCTCCAGAAAGGGCTGACATTTCACAATATTCCTCTGATGCCGGGGATTACTGCTCAAGATGATGAAAACGTGGTTTATTCAAAACAGATTGGGGCGGAAGAAAACAATGGCAAGGCCCCCGGAGGGCCTAATGCACTCCTGTCACCTCCCAGGGGAGGCTAGCAGCACGCCCCCCCGGCAGGAGCCCCAGCTCTCAGGGCTGCCTCGGTGCTGACCCAGAGGGGCCTGCGTTCAGGGAGGGGACAGGGTCAGGAGTTGACTGGCACCCACCCCGCCCCCCCCTCCCCCCACCCGGGCCGGGTCTCAAGGAGAAGTGGTCATTGCTCATGGGGCACTTCTAAGTGCTGGGCTAAGGGCCCCAGCTGCACCCTGGAACATAACTCTTCCCATTTAATAAAAGGGAGAGAATGAGCTTAAGCAACGGTTCACAGAGCAGCATCAGGATGAAGAACTCAAGCTCCATCCAAAGACCTTGTGTATAACCACAGCCAAGCGGAGGACAGAGTCCCAGGCATGGAGGCAGCTGACCTGCTGTGTGACCCTGGATGGGTAGCCTTACTTCTCTGGGCCGAAGTTTCCTCACCTGCAAGATGTCACAATTGTGCCTGCCCTACCTGCCTCCAAGGACCATTTTGGGCCCGGGGGTAGCGAGGAATGGGGGGAACGCTAGATGGTGAGAAGTAGTTCCTCTCCCAGTGACATCACTGCCCCCCCAGGGAGCTGCGGTGGCCAAGGTGGCCAGGCTCTCCCTTGCAGGGGACCTGGAACAGCTGACTGGGGCCTCTGGGCCTCCCTTTCATGCCCTGTAGAGTGAGGGTATAGGATCGATCGGCTAGAAGGAAGCCCCAGAGGATTCTGGATGGAGCTTGGGCTCTGGGTGGACCCAGGTCCGGTCACAGCCTTGCCACTTGTGACCCTGGGTCCTTTCTTTCTGCAAGCCTCAGTCTGCCCGTCTGCAGGAGCCGAGTGTGCTTGCTGCACAGGGAGCAGGAGCACTGGAGGCTACTGTGGACAGAAAGCGTATGGCCCAGAGTCTTGACCAAGGATGACATCTAGATGAGGAAGCCTCTTCCAGCCCCTCCATCCCGAGGCACAGGGCCTTCCTGCCCCAGCCCACTGGGTATTACATGAGGAGGCCTCCTGCAGGCTTTCTCCACCCTCAGGCCCAAAGAACGGGTCCCCCTCCTGGGAGCACGAGCAAGGGTGCCATCTTGGGCCCCCTTCTCCAAGGCCTGCGTGTTCTGGACCACAGTGAGCGCCTGACTCTCCTCAGGCTCACGTTTTCTGAGGGGCCCTCATGTCTCCATGAAATCTTGTAACCTGTCTCCTCCCATTGTATTTAGTCCTTGAGCCGGTGAGAGGCTGGAGAAAGGGATCTGGGCTTTATGAGAAAGTTGGGTCACAGAGTCCAGGATTCTGTGACCAGAGAAGGCAGTGCCCTTGGCCAGTGGTGCCTGGGCTTTTGGTCCTGCACTCAGCTGTGCCTGAAGGTGGTGGTACCAAAGGCTGGGCATCGAGGGACAGTCAGCAGGGCTTCACAGGGCCGCCTGCGGGGTGAATGGGAGCCCTGGCCCCATGTTCTGCCAAGCCTCACCTCTCCCAGTACAGGCCCCTCCTCCCCCGTGCATGGGGCCCCACAGGCCCTTGGCCTTCCAGGCTCCCCCCACCAGGGACGAGGGCAGAGGCTGCCATGGAGCCGCTGTGTGCCAGTCCTGTGTCTCACATGAGTGGAGGAGAGGCAGGCAGGGGCCATCAATGCTCTCCAGGCTCTCAGCTTCACTCTGGGGCCACGGTGACATTCAAAGGGCCCATCTTTGGTCTGTTGCATTTGATGTGTCTAGACCCACAGCCTCCTCCGCCACCTTCCACAGGGACTTAGCTTCTCTCTGTCCCTTCCAGAGTCCTCAGCCAAAGCACCAGCTTCCTCACCAGGCTTTGCACGGGGCTGCAGGACTGTGCGGCCCTACCAGGCCCCGGGACTGCCCTGTTGGCCTCAGCCTCCTGTGCTGGGTGAGTCTCTCTCTCCCTCACTGCTTGCTCATGCCTCACCCCATCCTTCCACACACTGCGAGGCAGCGTAAGGGAGCAGGTTATTGCCTGTGCCCCAGCACACATTCCAGGCAAGGACATGGACATGTAGAACTCCCCGGGAGAAAACTAAATCATGGGTAAAGGGTGAGGACATGATAAGGGGGCATCATAAAGCAGAGAGAAAGTCTCTCTGAGGAGGACGCATGAGCAGAGGTGAGGGGATGGGGCGATCTGGGAGCTCCCTGGCGGAGGCCACAGCAAGTGCAAAGGCTCTGAGATAGACATGCCTGGTGGGTTTGAGAACCAGCAAGGAGGAGGCCTGTGTGGCTGTTGCAGAGCGAGGGAGGGGGAGCCTATGCAGGGAAGGGAGTGGGGGGATGACAGGCAGACAGGGTGGGGCTGTGTGACCACACCAGCACTTGAGGCTGTATCACAAGTAAGGTAGAAGTCACCAGAAGGGGTCTCACTCACACCGGTGCAGAGGTGTGAACAGTGTGTGTGTATGGGGGGGGTGGGGGGTGGGGGGGGGTGATGTTTAGTTCTCATGTCCAAAACCACCCAAGAAGTTGGTACCGTGATTCTGTGACTCATCTCATTTGCGGATGAGGAAACCGGGGCTCCAAAAAGTTGTGTCACTCTCCTAAGCTCATGAGTCTTGGGATTCCACCCCAAGACCGTGTGACCTCAGAGCGGCCTCTTACCAGGCTGGGAGTTGGAGGTGGGGGGTGGGCTGGGCTGCCACCATAAGGAAGCCGCCAAGAAAGCAGTCTGGGGAGGGGGCTGTTGGCCAGCCCGGAAGCTGACTGGCCCCGCTCCCTCCCACACATGGGGCCCAGAGATGGGCCAAGGAGCGGGCCCCCAGCTTGATCATTTGTACCCAGAAGGATGGGGATCAAGAGTGTCTGGGCCCTGCCAGCTCTTCTCTGCCAGATCCTAGGGCCGGGAATTGGTGTTCATGGTTCCACCCCAGCCCTCAGAGGCCTCCTGAGGCACATTGAGCCTCAGGGACATGCCAGATCGGGGACCCCAGGCTGTCCACCCTCACTGGGCACCCCTCCCGCAGGAGCGGGTAAAGTCGCAGCAGGTGTGATATTCAAAATGTCTAACACCTGGAACAGTTATGTAAATTAAAATATCCACCGAAAGTTTGAAAATATTGTCTTTTGTTTGCCAAATATGCTATACCTTTCACCGCTACTGTTTACTAAGTGACACAAGGTGTAACACAGATCGCTCCCCAAATCAACCTGAATTTCCCTTCATTTATTCCCCAGACAATAAGAGATCTTTCATTGGAAGTGGCTGTTTCCAGATCTTAAAATGCTCTTTGTCTGAGCTGAGCCCTGACCTGATGTAGGGACGCTCATCCAATGCTTCTATCACCACCAGGCTGAGAGTCTTCAGGGCCCAGATGGCCAGCACACCTGGACTCAGAGCTGCCCACGTGGCCTTGACCCAGACAGTCTGCTGTGGACCCCACCAGCAACCACCATGAGGGAGCATGCCTGGCCCCCCACCCCCACCCCAGGTCCCCTGGGAGAACCGCATGCCCCGGGAAGGCAGGCTGCTCTCAGCCCACTCCGTAGCCACAGGCCCCTCCAGGTCTCTTACCCATCACAGCGGCTGCTGGCAATGCCCTTCAGTGCCTGGTCAGATGGATATGCAAAGACTTTGCACCCACCGGTGGAAAGGTGTCACTCTTCCAGCAGCTGGTCTGACACGGCCCGTGAGCACACCCATAGCGCAGGCCGGGGGCCCTCCCCGCAGGCACCCTAGCCGTGGGGAATTCTGCATGAAGGGCCTGCATCAGGCAAGCCCCTCTGCCCAGGCTCCAGATGCAGTAAATCCCCCTCTGGGCTGCTCGGTGTCCCTGGGGAGGACAGGAGACCTCCTGGGAGGGAGGGAGACCAGGCTTTGGGAAGATCCTGACTTGCCTTCCAGAGCCGCCAAGCCTTTCCACTGCTACGGCTGAGGCTGTGCAGGCCAGAGCCCCCCAGCTCCCCTCTGCGTTACCGCCCCCGCCTCCGGCCCACCTCCGGGATGGGGTTTCAGCCATCAGCCAATCAGCTACAGAGGTGGCAAAGAGCTCAGTGGGTAGACTGAGGTCTTGGAGGGAGGCTGTCTTCTCTGGCCTCGGACTTGGAAGTCTGTCCTCAAGGGCAGTTTAAAGCTGTCAGCTCGTGTGCCAGGGGCTCCAACCGACCAAGTGCACCCCAGCTGTGGCATTTGCTGGCTGTGTGGCCTTGAACAGACTGGCAGGCCTCTCTGATCTTCAATTTCCTCATGCCTCCCATACAATGAGTTCTACGATGCATCCTGGGTGTGAGGGCACAAATGTGCATAGATAAATGATAGACGGATACACAGATGGAAAGCAAAAGCCTTGCGCTTTCCATCTAGGGGGTAGACAGAAAGCAGAGCAACAAACAAATACAAATGCACTGCAAGGAGAGATGCTTCCCACAGGGTAAAAAAGAGGAGCAGGGTGAGTGTCAGGAAACAGGAGAGGCAGGAGCACTTGAGGTGTCTGAAGAACCACCAAGGACCCGGGTGGGAGTGGACAGGGCTGGAGGGGGAGGGTTGGAGGGGACAGGGCTGGGAGGAGAGGGTGGGAGGGGACAGGGCTGGAGGGGGAGGGGGGGAGGGGACAGGACTGGGGGGAGAGGGTGGGAGGGGACAGGGCTGGGGGCAGAGAGGGGAGGGGATGGCAAAAGGCTTGGAAGGACCTGGATTGGCACCACATGAGGTGGGACCCCCTTACTCAGGAAAGCGGGGTGCCTGACTTCCATGGCTGGAAGACCTGGTCTACCCTGTGGAGCTGCTGTGAGAGGTGGGCAGTGAGCAGGGGGTGATGGGAGGATGAGGCTGGGCCCAGAGTGCCAGAGAGGGGTGGGGGCCTGAGAAATGACTGGAGTCAGATCTAACTGGAAGATGAGTCTCTATCCTGGAAGTAAGGCCACGTCCCCGGCCTGAGGTGACTATGAGCAGCAGAGGTCACACCCCAGGCCCTGTTCGGGGTCCACCTTACCTCCTGGGCCTGCAGCACGTGGACAGCCTCCTCATGTGCGTTGGGGACTCAGGGCAAGACCCCGCCTGAGGCTACACAGCCAAGTAAGTTAGCGTGACCCCATAAACGGAGGCCTCTGTCCTTCCCGGTGCCCCATCTGCCAGCCAGGGCAGCCACTACCAGACGAGGTGCCAGGTTTAGCAAATAAAAATATAAGACACCCAGTTAGATTTCAATTGCAGGGAAATAACAAATATTTTTTTTGTATACATATATCCCATGCAAGAGTTGGGATATACACATCCTGAAAATTATCTGTGGCTTCCTCGAAATGCGTATTTAGCTGGGCATCCTGTATTTTATCTGGCGACCGTAGCACCAGGGCCAAGGTGAAAACTCAAAAGAACAAAACAGGGCCACCCCACACGCAGTGTGGCACTCCTTCCAGGCTCTGGCTAAGCCCACCACTTCCAGGGAGCTGGCACCAGCTTCCCTGGCCCCTCTCGTTGCCAGAACCCCGCCCAAGCAGGTGCTCTCCGAACACACAAGGCCTTTTGTTGGCCAAACCATTGACCCCTGCTGGGTTTTATCCAAGGTTTAAGCATGTTGATCTGGCCTCCAGAAGTCAGGCGACCTGGTCCCCGTGGTATGACCACCTGGAAGAGGTCACCGGCCTCTCTCAGCCTCTGTTTCCCATCTCTGGGCTTCATTCATTTCAAGACGTATGTACTGAGAGCCTACTATGTGCCGGGCACCACGTGGAGCTCTGTGAGTCAAAAGATAAGTCTGACACACCCCAGGAGGGAGAATAAAGGGCATGTGAGGCAACTGGGAACTGTACAGGAAAGGAGGTGAGCCAGGGCAAAGTGCTTCATGAGAGGATAAGGCAGTGGTGACGAGCATAGGAATCAAACCCCCAGTCCTGCTGCTTATGCTGTGTGATCCCGGGCAGCTTAATTAACCTCTCTGAAGTCTTGAAAACAATCTATGAAATGAGTATGTTTCCCTCACACATGCTGTGTTCCTCTAATAGTTTTAGGCATGCTTATCAAGGTTTGGTTTGTTTAGGGGTGCCTAGGGTGGGTGGCTCAGTCGGTTAAGCATCCAACTCCTGATTTCTGCTCAGGTCAGGATCTCATGATTTGTGAGTTTGAGCCCCGCATCGAGCTCCATTCTGAAAATGTGGAGCCTGCGTGGGATTCTCTGTTTCTCCTCTCTCTGCCCGCCCCTGCTCCTGTTCTCTCTCTCGAAATACATAAATAAAACTTTAAAAAATAAGAAAGAATTAAAAACAAACTTTGGTATGTTTAAAATTTTTTTTTAATGTTTATTTATTTTTGAGACAAAGAGAGACAGAGCATGAATGGGGGAGGGTCAGAGAGAGAGGGAGACACAGAATCCGAAACAGGCTCCAGGCTCCGAGCTGTCAGCACAGAGCCTGACGTGGGGCTTGAACTCACGGACTGCGAGATCACGACCTGAGCCAAAGTCGGATGCTTAACCGACTGAGCCACCCAGGCGCCCCAAAGTTTGGTATGTTTAAATAAGAACACTTAGTGGTGGCAAGACTGAAGTAAAGATGTGAGATATGTGAGTATAATTTATAGCGCCATGGACATTAACTTGAAAGTAGCCAACCTTGTCTGTGTTCTTTAGTAAAGCATGGCAGTTTAGTGCGGTATTGACCCCTCTGGCATGCAACCTGAGACGGTGCAGTCTATCAGGGTTCAAATCCTGGCCCCACCGCTTACACAGCTGAATGATGAACCACTGTGCTGTGCTGTATAGCTTTCCTCCTGAATACTGGCAGCCAGGCCTTTACCCTCTAGGAAAGAAATCAGAAGAGCCTTCTCTATGGAATCTGAAGAAAGACCCAGAAATCTGCCAAACGGTGTAACTGCTCACCTTAATGGAGAAACTCACAGCCCGCGAATCACACCGTGAGTGCTAAGCCTCTGCTCAGCTTTGCAGGCTTCCATCTTTTTTTTTTTTAACGTTTATTTTTTATTTTTGAAAGAGAGAGACAGAGCACGAGTGGGGGAGGGGCAGACAGAGAGGGAGACACAGAATCCGAAGCAGGATCCAGGCTCTGAGCTGTCAGCACAGAGCCCGACATGGGGCTCAAACTCACAGACCGTGAGATCATGTCCTGAGCCAAAGTTGGACGCTTAACTGGCTGAACCCCCTCCCCCCTACCCCTTGAATCTTCCATATTAAATGTGCACAGAAAACCAAGAATTCCAGACACCTGCCAACGGCCTCTAATGGACAAGTTACCAACACAAACAAGGAGGAAAGAAGCAAGCTGGCAAGGCAAGGAAACACCAAGGAACTATCATTAATACCCTCAGGAGATAAGAGATGCCATTACATTCCAGAAACAAGAAGAGGATGCCATCAAAAAGAACATTCAGAGAACAACAACAACAAAAAAGAGCTTTTGGAAATTAAAAACATGAGGACATGAGGGCAGAAGTCACAAAACTAAGTGGAGGAACTAAATACAGCACAGGGGCAGAAATGATAGAACATATGAAAGAAAAAATAAGAAAACTTGAAACCTAAGCCACAAGACCTTCTTATAATAGGCATTTCAGAAAGAGAAGAGGGGAGAAAATTGCCACAGAAATCATTCAAGAAAATGCCACAGAGCTAAAGAACATCAGCTCTAGAAAGAAAGAAAGAAAGAAAGAAAGAAAGAAAGAAAGAAAGAAAGAAAAGAAAAAAAGAAAGAAAGAAAGAAAGGAAAAAGGCCCAGCACAATAAGTGAAAACAGGGCCACCCCTAGGTGCATTAATTGGATATTCTCTGGGACAGAGTAAAGATCCTCTCCTCTTCAGAGAAAGGAAAAAATAATCTCATACAAAGGGCAAGAATAGGGATGGCTCAAGTCCTCTCTACTGTTTTGGAAACCAAAATACGTAAGCTTCAAGTCTTCAAAAGTCTGAAGGAAAATTATTTGCAACCTAGAATGTCATATCCGAGCAAACCAGCCATCTGGGGCTATGGCATTTTCAGCCAGCCAGGGTTTCAAACAGCAGCCACACAGGCTTTCTTGGGAAAGCTCCTAGAACCTGTGCTCCATTACAAAGAGGAGTAAACTGAGGAAGAGGGAGAGATAGGATTCAGGAATCAGAAGGAAAGGGACTGAGAGACTCCCTAGGACGAAGGGAAGCAAAGGGATGGCAACCGTGTCCCTGGAAAGGCAGCCAGGCCAGCATGGAATAGAATAGCCCAGGCTCCGGGAGGGACTTCACACTGATGAACAACCACAGAAATGTCCCACATAAATGAACGTCTTAGCACAAGATTCAGATGACTGGAAGAGTTGGGGACATGACTGGTGATAGGTACTCTGAAAACTAAGCAAACACTGAGAAAGAGAGAGACAGAGAGAGACACAGAAAGAGATTTATTAAAACAACAAATCGTTGGGTAAAGGGAAAATATTCATAACGTTCTGCACAGCTCACATCTAACTCGTGTTCAAGGTTATAATTTAATTTAGAAAACTGATATCTAAGCAAAATGACGCAATACTTGTATTTTGAGGACGGGGTTGGGATGTGTGAGTGAGGGAGTGCACATGTGCGCGTGCTTGGCAAGGGAAAAAAAAAAGAATTAAACTCTTACCTTGACGGGCAGGCTGTTAATAAGCGATGGTCACACTGATAAACCAAGAACTAGCCGTAAACACATGTTAGAGACAAGAAAGGTAAGCAGCAAAATCAGGAGTTTAAATAGTAGTTAAATAGTAGGGGCGCCTGGGTGGCTCAGTCAGTTGAATGCCCAACTCTTAATTTCAGCTCATGTCATGATCCCAGGGTTGTGGGATCGAGCCCCACGTCAGGCTGAACATGGAGCCTGCTTGTGATTCTCTCCATCTCTCCCTCTGCCCCTCTCCTCCGCTCATGTGTTCTCTCTCTCCAAAATTTAAAAAAAAAAAAAAAAAAAAACTTTTTGAAAATAGTTGAAGTAGACCCCCTGGGGAAAGAGAAATGAGAGAACGAGGGTCTAGGGTTGCTGCTTTTTAGAACAAGCCTCGTAAAACTAGTTGGTTCTAAACTACGCATTGGGGTGAAGTTGATTTGAAAACGTTGAAGCAGCAACAGAGGGGTCTGAAGGGAGGGAAGGAGGGAGGGAGGAAGGGAGGGAGGGAGAGAAAGAGGAGAAGACAGAGAAAAGCCAGGAAAAGGAAGGAAGAGGAAAGCAGGACAAAACAGACACAAGACAGGAGAAGTTCTGACGGGTAGTAATCCCTAGGTGACGAGATCACAGGTACTGGTCCTCTGGGTGGCTGAGTCCCGCCGTCCACACCTACCGCTGCTGCTTTAATCAGAGCGCGGGACGCCCGAGAAGCCTGGCTAGCAGCCTGTGCTGGCCGATGCGGCACGGAGCCCTCCAAGCCCCTGCCGGGATGAAGGGGGCTGGGGCAGCCAAGTGCCAGGGAGGAGACCAGCCGAGCTGTGAGTGCCCACGCTGGCCCCGGACGGCCCCCACCCCCACGGGCCCTTAGAAAGCCCTGCAAAGAGCATCTGAGCAAGGCCGGGAGGTCCCTACTTCAAAGCCCCACGCTAATGCCTCCCGACAAGCGTGGCCTAGCCTCAGGGTGTTCTCTTGCCGCTGACAGCGTCTGTTCCCAGGCAAAGCCAAGGGGAGCGAGGCGGTGTGAGGCCAGGGGCACGCTGCGACCAAGCAATGGCCTGGTGGGGGAAATGTGATTTCACCCCCAGGCCCACAGCCAAGCATTCATGCCCATCCAGGGTTGGGGCCACTTTGGGCTGGCCGGTCACGGGGTGTCTCCCCCAAACACCCTCTCCCCCTCGTCTTCCCACCATGGTGGCTCTTGGGTCCCAGCCCCAACCCCACCCCTAGGCCCATCCACTGGGTCTCAAGTCACTTCTCTCCCAGATGGAGAGGGCAGGGGGATGGATGTAAGGAGGGCAGGTTTGGAGGCGCACAAAAGCCCGCTCTGTCCCTTTCTCCTAGTTGGTGATATGAAGATTATTTAATCCCTGGTCCCCAGCCTTCATCATCTGTAACACGGTGATCATATCTTCGTTGCAGGGTTGTTGCGAGCTTCATAAATAATGCAAGACCATGGCCTTGCATGCAGCAGGATGTCTCTTCTCCTTGTCTTTCACTGCCTAATGCCCTCCCCCCCAGAGCTGAGCAATTCAAACAGCAGCCATTCCATTTGGTCACAATTCTCGTGGGTCAGGAATTTGGCAGGGTATGAGAAGATCTGCTCCACAAGGCATCAGTGGAGGCTCGTTCGGCTGCTTCAGCTGGCCGGTGGCTGAGCTGGAAGGTCCAGAGAGGCCTCCGCCCCATGACGGGCAAGTCCACGCTGCCTACTGGCTGGGGAGTCAGGTAGGATTGTGAGTCGGGGGGCTTCGGCTCTCCCGCGAGTTGGGTGCTCCCAGTGGCTGCTGGGTTACCAAGAGGAATGTTCCACGGCGCAAAAGAAGACATTGCAGGTCTCTTAAGGACTGGGTCTGGGCTTGGAAGGTGCCGTGTCACTTCTAGTGTGTTCTGTTGGTCGAAAGGTAGCTCATATCCAAGGGGAGGGGAAATAGATCCAACCTTTCGACCAGGAGAGTAGCGTGATGTTGCCGCCATCTTTAATTCATTCTTCCTGCCTCTTCTTGGCCAGGATCCGTGAGGTGGCTATGGTCCACACCTGTCCATACATTCAGTCATTCAGCGACTAACATTTATTGGGCATGCACTGTGGGCTGGGAAATACAATCAGTGAGCAAGAAAGCAGTAGTTATTCCACAAGAGATCTGACCCTTTCAGAGGAGAGAGAGCTTGGAGGCCATCAGTCAGAGGAAATGGTGACCTGGAATGCTCAGGAGGTGTCAAAGCACAGGGAAGAGGCGCTGGGTGAGGGAAGGCCTCCACAGTCAGGACACTTAATAGGAGATTGGAGGGAGGGAAGGAGCTAGCCAGGCACAGAGGGGAAGGATGCTGCCTTACACCCATTTTATTATTATGTAGGTATGGTCCAGGTGAAGGTGAGCAGAACGGCGGTCACTGAAGACAGAACTGGTTATACTTGAGATCCCAAGAGAAGGGGGTACCCGTGTCATGGGGGCCGCATGGGGGAGCACTGCGGCTGGTCAGGAGGCAGAGGGAACAAGGGGAAAAGGGCCAGAGCCTTTATTGCAATTCCCTCAGGAAGGGGACGCAGCTGACAGGTTTAGGAGTAGCTAGTTTGCATAACCGCAGCGGCTTCTGGGGCACAGGGCCTGCCCCTGATTGCTTGGTACCTGGCCCTGGGGGATCAGGACAGAAAGATAAGGGCCCGGAATGTGAGAGCTCACAGGAGAGCAGGTGCGGTGTGGACTCCGGATTGGTTGGCTTGTATTTGAAAAGGCCACTCACAGGCGAGCTTTCTCCTTTCTCTAGGAATTAGAGGGGCAGTCCCTCCAGGGTCAGCAAGGTCCCAGATGTTAAAGCAACAGAATACACAAAATAAAAGACACAGCTAATGCAGGAGTCCCTGGGCCAGGGGATGGCACCGAAAGGGGACCCAGGTGGCCAAGTGCGGCTGGAGATGCCTGCATGACCCCGTGAAGTCTTGGAAGCTAAGAACAAAGGGTACCAACCGAAGGGATTCAGGTAGGAGACTCAACTCATGTTTGACTTTGCAAAGCCCGCTCCGGCCAACGGGAAGAGAGTACAGAGAGCAGATTGCTGGGTGGAGAGAGATGTGTGTGAAGGAGGCAGAAGGGTGAGGATGCACAATGTGGACAGTGGGCTTACTAGTGTCTGGGAGCACCGTCACCGGCAGTAGGAAGAGACTGGGCAAGAGGTGGGGGGGGGGAGGGCAGTCGGAGGAAGAAGATGGGGAGGTGCCAAGGGCAATGAGAGTTTCCCAGCCTGAAAGTTTGGATGGGTATGTCGTCCTCCATCTAGAGGGACAAAATAGTCAGTGAGCAGTGCTGGGGGCAGGAACAGGAAGGTATGAGCAGTAGGGCCTCAAAGTGGGCGGGCCTGTTGGCATGGGATATGTCTACCTGGAGTCCAGAAAAAAGGTCCGGGTTAAGATCCCAAATGGTGGCTGTCGGCAGAGTCAGGGAAGGTTACACCTCAGTAACAAACACGCCTCAAATCTAAGACACTTGGAAGAACAAAGGTTTCTTCCTCACTCATGCTGTGGTCCATTGAAGGTTAGGTGGGATCCTACATGGGCATCTCAGAAGGGTCCTGATTTCCTTCTTCAAAGAATAGTGTCCCAAAGGCTAAGAAATCAAGTCTGGGCTCCCGAATCCCTACCCCAGGCCCCCCCAAGGCCTGGTGCTTTTGCAAAGCTGGTGCAGGTGCCACTGGCGCTGGTTCTCTGAAGCTGAATGGTTGACCCAAGCCAAGTGGAGTTGGTCGGAAGGCAGTGGGCTCCTTGGGATGGAGGAAAGCTAGTTGTCCAACAGACCAGCAGGGCCAAGAGTAAGGCCAGACAACAGAAAGCCTCTAGAGTCAAAGAATTCCTACCATTCCAGGCCTTTTTCCTTACTCTGACCAAAATGCACATTCCAGGAGGGGGTGTCTAGTTGGTCACATGTAGCCAAAGTACCCACCCCAAGGTGGTGTCCACTGATGGGGGGGTAGGTATTTCCTGAAGGAATTTGGAGCATTGCAATCAGAATAGGGACGTTGATAAAGCAAAGGCACCACACATGTCCGCTACCACTCTTCACCAGGTCGATTGGGTTTTTCTTTGTTTGCTTTTACTTTTTCATGATGATAACAGACATACCTAAAGCGCACATTTCAGTTTTCTTCATACGAATACACTTGGGCTTCCAGCACCCAGGTCAAGATGTAGACAGCCAGCCCTCTGCCTTTCCCATTCTAGATACTCCCAAAGGTACCTACTCCTCTTACCTCCATCCCCAGATTCAAGTTTGTCCATCCTCAGACATCGTATAGACAGAATCAGATGGTGTGCGCCTGGCTGCCATGGTTCGTCATCACGTCATTACATACAGCAATTGTTGGTTCTTTGTTCTTCTTTGCTGCTGTGTAGTAGCTCATTGTGTGACTACACTGCTGTTTATTTACGCGGTGTCCTGACAATGGATTGTTGGGATGGTGGCACCATATATTTTTGTCAAACGGGACCAGATAGTTTGAGAAGGCAGACACTCACCGAGGCAAGTGTGAAGAATATGGTCGTTTAGTTGTTGCTGTGAGGTTCTTGATGATGTCGTGTTCATCTTCTGGCCTGGAGCCACTGTGGCCGCCAGCACCGCATCTCACACATGGGTGCTAGAGTGTGCTTGAGATGAATGAGGCAAATCCAGTCTCATCCTGGGCTCCTAGCACAGTGCTCCCTGCGTCCTGCCCTGATGGCTGCCTCCTTGGACAGCACTGCTCTTGAGCACCCAGTGGATACATCAGGGTCTCATATGGGCACAAGGATGAAGTTACCCCCCTGAGGACAGGTGTTGGCCCAGGACTGATTGGCACATGGATGTGGCTCCAGAATTATGTGTGGACAGGACGGAATGGAGTAGAGTTGACACAGGGATGCCACCCCAGGCTGGAAGACGATGTGAGGGATGTGACTTGCAAGCTCTCAGAGGCCTGCATCTGTCTGGGCCTCAGGCCAGGCTCAGCCTGGCAAGGACAAGGACAGACCCTGCACCTGTTTTTGCAACAGTCAACAGAAGACCATATCTCAGTTCCCTTGGACCAGGCCCTCACAAGCTGGCCTATTAGAAGGCTGAGAGCAAGGAAGGAAAGCAGGGGAACAGCCTCTCCAGACCCATTCCCATTGGCTCCCCAGGCTGGCTGGCCACCCTTGCCACCATGGTGAGAACCACAGTGGCCTTGCTCTCCCAGGAGAACCCAGAGTCACACACCCTCCCACCACCCCACATCACCCCGCCTCATTTGAAACTGTTGCAGATCTCCGCCAGCTCCTAGAACTTCAGTGGGCGTGTCAGGGGTGCACAGAGTGAGCTCAAAAGGAGAGCTGAGGTGGTTGACGGGGTAAGGGTAGGGGAGCCACAGGCAAGAAGGTCTCCTGACCAGTGACAGCATTGAGGGCTGTTGGAGTTGGAAGGAGGGCATTGAGATTTAGGACCTAGTAGACCCAGGAATGAATCCCAACTCTGCTACCTACCTGCTATGGGACCAGGGGCAAGTCACTTAACCTCTCTGAATCTCAATTGTTTTATTGGAAATGGGGCCAACCCCATACCTCAAAAGGCTCTAAGGAAGATTATATCAGAGAAGGTCTGTAAAAACCCTAGCACAGAAAAGGGGCTGATACTGCCTCTCTTGTCCTTCTTGCCTTTGGATCTCTACCCATTGGAAAGGACTGGACAAAGATGGGTAAATCGGACCCAGGAACCCAAGAGCAGCCTCAAGTTGGTCAGCAACCAAGACTGGTGGACAGGATTTGGGAATTTGCTGAAGATCCTCCCCTCCTCCGGTCCTTCTTAAAATCTTACCTCCGGGGTCAACTTGGAGCATTGCTTTTTTAAGAAAAGCCCCAGTCCTCAGACCAAATGCTAGAGATAGAAAGGTACAAAAAGTACCAAGAAAAAAAAATCACGTTCATTTCCTTGGACTAGGGCAGTGATTGTAAATAAATGAATGAGTGAACAGGATGAAAGGAGAAATGGAATGAAAGAGTGAGTTGAAGAATAAAGAAATAATAGCTAGCACATACAACACTGTGTGCATGCTGAGTACTCCAAACAGTGTGTGTTTCATTAAGCTTCGCAAAAGGTCCCACAAAGTAAGTACTATTGTCCTTCTGATTGTACAATTGGAGAAATTGAGGCACAGAGAGGTGAAGTGACCTGCACAAGGGCAGCCAGCCTGTAAATGCTAGGTCCTGGACTGTGAATCCAGGCTGCAGGCTCCTAAAACGTGGACCTTGCTGCCCCTTGATGACTGCAGAGTGAATAGATGGATAGGTAGATGGGTGGATGGTAGATGGATGGATGAGTGGATGGATGGATGGATGGATGGATGATTGGTGGATGGATGAATGGATGGATGAGTGGATGGGTGGATGGGTGGATGGGTGGATGGGTGGCTGGATTCATGAATGCATGGACAAAGAATGAAGAAAAAAATAAAAGGGGGAGCCAAGAGGACTGCAGAACATGGGCCGATGCCTAAGGTTAATCATTAATTTGTTCCCTGCATCTGCCCAAAGGGCAGGAGTCAGGAATTAGAGTGATTTTAATCAGCGCCTGGAAACCAATGCTCAACAACCCCCTCCCCACTCTTCAGGCTCCCTGCTGTTGGTGAAATCCCACAATACCCAGTTCATTCCTTCAGGATAAGCATTGCCTTCCACCAACGCACATTTAAACCTCAAATCCCACGGGAGGGGCCTCTCTACAGTCTGACACCCTGCGGTCTGAGCAGTGCTGGGAAAGGGATGTTGAAGGCAGCCATGAGCTGGGAGGACGTGGGAGTATTCCTGGGCTCCAGGGAATGTTGCCCTCAGTAGGCCAGCCACACCACTCCCTCCCAAGGTGCAGAGTCCCCACACTCCCGGTGGAGCCAGTCTTGCATGAGCAAACTGGATTGCAACCCTTCCCTCTAGTCTCAGGTTTTCCACTGGCAGAAGACTGGATGGCACACTATTATCACAGCAGGAGTCACAAGGAAGCATACCCCTGCTTGGGATCCACTTTGGGCAAGAATGCCTCATGGGAAAACCCTGAACAGGGCTTCCAGCTCTCCCTGAAGTACACCTCCAATCTGTGGGCCTCAGTTTCCCCATTTTTCAAATAAGGAACATTGCCATCTACCTCTCAGGAGTAATTGGTACTTGTTTTAAAGCAAGGGGGAGGAGTCAATTAAATTGCACCTGCTCTGTGTTGGTCATCATTCTAATCATTCTACAAATAAAATGAGTTTAATGTTCATAAAATCGTAGAAAGCATGTCATGCTTCCCCCATTTTATTTTTTTATGTTTATTTATTTTTGAGAGAGAGAAAGAGCGTGAGTGGGGGAGGGGCAGAGAGAGAGGGAGACACAGAATCCAAAGCAAGCTCCAGGCTCTGAGCTGTCAGCACAGATCCTGATGTAGGGCTCAAACTCAAGAACCGTGAGATCATGACCTGAGCCAAAGTAAGACGCTTAACTACCTGAGCCACCCCCCATTTTATGGGTGAGGCAGTTAAGGCACAAAAGGGCAAGACCATCAAGCCCAGGTGGTCTGGCCACAGACTTTGTGTTCCTAATGCCTTGCTAGACCAGCTCCACCCTGAACCCAAGCCAGCACCATGCTTGTCCCTGCCTGACCCCCACCCCCTCACACCCAGAGGTTCCCATCCTCCTCATCCTCAGCCTGCTGCACCCCTGGGCTGGCCATGGGGAGCACTGCCATTCTTTACACCAAAAGCCCACCCACCGCTCCTCAAGTCCTTCCCTTGAGCCAGCTGAGCCCCCTTTATTCTCACTTTTCTCCCCTTGCCCATCCTGCCCCACACGAAAGTCTGCATCTCCCTGACCCTGGCAATTCCATTGACCCCTTACAAATCCCTCTGCTTCCAGCCCTCCGTGTTCCTCCCCAGCAGAGGCTATCCTATGCCATACTCCAGCACTTATCCTCAGAGAGGGGGCCAGCATGCTGGGGCCAGCATGCTGGTACCATCTCCTCTTAGAGATGACAGGGGCTTTGTACCACTTTTAGGAAAGAGGGGGAACCCCATGTGAGGCTAAGCACCCAAGGAACCCAAGAGTGAGGCTCTTGTAGAAGCACAAAAGTGTATCTGCTGGAAGCTTTGGGCTCCTAGTGTGGCCAGAGATGTACAGAGCTGCCCCCACCATGGGAAGCTGTGAAGAAGTGAGCATACACTGGCCTTAGAAACTCAAAGGAGGATAACTTTCCTCCAGATCAGAAGAAAAGCCAAGCTTCTCGCTCACAACAGAGTTAAGTGACAAAGGAGACTGCTTGTAATTAGGAGTTTTTACTTCTTTAATTCTTGCTTTAAATTGTGTTCCTTTTTTGTTTGTGTGGCTTAGGGTGTTGAGGTAAAAAAAAAATTATGCTATTATTTTAATACTGTGTTACAGAAAGGTTTAATTGTTTTAATATTTGTGAATGTAGTTAAAAGTTTGATGTTTCTGTTGATGACACTCAGGGGCTATATAACCTCTGGGCCTCTGCAGCCAAACTCAAGAACTAGCTTTTCCTGGGTACAGGCAGAGTGCTGAGAAGGAAACCCCAACCCTAAAAAACCCAGCCCTGCAAATCCAGACCTGCACTGAGCTGTAGAGAATAAAGAGAAGCTAAAACAGGACCAGCGGACCTGGGAGTTGGGAAAAGGAAGAGAGAAGGGAAGGAGGGAAGGGAGGAGGGAGAGAAGAAATCTCTGGGACCATGCTTGGAAGAACAGGGATCAGCACACGCTGTGATGGGTGGTGGGACTGCATATCCAGCTTGGAGGGGAGGCATTCTAAGTGGAGATGATATAAGAGTGAAGATGTGGATGTGGAAGTCAGACTAGACTCAGGGGAGGAACAGTCAGAATCCAGCCAGTCTGGGGAAATCAAACACATGGAGGTATAATAGCAGGTGATACTGGGTTAACTAAAAAAGCAGGAAAGCACTTAAAACACAAAAAGCACAAGAAAAAAGAATGGTAAATTTAAGAACGTTAAAATCAAAGATATTTTTAAAGTGAACAGATAAGCCACAAAGAGAAGATATTTATGATGCATATATCTGACAAAGGATTGGTATCTAGTAATATAATAAACTCTTACAAATAAATTGGAAGAAAGCAGACAACCCAATTGAAAAATGTGCAAGAGATATGAACAGGCAATTTGGAGAAAAGGAAACCTAAGTGGCCAATAAACATGTGAGAAGACATTCAATTTCATTATTAATCGTGATGTATTACGAATAAAATGAAATAAATTAAAACCAGAGTAAAGTACTATTTCTCAAAAAATAAAAAAAAATTAAAAAAGGGAAAAGTCTAACAGTAGTAAGTGTCAGTGAGGATATGGACAACCAGAAACCCTCACATCATGCCAGTCCTTCCACTTGGAAGAACAATTTGACAATACCTGGTACAGTCGAAGATGCCCATGCCCTACGGTGTAGCTGCTGTGCTCCTGAGTATATAAGTGAGGCAGTTTCTAAGAATCCAAATTACTTGCCACTCTTGTTATCCAGAGGTGGGCTCTATGTTCCTTCCCTTGAAATCTGGATGGGCCTATGAGTACTTCAGTCAATGAGTTCAGTGGAAGTGATGTTAGGTGACATTAAAAGTCACATGGCTTCTGCCTTGCTTGCTTGCCCCCTGGGGCCCTGAGCCACCATATAAGAAGTCTGACTACCCAAAGACCACTATGCAGGAGAGACCAAAGGTAGGTTCTCTGGTCAACAGTCCTGCTGAGCTTAGTCTTCCAACCATTCCTACCAAACCACCTTCCAGACCAACTCAGAGTGACTCCATTGAGTGACCCAGTCAATGCCATGTGGAACAGAAGCATCTCCCAGCTGAACCCTGCCCCAAATTCCTGACACACAACGTTGTGACATATAAAATGGTGGTTGTTTTAAGCCACTAAGTTTGGGGATAGTTTGTTATGCAGCCACAGAAAACGGAACCACATCCAACAGAAATCCATGCACACGTGCACCAAAAGATATGCATAAGAATGTCTATTGTATCACTGCTTGCAAAAAAACCCAAAAAACAAACAAAAAAAAAAAAACAATTGGAAATGACCTGAATCTCCATCAAAAGTAGATTTAAAAAATCATGATATATTCATACAATGGAATGTATTTCAGCAGTGAGAATGAACGAATTGAAGCTACATGTGTCAACATAGACCATCTCAAAACAATATTGGGCATAACAGCAAGTTGCAGAAGGGTATGTGCAGCTTGGTAGCATTTATATAAAGTTTCAAATTATGCAAAACAGTGCAATGCCTTGTTTACAGATACTTACCTATGTAGTAAAAATATAACCACATGCAAGGGAAGGAAGAACAACGGATTCATTATGGTGGAGACGGAGTAGGAAGGGGGTCCATAGGGAGCTTCAATGTTCCCAATTGTTTTATAGAAATAAAGCAAATCTGGAATAAACACAAAAATATGTTCTTCTCTGACAAAGCTGAGAATGGGTCCTACAGGAGGATAGTTGAAACGTGTAACAACTCCTAGGATAGTGGCACACAGGTGTGCCCCACATCCCACCCCTGGGCTGGGCCAGGCATTAACCCTTTAGTTGCCAGGTGGAAGAGAGGTCCAGGAGGCCCTCATTTTGGAAAGCAGGGTAACCCAAGGGCTCAGGGTGACAGCTAAGTACCAGCCTGTATGAATGTAGCTCAGTGTTTTAACAACCCGGACATCCCAGCTGAATCGAGCTTGGGATCATGAGTATTCATTACATGAGTTAATTACATTATTCTTAACTCTTCTGCCTGTTTGAAATGCTTCGTGCTTTTTTCAAAGAGTGTAGGCAGAAAGGGTACTGACCATCACAGGAGTAGAAGACAGGGACGCAGAGCCGCCTGGCCGTGGCGGAACAGGAGACATGGCAGGAAGTATGCTCCTGCCCTGAATCTCTTACAGCTCAGCCAGGGAACGTGCCTGTATGCTGTGGACAAGGGGGTGACAGGGTGCCGGCCACAGGAGGTGGAGCCCTAGACCAGGGAAGAGGGGCGACTGGGTAAAGGGTGATAAGGGGCCTGTAGGGGTGAATTGTGTCAAGAGGGGGAAAGGCTGAGCAGGGTGATAGGGTGTAGAACACAAAGGGGTGAGGTATGGGAGGGCTCTCCAAGACACCTGCCTTCTTAAAGACGATCAGCAGGCAGGGCAGGGCAGGGCCACCAGTGAACTAGCCTGCCAGCAGCGGGATCAGCGGTTGGGTGAGCCTTGGAGCAGGCATCCGCCAGGGACCTTCCATTCAATTCTGCCGGCACCTGAGAGCCCAGGAAGACTCTAGCCATCTCTGAGGGGCCTGGGCAGAGCTGCGGGCCCCGTTTTGAGGCATCTGGGGTGTCAACTCAGGCAGGGCACTGCTCACAGCTGGCCCGCAGAGATATGAGGTATCCGCGGCCTGCTTGAGCCTTACCTGGCAGGGCGGAGGCCGGGGGGGAGAAGCCCAAGGATGTGCAACCCAGAGCTGGGCCCACCACTTGGAGGGCCACCCAGAACATCTTCTCTCATCCCGGCAGTAGGGTCCATCATGCTGCAGTAGTGGGGTACGGGTGGGAGTGTGGATCCTCCACTCTGATCAGCTTCAGCCCAGGAAACCTGGGTCTGTCTGAGAGTATCCGGCTCCTGTCCAGGAGTTGAAAGCAGTCCAGGAAAGCAGGAAGGGATGTGGTGAGGGCTGAATCTCTGCACCCTTGGCCCACCATCCAGGATTTGAGCCTAGATGAATTCATAGCTCTGCCCGGGTTAAGCCTCATCACTTCTTACCTGCCCGCACACACACGCATGCATGCACACACACACACACACACACACACTGGCCTTCTTGCCTCCTGAAAAGTCCTGGCCAGTCATGCTCCACTTAGCAGCCACACTGGACCATCTTCTTATACCACTTTATTTTTTTTTAAGTTTATTTATTTTAAGAAAGAGAGGGCAGGGTAGGGGCAGAGGGGGGCGGGGAGCCGAGAGAGAATCCCAAGCAGGCTCAACAGAACTGTGAGATCATGACCTGAGCTGAAACCAAGAGTTGGATGCTTAACTGACTGAACCACCCGGGTGCTCCATATACCACTTTATTTTATAGTATTTTTGTACCTCAGGTGCAGAGACCCGAGGTAATCATAATCCTCAGTAAAGCACACACAGATTTTTTTTCTTGTTTCATGTGTTTTATTTTCCCTTTTATCCCATCCCCCTCCCATGTCCCTCTTGAATGCCACAGGCACTGACCCAATATATTTGATCTACAGCCTTGATATGCCTGAAGGATAAAATCTGTAGTGAAACTTTGTGTGTATTTATGTATTGTCAATAAACAATGCAGCAGTTCTCAAAGTGTGGTCTAGAGATCCACAAGGTTAAAACTATTTTCATAATATGAGGATGTTGTTTGCCTATTTCATTTCATTCTCTCATGAATGTACAGTGGAGTTTTCCAGAGTGTACAGGATGTATTATATCACAACAGTGAATCAATCCATAAGCAGATGTAAGAATCCAGCTATTTTTTTTCATTTTTTTAAATGTATTTACCAGCTATTTTTTATAAAGCCAGATATTTAAGAGATTTACAAACTGTTATGCAATGGCACTTCTCCCTGTATTTTTTCTTTTGGAAAACAAAACTTTTTTTTTTTAATAAAATGTTAACATGCAATGGATTTGTCTTTTTAATGAATTCATAAATGGTTTAAAATGTTCAGTTTCTGATTTTGATAAATACAGAGATATAACCCATACAAATATAATCTCTTTGGAGTCTTCAATAATTTTTAAGTATTTGGTTCTGAGACCGAAGTTTGAGGATTGCTGGTATAATGTAATCAGTCACCTCTTTCCATGATTTTGCACTTGGCACAGGACTCAAGACTCCTCCCTGGGCTGTGTCATTCATTGCTCCTAAGGCTGCTTCTGCTTCCATGGTGGCCCATTGCATTCATGGATCTACTCCCTCTGAATGCACAGCCAGGCTGCTGGTGACTTCTGGCTGCCACATCCAATATCATTGTGAACAACCTCATCCATGCCCCCATTTGAAGAATTTTGCTGGGACATATACCCAGGAGCAGGATCTCTGAGCCAAAGAGCACACACATATTTAATTATAAGAATTTTTTCCAGACTGGCTGTACCTGTTCACACTCCTACACTCAGTGTGCCCAAAGTCCTCAGCTCCCCACACACCTATCCACACCTGGTATCCATCATCCACCCTTCTAATTTGCCATTATAATGGGTACAAATGGTAACTCCTGCTTTTGATGTATGTTTCACTGGTTGTTGAGGCATCTCTTCACATATTTCGGTCATTTGGTATTCCTCTTCTGAGTATTGCCCGTTCATATTCATCACCCATTTTTGTATTGGGCTTCCTGTTTTTATCTTGTTGATTTGGCGTTCTTTGAATAGTCTTAATCAGTGCTGCTCAAAGAGGGGACCAGTTGCCTGTCTAAGAAATGTTTGTTAAATCAAGACACTTTGCTTCCTTCATCAAGAAATTCTTGCTATTAAAAGCAAAAATCTCAGCTAAACTAAAAAGAGTGCTTAGTGACCATGGTCTATTGACATCTCCTTGCAGACCAGAACTTTTGCATACTGCATTTCTAGATAGAATTCCTTGTTGAGTTTTCTAATCTGCCATTTCTTTTTCAATGTCACTTTGGTGTCCTTTACTGAATAGAAATCTTTAATTTTGATTTTTTTGTCTTATGGTTTGTACTTTTTAGCTCTTGTTTAAAGAGTCTTTGCCATTTGAACTCAAGCTGAATATGAGATAATAATATTGAACAGAGGGGCTGTCATCACTTTTTTTGTGTATATAAAAATGTAAAAAATAAAATAAAAAGGTCTTTTCCCATTCCAGGTCACACACACAAAAATTCTTCTACACCTTCTACTAGTAACCTTATAAATCTGTCATTCTCATTTAGATCTTCAATTTGTCTAGTCTACTTTCATATATAATTTAGGGTATGGATACAACTTTATCCTTTTCCATATAGTCAGTTGTTCCAGGATGATCTACCAAAGTCTATTCTTTCCTGGTGTTCTGTGTTGCCATCTGTATCACTCTATCTTGTCCCTGTATACTCATGAGACTATTTCTGGGCTCCCTGTTCTGGTCTATTGTCTGTGTGTGTATTCCTGCTCCCATCTTATTACTATAGCTTGTAGTATTCTTATTGTCTGGAGGAAATAATACCCCATCAAATGGGATATCGTTTTGGCTGTTTTCACAAAGATCATAAAGCAAGAGTTTCAGCAAAATAAAAGTTAATTATGTTCTACATAAATTTCTGAGCTGGTAGGCAGTTCTGCACATGGGCACTCAAATTTCCAGGTTCTATCAACTCCGTTGCTCCTCTGTTCCCTTGAAGACGATCCTCATCCATGGGGGGAGAGTGGCTGATTGTTCAAGCATGTGAAAAGGAGAGAGATGTCCTTTTAAGGACATGGCCCCAAAGTTGCTCACATGTCTAGTCACATTTCATTGACCTAAACTTGGTTACAAGCCACATCTAGCCGCAGAGGATTCTGGGAAATATGGTGGCTGACTGGGCAGCCATGTGCTTGGGCTAAAACTGTGGAGTTTTATACTAAGAAAATGTAGAAAGAAATGTAGAAAGAATATGGAGGGGGGAAAAATGTCTTGCTATTTTTTTCAAAGTTGATTTGAAAAATCATGGACCTTTATTTTTCCACATAAACTTTGGAATGAATTTGTTGACTTCTTTGAGAAATCCAGCAAAATTTTGTTTTTGCTTTTTAATTTACAGATGACTATGGAGTTTGTTAATATCTTTCCTATGTTAACTCATCTCATTTGTGGATATAGAATATCTCTATCTTTTCAAATCTTTTAAAATTTCCTTCAGAAAACAGTCTGTTCTCTCTAAGAAAGTCTTGTTTGTTTTCTGTTAGATTAATTCCTAGATAGTTCTTAGGTCCTATGATGTGAATAGGTGTCTCCGTTTTGATTATATGTTCTGGCCACTATTGCAGTGACAGACCAGGGAGTGGCAAACTATGGCCTGCAGCTCAAATCCAGCCTATGACCTGCTTCTGTATGACCCATGGAGATAATAATTATTTTCATGCTTTGAAAGGGTTGTTAAGAAAAGAACGAAAAGGAAAAGGAATGTAGGATAGGAACCATCTGTGCCCCGCAAAGCCTAAAATCATTACTATTTGGCTATTTATAGATAGTTTGTCAATGTCTGGTGTGAAGGAATGCTGGTATATTTTTTTAAGTTTATTATTTTGAGAGAGAAAGAAAGAGGGAGCAGGGAAGGGGTAGAGAAAGAGAGAGTCCCAAGCAGACTCCACACACCTAGGGCAGAGCCCAACTTAGGGCCCAAACTCACAAACTACAAGATCATGACCTGAGCTGAAGTCAAGAGTTGGACACTTAACTGACTGAGCCACTCAGGCACCCCAGGAATGCTGATATTTAAAAAAAAAATTTTTTAATCTTTATTTTTGAGAGACAGACAGAGTGTGAGCAGGGGAGGAACAGAGAGAGAGAGGGAGACACAGAATCTGAAGCAGACTCTGTGCTGACAGCTCAGAGCCTGATGTGGGGCTCGAACTCAGGAACCGCGAGTTCATGACCTGAGCCAAAGTCAGACATTTAACTGACTGAGCCACCCAGGAGCCCCTTTAAGTTGGACATTCATCTTGCCACCTCATGAGTTTCTTACCAGTTCTCATTGTTTTTCTGTTGATTTACTTGGGCCTTCCACGCAGTTTATAGTGTCTTCAACAAGTGATCGTCTTCTCTCTTCCCTTTCAATCCTTATGTTTCGTTGCCTTTTCTTTGTCTTATAGCATTGGCCATTCGCTGTAATACTATTTAAAAAAAAAAACACAGTAGTGACAGTATAACTGCCTTGCTCTAAATCTTAATGAAAATGAACCTAAAGTTTCTCCAATAGTTAAGATTTTGCAGTTTTTGGGGATATAAACTTTATCAAGGAAACCCCTTTCTATTCTTGGTTTTCAGAGAGGTCTCAAAACAGAAATAGCTACTAGAATTTCTCAAGCGGAATTGAAATAATCATACGATTTTGTTCTTTCATTAATAGGAAGAACTGCATGATAGATTTTTCTAACGCTAAACTATCCTCGAATTCCTAGAACACACCCCATGTCCACTATGCTCATAAGTTAAATAAGTCTACAATTTCCTGTACTGTCCTCATCATGTGTCAGAATCTAGCTTATAACCAGCATTATTAAATTAATTGTTATCTTTCCTGCTTTGTCTAATTCTGGAACGAATTTTTGTCAGAGAGGAAATTTAATAAAACTCACTTATAAGACAGTCTGGACTTAGACTTTTTTGTAAAAAAAAACCGTGTTTTCATTTCAATTTTTTAAATAACTATTGACCTGTTCAACATTTTTATTCCTTCTTGAAGGAATTCCGTTGCTCTGTGTTTTCCAGGAATTTAATCATTTTGCTCAGGGGAATCAGTTTATGATCATGTGGCTATTCTTACTATTATTATATTCTTAGACTATCATTTATTTGTAGTAATTTTCATGTTTTATTATATCTTGTATTTGCATATTTATTCTATTTTTTTTTATCAGTCATATTGCTTTATTCGAAGGAGCAACTTTCGGCATTCAGTGCCTTGTCTTTTTTTTTTTTTTTTTTTTTACCTAAAATTCGTTTCCTCAAATTTCTACCTTCTCAAGCTGAATGCTTAGCATGTTTGTTTCCTTTTTTCTTGTTCTCTGATAAATGGATCTAAAGCTATATATTTTCCTGCGAGTCTTTTTTTTTAAACTGTGTCTCAAAATGTGGCCATACAGAATTTTTATGGTCATTCAAGTCTAAGTATTATATAATTCCCCCTGGTGATCTCCTCTTTAATCCGGGTGTAATTTACTAGGATGTTATATAGCTTCCAGACATACAGAATGTTTGCGGCCATTCTTCAGCCCCTGATTTATTATTTTATTGCGTGGTCATCAGAGAACATAGTTTGTATGGAGTTGATTCTAAAGCCTGCACGGAAACTTCCTCTGAGGCCCAGAACAAGGATGATTTTTGGAAATCCTCCGTTCATGCTTCGATAAAACTTGCACTCTCTGTTTGTGCAACATGTTATGTGCCTATGTCAACTTCAGTTTATTCATCGTGTCTATCAGGTTTTTTACATCATTTTTGGTCTGCCTGCTCTATGACTCGCTAAGATGTAGCGAAACTGATGATCGCAATCGTTGGTTTACCAAAACTGTCTTTCTAACGCCAAAATCCAACTACATCAGTCCCATTGCTTTCGAAGAAAAAAGAAAGAAAAAGGAAGAAATTCTTGGCGGGGCTTGGGTTCATGCCACGCTCATGCCCCTCTTACCCAGACCCGGCTTACCTCCTTCATCAGTTCACCGCTGCTCCATCAACAGCCCCCTCCCGACACACGCCTCACGTTCCCACCCCAGGGAACCCCTTGCTGTGCACAAACAAGAGGGACGCCCTCCTTTCACACCCTGTGCCTGCGCGCTGTGACTCTTCCTCCTGGAATTTTCTCCTGAGGCCTATCTGGCTCCTTATAAATACTCACTTGCCCTTCAAGATTCAGCTCAGGTTTCCCACCACCGTGGCCCTGCAGACACCTGGACTGCAGCCAGGCCTTGCCACCTCCAACTCCCCTCGGGTGCCATACCCTCTCCTACCTCTGAGCCTCTGCCCAGGTGGCCGCTCCTCCTGGGGAGGCACTTCTCCAGATGCTTCTATGTCTGCCACGTCTTCGTGACCTTAGCCTGGCCTCCCTTTCTCTTAAAAAAAAATTCCTCCCCCTGTTGCACATGTTTCCTTTAGCCACATCTTGCAAACATTTATTGGGTGTCCCTCCCCTCGCACCCCCCCCATTCTCCCACCTCCCTACCCCCATGTGCTACGCTTGTGGTTGACACTGAGTAAAGGGATAAATGAGACTCCAGGCGCCTCCCCTGCAGGAATTTCTACTCTGGAGCCTGGAGTGGCCCAACTCAAACGCCAACCGGCTCCAGGGAGGTACCATAAACCCATCCGCAGCCGGATGGCTATGGCGAGACCCCGTCCCGTGTGAAGGGCACAGCTATGCCTCGGTCACCACCGCTGCCAGTGTTTGAAAATGTGGGCCCCACGTGACCCCGTTGCCCAACGTTTCGAGAAAAGCCATAAACTTGAAGATGTTGCTAACCAACTCAACTGTTTCTGGAAACAGTACTGAGCAAATGGAAGAAGCCTGTGGCCTGTGGCTGCCCAGGCTTCAGCCTCTGGCTTGGAGGCATGGTGAGAGGGCATCTAATCCAGCCAGAAAGGAGGTTCCCAGGGGAGAGGCCACTTGAGCAGGTGCTGGGTGATGAGCAAGAGGAAAGAGTAGAGAGGATCTGGGGAGACTGTTCCCGGAAGAGGGACAGGAGATCAAATAATAACCTCACCTCGGCGGTTCTGGGCGGCACCCACCTTGCCAGCCAGGAGCAGGGAAGGCCTGACAAGCCTCCCTGGGCGCCTGCGTCTGCCTCCACCTCAGGTTGTACAAAAAGGACCTCCCACGCGTGGGGCCCCCTCGTCTGCCTCCACCCCAGACCTGGCCCCCTCCACAGGAATGGTAAAGGGGGAGGAGAAACCAGGGCCCCTTTGCCACGCCTGGGCTGGCACCAGGGGAAGCCGGATTTAGGTACACAAGGCCAGGACAAGACTGAGGCCCGTTTGGTGGAGACAGAGCCCTGGCTTTGGGGGTGGTGATGGGCAGGGCAGGCCCACAGCTTCCAGGTGCCCCCTCCACAGACCCGGCACATCCCTGCTGGAGGACAGCCCCCTCTTTCACTGTGAGCCAGACCAGCTCGGGAGACAGGTGGACGGGAGGTTCAAAGAGGGGCGTGCCCTCTCCTTCGGATGGCCCGGCTCCGGCGGGCGTGTACCCCACTGGGTTGTTTTGTCTTTTGTGTTCAGTAGAATTTTCTGTTTTCTGAGGGGGTGGGGAACTATTGGAAGACTTTGTGCCAGAGCCGACAGGAGAGGGGCTCCCAGGTTGTTCTGGCTCAGGGCCGCAGAGGTGAGAACAGGTATGACGAGGCTCCCTGTGCCAGGGGCCCCGCCAGGCTGGCATGCCGCACCCTGCCCCCCACCCCTGTGCCAGTCTGTGAGCGGCGCACGTTCGCTGGGCACCCACTGAAGTGTCTGAGGGTGGAGGGGGTCTGGGGGCCGGGAGGGGCTTCAGGAAAGAACACAGAGCAGGGACAGCAGGCAGGCTGTGTCTTGAGAGGTAAGGAAGTGTTTGCCAAAGTGATAGGGAGAAGGGCACTCAGGGCAGTGGGAAGAGCTTGGCAAAGGCACAGAGTGAGAAGATCCCGCAGTATTAGCAAATGCCCGCTGGCTCTTGGATGGGGGCTTATAGTTCAAGGGAATGGGGACCCTGGGGAATGCTGTGGAGCCTGAACTTCATCCCGCAGACCGTGGGGACCACTTAGAGAAGCCACCTGGGCAAGGGAGGCGAGGGGCAAGCCCCGTGATGCAGACGGGAAGCTGTGAAGTCTGCTGGAGAGAGAGCCAGCGGGACTCGGTGAACAGGTGCCGGGGACGGGGGCGGGCTGAGCAGTCACCCCCGATGATCAGGGTGTCTGAACTCTGCCAAGAGCCCTTTTTCCCCAGAAGGCAGACCCTGACACCGGAGAAAGCTTGGTTGAGTGCAAGGTTTCGCCACAGAAGCTCTCTGCGCAATGACCTTTGTGGGGTCACACTCTCCTAAGGCCCAGAGTGGCACATGGCCTCTGTCAGAGCCCCGGGGATTCTGTTCCTGGGACTCTGAAGCCGTGAGTCCTCCTTTGGCGTCTCAGGGCTCTAGACCCAAGGGACCCATGGGGCAGTCCAGGATGCACTCTGCAGGGTGCTTTTGGAAGTGAATCCCTGTCCCCAGCAGCAAGGCCAGGGAGGGGGTGGGGGGCTTGGAGTCGAGCTAAGCTTCCATTGAAAGCTAGCTCTCACCTGGAGACAAATGAGACCCTGGCCTGGTCTCTCACCTGTTTCTTCAAACCGCATACTGTGCTAAGTGAGCTTCTGCTTAATTTCATCCAATCGGCATAAATTTCCAGGGCAGGCACTTTCACTTGGCCTCGTTTAATAAATGGAGAGACTGGGATGCCTGGGTGGCTCAGTCGGTTAAGCATCTGACTTCAGCTCAGGTCATGATCTCGCGGTCCGTGAGTTCGAGCCCCGTGTCGGGCTCTGTGCTGACTGCTCAGAGCCTGGAGCCTGTTTCAGATTCTGTGTCTCCCTCTCTCTCTGTCCGTCCCCCGTTCATGCTGTGTCTCTCTCTGTCTCAAAAATAAATAAACATTAAAAAATTAATAAAGTATTAAATAAAAATTAATAAAAAATAATAAATAAAATATTTATAAATTTATTAATATATTAATAAATAAATTAAAAATTAATGAATTAATAAACACACTCTGTTTCCTCTTTCTCTCTCTCAAAAATAAATATTTTAAAAATTAAAAAAAAAAGTTGTAATCACCCGAAACCACCCACATCCGGGGCCCGAGTTGCTCAGTATCCGTAGGTCTCCCAACCCTGACTCTGTGCTTCTAGGCCTGGCAAGAGAAGGAGCCAGCCCCTGGGAGACACTTTGCCCTCCCCATCATCTCCCATCCCTACCCTCCTGTGCCCTGGGAAGTTGTCAGTCAGATAGAGTGGCCCTGTCCCAAGTTAGTTTTCCTGTCTTTTTTTTTTTCTGCCTCAAAGCAGAAGACAACCCCCCAAATTCCTAAAATTCCAGAAACTGTCAAATAAACCTCTTGTGTCTGTACCATGTGACCTTGGGCAGGTCACACAGCCTCTGTGAGTATGGACCACGAGAGGCAGGTGGGGTGGGAAAGCTTCCCAGCAGGGAAGTCGCCCTGCGCCTGGGGGGGCGGCTGTCGAAGCTGGTGCAAGTTGTAAGGCATGCGGGCAGGCACACACACTTGGACTCATGCACACTTGTGTGCCCGGTCACAGAGCCGAGCAAAGCCTCTGGAGCAAAAGGAGGCAGGAGGGTGTCCTTCCCACATGTCCCCTTCCTTCCAAGGCCGCCTAAGCCTCCAGCCCCTGAAGCCACCTTGGGTCAACACATTGGCCAAAGAGGCTTAGCTCCTCTGGCCACCAGCAAAATGCAAAGTGTCCCTGGGATGGTGGGTTTCGGGGCTAGGCCTGCACCCCACCTCCCCCTCAGCCACAACCCACAGCACCTATCATTGTGGCGCCCGTAAGAGCAGACACATGCCCTCAACAAGTGACTTCTCAACTCTCAGTCCCTGCCAGAAAAGTCCTCCCTGGGGCCCCGCACCCCTACACCCTCCACACACACACTCATTAACATACTCCCACAGGCACACGCTGTCGCGTGCACGCACATTTACACACCAGGACGCATGTATGCACACTCACACAGACGCTCACACAAAGCCCAGCAAGTCTCAGCACACCCCGTCAGATGCTCTTGCCCAAAGCGTGGGGCCGGTACCTGTTAAATTATGCCAACTCCACCAGAAGAAAGGTATTCTCTTTTAAATCGATTCTTTTTCAACAGCTGCTAATTATATCCAGGGGTTTGGGGCTTGCAAGCCTGAACGTCCTTCTAACATTCATTAATCTCTCTTTTTAACAGGGAGCAGACCCCAAACTCAGAACCATCCCACGGACAACCACACCTAGCTGGAATTAAATAACCATTTTTGTTTCTGTTGCTTCCTGTAAATGGCAGATGTAAGGTTTTCTGTTTACGGTAGTGGCATGGTTTCCTTTCAGACTGAAGGGTTGTTTTTTCTGGTGTGTGTGTGTGTGTGTGTGTGTGTGTGTGTGTTTAGTGCATTAACCTAAAGAAAAATATTACATAGGTAATGGTGTAGGAAGTTCCAGAAAACGGCACAGGTGGGCAAGATCTGACTGACTCAAGGATCACCTCCAACAAAAGGTCCTTTCTGACCCTCCCCTGTTTGGGGTGCCCCACAGTTGCTATGGTAACCATGTGTTTTTATGTCTGCCGCCCCTGCAGACCCTAAGCGACCTATATCCCAGATGAGCCACCCTGGGCCCAGGGCTGCGGCTCAGCCAGGTCGGTGCTGGGTTTTGTGGAGTGAATGCGTTAGCACCCAGGTCCCGGGCTCTGCCCAGTCTGGCCATCTTGTTCATGCCCTTGCACATTTATGCCGTCTTTGGGTCCAGCCCCGTCTGATGGATCAGCCTCCAGTCCAGAGGCGCAGTGTTGCCCAAATCTAACCTTATCTCTTTCTGAGAAGCGCTGACCTCTCTCTTGAGGCGGGATTTAGTTTCCCCCCTGCCTGCCAGGCCCTCCACTGGGATGTGCCCTCACCTCCATTCCTCCAAACCCACCACCTACCTCCCTCTTCCCCAGACTACACCAGCACCACTACTCAGCTCCAGCCCTGCCTCAGTGTCCCCAATGGAAAGCTGTGGTGTCATCTGTCTGTCCTCCCTTAGGGTCCTCCCGCAGCCAGGGTCACGAGGCCTGAGGGGGTACCTCCCCCCCTGCCATTGCTCCTTGAATCACATTCTGCTCATTGCCTCCCTGAACCTGCACTCTGGCCTTTGAGCACCTCTGCCTTCAAGACCCTCCCTGCACAGTTCAGAGGATGCTACTCCCTCTTCAGCCCACCATGGCTCCCTATCGCTCACAGAGCAAAGTGTGAGGAGACTGGCATTTATGGAGCTCCTTCCATGAGCTGTAAACTGGGTGGGGGTTTACACACAGCGCCTCACTTAATCTTCATGATAACCTGCCAGATGAGGAAACTGAGGCTCAGAGAGGTGAAGTCAGTTCTTGAAGGACAGAGCGGAAGAAAGACAGTCCATGTGGAGAGAATCATGTACAAAATGGCACAAGGGCACGAGGGTGTTTTGTGAGTCGGGGAAAGGTTGGGTGTGACTAGAAGCAAGCGAGGAGGCCCAGGGAGCTGGCCTCTGACTTCCAGGGAAGCAGGCTGCAGGAACTTTTTTCTTTTTAAGTTAATTTATTTATTTTTGAGAGAGACGGCGTGCAAGCGGAGGGGAAGGGCAGAGAGAGAGGGACACACAGAATCGGAAGCAGGCTCCAGGCTCTGAGCTGTCAGTGCAGAGCCTGACGCGGGGCGTGAACCCACGAACCGTGAGATCATGACATGAGCCGAAGTCGGACGCTTAACCGACTGAGCCACCCAGGCACCCCCAGGTCTCAGGGGATTTATACCAAGATTGGCACGAACAGTAGGTGTCTTAGGAAGACAGGATGGAGCGAGGGCGGGGGGTGGGGTGAAGTCCAGACCAAGGCAACAGGACCTCACGAGGAACGGGGACCCACTTGCTAGAATTCGCCAGCTGGGTGTTTCAAGGCCCACGGAGGAGGTCAGAGGCGCTCTGAGGTGTCTGGAACACGGGGACTCGGCACCCTTGCTCTCCTCTTCTTACCCCTCCATGCCACCCGACTCGCTGTGCATGGATTTGTCTGGCTGTCATCTCTCCTCACCCCACCACCACCCACAATCCACAATGTGAATTCCACGAAGGCAGGAACTCTGTCCGTTCTGTCCCCTGCTGAAGCCCCAGTGCCTGGCCCCACGCCGCGTTCCAACGAAAATATGACGAACGAGTGAATGATTCAATGTATTCGCCGAATTTGTACTTGGGAAGGTAGAAAAGGAAATCTGTCCGTGGAAAAAGAAAAACAGCTCCCCTCCCTCCCCTGCTACCCTTTCCCCCACACTCCGCAGGTAATCGATGCTGACCTGGGGGGTGTTTGTTAGCAAATCAGTTGGACTTTCTTTTTCTTCCTCTGAGTCCCTGTTCTCTAGCAAGAGCCGGAAGGGCGGGTGTGGAGCTCACACACCTTTGACTACCCAAGAGGCAGCGGGGATGGTGGGTGAGAAGACAAGAGACACAAGAGTTGCCCCCGCTCCCCCGCCCCCTACACACGGCTGACCCCTGGCTGAATTTCCTCCGTCTTGGCAGTTGCCTGATAAGCCTGTGGGGTGAGAAAGGGGTGATACCTTTTTACCTTGCAGCAAGGCCAGAGAAGGAGGGCCTGTCCCTAGCCTTGGGGCTGCGGTCTCTGGAACACGGAACAGTGCCCAACGCATGGTAGGTGGTCAACCAATATTCTTGAATGAACAAAGGACTGTCACTCTGAGTGGCTCGTTTTTCCTGGTGTGTAGAGACGCCTTGACTGCCAGGTAGTAACAATTGCCTGCATACTCTCCATGATCATAGTGACCCCAAAAATGGTCACCCACAAAAATGTCACCATGCATTGGTGCAATGCCTTCCTGTGGGCTTCCCTGAGCTGACAGCAACTCTTTTAGTTAGGATGTAAATCACATGCCTGTCTTACAAGTGGGGACAACTTCGAAAGTCACTGCCAGCCCAGGAGGGGAAGCGGAACATTCTGAGGCCCTATCCTGCTTTGCGCTGCCTCGAGGAACCTCTGATCCTCAGGGTGTGTCGTTGGGGACAGGTTGTGGGGAGGTCTGACCTCACCTAAGGGCGGCGGTGAAAGGCTGCTCCGGGGACGGGACATAAAAGCTAAGTTTGAAAGCCAAGAGCTCCTGGCATTCCCCTGGTGGGCGGGCGGGTGGCAGGGTGTAAGCACTCGCTAAGGCATCCCATTGTTTCTTCTTGAAAAACATCAGGCCGAACCGTGCTTCCCAGATCCTTGTTCCTGGGCCGGCTGACCAGAAGCAGTAGAGAGCAGGGACTCCGTGAAATCTGGGGCCCTGGACCGCCCTGGCCTCCCAGGTCACACAGTCCAGCCCTGCCTAGACCTGCTGGCTTCTTAGTGCCCAGCCCGACATCATTCAGGGAAATCTGGGCCTCTCTTGGGAGACTCCAAGCTCCCTAAAGCAGGGTGGGTATCACTGTGTGCCCTCAGTGTCCCGCCCTAGCTGAGAGAGGGAGAGGGAGAGACCTCACAGTCTCCTGCTCCTGGGGGAAGAACTTGGTGAGTGCCAGGCTTAAACAACGGCTGGCCCTCCTGGGTTTGCCCCCTAACCTCCCTGAAGGCTGGGCTATTGGGGGTCTGCTTGGCTGGCAATGGCCTTAATGGCAGTCAAAGACAGGTGGCTCTCAGGTTCAGGGTCTAGAGCCTGTAGAACAAAGGCTGGGCCAATCTGAACCGAGGGCTGGGCCGGTTCACGGGGAAAGCCAGAGAAAGTAGAGAAAGTCACAAGGTGCTACTAAGACTCCTGTAGGCAGAGGGAGGGGACAGGAACCACACAGAAGAAAAGGAAACAGAGACGGGGATTGTCCCTGGCCCAGGAGGGAGAGTACAGGGGAGAGGAGTGGAAGTGAACACAACACCCTCAGCAGTCTTGGTTCTGGAGGCTTCTGGTCCAGGCCGTCCATGTGTACAATTACCCCCTTTTCTTCCAGCAAATGGCAGCATCTCTATCCTCAAAACCAAAGTGGCCCTGCCAGCATGCATCCCCCCCATCCCTCGTCGTATTGGTTTACTCTGCGTTCAGGGGACCTGTGGCCCCCACAGATGGGGCTCCTGACTCCTGCTTCCCACGCGGAATCTGTCTCTCAGCCAGCTTCTGGGAGGCACTGGCGGGGGAAAGAAGCCCGCTTCTCTGTGGGACCCCGGGTTTTGTGATTTTCATCATTATCACATGGCACTTTAAAAATCATATTTATGCCCCGGACTTCCATCACCCGCAGAGCAGCTTAATGCCATAGGTACTTTGTGCTAGTAGGGTCTTTTAGCCCCATGGCACTGAAGACCTTGTTTCGAGCTACATCCAAGAGTCTACCATGGAATCTGTACTTGACAAATACTTGTGGCACTGAATGAATGAATGAATGAATGATAGAAATAGCTAATATTCACTTGCTATACACTGGGCCCTGTTCGGGCTGCTTTTCTATATTATTTCAGTTAATCTTCACAGCCAGCTAAGGGTGAGGCACTGCTATAGTGCCCATTTTACAGATGGGAAACTGAGGCTCCAACAGGTTACATGGTTTGCCCAAGTTCACTCAAGCTAGGCCTTGATCTCACCTCTGGAGTTCTCCTGCTCAGGAAACCTCATCTGCTGTTTTGAGGGATGTCTCACCACCCTAAACGTTTTATAACCAGCACTCAGGGTGTCTGCTGCTCCCCCGTCCCAGGCTCCTCCCGTCCAGTGAAGTTTTGCCCTGCATACTCCATCCAATCCCACTGGACCGAAGGAAAGAGTAAGTCCCGCACATTTGAGCTTGAGTCAGTTGCGAGCAGCTCTCAAGCCAGGCGGCCAGCGTCGGGGAGGCAGGTGGGGCCTCTCTGCAGCCGCTTGTCTCCCCTCATGTCCGCCATCCATTTAACATGACATCCCCGCCCCTCGCCAAGTTCCAGCCTACGCCAGGCTCTGAGCAGGGCACTGGGACTGAGGAGAGGAGGGGCCCTAGAGCAACCCACAGGAGTGTCCTGGGGGCCACTGCCCCAGAGAGCCCCCCAGGGGCTCCGGAGAGTAAGACCATCTCGCCAGGCAGTGATCAGAACCACCTTGGTGGCTAAATGAACTTGTGGATGATGACTCAGCTGCCATGCGGGTTAGTAACTATTGTGTCCCTCACAGGCTGGGAACCACGGAGAGAGCCTGCCGGGAGGACATATTGAATTGCCTAGCATTTGTGAGTCTGTGCCCAGGTGACCTTCCTCAGATCCCTCTGTGGGCCAAGGCAAGTATACAGAATAAATCAATGCAAGGGCTGCCCAGGCTCTGTGCCTGAAAATGGCACCCCCGGGGTCAGCAGGGTTTAGAGAAAGCACTGTCATCTTACATGCTGCCACCCCCTGCACCCTAATCCTCACGAAGCTATGGGAGCCTCTTAACGGCTCCAAGACTCCGATGCCCCTCTTGACATGGGGCAGCAGAGGCTGGCTGTGGCCCTCCCATAGCCCCTTGGCCCTCCCTTAGGGTCACCTAAGCTTCCGTGAATAGTTCCCGAGCACTGGGATCGCTTCCAGCCAGCAAAGGGTCAGCCCCAACCCTCTGTGCGACCAGGGCTTTCACCAACAGCTGCACCCTGCCAGCCTCAGGACCAGGAGAGGAGGAGGTCCCTCCTCCCCAGCTTCCCTACATCACTCCTGGCCCAGCCAGGGCAGGGGAAGGCAGAGGAGAATTCTTTCCATCTCCATATCCTAAGAAGTATCCTTTACAGAGAGCTCCCTGTGCACGACCCACTCCCGACAACAGCCCTGAGAGGTCAGCAGCCTGGGCCATCAACCCCACTTGACAATTGGGAAAACTGAGGTTAAGGCCACCACAAGGCCGGTGTCAGAGCTGAAAGCAGCCTTCAGAGCTCCAGAACACTCCCCTGCCCTTTCTGCCCCCCCACCCCCGCCATGGCAATCGTCCCCCATCCGTCACTGTCCCTGAGAAAGAAAAAGTGGCAGCTGGATGGGACGATCCATAGCTGGGTTGTGACCCCCTGTCCTCCTCGGTGCCCCCATGGGTGGCAAGGCCTCTCAGAGATGGCTACAAGGAAGACCAGGGAAGGGGTGGTCTGCCCTGCCTCCGATGAGACTGGTTTGGGTGTTGGCCTGGGCAGCAACCGGCACAGCAAACTTCTGCGAGTTTAGTCTACACTCTTGAGCACACACGTGCACGCATCGGAGCGTGTGCACACAGCCCCACGCTCCACCAGCACTCCCCAAGTGCCCCGCGTGTGTGCGTGAGAGAGTGGGTGGGTGCCGGCGTCTCCAGAGCTCGCTCAGAGCCCCCCCTGCGCGTGGCTCTGCGTCAGCTGCAACCTTATGCACAGGCAGCCGCCTCTGGAGAATGATTTGAAGGCTCCCAGAAACATCCTTCCCCTCCCCCAAGCCTGCCACGGGCCTTCCGAAGGCCCCGCTGAGATGCAGGATGGGAGGGGACCCCAGCAGCGGTCTCACGGCGGGCCAGGTGCTGTGCTAAGTGATTTACGCACACCCTTCCTCTGTATCCCCGCAACAACCCTGCGAGAAGACCATTATTTATTTCATGGTTCACCACCCTTTTGGTAGAGCTGAGAAAAGGCAGGCTTGGGGAGGTGGACAGAGTTGTTCAGGTCCCAAACAGAAAGGGGCAGACCCAGCACTGAAACCCAGGTGACCTGGGGTCCCCATCAGACTAAGAAAAGAGGCCAAGGGACCAGGTCCTTTGGTGACTCCGGCCTGGCTCAGAATAGAGGAGTCTCAGGAAAGAGAGAAGCCCAAGATGGGATGGCACAGGCCACCCTGAAAGAATTTTCTGGATTTGCAATTCAGCCACAGTCGTCCACAGCTCTTTAAAGTAATAAGACCTAAAAGTGGCCAGGGCCGTGCTGTCACCAGATGTGTGCACACACACACACACACACACACACGCACGAGCATATACACATCCACACGAGCATCCGTGGCAAGAATGACCCTGAGAAGAAGGAAACGTCTGCGGGCTGGGGACGGGGAGAGGGTTCTGGTACCCTGATGCCCGAGGACAGAGATCGATACCTGAGAAGGCCCCCTGCACCCCATTCTTCAGCCTCCCCAGACAGTTGCTGCCTGTCTAGCAAACCCCCAAGGGGCCCCTACTTCGAGCTGAACCCTGTGCTGGCACACGGCCTGTGTCGGCTCACTGTCCCGACTGTCTCAGACATGGTTAAGCAACATCCCAAGAGGACACAGAGCTGGACTCTGAACCTGGGTGTGTCAGACTCTACAGCTTTGGGTACGTGAGGTGGGGCAGTTTGGGGAATGGAAGGGAGAGGTAAGATGCACTCTGGAGCCCCAGGTTCGTTCCAAGAGGGAAGTCGCAAAGGAGATGAAGGCCGCGGACTGCTAGGGACACCTCTTCAGAAAGAATTTTCTAGCCAAGAGGAGGCTCAGAGAAGTTCGAGGCCCACGGTAGGCCCTCGAAAGGGGCGGGTGTCCTTTCAGCCCAGGACCTGTCATCTGGGGAGGACGGATGCCAGCAACCAGGACCACCGAGCAACAAAGGCTGGGACACCTGTGTTGGTGGTGGGGGTGACACCAGATCCAAGGTCACCCACTGGGGACCTAAAGGCAGAATTTGGCCCTCAGGTATGTTGTGCTTGGTCCCTACAATACCAGTCCACAAGTGACGTTTTAAAAATCTTGGGGCGCCCGGGGGGCTCAGTCCTTTGAGCATCCAGCTCTTGATTTCAGCTCAGGTCACAATCCCAGGGTTGTGGGATCAAGCCCCGCATTGGGCTCAGCTCTGAGTGTGAAGCCTGCTTGGGAGTCTCTCTCTCTCTCTCTCTCTCTCTCTCTCTCTCCCTCTGCCCCTCTCTCATGCTCACTCACTCTCTCGAAAATAAAAAATATATATATTTTTTAATCAAATTAGTTACCAACATTTAAAAATCAGGAGGTTGTTGGAAATCTAACAAGCAGGCACCAATCTGCAGGTGAGTAGCAGCTGTCCACTGTAGAGGGGCTTGCACAGCTCCCTGCAGTCCCCACCCCTCCCTAGGGCCCACCCCAGTCTTCTGTGTCCATCCTGCCAGTCCCTGTGGGTCTTCGATTTTGCTAGACCTTGACTGGATGGGGGGCCTTCTAGAACTTAGACGCCAGGTTCTCAGGCAAGCGGACCTATTTCCAACACCTCCTCAATGTGCCGGAACCTGTAGGGAAGCCCCTAGGTGTCGGAGACATACAACGTGACACGACAGTGTGTGCGAGTAACTTGCCCTCCGGTGGGTGAGCAGAAAATCAAACTCAAGGAGAAGGCCCATCCCAACACTAAGATTCTGGGATGCAAGGAATAGATTGGAAGTGGAAAAGGAGGAAAATAGACATAAAGGGGAAATGTAACCTGGAGGCCTGGTGGTAAGAATAAGGTGGCAAATATGGCTGCCTTTTTAATATTTCAAAGTCTCTGTGATGGCTCCATTTGGTGGATACGAGTGCATCGTTTAGCTAATGATGTGTAACAAACCAGCCCGAAACTTAGAGGCTTCAAACAACAGCCATTTACTCAGCTCGACATCATGCAGGTCAGCAATTTAAGTCTGGCTTGGCTGGAAGGTTCTTCTGGCCTCGGCAGGCTGGAGGCTGATCTTGGCTGGGTGGTTCATGCATCAGAGATGGGTCAGCGGGGGGCTGGCTGGTCTAGGATGACACCTCTCACGTGTTTGAGGTCGGCTGGTGGTCAGCTAGGACGGTGATGGGGACTGAGCCGTGCGTCTCTCGTCGTCCAGCAGACCAGCTGCGCAGGGTTCCAAGAAAGTGAGCGGGAGCATGCGAAACTTCCTGGGACCGACGTCAGGACCCGCCGTTTCACAGTCACTTCTGCCATGTTCTGTTGGCCAGAGCAAGTCACAAGGCCAGGCCAGATTCAGATGGTGAGGAAACCAGCTCCATCTCTGATAGGGGAACTACAAAGTCACACCGCAAAGAGTATCTGTATAGGAAGAATTGTATGACCTACATATTTTCGTCATTGATCTACCACAAAGAGGAAACACACACAAGTGGCTTAAACAAGATAGACTTTTACTTTTCTCTCATATAAAGAAGTCCAGCAATGATTGGGAAGCTCCTTAAGGTCCTCAGCAACTCAGACTTCCATCTTTCTGCTCTGCCACTTTGGTGCACCATCTACCCTTAAGCAGACCACGTGTTCCAAAATAGCCACTGGAGCTCCAGCCATCAAGTCTTCATTCTGGGCAGGAAGCAGAAAGAATTGCGGTGGAAAGGAGAGACGATGCACTAAACAGCGTGCCTTCCCACTCAACAACTTTTGTCCAGGTCCCCTTGGTCAATACTGGCTCTAGACGGGGGCAAGGGACGCGGTCCTTGAGTTGGGGACTTTGCCATCTGAGTAAAATCAGGTTTCCGTGAGGAAAAAAAAAGATATGGAGAATAAATACGAGGTATGAAACTAGCAGCATCTGCCAAAGGGAAGAGAGGTAGAGGGGAAGAGTTAGAGCCTCTTGGAGTTTTAACTCTCTCGAGAGCAATAAAGAACTCTTTTCTAATTATCTGATTTGTGAGATTATAAAGAAAATAAACATCCGTGTGCCTAACAGGTAGGAAAGAATGATCAGTCACTACCCCATCAACAGGGCCTACAGACTCAGGACCCGTCCTCAAATCATCTGTCCTGGAAAGGCGACACCCCAACATAGTAAGTCTCCCCACAGCAACCCGCTCCCTCCAGCTGAGAAGCCTGGGAGGGACCCCGGCCCCAGGCAGGGCCCAACTCCTATCCGGATCGTGTCTGCAGGGAAAACCTGGGGGCACTGCCATGCCTTGGGTGGGGGACAGCTCCCCTCCACCCTCGGCCCCCCAGACCTGCCGGCTTCAACTACATCCCCTTCTCTCACAAGACTTGCTGACTCCAGATGAGCCCTCCAAGGGCCCTAAAGGGGACAATAAACGTCAGGAGAGCCTGACGTCAGAAGGAGGTGATAAAACATAAGAAGCAGACAGAGCTTCTCAAGTCTGGCCCAGACGCACGGGCCCCAACCGTGACTTCCCGCCCAACAGCCATTTCCTCAGACATCTGCGTAGCCACAACACCTCGCGCGAGAGGCTGGGCCCGGGGCAGAGGACAGAACGGCCTGGGAGCCACAGCCTCAGTGTCAGCCTCTGGGCAAGCAGCGCAGAGACACGGCCGAGCTGCAGCTCCCTGGAGGCTGTTCCTCCCCCAGCCCAAGGAAGAGCAAAGCCCGTTCCATTTGTCATCCAACGGGGTATTGACCGGACACCCGCTGGCACCCGCGTCCTCTGCCGCAGTCATGTGGCCACCTCCGGGCTCGGTGCTCTCGGCTGACGTCAAGCAGAAAGGATCTGAGCCAGCGAGGGCCACCAAGAATTCTATGGCATAACCTTGCCCCCGTGGAATGAATACCCTGTTTCAGGACCCCCGGGCGCACCTGGGGAAGGAAGGGCGTGCTGTGCGGAGACCTCAAAGCTGGTCCATCAAGTATGTTCCTCATCTTTGGCTCCTGCCAAGTATTCCATTTGAAGAAAGGGCTCCCAGCTATGAAGGCACGAACGAGTGGGTGAGTGAATGGTTGACAGCCGTGCACCGCGAGAGCATCGTGGGTCTACTCCACACGCACTTACCAAGTGAGTAGTAGGTGTGCCGGGCCAGGGGTACAGGGAGGAAAAGACGGGCCGTGCCCACCGTTCCTGCGCAAGACGGTTCAATGACCCTGCCCCCGTTCATCGCCCGTCTGCCCAGCCTGGTCACGTCCTCCCTCCTACCAGCGCCCTGATCCGGGACCCACGACCCACCACCCCACCAGCTGCCTGGTGTTCCTCCCCCAGGGGTAGCCCCGACTGCCGCCCCCGTCGTGGTGGCACCCGCTCCTGGCTGGTGATCGGATGCGGGTCGCCAAAGCTGGAATAGAGGTTTCTGGGGGCTCCGGGACCACGGTTTCTCTCTCGTCCAGAGAGCGTCCAGGATCGACCCTCTGCCTCCTCTTCCGGCTGCCGTCCTGGAGGGGCGTGAGCCCAGAGCTGTCTCGTTCCCTGCCCAGAGAGGCTGTCTGCCCACAGAGGAAGCAGAGCCAGGATTGCTGTGGAGAACAGGTGCTGAGCCTTCCCCAAAGGCCCCACCCCTGGGCCTACAGTTCTGTGAGACCCAGATCACCCCACCGCTTAAGCCTGCTCGTTTGGGGTTTCGGCATCTTGCAGCTGAAGGCATCCCTGTGACCTGGCCCCGTAGGGGCTATGACAGAAGGAACGCTTTTCTGCCTGGGGGAGGGGACATTTGGGCAGAGTGTTAAAAGCGCGAGCTTCAACTGACCAGAAGGATAAGGAAGGAAGAACATTTCAGGCAAAGGGAATGGCATGAGGAAGAACATGACAATTTTAAAAAACATAACTTCCTCAGGGTGTGGGAAAGAAATGGGCTTTGGAGGGACAGAATGACACTTGGGACTCTTCTAAATAATTAAGTTCATTCAATCCTCATGGTGACCTACCAGCATACAAATTTGTTCCCCACTTGAAGATGATAATCAGCTTTATCCACACGAGGAGACTGAGGCACAGAGAGGCTAAGTGATATACTCAAGGTCACACAGCTGATGTTAGAGCTGGGATATCCAGTCAAGCGCCTGCCTCCAGCGTTCAGACTCTGAAGCCTGACTGTCGTGTCACCTTGGGCAAGTCATTTAACTCACCCAGCCTCTGTCTTCTCAACTGCCAACTGGGGAGAGGAAGCCCTAATGACGGACCACAGACCTGAACAACAGGGTTTTGTATCTTTTGTTTGTGTTTCACTGGGGCCCCCTATCCTTTCACCTTGAGGGAGGCAGTCTCAGGAAAAGGGTGGATACCCAGGGCCACAGGCCTGAGTCTACAACCCCCTTTGACCAGTTTCTTCCTAAGCAGCTTTGGGCAAGTATCTGGCCTCACAGAAATCTCAGTTTACTCACCTGTAGAATGGGACCAACGGAGCAAATGGAACCTGCGTCATTGGGTGACTGACCAGGTGTCTGTTCAGCGCGCCTGGCCAGCCGCAGGGTGGGGAGGGCGAGGCATCTAGGAACACAGAATCTGTCCCGGGGGCTTTCAGAGGCGGCAGAGGAAACCATGGGAGCATGCCTGCACCCCAGGAGAGCGCACAGCTAGAGCCCTGGGAACTCCACAAAGAGCTGAGGGAGCAGAGCCCACAGAGGCACACAGGAATAAGAACCCGGGAGGTCACCAAATAGCAGCTGTCCAGAGCCCGGACCAGCCAAGGAAGCCGGAGAGCAGGCGGGCAGGGTCAGCCTCCTCAGATGCCACAGAGAAGACAACTGCGATAAGAACCCCCAAGTGCCTGTCAGATCTGGCAATTAGGAGGTCATCAGTGACCTTGGTTGGCAGAGGCTGTGGGGGCAGTGGGAGGACAGGAGGCAGGCGAGGAGGGAGTGGAAGCTGGCAAGGCAGGAAAAGCCCTCCCATGAGAGAAGATAAGTAGTAACACCAAACAGTAGCGATAAGGCGGCAGGCTGCGTGGGCCACCAAGTTCTCAGGCTCACCGGCTGGGAGGGGGTGGCCGAGCCCCACCCCCACCCCAGTGAGGACAACCCAAACTCCGCAAAGGCGGGACAGGGACTTCCAAGGACACACAGGAAGGTGTGGTTTTACGTTTCAAGTCACCAGGGAATCGCCTCGAAGCACAGTCTCCCAGGATGTGGGGCAGATCCTGCTCCAACGTTGATGTTGTAAGTTACTGTAGACACTTGGGAAGATAGATGTGGGCAGACATCCCATATGGATGCGTGCACGGGTGGATGGATGGAGTCCTAATGATACATGAAAATTGCACTATTTCAAGATCTAAACCTAGCTAGCAGCGATTTAGTGACTACTGAAAAGCAGACTTCCTGCTGATGGTGAGTGCATGGAAACACATAAAAGCAAATGCTCCCTCTCCAGCCCCACCCCTCCCACTGGATTATTCGGATGCATGGATGGATGAGTGGATGAGTGGATGGGTGGGTGGATAGACGAGTGGATGGATAACTGGATGGATGAAACACTATTGGGGTATACGGGTTGGGTGCATTGGCAACTGACCACCCAGATCGCGGATACGTTTGGAAACAAACCAGAGACACAGTATGTTTTCCCATGAATAAAGAAAGTCAGTTAAAACCATCCAGCCTTTTCCTCTAATATGACCATCACTATTTTGGTTACAAAACTCGAGCGTTGCTTCCAATTGCACTCTGGGAATGAGACCATTTTCATTGTATGACTTGCAGGCTCCTGACTTGAAATAACAAAATAAAGTTGTCTCCTATGCTAAGTGTCTGCACCCGGTTGGTCGGATTTAGAGCCCGCAGAATGTAAAGACATTACTTTGCATCTGTAGGACAGGTGTGACAATAGCTATCCCCCACGGCCCAATGGTCTATTAGCCCTGGAGGAGCACCTGGGACAGGGCCCAGCATCCAGTAGTTGCTCAATAAATGCTGGTTCTTATTTTTCTTTTGAGTCAAACTCATCACCCATTTCAGGGAGTCCTGACCAGGTGGTTTTCCCAGGACCAGCATCTTGACAGGCGTTCTGGGAACAACACTGAACCTCCGTGACAGCACCAGCTTCGCCTAGGCCCCCAGCAAGGCCTCAGATTCTCACTCCTCGGGAGAAGACAGGTCACTCCTCCTCTGAAGCCAGACTGCCTTGCTGCAGGCCCCAGGAGAGCTGCCTCCTCCCCCAGGCCCATGGCACATCATCCCTGCAGCCACTGAATCCACTGCTGGCTCTCCTCTTAACAGCTGTGTGACCTCAGGCCAATGACTTAACCTCTCAGAGCCCCATTCCTCTCATCTGTAAAATGGAGACAATACTAACCCATGGGTGCAAGGATGGTTGGGAGGCTCACATGAAAAATAAGTGTAAAGCATTTGGCTCTGCACCCAGACAGGGAGACTTTAATAAATGGTAAGATGGTGATAGTCATTTTTATTTTCTCAAATAATGACAATTCACTTTAGGTAGATCATTCAAAATTATGCAAATTAATTGGCCCTCATAATCATGGTGAGACAGGGCAGAGGTTCTCATTCAGATTATGTCCATAAGGAAATGCACTGATCAGAAAGGGTAAGAGACTGGCCTGCGGTCACACAGCAAAAAGGCTGACCTCAGGAAGACGCCTCCAGCTCCTGCCCAGGCACCTTCCCGGGGCCCCCCAGAAACCTAGCAAGACATCCCTTCTGACTGCCCAGGGCCAGGCCCTGCTCATCTTTGTCCCATCTTCCCCTCCCCCTTCTCCAGGCTAACATGATTTCATTCAGCCCCAAACGTGTGAGAAGCTTGGGCTGATGCATAATTCATGATGCCAATTTGCATTCCCTCCACCAGGCCTTCAGCCTCCTCCCCCACCGCCCCCAGCCCAGCCCAGCCGCTCCTCCCAGATCTAGCATCTGCGTTCCCAGTGACATTTTTCTAGCAGCAGTGGTCTGGAAGCCCCATCCCAGAGCTGGAAATGCTTCGTGAATCACAAGGCGGTTCCTTCTCCCGTGGACCTTGTCAGAGCAATTCAGGGGCCTGCCCTTGGGGATCATGAGACAGGCCTCCTTCTGGAACCTGTGTTGGGCAGGTGGGGCCGGAGGAGAGTATGAACACAGCATTTCAAACAAGGCCATGCTGGGGGGGTCTTCTCGTCTTCCCCCTGCAGCCAGGCACACGCATTCCATTTGGGCCCGCCCCCCAGGGTGCTCAAGTCAGGTTCACTGACCTCCCCCTGTGCCCAGCCCTTGTCAGAGCTTGCCCTTAGATGAGAAGGTGAGTCTGGTTGAGCCCAAACTCCATGCTCCTTCTGTGGCCAGGACTTGGGGCCCCCAGGCCTCTGCAGAAGAGTTGGCTGAGGCCTAGGGGAGGATGAGGCTTTGACTCTGTGGCCAGGATGGGACTGAGGGAAAGGGGTATAGTCACGGGGCAGGGGGTGGGGAGGGAGGAACACCCCAGGACTGCCTGATGAGAGACATAGGCCCAGTGCAGAGACCTGCAAGGCCGGCCAGACTCCCCCATCCAGATTCCACCCCCCTCCCAGGGAACCAGGCCCAAGGCCCTCCTAGATGGGGCCCCCAGAATGGACAGACATCAGGACATGGTGGCACCCTCTGGGACATCAAGGAGGCCTGTAAGGCCCACAAGGGCATGGCCACCTCAAACGAGTGTCCTGGTGTGGCAGGTTGTGGGGATGGCCAGATTCCCCCGTGGGGGTAGGGGCCTCTGTGGGTGAGAGCCTTGTCAGTCCGATGTGTCCATCCGCACAACAGGTGCTCGGCCACAGTAGGTGCTCGGCCTTACCAAATGCTTCCGTGATGGGTGTCTGCTACATGCCAGGCATCCTGCACAGCCACAGTCCTCAATGCCCAACCCTATTGGCATGTGGAAAAAAAACAGGGAGGTGATGTGGTCCATCCAAAGTCACACACTGGGGAAGGACAGCCGGGCCCTCTGCCGCACCCCAGGACCTCGGGGCAAGGGAGAGGGGTGGAGCACGTTCCTAGCAGAGGAGAGCCCCTCCCGCCAGCCCCACGCCAAGGCCAGGCTCCGTCCGGACCCGGGCACTCAGCAGTGAGCGCAGGAGGGAAGAGATAGTTCGCTTACCCTTATCGGGCCTTATCGGTCAGTAGCCATGACGAGGTCAGTGTGCAGCTCCTCGCCCTTCACCTCAGCCCTGCCCTCCTGGGCCCCTCTGTTGTGTCTCCCAGAGGTGGGTAGACTCAACTGGCCATCTTGCCATCTTTAGGCCAGAGCTGAGGAGTCCCAGATGAACTCGCTGGCAGGCATCTCCAGCCTTGGGGAGCCATAGGAGGTGAGCAGGAGCCTGGAGGCTTGCCCAAGGGGCCCTGGGAGCCCAGTGCCCTTTCTAGAGATGGCCTTTGAGAGCACTCGTTTCACCCAACTTGACCTTGGTCCAGAGGACTTCCTTCCCTTGGTGTTCATGGGTAAAATGAGGCACAGATCAATTACATCTCTTTACAAGTCCCAAGAAAAAAGGGAGCCCCGGCACATGTCCCATGTCTCCTGATTACCCGCTGTTCCCTTCATTACCTCGTGGAGTCCTCAAAATCATCCCTGTGGTGGGTGCTATCATCCCGTTTCTCTAGGTGGGAAAACCGAGGCCAGTGAAGTTATTTGCCCATGGTTGAAATGCTAGATGAACGATTGGTAGAACTGGACATCCAGGCCCCAGCTAGCTCCCGAGCTGTGGGACTCTGACCGTGTCATCACCAACTGCTGAGCCTCGGGGTGGTCTGGCAGTTCATGCTGTGCGACTAGAGCCGGGTGCCTGGGTGATAACCCCTAGCAGTGTGACCTGGCCACATTCTAGTTTGCCTCTCTGTGACACAGGGTCATGACCACGACTGCCTCACAGGCTGTCCTGGGACAATGCATGGCAGGTGCCCAGGGTGGGACCCAGAAAATGCCCAATACCCATCAGTTCCAGCCATCACTAGCTCTATCGCTGGTAAAAGGGATGGAACAGAACTTGGAATGTCTAAAACCTTACAGCTCGGTGGTTCTTGAACTTTAGAACATCAGCATCACCTGGAGCGCTACCCAGCCCCCAGTCTCCGACACAGCAGGTGTGGGGGATGGGGGCCCAAGGATCTGCATTTGTAGAAATTCCAGGTGAGGCTGAGGCTGCTGGTCCGGGTCCTCTGTGGGGACACAGCGTAGATCTTGACGTTGTAAAAATCCACAGAGGGGCACCTGGGTGGCTCAGTCCGTTGAGCGTCTGACTTCGGCTCAGGTCATGATCTCACGCTTCATGAGTTCGAGCCCCGTGTCAGGCTCCATGCTGACAGCTCGGAGCCTGGAGCCTGCTTCGGATTCTGTGTCTCCTTCTCTCTCTGCCCCTCCCCTGCTCGTGCTTTGTCTCACTCTGTCTCTCAAAAATAAATAAATGTAAAAAAAAAAAAAATCCACAGAAAGCCCCACTGACGGGGTGAAAAATCTGACTGCTGGGCTCAGGGAGACAGCTTGGGGTGGATCCCTAGAGGCCCAGAAGCAGGAGGGCACAATTAAGTCCATAATTGTGCCCTAATTGTTGAGCGTTTACTAGCCTTATCTCTCCGGACTGTGATTGTCCCCTATCCCCAGTTGCCAGGCGGCTCTTTTGGGTGGTATTTGCTCTCAGGCCAGAACCTTGGGTGGCAGGTCACAGTCAGTGCTCTTCCCTCTCCCCTCCCCAGGCACAGCCAATCAAATGCAGCAGTTTCTCAAATGAAGTACTGGCCTCTGGCAGCTGCCGCCCCACCACCACCCCCAGCACCCACTGAAGCCTCCCACCAACGGGGAATAGATGCGGACCATCTCCATGGCACAGAGGAAGCACCAAGGCTCAGAGACACCAAGCCACTTGCCCAAGGTCACACAGCCCTAAAGGGGCCAGCCTGGTCACAATCCCACAGCGCTTTTCCAGCTGCTCCCCCGTCATCCTCAGAATAGCAGCTCACATTTCGCAGGGCCCTCCCAGACTAGGTCTGAGGCCACCCGCCTGAGCCCCTTTTGTCCTTCATGGCACTGACCACAGCCGCAATGAAATCGGTCTGCTTCTGGTTGGGAGCTCATGCCTCTCTCCTACTGGGAGCGCCAGCACCGTGAAGACAGGGGCTGTGTCTCTCGTTCCTCGCCAAGCCCCCAGAGCTTGGCACCACCACCACCGCCCCCCCCGCCCCCAGCACCGCACAAAGTGAGCGCTCCCTCAGCATTATTTCGTGAACGATTGCTGACCCGGATGGTGCCACAGAGCTGCCCAGGACAGCCAGCTCAGGGGGCAGGCCCTCTGCAGGTAGGGACTCAGAGCTCCTGCCTCCCCCCGCGGGCCCCTTTCCCGGTGGGGCCCAGGAGCCCAGGGGAGATGTCTCTCGTTCTCAAAGACTTCTTGATCCGGCCAGCCCCAAAGCACTTGGGCACAGCCCCATAGCCCATAGCCCATTAGGGGCCAACTTATTCCTGGGTCCCTGTTTCTACCTCAGGTAGCCTCAGGGGATGGAAAGATCTGCATGGGGCCAACACAGTGCCTGCCCTGGCCTCTGGCGTGGACCTCTGGGCTTTTCAAAGCACTCGTCTTACACCAATGACAGCAGGATTCTTCACCATCTAAAACTGAAGTTTGAGAAACTTGACAGAAAGCCATGGGGGAAGAGAAGGGGGAAAAAATAGATACAAACAGAGAGGGAGGGAGGCAATCTGTAAGAGACTCTTAAATACAGAGAAGGGTTGATGGGAGGCAGGGGGAGAGGGGAAAGTGGGAGATGGGCACTGAGGAGGGCACCTGTTGGGACGAGCACTGGGTGTTGTATGGAAGCCAATTTGGCAATAAATTGTATTCATAAAAAATTTTTTTAAAAATAAAATATAATTGAAGTTTTGCCAATCTTTCCACACCTGTGAAATGGGAAAAGGCTTACAGGGTGAGCAGTTGTCCTGGTTTGTCCGAGCCCGGGGTGTTTCTCAAGGCGCAGGACTCTCAGTGCTAAGTGAAGCAGTCCCAGGCCGAAAGGAACGGTTGCTCATGAGAAGTTTGACAAGCACTTGACACGTATTTTGGCTCTCAGGCTGCGGAGGAGAGGTTAAGGGATTCGCCCGTAAGATGGCCCAGCAAGTCAGCTGACCTTGGCAAAGACACCAATCATCGTCCCTGCCTCCTGGGTCCGCTCACCTGCCAGGTGCCCCTGGCACCCATTCTCCGTGGCTCTGGCCAAGGGTCTGCACACGGTTGGGGGAGTGGGGAGCTCGCCAGGTAGAGAGAACCCCCCAGAGGGAGTTTCAGCAGCCTGGGGGGCTGGGGGGGCAGCCCCCTCTGCCCGACTCCCTGCCTCACCTGCCCCTCCCTTAGAAGCATTTTCCTCCAACAAACATCATCAAGTTCAAAACAAACATTACCGTTAAACCCAGCTGCCAGCCATGGCGCAACCACTGTGCAAGAGGCTGGTGGGAGAAATTGTTCGCTCTGCTCGGAGGACTTGGGGGAGGCGCCGAGCACCCTGCCAGAAGGGACCTACGCCCGGCTGGGGATCAGTACACTCTGGGAACCCTGCAAGGTCTTCAGATGGGCCAACCCAGGGATCCTGCAGGGCATGGCTCTCCAGAAGCCTAGCCAGCCAGTGTGGCCAAACGGTCAGGCCAGGGGACCGGGGCAGCCGAGAGGCTCAGGTTTCTTGGGACTCTGGCCTTCCTCAGGCCTGGGTTCAAACGCAATCCGTGTCGCTGGGCAAGTGGCTTAACCTCTCTGAACCTGCTCCCTCATCTCGTCTTTCCTGAACAGCCTTCCACGTGCCAGGCATTGGGCTGGGCACCGTATGTGAAGGACATCACTTATTCCTCAGTGCAACCAGGCAAGGAGGCTGTGCAGAGGTGAGGTAACAAGGCGGAGGTCACGGGCTAGAAAGTTAGCACGGAGGCGCCAGAGGACCATGGCTGGCACGCAGGTTTTGCCCCAACCGGCAAAAGCACGTGTTTCACCTGTGACACAGAGAGGGAACAACAATGAACGTGGGTTTCTTTCCTTCCACCTTTTTATTTCTGAAACCCCAGTGCCAGGCAAGCATCAGCATACAGGAGGCGTTCAGTGAAGGTCTCTGGAATGAATGAGTGAACTGTTTCTTCCCGTGAGCGACTGTAGCAAAAATGAACGCCCCACGAAACGGGTGCTTTCCCGTGGACAACTCCTTGGGGATCTGGTTCTCCAGGCACGGATGTCTCCATGCCCACATGCATCCCCAGAAGCTTCTCTGGGAGACCCTGTGGTCGGGCACAACACCTACTGGAAGGTGGATAGACCCGCTGATGGGTTGACAGCACCAGGGACTCGAGGGTGCCTGCCCCCCAGCCAGCTTCTTGCTCTAGCCCCCTCAGACCCATGCGCCCCCACCCTCCCTGCCCACCCAGGACTCTGGCCGTTGCTCCGAATTGCTGACCTTCCTCCAGGGGTACACAACACCCCAGCCCAGCCCCCCGATCTTGCTGCTAACTTACTTTTTGGATTAACGTTGTGTCTGGATTAGGCACAGCCCAGCACAGTCTCTAGAGATCAGCTCCTAGGGCAGAAGCCATCCCTGGATAGGCTCAGTGGGTTCTGGGGTTGGCGGTGAACTTTGCAGGGGGGTGGCTTCCCAAAGTGTGCACACCTTCTGGAACATCTTGAAGTGAATCTGCCTACAAGCAGCCTGCGGTAGGGCCCACAGCCATGCTCCCAGCCTGGGGTGCACGTATACACCAGCCAGACTAAGAAACGGGAGGCTCAGTGGCCGGTGTGGAGCCCTGGGCCTTGTTCTCTGGGTCTGGACCAGAAGGCAGTCTTGGGCCGCAAGGGCCAGCCCAACCCAGAGACTCTTGAGTGGGAGAGACTCAGAGTAGGGGAGTAGGCCCAGGCCACAGAAATAGAGCCGGAAGGGCTAGAAGTTTCGAAGTCTGAGTCACCTGCCCCCTTGGTGGGTGCAGAGGCCCGTGCTCTCCCCGACTGACACCCTCTCCCACCATCCCTCCCCCACCAGCCCACATAGACTCTCCATCCCACCCCCCTCCCTGGCCTTCTGCAGCACAAGCTACTTACCTCTGCCCACCCGAGGCTGCTTTCTCTCTGTCCTGCCCCAGGCTGCAAACCTGCCTGCGGTGATTTTCTGTTGCTTTCCAGATTAAATCTGGAGTCGACAGCTGTGTGACCGTGGGCAAGTCACTTAACCTGAGTCTCATTCCTGTCACATGTAAGTGGTGGTAAGGGACACATGACACCCCACGTGTTGAAGGGCCAATATCTTTCCTGCTCTTCCCTCTCCTTCTCCTCGGCTGGTTATTGAACGCCAGCATCACCTCCCAGCTGCACGTCTACCTTCTTCCCAATGTGGAGCCTTGGCTCATGCTAGCCCAATTTCCTGACTCTGCCCCCGCTTGTACCAAATCACACCCACCCCCTGGCCTTGGCCCACGGGGAGCCCTTCTCCTGTCCCTCCAGTTACCCACACCCCACGCATCATGTCAGCACCCTGGGAGTGACCCTGGAAACCACCCCCACCACCCCCAGTCCTGATCAACCATCCCTCTCTGGTCCCCACCGCCAAGAGAGTCACACGCCAGCGTAGCCGTTGGTCAGACCGGCACGCGGGAGTCCGCCATGTTTTCTCCTGGACCCCTCTTGGAGTGCTGGCTGCTGGGAGCCGGGGGGCATTTTCTGCTTCTCCCACAGAAGCCCTGGGCTGTACACTCAGCGGGCACATTTGCTGGCCTGACATACCTGATCCCCAACCACCACCCACGTCCAGACGCCCTCCCAGACCAAGGGCCCCATTATCATAATGAAAACGATCATTTGTCGCCAGCCCACCATGAGTCAGGCACTTGTACAAATACTGACTTGCTTAATCCTCACGGCTCTGCATGTAAGTACTTATTAGCCCATTTTACGGACAAGGAAGCTAAGGCTCAGAGAGCTTGGGTAAGAGGCCAGAGTCCCCAGCAAGGATACAGCAGGGTGGCAGGCAGACTCAGGCCTGTCAGGTTCCGATGTGTCCACTGCACGGCGGGCAATGCCCAGAACAGCGCCCTATAGCACATCCTGGCAGGATGATCCCCACCGTCTGGGGCCCCCAAAAGGGACAAAGGAATGGGCTTCTGGCTAGACTGAGGTTCTCCCGGACTTAGGAATCTTGCCACAAAGCCTCCGCTGTTCTGCCTGTAAATGGAGTGAAGCCAGACCCACCAAGCCAGGCGAGAGCACAGAGGTGCTGAGGCTGGAGACCACAGGACACGTGGTGGGACCGAAAGGAAGTGTGTGAGTGTAGCAGCCGCAGGAGCGTCAGAGCAGCGGTGGGACTGGGGCGGGGTGGGGGGGAAGACTAGACGTGGAGCGGGGGGCACAGGCGGGCCCGATGGTGGCGGCCTGGCTGGGAGCCTCTGGAGGCTGCACCTTAGGGCCTCACTCTTCAGTTTATAAGTTCCGTCTGTTCACAGTGTGGAGGGCCAGGGAACAAGGGAGTCCCGCTAGGAGGTGTGGCAGGGAAGTGACCGGGGCCTATATGGTAAGGCACCAGCCTAGGGACAGGGAGAAGCAGACAAGCACAGACAAGATGGTTCCAGAAGTAGAATTAATGGTCCTGGCTGGTGGACTGGGTGTGGGGCAGGTGGCAAAGGGAGTCAAGATGAGACCCAGCTTTCTGACAGAAGTGGCTGAGGGATGGGGTGGGGGGGCAGTTGATATTTATTGAGAAGATGGGGAACAAGGGACAACCAAAAACTCGGGTTGGCCCTGATGAGCTTGGGGCACCTGGGAGGCCCCCAGGTGGAGATGTCAGGTTGGCAGCTGGGGAGGGACTAGGGTGCACCCACCGGGCCTGGAGGGCTCGCCTCACCTCAGGGTGTCCCCACAGAGAGGACAGGGCCGAGGACCACGCCCTGCCAGAGGGCGGGAAGGGTGACGAGTGGGCCGCAAAGGAGTCTGATGAAGCAAGATGGGGACGAAGAAGCGGCCACCGGGCCCTGCAGCCTTGGGCTGGAGAGGGCGCGGGTCCGTTTGGAGCAGCTCAGGCTGGATGGAGTGCAGAGGAGGAGATGCGGCTGGAGGCTGCTAGATCTTGTCCCAGGATGGTGGGCCAGCAGAGAGGGGCCCTATAGCCCAAAGTCCTCAAGAAGTCAGGACGGCTGGGGCTCAGGGTCCAAGAGGAAGTGTGGCCTCGGAGACGAGGGACACTTCCCCCACTTGCAGCAGGAGATGAGGAGACGGAAGTGTGTGAATTGGGGTCTGAGGAGAGAGACGGGGAGACCGCTGTGCAACGGCTCCTGTTTGCCCAGCATGAGGTGTGGTGAGGACATCACATGGTGGTAAGGGGTCACCGGAGGCGGAGGGGACACGAGGAATGCCCCGACGGGGTGCTAAGGCACAGCAAGGGGCTCCCAGGGCATGGGCAGCACCCCCTCCCCACCCACCGTGCAGCCTCAGGAGTAGCTAGAACAGAAGCCCAACTTCTGGGCTCCTGCAAGGGCCCCCACTCCTGGGGACAGGGCTGGGTAGGGATGAGGCCACACGGAACAAGAGAGGGGAGGGTCTGGCACCCCACACCCTAGGGGGCCCACTGCCGAAGGTGTGGGCCCTCGTGCGGGAACCAGGGGTGGGTGATACACCCTCTGGGACCTGCCCTCCCTCTCACACCTCTGCTCCAAGCAGGGGTAGGGCCAGACTTTGTCGTGCCATGTACAGGTGACACTGGGGAATTCAACCCCAGGGAGAAGAGAACAGGAAAGAGAAGAAACACGCACACCAGGTACAACGTCAGACCCTGCCCAGGTAGGACAGCATCAAATCCCCTTTTGAGGGACATCCTATGCCCCCATTTCACAGACAAACGAACTGAGGCTCAAGGAGGCTGCATCAGCATTGTGGTTCAAAGCTCGGGCTCTGGGGCCAGTGGACTTGGGTTTAAACTCTGGCCCTAACCAGCTGTGGCTTGGGGCAAGTGACTTAACCAGCTGTGCCTCAACTTCCTTCCCTGTAAAGTAAAAATAACACTTCCTCCCTGCTCAGGTCGCCATGTGGATCACAGGAAGCCCTCTGAGCCCAGTGCTACCGGGCACCCAGGGAGGGCTTACAAGGGGGGCCACGGTGAAAACCAAGATGCCAGAGGGGGCCCCAGAGGCTCCCAGCCTGAAGGCCACACCCTGTCCTCCTTCTGGGCTGAAAGGTGCATCTACCTATAAGAGTCTTTCCAAGACGCCATTTCTTTGTGCTGGTTTCTGTTGAAGTCAGTGGACGGCAGGGAGGGAGAAAGGCAGAGGCCACAGGCCCTGGAGGAGACAGGAGAAAGGGAGGGAGCCCCCAGCCTGGTGATAGATCAGAGGGACAGGGGCGGCCACAGCAGGCAGAGGGGAGATTAGAGGCCAGAGAAGGAAGGAATGCCAAGGTCGCCGGGACAGGGCCTGCTGGGGCCACTAAGACCGCCTGAGCCCCATATCATGGCCTGACCTTCTGGGCTAAGTCACCTATGTGGTGCGACTGGGAGGAGGGGCCGCAGAAAGCCCCTCACCCCTCACCCCTCACCCCTCACGAGAGCTTCTCCTCTGTGGTCCTCACTGTGTCACAGTGCCTCACTTCCACCATTAGTGCTGAAGCCAGTCAGCAATGGAGCCCGGCTCCAAACTCATGTCTGCCCCCAGCACCCAGGGCTCAGTCACGGCTCTGGCACCCCCACCAGCCGGAGCCCTCCTGCCTTAAATGTGCACCTTTAAGAAAGTCCCTGGGCTGAGTGATTCTGGCCTATCACCCCTGGTGGGAGACTGCAGCTCAGACCAACTTGTCGTGCCAAGGGGGAGTGCAGGGTAGGGTATGGAGGGAGCTGTGGCTGGCTGGAGGGTGGGCTGGGGTGGGGGGAGGGTCATTGCACAGGCAAGGACCTTACAGGAAAGGCTCCAAAACCCACCTGCTCCAAAGTCCCAATTTCCCAGATATTGCAAACTGAAGCCAGCCGAGGTGGGGTCAGCCTGGGGGGGGGGTGGGGGGGGAGTCCTGCCTGAGACATCACCCAGTCGGGACTAGACACAGAAAGGTAAGTGGGACCCCTGGGTGCCTGGTCTGTGGTCACGCCGAGCTGTTCCAGCCCTTCCCTGTGGGCCTCAGGAAGGATCTGGGGTGCACTGTGTCGGTAGGGCAGGGGCGAGAACCAGCCCAGAGGCTGTCCAGAGCCACGCGGGAACAAGAGGAGCCGGGCTTTGGGGTCCCTGGGCGGAAGGCCAGGGCCAGCTGCTTCTCATTCCATCCCGCCATTCCATACAACCCAGGCACTGCCAGGAAGAGCTCAAGGGCCCACATTTCAAATGAGAAAGCAGATGCTTAGGGGACATGCAGTGTTTCGGCCCAGAAGGAGGCAACGAAGTCGGTCTGGGGTGCGGGTCTGTAGCCAGTCAGCCAGGCTCTTTGGCAGCTCCCGGGGCTCTGCCTGTTCAGACAGATTCAAGAGCTGGTCCTCCAGCCCCTGGGGGTCTGGCAGGATGGCAAGAGGGCAGGGGAGCCGATGCCAAGAGCTGGGGCAAAGGAGAGCTCCAGCCTGCCCTGGACAGCCCCCAGCCAGCAAGACACAACAGCGATAAGGGGCTATCTGGGGTGGCGGGTGGGGCACAGGAGGGCGGCCCGCCTGCCATCTTCTCCAGCTCCGGGCAGCCCCACCTCACCAGCTCCCCAAGGGGCTGGGGTAGTCAGGGGAGCACCTCTCCTTCGGGCGGCCGAGTCAGGGAGGAAGCAATCTAGGGACGTCCCCTTTGGAAGGAGATGCCTCCCGAAAGTTGCGCCGGGGACACATTATCCAGGAAACTCACACTGTCCAAATTCTGGGCTCGCTCCCCCAAAGCTCCTCAACAGCTGGAGGGGCAGGTGTCTTAGGCAGAGGAAGAGCGCGGCAGCCAAAAAGAAATCTTCTGCCTGAGGTACAGCCATAGCCCTAAGTCCATCCTTAACGTCCTGCCCCTACCCAACCCACCTTGGCCGTGCCCTCCCCCACCCTCTGGGTAGCCAGTTTTTTTCTTTAGGGAAAAGGAAAAGTCTCCGTTGCCATGCGGACTCTGTTTCCATGAGCATCCAGGCCGGGGGTTCCTCTCACTCTGGGGCCCGCCCTCACCTAGGCTTAGCAGGGGCTGGGGCCCGGGAAACGTTCGCATGTTCTAAGTTCATTGTAGTAGTTCCGCTTGCCACACTCTGGAAATCGTTCCTTTTTCTTTAAAAAAAAAAATTGTTCCTTTTGGCACTGTAATTAATTTTGTTGCAAGTAAATTCAGGTAAACCTTATTCTTGTAAAAATAGAAAGGAAGGAAGGAAGGAAGGAAGGAAGGAAGGGAAGAAGGGAAGGAAGGAAGGAAGGAAGGAAGGAAGGAAGGAAGGAAGGAAGGAAAGGAAGGAAGGAAGGAAGGAAGGAAGGAAGGAAGGAAAGGAAGGAAGGAAGGAAGGAAGGAAGGAAGGAAGGAAGGAAGGAAAGGAAGGAAGGGAAGGAAGGAAGGAAGGAAAGAAGGAAGGAGAGAAAAGAAAAGAAAAGAAAAGAAAAGAAAAGAAAAGAAAAGAAAAGAAAAGAAAAGAAAACCAACACAACAAAAACCTAAGCAAGATGTGATGAAAATCCCCTTAGAAGTAAAGCCTACTCGAGGACCTTCTGCTTGCCTTCCCCAGGTAGAACCACAGGAGCCATTCTGATGCCTTTTGTTCCATCATATACATGGATATGTGTCCACAGGAAGCACATCGAACACGTTGAACACACACGCATGCCACAAACTCACACAAATGGCACCACTCCACCCCTTGCTTTTTTTTCCCCAAGAATCCAACTTTGAACTCTCCCTGTCTTGACACCTGGTTAGAAATCTTTTTGAGTCCTTGCTCTTTCCCCAGCCATGGGCTCTTCTCCTGACAGCCCACCTGATCCCTGCCTTCTGGTGGTTTCTTCCCTCCTGGGACATGAGTTGAGCCCAGGGTCCTGCCATGAGGGCAGCATTTCCCGAGGTGAGATACGGATATCACCAAACCGAGGAGATGCCATAAGGAAAACACAATCTCCTAGTCGAGTTGACTGGGGGGAAACGTAGTATGTTAGCCCTCTCTTGAAAACTCCTGGCAGCATAACAATAGTGGCCTTGAGAAGTCCTGCAACCAAGAAGCTTACTGACTTTTCTTAACCAAGGATGACCCAAGCTTGGGAAACCATGGAAGCCTTCAGGATATTTACATCACACCAGATGATACGCTGAGGAGAGGGGCCCTGGGTAGTTCCTTCCAGGTTCATGATCTCACGGTTCATGGGTTGGAGCCCCGCATCGGACTCTGCGCTGACAGCTCAGAACCTGGAGCCTGCTTCAGATTCTGTGTCTCCCTCTCTCTCTTCCCCTCCCCTGCTCTCTCTCTCTCTCTCTCTCTCTCTCTCTCTCAAAAATAAATAAACATTAAAAAAAATTTTTTTTAAACACCATCAAGAAAGTGGCGTGGGCGGCGGGGGGGAGGGGAACACAGCATGGGAGAAAATATTTATTTGCCAATCACATATCTTATAAAGAAACTGTACCACAATATGTAAAGAACACTTACACCTCGATAATAAAAAGACAGATGATCCAATCTAAAAATGGGCAAAAGATCTGAACAGACATTTCTCCAAGGAAGATACGTAAAGCGATGAAAAGATGCTCATTGTCCCTAGCCATCAGGGGAATGCAAACCAAAGCCACAGCGAGATAGCTCTTCATACCCATTGAGATAACTATAATAATAACAAGTAGTGGCAAGAATGCAGAGAACTCGGAACCCTCATACATTGCCAGTAGGAGTGTGAAATGGTGCAGCCACTTTGGAAAACACTTAGGAAGTTCTTCAAAAGGTTAAACATAGGGTCACCACATGAGCCAGCAGTCCATGCATTGGCATATACTCTAGAGAACTGAAAATCTGTGTCCCCATAAACACACACACACACACATACACACACACACATGCTCGCAGCAGCCTTCTCCACAAGAGCCAAGAAGTGGAAACAGCCCAAATGTCTATCAACTGATGAACGGATAAGCAGAACGTGGTCTATCCATGCAATGGAATGTTACTCAGCCATAAAAAGGACTGAGATACTGATGCGTGCTATGACGTGGGTGAGCCTTGAAAACATTATGCTGAGCCAAAGAAGCCGCACACAAAAGGCTTCTTCTGTACTGCATGATTTCATTTATGTGAACTGTCCGTAATAGGTAGACCTACAGAGGCAGAGAGGAGGTGAGTGATTGCCTAGGGCTCGGGGTGGGGGCAGAGGAAAAAGGGGAGTGACTGCTAATGGGTGTGGGGTGGGGCTTGGGGGGGTGACGAAAATGTTCTAAAATCGGTGGTGTTAATGATTGCCCAACGCCGTGACTGTACTGAAAACCACTGAATCGCATACCTTACAGAGGTAAATTGTATGATATGTGAATTCTATCCCAGTAATACTCCTACAATTTAAAAAAAAAAAAAAAAAAGCAGCTATGGACTCATAAAGGCCTGGCACCGGGGTTGGGGGTCGTGGGCACAAACCCTCCTCACTTGTACACTCTCCGTCCTGGCTCCTGCCAATGGACCTGACTCTTCCGCGAGCATTCCTTCCTGCGCCCCTCCCCCCACCCTTCTCCTTCAGTCACCCCAGGTGACCTCACCTTCTCCTTGCACCTCTCGCATCCAGGTGCCCTTGATGTGAGGCGTGATCTTGGCCCCCTCGCTCTGTTCAGGAGCTGTCATCTGAGCTGCTGGGTGCTGAACCCATGTCCCTCTCTCCTGATTAGAATGACAGCGACAATCACCACAGCAATGGTAATAGCTATAACACTTACGGGGCCATTATTGTGCACTAAGCACCATGGCTGCACCGAAGCCCTGAATCCCCCCGCCCCCACCCCCGGGGCTTCACGTGCCCATGAGGCTGGCCCGTTCAGGCCCTCGGTGCTCCCTGGGCTCATGGAACGGGCTCCCAATGGCAGAAATGACTCAGGCCCACCCACTGATGCCCAGCTCTGTTCCAGGAACAGCATTTTAAACGAAGTGACTCAGGGCCCAGATGAGTAAGGCAGATATTCAGCCCAACAGACAGACAGACAGACAGAACATTGCAGTTGGTGTGCGTGGCCTCTAGTCCGTAGGCGCCTCGGGCCCTCTGTAGGACCTGCCTGAGCTCACACACTCAGGAATTGGGTTCAGAGGACAGGGCCTGCTCCTGGCAGGCCTGCCCCCTGGGGCCCCTGAAATACCCCCAGGGCTGGCCCCCCCCAATCCCAGCTGTGGAGAGGAGCCCCCCGCCTACCTGCCTGCTGACAGGATCACTTCTTTTCTGTGCCAAGCACAGCCCTTCCCCAGGGCTCTGTGATCTAGTTTTCTTTTTCCTACCTTAGAAATAGCTCATCGCAAGTTTACCCACAAGCCCTTCGGAGGGCAGAGGGCCCCGCACCCCCAGGAGGAGACACTCACAGATTAGGAATTTCTGAGGGCACAGCCAGCCTTGTAGTGATATTCAAATAATTTTTTTCTTGAGTGACAAGAAAGGGAGATGAGAGAAAGGGAGGACGGGAGGGAGGGAAGAGAGATTCTGGGCACCCCTGGTTCACGGAGTGTCCTTGAATTTGCCTACCGGGTTTACTCTTGCCTCTTGCTGGTCTTCCAGTCTCTGTGTGACCTTGGGGAAGTCACAGGGTATCTCTGGGCCTCCTTCCACCAGTAGTCAGAGAGGAGGTAATAGATTAGGCCACTACCTACCTGCCGAGCTGCTGTGATGTGATTCCTGGCATGGGGCCTTTGCCAGACCTCCCCAGTGCTAGGGGCTGGCTTGGGTGGGTCTTGTCTCCACAGCCCATCTCCTTCCCTCACCTGTCAGCACCTACCTGGGGCCTTGCTTGGCAGCCGGGCTGCCTGGCATGTGCTACACGAAGTGAATCAAGCAGGTCGGCAGCACTGGCTAGAGACAGAAGTGAGCCCCTCTGGGAGAATGGCTTGGAGCACACACACCCCTCGGGCCCTGGGACATGTGGGGAAACACAGCTGGAACTGTCTGTTTCCTAGCCAGTTTACATCCAGATGACCTCCCCTGTTTCTGCCCCCCGCCCCCAATGACGTGTGGCTCCCTGTCACTGCATTCCCACTGAGCCCCAAGCTACTGGAAGGTAGACTTCGGCCCCTTGACCATGGCCTGGGCACAGGAACCATTCATCATTCTACGAGTCTGGAAACTGTCCTGAGGCCTGGGCGGGGGGGGGGGGGGGGGGGGGGGGGGAGGGGGCGGGGCTCATCTGGGAAAGAATCTCAAAAGCCCTGCCCAACCTTCCACCCGCCTCCTGCCCCTCCTTCCAACAGTCCCAGCATATGGCTGCCCCCTCCCACGCAGAGCCCCCCAAAGCCACCGTCCACACGCGTGCATGCACGCACGCACGCAGACACACGCACGCACACGCCAACCCCACCTCTCAGCCCCACCGCTGCCCTGGAATTCTGGCCGAGCGAAGGTTCTCTCCTCCTTCACAAGAAACAAGGTTGTGGGAGGTTGGAACGGAAATGTAGCCTGCTGAGTCCACTTGGTGAGAGATGGGGGACTGTCCCCCATCTCCCAGCCCACAGGACAGGGGACCACCACCGCAAAGATAGAACACCTCAGCTTATTCTGCGGCAAGGCTGCGGGGCGGCTTCGGCAGAGGGCGAAGTCAGGACCGCGAGGGCAGGTCCCACCTGGCGTCCTGGAGGGCAGCAACCACAGCCTCGTACCTGCCCTCCTGCCCTCTCCACACCGACACCCCGCACTTCGTAATCCTGGTCCCTCCCTGCCCATCACCGAGCCCTGCCTGTCCTGCCTTCAGAGTCCCGCCTGAGCACTGCCTTTTCTGTGGACTTTCTCACCACCACCTGGTCCCAGCTCCCATGGGAGCCTCCCGGCTGGGCTCCCTTCATTTCCTTGCCCTGTGAAGTTCCATTCTCCACACAGCAGCTGGGACGGCCTTTTGAAAACCTAAGTCGGGCCACCCCATGCCCTTGCCAAAGACCCGCAGCCCACCCCCCACCCTGGCGCTCCCCTGCACACTGGCCAGCATGGCCAGGCCCCTGCCCCTGACTTCCGCTGGTAACTTCTTCCTGCTCACCTCACTTTGTCTCTTCTAGGCTTCTTCCTGTTTCTCCAACATGCCAAACCCTTTGCTGCTTCAGGGCCTTTGCACATGCTGTCTCCCCGTCTGGACTGCTCCTCCCACCCACCCCCCGACACACCGCTTCCCTGATCAGCTCCTTCCCGGGCACTCAGCTGAACTGTCTCCTCTGAAGTGTGTTCACCTTGTGGGAAGCAGGCCTCCCCGGCGCCAGCCTATGAGGGGCGTTTGTTATCATTTACATGTATTTGTCACTATTTATGCACGCACATCTGTCACCCTCACTGGACAGCGGGCTCTGGGAGGACGGGCACCACGTCCACCTGTTGCGGCCCCTGCCGCAGCTCCAGCACTTGTGGACGCTCGTAAGAAGCTGTAAAATGAAGAGAGGGCTTCACAGATGGGCCCGAGGACACTGGAGGGGTGAAACAACAGGGAAAGTCAGAACGGAGACGGCTCCACCTGTGCCCCTGATCTCAGTCCCCCAACTGCCCACTCCACTGAGGGGGAAATGAGGGACCTCTGTGGGCCCAAGGGGCTGAAGAGGAGTGACCCAGCCCAGTGTTGGCTGGCCACATGAGAGCTTTGGGGACCCCCAAGGGTGACTGAGTGTCACAGACCTCCGGGCACCTCTGGAAGAGCCACTGCAAAGGTGCAAGGTAGAGACCATGACTGCAAACCTACCTGGGACCCACAGGGGACCCCCCCCCATAGGGCCTGGGCTTCCCAAAGTGCCCAGGACAGAGGAGAAGTCCCGATTAGCTAAAGTCCCTCCCCGGAGCCCGTCCCTGGCTGGTGGTGGCCTCGTAGGAACACCTCAAAGAGGCCTCGATGCTCAAAGTATGCCTTTCACCTGGGAGCAACTTAGAGCCTGCCTGGGATTCATTCCCTCTCTCTCTGCCCCTCCCCCATTTGTGCGTGCACACGAGCGCTCCCTCTCTCTCTCTCTCTCTCTCTCTCTCAAAGATCAATAAATATTTTTTTTAAAAAAGAAAAGCCGGCTTAGACCAGCATACAGACATATACAGCATAGTGTGTACGTGTGTGATTATTCAGATTGCGGTGGTTTTTTTTTATGTTTCCTTTTACTTTTACATGTTTTCCTAATGGTCCCAGTGAACATGCTTTACGACAATGATAGCGAAACCACCAGGAAATGACACTCTTTTTTAAACAAGAAAATGTGATGATTCCTTTCAAGAAGCACCTTGCATCGATTTATTCTGCCGAAGGGCCTGACGCATAAGGTTTTGGGACATTGCCTGAGGCGAAGCCCTGAGGAGGGACTGTGGGAGGAGGGGAGGTCGTGAAGGGGGTGTGAGAGGCAAGGGTGTCATGGGCACCTCCCCTGGGCAGGTTGGCCTTCCAAGGGCCCAGCTAGGGCTGAGGGAAGCCTGAGGGAGAGGGTGGGGGGGGTGCTAAAGGCCAAAGCCACCCACTCCGGAGACTTTTCCCTTCCTACAACTACTTTCTTTCTTTCTTCCTTTCTTTCTTTCTTTTTTTTTTTAATTTTCATTTATTTATTTTGAGAGAGAGAGAGAGTACGCAAGCAGGGGAGGGGCAGAGAGAGAGGGAGACAGAATCCCAAGCAGGCTCTACACGGTCAGCACGGAGCCCAATGCGGGGCTTGAACCCACAAACCATGAGATCATGACCTGAGCCAAAACCAAGAGTCAGAGGCTTAACAACTGAACCACCCAGGTGGCCTCCTACGTTTACTTCCCTTTCCTTTTAACCCTCTTCCTTGGCCAACAAGACCTGGCTCAGGGACCGCTTCCTCCAGGAAGACTTCCCTGATAACCCCAGGGCTCTGGGCAAGGTTAGGTGCTTTCCTATGGGCTCCTACAGGAGCTTCTTGGGTCCCAGACCCAAGACGTGTGAAGACGTGATGGAAGATGTTTCATGCGTCCATTCCTGACCAAGACTAGCACCCAGAAAGTCCTCGGTAAACAGCCGCCGTGCAGGCCCCAGGTCCCCTCCTTATTCCCAGCTCACCCAGATTCCCCTGTGTGAGTGTCCACTGATCTTCCAGCTATCTGCTCTGGCCTAGGCACAGCCCCCTCCTTTGGGTTCTGCGTACCAGTTGCTAAGGGCCTTCACGTAAGACCTGAGGCAGAGCAGCTTTACGAAAGCATTTAGAGGCGGATGCCAAGCGTTTCTGGTAGGTCCTGGTTCCGGTCAAACCCCTCCTCAGCCCCTGGGTCTCAGAGCCCCACTTGGCAAGTGTCCAGGCTCCAAGCCTTTCCGGATCCCCTCAAGCCTGGGGTCTTGAGGCAACTGACGGGCAGGCAGGAACTCTGGTGCCTACGTCTCATTGAGTAATCGTTGAATAAAGTGACACGCGAAAGTCCCCCTCCGGTGCCGGGCAGAGACAACGTGCTCAGAGACTGCAGATTCTCATCTCCCTCCGGACCCATAAGGGGAAGGTAGTGGCTATTCTAGACGGGGTGCAGGTGAGGCTCTGAGTCCTAAAGACTGTACCCAACCAGCTGGCCTGGGCCAGGCTATTCTTTGAGACGGCCCCACTTTAGGCAGACATGGCATCCACAGTGGGAACATCGGCCTTCTCTGGAGAGGATCCTTGGGCAACCCACACCCTCAGGGGCCACCCTTGGCACCATTTCCAGGGTTTCTTGGGCTGGTTGTGACATCTGCTTCTGGATTCTGCTCCAGGTGAGATCTGACATCTGAAGGTGCAGGTCGTATCCACCCACTCACTCACGGAGAGAACTCCATAGGTGCAGAAGGCCGAGACAATGTGGGCCCTTGCGCATCCGGCCCCTGGAAAGGGGGTGAGGTCAGTGGGCAGGATACACTGATGTCTGTTGCCAAGGAGGCCATAAACGAGGCTGCCCACAGGGATTTGTTGGTTTTTTTTTTTAATTTAAAAAAAATGTAATTGTAAAATACATGTAACATAAAATTTACCACCTTAACCATTTGTAAATGTACAGCTCAGTGGCATTAAGTGCATTCGCATTGCTGTGCAACCGTCCCCACCATCAATCCCCAGAGCTTTTTCATCTTCCCACTGAAACTCTACCCATTAAACGCTAACTCCCCATTCCTCAGCCCCCAGCCCCCGGCACCCACCCTTCTTTCTGCCTCCACGACTTCGACTCTAGGAATCTGACTATTCTAGGTACCTCCTCGACGTTGAGTTCTACAGTATTTGTCTTTCTGAGACTGGCTCATTTCGCGTCGCATAACGTCCTCCAGGCTCACCCACGTTGTGGCGCGTGTCATTAGGAGGGCTCTGAAAAATCAGAGTACAGTCCTCAGCCCTCCAGGGCCCTTCATTCTAAATGTTGAGGACAGACACGCTCACTGTGAATTTCAGCATCCAGCTGACTATGACTGTCTTGACCACAGTCATGTGTCCTTTTCTGCCCGCATCAATACTAGGAAGGTCCTGGAGGTGTGGTGGCCTCTCAGGAGGGGCTCCCAGAAGAAGGAGAGAAGGGGACACTACAGTGGCCTCCTGACATCTGCCCAGCCAAAGAAGCGTCTCTATCAGTGGTCGGCTAACTTTTCCTGTAAAGGGTCAGGCTCAGTATTTTAGGCTTTGCAGGCCATATGGGTCTCTGTCATAACTAATATATAAATGAACGAGGTAGCTGTCTTCCAATAAAACTTTATTTACAGGCACTAAATTTGGATCTCCCATTTTCATGTCATGCATTATTCTTCCTTTGATTTCTTTTCAGCCATTTAAAAATGTAAACACCAGGAGTTCCTGGGTGGCTCACTTGGTTAAGCGTCCAACTTTCAGCTCAGGTCATGATCTCGCTGTCCCGGAGTTCGAGCCCCGCGTCGGGCTCTGTGCTGACAGCTTCGGATTCTGTGGCTCCTTCTCTCTGCACCTCCCCTGCTCATGCTCCGTTTCTCCCTCAAAAATAAATAAACATACAAAAAACTTTTTAAAAAATAAATTACATTAAATTAAAATGTAAAAACCATTCAGAGCTTATGGATTTGGCTGGCTGGCTGCAATCTACCAACCCCTGTTCTGGAATTAAGGTGGCATTGTGAGGGCACGCGGCCCTGTTCCACCCACAGGGCAGGACCTTCCTCCAGTTCTCCTCAAGGGTCAGGCAGCCCCGGGGAACCTGGTTCCCTGACGCACGGCTTCAATAGTGAGCTGTGCAGGCGTTGGCCCTCGGGATCTGTTAGCATTGCGTCCCAATCCATGCCTGGCTCCACGCCCCTGTTGATGGCCACAGCAATCGGAGGGCATCTGCTGAAGTTCGAGAAGCCTTGCGACCAAAGATAGGGAATAAGATACCACAAACTACTGGGGAAATGGTGTGGGAGTGCTTGCTTCCTATTTCCTAAAACAACCTCAGAACCCATCTCAGCTTCGGCCTGGAAGGAGGGTCACGGTCATGCGACCTGGGCTCTCGAAGCCCTAAGGCAGGCAGGGGAAGAGGGGAAGTTTGCCCCATTCCCCAGAATGAGCCAACTAGACAAGGCCGGCAGGGTGCAGACCCCACAGGCCAGAGCCCCGTGTCCTGGGACCTGAGATTTCATTTCGGATCTTCCCGATCAGACTATGCGACCCTGGGCAAGTCACTTAGGCCCCCTACACTCCAGCTTCTCCACCTGTGTAATAGAAATGATACTCCCTAGAGCTATGGCGGATTAGTCGGGAGAAAATATATCAAGGGTTTAGAAGAGTTCTAGGCACATTATGAGCACTCAGTCAGTGGTAGCTATTATTATTATTATTATCTCATTATTCCACACAATAAGCCTATGTGGTAGACACTATTATTAGCCTCCTTGTATGATGAGGGGAACTGAGACACAGAGAGGTTAAGTAACTAGCCCTAGGGCACACAGCTAGGACTGGGTGGGGCTGGAGTGTGGAAAGCCTCACCACAGTCTATGAAGCTTTTAGCCCCTGGCCTATGTGCCCTCTTGGGAAACCACAGGAGCTGAGGAGCCCTGGGTCCAGGGAGGACCCTGCAGGAAGGTGCCTGGAGGTGACGCGGCCAAGACCTGCCTCCTCTGGAATGCCTCTCTTTGTGCTCCCATAGCCTCACCGCTTGCCTTTGGGAACCATGTGCACATTCCTGTACATCACAGGCCAGGTGAGGATCACATCTGCTTAGGAGAGACCCTGCACCCTGTGCACACACACACAGCAAGCCCTGGGAAAGGGTCTGGGGTGCTAAGCAGAGCTCCATTAGCTTGGGGGCCTCAGGCAAGTCTGTACCCTCTTTACACCTCAGTTGTCCCTCTGCAGAAGGAGAGGTTGGATGGGCTTCTCTGCAGTTCTATGATCTAATCAGCTTCTGACACATCTTCTGCTTTTAGCAACCTGCCCCACCCCCCATCTCCCAAAACACTAAATCTTGGGGCCTGCCTTCCCATGACTCACGGAAGACAGAACAAGAGCTTTTTGTCCCCCCCCTCTCATGGGGAGACCACCAGCCTTTCCCACAGCAAACCAGCACGTTTTGACTGGCGCAACCAGCCATCCCTCCCTGCCCACTCTAGATGGGCACTAGGTAAGACCCCATCTCAGCCTGGTACTCAAAAGAGGCAAAATACTGTGTGAAGCCAATATTCTGTCCTGTCTTTAGGACAGGCTTTAGCCATGGTGTCCCCAGCCACCAAAGGCCATAGAATAATCCCACAAGTGGATGTCAGGGGCATGCCTGCTCTCTGCTTGGGAGCTGAAGTTCACATGAAGTTCATGTGAAGTTGGTTCAGGATAACCTGCCCCTCTACTGCCATCCCAGAACCCTGGGGCCTTGCCTCTCCCAAGGGAACAGCTGCTGGCCAGGGCAGGTGCCTGTGGGTGCTGTAGGTAACTGTCCTCAAGAAGACAGCATTAGTGCTGGCATATAAGAGACACTTATGAATAACCAAGGAATTACAGGAAATGAATGAATGAATGAACCATCTCGTCTAATCCAATTTCAAATGAGGAAAATGCAGGCTAGAGAGGGCAGACAGCTTGCCTGAGATCGCATGACTGAGTGGCAGTGCCCAGATAGGGCAGTCAGCCAGCAGGGATTTACTGAGCACCTGTTATGTGCTGGGTGGTGGTCCTGGCATTGCGGATTCAGCAGTACACGAGCGGACGGGGCCCCTGCCCTGGTGAGGCTTACGGTCTGCCTCCACAGTCCAGTCCCCTGACCCCTCATCCAGGCACTTTTCTCACGCTGAAATAGCCAAGGGGACACTCTGCCCTAGGGCCTTGCTCAGACCCCCGCGGGGAGACGGCGAACCCCAGCGGGTGATGGGCTGGCCTGTGGAGCTGACTGTGCACTTTCCACGCCTTCTCAACACGCTTGGAGCATTAATTATTTTTTTTTAATTTTTTTTAACGTTTTATTTATTTTTTGAGACAGGGAGAGACAGAGCATGAACAGGGGAGGGTCAGAGAGAGGGAGACACAGAATCTGAAACAGGCTCCAGGCTCCGAGCTGTCAGCACAGAGCCCGACGTGGGGCTCGAACTCACGGACTGCGAGATCATGACCTGAGCTGAAGTCGGATGCTTAACCGACTGAGCCACGCAGGCGCCCCGAGAGCATTAATTATTAATGCTGAAATAATTGACACTCATTCACGTGCCAGTCACCCACGGGAGAGCCGGGCCCGCATTAACCAATTCGTCTCTCAGTGATTGATTAATTAAAGCTGAGCTTTTATAAGACACCCTCGGGTGGCAAACCACACTTTCCCGGGAGTGGAAGTCCAAGGGCAGGGAGGGATGGGCCTTCTTCGGGGTCCCACGAGCCCCAGGGAGGAACCAGGAAGCCAACATGGACACTTTACTGGAGCCTGGGCACTTGGTTGCCACCCGGGCAGGTGGACATTGCCTTTGCCCACGGCAACAGCAGAAGTTCATGTGGCCTGAACACTCAGGGCAAATTGCAGGCTTTTGAAATGCTATCACATGAGTCATCTGTGCTCTCGGGGGCACGGGGCGCTCTTAAAAGGGAGAAAAATAACCAAGGCGTGGTCAGGAGTGCCAGTCCGGCCAGAAGAAGCGTTAGCTTTTGGTCTTAGCCGCTTGAGCCTCTCCCCGGGTCCTGCTGGTCCCCTTAGCCTCAGTTGCTTCATCAGGGAAATGGGTGAGCAGGGTCAGCCCTCGCCCTGAGCGTGTGTTCCTTCATTTAACAATTGTGTGTTGAGCATTAATCCTTCCCAGCCTCAGGACGGTGGAGTGGTGAACAAGGCAGACCCCAGCTCCCCTAGAGTCCAGGCTTGCTGCCTCAAATCAGTGACGATACAGGTCACTGTATCTGCGTGAGGAGCTTCCTAAGCCTTGGGAGTCAGCACTCCTACTCCAGAGCCCCAAAGGGTAAAGCACAGTTACCCAAGTAGGAGGAGAAAGGGGGAAAGAAAGGGCATTTGGAGGCACAGAGGTGAAGGTGGGGAGCTGCAGACAGGAAGGAAACCTGGGTGGGGAATGCAAGGTGGGGACTGCGGGCTCCAGGGTGGGAGGGGAGGTGGTAAGTGGCAGGCTCGGGGCCCTGGGGAGCCCACTAGCCACCAGACTTCTTCCTAGGGCCGTGGGGTCCTGGAAGAATTCTATACAGGAGAGTGACAGGGTCCACCACCAAGTTTTCCTTAAAACGTTACCCAGGAAGGGTAGGAGAACGCCACGGGTACGTTTCAAAAACAAGATCTGTGGTCCCCAACTGCAGTGCTGGCCTGTGGCTGCCACCACCAAATAGGTGAAGGACACAGCCTTCGGCCCTCTGGGCCAGCCCCTTCCTGGTTCCCACTGCTGGCCATCCCCCAAAGAAAGGTACGCCTTACCTGTGATGGATCTGATGTGTCACAGCCCCCAGGGATCAATGCACCTGAAGGACAGGGAGCAGCTCCAGGGCCGGGATCTGCCAAGGCCACTCATGCTATTAGAGCTAAGAAGAGTCACTGAACCTGCTCTCAGGAAGGGAAGGGAGGTGGCCTGGAAGGAGCCACAGGGGGTCCTCGGGGCCTGGCCCATAGCAGGGAAGTTAGGAAGCTGTCCCAGAGCCAGTGTGGGGTGCTTACCTACCCAGGGAGCTGGGAAGTGGCCCCGTGACCTCATCTGTGGAGGGGGTGACCAGCAGTGACTTACCTCCCTCACTGTGTTCCTGTGGGAAGCCAGAAGATGCCCCAAAGCCCCAACACAGAACCAGACTGCCTTCAGAATGTCCCCTGAGGCTGAGGGTGGGACTCCTAGTGGGTAAATGAGGGCTCCCAGGTAGCCTAAAAACCAGGGCTCTTTCCTTGAGGCTCAGAGCTCCCTGGGCCGTGGGGATGTCTATCAGATTCACACACACACACGTACACACAGATACACACACACGTGCATGCACATACACATCCATCCACAGGGGCCGAGGTACTGTGCTCATGGAAGATTGTCCAAACCGCCTTCTCCACCACTGCGGGACCCAGAGGCAAGGCCGCCGGCTTCTGGCCACACCCCCCCAACTCTGTTTTGTTCATAATCTGTTTTCCAAGAATTGGGCCCAGCAGCCATCTCACCCACCTAGCCACGGAGGGAGTGGGGATGGACCATGGATGGCAGTCCCCATGGGCAGAGAGAACATCTCAACGCACAGATGCCATTAATATGCCAGGCTTGGGCAGGACTTTCAGGCAGGAGCGGGAGCAGAGAAAACCCTGAGCCCCAGCCTCTCCTGTCTTCCAGGTAGGCCCCAGAACAGCTCTGTCTTCCCTTACCCCTCCTCCTAGACAGCCCAGTGGCTATAGGTTACTTTGGAAACAGCTCCTGGGGGGCAAATCCCAGCTCTGCCACTTATGAGCTGAGCCATCAGTGAATGGCTTTCCCAGCCTTAATTTTCTCATCTGGAAAATGGGGATAATAATACCTGTTCCCACTCTGACCCCGGATTGTCACGAGGTCTTTGTCAAACTGAGATGATCTTACGTGCTGATTCCCCAGCACATAAGAACAGATACCCAGAAAATGACTGGCCAGATTGTACCATTCTACTTTTAAAGTGGTGGCCCCCCACCCCCACCCCAGGCATTGAGTGGCCAGGGCAGGGCAGAAGGGGCTGTGACACCACACCGTGGGCAACCACAGGAGCCACAGAAATCATGCCTCTGCCCCCTGGCCCAACCCGCCCAGCACCTGCCCAACATGGGGATGATCTAGTCTCCAGCTGCAAGGGGGCGGGGGGGGCCAGCAACAGGCCACATTTACAAACAGAGCTACCCCAATCACAAAGCATATAACCAGCCCGGTGCATTGCCTCATGACGAGGAAAACATGAAAATGGCAAGAAATACACACAACCAATCATGCTGCCACACTCCACAGTCGCAGTCTCAAACCCCACATGGTCTCACGCTCAACCACGCATATACACGCTCGCCCACACAGCCTCAGAGACAGCCAACCACACACCCCAAGCTCACGCCCATGCCTCACCTACACAGGCTCAGCTCCTTGTGCGAGGCCCACGGGTAACATCAATTGGTCAAACATCCCGTTGAAAGCTGAATAGGGGCCGGGTTCCTCCTGGAGCCTCTGCCCGCAAGAAGGGGCCTTGGCTTTCTGCTTCTTTGTCCACACAGGCATGCTTTCTTTCCCCGTAGCAGTCTTCATGGCTTGCTGGCAGCCTATGCCCACCACCCCGACCTTGAAGGAGGTCAAGGCTGCTGTATAGGGATTATCTGCCAGGCTCCTTGTGGGGTCCCCAGCAAGAATCCCCAGGGTCTGCAGGGGGCATGCTAGTCATGTGCTGGGCAGGCCTGGGTTCCAGGTGGGGCAGGGGCCCAGTCACAGAGCAAAAGCTGCCGAGTCCCCTTCCCAGACCCTTGTCTGCACTGAGTGGAGACCCTTGGCCTTTGCACCGGGTGGCAGTGGTGCCACACCCAGTAGCTGGAACAGGCACAAAAGCTCTGACACATAATGGGCCCTCCTCAGTGCTGCCTCCACACTGGACCGGGCCGCAGGGGACCCACCGTGTGCCCCACCCTGAACCAAACTGAGAGGGCGGAGAGAGAAAACAGACATAGGACACCCCGGAGCCTCTGCTGAGTGGACCCTCAGTGTGCCCATCTGGGAAATAGGGGAGAACAGAGGGCTGGTAGGCGTGGCGCTGTCTGCACAGGGGATCTCCTCACCCCGGCGCCCTCCCCATCCCCGCACCCCCAGACTTGGCTCCACTGGGTCACTGAGCACTCAGGGCACGTCTGAAGGTCCACCAAGGATGAATCTGACATAGCGGGAGCTCACGAATCACAGCGGATAGGGGGTGGAGACATTTGAGGCAGGTAGGGAAGCAGCCTCTGGCTCTGGCTGGCCCCGTGTGACCCATTTGTCCTATGAGAGGCTAACAGCCTGGTGGCCGGAAGAAGGAAGAGAGGGACACGGGGGAAGGAAGAGGAACCTTAAAGCAGCGCAGGAGGGCTCAGGGTCACAGGCGCTGGACTTGCTGAGTGGTGTGGGAGGCTTGCTCTCTGGGCCTGCGCTGTGGGGTTCCAAGGGCATCGTCAGGGAGAGGTGGGGCCCTCAGGCCAGGCCCACTGGGAAGATAAGGGCAGAGAATGGGAAAAAGCAGTAGGCAGAAAAGGACTAAGGACTGAATGAGGAAGAAGGAACAGGGGAGCCAATTGGCCCCAGAAGCACAGGAAGGAAGATGTGCATCCCTACTGGAGAAAGAACACTCAGCCCTGGGACAGAGGAGGCATGCCTGTCCCCACGGCACCTGTCAGGAAAAGTAATTGCCAACTACCGTTGCCCCAGGGGGACCGGAGCGCACAGGCACGTATGCCTGCAAAGGGCAGCAGAGTACCACTCAAGAGACCATCTCCCAGCCCACTGGCCTCATGACCTCAGAGTCCCAGACCCTTCCTGGGACTAACGGTGGGATCCATGGACCACCCTGTAAAGCTCAGCCCCAGAGGTGGGTCCCAGGAGGTGCTCAATATCCAAACAGTGTGGGACCCTGGTGACTTACACTGTCCCTCCTAGAGGCTGCCGGCGAAAGTTCCTGGGTCAGGGGTGGGCAGGGGCTGGATCAAGGGCCTGGAGCAGCCAGCAGCAGGTGGATGCAGCCCACTGCAGAGCAGAGAAGCGGCTGGATCCTGACTTACACCCCAAATGCCCAGGCCAGGTCTTTTTTAATGAAATTTTCCTCTTCACCCCTATTAACTTGTATACCGTCTGTAGACTTTGCAGATCAATAAATCCACCCCTTAGGACAAAACGCCGGCGGAGCAGTAGCTCTCTCGGATAGGCAAAGGATGGGAAAAGAGGCCAGAGGCTGCCTCCTGCTACCAGATGGCTGTGTAAATCGAGATATGTCCCTCCTGCTGCCCAGGGCCTCCCTCAGTTTCCCCACTGTTACCTTCACGGGGTTAAATCAATCTGTAAGGTCCCACCTGCTCAACTGTCCTGAGATTTTCTGGGAAGACCACATGTGACCCAAAGACCAAGGCCCAGCCCCATGGCTCTGCAGGGCCTCGGATGAAGGCGAGGCTTTAGGGCTGCCGTCCTCCCAGAGAACAGGTGGCCCGGCCACGGCACCTGGGCTCAAGCGCCCAGGGTGCCTGTGCCAGCTGTGTTGACCTCGGGCAAGCTCTGAACCTTTCCGCACCTCAGATTCCCGACTTCGGAAAATGGTGAAATCGCTTCCCCAAAAAAGCACGACATACAACAGCATTTTGTGGGTGTCTCAAGTCAGACCTGCCATTGCAGTTGGACATCTGTCAGTACTAAAACCACCACCACCACCTACTCCAGCTCAAATCCCCACAGGCAAGGACAGTTAGCATACTCACGGCCTCCTTTCTGTTCACCCTTCTGTTCCCAAGGCCCTAGCCTCTTCTGGGTTACAGTCACCTAGATCAGTAAATACATGGCACGGAGGTCAGCTGCACTTCAACCTTCCACGTTTTACATTTCCTTCCAGGGACGGGGGCTCAAACCGGCACTTTCAAGCGGTAATAGATGCGCCTTTAGTAAAACATAATTAGTCTCGGGAGAAGGAGGGTAAACAAACGTGTAATTCCTGGATTTGCTAATTGTCCTTCATGTTGATCTTCTGCCATTTTTCCTGGCCTCTCCGACTGACATCCGTGCTCGTGGCAAGGACTCAGAGAGCGCCGGGAGCGGGCCGCGGAGGCAACCAGCGTCAAAGCTGGACGCCTGGCCGCCGCCCTCCTCCCCGCCACCGCCTCCAGCCCGGACCCCACCGCCCCACACACCACACCAGGCAGGAAGCCTGTGGCACTCGATCTTTTATTTTCTTAAACTGTACACAGATGTAAAATACTTTAACAGCAAGTCTATGGGAAAATTGTTTGGTTTTAAATTATTATGAAACAGAACCTAAGGGGAGCTTTATTAAATAAACATAAAGGTGGGGAATTAAGGACGCACACCTGCATTCTACCATAGTCATTTTTACTGTACCTTCTGGGTGTGTGAAGATAGAAAAGACACATCAAACTGAATAAACAAAATCCATTTATACCCTGAAACGTTGGCAGGCCACTCACGGGATTGTTCAGAACGTCTACCTCACAGAAGATGGCCTCACCATCTAATAAAAATTAAAACTGATCTGTTGGCCTCTTTGGTTCCAAAATTATGTATAATACATTTAACTGTATTTTTTTTTTTGCTGCTATAAAAATAACTTCTTTTTTCAAATGGCAGTTTCTGACTAATCATGCAACTAAATCAGTGCAAACATTAAAAGCAATCATTCGCTTAAAAAAGAAGCAAAGGATTTCATTTCAAGTATAAAAAATATAAAAAGAGTCGTACGAGTCCAGTTTCGTCTAGTGTGGGTCAACCCTTTAAATTGCATAGTTCACGTGGCACTTGGACATCTGGGGGTGAGCGAGTTCAGTGATATGCCAAGGGCCACTTCTGGACACACGCAGTTGGGCAAGTGCTATATCATGTGCGTTCAGGCAAGTCGGCAAGTGCTAGGAGGGGCAGGCGGGCAGGCGAGCAGGCTGGGGCCACGTCCATGGCCGGCCCTGGTGGCCGGGACCCACACGGGCAACTTCTGTAAAGCAGCTGAAAGCCTTCCCCATCTCTCCAAGACCGGCTAAACTGCTCCCCTCCCACAACCCCGCTGGGGGAGGAGGCACCCCCACCCCCCAACACCAGCATTTCCAGAATGCCTCCACTGCACCATTTCCTCCTCGGGGCTCATTCCCCTGCCTCGGGGGTCATTTCCACCCCTCCCCAATAAGTCCTAGAGGAACATCCCCAGTGAAGGGCACAGATTGCAACTTTTAGTTTTCTTCCCGTGTAAAACAATTCAAATTTTAACTTAAAAGGTCATACTTGGTTAAAAAAAAAAAATCCCTTTTCAATTATACAACTGGAATGAATGACCTGTCAACTGCTAGTGATCAGTTAAAGCATCAAATTAAGACCCTCCTCCTCTCCCTCCCTCCCTACCCCAAAACAAACACACACAGAAGTCACGCCAGGGACCCAAGCAACAGTCAAACGGTCATTGCCACTGCTCCACGGTCTCTGGCAGGTTGTGTCCTTTCTGGGCCTCTTTCTCTCCACAAGGGTGGGAAAAGACAGGCCCCCCTGGTCCTGCAGCATGAAGGATCCCAGGCAGGGAAGGAAGCCAACACGTCTGAGCCAGGAGATGCTGAGGCATGGCAGGCTTTGCACACAAGCAAAGGGGGCCACGCAGCCCTCCCGCCTGTCCGCACGCTCCCCACCCCCGCATCTGCTTTTCCTGTCTGTGGCTCCCGTGCGCTCTCTCTCGTTCTCTCTCTCTCTCTCTCTCTCTCTGCGTCTCTGTCTTTGTGCTTTTATGTGTGCTCGGAAGGCGCGATTCAGAGTGGCCGGGCCAGCTGGTGGGAACGGTGGCTGTTCACCCCATTCTCTCCGACTGACAGGCATTTGTAGCTAAGCTGCCATTTGTCACCGCATCCATTTGCTGGTATCCTGGAGGCTGCTGTGTGGGTGGCAGGATGCGTCTGGCTGTGCGTGTCTACGTGTGCATCTGAAAGTATTTCATGTCAGTTGAGGGTTCTTGCTCTGGCTTTGACTGATTGCTCGATGAAGTAGTAGAAAAATATTTCAGGCCTCGCCCCGGCACCTCCCGGGCAGCCCAACGGGAGGACCGGAAGGACCGCACTCAGCCGGCTGGGCCCCCGGTGCCCACAGGGGCTGGCAGGAGACCCTCTGGGACTGCCCTTGCGCCCCGCCGCCGCAGCCCCGCCGCAGTCAGGCGCAGCCACACTCCTCCACAATCATGTTGGGCACGTCCCGCTTGACGATGTTGTACTCGTCGTCGAAGTAGAGCATGGACATGGTGCTCAGCTTGGTGGGGATACAGCAGGAGTTCACCGTGCCGGGGTTCAGGCCCCGCATGCGGTACTGGTTCACCACGGCCGTGTGGAAGGAGGAGGCGGAGCCGGGGACCCCTGCCAGGTAGGCCGGGCAGCTGCCCTCACAGTAGTTCCCGTAGTAGCCGGTGGGCGCGATGATCCAGTCGTTCCAGCCGATGAGGCGGAAGTCGATGAAGAACTGTTGCCTGCAACAGAGGTTGGTCCGGCCATCGCACTCCAGGCCCCGCTTGCGGATGCGGTGCCTGCTGTCACCCAGCCGCGCCTGCACCACCACAAAGGGCCGGTGCGACTCCTCACCGGGGTCCACGAACACCGGCACCACGGCCAGCTCCTGGCAGCCGTCACACTGCACGTCCAGGTTGAGCCGGCGCTCGCCCCGCTCGAACAACGACTGGATGGCCTCGGTGAGCGGGAAGGTGTGCCAGCCGCTGCGCTTGAGGTCCACCTTCTTCTCCACCACGTTCCACCGGTCGCCGTGACCCTGCTCCTGGAAGTACACCTTGACCCGCACCTTCCTCCGACTGCCCTTCTCCAGGACGTAGGGCAGGAGCTTCAGGTAAAGCCACAGGCTGGCCTGCACCACAAACAGGTTCTGGTTGCCTTCGTTGGAGATGAAGAAGTACAGGCGGACCCGGGAGGAGGCAAGGCCATCTGCGGAGAAGTGGGAGAGCAGGCCAAGTTAATTCAAGGAGAACACGAGGCAACGCGGAAAGACACTCTGCTGCCTGATGCTGGAATGTGAACTTGCCACGCAGCTGGAAAACGTTATTGACCAGAAATACAGTTTCTGGGGCCAGGGCCTCTCACTGGAACCTGGGAGAGGCAGAGAAAAATCATTTTCCATTGAGAAACCCGGACCGACTTGGAGCTGGAGGGTCCGGGCCTATAAAATCCTGCCTCACCTCTCCCAGGCCAGGGCTCCCTGGAGACAGGCTGTCAGGCCTCAAAGCTCAACAGAGGAACTTGTCAAGAGGCCAAGATCTTAACAAGTTGTTATGGGTATCTGTGAAATCTGGAAAACAAAACCAGGATCGCACCGAGGATTTTGGGGTGGGTTGTTTCAGTAGAGAATTTTTTTTTTTTTTTTTTTTTTTTTGGTTAACTCCGGGCATTGCAAAATCAAGCTGAGCCACCTACTGCCTCTTCCTAGTGTTTACCTAAGCATGATCTGATCCAACCCCCAGTGGATCCTCCACTGCAAACAAGCGAGCTCTGCTCAGATTTCTGACACGGGAACGTGTGCTTTGCAGGCTGCAAAGCGCAGCCCTCGTTTCTGACTGGTTCCAAGGGACAGGACCTTCAGCCTTGAAACTTGAGGTCCACTCCTTTCGTGAGACACCGGCTCCCCGTTAATGGCGTGTTCAAAATCTCCGAGGAAAAGGGGAACTGGCTTGTTAAGTTTCCTCCATAATTCAGCTCAACAAGAAGAGAAACCATGCCAACCGAGATACAACTACACACGCTCATCCTACATTTTTCAGTGACTCTTCTGACAATTTGTACTTTTTTCTTTTTCTTTTTCTTTCTTTCTCTCTCTCTCTCTCTTTTTTTTTTTTTTTTTTTTTTTTTTTTTTTTTTTGGCAAGAAGAACAAATAAGGCAACTGTGTGGCCATAGCTGGTTTTATCAAACCTCCTACCACCGCCCTGCAGCCCCCTCCTCAGGCTTCGCCTGGCTCCTCTAATAACACTGACATCTGACTTTGAAATGGGGGAAAGTGCAGCCTTAAAAGCTGGTCTTGGACGAGCTGCCTGTGACCTGAATCTGTTATTTATAAGTCAAAGAGCTGGCTCCGTGAAACGGACCAGAAATATACCAGCCCCCGCTGTCATTTTGTGCCACCGGGACCAAAAGGCCTCCTCGACCTTCCAGAATCACATTTCTACTCTGGGCCCCAAAGCACCTTTTAATCCAAGCTCTCTAATTGCATGTCGAGCTTTCCCTGACTCGGTCGGACAGCTAAAACGGCAATGCATTTCTTTCTAAGCACAAACCAGCCCGATTGTCTCTGCTTTTCTCCACACTCGGCCATGCAAAACTTTTCATCCCTTTTCATCCCCAGGCGGCACCAGCACCGTCTGCCTGCTGCCTGGAAGAGTGGGGGGCATTTTCAGCCTGGTGACACAACCGCTCCCCCCTCCCACAAGCTCCCTGCCCACCCCAGCCCAGCCCGCACCAGGGCTTCCCCCTCTGCGACCTTCTCCGCAGTCCCCTCGGCACAAATGGGGCTGAGCTCCAGGCACAAAAGCCAGCCTGGCTCATTCAAGTCCTGAAAAGGACAGCGGAGTGGAAAGCACTTGCAGCATTTCCGCGCGGGCACATTTTCCTTCTTCTTTTAAAGTTCCGAAAGATTTTCTCTATTATTATATTTAGACAGTGGTAGAAATTTGCAATCCAGGGCCGGAAGAAAATTCCCAAAAGGACTCCTACCCTTTGTTAACTACCAACTCTGCGGCTCTAAAGTGAGGGGGCTGCTGCCGCTGCCAGGCAAGCCTAGAGGCACGGGGCTGCCCCCAAGCCGCGTCTTTCTCTGCGTAAATGATGGGACCTGTTGAGAAGCCTGCCTTCCGCCCGATTCCGGTGCCCACACAATCGGAAGAGAGGTTGCCTAGCTCTCCCCAGTGAGGCTTCAGCAATCCTGGCAAGCCCACGCTGCCCGGCGATGGAAGCGGCCCCGGGGCCTCTCACGCAGGCACAGGCGCGCGCGCGCACACACACACATACACACACACTTACTTCTCCGGCCCACGGATATCAACAAGCACACACATCTCCAACCACACTGCTAAGCCTACACTCCGATCGTGGGAAACAAAAACATTAAGCAATCACCAAGCAAGTGCCCGCGGAGCCAGGGCCGCACACATCTGCCGGGAGGGGGATGCGCGCCCAGAGGCGCTGGGGCCCGGTTTCAGAGCAGTGGTGGAGGGCGAGGCGCTCAGCGGCGGGGACGGGGGAGCAGGGGTACGCTGCCTGAGGGAGGAGGACGGCAACCAGGACGGGGTGCACAGGGCCAGGGGCGAACGGCAGGGCCGGGAGTCCACGTTTCCCCCAAGGTGCACTGGCTGCGGCGGCCAGAACGGGCAAGGAGAAGGGAGTGGAAGAGGGTGGGGAATGAGGGCCGCAGCTGGCCGCCCGTGGGACCGACCCACCTGTCTCGGCGAAGCTGATGATCTCAGAGACGCGCTCCTGGCCGTCGGCGCCCGGGCTGGCGTGGCCGTCGAGGTGCGGGATCTCCACGCGGCCGTCTTCGCGCACCTTGCCCGCGTGCAGCTTGCGCAGGGCCGTGACCATGGCGGCCTTGGGCACGGCGTGCGTGATGTTGGGTCGGCCCCGCATCTGCAGGCGGCTCAAGATGTGTCGCTTCACCGCCTCCAGGAAGTCGCCGTCCACCCGGCCCAGCTCCTCTGGCCGCCGGAAGCCGCCGCACGACGTGCAGGTGTCCTGCGAGCCGCCGGGGGCTCCGGGCGGCGGGGGCGGCGGCGGCGCGGCGGGCGAAGGCGGGGGCGTGGGCGAGCCCCAGGCCTCGGGCCCCAACCAGCCGGCCGCCAGCAGCAAGAGGCAGGCGGCCCCCAGCGCCCGACCGGGCAGCCCGTCCATGGTGCGCCGCTGGCGACGAGGGCGCCCGCCGCGAGGCGAGCCAAGCCGAGCGCAGGGCCGGGCTCCGGGCTCCCGGCGCGCCGCCCCGCCCCGCCCCCGCCCGCGCCCTCCCGGGCCTCCGCCCGCCCGCCGGGAGGGCCGCCGCCGGCTAGCAGGGGGAGGGGGCCGGCCGGGCCGCGGGGGTTCCCGCGCGACGGGGAAGGGGCGCCGAGGGCCGCGGGGGCCGGAGAGGCGCGCAGCCGAGGAGGGGGTCGGAGGGTCACTGCCGCGCGGGCGTCTCAGGGCGCCTCGGCATCTGCAGCCTTCCCCCCATCCTCTCCGCGTCGGGGCCCCGCAGCCCCCAGCTCCGGTGAAGCGAAAGCGGCGGTGGCGGCGCCTTGGCCGCCGCGAGGGGAAGGTGGCGAAAGGGCTGGTCGACGCAACTTGGCCGAGACGGAAGCGAAGGCGCCCGAGTCCCCGGAGCGGAGCCGGGCGCGGCTTGGCGCGGCGCTGCGGCGGGCGCTGCGGCGGGGCCCCGCGCTCGCACCTGAGCGCCGAGGAAGGGCCGCGGCTGCCGGCGACGGGCCGGTAGTCTTCGCCGCGGGCCGGCGGGTGGGCGGCGGAACGGGGCGAGCGCAGTGGCGGGAGCGCCGGGGAGCGCTGGCCGCGCGGCCCCGCTCAGAGGCGGCGCGGAGCCCCCGGCCGCGGGCCCTGCAGTCCTCCCGGCGCGTCACACGGCAAAGTTGTCTCTAGGCTCCCGGGGCGCCGCATCCACCGGCGGGCGGGCCGGCCGCTGCGCGCTCCGCCGGGGCCTCCGCTCCGCCCGCCTTCTCGCTGCCTCCCTCCCTCCGCCTGCCTGCGCGGGCCGGCCAGGCGCGGGGCGCCGTGCGAGGAAGGCGAGGCGGAGGCAGGGCCCTTCTCGCCCCTGTCTCTCCTGCCTGCGGCGGCGGCGGCGAGGTTGGTTCGAGCGCCTAAAAGTCTCGCAGCGTCCCCGGGTGCGGGTGCCCTAGCTCGCTCTCCCACTGGCACACGCCGCAGGGCCGGGAGAGAGCGGGCGGGTGGCGGCCGCGTCCCCGTGCCCGGCCGCGACACGGTGCAGAGCCTGCCGAGGAGTTCTTCTCTTTGCCCTCTCTTCTTTTACTCTCCTCGTTTTTTCTCCCAAGGGGGAAAAAAAAGCCGCACAATCTCCGTAAGTGCGCGCGCGTTGAGATAGACGTTGGCATAAAAAAAAAGGGGGGGGTGGTGGTGAGCGAGTCTCGTCCTGGCCATGCGGGAGGAGGCTGTCCGTGCCTCCCCGCTCCGGCTTTCCCCCGGAGAGGGGGGGGGCGGAATCTGTTCAGGTCGCTGCCGCCCGCTCCCCACGCCCACCCCCGCTTCCCCCCGCTTTTTTCCTTTCTGCCTTCGCGGGAAGGAGGGGCAAGCCGGCCCGCTCCCCTCCCCCCACCCCCGCAATGCCCGGCCACTTTTGCAGTCTCGAAACTTTCCCACCACGTGGGCGCCCCGGACCCTCGCCCAACTGGGCGGCGGGCGACACCGACGGGCTCCCGGCCCGGGATCCCGGTGCTTGCCCCCCTCCCCGCGGTCGCGCAGGCCCTGCCCTCGTTCTGCGACCGGGAGAAACAACTCTCGCCGCGGCGGCCGGCCGCCCCCGGCCCTCCCGGGGTGCACCTTCTCGAGCTTGGCGAGGCGGGGGCGGCGGTTGCGGCCCCGGGCTGGCTCCGCGGGTGGATGTCGCTCCCGGGCTGCAGTGCCCTAGCCGAGCGCCTCGGGCCGCCGGCGCACTGGGCGAGGCGTGGGCCCCGCGGGCTGGAGGAGTAAAGGAGGCGGCGGCCGCTGGAGGCCTGGCCAGCCGCTGCCTCTGCCGGCTCCAAGCCCCAGGGAAATCGTCGTCTGTGCGGGGGAACCAGCCTCGCGTCAGGGCGGCTCCGAGCCCCAGGACGAGGTCTCCAGCACCACTATCCCCCCGCCCCAAGTGGTTGGTCTGGGTCTCAGACAAACCCGGGTTCCAGTGGAGACTCAGCCACTGGCAGCTTAGTAGGAGTGACCTTGGGTAGTCTTCCCCCTCTCGGCTTCCCATCTCCTCATCTGTAATGGGAGAGGACAATGACACATGTCACACCCTGGGAGCCTCAAACAACGCAACTTGGTGAAGCTCCTCACAGAACCCTGTAAACTGTGATTCTAAAGCATCGTTTTTTGGGCAGCCAGACAAGCCACCCTGTCAATGAACACCGAACACCCAACCCATCCAGAACGCCGAGTGCAGTCGTTCCTTCTGTCTCTCCTGACGCCCCCACCTGGATGTGGACTAGCACAACAAGGCCGACAGGGCGCAGCCTCCGGGGCCAAGGAACTCCACCCTGCCCTCACCCTTCGCTCACCCAGACCCCCCACCCGCTGTGGCCGTGTCCTGCAACCGGCAGGACTGTGAGGCGGAATCAGGATGCGAAGTCATTCTGGCTCTCCTAGGATATTGGGGAACTAAAGTTGGAGCGGGTTCTCCAGCTCAGCATTCCCCACCCCCCACCCCCACGCTCCCCTTCTGCCTGCTTTGGGCCTGCCCCTGCCCGTGCCTCTGTGGAGCTCAGCCCGGGCTGTAGCCCCGCAGAGACCCAGAAGCTGGAGGCCGAGCGCCCCCTCCCTCCCAATCTGAGGAACCGCCCTGAAGGTGCCTGGCGTCTCCAACGGGGGACCATTGAGGCTGATAGGGGTTTATCAAGAGGACGTTGGGGGGGGGGGGGGCCAGGAGGGTCCCCACAATGGCAGCCCTTCTGCCTCCTTAGGGCTTTCTCCAGAGCTCAGTTCCCTGCTGTTCCCAAATATGCAGCCCTCTATGGCCTCTGCTTGCACCACCTGCCCTATCCTGGATCCTCTGAGCCTGTGATCTCTGGGCAGGAAGGAGGGACTTCTGCTTCCTGCGTTGTAGCCCTAAGCCAGGAGAGACCCACCTCCATGGCTTTGCTTGGATCTTCCCCCAGGTACACGTGCTCTGGTCCTCTGGGTCTTTCCATCACCACAGACGCTAGCCATTTAGCAAACTCCTCCGTTCTTCAAGACCCAGCCTGATCCCTCCTCCTTGGTGAAGCCCACCATGGCCCTCTTGTGCCCTGAATAGTTATTTGCCATATTAGGTCCCCTGGCCTGCTGCCTGGCTGTTGTTATACTCTCGTCTGTCTGTCTCCTCTGTGGGGCCCCAGACTCTTGGAGGGCAAGGGTCTCATGGGCCCTGTCTAATGCCAGATAAGGGGTAGCTTATTCAACTAATGCTTGGTTGATCAAATGAATGAATGATGAGAAAAGTTACGAAGCCAGTGAAGAATTGAGCATGCGCGCACTCACACACACACACACACACACACACACACACTCCCCAGCAAGAGCCCTCGCAGAAACGGTCCTTGCCTGTTTGGCTACAACCGTTTTCTCTCTGAGCCCCACCCGAGCTGGACAAGGCTTGGAGGGAGCCTTTGGGAGATGCAGCATCCTGCCCATTGACCTGGCTCCAGGGAGAGTCAAAAGCCATCTCAACCTTGCTGGTAAGAGGAGGGAAGAGAAGGTTGAGAGGAGGGTCCACGTTTTGCTCCCCTGGTGGAGAGCTGTCAGCCCCACTGCCAGTCGGCTGGGAGGGAACTGGGTCAAGCGGTAGTCAGAAACCATCTGCTCGAGAAGCTGGGATTATCCCGCCCTCTGCTGATCCCCCAGCCCACAGGAGCCAAGGGTGTAAATTGAGTTCTTCCAGATCACCTTGTGCTTGGGGAGGGGGGAGCCCCCCATCTCCTACCGAGGGGCCAGGACCTGTTCCTGTTGCTTCAAAGCCTCTCTTAGCACGGGGCTCTGTTCTCCTTGGGCTGGTGTCCTCAGCCAGGGATGTGACTGCACCTGTCAGTGTTGAATACAGTAACGCACATCAGTGCTGTAGCCAGTGCCCTCCACGTAGGCTGCAAGACCAGGCCACCCCCCACCTCCACAGAATGCTGGCTCCCTGCTGCCATCAAGGAACGCAGGCCCGATGAGGAAGGCAGGCAAGAAACATGGCGGCATCATGGATATGGCACGCAGAACACGAGAAGGCTTCCTCCAGGAGGCGCAGAGCCCACGCTCTCACGTAACTGAGAGGTAAGTGTCAATTTGGGGATAATGAAAACATCCACAAGTGACAAAGCAAACCATGAATGACCCTTAGAACTCATTTGCCAGAAGAGAACCCAGATGCGGTTCCTGACCACATGGTCCCTGCAGCGTGGGGATGGAGAGAAGGCCTTCACGTCAGTGGCACTCGGGACTCGGGCTGAAGAAAAGGCCTTGGGCACCGTTGGGCTCCGGGACCTGGTGTTCACTTTCCCACCTCTGGATGGAGAGCCAATCTTGCCAGACATTACTCTCTCACATCACACTTCTCCGAAACGGCTCGGGGTCCAAATGGAAGGAGCAGTGTGCGAGACCCAGACGAGCTGTCCCGTCTACCTGCCAGCTCAAGACACAGAACAGGAGCCAGGCTGGAACCGGGTGCGAAATAGGACACAGCCACGGGGCCGGGGCCCCCGAGGGACAAGGAGCCAAGCTTACCTTTGTAAAAGCTCAGACACCAGCATGGAGTCCCCTCAGAATGCCCCCGATGCCACTTCATGCCTTGGAGGTCACAGAGGCAAGTCCCTGATGAGAGAGTGAGAGTGGGAAAGGTAACTTGATGAGACAGCCCTATATTTGTCACCAGGGCAGCAGAATGGTGCTCGCCTCTGGAGGACCCCACCAGCTTTCCACATCCTTAAGTTCTGCTGTGGCCAGGGAAGGGATGTTTGTCGTCTCTGAAACGCATGAGCTCCAGGGCTGGGACCCTTCATCTGTAGCTGCCCAGCTCCCAGCCCAGCTCGGCTCTGGGAATGCTTATAAACTACAGTCGGTTCATCCCGTGTAACTGATCAAGGAGCTGATGCACCGGAAGGTGGCCTGGCCGTCGGTCCTGGGGTTCGCGTGCACACTCCCAAGTTCCAGGTGGCTTGCACGTGCAACAGGCCGCCACATATGTGCTCCCTCCTGCTTCTCAGTAGGCAGAAGCATGCTGACCCACCTTCACGTGCCCCCATGCCAGGGTGGTGCAAAACCACCTTGCGGGACTCCCCACCCCCAAGTTGTTCCCTTCGAACCGACTCCCTCAGCAGCCCATCCCCTGAAATCTGTCATTTGTTAGCAACAGTCTTACCAAGCATTGTTCCCAGACCCATTCTCCGTAAGACCAAGGTGTCGGGAAGGAGCTAGCTGAAGGCCCCGGGGGACCCTCCTCCACTTCACCCAGCAAGGTGCTGGGGGCTGTTCTGGAATAGGATTTAGCATGTTTTGAACACTCAGGAAATATTTCAACAGCAGGCTTCATCGGGATGGCCGTCCAACTTGGTATATTTTCTAGAAAAATAGAGGCGCTATTTTTTCTAGAAAAAAAATAGCGAAGCTTAAGCCCAACCTTATTACCCTGGTTATCCAGTTCCAGTCTATTGGGGAGGCCCGTACACAAACCAACTGGGAGCTAACTGGGATAATGCAGTGCAACGGGGGCAAGAAGGAACAGCCTACATCTGCCGCAAGTCTCCAAGGAAGCAGGATTTGAACTGAGCTTTGAGACATGAGGAGGCATTTTCTAGGGAGACACAAGAGAGGAAAGGTCATCTGGGAGAGGAGCTTCTGTGATGAGAATATGGGGACAGGCAGGCCTTGTCAGCCCGGAAAGGGGTGATAAGCCAGGAGAGGATGTGACCCCTTGTAAGAGTGTTTTAGGAGGACACAGGTGGCATCGTACCAGAAGAGAGAGCCAGCCCACCGGGGAGGAGATGAGACGAGAGGTGGTAGCAGTGAGGACCAAAAGGAAGAAAGGGGAAAGGTTGGACGCCTTCTGCCAAGAGACCAGAGCTGGGCTGAACAGAAATTGCTGGGGATGCTTCCTTATTCCCATTTCTGCATGAATGGGCCTGGATACAGCTCCTGTGTGCCCGTGTGTGGCGAGAACCTAATGAGCTGGTTATTCTGCAACTAACAAAGGAAAAATGGAGCATTTCAAAGGTTTCTTGGCTTTGGGTCCCCAAACCCAACCGCGTCCACTTTGGGAACACTTGAGTCCGAGCATCAAACTCTCCTTAAATAGCACCCCCCTCCCCCCACACCGCCATCCTTAGCCGTTCTTGAACTTCAGAGCTGGATCCATGCCTTGGAGAATGAGAAGTGATCTGCCTAGCCAATGGGCCACTAGCAAAAAAGGCATGCACAACTGACCCAAAATAGCATATCTTGGGTTCTCATGTGTGACAGGATCAACACAGAAAGGAAACGAGGAAATTGCTCTTGTACATGGCTATAAACAAGACCTCCTTTCTGCTTTTTAAACAAAACCAACGAACAGGTTAATTCATATATATATATGAAAGCTGAAGACCTCTATTCCCAATAGTCAGTACACCCCCCAGTGCACCTGGACAGTCCATATTCACACAAGTCAATACCTGTGAGGCTCCCACAGTGAAGTAGCTGGGAAAGAGCGCTGCCATGATGTTCTGCTTCTCGCCAGATCCACCCCCCGCCCCTCTGTAACATAAGACTCTGAATTCTCACAGTGACATGTGCCATGGAAGGGAATTCTGCAGGGAGAGCCACCGTGGCTATAGAAGAAACGAAAACAGGGCCATTACCAGCTTAATCCCCCGCCCAGCCCAGGCCTATTGCTGGCTCCTAAAGCTGTGTTAATTTCAAGTGCTCCAAACTTTGAGCCCTTTCCCCCCAGTCCAGCACTGAGCAGCCTTGGAGCCTGGGCAGTGGGCGGGCATGCTCGATTGTGCTGGTCTCCCCAGTCTTGCCTTCGTTGTTTCTCACCCTCCCCTTATCCTCCCCCAACCCTGGCCCCAGGCCCCTGGGAGTCAGGTGCTAATCCGAGAAAGGAGGGCTCTCTCACCCATCTCCCTGAGCTCAAGCACATTCAGCTCCTTCCCTGCCTTTCCTTTCCCGTAGGTTAGATTATGGATTGAAATGCTGGAGGAAAAACAAAAAGAATGAAAAGGGAGTGATCAGAGTTTTGTTGATGGGGAAACGTATTTACATCTAATGAGGACACCTCAATTCGAAAGGGGTAAAGTGTTTTAGTTCCGGCCTATTGAAGGGCAAGTACGTACTATGCAGTCATTCTCCAGGTTGGTAAAAGATGCCCAGAGTCGGTCCACATTGGTGGTGCCAGTAGAACCGTGAGCAGAGCTCAGGCTGACGGGCAGCAGTAGCCGGGGCGGGGGGGGGGGCGCCCCCCTGCCAGCGGAGTCTGTCTGCCTAGTTTTTTCATGCAAGCTGGTCTTAAGCCAGGGATGTGAGGGGATTTGCCCTTCTCCACATTTCCAAAAAAGGCAAAATGATAGATACAGTTAGATATAGCCAGATGATTGATAGATGATTGATAGATGATAGATAGATAGATGATAAAGGAACAAGCATCTTTAGGATGAAAAAATACAAATGTTAAGTTTTCATTTGACCTTCATCTCTCTGAGAGCACCTAACACTTCTCATACCCCCACAACTTCCTACTGATTCAGAAATAACAGCACAGAGCAAGGAACTTAATTAAAAATAAAAAGAAGAAGCTGCCAGTGCCTTGGCTTTCATCAGGGACACAGATACTAAAATACTCATCAACTGACATTCACTATCACTCATCAAAAGAAGCTAAGAATATGCATTATTATAAAATCCCTTTATGACATCGTTTGTACCTGTAAATAATGTGGTCAAACCGTTATCTACCTGAGCTCAGCCAACCAAGAATCTTTTGTTAGTTAAATATGGACACACTCTTGCACACTTACTTATCTTGCGCAAAGGGGCGATGACTGACCCTCTCCAGCCACAAGGGTGTATTCTGGGTTCGGGGCCCCTCAGCATCATCTCCAACCCTTCCTGATGCCTCCATCTATTGTTCAAAACGTGTTCTTTCGTTCTCTGTGCAATGCATTTGTTCAGAGGACCTAGTAGGAGCAGGGCACTGCACCAGGCAATGACAGGACTAGGCTCCAGGGACAGGGAGGGGCAGGCCCCTGGGCCACACAGAAGGCGGTATGTCAGGAGAGGCCCGGCACTGTGGGATTTGCAGAGGGAGGAGGGAAGAGGGGAACTTGGAGAATTCACTGGGGCTGGTGTTGAGGGTTGGAGTGACCCTGGAGGAGGCAGGGCAGAGCCGGTCAGGGTCAGACAACAGACTCCTCGCAAATTAAGGATGGCGGAACAGAGGGACCAGAGCAGGGTCATGGTGACTTCCTGAGGCCACACCAGCCACGCCAGCTCTGCGCTGCCTCCTGTGTCTTCTTCTTACACAGGAGAAGAAAACCCTGGGAGTTTAAGCCACCATTATCTGGGGGATTTTTTTTCTTTGCAGCCAAACTTAAAGTGAACTGACCCAGGAGACTTACTGCTGAGATGGGGTGACCCCCAGGTAGGGAGCAGGAGGAGGAAGAAGAAAGCAGAAAAGGAGGGGTCTGGGAGACGGAAGAAAAGCCGGGACAGGGTGGTGTCACCTGGGGGGGTGGGGGGCTATGGGGGCAGAGGTGACCAAATATGCCCAGTGTGGCAGAGTGACCCAAAGGAGGCCTGGAGAAGGCTCTGCTCTTGGCAGATGTGGCCAGGGGTGGGTGGTCTCTGAACGAGCAAACTGCTCAGGGGAAGGGAAGCATGTGCACACAAAAGGGTACCATCTTCCCACCCGGTCCAGGCCAGTGGGGCACAGAGCTTTGAGGCCAGAAGTAGGGGGCGGGTCTCTACAGTGGGGCAGCCTTGCAAAGTGGGTGGCAGGGCTGGCTGACACCCAGAAGCAGAGGCGAGCAGACCCTAGGCAGAGATCTGTAGCGGGGAGTCCTCCAGGGGGGGAAAGGATTGCCTGGGGCATCTTAGACTGAGAGATGGAAATGGGGACCCAAACTGGAGCCCTGCCCATGGTATGGGCCTGTGTGTGTGTGTGTGTGTGTGTGTGTGTGTGTGGTATGTAGGCACCAGTCTCAGGATGCCTTTGCCAATAAAAGGAACGGCAAGCAAAACAATATTAAGGATGTTTTCTGCCCTATAAAATTTTACTGCTGACTTCAAGAGAGGCTTAGAGGGCAGAATTCATAGGGGTTTGTGGCTGGGTGAGGATGAGAAGGAGAAGGGAGAAGGGTAGTCATCTGGTGCTGGGGCCATGCGTCCCCTTGGGCGTGTCAGACATTAGGACGGGTCCTCAGTGGACCCATCGGACTAGAGAGCTACTTGCCCGGGCACACTTGCTTCCCCCACATCACCACAACCACCGAAAGGAAAACATTCCCCCAATTCCCCTGGAATGACTTTCCCTGGAAGCACGGAGAATGCGTGGTCTGCAGGATGAGACTGGCCAGGAGGAGGAAGGCAGCCCGGTCCTCCAGCGCAAGTTCCAGAGGAGCAGCTGAGAAGCGGGGTGACTCCCACAACGGCCCCCGAGCGAGCATCTACCCTGGGGAGGGGGGGGGGCGGCGCTGGGTGGACGGCACCCCTCCAGGCGGGCTGCTGGGGAGCTGGGGCCAGCATGTGGGCCGCTGCCACAGGCCGGAGCCCATCCCCGGTCCGCCGGGGGGGGGGGTACGAGACGAGGTGGCCGCCAAGCCCGCCACCCAGAACATTAGCCCCTTGTGTGTTCCTGTGCGAAAAACCATTCTTCAACCAGAAAAGCGTTAACTCTTTTCTACGACTGCACGTCTTTTCCCAGGACTTTCTGCTGCCACGGCAAAGTTCGGTTTCCTCGTGGAGCCCCCGGGGCCCCTCATCCAGCTCCTGCCGCCTCTCCCACGAAGAACGCCCCTTCCGCGGCCCCGTTCACTTGCTCGCTCCCCCTCTCTCTCCTCCGGCCACTGGGAGCTACTTCCAGGGACCCTGATCGGCCCTGTGTCTCTCTGGGATAACCAGTCATCCTGGCTTTCCTGGGGCAAAGGTGTTTCCCGGGACGTGGGACTTTCCATGGTAAAACTGGGATGGTCCCAGACAAACCAGGATAGTTGGTCACACTGCATGCCTCACCCCTTCTTATCTTATGTGATTAGCCCAGCCTGCACAGCCTTGTCTGCCAGGAAACACTCTCTCCACACTGGGCTCAAACACCTCTGCCTCCAGGAAGCCTCTCTTAGTCAGCTTCCGTCTCCCTTAAAACCAGAGAACCTGTCCCCTTTGAAACTGGACAGCCACACTGTCCTTGGTACCCTCCTTGCAGCTTTGTACAGGGTCCCACTTTGCCATTACAGGAGCTGAATTATCTGTCCTGCCCGCTAGACTCGGAGCGTCTGGAGGACAAGGCGCTATGCCGTCTTCATGTTTCCGCGGCTGTCTCTAAGGCCCAGCCATCATGGGTGAGCCACAGGCGTTTGCTGAACTATTGTGCTGAAATATATAGGGAAGGCTTCTGTGACGTATGGCGACAACCACGATGAATTTCTTTCAAAAATTCTGAAAAGCCATTGTAGTCCACTGATGCATTTAACAAATATTTATTAAGCACCTTTCATATGCCAAGGCCAGGAGACATAGCAGTGAGCAAGAGGGGCGCCTGGGCGGCTCAGTCGGTTAAGCGTCAGACTCTCAGTTTCAGCTTAGGTCGTGATCTCAGCGTTCGTGGGTTCGAGCCCCGCATCGGGCTCTGCACTGACAGTGCGGAGCCTACTTGGGGTTCTCTCTCTCCCCCCGCCCCGCCCCTCCCTAGCTTGCACTGTGTGCTCTCTGTCTCTCTCAAAATAAATAAATAAACTGAAAAAAAAACCTACAGTGAACAAGAGTAAAAATCTCTGTCCTCCTAGAACTTAACTAAGGGAGTAACAGACAACTAAATATGTTTTTTAAAAGTAATAATTTCAAAGAGTGACATGTGTCATGAATTTTAATAAAAGAGGTTAATGGGAAGCAGACTTTAACAAAGGTGGCTATGTAAGTCAGGAAACCCTCTCTGAGGAGTGAGCAAAAGATAAGAAAGAGGCTGGCACAGAGATCTGGGGGAGGGGCTCCAGCGTGAGACTAAGCTTAGAATCTTCAAGGAACAGGAAGAAAGCTAGTGTGATTGGAACATGGTCAAGCAAGAGGAGAAGATTTGAAGGAAGTACAAAGAGGGGTCGGATCACATCGAGCTTTGCAATTTTACTCCTTAATATTAGATTTTACCTCCTTGGCTAACACAAGATATAACTCATCAAGGAAAAGCTCAGAATTAGGAGTTCCAAACCAGGAATATGAAGGCTCCATGGTCATTAAGAACTCATGCTCCTTCCATCTCTCTTATCATGAAGTTTCCATAAGTTTTCCATGAAGGTTACCTCACAACCACAACACGACTGCTGGAGCACCATCCATCACATCTCTATTTCAAGCAGTGTGAAAGAGGAAAGTGGAAGAGCAAAGCCTTGCATCCTCTTAGCTGAGCCATCTCCTTGGCCTAGATGTAAAGGAGGTTGAAAAACACAGACACTTAGCTGGGTACTACACAGCTCCAAATTAAACAAGGGTTCAATCAGAAAATAAGAAACACAGAATAAATACTGGGTGTGGTCCAGGAGCCCAGGGTTTGTTCTAAGTGTGGTGGAAAGTTTTAGAGGGTTTTTGTCAGTGCTGCTGTGATCGGATTTACCCAGTGAGAAGTACCCAGGCAGCAGGTGGAGTAGGAACCATAGGTGAGGAGTGGGGAGCAGGAAGACGAGTTAGGCACCGTTGCAATCATCCAGGTGGGAGATGACGGTGCTGGGGTTAGCGTTTCAGCTGGAGGTGGTGAGAAGTGGCTGGACCTGGCCTCTGTTTGGGGGCTAATGCTGCCGGGACTTGCTCATGGATTGGGTGTGGGGTGTGAAGGGAAGACAGAACTGAGGACGGAGCCCAGGTTCAGGGGTTGAGCAACCAAGAAGATATGGGCCATTAATGGCGGTGGGGAGATGGGAGAGGAGGAGGGGGCAATAAAATGTTTTGCTTGAATGTACTGATGTTGAGGGGCTGCTCAGTAGGTGGTTGGAGGAAGTTTGGGGTTCAGGGCACGGGTCAAACGAATTTGGGAGCCGCAGGCGTATAGACGGTACTGAAAGCCAGGGCAAGATGAGTTCATGCAGCAAGAGGTGTCGACGGAGAAGAGATGTCCAAGGATGGGGGCCGGGGCGCTTCACCTTTAGAGCTGGGAGAGCTAGCAGAGATGCTGAAAAGGAACCCCAGCGATGGAGGAGAAAAAGCAGGCCAGAGTGGTGGCCAGAGGAGGACCGAGGGCCAGGTGCCCAATGCCCGGAGAATCCACCCTGGGGTTTGACAATGTGCCACTCGTTAGTGACCCTGATTAGACCCAACGGCCATTTCAGTAGAGTGGTGGGGAGGAAGGCCCTGGAAAGTATAGCTGATGAGGATATGGGCCAGCCAGGAAATTCTTCCCAGCATGGAGGAGAGCAAAAGAATGGGGCAGGCTCGGAGGGGACAGGAGGCCACAGGAGGGCGCCCCACCTTCAAGCCCCAGTGCCTAACGAGGGGGGTCACCCCTGCTCTACAAGAGCCCCCAGAGAGGGCGGGCACCAAACAGGTTAGGTTCGGTTTGGGGTCTAGAGGGTCAGACCGTCATTGTAAAGATCTTGGATGCCAGTTCTCAGTCTCTGGTCATAGATGTCAGTTCCGGGCCAGCAAAGCTACAGCGGATCCCCACTCAGCAGAAGTCCCTGTGCCGGGCATAGCCACTTGAGTCATGTCAGTTCTTCCGAAGCCACTCACTGTTGTTCGGGGGAGAACTTGGACCCCACCCCCTTGGCTCCTTCTGGCTCTGAATCAGATGCCCCTGGATTGGGGAGTTGACCAGGTGCTGTGCCACATCCTCAGCTGGGTTTCCCCGGGGTCGTCTACCCCCTTCTGGTGCCTGTCTCTCTGGGTATTAGAGGAAAACAGGGACCAGCTGAGGGGATTGGATTGGCCCTAAGTTATTTATAGAGATTCCCAAATACAGACGAGACTAGACAGAGAAGTGTCATGATGACCGCATAGAGCAATCAGTGGAGGAGGAAGGCGGTCCTTTGACCCTGGAGTCAGTTTCGCCAACTGACCACAGCAGCACTTTCAAAACCGTAGGTCGCCAGGGCACCTGGGTAGCTCAGTTTGTTAAGCGTCCGACTCTAATTTTTTTTTTTTAATTTTTTAACGTTTATTTATTTCTGAGACAGAGAGAGACAGAGCATGAATGGGGGAGGGTCAGAGAGAGGGGGAGACACAGAATCCGAAGCAGGCTCCAGGCTCCGAGCTGTCAGCACAGAGCCCGATGCGGGGCTCGAACTCACGGACCGCGAGATCATGACCTGAGCCGAAGTCGGCCGCTCAACCGACCGAACCACCCAGCCGCCCCTAAGCGTCCGACTCTTGATCTCAGCTCAGGTCTTGATCTCAGGGTCATGAGTTCAAGCCCTCCTTTGGGCTCTATGTTGGGCGTGAAGGCTACTTACACAAACGAAAAACTACGGGTTGTCAAACACAAGTGGGTCATGCGTTCCAAATGTAGTGGGTGAGGACCTTCAACTTAATGCAATGAAAAGGAATAGAATAGGAAATAACAGGAAATCACACAACAAAAGGTGAATACCATTTCGTGACACCTGTTTCCATGATAAAGTGTCCGTGATATCTGTTCATATATTGGTACACGTGCATGTGTGTTCTGAGCTGTGACGTCAAGCAGATTTGTTACGTTGTGTTTAAGGTCAAAAGAGGGCGAAAACCACCGGCCTCTAGAAGAGCTCCTTGCCTGCCTCCCACCCCCAGAGGCGACATCCTGTCCGCCATCTTGGATGGCACGTTGGAAAAAGAGCGTATCCAGGCTGGGGTTACCCAACCTGCAGTTATCTGGAGCTACATCTAATACCACTGAACACAACCTAACGTTACTGTGGAAAGGTGCTTCTTGGGGTCTTCCACCCTGCTGAGCGGACACTGAAGCCGACAGCCCAGCCGAGACCCGTCAGGTGGATGGGCAGGTGGTTCCCAACCTGGCTGTGTGTTAGAAGCACCTGGCGAATCCCTCTCCCAAAGACCCTGATGTAATTGGGAAGGGATGCTGTCTGGGCGTGGGGAGGCTTTGACGCTAATTATAATGCAAGCCATCCAAGAGGTCACAGTCAGGCTGCCTGTTCAGCCCTCCCTGCCTCACGCCCCAGAAACCCAATGGCATTGTTTGGAGTGAAAACACCCCACCAGCGTGTCGGCTCTGGGCAGGGATCAGCAGGGAGCTAGTTCCCATCAACCATGCTTCCCTGACCTTTCTCTAACATTACGCACATTTACAATACACACATCTTCCCGGGCTACAGGCAGTATGTGTTCTTCAGAGGTCTGCTCCTCCCCAAGCTCTCCTGCCCTTTTTCTCTCCTTTGGGTGCCTGTCCTCTGTTTCCCTCTCTCTATTACAGGAGAAAGGGGGCTCTCTAAAGATGGCCAGGACCAGGAATTTGGTTTTGACTTGCTTGGAGAAACATCCACACACACACACACACACACGCACACAAATGGAGAGAATAGTACACTGAGCCCCCGTGCACCCCTCACCCAGTTTCGATGGTCCTTGTCTGCTTGCGTTCCTACAAGGAGGATATGACCACCCCAGTATCATAGCTCTTTCCCGCTGTGTGCATCCTTCAAGGATTGCATTCAGAAGGAAACGATGAGAAGCTTCCAGTAGTAACCTCCCTGGGACACTAAGAACTCTGATGTGGAGACCTGCCCCCTGGGCTGAGACACCAACGAGAGTGACATGTGGACCACCTCCTCGTGTGCCCGGCAGCGATCGGGGCACCTCACCTATACCAGCTTATTTCAGGAGAAGAGCTGCGGACACATCCCAGTGTGTCTCCAGACCAGCGGCTGGTGGGATTTCTGAATCCTTACTGCTTACCCACCCAGCACCCTGCCGGTCCATACTGCATCGGCCGGTTTCCTTAAAAAAAAAAAGAGTAAAATTGCCTCCGAAACCCATCAGCACCGAGGTCACCACCTGGGCCATGACATGAAGATAACGTCTGAAGTGTGTTTGTTTGGGGAGGGGACAAGGGGAGTGGCAAAATGGTTCGTTTCAAACTTGAGCGGCTTTGGCCAGGTTTTGCTCAATCCCGGGCTAACGGCTAAACCATCTGAACTCCAAACCAAAATAAATACACCTCTGAAGTTAAACAATGTTATTACATCAAGGCTGATGTAATGGTTCCAAACCATGAGAAAATAATATTCCAGCATAATGGGTCCCTCTGTTTAGCCAGAGGAAAGGCTGGGCTGCTGGCTTCTTGTCAACTGGAATCTGGCGTTTTCTATCATTGTTAAGCTGGGTGTGTGTATGTGTGTGTGTGTGTAACCTAATTAACGATGTTTTAGTAATTGTGGTGTTACAGAGTATAGATAGATATTAAAATATAATTGAGGGGTGCAGAGCACATCCTTGGACCGACCCAAAGAAGAGTTCCAGAGTCATCATCCCCGACCTGCCGCACCTCGGGAGCCCCTCCCGGCTTCTCACAGGGTTACATTTAAGATTCCGATGGCCCTCTCGGAGGTCACGGTTCAAGGGGTGGAGAAAGATCAAGATGGCTAAAGGCTAATTCAGTGCAGGAAACATCTTCCAAATAAAAAAGGAAGCATCCCCTGGCCCCTCGAAGCTACCTGCACCCACTCAGGGAATCTGCACATGGCTGACAACAGGGCTCCCACAGCCAAGCCAGGCTGAGAGGGACCCGTGCTAAACAAGGATGGGCCACTTGGCTGGCACTGTCTGCACTTCTGACTTAGGCCCATGGTCCCCAAGCTCGTGCTGTCCTGCCCCCGGGCCTGGAGGGCTTGGGCCCTGGGTACCGGGGCTCCTGCACCCTCACCACGAGCAGGCCAGGCAGGCAGGCAGCACCCGGCAGGCATGTTCTCCCGCCTCTCCTCCGGCTTGCCATAGAAGGACTTTGACATAAAGAGTCACATGGTGCAAACACGGAGCCTCTGTTTCCTCGCACAGTCCGCGTTGCAAACTCCCCATCCGCGCAATGGCAGGTCTCTAACTCGCGCCTTCCCTGTGCGGGCCCCCTCGGTCCATGCCTGGGTGCAAAACCCGTGCAAAGGGCGTCCGTTCAAGTTCCCAAGTCAGAGAAATCTGGCAACTGCTGGAGTCGGAGCCCTTCCCACTCCGGGTTCTACCTAGAATGCGAACGGTTTTGTTTTGGGTTTGTTTCTGTTTTTGTTTGTTTTTTGTTTGGTTGGGTGGTGTTTTTTTTTTTTTTTTTTTTCTAACCTATCAGTCATCAACATCAACTGCCAGCCACATGCAGAGCTCAGAGCCAGCCTCCGCCCTAGGTCCATGGGCTCCTTAGTCAAATCAGGCTGAGGCATGCGTGGGGACAAACATTCATTGTGTCATAGCTCAGTGAATCCCTTCCACAAATCTATCGTTATTCCCATTTTGCAGATGAGGCAACAGAGGCTCAGGGAGGCTCGGGAAGTGGCCAGGCACTTCACGTGTGGGGTCGGGGGGAGCTACAGGCCTCATCTACGAGAGGGGAACAGCAGCCCACTCCACGGATGGGTGTTTGTTTGCTCGCACTGCCGTAACGAAGTACCACCGATGAGTGGCTTCCACAGCAGAAGTTCATGGTCTCACAGTTCTGGAGGTTGGGGGTCTAAGATCATGTCAGCAGTCTTGGTTCCTTCTGAGGACTCTCTCCTTGGCTTAAAGACAGTCTCCTTCCTGTGTCTTCACGTGGTCTTCCCTTTATGTGTGTCTGTGTCCCAATCTCCTCTGTTTATAAGGACATCCGTCATATTGGATTAGAGTTCACCCGTATGACCTCATTTTACCTTAATTACCTCCTTAAAGACCCTGTCTCCAAACGGGACCCCATTCTGAGGTATGGGGGGCAGTGGCTCGGGCTCTCACATAGGAGTTTGAGGACGCAACTCAGCTCAGAGTAGAGGGGATGACGTGGTTAAGTGCCTGTACCAGCAGGTGGCCCTGGGTGGGCTCACTCAGGGGCAGGGGTGAGCAGGGGGAGTGATCGGCTCTAAGAACCATCACTGGTTTTCACTGGGTGCCAGCCGCCCACCAGGCTGGGCTGGGAGTGAGATGGGCCCGGATGCCACCGAGAGAACACGGCATAAGGGGCAGCTGATCCCAGCAGGCCACTGAGTCACCCTAGAAAGCAGAGAGCATGCACATGAGGCTCTGCAAATACATTCGAAACACCTCTGCCAACTGCACTGTTGCAGGGAGGGTCTGCAAAGACCCTCCCAGCGTCCTGCAGCCGCGGGGGCCGTGCAGGAGGAGGGCACCATGCTCAGCCAGCCAAAGGAACCTGAGGGTTTCTGGTTCCACTTTCTCCCCGCACATGGCCGAGCGAGGAGTGTCAGTTCTACCAGAACTGGCTTGAACGAGTGAATGCATACGTGAGAGTTCCGACTGACTTGGTCCTCCTGGTCTGCCCTCATTTCTCTCCTGCTGAGACTTTGTTCCCATTCTGGACCAGACCCACCGTCCACCAGCTGGACTGGGGACCCCGGAGCTGGGGCTGACCCTGGAGTGTCAGCCAGCTCACAGGTAGACGGCAAAACCTCCAACACCCCATCCACACTCGGAGTTGCTGCCTCTCTTTGCCCTTGCGGCCAGAATGGCACATGTGGGATTTCAAACACGCCAGCAGGTGCTCAAGAGGTGAGCATCCTCCCTCTGGGGACAAGATGGGCAGGACTTGACCCGACGCCCCGTGCTTCCTGTTGGAAGGGCTCGTTAAATGCTGGAGTAAGTTACCTGGGGGAGACTTCTCTATAGGCTTTACCAACAGGCCTGATCCTTGGCTGTCTGGATAAGTTTAGGTGTGGTCTCGCCTCAAGGCAAGAAGGAGAACCAGATGACCTCTTTGGGTCCCTTCCTGCCCTGGGATTTTAGGCAGACATTAACATCTGGGGAGTGACAGTAGCTGAGAGATCCCGGTGGCCCGAGGCCAGCAGTAACAGGGTGGCCCGGTCTGGGCCATCCACCTGGAGCTAACCACCGGTGGAGTTGCAAAGAGCAACAAGTCTGGCAGTTGCCAGGATTACCCACGAGGCAGAGCGAGAACCGTGGCTGGAACTGCTTGATCGCAGAGGCAACAGCAGCATGGCCTGGGCGTGTGTCCACACCAGTGTCACGGGCACACATACACAGAACGTATTTATCCAAATGTGATGGGAAGGCCTGCTTGGGAGGTCTCCCTCTTGGATCCTGAAAGGCCTGATAAGAATCACGGCTCCCAAGCGAGAGTTGTCCACATCTTTGCTTTAAGGCCTCGTTTCCCTCGCCACAGCCCCCAAGAAGCAAAGGGCTGGGGAGACCCTCTCGGTTTCCCCTCGAAAGACAAGAAACACTAAGAGACGGTCGAGATCACATCAAAGTTGCCCTAAATCCAGTGCTATGGTCCCTAGGCCTTTCTAAGTAACTTGTGTGTTAGCCACCTCTGAAATCACATGGCCTTTTTTTTTTTTTCTTTTTAAGTCTGGCTCCTATCATTAGCCATCACCCACTAACCTTATCAATCAGTCCATCAACTAACCAACCGACACACATTTTTGAGGGTCTCTGCTTGAGTTAAGAACCCAGACGATGTGGAAAAGGTGATACCTTCTTTTGAAGTGCTTAGCGTTGGGAACACAAGCTGAATACCAGAGAAGCAAGAGGCATGGGGAGAGAGCACATAATAAAGGCTAGAAGCCAGCTGGGCACTCAGACGAGGGGGATGCCCCTGAGGGCAGGGCAGTCAGGGTGGGCTTCGTGGAAGAGATGGACATGGGCAAGGCCTTGAGAAAGCCTTGGATTTTGAAGCGTTGGAGACAGAAGACCTCCCAGGCCAAGTGACCCATGAACGAGGGTGCGGCAGAGCTAAGAGCCAAGAGCCTCCCGTGGGACACAGGCCTGACGGGTGGGGAGCAGGCCTCCAGGGCCAGGAAGAGGAGCTGGGCTAGGTGCCCCAGTGAGCTGTGAGCTATGGCAGGTTCCTGCCCTGAGAAAAGCTTCCTGACAGCATTTCTGCAGTGGCTGTCACCTGCAGACCAGACCACGTGTGTCGTTCCCCGAGCACTGGGTAGGCTTTCCCACCGACCTGTCACACTGCCGGTGGCGACATTGATGGCATCCTTCTGATGCTGCCAGAATCTGCACGGTGTTTTTCCACGGTGCCTTGGTGCTGAGGGCCCCAGGAGGATCCCCTCCAAACCCCTGCGCCTCTCAGGTCAGTTAGCTCCTGTGACTTTCTCAGCACATATCACAAACACACACACACACACACGCATACACTCACACAAGTCTCGCTGGTCTCACCGCCTGACCTACTCCACCTGCCTTCCACCATGCCCTCCTCTGCTCAGGAGCTCCCTGTCCATGGCTCCCTGCTGACCACAGCCCCGAGCCCCAGCCCCTCCACCAAGGTCTCCATCCAGAGTCACTCACTCATCCCCTCCCCCACTGAGTCCTTACCGTGGGCCCACATGGTGCTTACGTTATATAGAGGCAGATGGAAAATCCACATGAAAGGGAAGGGATTCCTTGTTCTATTGCACTTTGAGGATATCGCATTTTTTTTACAAACTGAAGGTTTGGGGCAACCGTGCGTCGAGCAAATCTATCAGCACTATTTGTCCAACAAGCACCTGCTCGCTTTGCGTCTCTGTGTCACGTTTGGTAAGGCTCATAATATTTCAAAACTTTTTAACCATTATTGTATTTGTTACGATGATCTGTGATCAGTGATTACGACTCGCGGAAAGCTCAGATGATGGTTAGAATTTTTTAGCGATAAAGTCTTTCAATTAAGGTATGTACGTTGTTGCTTTTAGACATAATGCAATTGCACACTTAATAGATTATGGGAGAGGGTCAACATAACCTTTATACGTAGTGGGACACCAAAAACTTCATTTGACTCACTTGATTGTGATACTTGGTTTATTGCGGTGGCCTGGAACCGAACTCAGACTATATCCGAGGAATGCCTGTCATCAAGCAACAGATTTACATGTTGTGATCAATAAGGATCAGTAAGGACACAAACGAGAGACAGAGCAGGAATAAATGAGTCTCCCGATGGAGGTGCCATGTGAGCTGAGACTGAAAGGATGAGAGGGAGTTGTGGAGGTGACATGTGAGGACGGAAGCAACCTAGAGAGAGGGAGCAGCATGTACAAAGGTCCTGGGGTGAAAAGAGTTTGGTGCAGTCAAGGAACTGGGAGACAACTAAGGGGGCTGCAGCATGGTGATCGAGGCCACACTGGGCTTCAAGGACTGTGGTTGGACCTCTGTCCTGCCTCAAACCCTTTCCTTCCTCTAGGATCGCTCACGGGCAGTAGAATCCCACAAAGCCCCTCCAATGCCCTCCCCTCTCACATCCAGTTGGTTGCCAAATCCTACTGGTTCTATTTCAAAATCTCTTCCAACTATCTGCTCTCTTCTCACCCCCCTGCCTTAGTCTGGGTCCTCACCAACACTCGGCTAAACAAGGCTACAAGCCCAGCCATCTCTCTTGGCCACCAGCCCGGACCCTTGCACGGGGGCTCCTAGGTGCCACCAGTCAGCTTCCTAAACCACATCCTATGGCACTGCTCCCACCGAAAATCCACGTCCTAGTTGGCCGCTGTTGAAGCCGGCTGATGGACACAAATACACTCTTCTACATGTTTAAAATTACAAAACGAAACAACAAACACCCTCCTCATACCCAGGCAGTCTTGGCCTCAAAGAAAGGTGCTTTGTTTTTTTTGTTTTTTTTTTTAATGTTTACTTTTTTATTTTTGAGAGAGAGAGAGAGAGACAGAGAGCAAGTGGGGGAGGGGCAGGGAGAGAGGGAGACACAGAATCCAAAGCAGGCTCCAGGCTCCGAGCTGTCAGCACAGAGCCCAATGCGGGGCTCGAACTCACGGACCTTGAGATCATGACCTGAGCCGAAGTCAGATGCTTAACCCACTGAGCCACTCAGGTGCCCCTGCTTTCTGGGTTTTGCACATTTGGCTAAGTATTAAACACTCAACAGGAAGATCCATCCCTGTTAACAGATTCTACAATCCATCTAATCTGTATATGTTTTAAAGTCCCCCACCCCAGACCCCACTGCTTTGAAGACACAATCTAAGGCTTGTGCAACCAAACTGCCGGGCCAGCCTTGCCCCCTTGGGGACTCACCAACACCATCTGGCACCCAGCCACACCAAGTCCTGCTGTTCCCCAAACACATCACGTCCCTTCCGACCCTGTGCTTTTGTTGGTCCCTCTACCTGGCACGTCCTTTGCTCTTGGTACATTTCTACTCATTTGTCTAGCCCAGACTCAATGTCAAGTGCTCAGCAAAGGCTCTCCTTCAACCTCCTCTTCTGCCCTTGTCTGCATCATGGCCTTCCCCCTGTCTTGGGGCCCACCCTGGGCAAGGGCTGGCTGCTGTCATAACCAGAGAGCAAACACAGTTCACTGCTCCGTGCCAGGGACCCCACTGAGTGTTTCCCCATGGTGACACCGTGAGTCCTCATACCTGCCCTAGGAGGAGGGCACTGGAGTCCTCATTTTTGAGCAGGAGAAACAGGCCCAGAGCAGGCCAGCACCCTGCCCGAGGTCACCACCTCCCAGAGAGCCGCATGCAGCCCCTCAGCCAGTGCCCTGCCCCGACCTGGTGCACAGGCCTCCCACGGATCCTCCTTGCTGAACAAACGCATGGCTTGCATCAGCTAGCCTCCACTCCCACTCGCTGCCCCTCGCCTCTGGCCCCTTCCCCGGGCAAACCCAGCTCTGCAGGGGCAGCTGGGGAGCCGGCTACCTGCCTGAAGCTCCCATGACCGGGTGTCAGGGCACACCTGGGCTTCAGGAGACCCTCGTGTGGGGAACTCGTTACACACAGGTCCCCCAGCCCCCCTCACCTCCCTCGCAAGGCCCTGTGGCTGCATCCTGAGGAATCCAGAGACAGATAGAGCTGGGGTGCCCGGGTGGCTCAGGCACTTAAGCATCCTACTCTTGGTTGCGGCTCAGGTCATGATCTCACGGTTCCCTGAGTTGGAGCCCCACATCGGGCTCCACACTGACAGCGCAGAGCCTGCTTGGGATCCTCTCTCTCCCTCTCTCTGCCCCTCCCCTACTTGTGCTGTCTCTGTCTCTCTCATAATACATAAATAAACTTAAAAAAAAAAAAAAAGAACGAAGAAGGAAAGAGCCGTCAGGAGTTCCCATGACGACACCAACCTGACCAAACTCATTTCCAGGTAATTTAACATGAGTCCCTTACTTCACTTCGTCCTCACATAAAAATGAAACGCGAGACCCAAAACCATGACCGAGGTCTGTGTTCAGACTTGTCCCTGATGTAACATTAACCACACCCACTACTCTAATATACCTGTTTGTAGAATGTTTTTCAGAAGAGCTCTTGTAACAAAAAGTATTAAGGTATCATTTCTCCTCCGTGCTGCCACGGAACGTTCCAGAGGCCACAGCTGAGGGCAACGACGAGGGAAAAGGCTGCTCCCCCACAAGCGCCAGCCTGTCCCCACAGCTGTGGCTCTTTGCGTTGACAGAAATGGTGGCTGGCAACGGGGTGGCAGGAACTTAGCTCCAGGGGACACCAAACCTAAAGGTTTTGTTTTAAGTCAGTAATTAACAAGGTGTAGACAACCTTGGGTACCTGGCTGTTCCAGGCGAATTTCTCTTGACTGCTGCCTGTAGGGAGCCTTTTCCCATGGCTTCTAAAGCCTCTTTGCTTTCATTTTGGCAAGGCTTCCTCTCCTTGCCCTTGTCCCCGGTCATCGGGACCCTCGGGCGTCTGTCACTTGCGACGGTTCCTGAGTTTGGGTCGGGTCTGAGCGGAACGAGTCTGTAAGAAGTTGAGTCTAGGTCGGCATGACCTGTGCTCTGTGTGAAGGAAGGACAAAAGTCCCGTGAAGACCAAACATTCCGCCGGAGCAACGGCCCCTCAACTCTCCGTCCTCCGTGGGTTTGGGTTTTTTTTTATTTTTAAAGAGTTTTTCATAGAAATCCAAAGCTGGGAGTGTTTCCGGGGTGTTTCTGGCAGACGGGGCTGTGTCCTGTCCACCTGGTAACACGGGGATTAATATCAATTATATCATCAGGCCTCACCCACCCTCGGAAAGATGGGGAGGAGTAGGGCAGCCCAGGCACTCGGCACAAGGGGCTGCCCTACTTGGCACGGCCCGCCTGTGGGCTCCTCCCGGGCCTCAATTTGCGCATCTGCGCGTCAAGGCTCGAGCTAGTCCTTCCGCCTGCACAAGGCTGTTGTGGGGCCCAGCTGGCGAAGCATGCCATGTGCCCCACAGGGCCGAGCGGCCGTGACCTGCGCGGACACTGCGGGGTCCGGGGTTCGGGAGTCTGGTCGCCCCGGCAGCAGAGGGGAGTACCCACAGTCCCCCTCCAGGGTGTATCACTCCACAGGCCAGACCGACCTTGACTTCTGGTCAGTGGGAGGTGAGTCACTGCAGGTGACAGCTCTCAGACAGAGACAGGACTTTCAGCACAAGCTGGCTCTCTTCCCTAGGACGCATCTCAATGACTTCTTATATTTGTTACTTTATCTTTTCCACAGACTTGGCTCCAGGCTTTCACCGAGCACTGGCAACACGTTGGAAACGTATGCTCCGCTGCCCCAACCCCACACTGGTGACAGGGTGACAACGGGGCCAGCACTGGCCTGCTAGCGTCACTCTGAGGGCTCATCCTTCAGACCTCAGGCTACCTGGGGCAATTCGGTTTACCTGCAGAAGCCCTACGAGCTGTGTGGGGCTTCCCCCTCTCATATCCTGGGTCTGGACACGGCTCTGGGTGGCTTCCTCAGGCACCAGCACCCCACTGTGGCCCCCCGGCGGTGTCCCCAGCACTGACAGCCTTCTTGGCGAGGCACATCCCGCTCTCGAGGCTCCCGCCGGCCTCCACCTCTGCAGCAGATGAAACGAGTTTCCAGTGGCCTAATTTTCTCCCGGGGAGTAAGACAAGTGTCGGAGGAAGAGTTTGCCGTTTGTGTATGTTCTAGAAATAAAAAAAAGCTTAAATATGAGGCATTAAAAAATGATTCAATGCCTTGAGATTCTTCATCAGACCCGCACGGCCCGGGGGTAGAAACTGCAGCTGACCTGAAGGGTCCTTCAGGTCCACGATGGCTTTCCGCACTCCGGGTGTCCACAAGCCCTGGACCCAGCACAGACGCACGCCCGGGCCGGCCTCCCCCCAGCAGTCCCCAGGAGCACTCCTGGGGTGGGGGGAGTCACTGGACACCTGCCGTGTGCCCTGGGGCCTTCACGCGCCTCACAGCACCCCTGTTGAAGTAGGTGTTATCACAATTTTACACGCAAAAACTCAGCCTCACAAGGATTAAGTGATTGCCAAAGTCAACAGCTTCTAGGTGACAGGGCCAGGACAGGAATCCAGGTCTGCCCAAGCCCACGGCCCATGCTCTACCCACTCTGGACGCCTTGTCCAGGAATGCTCACCACCACCCCAGCCAGCTGGCTCTGACTGCTGGGATGGCAGGAGTGAGAGATGGGCTGGACGGGAGGTGGGGGGCAGGGGGGCGGCGCACCGGCCCCTGGGGAAGTCTAATTAAGCAAAGACAACAAAGGCTGGAACCATATACGTAAGAGGGTGCGCTCAGAACTACTGGGGCTGGGCAGCTGGCTGACGTAGAACTGTCATCCCTGTAACCCCCAAAAACGGCAGGCTGGGGAGCCTGAGGGGGAGCATGAGGGGGAGGCGGGAATAGTTGTGGGGGGTGTGGGGCAGCAGATGGGTCTGCCGGATGCGTGTTCGGTGGAAGGTCCTGGGGGAGTCCCACCACTGGGATGGAGGGTCGTGGCATCCTGAAGGAGGATGGGGACCGGGATGTCATCATGCATGAAGCTGGCGGCCGATGCTAAGGGAGTCAATGATGCAGATTACAAACGGTGGCACCATGGGGAAAGAGGAGAGGTGCAGTCCGGAACCCCAGGAATACCCTCCCCTTCCTTCCGTCCCTGCGTGGACACCAACCAGCCTGTGGTGGAGAGAGGCGAGCTGTGGGGGAACCGGCAAAGCCCAGCGACAAAGGCCAGTCGGCTCAAGAGGGAGAGCCTGGCAAGGGTGCCACAGAAATGATAAAGCGTGGGAACTGTGGAGACACTGCAAATGTAGCAGCCAACGGGGCCTTGGGGTCGGTCACCGCCCAAAGGCGGTGGGAGCAGAAGGCAGATTCTGCAGCTGAGTGAGGAGGAGGGGGACTGAAAGCCCCAGCGGAGGGGACCGTTCACAGATCCCGACGGTGACGAGAAATAGAGACATGCGTAACAAGGTGGGGGCGGGGGCTAAACATAGTCGCGACCAAGAAGGAATGGGGCCCGTGAAAGATAAGATTGGAGCTCAAGGAAGAGAAAGGATTCGCGGGGCAAAGCTGAAGGGGGACTCGAGCGGGGGGAGTCACAATGGAGGGCACTCGGATGAGTGTAGATGCGAAAGGAAAAGATGCTGTCTCCTCTAGGATGGGAGAGAAGGGAGCTGGAAATGCAGAAATGCCAAGGGGAAGGGGCTGACACTCACCCAGAGGACACGGAACAATCCAGAAAGCAAGCGACGGGGGCACCGGCCGAGAGCCAGTGAGGGCTGATTTCTCACTCACGCCAAGCCCAATGCCAGGGCTGGGTGGTGGCAGTCCTCCACGAGGTCATTCAGGAGCCCGGGCCGGTCCCTCTGGCGTGTGCTCCAGCTTCCGCAGCGGAAGCCAGCACACGGGGAGCCACGTGGGAAGCTTCCTCGAAGGGCCTGGAAGAGGCCCACCCCACTTCCAGCCACGCTGCGCTGGCCAGACCCAATCGCACAGCCACGCCCAACGGGAGGCTGGAAGAAGTCGTCTAGCTGGGTGCCCAGGACGAGAAGGAAACAGGTGTGGATGGAAACCCCCGCCACGTCTGCCACTGGGTGAGGGCTCCAGGAAAGAAGAGAACATTCCAAAGGTCTGGGTGCTCGGGTGGGAACCGGGGGCGATGGAACACGAAGGGCCCCTCACGCTTGGGCAAAATTCCGAAGACACCGGGTGTATCGTCCCCACACTTGTAACACGTGGCCACCGGGACTCTGCCTCTCGGCTCTGCCGTAAGACGGCCTCCGGGCTCTAGCTGGTTGTTGACAACCAGCACCGCCAACGTGTGGCATCTGCAGCAAGCTGTCTTCCACGCGTCCGAGGAACGAAGCCCTCATAATCGCAGCTCAGATAGTCCCCCTGGGCCCAGAGTTCCACAGCCGGGCATCACCCCTGCCCTCACTCACCCCGCCAGACAGATGGAGGCAGCCCCGATGGCCCTTCACAGCCAACACGGCTAAGAAAGATACAGATGTAAAGAAGGCCTTGTGCAGATCAGTACAGCTCAGGGAAAGCTGAGGGCTTTCGCCTTTGAGTCTTACGCCAGGAATTGGCTTTTTCCGTAGGAACCCCCGGCTCCCGTGCACCTTCCCTTCAACGCAAAGATGGTGCCCTCCACTTAGGGAAAAAAAAAAAAAGCAAAAAGCAAAACGCATCCCTGGGCCTGTTCTGGGAAGCTTGGGAGGCTCCGTCCTACCCATTCTGGGAAACCTTAGGGGCTTATTTAAGCCCGCAGGGGCGACCGCGTGAGCGCTCTTAATAACCTGTTCCTTTAGCAGCTTTGTCAACAGCCGTTGAAAACCGTCAGCATGAAAAGAGCAAAGGGAACACTGGACTGATGGATCTAAATGGCTTAGGGGGGGATGGACCCATGAACACGTGTTGAACGGATCTTGCAAAATCTGTAACTATGGGAAGAGAGGAAGAAAACAATTGAGGCCCAGAGGCATCTGGAAATGAATGGTAGACTATGTCTGGGCGTTGCTCAACGGTGACCTCCCTTCCCAGGGCCCTTGCCAGGCCCTGGTAAAGGATGAGGCCCTGCTGAAGGCTCGTTTCATCCCCGCTGGAAGGAACACAGGGAGCTGGTTCAAGGTTGCAGTGTCCTTTGAGCAGCAAAGAGCCAACAATGCCAGGGCATGAGAAGGGCATCTCTCCCATGAGAGGGGTGAGCCGACAAGCATCTACCTGCACAAGGTGTGTTTACAGGAGCAGAGCAAGGTGTCTATTTGCCTCCAACACATGTGGTCAGGTTAGAGAACAGAAGCTCATTCATTGCCGATTTGCCCCAAAGCCTAACCCTTCCTTCCGCCTTTAGTTCCCTGGAGTTAATGACTCCTACTCAGCAAGGGTCGAGGGGCGCTGGGCTCCAACACAGACCCCTTTCGGGGATAGGTACCATCCAGGGGATAGGCCCTGGAGCAGAGAAAAATACAATCCTGGAGACACGCCCAGGGCCCGCTCTCGCCGCCACGTTTCAGCCATCTCTGACATCGGACCGCAAAATTCCACCAAAAACATCCACCACCGACCCTTCCTAAAGCCCAAGCAAAGGCCCCCAACGGGGATATCGACAAGGTTGGTTCGGAGCTGCAGAGTCAGGCGGCTGAGTCCTGGCGGTCCCGGGGAATCTGAGGAGGCCGTAAACGGCAGGTCAGAGATGTGCAGGAAGCCGTTACCACCCTGATGGCTTCGACCTCCGTCGGTTAGTCAGAAGCGGCCAGAGGATCTGGAACACAAGTGCCTCTTCTTCAGTGTGATCTGTAAAGACTTCGGGAGATACTTCTGGCCTCACCAGAGTTGGTGGGCATCCACACAGCACCCGGCTGGACACCACACCAGGCCGAGCTCCTGTCCCCCGGCAGGGGGGGGGGGGTCACATCCTGGAGGAGGCCAGGCCAGCTGGCTGTGTGGTCACCAGCATCCTCCCCATCCCGATTCCGCCTGACTTTGCCACTCCCTGTCTCTGTGACTCTAGAAGACCTAGGTAACTTTTCCATGGTTCTGCTTCCTTATCGACAAATTGGAAACAAGAGCTAGGACCCAGCAAGGTAACAATGTATGTGAGGTACCTCAAGTGCTAGGGCCACTGGGTGTCACCATGGTGAACCCAGACAGCACAGTGACCTCAGAGACCCAGGCCACGTTCCCAGCCATTGCTCTTACCTGTCTGAACCCCCACCACACCCCTCCTATCAAGTCCAACCCACACTCCACCATGCCCTGTCGCCAGAGCACAGACGTGAGGGGACAGTTCCCTGGCCTCAGGGGGCACAGAGGGAGTGGGAAGAGCATGTCTCCAGCCATGAGAGGGCGGGGGCGCTCCCCAGAGGGCAGGGCCGGGGCCCGGAGGTGCCGCGCAGCCCGGGGTCACACTTGAACTGGCTCCTGAGAGAGTCGCCCCGCCATTTGGGGAAACCAGCGCCCCATGCACCTGCTGACATCCCATCTCGGCAGCGGATTCCCCGAAAAATAAAATCCAATCGGCCCTTGTTTTCCCAGTCCACACACCCCTCCCATTATATGTGAAAACTAAGTTTCCCATCTTTGCACTGATTTCTCAGCCTACTTTTAAGCACAGTAAGAACAAGTTCCCCCAGGGCGGAGTGGAGGGGAAGTGCCAAGATTGGGGCGTGGCTCTGAGCCCGTCCTTCTCAGGCCCAGGAGACAGGCTGAAAGGCAGAGTGATGGCGGAGGAGGGACAACAGACCCAGGACCCAGATGCCATTGCTGTTCCAGCCTCTGCCATCAGGACCCCGTGGTGCCAGCAAACCTGTTGGGCCCGCAGCCTCCCCACGCCAGGTCCCCCACCTGCCAGGCAGGACCAGTCTCCTGTTCCCCCTCCCCGGTAAGGGGACCCATCCACCTAGTCTCCCCCGGTCAGAAGCACTAGCCTCCTGAAACTTCCTTCTCCTCCTCCACCTCACGTCAGTCACCCTCCACGCCCCTCCAGGCCCCCATGAGACCCTCCTCCCTCCTGCCGACCACAATCCACTAAACCAGCAGCTGGTCCCTCGCCCCTCCCACCAGGCCCAGCTCCCCAACCTCGGCAGTTAGGTTCCCCCACTCCCCCATCTTGCCCACATTCTGCAGAATGTTCCAGAAGAGGCTGGGGGCGGGGGGGCGAGACTCCACCATGTGGCAGCTGTGTGAACTCAGGCAAATTGTCTAGCCTCTCAGGGCCTCAGCGACTCATCCCTGAAATGTAACAGTACAGCCCATACCCAAGGCTGCCATGAGGATTGATGGGAGTGAGGGGCCCACAGTGCTGTAAATGTTTGATCACTCCCCACTCACGTCCCTGCGCTCACTCAGATTCCGTTGCATTAACGTGCACTGAGCAACCAAGGCAAGCCCTGCAGGGACTCAGGTGGAGAAACAACTTAAGGTAACAGTCACCTTACATGGTGATAAGGCCCCAGTGGCACTTGGGGTCTGGTTCCACCCAGGGAAAAGAGAAGGGGCATTGGGATGATGTGTGGGGCGGGTGGAAAGGAGCGTGGTTCAGGCTGAAGGCTGGCTCAGCCGAGCCCAGTAGCCCCACACCTGCAGAAGGGCCCCTGCTCATGTAACGGCTCCCGGGCATGTGGCTGCAAGACAGGGGCGCCAAAAGGGTCTCGAGCCGGGTGGAGGGCTAGCCCACCTTCCCTGCTACGGACTCCGAGAATGATGCCGTGTGCATGGCTCTTGGGGACACAAAGGATGCACCTCCTGCTGCTGGAGAAGGCGCCACGGGCTCCGCCCGGCCCTGGGCTGGGGGCTGGGGACTGGGGGCTGGAGGCTGTGCTGTCACCGGTGCTTTTCTACCTCTGAAGACCGCCAGCCCCAGGAGTGGAACAACCAGTCCCGTGCACGCGGGAGCATGGCGTGGCATCCGTGTAAAAGGCTGAGGCAGTGACTAGGGTTGAAGCCGTGTAAGCCGGGAGCCAGGGGCAGTGGAGGCCGTCCAACAGTGGCACACGTGAGAGATGACAAGGAAGGACCCAGCAAGTCAGGACCAGTCAGCAGGTCCAGGCCAGGGGAGGGGTGAGGATGCCCGTGCTGTCCACCCTGCAGGGCCAGTCCTCATCGCTCGGATGTCAGGGCCACAGTCTGCTCTAAGCTAGCAGGAGAGTGGGGGGGGGGGGCGGGGGAAGACACCAAGACAAGACAGACAGACCGACAGACAGAGAGAGGGTCACATGGAGAGACAGACTGAGTCAGGGACAGACAGACAAGACACACACACACACACACACACACGCAGACACAGAGACAGAGAGAGGGAGAGGGCCCATTCCAGAAGCTGGGCTAAAGGACCAGAAGGAAAGGATTGTGGTTCAAAGGAAATGACTTAATGATGGAGAAACAAGCTTTGTGATGATGCGTGTGTCTGCGGGGGGTACAGGGGCAGGTGGCCGGTACCAAGGACGAGGGACACCAAGAAGTACGAATCACCGTGAAGCACGAGGAGTGAAGAATGTTCAAGACCAAGGTGGAAAAGGCTTGAGGATAAGGAAAGGCGCAGACTTCGGTCAGTTGTTTAAGGACAGAAAAAGTCAGGAAAACACTGCCCTGGGTTATTTGCCTCCCACACAACCCAAGTATTCTCCAAGGTTAGTGAGAGCTGGCACAAAGCCCCAGGATCTTTCATTAGGTTAGCCACACCAGCTTGCTCTGTTTTATTACCTTTACGTTGCCTCAGAAGAGCTCGCTCCATCTGGTCGCGGCTGTTAAAAATGTGCTTGGCTTTCTTCTTAAAAATAAAAGCCCAATCAAGGGATGAAAGAAAGTGCTCTGGAGCTGGTCCAGGGAACCATTGCATACAGGTGGGGATAGAGGAGGGCCGGGGATGATTGAGGGGAGGAGGGCGGAGGGGGGCCCGAGCGCCGGGGCAGGCCATCCGGCTGACTTAAGCACCTCTATTAACGAACGGGAGAAGCCAATGGATGTCTTTCAATGCTCAGCCCCAGCGAGGATCTGTAATTTAGGGCGTGCAGAAGGAGCGGTCCGGGAGCAAGGGAGAAGAGGTGTGAAAGTATACGGCAAGAAGCACACAGCTACTTTTAGCTAGGTAACGAGAGACTGCTCTGAAAAGTCTGCTCTGAAATTTCAAGCCGCATATGGTCACGGCATCGTTGTGTGCAAGCGGGTTTCCTCTGCCTGCTGACTCCTGAACCACCCAAGGCAAGGCTGCGTGGCAGGGCCTGGAGGGTGGTAGACCCACTGCCCAGCCACCACTGTCAGGGACAGCCAGGCACCTCACGACCAAGGCACGCGCACGTAGCCGCACTACGGTTCAAGGACGGGATGCGCCTCCCGCATTCTGCCACCTCCTACCCACCTGAGCAGAGTGTACAAAAACTGCCATGGGCTTCAGCTCACAGCCCACGGTCAGAACTCCATGACCGCCCGCACGTGGCAGTCTTGTGTCTGCTGCCTGCTGTCTCAGACCTCTGAGGTCGGCTTGTTTGGGCTAAGGGAAGAAGTCCTTGAAGTAAAGGCCATCGTATGTGAGCACGGCCAAAACGGCAGGGCGCAGCCGCTCCCAGAGCCGGGCTGCTGCTGACAGCGGGCTGGGATGTTTCTTAAACTCAAGGTGCCCTTCGGGGACAGGCAAAGGAGCACACATTCCTTCCCACGCGGCCGCCTCACGGCTCCGCTTCCATTTCCCGAGGAGGAAGATTCTGCCCAGGGTTAAGGGCTTCCTTCCCTCTGCTGCCCCGATCTTTCCTCAGTCAACAAAACCCAGTGTGGGAACAGTATTCCTATAAATTACGATACAAATTGATTAATGCCATAAAAATGTGACTGCAACCACCGGCCCTTACGAACAGTAGGGCTTATGTTGTCTGTTCAGCTCTCTGGAGGAACATTGCCCTGAAGAGTTTGGGTATTGTTCACCCTTTTACTTGGCACACACACAAGCTCCAAAGCCTATAATAATGCAGGTCATTAAACCAAACAACTGCACTTGGACCTTTTTCAAGGGAGTGATTCAGGCAAGCGCTCTCCGCACAGAATCGGTTTACGTACGGGGCGTTATCAGACGCTACCCTCCACGGAGAAGTGGGCAAAGACCAGCCCCGCGGTGTCTTCTTGGGGAAATGGACATTTCCGTGGCCACCAGGTGGCGCTGTTTACCAAAGCGGGTCAGTTCAGGCCTCGGCGCTGCTCTGGACTTGGGCAAGTGTCCCTCTGTGCACCTAAATGTAAACGGGACGGAGAGGACCATATTAGGAGACGCATCTGCAAGTTTTATCCCGGAGGATGCCCCCAGATGTGGTCGGAGAGGACTCCACGCCTCACTTTGAGGAGCCAGGAAGGAGGGGGTGTGGAGGAGGCCCTGGGGACCCTCACTTGCCTGCTGGCCCGCCCCCTCTCCCCCCGCACCCGGTCAGCCTTCTCCTAACCCAAGCCCTCTGGGAGTCTCGCCCGCCGTGTCCCAGCCCTGGCTCTGCCCGGTCACCGTGCCCACGTTCCCAAGTACGAAGAAACTGTACTGACAACGGCCTGGCCCCGGGGATGGGGCTGCTGGGAGAACCCAACAACCCAACGAAAGTGACAGCCTCTGAAAAGATAAAACATTCCTCAAACATATACTATTATCTTGTTATTTATTATCAGAAACCAGACTGATAAGCCGAAGAGGGGGGCCTAAGGCATTGGCTGTGCGAGACAGGCCGTTTTGCAAACTCGGCTATCTGATGCTCAGTATGCCTTCTCTTTGATCAAATTCATTTCTTAGGTAACCTTTAAAAAAAATGAATCATGGCGAGGGGCATCAGTGTGTGGTGATCCAGTCCAGGAGGTAAGCAGCGCTGAGAAAACCCTGTGCCCCAAGACCCAGGCAAGGGGACCGTGGCGGCATGGCTGTGGGGCTTCTGTCTGCCGGCGGTCCACAGAAACGCTAGCTCACCTCAAAACAGTGTCCAACTTAGGAATCCCCGGCTCAGTTCGTGGCAAATCAATCATACACTGAAAGAGGAAAGCTGGTTGTTAAGTTCTACACAAACCATAAAGTATGAGCAATGAGAAGTTGATTAAAGCGACATATATAGTTTTTAAAAGCAGTAGAATTTTAAAGGAATAAGATCACTGGATCTGGGCAGGAGCATTTAGCTCCAAGGTCTTCCAGAGCTTACGTGAGCCAGCAAGAGAGAGTTTCTGGGCACATTAGATAGCATTTGCAAAACTATGGTTCTGGTCTCTTGGATAGCAAAAAGTCTTTTGTTTTAATTTTGTTAATAATTAAAAAAAAAATAGTGCCCCCTGTCTAAATAAATCCAGAAGGTATTGGATTAGAAATAAGGGGTGCCTGGGTGGCTCAGTTAAGCATCCCACTGTTGATTTCAGCTCGGGTCATGGTCTCGTGCATGGTTCGTGAGATCGAGCCCTGCATTGGGCTCTGCACTGAGAGCGTGAAGCCTGCTTGGGATTCTCTCTCTCTCTCCCTCTCTCTCTTCCCCTCCCACACTCACACATGTACGTGTTCCCTCTCAAAACAAATGAATAAACTTTAAAGACAAAAAAAAAAAGGAATGAAGTGTTCTAATAAGGACTTTGAACCCCTAAAAGGTGGAAGCTGATACGCAGTATTTTGTGAACCTATTTGCTCACAGAACCTTTCTTTACTTAAAAGCCAATCAGGCCTTCTGAGAACTAGTATTTTGTGCAGGATTTCTCGAGGAACACCAACCCAAATGAACGGCACATTCAGGCCGGTGCTGACCGGAAGTCAGGTTGGTACCGACTTCCCTCCTGGTGCTCGAGTCAAAATACCCAATAGAGTTTGGTCAAAACAGTAGCAACAAGTCAAAGACATGCTGGAGGAGAAAAGAGGGATGCAGACGTTCAATCAAAGGTGCACAGTCAGCAATGCAGAGATGCAAAATTCCTGATAAAACATTTTGAACGGTCTAGCTAGACTTCCGTAAATCGTTTGAATCTCACTTTATGCACCAAGCTTCCGAAGAGTTGTACAAACTGAAGCATTACACACAAATAAGTCTAGAATACTAGAGGAGAAATTTAAAACAGCTACAGCAACACAATGGAACTCTCTGTGGTGTTACTTCAGCCCTGGTTTGTTTGGGCAGCCGGCACCTTCATGGGCTTTGGTCCTTTGATCCTGACCACAAGGCTGAGGGGTGGGAAGCTCTCAGGCTCAGAGCCTTACACACAGGCTTGCTGCCTGCCCTGGTTTCCAGATGAGGAAATGGACGAATCAAAACTAAAGAACACTTCCCTCTTAAATTAGAGAGACAATGTTCTCAAATGCAACAGGTTCACTATTTTCACCAAGCTATGGCGAATTATATATGTCAAAACTTTTTGTGGGCTCAGAAAACAAAGAGCTGGGTACTTAAGCGCGAGCTACTGAAAAGTGGATTTACCCTAAGTATTAAAACCAGTATAGAAAAGTCAGTAAGTGTGCTATTTTCCATTCCGAGGAGATGGAACATGAGAAAAGTTGAAAGAGACATCCAAAGAATGTCAATTAATTAATTAAAAAATTATCCAAAGTACTTCCTGAACTAGAGGAAGTGAATCTTATGAGTAGCTTACGGACTCCACTGCTCTGATTTTTGCTGCTCTGAGTCTCAGGTTTCAATTATGATGCCTTAAGCCTGCAATGTCACTGAGTCTGTGGAGCATGTGCCCAGAGGCGGTCAGCGTATAGAGGCCACTGTGCTCTAAGCTAAGTAAAACATGCCCACTTCTGGCCACGGCAGTGTGGTCGAGAACTGACCCAAGGAAGACTTCCTGGCCTGCAAGGTCTGCTCTGACCTGAGGGTGACCAGCCCACTGTGGTTGCGAAGCCTGAGGTGGCCCCCATGATCCCCACCTCCTGCCGTCCCCACCTGTAGTCCCCTCCCCTCGAGTGTGGACAGGTGCTGTGACTTTCTTCTAGCCAACAGAATACGGCCAGTGTGATGGGATGTCACTCCTGTGATGACATTACGTTGTGATTTATACCGCCTTATGATTTGCTGGCCTTGAAGAACCTGGCTGTCACGTTGTGAATGCCTATGGGGAGGGCCACTGGAGGCCCTAGGAACCGAGGGGAGCCTTCCGTCAACAGCCAGCGAAGAAACAAAACTCTCACTTCTACAGCTGCAAGGAAACGAATTGTGCCAACAACCTGAGGAAGCTGGGAAGTGGAGTCTTCCTCTGTCGAGCCTCCAGATGAAAACACAGTCAGCTGGCATCCGGACCCGAACAGAGGCCCCAGCCGAGCTGCACCTGTACCCCACTCACAGGATTTCTGAGATAACAAACGTATGTTTTTCAAGCCACTGTTTGCACAGCGATAGATACCTCGCATACCCACCCATCAAGGGTGTCTGGCATTAAAGTCTGAAGCTGGGCTGCACAAAGTCAGTGCCAGCAGCGACAGAGCAGATACAGCAAACATGGGCACAGAGGAGCTGAGTCATGGAGAGGGGCTGCGGGCAGGGACGGGAGCACCAGGTGTCGGTCATGACAGCCTGCTCGCCAGAGTGAGGACGCCAGTTCTGCATGGGGCTGGCTCTCTCTACCATGTTCTCCTGTCTTTCCCACAACTATGGTTTGTGTCTCAGAAGGTACGATGTCAGCCTTCCGGTCCCCCCGCCAGCGGAAAGCCGGAAGTCCTTGTGGATTCGGCCTCTATCCCCGACCCATCACAAAGTCGTTCTGATTCTACCTCTGAAAAACATCTTCACTCCAAACCCTTCCCTGTTTCTCCTCGGCCGCTCCCCAGTTCAAACCCTCCTCTTCAAATATCTCAACTAGTCAACGGCAAGAAGCTAACCCATCAGACTTTCTCCAGGGTTATACCCCTTGTAAAATACCGCTAATGGAGACGAGGGTCATCACGTACCGTTTTACTCTGCAGCTACTGTCACCCAAGCACAGCACACAGATTTGTACACACACACACACACTCATTAAGTCTTTTGCAAAGACCCTAACAAGAAGAGTGTCATTATCCCCACTTTAGAGATGAGAAAATGATGCTTGGAGAGATCGAGGAATACATCAGTGGGCACAGAGCTTCATTGCTAAGCCAAGACCGGAAGCTGCTCTATTCAAAACCCACGTTCTTTCCACAAGCTGTCCCCTGGCTGCAAACAGCACGAAGGAAGGGGTCCCGAAGACAGAGGAGATGAAGAACGGATTTGGCCTGATGTTTCCTGGACATCCTTGCCCCGTCCCAGCATCGCCATGGCCCCCCCTCAATTGTCCCTGACAGGCTGGTTCATATCCCGCCCCCCAACATTGACTGTTGGGTTGTGCCTCCTGGTGGCCATTTAGAAGCCTCTGGATACAAACAAGCGTGTCTGGGAGCATTTACAGTGCACCAGACGGAGGCAGAAGAATGACCCCTAGAGGTCTTCGATGGCTTTGTTAACGTGCAAAGCACTGGGGCCATAGAGGAACGTGTCCAGTGGGGGAAGAGGCAGACATTGAAGGACTCGACCGTTTACAAGAGCATGTGAGGATTCTGGCGATCACAACAGAATAAACGGACACAGAACTGCACGGTAAATTTTAAGCATACCTTTTTATTAGTGTTAAACTACCCATCGAAGGCAGAGTGACTAAAACGTATTTTATCCATGTTTTTAACGTCTATGAAATTTTCAATTTAAAAACTGCTTTGAGAAGCCCTGATGAATATTCTAAACATCGTATACAGGCAACAGGTACATCACAGTGTATTATTTCTCAAAAGGCAAGTTTTAAAGGACTCTAATCCTTAAAAAAAAAAAAAAAAAAAAGTCCTCCTCGGGAATTACTATCATTTTGCAATCCGAGAATTTGAAAGAAATAGCTATTCAAACCGGGGCTCCAGTTCTACAAAAACCATCCGGGGGGGTCTGTACATCCTGGCATATGTCCTCTCTAAATATAAATTTTTAACATACTCCATTGTGTCATTTCCCCTATGGCAATTTGTTACAGCAGAAGTTCAGAATGGATGAACCCAGTCTTACTATGCTCGTTTTCTGATTTGATTGTCTTTGTTTCCTTGGGTGGTACTTCTCTCTCTGATGAACACATAGAGTAGTGGGGAAGAAACACCTTAGTTCCTTTTGTTAAACAGGAATTCTACCAGAATCTTCTCCCTGATTCAGCTCAGAAACAAAGTTCATAACAATCGTGCGTGGTTACAGGAACATGTAACCTTGCAGGAAACCTACAGTTTCCTTTGGGTGTTTGCTGAACTGTGTGCTTATAAACCCAGGGCCTCTGAAATATGCTGAAATATTCCCTTGACCATGACCTAGAGACTCACGTTCAGGTGCTAACATGCTTGGTGCCACCCTGACCTAGCTGTTCTACTGCATACCCAGCCGCGATGAGATCTTGGACCCGCCAAACGTAAAACCTTAGGGAAAGTGCTCTTAGCCTTCTGCAATCAAGGAACTGCAGAGCAAACCCTACCTCCCTCTGGATTGGACACCCACGAAGTCTACACCGCCAACATGAAAAGCAATAAAGCATGCCATGCTCCAGGAATAACGATTGTAAGTTTCAGGCTGACACAAGGTATGAGTTTCACATAGTCAGCAGGTCTTTCTTGCAGGCTCTCGGCTGGTTTACTCTTACGTGTACATTACACACACAGTTCAAGAAAGGACTTGAAGGAAATTTCTATCTTTTTTTTTTAGAAGGAGAGAGCATGCATGGGCAGGGGAGAGGGGCAGAGGAAGAGAGAGAGAGAGAGAGAGAGAGAGAGACAATGAGAGAGAGAGAATCCCAAGCAGGCTCCACACTCAGCATGGAGTCTGATGTGGGGCCTGATCCCACGACCCTGGGATCATGACTTGAATGGAAATCAAGAGTGGGACACTCAACAGACAGAGCCACCCAGGCACCCTGGAAATTTCAGTTTTTAAAACTGCTTTTGAATCACAACTGAGTCGTCTCTTCCCTCTTTGCTACGTAAGTTTCTTCATCCCATAACATGGAAAGATCTCTAGAAATCTTTTACAAAAAGCATCCAGGTTAGGGAAGCCATGGCTCTCTGCCACGGTTTTAATCAATGTCCTATGAAAGAAGCTGTGACACTGGTGTCCCCTTCCAAAGACAAAGGACCAGCGGGGCTTCTCCATGGAAGGCACTGAGTCAGGTGCCACAGGAAGCAGGGGGAGACCCTAACCCTGCCCGAGAGGGTGGGGGGGGGGGGAAAGAGGAGCACAGACAGTGAAGGCAGATGGTAAGGAAGATCTGACAGGATTCTAAGGAAAGACACATGATAGAGCAGGTAAATGTGAGAAGCCTTCTGAGGGGCACCTGAGTGGCTCAGTCAGTGGAATGTCCAGCTTTTTTTTTTCTTGAGAGAGAGAGAGAGAGAAGAGTGAGCAGGGGAGAGGGAATGGGGAGAAAGAGACAAAGCAGGCTCCATGACCAGCACTCGGTCTGACACAGAGCTCGATCTCACTACTGTGAGATCATGACCTGAGCCTAAATCAAAAGTTGGTCGCTTAACTGACTGAGCCACCCAGGCTCCCCTGAGCGTCCAGCACTTGATTTCGACTCAGGTCATGATCTCACGGTTCATGGGTTCAAGCCCCATGTTGGGCTCTGTGGGGACAGTGAGGAGCCCGCTTGGGACTCTCTCTCTGCCCCTCCCCCGCTCATGCATGCGCACTCTCTCTGTTTCTGTCCCTCAAGAAAGGTTTCTGAGAAGGTGGGTACTCGGGTGGCTGTGAAGGGGTCAGGGCTTCCATGCTCCCTGTGGGACAGTGTCCACTGCCACCCGAGGACCACCTTTCTAGGGCGGTGGCCCTGCAAGGATGGGTAGGACTTCAGGAGAAGTGGGGGCAGAGAAGATTCCAGGCAGGATGGGTTCATAGCGAGATGGGGGAAAGCACTCGCAAAGCAGTGACCTTCGTGGTCCCCTTACCAGGCCATTTTACGGATGCGCCCCAGTCACATAGCTAACGTAGGGCAGAGCCAGAATTCAAACGGAGGTCTGTCCAGCTGCAGGGCCAGGGCAATGTCCCTCATGCTGAGCATGGGGCCTGCTCTACAAAAGAGAGAGTGCCAGGCTCCTAGGACACTGGGCGAGCCAGCATCAGAGGGCAAGCAAGGGTGAGATCCCTGGGGCTTTGCCGGGAGCAGCTCCAGAATCCCTCCAGAGAAGAGGTTTGGTCTCATAGCTGGGGCGCTGCAGGCGGGCCTGTCCCAGGGCCGCGTCTCCGCAGCCCTGGTGCACCACGACTGGAACTTGGCTCGAGTGCTTATCTGAGGCAGTCCCATCGATGGCCTGGAGTGCGCCAAATCATTTGTACTTCCCTGGATGGTGGGCAGCGGCACCGTCCGGGGGCGCTTTTAGCCCAGCTGCCAAGGCAGGGTGCACACCGTGGGCTGAGATGTGGAGAGGCCGTAGTGGGAAGGCCACCATGGCCACCAGACCACCGATGCCTGGTCATCCCCAAAGCACATGCAGTCCAGGGTAAGAAACGGGAGGGGAGGAGAAGAGGAGAGTCACACAGACGAACACTTGCACGCTTTGGAGGCCGCCATGGAGGAGGAAGGAGAGCCAGCCAACGTTCCTAGGAAGGACAGGGCAGAAAAGGACGGGCGGTCTGGCTCAGCACAACAGCTAAGGTGGGGAGCACTCGGGCCGCCAGCCGGTGTGGCAGGTTCCTCCCCCGTGCGGGCGGAGACACAAATCAGCCTTCAGATCCGGGGTTGGAGAAACCCGTCTTCCAGACTTTCCAAGGCAACAGCGTTAGCTCTTACTTGCTTTGCCTCTTGGTAGCGGTCCTTCAGACAGCCACCGCCTTATAAAGAAACTTTAGTTAAGTATGTCATCAAGGCTGCATATAAGACTTTATATTTGAGCTATTTTGTTCCATTCAGCCAACACTTAAGATGTGGCAATGAGCCAAATACAGTTTGAGGCCGAGACAGAGTTGAAGAGCCCACGGGGCATGTGCTCACGGGGCTCACTAGGCCCTCTGTGACAACAGGGACAAAGAGCACACAGAGAAGCAGCAAGCACCTGTATGAGGGGGTGCTAAGGAATGGCCAGGAGAGCCGTAACAAGTGGATGTGACTGGAAAGCCCTTGGCATGTTCTGGGACGAGGTGGCAGTCAGGCGGCATGGAGGGAGGGAGGGCAGCGAGTGACGGGGAAGGCCGAGGGCAGCCAGTGTGCTAGGTCTAGGCCATAGGACAGTCAGGGTGAAGGGATGGTCAGATCTGAGCTTTAGAAAGACAATGTGGGGCACTTGGATGGCTCCCTCGGTGGAGCTCTTCATTTTGGCTCAGGTCATGATTTTGTGGTTCCTGAGCTCAAGCCCATCAGGCTCTGCTGGCAACACAGAGCCTTAGGATTCTCTCTGTCTCTCTCTCTCTCTCTCTCCCCTCCCCCCACCCTCTCAAATTAAATAAACTGAAAAAAGAAAGAAAGAAAGAAAGAAAGAAAGAAAGAAAGAAAGAAAAGGAAGGAAGAAGGAAAGAAGGAGGAAGGAAGGAAGGAAGGAAGGAAGGAAGGAAGGAAGGAAGGAAGAAGGAAGGAAGAAGGAAGGAAGGAAGGAAGGAAGGAAGGAAAGAAAGAAAGAAAGAGGAAGGAAGGAAGGAAGGAAGGAAGGAAGGAAGGAAGGAAGAAGGAGGAGGAGGGAGGAAGGAAGGAAGGAAGGAAAGAAAGAAAGAAAGAAAGAAAGAAAGAAAGAAAGAAAGAAAGAAAGAAAAAGAAAAACGTTGGCCATTTGGTTAAACGTCTGACTTTGGCTGAGGACATGATCTCACGGTTCGTGAGTTTGAGCCCTGAATCAGGCTCTCTGCTGTCAGCACAGAGCTTGCTTTGGATCCTCTGTCCCCTCTCTCTCTCTCTGCCCCTCCCCCACTGGTTCTCTCTCTCTCTCTCTCTCTCTCTCTCTCTCTCTCAAAATAAATAACTTTAAAAAATAAATAAATACTTTTTTCAAAAGATCATTTAAAAAAAATAGAGTGGGCAAGAGTAAAGTCAGTAACGGCACAGGACCCAGAACAGTCAGAGGTACAAGGAGAATGAGGAGAAAAACAAAGACGGGAAAACAGGAGCGAAAATTGAAAAAGGCCTCAGATTTTTCAGGAAATCAGAAATTTCTATTTTTTTTTCTTTTTTAAAAATTTTTTTTTAAGTTTATTCATTTTTGAGAGACAGAGAGAGAGAGCATGAACGGGGAAGGGGCAGAGAGAGGGAGACACAGAATCCGAAACAGGTTCCAGGCTCCGAGCTGTGAGATCTCACAAACTGTGAGATCCTGACCTGAGCCGAAGTCGGACGCTCGACCAACTGAGCCACCCAGGCGCCCCGAGAAATTCCTATTCTTCATAGGAAGTCCCTGGCATCTTTGCCCCAAACACACTGGCGGAAATGGAGCTCACGACAGGCATCGGGTTCATGTTCCTGGGACACGAGGATCCCTCTCCCGGGCATGAGGTAAATAATAATTGGCTTCACCATTAAAGACAAAAAGAAAAAAAAATTTCCTAGGTACTATGTTCCTATACTTACACAGTTCAAGCATCTCTGTAGCAACAACAACAACAACAACAACAACACCTGTACACAGCCCAAACGCAATTTATTCCCAACAGACGACACGATCCGCACAGCATGACCTGAGCGATGGCCGACTGCCTTGGGAGGTGCTGCCGGTGACCAGAGCCCTTTAGGAAGCTACAGCCCAGAGTCTCCACAGCCAGGACACCGTCCCCTGCACGTCACACAGTCCACTGGCCGCCCGCCCCTGGCCCACCAGCGGAGAACCACGGCCGGAGCTAGGTGCCTGGCGGTGATGAGGTGAGGAAGCTTCGCGGGCCGATAAACCATCTTGCCTGCGCCTTCTCGCCAAAGCCAGCGTGGGGCTCACGAACGTAAGTCCCAGTCCACATTTACATATGTTACCACAGATTGAAAAGAATGATACCATACGTTTGTTTTCACCAGGTAAATCAGATGGTAGGAAAGCTTTTCCAGTCGTAACTACTGAAAATACACAGGGGCTATTTGGTGACAGCCCTTAAGAAGGCGACCAAGGGGCGCCTGGGTGGCTCAGTCGGTTAAGCAGCCAACTTTGGCTCAGGTCATGATCTCACGGTCCGTGGGTTCGAGCCCCGCGTCGGGCTCTGTGCTGACAGCTCAGAGCCTGGAGCCCGTTTCGGATTCTGTGTCTCCCTCTCTCTCTGCCCCTCCCCTGTTCATGCTCTGTCTCTCTCTGTCTCAAAAATAAATAAACGTTAAAAAAAAAAAATTAAAAAAAAAAAAAAAAAAGAAGGAGACCAAGGTACGCTTTTGATTCCTGTGGTACACTCACCTTGAGATACATGTGGTTTAACTACTAGAAATAATTAAGCTTGTTTTTAAAATATAAAGTTGATAGGGGCGCCTGGGTGGCTCAGTCGGTTGGGCGTCTGACTTCAGCTCAGGTCACGATCTCACGGTCCGTGAGTTCGAGCCCCGCGTCGGGCTCTGGGCTGATGGCTCAGAGCCTGGAGCCTGCTTCCGATTCTGTGTCTCCCTCTCTTTCTGCCCCTCCCCGACTCACACTCTCTCTCTCTCTCTCTCTCAAAAATAAACATTAAAAAAAAAAATGAAGATGTTTCAGTCAGAGCATGGAGATGAGATGCTACAGAAAAGCAGCTTTGCCCTCGTGGCAGCTGGGCCTTCATTCCCCTCAAGGCTGAGCACACAAGCTCTCTTCACGGCCTGGGCGGGGAGATAATAGCCCCCAGCTCGGCCATATTACGGAGTTTCTCAGACACAATCAAAAGCTGTGTTCTACCATGAGGAACGCATGCGTGAGTCCTTCTAGCGATACTTCTGACAATTCTATCAGTATAACTGAGAGCATCTAGCTTGGTGGCACGCATCTGAATGAGTAGAAATTAATAGTTGGCTATACTATGTCCGAACACGCTCTAGCATTTAAATTAGACAAAGACAGGAGGAGGGGAGCGGTATTAGAGGAAGTATCTTTCTTCATAGTGAGAGTCATAAACCCAAGGGCCCAGATTAGTTTTAAAATCTTTACATCCCCCGGGCGCGTGGGTGGCTCAGTCGGTGAAGCATCCGACTTCGGCTCAGGTCATGATGTCGCGGTTCACGAGTTCCAGCCCCACATCGGGCTCTGTACTGACAGCTCGGAGCCTGGAGCCTGCTTTGAATACTCTATACCCTTCTCTCTGTGCCCCTCCCCCCATCATGCTCTGTCTCTCCCTCTCTCTCAGAAATAAACGAATGTTAAACAATTGTTAAATAAAAACAAAATAAAGTTGATGGCAGAAGACAACTGGCCAGACCCAGGTCCGACCCCAAATGATGAAGTCCACACTACTATAGAACAGGGATTGCCACAGGCCCCCAAGTTCAAGAGGACCTCTGCAGAAGGTCAGATCAATGGTTTCACTCTACCTTCTATTCAACACTGGTCTGCAACAAAAGGACATAGTAAGTACTTGTGAAAATGGGAGCAGGTCAAAATGGAAGAGTGAGCTCAAATGTCAGTCCCTCCTGTTTCCTGACGCCTCTGTTCAAGTCCTAGTCAAGCAAAAGTCCAACAGCCAAGAGAACGAGAGGGCCACCAGTCGATGCAGGAGTTTGACAAAGCTGCCCTCCAGAAGGGCACTGGGAGACAAAAAAGAAAGGAAAGAAGGGGCTGTGGAGGGGAGGAGTGGGTTGCCCAGCAGGAACCCCAAATCTGCAGACCGAGCAGCCGGGGTATGGAGCGGGGCTGGAAACAGCGAGGTTAGTCAGAGGTCTGCTGGGAAACAGTGCACCCCGCTCCGGCAGCCAACACTGCATCTGTCCCCAAGGGCTCTGCTTTTGAGAGAAAAAGAGTACGCGGGGAGAACCAAGGAGGCCAGCCCGGCAGCTGCCCCCCACCCCAGAGTACACCTTCCCTGCTGTGGATGTTAGGGGCCTGGGGCACCATGACTGGTGTGCCCCACATTCACCCCAAGTCAAGCCTGCTGCATCACAGGCCCCGCCCGTGTACACGGAGCTCCTGGCCCGTCTCTGCAGTCCCTCGTAAGTAAAGGGCTGGCTGGACAACCAGGTCACCAGATGTTTGAGGAAAACTGCAGCTTAAAGAAAATAAGGAACAGAATGAAGAGAAAAACTGCATAAAAATTAAACAAAGGTAACTCTGGATACAGAACTTTCCAAAGATCTAATATGCTCAGAAAGCCATGCTGTTGCATCCAGGAGGCCAACAACAGTTGCTCTGAGAAAGGAACAATTAGATACAAAGAAAGCTGTGGTTCACACACACACAGACGTAAACAATGAGTTAGACAATAAAAGCTGATTCCACTAGTGTTAAGCTCCAGGAGAGCAAAGAATTTCATGTTTGGTCACTGCTGGATCTTGAGGACCTCCAACAGTGTTTGGCAAATCACAGGTGATGAAAGGAGATGGGGAGACAGAAAGAGAGAGCGAGAGAGAGAGAGAGAGAGAGGGAGGGAGGGAGGGAGGGTGAGGGTGGTTCCGAGAAAAAATAAACCTGGAACATACAGGAAGAGACGACGCAGATACGAATCTAAGAGCTCCAAAAGCAGAGAGCAGAGGTTTTGGAAAGAAAGCACAGAAAATGGAAGAGAGGAATTATCCGCCCCCCAAATTCAGAAACGCATTATTCTAGAGCTGAAGAGGTGTCATTGTTCACTGAAAGGCACCACCGAGTGCCGGGCCGGAGGAATAGGGAAGACCCGCATTTAGATCAGCCACTGTGTCATCTGGACAGTGCAGATGAAGAGAAGATTCTCTACGAGTCCATGGGCGGAGGGGAAGCCGGGCACCCGTAACAAGGGGTTGCAAGCAGAGTAACACCAGCCTTAGCAGCAGCGGCAGGTGCTTGAAGACAATGGGGCAAAGCCTCTAAGTTCTAAGGGAAAGTTATTTTGAACGTAGAATTCCCTGCCAAGCCAAGCCAGCAGCTGAAGGCAGGCAAAGGTAACAGTATTTCAGACGGACCGAGAGACTCTGAAAGCTTACCTCCAGTGCACCCTTTCCGAAAACGTATTCCAGCAAGACAAGGCTGAAAACCAGTAAAGGAAGATATGGGAGACCGAGGAAGCTAGAACTGACCCAACGGCCCAATGAAACAAATCTCAGCACGGCGGTTCACAGAAGACCTAGGAAGTCAGGAGTCCAACGATCAGGCGATCGTTGAGCTCTGACGTTTTCCAAAGAATGGAAGCAGATCCCAAGCGACAGAAAGAAAGTGGCCTTGGGAAAAGAGGACACATCATTATCTTCTCAACAACAAAAAAGCAATCAAACTTCAGGAAAAATGGGAGGAAGGAGGGGACCCTGCCCAGGAGACGGTCTCCAGTGGAAGTGAGCTGAAGTGGGAGTGACTCAGGCCATTGATGGAAGAGCCCACGTGACTGGACGCTCCGGCCGCTCTCCTTGGTGGGGTGTGGCCAGAACGGCGACGCCTGAAGGGGACACCATTAGCACACGGCACTCAGCTCGGCAGTGAGTCAAAGTTATGTTGGCCTCATAATCTAATTGTTGTTGAGTGGTAGTCCACCTTTAAAATTAATCTGCAGATAAAGCAGGGAGGCTTGAGTGACAGTCACAGAATAGAATGTTCATGTCATCGACCTTGATAATATACAGGTGAAAGGTGTCACAGAGAAAGAGAAAGGAGGGAGTCAAGAGACAAAGGGCAGGAATGTTAATATCCTCACCTTTCAGAGTGGGGAGCCAAGAGTTGCATGAATAACAAACAAGAAGTTTACACATAGTTTTAAGGGGTGCCTGGGTGGCTCAGTCGGTTAAACGTCCAGCTTCGGCTCAGGTCATGATCTCATGGTTTGTGAGTTCGAGCCCTGTATGGGGCTTTCTGCTGTCAGCACAGAGCCCACTTCAGACCCTCTGATCCCCTCTTTTTCTTCCCCTCCCCTGCTCGTTCTTGTTCTCTCTCTCTCTAAAATAAAAAACATTAAACAAAAAGTTTAGGGGCACCTGGGTGGCTCAGGCAGTTAAGTGTCCAACTTTGGCCCAGGGCCATGATCTCACCGTTCATGAGTTCAAGCCCCGCATCGGGCTCTGTGCTGACGGCTCGGAGCCTGGAATCTGCTTTGGATCCTGTGTCTCCCTCTCTCTCTGCTCCTCCCCCACTTGCGCTCTATGTCTCCCCTCTCTCTCTCTCTCAAAAATGAATAAATATAAAAAAATAACAAAATAAAAAGTTTAATAAATAAATAAGTAAATAAATAAATGGTGTTAACGGTCACCAAAAGAGGAATTAAAACCATCCTGTTATGGTCAAAACTGGGGTAGGGGTAAGGAACACAGTGAGCTACACTCTCATCTACCACAGCAAGCTGTCACTGGGGATGTCTGAGGTGGAAAAATCAAGAAATCATGGCGTAAGAACAGTATTGAGAAACTCAGGAGCACGTACCGAATGATCTCAGAACAGAAATGGTTGACTATGACTTTCAGGGAGCAGGGCAGGAGTAGGAAGAGCAGGACCAGAGACCTTCCATCCCAGACACTTCTAGACCGTCGGAATTTTAAAACACATGCAGTTACAATTTTGATTAGTTTTAACAAATTTTTATTTTTATTTATTTATTTATTTATTTATTTATTTTAACGTTTATTTATTTTTGAGACAGAGAGAGACAGAGCATGAACGGGGGAGGGTCAGAGAGAGGGAGACACAGAATCCGAAGCAGGCTCCAGGCTCTGAGCCATCAGCCCAGAGCCTGACGCAGGGCTCGAACTCACGGACCGCGAGATCGTGACCTGAGCCGAAGTCGGATGCTTAACCGACTGAGCCACCCAGGTGCCCCAGTTTTAACAAATTTTTAAAACAAAAACATCCAAGTTAAGTTTACTACTATAACATTAACTGTATCTACCTATGTATACTCTCCCAGGGTTAATACTTACCTACAGTTCAAGCTTCTATTGTATTTCATTATAATGTAGCTTCTAGACCAACAGAGGTGAATTCTGTATTTCAGCTGTCACTTAAACGTACGTATTGTACTTGGCCGCATCTAAAACATGCAGTTTTCCCCACACTTTTATGTCACTGGAATCAGGATGGGTTCACTTAATTAGCAGGGTTTTTCCTTTGTGGTGTATAAATTACGGTGACTTCTTACAATTAATGGTGCCTTGGATTTGACAAAATCGGATACTTGTAGCAAATTATGTGTCTAGGTATTTTCCCCCCACATCACTTCATGTCATCGTGAACTGCTACATCTTTTTCTACTACTCTGCCCACCGTCATTATACTCCAGCCATATGGTCCTTGGGGTCTTTTCCAGAACACCTTAGGGCCTTTGGACCTGCAGTTCCCCACCTAGCCTGGGAAGCTCCCTGCACCCACCCAAGTGGCTTGGCACATGGTTGCTCCTTCACATCTGCAGTCTCAGCTTAAATGTCACTTCCCTGGAGAAGCTTGTTGACCACGCAATCAAAATCCGCTCTACAGCCCAGAAACTTCCTGTCATATTACCCAGTTTTATTTTCATCAAAATACTTACCCTGATGTTTTCACTTATTTGTCTCTTTCCCCACTGGAATATAAGCTCCAGGAGAGCAGAGCTCTTGCCTACCTGGTTCAATACTGTACCCCAGCACCTAGAATGCAGGCTGACATCAAGTAGGTGCTTAAATAGTTCTAGAACGAATACTTTAGGAAGATAAAGGTAGGCCCTGGACACAATATAGATCATTTAGCAAGTAACTATGTTTGCAATTTCTAAATAGCACCACCCCCTTATTTTTCTATGGAAAAGGTTTTCATATGTATAAATTCTTTAAGAAGATGCATTTCTGATTGCTATCCAGTTAAATATAATTTTAGAAATATACTGATAGCACCTACCAAGAATAATTTCTATAGCATGAAATAATTCATACCATCTTTTAATATATTTGTACATACTCCAAATCTACCTACTACTGACCAGAACTGATATCAAACGGGTAGCAAACCAGGATGAAAAGAAAAAAGGTTGTTTGAAAAACCTCAAGTGTGTGATTACCTTCAAGTTTTCAAATTTTAAGAGGGGTGCCTGGGTGGCTCAGTCGGTCAAGCATTCGATTCTTGATTTCAGCTCAGGTCATGATCTCACGGCACATGGGATCGAGCCCCGCGTCAGGCTCTGTGCTCACAGCATGGAGCCTGCTTGAGATTCTCTCTCTCCTTCTCCCCCTCTCCCACTCACTCGCTCTCTCTCTCTCTCAAAATAAATAAATACACATTAGAAGGAAATTTTAAGAAGAGTAGTCCTCTCTCCCAAAGGAAAGATGAAGTTAAAATACTATTTATATTTAAATTTTATTTCCCACAGTCCAGTTCAAAGGATTAATAGAAATAAAGTTTGTCTGATATCACAGAAAACCTAACATAATCAATAATGAACGAGTTACTGTCAGTTTCTTTAATACTTGCATTTTACATGTATGACAAAAGGGTAAAATAAAAAGCTTGAGGCCCTGAAAAAGTATATTTGTCTTCTTTTTTTATTTAAAAAAGACCCATGATTCTTTGGGAGGTGATACAAGATTGCTTCCCAGTCAGATCATAATTTCCACAATTTCCGTAATAACCATAAATTTGAAAGGTTCCCACTCTCCCCACTCCAGTTCCCTTTTGGCACCTATATGTGAAATGTCACTTCCAAAAAATGGGGGGAAATGTGCTGAATACTGGGTTTTCATCACAGTACTCCTTTCCTGAGGAAAAATTTTCTGGTTGCTAAATTTAGAATATTGATATACAAAAAAGCTTACCATATCTCATCAATAAGAGCCTTTTTCGAACCAACTCTATGGCTGTCTCAGAAGAAAATTATATTAGAAACAGCAGCCAATTCTCAGAGGTGAAAGAGCAATGGCTTATCCTATCCTTTCCCATGTCTTCTAATTTTAAATTTAGAATTACAGAGCAATTCTATGAGAGGTAGCAGAATGTCTGACACTGGCGCTGGCTTCATGATTTGAGGATACAATTTGAACTCATCACATTCTTCAGAAGAACTCATTATACTGAAAAGAAACAAAGGAAGAGGCTTTCTCAACCTCTGCATGCAGAGAGGTCGACCAGAAGGACAGACATCGGTTACCAGTGGAGAAGGAGGGGTCTCACCTTGGCTGGCAGTTAGGGAAGGATGCAACCAAAGATAGATTTTTTGCTCTGATAAGAAAAGTATGCCATGTATAAAGCATACTACTCTGGAGTCTTCACTTAATCTGCTAAAAAGAAGCTTCTACACAAAATTCAGGATCCTATAGGAGAGAAATAGCCAATACAGGCTGTAATTGGCTAATTTTTACATATGAAGAATTTGATTTTCATTTTTCATATCTAAGAAGGATTTATGAGCTTGTTACTGACCCATCTGGCCCGATTCATATTTATTTTATTTTTTCACGGTGCTTCAGATCTGCAGGGTATTGCCAAGAAACTTATCACACGCAAAAAAAATCTCTGAATTTTTCAGTGTCCTTAGAACTTAATGGATTTTTTTGAATACTTCTGTTAAGCTGATAAGAGTTGGGGAGAGTCTTATCCTACCCACCTCTCCCCAAACCTAATAAAATAGGACATTTTTATTCCGAAATAAAAGATGGTAACGTTACAAAACTAGGGGGGTGGGGAAGAAGATGCTACGACAGTGTATTTCTCTTTAATTAACACTTGACTATTTCCTACCTATAGCACTACGCACGTGATTAAACTTTTGGGAGGGAGAGAGGGAGAGAGAAGGAAACTCCAAAACCTCCTGACAAAGTAGCCATTCCGATGCATAGACAAGGGGTTATTTCTTCTGCCAGCCACTGGTTCACAAATATTTTCCCCATTTAAAGAAGTGTGCGTGAATGAGGTTGGGAGAGCAGGGAATACACCAAGAAGTCGACTATACGCTTCCCTTAACGAGCCCACCCTATGTCCTTAGCGGTGATTGCTTCATCCGCCATCTTGGCATTCACAGTAAGCAACATCTTTCTTTAAAACTTTTCTTGTTCTTGCTGCTTTTCTTGCCGTTCTTGTCTTTGTTCTCTGACATCTTTTTGGCTCTGATTTCTCTCATTAGGTCAAAGAACACCTGGGGTGCGGAGGAAGGAACGAAAAGAATAGGGAGGAAAAAGCCATTTAATGATTTCATGAAGCAATTCCACTAAGCAGGATATGTAGTCACATTTTAAAGCATAAAGCAAATTTGTTTTTATAAACCCTGAGCCAAATTTTGCATTAGACTTTCTAGCATTTGCAACCACCAGGAAAGGTTAAGAACATGAGTACCTGCTACTGGGTGCTTTCTTATATACCACCACACCTTATGGAATCCTAATCACGACCCTGTACAGGTAGGAACATCATTATGCCTGACGGCTTCTCCAGCAAGACTAGCGACTTGGAACATGGTGGGGTTGAGAGAAGAGGAAATAAAGCATAAACAAACTAAGGCTCCTGCACTAGGAAACTGGGGACAGGAGAGGAGAAATGTGCCGTCCCACCACCGCTCCACAAGCAGCCCCTACCCTCATTCTCAGGAACAGCCACTGTTCCTTGAGACGTTAGCTGAAAGGAACTTTATCAAGAACTGATATGACTTGTCCTCTGAAAGCAATGTACTATTCAGATACAAATTATCATCTGTCAAATAGTTTGGGTTTTGCCCTCTGCCTCCAGCAATCATGCCAAAGTGCCCATGATACCCAAGCAGACAAAATAAGCCTGAGACAAAGAAACATTTCAGATTTCTCAGAGGGAGTGATAGAGACTGGAAGCAAGAGGCTGAGTGCAGGCTTTAATCTTCAGATGTTCACACAAAACGACAACCTCCTTTTATTTCCATAGACATACTTTCTTCTTGGTGAAAAGGAAGATGGAGCTTTCTGAGTGGGGGACTCCACATGCATTTACCACCAGCTCCAGGCACAAAAAGGCACCCTCCTCCCCACAAAATGACCTAAGCACCCCACCCACAAGAGCAGCAGTGAACAACTTCAAATGTTACGGCTTTTTCGTTTTGTTCTAACAGCGAAGGCAGGAGGAGGATGGAATGTGTCCAATTTAAAATGATGACAAAGTTGTTCACGGGCTGATCTTATCAACCTTTCGTGTAAACTGTGTACAAGCGAATACAATGCTGCCAGTCATAAGTTTCTGCTGGGTCCTGTTTGGCAGGTCAAGCTGGTCCAGCGGAGGAAGGAGATACAAGCTAGCCTGCAACAGCCCCAACCCCCACCAGCCTGTCAAAAACTACACATCCCGGGTTCCAGGCCAAGAAAGCCTTCCCGGTGTTTTTTAAATGAAATACATGTCTGGATTTTCTGTGTGTTTTCTACAACTAGGAAACAATTTGATACAAAGAAAGAGATTTGGAACGGCACAGCAATCAGCATAAGAGCTGAGAAATAATAGAGGGAAAAAATAGCGAGTGAACATACTTCACATTACAGACAGATTTATATTGCAGACGCTACCAAAATGCTTCTAAAGTGAACCCTTTCTGGGCTGCCTGGGTGGCTCAGTCAGTGAAGCATCTGACTCTCGATTTCGGCTCAGGTCACGATCTCACAGTTTATGAGTTCGAGCCCCACGTCAGACTCTGCGCTGTCAGAATGCTGCTGGGATTCTCTCTCCCGGTCTCTCTCTGCCCCTCCCCCACTCACGCTCACTCATGTTCTCTCTCTTTCTCTCTCTCTCTCAAAATAAATAAACATTTAAAAAATAAGTAAAATAAAGCCAACCCTTTCTGAGGAGAAATAATGACTGACACCACAGAAATAAAAAGAATTATAAGAGAATATTAAAAAATTATATGCCAACAAACTGGACAACCTGGAAGAAATGGATAAAGTCCTAGAAACATATAATCTTCCCAAACGAAATTAGGAAGAAATAGAAAATTTGAACAGACCGGTTACTAGTAACAAAATTGAACTGGTAAAAAAAAAAAAAAAAAAAAAAAAAAAAAAAGAAAACCTCCCAACAAATAAAAGTCAATGACCAGATGGCTTCAAGGGTAAATTGCACCAAACATTAAAGAAGAACTAATACCTATTCTTCTCAAACTATTCCAAAAAAAAGAATAGGAAGGAAAACTTCCAAATTCATTCTAGGAGACCAGCATTACCCTAATACCAAAACCAGAGAAAGACACCACAAAAAAAGAAAGCTACAGGCCAATATCTCTGATGAACACAGATGCAAAAATCCTCAGCAAAATATCAGCAAGCTAAATTCACAATAATTAGAAGTATCATTCACTACAATCAGGTGGGATTTATTCCAGAGATACAGGAGTGATTCAATATTTGCAAATCAATGTGATATATCACATTAAAAACAGAAAGGATAAAAACCATATGATCATCTCGATAGACACAGAAAAAGCATGTGACAAAATACAACATCCATTCATGATAAAAACTCCCAACAAAGTGGATTTAGAGGGAATATACCTCAATATAATAAAAGCCATATATGAAAAACCCACAGCTAACATCATACTCAATGGTGAAAAACTGAGAGCTTTTCTTCTATGATCAAGAACAAGAAAAGATGTCCACTCTCACCACATTTATTCAAAATAGTACTGAAGTCCTGGCCACAGCAATAAGACAAGAAAAAGAAATAAAAGGCATACAAATTAAAAGGGAAGAAGTAAAACTGTCACTATTTGCAGATGACATGATACTATATATAGAAAACCCTAAAGATACCACACACACACAAAGACTATTAGAAGAGATAAATAAATTCAATAAAGTTGTAGGATACAAAATTAATATACAAAAATCTATCTGTTGTGTTTCTATATACCAAAACTGAAGTAGCAGAAAGAAGAATTAAGAAAACAATTCCAATTACAATTGCACCAAAAAGAATAAAACACCTTGGTAGGAATAAACTCTACCAAGATGTGAAAGACCTAAACTCTGAAAACTGTAAGACACTGATAAAAGAAATTAAAGATGACACAAACAAATAGAAAGATATTTCATGTTCACAGACTGGAAGAATTAATATTGTTAAAGTGTCCATCCTCCTCAGAGCAATCTAGAGATTCAGTGCAATCCCTATCAAAATACCAATAGTATTTTTCACAAAACTAGAACAATAATCATAAAATTTGTATGGAACCACAAAAGACTTTGAAAAGCCAATCAATCTTAAGAAAGAAGGAGGTATGGGGCGCCTGGGTGGCTTGGTCGGTTAAGCGTCCGACTTCGGCTCAGGTCATGATCTCACAGTCCGTGAGTTCGAGCCCCGCGTCGGGGTCTGTGCTGACAGCTCAGAGCCTGGAGCCTGCTTCTGATTCTGTGTCTCCCTCTCTCTCTGACCCTCCCCCATTCATGCTCTGTCTCAAAAATAAATAAACGTTAAAAAAAAAATTAAAAAAAAAAAGAAAGAAGGAGGTATCATAATCCCAGATTTCAACATATACTTCTCCAAAGCTTTAGTAATCCAAACAGTATGGTACTGGCTCAAAAACAGATACAAGGATCAACAGAATAGGAGAGAGGGCAAAGAAATAAACCCATGATTATATGGTCAATTAATCTAAGACAAAGGAGGCAAGAATATGCATGGAGCGGGGGGGCGGGTTAGTCTTTTCAATAAATGGTGCTGGGAAAACTAGACAGCCACATGCAAAAGAATGGAACTGGACCACTTTCTTACACCACACACAAAAATAAACTCAAAATAGATTAAAGGCCTAGATGTGAGACCTAAAACCATAAAACTCATAAAAGAAACAGAGGCATGAGCATTGGGTGTTGCATGGAAACAATGAATCACTATATTGTACATCTGAAACTATTATTATACTGTATGTTAACTAACTGGAATTTAAATAAAAACTTGAGGGAAAATAAAAAGAAAACACAGGCAGTCATTTTTTGGACATCAGCCTGAGCAACATATTTATGGATCTGTCTCTTCAGGCAAGGGAGACAAAAGCAAAAATAAACTACTGGGACTATACTGAAATAAAAAGCCTTTGCACAGGGAAGGAAACCATCAACAAAAGAAAAAGACCACTCACCAAATGGGAGAAGATACTTGCAAATCATATATCCGATAAGGGGTTAATATCCAGTATATAAAGAACTTCTACAACTCAATACCTAAAAACCAAATAATCTGATTTAAAAATACACAGAGGACCTGAATAGACATTTTAGCCAGGGAGACACAAGGACGGCCAGCAGGCACAGGAAAAGACACATCAGTAATCCTCAGGGAAATGCAAATCAAAACCATAATGAGATAATCACCTCTCACACCAGTCAGGCTAGTATTTTGTCAAAAAGAAAAGAAAAGAAGTGTTGACAATGATGTGGAGAAAAGGGACCGCTCCCTGCCCTGCTGGTGGGAATGCAAACTGGTGCAGTCACTGTGGAAAACAGTATGGAGGTTCCTCAAAAAATGAAAAACAGGAAAACCGTATGATCCAGTAATTGCACTACTGGGCATTTACCAAAAGAAGATGAAAACACTAATTTGAAAAGATATACGCACTCTGATGTATATAGCAGCATGATTTACAACAGCCAAATTATGGAAACAATCCATCAATAGAATGGATAAAGAAGATGTGGAACATATATACAGTGGAATGATACCACTCAGGCATGTATGAAGAAGGAAATCTTGCCATTTGCAACAACATGGATGGACCTAGGGGGTATTTGGCTCCCCTAATAAGACAGAGAAAGACAAATGCCGTATTATTTCACTTACATGTGGAATCTAAAAAAACAAAACAAACAAAAACAGACTCAAATACAGAGAACAAACTGGTGATTGCCAAAGGGGAGGAAGGTGGGAGGATGGGTGTAAAAGATAAAGGGGATTTGAGATACAAACTTCTGGTTATAAAATAAATAAGTCACAGGGATGAAAAGTACAGCCTAGGGAATATAGTCAGTAACACTGTAATAACATTGTACAGTGACAGACCATGATTACATCTACCATAGTGAGCACTGAGTAATATACACAATTGTTAAATCAATTTGTTGTGTGCCTGAAGGTAACATTGTATGTCGATTATACTTGAACAATAAATAAAAATTGTTTAAAAAATAAAGGGAGCCCCTTTTAATACCAACATCCTAAACACCAATGTTCTTCTAGACTCATTTCAAGCTAAAGTAAAGCTTGGTCACAAATCTGTCCCTCTCAGGTAAGAAGTAAAGGAGAATTATTTCCCCATAAGAAGGAGCAACATGAGATGCAATCTGGGGGCTTCAGATGCTGACGCCGCATAATACAAAGCAGACATATCCACTGCTCGGCTGCCAAAATGAGGTGGGTTTAGATGTTACAAGAGCACAGATCATGAAGTAAGAGCTAACAAACAAGGTGAAGGCAGAAGGGAAAGCCTCATCTATAAGGCTGTTCACTTTAACTGTGTGGCAACCGCTCTGAACCTTAGTTCTTTAGAAAAAAACCCAAAACCTAACAATAGCGATCACTAGTAGGTGGATTTTCCAACTGTCAATGTTCAGCATCGTCGGGGCGCCTGGGTGGCTCAGTTGATTAGCGTCTGACTCTCGGTTTCAGCTCAGGTCATGATCTCACGTTTTGTGAGTTCGAGCCCCACATCAGGCCCTAAGCTGACAGCACGGAGCCTGCTTGGGTTTCTCTCGCCCTCTCCCTCTGCCCTTCCCCCACTTGTGCTGTCTCTGTCTCTCTCAAAATAAGTAAATAAACTTTAAAAAATTATTTAAAAAAAAAAAAAGATTTGCAGCATTGTCAAGGTCCCCCTTTCACCAGCGTCAGATTTGAATGAGAAAGTACACTGGGCATCGCTAAAAGAGAGAAGAGAAGGGAAGGGGAAGGGGAAGGGAAAGGGGAAAGGGAAGGGGAGGGGATGGGAGAGTTGATTCCTGAGAGCAAACAGTATTTGGAGACTAAGTTATAAACACAGAACACATTGGCTCTGCCGGTGGACAGTAAGGGGAAAAGAATAAATCTAACCGATAAGTCACTGACAACAAAATCAAGGTACATGTTTCCCTGGGGAAGCCCCTAAGAACCCGCTGATGGACTTGGCTCCTGGAGAACAACAGGCCGCAGCAGATGAGAGCACAGAGGTGCTACTGTGGCCGTCCTTCCAGCACTGCCTTCACTGACCCCGGGGCCATACTTCCAGGGGCCAACCTTAAGCATGCTCTAACAAAGGCTCAAGACAAAGTGAGGGGACTCTGCTCTCGACTGTTTTAAATCCACGGTCAAACCCTCCCAGGGCTTCTCACTGTACTGGCTGAGACATCTGGAAAAGTCAGTTCTCCCCTACTTTCCACAAATGGTTCCCTCAAAACCAAACAGATGAGACGTCTACGTGCTGCAGTTTCCCAAGAAACACACAAAGAGCGCACACCTACCTTGTCCACGTTGGCCCGCGTTTTAGCCGACGTCTCCACGTACTGCACACCCCACTCCTCTGCGTTCGTCCTGGCCTCCTCGAAAGGCACCTGCCTCCGCTCCTCTAGGTCGGACTTGTTTCCCACGACCAGCAATGGGATTTTATCTTCTTCGGCCTTAACGCGGAGGATCTGTTCCCTAAGGCATTGCATCAAAATAAAGCAGCTAAGAAAGCTAGAATGAGAACTCAATTTCACTGATGCATCTAAAATGAACGGCTTTCCTACAGCAGAAAAAATTGTTATGCTCGGACGTGTCCCAAGGCAGCATTCCCTAGATCCTGTCACAAACAAGACAAGTGGTTTCAAAGCCTGGTTCTCAGTTTGCCTACATCAGGAGGACCTGGGGTGCTCGTCACAAACACGGGTTTCTGGGCCCAACAGGAGGCCCACAGAAGGAATGTCTGAATAGGAGCCCAGGATTCTGCATTTCAACAGGGTCCCCAACTGATGCTTAGGCACCAAAACTTCTTAACAAAAAGAACAACTTAGGAACTCTGGGATAAAAACAAGCTAAAAGAAGTATCTTCAGGGGCGCCTGGGTGGCTCGGTCGGTTAAGCATCCAACCCTTGATTTCGTCTCAGGTCAAGATCTCACAGTTCATGAGTTCGAGCCCCGCATCAGGCTCTGAGCTGGCAGCATGGAGCCTGCTTGGGATTCTTTCTCTCCCCTTCTCTCTCTGGCCCTCCCTTGCTCTCTGTCTCTCTAATTAATTAATTAATTAAATATTAAAAGAAGTATCTTCATACATAAAATGCGTAATAATTCTCCTGAAAACATGGTATGATTTCTTTGTGACACTAACAGCTGTGAAATCAGTGTTTTTCATACGGAAGGTGGCAGTCTATTAGATCATGAAATCAGTTTAATGGGTCACAACCAGTAACGTTTTTTTCCCCTCAGTGAAACAGAACACCATAGACCAGGGCAGAAACATCAGAGGGGATCTCAAGTATGACATGAAGTATGTTTTGTGAAACTTCTGTTTCGATTTCATCTGTATGCGTATATGCACCTGCCCCCTGCCGGACTCCCCGCACCTCTCCCCGCCACAGTTTCCATTTAGATATAGTAAATGTTACAAGCAATGGAATGAGGTCAGTTAAGTTAGGCAGTAATCATGTTTTATTGTGTGTCATTTTTCTACTACAAAGTAAAAAAAAAAAAAAAAAAAAAAAAAAAAGGAAAGAATCCAATATCTATGGAAAAGTACTTCAAAAACATCTCCTTAAAAAAAAAAAAAAACATTAACTGTAACACCTTAAATTTTACCTCTCCTAAAGCTATCAGCTACCTAAATTACTAATCAATACCAAATATTAAAAAAATAAATATTTTATTTCCAGTATTTTGGTCCAGTGAAGACATTTCTACTTTCACATTCCAATATATTCCCAAAATAGACCACCTCAAAAGTGTATTTTGTGGGGATCTGTATTGATTTCTCTATGATATAGGGTAACGTTTCAGAATAATGAAAATTTAAAAAAAATTTTTCCATTAGAGTCAATTTAAGTATCAGATATCAAATATTCTAAGAAAAACGAAAAAGAAGATAAGGAGATGCTTATAAATTGCCTCTAAGTAGCTTTGCTATAGCCTACATTTCAACAGGGGTCATAGAACATGCTACATTTAGAAGTTACATGATCAGCACAAATTATGACAAGAAAAACTGATAGCTCTCTGGCTCATTAGTCATGCAGAGGTTTGTAAAATGACCTCATTAATAAACATATTCATGCAAAAATAGAAGTACTGATTCTGGTCTCTTATAAAAAAAAAAAAACCTAGTTTTCGAGCTTATTGCATATTGTCCAGGGCAAATTTCAAGGAAGATGGAGCATGTTAACATTTTGTTTTATGTTGGGACCTTTCCATAAATACAGAAATGCTATGTTTGAAATCTGTTAACAGGCATAAAGGAGTTTAACCACAAAGACTCAGATGCCCTACTTCCATTTTCCATTTCTGATGCCGTGAGAAACCTGGACAGCCTCGTGACTTTTCTCTGAATGTCCGGAGCTCAAGTCAGAAGAGCTAACCTGCCCTCCCTTTTTCTTTTAGGTAGTCATCTGTCCTTTTTCTCCTAAGGACCTCTGTTCTCACATAATGACCGAAACCCACCTCCCAAGACGAGATGAGACTGCTCCAAATCCCTGAGAACACATGGCTCTGTGTGCGTGGTGCGGGGCGACTGGATGAGGCTGGCACCGTGTCTCCTCTGGATGTGACTCTCCCTCTGCCCACCAAGTCCTTTCTTGGGGAGTCATGGGGTAATGGGAAATCAAAAGGCTCGGACATTCAAGATAATAAGGAAGTGTGTGCATCCGTCCTGTTTTATCAAGGATGCACTCACAATTATGAATACATCGACTGTACCCACATAGAGAAAACCCTAGGCATGTCGGGAAAGTCTGAAAACTCATAGGACTTCTCCTAAGAGTCCTGGTCATTTAACTGATCGCCACCATGCACGTACTATAGTACCAGAGAATTTAGATGTGCCACCTTTGAAGACTTGACACTATGAAGCCCAGCAAGTGACGACCACTGTGTTCACCTGGGTTTACCCCTTGAGGGCCCCCTGGCTCACTGATGCTTCCTTCCAAATCTTGTGGGGGGAAATTTAGTTTCCTCATTTTCACCTTTGGCTGACCCCTTAACTTCTGACCAGAACTTGCTAAAGAATGGAAAAAAAAATTATGGATTTTCTTCCCTTTTTAGTTCCCTGTTAGACTCTAGATTTGCTTCTTAAAATCAAAAGTCATCTGGACAGATATGTTTATAAGGGGAGTAGATAAGAGAAACAAAACAAGCATGTAGGGTAAAGAGAAAGACGCCATCCCCATTGGAATTCCTCTAAGAATTATGCCTAACAGCTCACGATTTCTTGGTAACAATGAACTTCAGGTATCTTTAACCACTGCACTTAAAATGAGTAACAGCGGTTCACATTCTACTCACTGTGTAAGCACCATGTGCCCATGCTGTGAGAGGGCCTGGGGACACAGCACGGTACAGGATGGCCGTGGCTCCTGCCCTTACATGTGTACAGCCTAAAGCATCATTTCATTTCATCTCATCAAGTAACAAGTACACTTTCAGACAGAGAAACAGAATCTCCAATGCCAAGTAAACCTGCTCAGGGTCCCCAAACTGCTAGGTGGCAGGGCAAGGATTCAAACCCAGGTCTGCCTAATTCTAAAGCTGGGCTCTTTTCACTCACCTATGTTAAAAGTCCTACAGGTGCCACAAACGGTCACTCTAACTGACATCTTTCACTCTCCTGACAATGTTTCATCAACCTCAAAACAGATCAAAATGATGACTTTTCCAGCAAAATTATAAAAAGGATAAAGATAGTTAACCCATCGATCACTGTCTCTTAGGATTTATATGAAAACAAAATTAGAAGTTCTTGAGTGTATGGAATGGCTTCGTCCTCTTAAGATTCCTTTTTTTTCTTTAATGTTTATTTATTTTGAGAGAGAGCACGCATGTGCACACATTAGTGGGGGAGGGGCAGAGAGAAAGGGAGAGAGAGAATCCCAAGCAGGCTCCACGCTGTCAGTGCAGAGCCCGACGCTGGGCATCTCATAAACCATGAGATCATGACCCAAGCTGACATCAAGAGTCCGACGCTTAATCAACTGAGCCACCTCTGAAGATTCGTAAGGTAATTTACATTCAAAAATTATAAAAATGGGGAAGCCCAAAGAGATGATAACAAATGGGGGGCTCTCATGTGCCAAGATTCAAAAAGCCCCAGAAAATCCGTTAGCGGAATTCTTAATAACAAGCCCAACCCTCTGTTATTATGCTCAGCCACAGATTCCTGCCAAGCTGACCACGTGAGAAAGACAGGCAGAAAGTCTCCTGGAGGCTGGAGTCTCTTTCGTTTCACACATACCTGAATTCGGCAGTTGCTGTAAATGATTCATGTTCTGTGATCGAGAACACGAGGAGAAAACCTTCCCCACTGCGAAAGTAGTTGTCTCGAATGGCTGCATAGTCCTCTTGTCCAGCCGTGTCCAGAATATCTATCTGGACTTCTTCTCCATCAAGAACCACTTTCTTTCTGTAACTGTCAGCTTTGGTAGGTTCATAGTCTTCTACAAACTGCGGGAATAAACAACATTATCAGTAATTAACAACATATTAAGGGAAAGAAAATTTGCCAAAGAAATAAATTTCAATATATGGGCACCTGGCCTATAATCAACTGAATATTTATTGAGTATTCACAATTATCACACTATGTTTAAGGCACTATAAAAAAATAACTCCTTCTTTAACACTTCTTTATTGCTCTTGGTTCTACTGCTTTTTGTTTTTATTTTTGTTTTCATGGTTTTAATATAATGTATTGTCAAATTGGCTCACATACACTATGTACAGTGTGCTCTTGGTTTTGGGGGTAGACAAGAGCCAATATTCCCATTTTGTAGATGAGGAGACCAAGCATAGGGCAGAAAGAACACTTGGTGATATTATTCACAGTATAAAATTATAAACACTGGCAAGGGTGAGAAACAGAAGCTCTTACACACAATCAACAGAAGTATAAAACTCATCTGAAAAGTGATTTGACAAGAGGGACTAAGGGGATTAAACAGGCAACATGATAAACTTCAAATGGGTCAAAAATTAAATATAAAAAATAAGCCCATCAAGTATCAGAAGAAAACATGGGTGAAATCCTTTTATTACCTTGAAGTAGGGAAGGCCTTTTTAACTATGACTCAAAATCCAGAAGCCATGTAAGAAAAAATTGATAAATTAGACTACATAAAATTTTTTTAAACTTCCATATGGCACAACACACTATTTAAAAAAAGACAAATGACAAACAGGGAAAAAGTATTTGAACCCATATCACAAAGAGCTATATTTAAACAGTTCCTAGAAACAGGGAGAAAAAAACATCAATAATCCAACGGGGAAAAGTGGCAACAGACATAAACAATTGACAGAAAAATACATACCTATGATGCTAATCATACAAAAAGATGTTCATCCTCACTAATATAGAGAATGGAAATTATTGACAACACAGAGATACCGTTTTTCACCTACCAGACCGGCAAAAAACCCAACGTCGGACAACATACTCTGGGGAAAAGGCCCTCTTGCACATGGCTGGTGGGAGTAGAGAACAGCACAGCCTTCACGGGGATGAACACGGCAACATCTAACAGCAGTGGAGAAGCGTTCATCTCCCAGCCACCCTGCTTCTAGGAATCTAATCTACAGCAACACACAAGGTGATCACTGTGGCACTGTGTGTAACAGCAAATGGTCAATAACCACCCAAACGCCCAACAACAGGCACCCATCAACGGAATACTACGCAGCTATAAAAAAACGACAAAGAGAACCAGTACAGATACACAGCGATCTCCGGCAGATAACAGTCTACCTTTTGCATAAGGAAACGAAGGAGAATAAAGAATAAGATAGGCGTGTATGAGTATGTATAGCTGTTTTTGTGTGTATGTATATATATGTATGTGTGTGTGTATATCTTAATAGGCACATATATGCAGAGGTATGTATGTATTTATGCATGTATTTGCCAAAGAGATTCCCTGAAAAGACAAACAAAACAAATTTAAAAGCTGTGAAACAGAAAACAGAAGCAAATGAACCTGAATGAATGTTAAATTGGTAATAGAGCCACACAGAGAACTAATTCAAGAGACTTTAGTACAGAATATTTTGATAGCATGCATCCCAGTAAAAGAGACAAAGGACAAAAAGTTTCAAAAACTGCTAAACTTCTCTTGGCTTGTATTATTGAGTAATAATGATATTAGTAATTCAAAGCTATTTTCTTTATATCGTGGTATACATCAAATAAGTAATTATTTTAATGATGTCAGAAGTACAGATATTCAGGAAAAAAACTAAATTAATGACAGCAATGAACCATTAAAATAGAATCGGTACGGGTGGACTGGGTGGCTCAGTTGGTTAAGCAGCCAACTTCGGCTCGGGTCACCATCTCACAGTTCGTGGGTTCAAGCCCTGTGTCAGGCTCTGTGCTGACAGCTCGGAACCTGGAGCCTGCTTCAGATTCCGCGTCTCCCTCTCTTTCTGCCCCTCCCCTGCTTGTGCTCTGTCTCTCTCACTTTCAAAAATAAGTAATAAAACATTTTTTAAAAATTAAAAAAAAAGAATTGGTGCTGGTTTAAGCAGATATCTAGATGCGAAAGAATGAAGTGGGACCCCTACTTCATATCACACACAAAAATTAACTCAAAATGGATCGAGACCAAATTGTAAAAACTGAAACTATAAACTCTAAGAAGGAAACAGGTGTAAATCTTTATTACCTTGGATATGGCAATGCATTCTTAGATAGGACATCAAAAGCACAGGCAACAAAAGAAAAAGTAGATAAACTGAACTTCATCAAAATGTAAAACTTTCATGCTTCGAAGGACATCATCAAGAAAGTGAAAAGATAACCCATAAAATGAGAGAAAATATTTGTAAATCATATATCTAATAGGAGACTTATATTCAGAATACACAAAACACTCTTAAAGTTCAACAATAAAAAGACAACCCAATTTAAAAATAGACAAGAGAGGGGCGCCTGCCTGGCTCAGTCGGTTAAGAGGCCGACTTCAGCTCAAGTCATGATCTCGCCGTCTGTGGGTTCGAGCCCCACGTCAGGCTCTGTGCTGGCAGCTCGGAGCCTGGAGCCTGGAGCCTGCTCTGGATTCTGTGTCTCCCTCTCTCTCTGTCCCTGCTTGCTCTCTGTCTCTCTCTTTCTCTCTCAAATAATAAACATTTTGAAAAAATTAAAAAAAAATAGACAAAAGACCTGAAGGAACATTTCTCCAAAGAAGATACACAGGTGGCCAACAGGCACGTGAAACAAGGTGCAACATCATCAGTCACTAGGGAACTGCCAATCAGAACCACAGTGAGATACTGCTTCATACTCACCAGGATGTATAATCAAAAAGAGACAATAACAAGCATTGGCAAGGATACAGAGAAATCGGGACCCTCACACATTGCTTGTGGGGTTATAAGATGGTACAGGTGCTATGGAAAAAAGTTTTGCACTTCTCAAAAAGTTATACATAGAGTTACCATATGACCTGGCAAGTTTCATGCCTCGGTATATTTACGCAAGAGAATTTAAGACTTAAGTCTACACAAAAATTTATGCACATGTGTTCACAGCAACATTATTCAAAATAGCAAAAAAGTAGAAACAATCCAAAAGTCCATCACTTGATGAACGGATAAACAAAACACAGCATATCCAGACAATGGAATATTATTCCGTGAAAAAACCTGATGCAGGTTACAACATGGATGAGCTTCCAAGACATTGAAAGAAAGCCTGATACAACGTGAAAGAAGCCTGATATCACGATCACATAATGTACGATTCCATTTATTTGAAATGTCCAGAACAGGTAAATCCATAAAAACAAAATGGTTGCCAAGAACCCGAAGTGTTGAAGAAGGGGAGGCAGAAATGAGGAAAGACTGCTGATATTAGGGTGTTTTCTTCTCTTTTGTGGAGGCAGAAAATTGTTCTAACATTATATAATAGTGATGGTTGCATGCCTGTGTGAATATGCTAAAAAAAAAATGATTGAATTGTACACTTCAAAAGGATGAATACCATGGTGTATGAATTACATCTTAAGAAACCAATTTAAATTTTTAAAAATTTAAAAATTGAATTGAGGGGCGCCTGGGTGGCTCAGTCGGTTAAGTGTCCAACTTTGGCTCAGGTAACAATCTCACAGTTCGTGGGTTCGAGCCCCACATTGGGCTCTCTGCTGTCAGCAGTGAGCCAGCTTCGGATCCTCTGTCTCCCTCTCTCTCTGCCCCTTCCCTGCTCATTCTCTCTCTCTTTCTCTCTCAAAAATAAATAAAACATTTAAAAAGAATTGAGATTATCAGTGTGAACTTAGTGGGCCCTTTGAAGAACACCCTTAAAAAAAGCCTTGTACTGATTTTAAGCCCCAAAATAAAAAAACGACAAGATTTTTAGTATTAGGTTCTTACATTTGTACTAGCAGTTATCTTCAACTAGACAAAATGTGAAAATTGACCTGTTTCACAACAGTGTCCTATTAACTCCTTTCCAAAGAGACAAATCCATGACCCCAAAAACCTAAGCACCCAGTGCAAATCTGTAAATACCACCATGAAGCATTTCAAGTGCGTATTTCTGAGCTTTCAAGGTTAAAAAGGTCCATAGACTCGCTGGACACGGGATGTCTGAATGTCCTCATAACGACTGCATACCTCTGTGTCAGTGAAAAGTGTACAGATTATTAGAACATAGACTACAATCTTGATTTTCCACTTTTCCATCAGAAACAGAAAGTCCTGGAGTCTTGGTATCTGTTAAGACGATCCACACTCCTGGCCTTGGGGGGCGGTGTGTGATTCAGTTTCAGATGCCTAAGACACACAGATTCCCCAGGGATCTGTGTCTAAACTGCCTTAGCCAGCCACTGACAGTCTGCCGTGGTTGCTGTCAAACTCCCCGGTCACCAACCTCACATGGTCCGTAGCTTTAGAAGTCTTCAAGTATGTTAGGTCAAGGATAAAAAGATTAAGATCTCCCTCCAGTTTTTCTCAAAGTCAGACCTTAGCCAAAAATAAAAACTTCTGGGACCACTGCCCCTCGCATAATCCAACCCTCATAGCAATTTCACCATATAAGCTCTTTTTTTTTTTTTTTTTTTTTTTTTTTTTAACTTGAGGTAAAGCCCTGGACCAAGAATAAAGAATGTGGGATGTGGGTAGACTTTAGGTAACTGGCATCCCGGAGCACAGGACTGTTCCCTTTTCTGTGAAATCAGGCTTGACCAGGTGATCTCTCAGGCAGGAATCACCACACTTGGCCATACATCAGACTGCCGGGAGAGCTGCGCATAAAATGAGAGTCCCCATTTTCAACTCTAGAAATGTTATTCAGAAGGTGATCGGCTAAGTTTGGGAATCGCTGCTAAGATCTCTAAGATCTCTTCAAGCTCCAAGACTATGATTCTGGAACTCTCCTGTCCAATATAGTAGCCACTAGCCACATTTGCTGGAACTCTAGTCACATGTGCAGACAGTACAGATACAGAACGTTTTCATCGTGGCAGAAGGTCCTACTGGACAGCGTTGCTTTAGAAATCAATTAAAGACTTCTCCAAACGTACATTAATCCATCTCTATTCTTTCCTTGCTCTCATTTTACCATTTCTTCAACAACTGCTGCTCTCCAGTCCTCAACTATGTTTGCCCATGAAAAAATAGACTAAGATCAAGCCTAGTTTTCCCTTGTTTCTCTGAAGATACGAGGAAGAAGGGACAAAACTCTTCTGTGTGCATCTTCCCCACCCCCTACCCCCACTTAACCATACGCACACATACAAACCTACATAATAAAAATGAAAATCCAGATTCGACTCTCCTACTAGTTAGTCTCCCGCAGCGTCAGCAGCTGTGCTATTGACAAGACTATTTGGGATGGATAACTCTTGGTTGTGAGATCTCTCCTGTGTGCTGTAGGGTGTTTAGCACCATTGCTGGCCCCTACCCACTAGGTGCTAGTAGTAACTGCCCTCCAGTTGTGACACTCAAAAGTATCTCCAGACGTTGGGACGCCTGGGTGGCTCAGTCGGTTGAGCGGCCGACTTCGGCTCAGGTCACGATCTTGCGGTCCGTGAGTTCGAGCCCCGCGTCGGGCTCTGTGCTGACAGCTCAGAGCCTGGAGCCTGTTTCGGATTCTGTGTCTCCCTCTCTCTGCCCCTCCCCCGCTCATGCTCTGTCTCTCTCTGTCTCTCTGTCTCTCTCTCTCTCAAAAATAAATAAATAAACATTTAAAAAATAAAAATAAAAAGACCAATACTGTGGCAAATATACCCTCAGGTGACCCTCAGTGAGTCATGCCCCTGGTATGATACTCTCCTTTTAAATACAGAGGACTCTGTGACTGGCTTCTAACCAACAGAATATGGGAAAGATCGTGAGATCACCCCATGATTACATTTCCTTATATAAGAATCTGTCTTAGCTAACCAGAGACGCTCCTACTGGCCTTGAAGAAGCAAGGTGCCACGGAATGAACCACCTATGGAAAGGGCCTGGTGGCAAGGACCTGTGGGCCTCCACCCTACGTCTGCATGAAACCGAACTCTGCCAGCACCCAGAGCTTGGAAGAGGACCCAAGCGTCAGCCAGGCTCACGGCCCCAGCCAACTCTGACTGCAGCCTTGTGGGACCCCGGGCAGAGCAGCCAGCTAAGCCACGCCAGACTCCCAAGCCCTGGAAACTGTAGATAACCAACATGTGTTGTTTCAAGCTGCTAAATTTCTAGTAATTTGTTACATGGCAATAGAAAACCAATACAAATACCACTTATATCACAAAATCCAGCAAAATAACATATTTTTTATTAATTAACTGCCTGGCATAACTCTAGAATACCTTCTTAACTGGTTTGTTTGTTCACTGCATCCTCTTTGATTATCTCGTCATACAGGCCAACGATTGTGTAATATTTCCTATAGAGGATGAAAAACAATTTAGTCTTATCCTCTAGCATAATTGGTCCAAGTTTCTCTTTTATTGAAAGTTTAGAAGGATTTTCTTCAGCTTCACAATGATGTGACACTACTAGTAATAGAAGTTTTAGGACTATTGTCAAATTTAAGAAACCTCTCTTAAACTTCCCTGGAAGAGACTATAAGCTCTGGAAGAACTTTCCCAACCAGTTTCTAGCTCCACGTCTCGACCCTTGTTTCTCGAGAACTCCACAGCCCACACACTTCCAGAACCAGGTGCCACAGGACCACACTCACACCACGATAACCTCCTGGCCCTGCACCTCACATCACAGTGCCAGGTGAGTCAGCAGAGTGGGTGGTGGGAATATTCCGGGAAGCCATCCCTACAGCGAAATGGCTAGTAATAACTTAACCACATGCCCAAGTGACTCCAAACCACATAAATAGATACCACTAATTCCCAGCTAAATATATCCTTAACCCAACTTCCCTCAGCTAGATCCCAAAAATGGCCATTGCCATTCCAACACCACCCAACATAAGTTGGACAGAGGGCAAGTCTAGTGAAGATCAGATAATGATCTTCACCGACTGTGGTGACAGGTATCTTCCTTTTGGAAATCCTGTAAAGCACACACCCATGGGAACGTGACGTGAGCGCCGGTCAGAACACTCTGCCCATGGTACCAACTGACGGCCATCAGGCAGGGACATTTGTTGCCATGGGAATCAAAACGGTGTTGTCACATTGGACTCAGCACCAGTTCCATTATCCACATTAAGTGACATAAATGTGGGGCAAGGATGGTGTGAGCCTTACTTTGCTGCATGGCAGAACTAGAGAGAACCTGATGCCTATCACTTGAGAAAAGATTGTCTTATGACAGCTTAGCTCTCCCTTTCACTACCTCCTGAAAGTGACTGTCACAAAGCTAAATCTGACCTGTTCTTCAGAACGGTATAAGAGTATAAGAGTCCCCTCCTCTTCCCTTCCTCCTGTCAGAAAGCAAGCTCAAAGGATAACACCGGAAGTCACGCAAAGCAGGGACCCCTCACATCCCCACCAGAGTTGAAATTACTTACCAAAACTCAGCAGCCCAGATCTCATGCTCGTTAGACTGCCTATAAAGCTACTCGGAAACCATGTTAACACAGATTCGCCCCACGATCCTCCGTGCACATGGGGCACTGAACACATGAACACAGCTGGAGGAGGGACACTATGACAGCAGACTCGATGAAGAAAGGCGTCTGCGCCCGGCATGTCTTACCTCATCGTACATGAACTGAAGCGTCAGGGCCGACTTGCCAACCCCTCCACTGCCGACCATGATCACCTTGTGAAGGGCCAGGGAGCTCTGGCTCTTACTCTTGTTTGCGGCCATCCCGCCGGTTGTCTAAGGTCGCAACACACGACCAGAGGACCCAGTTGAAGAGCTGCCAAGGAACAAGACAAAGACTTAGAGGCAGTTTGATGTCTACCCAACTGAAAGAAAATGAAGTCCGTGTGCGCCAGGAAAGCCTAACCCAGACATTCCAACAGAGAAGCAAAGCTTCTAGGTGCCGGGCAGAGATGAAACAATCCCTCCAACAACCTCAGAGGTCATTTACCATAGCAGAGCCAGAGAGAAAGTAAGACAGAGAGGAAAAAAATGGCACCCAGTGCCTGGATCACTGGGGAGTGTGGGGAGGACACCGGACACTAAAAATCCTCAAAGGCGCTTCTCTGAAGTGGAGAGACCAGAGAGCTCTGAGTCCCACCCTTCAGATCTCCCCCCAAGTCATCTGGTGCCACAGACAGCACCCAGGGACCTCAATTTCGCCCGCTTTATTCTCACCGCTCACTTCCCCTTGTGCCTCTGCCTCCCGATACACACACTCCCACAGCCCCCAACGCGGGCCACAGAGGTACTCTGGAAGGAGATCAGTAAATGCAGTTTTTATAGTAAGTACGCCTTTGTGGCACACGATGGAGCTAAAAGAAAGAGAACGAAATTATTTCCTTCAAGTGTATTTAAAGTGGTGAACCAAAATGAGTTAAACTGGGGTCCCCTGGGTGGCTCAGCTGGTTGCATCCGGCTCTTGATTTCAGCTCAGGTCATGATCTCATGCTTCATGGGTTCGAGCCCTGCATCAGGCTCTGCGCTGACAGTGTGGAGCCCTGCTTGGGATTCTCTCTCCCTCTCTCTCTGCCCCTCCCCCACTCACACATGCACATGCACACATACTCTCTCTTTCAAAATAAATACACTTTAAAAAAATGTTTTGGGGCGCCTGGGTGGCTCAGTCGGTTAAGCGGCCGACTTCAGCTCAGGTCACGATCTTGCAGTTTGTGAGTTCAAGCCCCACATCAGGCTCTGTGCTGACAGCTCAGAGCCTGCAGCCTGCTTCAGATTCTGTGTCTCCTCTCTCTCTCTCTCTGTCCCTCCCCTGCTCGTGCTCTGTCTCTCTCTCTCAATTAACGTTAAAAAAAAGTTTTTTTAATAAAAATAAATAAAAATAAAAATAAATTTTTTTAATAAAATGAGTTAAGTTCCCCTATAATGACCATTGATCAAAATCAGTTTAACCTCCTCAGATGTGAGATAAAAAGAGGAGGGAATCCCAGGCACTGTGGGAAGATGAAGTATTCCAAATATGTAAATTTAATAGTAAATGGAATTTACTTTAACTCCAGTACCAATTTTTATTTTAACCAATTCGTATGAGAAAGCCTAGTTCACATATGCCACAGAGTAAGGAAAGGACGCAGGCTGGGGCATCTCCTGGGCCTGAGCCAGGGTCTGCCATTTGTGAGCTGGGAGACTTAGAACTATTTGAGTTCTCCAAGCCGCAAAACCCAAACACCACCTGCCTTGCAGGATTCTCCTGAGGATGAGAGACCTAAGCACAGTGCCAGGCACCCCCTAGGAACTTAATAAAGGTTGGTTTCCTTTCCAGCAGACTTGAACATCCTAACATTTAAAAAAAAAAAATCTTTTTTAATGTTTTTATTTATTTTTGAAGGAGAGAAAGACAGAGCATGAGTGGGGGAGGAGCAGAGAGAGAGGGGGAGACACAGAATCTGAAGCAGGTTCCAGGCTCTGAGCTGTCAGCCCACGCGGGGCTCGAACTCACGAACCGTGAAATCCCGACCTGAGCCGAAGTCGGACGCCCAACCGACTGAGCCACCCAGGCGCCCCATTAACATCCTAACGTTTAAAAATTTTTTCCAGGGGCGCCAGGGTGGCTCAGTCGGTTGAGCGTCCGACTTCGGCTCAGGTCACAATCTCGCGGTCCGCGAGTTCGAGCCCCGCGTCGGGCTCTGGGCTGATGGCTCAGAGCCTGGAGCCTGCTTCTGATCCTGTGTCTCCCTCTCTCTCTGCCCCTCCCCCGTTCATGCTCTGTCTCTCTCTGTCTCAAAAATAAATAAACGTTAAAAAAAAAAAATTTCCAATTCCAATATGGCAGGCTCCTATTTCCATTACTGCTGACAAAGGAACTTGACAACATCCCCACTAGAACAATAAATTTATACACACAGTACACACATAAATCATCCATTGGTTGATTTATAAATAAAACATTGGTTTAAATCAGTGGCTTCCATCCTTGGCTGCACAACGGAATCCCCTGGGGAGCCTTGAAACCATTCTGATGCAACGCCTGGGGGCTCAGTCGGTTGAGTGTCCGACTTTGGCTCGGGTCATGATCTTGCAGTTTGTGGGTTCGAGCCCCACATCGGGCTCTGTGCTGACAGCTCGGAGCCTGGAGCCTGCTTCAGATTCTGTGTCTCCCTCTCTCTCTGTCCCTCCCCGTCTTTCTGTCCCTCCCCCACTTGTTTTCTGTCTTTCTTTCTCAAAAATAAATAAACATCAAAAAAATTAAAAAAAAAACAAAAAAACAAAACATCCTGATGCATGGGTCCCACCCCAGAGAGTCTGATGGAATTGGCCCAGCATGTAGCCTGGCATGGGGACTTCTAGAAGCTTCTCAGGTGATTACAGTGGACACCCAACGTTGAGAACTTCTCTTACATGTACAGCTAAGCTCAAAAGAAAGGAAGAAATCCCCAAGGTAGGGTGAAAAACATCAGGGCCCTGAGAGCTGCTGTTCCCGCAGTCTTGAATAGCTGCTGTTCACAGTAACTTAGGATTTAGCAAACACACAGGGCTGAGGGACCAGCTGCCCAGGCCATGTGGGAGTCAGAACTGACACCTTTTCTCAACTGAGAACAGAGAAGCCAAGACCCTTGGAGGAACACACCTTCAGGTAAAGGATGTACTAGAAAAACATTTGTTGACCAACAGGGGACAATGACAAAGAAGCTTATCTGACTGAGCCCCAGCTGCATGGAAGTGTACCCAGAAAATCTGTGACCATGGCACTTCTCCAAAGCCAAGAAGTTAACATAAAAAGCAGTCCGAGTCTGGTCGCAGTGCTGGAACACAAGGCAGAGTGACAAACAAAACCTCTCTGGGGACACAACATGCAGTAAGACAGACCAGGATACTCATAACTAAAATCCACAGATAGGAGCCCACAGCTCCAACCTACGAAACACCTAAGAAAATCACCATACGTGGTAGTTCACATCCATAACAAGTAGGGCTTTTCAGACAGCTATTATAAAAAGTATAATTCGAGCATTTTTAACAAAGGCAAAATAAAAATGCTAGAAAAACAACATTATCAAAAGACCAGGAGTTGAACAAGAACCCCTTTGAACGTCTAATGTATTTTAAGTATTTAAAACGAAGAATAATAAAACCATAGGGGAGGAGGAAAAAAAACTATTGATTTTTTCTCCACCTATTTTTGGCTCATTGGTTGGAGCCCTGCAGATCTGACAAAACACAGAGTAACAAGAGAAAAACAAATGGAAGCTTATTACTGTGTACATCTCACAAACACACACAATTCAGTGATGAGTAACTCAAGGGGGTGGTCAGAACTTCAGCTTACATCGCATTTTAACAAAATAATAATACATTTCGGAGAAGTGACAAGACGAACAAAACAAAAGAAAACAAAGAAACAAACAAAAAACAAGACTTTGCACTTCTAGGGGCAACAAAGCGTGGGAAGACAAACACTATCTAAGGGAAGTTGATAGACGAGATTAGGGCTAGTGAGTAAAGTGTGCTAAGCAGGTTCCTCTGGTGCCCTCTCGGGGCTGGTAGGAGCCTAGAGCTGTCTCAGGTGATTCAGAATAGCCCTGCCCTTCCTGGTAGGGGCGCAGCGGGGAGGCAGAGAATTTTATTTTGGTCTGTTTTCAACTGTCTTCAGCTCGAAATAATCCTATGTCAAAGTGGCATATTTGGGGGTGGCACACTCCAAACCCTTTCAATGCTCAATAGAAAATTTAGGAAATATCTAAACTATCTTTCAAAGAGAAAAAAAAAATCACTTATGATTCCACCACCCAGAGATATTCGCTTATTAGCAGTAGATTTCCTGCCAGTATTCTAATCTATATAATCCTATATTTAAAACCTATTTAAGATCATAGTCATGTAGTTTGGCATGTTACCGCTCACGTATTATCTCCATCTGTCTTCTTAGAGAAGACTGAACATAATGAAATCCTTCCTTGATGATTTAAGGACCATCAAGGCTGCTGGGAGTAGGATCACATGTCTGCTTGTGCTGCCCCCTTCCCCCCCGGACCGTTAGTTTATTGCCTATGCCAGGCCTTCTTTCCACCACTCCTTTTCTAATTATGTGCCTTTTAATAAGTGTTCTAAGCAATTAACTGGATAATTAAGCACATTTGAATTGTGACTAAAATAGAATAAATGGGGTAAGGCGTGGGCCTCCCCTAAAGGCTTCAGTTTAACAAAGTGAAACCGCTTTTGGCCTAATTTCTGGTCCACCAGTGTTCCACAGAAAGCAAATCCTGGAGCATGAGGCTGGGACCTCCAGACCATCCATGTGTCACACAATCGCTCCGAAGCAACCTTGCTTCTGTGAATTATTACAGTTGTAAAAAAATGGAGAAAGAATTTTCCAGGTTGGAGTAGGGGAGGCTTTCAAACCCATGTAGACATCTATCTAATTCTGAGCTGCTATTTTCAAAACACAAAGTCAATCTCTCTAGAAGAAACCATAATAAATGAGCTGAAAACTATTCAATAGGTCCAAAGATATTTGCCAGAGTATCTGTGATCAAAGCTCAAAAACTGAAATAACCATGGTGGGTATTTCCAATCCACACGACTGCGTTGGTCAACTTCACCCGATGAAGGGAAAGACAGGATACAGGCAGAAGGGCCAACCAAGTGCCCAGCACCAAACTGATCCTGGAAACTGCAAACCCCTGACCTCGGGGCTCTTGACATTGGGAATAAATAATATTTGTTTAAGCCACTGTTAGTCTACTAATTGTTGTCGTTTTTGTTTTCACTTCTACCAAAAGTGTTCCAGAAACAGAGTCATTGACTCAAGAAACTCCAAGTCTAGTGGTTCAGACAGATCACAGCGCAGGTAAAACAAATTCCACGGCAGAAGTGAGATGCGAGGGGTGCTCTGGGAACACTGAGGAGAGACATCTAAATCACCCTGGAAAGTCAGGGAAATTCTCCCAAAGGGAGCAACACAAGACCTGGGATTTAAAGACACCAACTAGACAAAGAGAGGAAGAGAGATGCCAGGAAGAAAACAAATCAGCACGGCTTAGAAAGCGTGTGTTGAAGATTTAATGTTTGTGATTGATACGCACAGCCAATAAATGTGTTCTAAAAAATAATACAAGTATCCTTTTTCCCAACAGTTTGTTATGAAAAGTTTCAAACTTTCAGGAAAGTTAAAGGAACCGCAGGGTGAGTCCACATACCCACTACCCAGATTCTCCAGTTTGCGTTTTGCCCCATGTGCTTTACCACAAACCCCGTCAACTGGCGTCTCTCTCCCTACCCGTCAATCCGTCTTATTCCTTGCGTTTCCATGTAAGCTGTAGACATCAGGACACTTCATCCCTGACTTCAGTGTAGACACCCATTTTTTTACAAAGCAATCATATCCACCCCCACCCCTTGCCCCACTGCTGCCTTCACTGATAATTTCAGAACTCTCTCTAAGCAGTTTGCAATCCTCCTAAATCACTTCAATGAACTCATGGGTTCATAGCCAATACATGAAGCTACACAACATTGATCTTCCAAGAGGGGAATTTGGGTCCATAACACCACGTCCTGGCATGTCTCTCCCTTTGGGCCAGAAGTCTCTTACAGGGCACTTGAGAAACACACCAATGAACACCCTTCACTACGTCTCTACCTAGTAACAGAAAAGTTCTGCGGTTAGATCCATTTTTGTGCAAAAAAAACTTTTAAGTGCTACTTTGTGCCAAGCTGCGGGCCTCTGCCCTTAGAAAACTTAATCTCTAAGGAAAGACATACAACTAAAGTATGTTAATATAATTTCCCACATGCGGTGATGAAGATGGTGCAAAGTATAATGGAAAGCACAATGAACTCTGGAAAAAATCAGGAAAGGCTTCAAAACTGACTAAGAGTTCACTCAACAGATGGGGTGATTGAGGGGCGCTTTCCAAGCATAACTCAGAGCACAAGCAAAGGAACAAAGGCATCACACGTCACAGTTAGTACCAGGTACCACATAATATTGAAGCATAAGGTATGGAGTGGGGAAGTGACAAGGTGAGGAGTCTCCAAAGACACCCATGTTCACCTACAAATGGACCTAAGATGCTATCTTAAGAAACATACCCTGGAGAAAATGGGAAACCATTGTGGGGTGTGGCCTCCAGCCCAAGTTAGCATGTAAGGCACTGAATCTGTAAGAATAAACACACATTCCCTGGGGCGCCTTGGGTGGCTCAGTCGGTTAAGCATCCGACTTCGGCTCAGGTCACAATCTCACAGTTCATAAGTTCGAGCCCCACATTGGGCTCTGTGCTGACTGCTTAGAGCCTGGAACCTGCTTCAGATTCTGTGTCTCCCTTTCTCTTTGCCCCTCCCCAACTTGTGCTCTCTCTCTCTCTCTCTCAAAAACAAATAAACATAAAAAAAAATTAAACACACACACACACACATTCCCATACAGAAAAACAAGACATGCCAAACAAGACATGCCAAACTAAAAAAAGCATTATTCATAAAAATGAGGCAAGGCAAAAAAAAAAAAAAAAAAAAGCAGGCAGGTAAGGGTTAGGGAGTGCTTTTTCTATGTCATATTCTATGATACATTAATTTGAGATAGGGCCCTCTACCACTCAGCATTAATTCAAGACCAGAACACATTCACTTGAGAAGTGAAGTTTTTAAAGCACATCACAATATATAAATCACGCAAATGTGTGTTAGGAGGAAAAGAGCAGTTTCTAGACTAATATTCTGGGCTAATATAATCATTAGTCTTTTATTAAACTGAGGCTAGGAGAAAATAAGTTGGTAGATAGAGTAAAATGCCACCTTGTCTGTATCACGGGAATGTCAAAAAAAAAAATCAAATGACAATTTGAAAATGCAGAGGAATGCTTACTCAGTCCTCCTCATAAAATTCAAGTGTCCTACGTAGCACACGTCCACAAAAGCACATGGGAAACTCTCAAATACTATCCACATGCAAAGAATTGCACTTAGCACTTTTTTAGTATAACTTTAAGGTAACCTAGATACTACTAATAGGCCATAATCATAATACCTGAGTCTCCCAAAATATTATCCATGTTTTTAATCCTCTCTATAACAATCAAAAAAGGAGGACAATCCTAAATCTGGGACAATTTAAGCACCAAAATAATTAAGGGCACTAATGAAAACAGACCATTGAAAAATTAGGAATTCGTGAATCCATACCTATAATAAATATTAAATAAACAACGGAAGAGGGAGGACTCTTGCTTCCAGGAGAACACCAAAAGCAGACTGACACATTATAGAGGGTGCACCTGAGTTGGAAAATCAACATTTGTATGGAAACAACTTCATATGAAAGTTCATTTACATTCAAACAATTCATATGGAAAATCAACTATCATAGTAAAGATTGGTTCAGGCAAGAATCATTAATAGATGCTAAATCTACAGGGGAGATCTGGATGAGGAACACAGTATTTGCATGGTCTTACAGTGCCTCCATACATTACTTACGAATCAGAATCTGCATTTTAACAAGCAGAGTACTATTACGTGTCAAGGCAAATCCATACCACTTCCTGTTACAATCCAGATTAGAAACAATTTGATCTAAATTAGGGTCATGAAGAACTCTCCCCCAAAAGACAGTGCTTTCAAATATGAAGTAACACAGGAAACAGATGGACTGCAGGGATTGTGAATGCTGAATCATGAAAAAGGAAAACGCCATGACACGGTCTACCCAGTAGATGCCATTTCCATTGGTGTTGAAATCGACATGGAATCTTCTTATTTCTTAGCATCTAACGCCAAATTAGTAAACAGCTGTACCCAGTAAAATGAGGGGCTGTACACACGAGTATGCCAGTGTGTGTTGACAGCACCTCCCTTCCTGCCCTGAGTCCCCAGATCATACTAGTGTCTTCTACTGATCTGTCATTCTTCAAATTCAAGCACAATAATTTCCGTATATTCACTCTGCACTTTTAAAGTCTTCAGAAATAGGGGAGCCCTAAGTAAATGAGAAACAAAGTTCTTTTTTTTTTTTTTAATTTTTTTTTTTTAACGTTTTTATTTATTTTTGAGACAGAGAGAGACACAGCATTAACGGGGGAGGGGCAGAGAGAGAGGGAGACACAGAATCCAAAGCAGGCTCCAGGCTCCGAGCCATCAGCCCAGAGCCTGACGCGGGGCTCGAACTCGCGGACCGCGAGATCGTGACCTGAGCTGAAGTCGGATGCTTAACCGACTGAGCCACCCAGGCGCCCCGAGAAACAAAGTTCTTAAAAGACTGTCTGTCTTGGGAATTCATAGAATTTTACCAGATAGGACAAAATAATAAAGATTTAAACTGACGTGCTAACTTCAAATAACGAAACACATGGAAAGAAACAAAAAAAGCGATTTTGATTTGAAAATGCATTCTTGGATTTTCACAGTTCATAACAAAACAGAAACTTTAGAAACCAGGATAAGTTTTTTTGTATATACTTTACCAAATTCTATCAATACCTAACTTTTAATTTTTACTAAATCAGGTTTGTAAGATTGGGAGTACGTTTGTAGCAACCCTTTGCAATCCTAGCTTGAATCATCCATTAAAAACAAACAGATAAGCCATGTTACATCATAAATTCCAAGTGAGATGCTTAGCTTTGACGGCCACATTCACAGGACTGAATTGTCACGAGAGCCTCTATGAAGTCCTCTAGGACTCCTCCAAAATAAAAAAGCAGAGGACCACTTAAAGTGTTAAGCGTGTAAGAATAACAGGCCCTTTGGGCAAAAGGACATTGGTAAAAAGGAGTTTAAAAAAAATTACATACATACAACTTTTTCCAAATACATCACTTCAGGTACTGTCAGACTAGCACCCTTTTTCTAGAAACTGCTCCGCTCTGCCATCTGCATGGTTATTACAGGACAAGGGGTGAGGGAGATAAGGCATGTCAGCTCAGTATGTGGCCCTATCCCCTGGGAGAAACTGACTGATCCCAAGGAGGGCACCTGACCCAGGCCAGGGTCTGGGTACAAAACCCAGCAGCTGGGTCCAGGTTGGCTACAGCTGGGGCAGGGAGCACCCGGGGCAGAAGTAAGAGGAGTAGCAGCCCTGTGGTCCTTTAGACAGTGTGTTGCCCTTCCAAAGAGAAGTGCCTGCCGGTTGCTGGAATTTAGGGATGTCAGACTTCTGCTTCTTTAAGAGATGTCGGACATTTGGAATTTTATGTGAAACTCCCTTTTTCAATGTTAACAATTAAATCACTTTTGAAAAGCACTGTGAGCAGACAAAGCATGTCTGCAGACCGCTCACTTTTGCAAATTGGCCGCTGTTTTTTGCCAAGTAGTGAAAGCAGCAAGAGAGACGGAGCCTGAACACGGAGAAGAAACACTGGGACAGTCCTGGCAGCATTCGGGGGGTTGGTTCCCGCTGCTCCTGAGTCCCAGCCGCATCCTCGGCCCCTTCCTTGGCTTGGTTTTCCATTTGTCCGCTGAGTCAGTGACACACACTGGTGTCCACCCAATAAATCCCCCTTCGTGGTGTGAGCTCGTGTACCTTACGTTTCTATCACTTCCAACCAAGTGAGTCCCAACTGACTGTACATAATGGCTTTGAAAGTACACATACAATTCAAGTCCAAGGAATCAGATCCAGGCAGGGCCAGGGGGAAAATATAATGACACAAAAATACTTCATTCTGAATGAATAAGGCATGAGCACTACATATAGCAACTCCAGCTGAAGGTGTTTCCAGGGAATTCAAATATTCTGTCCCTTATATGATTAGGACTCTTGCCCACAGTGAAGGAAACTCCAACTGAAAATAGTTTAAGCAAAACAATTATTTATCGGCTCACCTAATGGCGTGTCCAGGAACAAAGCTTGCTTCAGGGGCTCAGATGATGTCTCCAGAACCCACTTTCTCCCCCCAGCCCCCGGCCATCCCTAGGCTCCACCTCTCCAACCTCACGGCCTACTACTCCCCCCTCTGTACCCTCCCAACCCCGAGCCTTTCCACACTCCTCATTCACAAACCCAATTCCTTCTAGAACTTTCCATTTAAAGGTCACTTCTTCAGAGAGTGAAGGACCCCCACACTTCAAGTAGACCCTCTCTCAGTCTCCATGTCAGCCTCTTGGCTCCCTTCACTGCACTGATCACAACTTGTAATTCCTTTCTTTTTCTCCTTCCATGCTTTTTGCTTATTTCTTCTGCTACTCTTAAGGCTCCATGAGGCCAGGTGCCAGGCCTGCCCTTTTCCCTCTTATACCCTTGTATGACAGGAATATTTCCGTTCTAATCAACCTGAAGAACATAACGTTTACCCAAATTATGGTCATCATAAAATCTAGAATACAGGGTAAACTTAACAGTTGGATTCATCTGGGGCACCTGGGTGGCTCAGTCGGTTGAGTGTCTGACTTCAGCTCAGGTGATGATCTCACAGCTCGTGAGTTCGAGCCCCACGTCGGGCTCCGTGCTGACAGCTCAGAGCCTGGAGCCTGCTTCGGATTCTGTGTCTCCCCCCGTCTCTCTCTCTGCTCCTCCCCCACATGCACTCTGCCTCTCAGAAATAAAGAAAACTAATAAAAAAAAATGTTTAAACAGTTGGATTCATCTATATCTTACCTCCATTACTTACTGCCAAAAGCCTAAAAAATTTAAGCCATTATTTCCTAATGTCAAAAGCAAAATTTGGCAGATAGGTAACATTAATTTCTATTTTTTAAGCTTTGCGAATTTGTCACTAAAGACTTTGACTCTCTTAAGGTTGGCATTTAAGTGTTTATTTGAACTTACTACGGGATTGTCATTATTGGTTATGGCCCAGGCCCTTAAAACAGAGATTGCCAGATCATCAAGCAAACATGTTTCAGAGTAAATAAAAACCTGTAGCTTTAGGGTCCGGTGTTTCAATACAAAAGGCAAACTCCCTACACTTATACCAGAGACACCCTTTACAAATTAGAACAACCTAGTACTCCTAAGAGTCTCATCATTTCACCCGCTGATTTAAATAAGGAATCCTGAGAGGATTTATGATCATTTGATTGTTATTCAATTGGCAGCGATTTTTCGGACGGACCATCTCTCCTATGGCCTTGCACTGTCAGAAAGAGCCACAGGCCCTTGCCGGGGCGGGCGGAACGTGAATGGCTAAGCGACCCGAATAACGTGGACGTGGCTCGGAGCACCTCAGCTCCAGGTACGGCAGGCCACCTAGCGAAGGATCTGTATGGGTCAGCTAACGATCTCTCCACAGACACCGAGTCACTTGAGCTGCTGTTCAACTTCTGCTACATCTTTCTATGAAAGGAAGATACACAGTCTTAACTTCTCTGTTTGGCAAGTTTGGATTTTCTTAGGAGCGACAGTCCTGGCAAGAAACAACTGAAGTCACCACGGTTCTCAGAGGACAGTCTTTCTGCGCCCTCAGCCTCACCTGCACATACTAACTTAAAGAAGGAAACTCCTTTTTCCCTTCCCTTGAACAACTGCTATTGTCATTAGCACTGGGGGAGAGAATATTTTTGTGCTGTCATTCATGTATGACTCAGTTTCCAGGTCCAAAAAAGCAAGGAAGTTGAATTAAATGATCTAAGTTCCTTTCCAGTCTTTGCTGGTTTTTTTTCCTCCCTGAAACTAAATCTGCAAAACAACTTAAAGTACTCCTCCTGAGTGCCTAAGGAAATTTGTTTTAGGTATGTCTGCTCCCTGATGAATATCTCTTTATATGTTCTCCCGCCAACAAAACAAAACAAGACAAAACAAACCCCACAACTAAATTAACAAAACAAGCTAAAGTCACTTAAACAAAAACCAGAAAGCTCTGAAGTCACTCATCATAAATATTCTGTTTCCAGGCTGTACCCTTATGTACATGTTATTCTTTCTGCCAGGATTGCCCTTCTTCCTGATGGAGGATCGCCTATAGTTTAACACTCAGCCTAAATATTTCCTCTACCACCTTCTTAGGTCTCCCCCAGCAGAGCTGACCCTCCCTGAGTAGGTTCCCCTGCCTGTCAATACACCTACTGTTGCACTGAAATAAACCAGTAATTTATTCTTAGATGATGTTTGTCTCTCCCACCACATTGAGAGCTGCCCATTCACCTTTGTGTGCCCAGTGTGCCTGGTGCTTAGGAGACACTCAGGACTTGGCAGATAAAAGAAAAACAAGTTCTCCATTGGGGCTGAGAGGTCTGGTCTCAAGAGGATAAGTGGTAACTGGTGAACTTCGAAAGGTTAGTTCATTTATATGATGACTTTCCTGAACTACAAAGCAATGGAACAGTGACAGGTAATTTGTAAGCTCTGATTTTTTTTTTTTTTAAGTATACAGTTATTTCTGAAACAAAGTCTTCTCCCACTATACACTCATCCCCAATGGAACCTGGGGATTGCACTGGCCTTGGAGAGGTCTACCAATTTATCCAGACTCCAGCTCCTTCCACCCGCAAAGGCAGCCTCGGAGACATTAGAACCACTGCATGTCTCAGTCGCAGAAGGTCAAATTTGGAACTAGCATACATGTCCCTGTTCTGAACTACTCTCCCCAAACCAATCCTGCTTAGAGACGTTCTACTACTATTTCCACTTGTACGGCATCTACTAGGGTATCGCACGCACTCAGAGCGTGTAGAATTTGCTGGGTCATGTAACTAGTCTGTGGCAGGGCTGGGACGGTAAGCCCAGCAGTCTGGCTGCAGAGCCTACTCTTGGAGCCGTGACACTAGGCTGCTCCATCAGCAGACTAGGGTAGGGTGGGGAAGACCTTCAAACACGGTGTGAAATACCGGAATTTTTATCACTGACACAGAACTATGGATCAGAAAGCTCATTAAGGAGAGAGAGGCACAGGCAACTACAGCACAAGTTCAAGGAGGAAATACACGACAGAAAACACTTACTACATACCCCCCCGAACATACCCCCAGAAACTGAAAGCAGGGACTTGCACAGATTTGTACGCCCACGGTCACCGCAGCACTATTCACAACAGTCAAAAGTGAAAGCAGTCCAAGTGTCCACTGATGAATGAATGGAAAACAAAATGTGGTACATCCGTACAACAGAATACTGTTCAGTCTTAAACGGGAATTTAATCCTGACAGAAGCTACAATGCAGATAAACCTGGAAGACATTAGGCTAAGTCGAATACGCCAGACACGAAAGGGCAAATACTATATGATTCCACTTACGTGAGGTACCTAGAAGAGTCAATTCATAGAGATGGAAAGAGGAATAGTGGTTGCCAGGAGCCAGGGAAGTCAGTATTTTATGAGCACAGAGCTGCAGAATGGGATAATTAAAAATGTGTTGGAAGGGCACCTGGGTGGCTCTGTTGGTTGAGCATCTGACTTCGGCTCAGGTCATGATCTGACCTCTGTCTCTGTCTCTCTCTCTCAAAAATAAATTTTTTAATCACTAAAATGATGGAGAGGTGCCTGGCTGGCTCAGTCAGTAGGGCATGTGGCTCTTGATCTTATGGTTGTGAGTTTGAGCCCCACCTTGGGTATAGAGCTTCCTTTTAAAATAATTGCTAAAATGACAGATCTTATGTTATGTATATTTTACCACAATTCCTTAATTTTTTTAATGTTCATTTATTTTTAAGAGAGATAGAGCACAAGCAGGGGAGGAGCAAAGAGAGGGAGACACAGAATCCAAAGCAGGCTCCAGGCTCCGAGCTGTCAGCACAGAGCCCGACGCGGGGCTCAAACACACAGATGGTGAGATCGTGACCTGAGCCAAAGTCAGATGCTTAACCAACTGAGCCACCCAAGCGCCCCTACCACAATTTTTTGAAGTAGTTATATACCAACTACAGTGTGAGAAAAAACAGTCAACTTGAAGTTTGGAGTCTGCCTGTGGGAAGCTAATGCCCTTAGTTAAGTTGCTTTCCTCGGCCTCACCCTCATCCGTAAAACATACAGGGGGTCTGTATCCTGGGGGTTGTTAACATTACGTGAGAAAATACCCGGCTCTGAGCAGGCACTTAACTGACTTTTGAACATCATTCTGACAGTCTAGAAAGTCCTGAGAAAGAAACTGGCCTACCAGCCAGACCTATTCGAAGGCAGGATAAGCTACCAGTCCTTAAAGAAGGATGAGAATAGGGGAGCCTTCTTTGCAGAGACTCAGTCCTCTGCCAGCGGAGCTGACACCTGCCAGGACACCACACTGGGAGGGAAGAGGGCCGGATCACGATATGACTGGGTGAGTCTCTCTACCACCCGGCCTGAACACCTGCCCCGCCTATCTTGGGGTAACTAGAGAGGAAAAACAGGACTTCCGCCTTCCTCTGAAATGACTCCTTTCCCCCACCCTCCACAACCAGGAGAACACCAACCAACTCAAGACCCCCCACCTCTTCCAAGAAGTTTCCGCTAGCTTTTAGCTTTCCCTGAGACTTTGCTGTGCCCTGGGGACACCATATCTTAAGTAGACACTATCTTCCTCTCCTGCCATGTGCCTCAGGGCCAGGAAGAAATAAGTGTCCTTCCTCCCTCCCACTTGTCACTTCCAGTAGAGGACATCCTTCCTCCAATACTCCCCTCCTTCCTCTTGCAAAAGCCCCTTATCTTCAAGGCTCTGGCGATCAGCTTCCCCCCCACCCTGCTGCCCTCAGGTCATCTATGGACATCCTCACTGTCCTCATCTATTGGTGGTATTTGCTTCTGGTTCACAGACTTCCCTTCGACCCCTTTCTCCTGTTATCCCCCTTAGTGACTCCTGTGCCCATTTGGACAACTTGCCACAGAGCTCGGCCTCTCCCAAGTCCTTGTCCTCCTCTTCTCCAAAAACCCTTTCCTTCCTCCTACCTAACACTGCTGTGCTCATGCCCGGCACGTCAGCCTCAGAGGCGGCTGCCTCCAACATGTCTCCAGCCTCGGCCTCCTTCCTTCTGGCTGGGGCTCGGGCTCGCGTAAATACCCACTACCCCAGTAGCTGCTGCTACTACCACCGTGGTTCCCCGCCTGATGGTTACTCGCAAGCACTGGCCTCTAGCACTTTCTTTCTGTGCCTTACCTCCCCGGGCCCCACCTCCCTCCTTCAGGAGCTTAGATCTCACATTATGAAAGCCCCCTCGCTGGTACCTTCCCGCCCTGGCCCCTTTCACTCCTTTCCAGACCCAGCACCCGGCATGCATCAACATCAACGCTGCTGGAGAGGGAAAGAGACCCTTGCAGCCAGCCTTACGAAACTTCATGTTAAATGCACTTACGATCCCAAACCAGGAACGGGCATTCGCTGCCTAGAAATTTTACTGATTCTCCCCTATGCCCTCCCTAAGCTCACGCTCTACAGATGATCTTACCTCACTTTTCCCAAACACAAGCCATCAGGCACAAACTCCCTCATTGCTCCTGCGCCAAATCTGCAAACCTACCAGCATCCTTACCCACCTCCTCCCTGTCTCCCGCTGCACGAAGAGCACACTCCTGCTCGTAGCAAAGCCAAGCACTCCACACAGGCTTTGCTCCATGCGTCCCTACCCCCCTACCCAAGAACAGCATTCCTGTCGCTGTCCCCTTTTTCCTGCCTCATTAATCAGTCTTTACCTCGGTAGGGGATCACCCCCAACAGCATACAGACACGGTCTACTGAATCTTCATCTTAAACATACACACCCCTGTGATCGCCATCTGTCCCCCCCAGCTAGTGACACAATTTCCCTGTAGCCCTGGTTATTTATACCAATGCTTCTCAAACTTGTAATTACCTGGGAATCTTGTTAAAATTTATATTCTGATTCCATAGGTCTAGAGGGGAGCCCAGAGTGCACTGCCTACCAACTCCCAGATCGGTCCTGGCCCAAGGGTCCCACTCTGCACAACAAGGCCCTGTGTTTCCTTTCCTCCCTACTTCATTTACAAATTCCCTTCCAGCGTGGCTCCCTCCCCCAGCATAACTTCCAGACACTGGGCTGGTCAGGGTCACCCCTAAACCCCGTGTTGCAAACTCCAATAAAAACTGTTCTCTTTCTGGGGCGCCTGGGTGGCTCGGTCCATTGAGCGTCCGACTTCAGCTCAGGTCATGATCTCACGGTTCAAGGGTTAGAGCTCAGCATCGGGCTCTGTGCTGACAGCTCGGAGCCTGCTTCGGATTCTGTGTCTCCCTCTCTCTCTGCCCCTCCCCTGCTTGCATTCTGTCTCTCTCTCAAAAATAAATAAACTTTAAAAAAACAAAACTGTTCTCTTTCTCCTTTCCCATGCCCTCCGCTTTCACCAAAGAGCATGTGGCAACTGCGAGCCAACCCTGCCTGGAAAAGGGAAGGCCCGGAGCAGGCCAATTCAAAGACCCCTCTTGGGGTCTCCCTCCGGATCCTGTCCCTTCTGGCCTCTAGAGCACCACACTCCCCCTCACCCCCCACCTCCGGGGCTTGCTGTTTCTCTGGCAGCTCTCTGTCAGGCATCTTAGGCCAGGTCTTCCCCCTCTACCTGGCTCCTAAATGTCAGTCCTCCTCAGAGCTCCATCTTCCCGCCCCTACACTCCCCTTCAGTGACCTCATCCATTCCCGCAGCCCTACACGCCACTCCCAAACTTCTAAAATGCAGCCTAGACAATCCTCCTGACCTCCAGACTCCTATCCCTCTGCCAAACTGCCACCTCTCCCCACGTGGCTGTCCTGTGAGAATCTCAAGCTTAACATTCCCAAAATAGAACTCTCGATTCTTCTTTCCCTGCTTCAAACCTTTTCCATCTCCACTATTAGTAGTAGTAACTCAAGTGACTAGTTGTGCCCAAGCTATTACTAAAGCCAAAACCTGAGAGTCATCTTGGATTCCCTTTGCCTCTCCCCCAACTCAGTTCGTGACCAATTCTACTGGTTCCCTCTCCAAAACCCCTTTCAAAGTGGCTTATCATGGCCACTTTAGCCCCTCTTCAACCTATTTTTCACACAGCCCCTACTGTGAGTTTTCCAAAACCGCAAATAAAAGTGGGCATAAAGCCCTTTATGGCGCCCCATGAATAAAATCCAAAGCCACTATTCACCAACCTCTCCCTGGCCAGCTTTGCCTTCTTTCAGTTCCACGAGCAGGCCAAGTGCTTTCCTACCTAGGATTCCTTTCACGTGCTCTGCTCCCTTCTTGTATTGCTTTTAGGAAGACCTGAAGCAACAGGAAGCAAGCAAGACACAGTCAAGTGACCGAAGAAGACCCCCGTGGCTGCCCGGAGCGGAAAGAAAGAGGTAGGGTCTGGTATGAGCCGATAGTACACTGGGAAGGAAAGGGCCAGATCATTTGAGACCCCGCAGGCCCAGCACTGTAGAGACTGCAGACTTTCCAATGAGGGCAATGGAAGGCCACTGAAGTGCTTCCAGCAAAGGGGTGACATAATTAGTCCTGCATGTTGGAAAGATCACTCCAGTTAAAGTACGGGAAACCAGAGGGGCCAAGAGCAGATGTGGGAGGTCCAGCAGGCCAGACCAGAGACAATGGGGGCCTAAGAGGATGACAGTGGAGACGGGGAAAGTGGCTAGACTTTAGAACTATTTAGGAGGCTGTGACGCTGTGATTTATAAGAAATACATACTTGCTCCTTCAGATGGCCAAAATGTATTTCTCATGTATATTTAGTCTTCATCCAGTTTCTGTCTCGCAGCTCCCCAAACCCTTGGAATTTCCTGAATGCAAAGAGCAACAGGAACATCTTTTGTTATAATATTTAAGTCTTCTTGTCCTCAGTTCCTGAAAAGCCTCAGAGCCAAAAAGGTGGAATGGGTGTCGTGTTATTCATAACACGACCTTCCCACCACATCTAGGTTTGTGCTAATGAGGTGACCTTTAGACCACCTAAGTATGGGCGCTGGTTGCCAGAGGAACCCACCTTGAACAGGGGGTTGGAAGTTCCAGTCCCACCCCCCTGACCTCCTGGGAAGGGAAGGGCCTGCTGGGAGGGGAAGGGGCTGCGGGGCAGTGATTTCATCAATCATGTCTCTGTAATGAAGCCTCCACAAAACCCCAAAAGGAGGTGTGGAGAGCTTCCAGGTCAGGGAACCACGTGCCACGTGCGGGCCCCCAGCCCCATGAGGCCAGAAGCTCCTTTGTTCAATGCCTCACCCTACGTAGCTCTTCGTCTGGCTCTTGATTTGTCTCCTTTAATACCCCTGTAATAAATCCCTGATCTCGTGAATAAATGGGTTTGCTGAGTTCTGTGAGCCGCGCTAGCACATTAATCAAACCCAGGCAGGGGGTCACGGGCACCTCTGGTTTGTAGTGAGTCGGTCAGAAGCACAGGGAACGATCTGGGCTTGTGACTGGCATCTGAAGTAGAGCGTGGTCCTGGGGGGCCAGACCCTTAATCTGTGGAATCTGATGCCATCTCCACGCAGACAGTGTCAGAAGTGAGTTAAAATGTAGACACCCAGCTGGTGTCAGAGAACTGCACAGTGGTGTGGGGGGGAACCACACACACGTACAGCCTTGGAATTGGGTCCAGAACCCCTCTAGAAGTTAAAAATGGCAGCACTTAATGAATGAGCACGTGTAATTTTAGATTTTTAAAAAGGCTTAACACACAAGGATGAGTAGAGGTCCCACAATGATTACATCCACTACTGATAACAGGATCAGCTAATCCACACTGGACGACAGTCCACCAGTCCTTTCCTGTTGTTACTGGCAGACTGGGGTGGAAGGAAGGAGGGGGGGATGCCAGGAGAGGTAGGATGAAAGAAAAGAAAGATACTAGCTCACAAATTAGGGCAGTGGATGGGAAAAGGGCCAAAACAGGAAGAAAGGAAATGCCAGCTTTGCTGAGTTTCCAGGCGGCCTCATGACCACTCGAGCAACCTTCAACTGGGCCGGACTGAACAAAAGCCATTTTCACCACACTTAGGTTTCTGAAGTTACAATTTAACATGACTTGTGAAACCCCTCATTCCAAATATGCTTTGTGCAAAGGATATTTGTTATATGAAAATACTAGAATCACAGAAGAGACGTTTTCGAGCTGGAAGGGAACTTAGAAATCACTGAATCAGGCTTCAGGCTCAGGATGCCTCTTCTCTCCACCGATAGACACTTTGGGAGATTTCATCTAGAAGCTAAAAGAATAAAGTCCTTCCATCCAGGTAGATAATTAAAAGGTATTAGGTTTTGGGGCACCTGGGTGGTATAGTCAGTTAAGCACCCGACTTCAGCTCAGGTCATGATCTTGTGGCTTGTGAGTTCAAGCCCCCCGTTGGGCTCTGTGCTGACAGCTCAGAGCCTGGAGCCTGCTTCACGTTCCTTGTCTCCCCCTCTCTCTGCCCCTCCCATGCTCATGCTCCATCTCTCAATAATAAATAAACATTAAAAAAAATTTAAAGGGGGGCGCCTGGGTGGCGCAGTCGGTTAAGCGTCCGACTTCAGCCAGGTCACGATCTCGCGGTCTGTGAGTTCGAGCCCCGCGTCAGGCTCTGGGCTGATGGCTCGGAGCCTGGAGCCTGTTTCCGATTCTGTGTCTCCCTCTCTCTCTGCCCCTCCCCTGTTCATGCTCTGTCTCTCTCTGTCCCAAAAATAAATGAAAAAACGTTGAAAAAAAAAATTAAAAAAAAAAAATTTAAAGGTATTAGGTTTTAAAAAGAGAAATGAAAAACTGCTGGCCAAATACATATTGCCCAAAGATTTATAATAACTGGAAGAGAGGGGCACAGATTAGGTTTTTTAAGATTTTTTTAGTTCCTTTGCCAGTGAATTTTATTTTTAAAAATACACAGATGATTAATGACTAATTTTAAGCTGTTCATCAAGGAGATCATTTTGGCAATAATTTTTTTTTTTTTACCAATTTGTTTTAGGGTTAAAAAAAAAAACTCAGCTGTTCCATTTGGTTTAAGGATCAGCTAGATTTAAATTTCTAATTTCCAAAGCTACTGCATATTTGGCTAATTAATTCTAGCATAATGAAAAAACAGAAGAAAGAACATAAAGTTAAAAGTAAAATATTAAAAGTTTCTAAAATGGTAAAAACCCTGGCTGCATTTTATTCTCCCATCATACATACTTTCGTAAGCATATGAGACAAAGGTTTGCTCAATAATGTCTGGTCTAAACCTTCAAAAGGAAATCTGGTAGCCTCCAAGAATGTCCAGGGTCCTCAAGGTCTCCTTGTATAGTTCCCTCCCACATTGTACCAGGTTTGGTCCATGTGTCAGTAGAAGTGAGGGTACGTCTGTCACCTCCAAGATTAGATACAAAGGTATCACACCTTCCATCTTGACTGTCCTCTTTCTCTCTCTCCCTCTCTCAGATCACTTGCTCTGGGGAGAAACTTAGTCACCACGTTGTGAAGAGTCCTACAAAGAGGCCCTCATGGTGGGGCACTCAAGCTTCCAGCCAGCAGCCAGGAGAGTGAGCCACCCTGGAAGCAGAGTCTCCAACCCCAGTCAAGCCATCAGATGACTCCAACCTCCGAAGAGACCCTGAGCCAGAATCACCCAACCAAGCTGCTCCCGGATTCCTGAATTTCAGAAACGGTTTGAGACAACGAATGTCTGTCGATTTAAGCTGTTACATTTGGGCTAATTTATTATACAGCAGTAGAAAATTCATTCAAGACAGATGAACTTTAGAGGTAGCCAGCCACACATGACCAAACCACTATATTTCCTTCAACTCATGCCATTACGTGAAGAAAATACATGTACACACTATATATAAGATGCCCACAAAGCACTGGCAAAAGCAACAATGACAACAATGTCAATTAATCAATTATCAATTAATTATCAATTAATGGCACCACTCTCTGCATTCAGATTTCAATTGTTTTCAAAACACACAAACTCCTCAAAGAGTCATCTACAACCACCATAGGGAACACTCACAAAAATTATAAGCATTCCCTTTTTTTTTTTTAGAGTAACATAAACTTGAAATACCTTCCCTCTTTGACTTTCCGCGTCCACATTCTCGTCATGTTTCTCCCCACTCTCACCCGTCCAAAAGCTCATACACCCTCTTGCCTACTGGGTTCTCCGTTTTGAAACCTCTAAGAATATGTACATATATACGCCCATATTTGTATTCTTAAGTAACCGAGAGAACTGAGAAGTTAAAGGAACCAGCTCATGGTCAAATCTCCAAGGTCAGATACGTATCTGGTATTGCTTAGATCAGTGGGTCGGTGCCAAGTGGACAGCAGATACTCTATAAATGTTCATTTCCTTCCTCTTCCTTCCCCACCTCCCCCACGATTAGGAAAGATTGCATTTTCTCTGGCACTCTGTTTTCTTTGATTCGGACTTCTCAACAACATGCATTCTCTTGAAAAATAAATTTTCTTCAAGTGTCTTGCATATCTAACAGCAGGGGTTAGTTATTTGCTCAGAAGCAACTGGATCCAGTGAAAAGTGGGACTCTTGCCTTATCATCTTGAGACAAGTTACATTGGGAACCTCAGAAGAGCTCACCAAGATCTCTTCCAAAAACTGCAGCTCTTCGGTGTTATCCTGTCTCCAAATCTAGCTTTCAGAAAAGGTTTCCAACAATGTTTCTAACTTCCATAAATTTCATGAGTGGAGAGGGATTTAGTAACTGAATGCAAAGAGGCATTGTGGGACTGGGCGATGTGGCACAAAGGATTACCTCAACTCTGGTTTACAAATTTCCAGAGTCCCGAGCCATCTCCAGCCAAGGCAAGAACCTTAAAGAATGAAGGCAGAATTAAGAATTCAGAACTTTTCTACCTCTTCCACCTTTCACCAACACCCATTTAGATCCTATCTGACATTCTAATTCTTGTCTCCCTACCTATGTGTCTGGGTCCCATATTCACAAAGTCCTGGGAAAGCGTCTACCACTAGGGAAATCTTGCCAAGATCTCAGATACCCACTGTTTTCAGTGGGAAATCCCATGAATAGAAAAGGAAGTTAAGACCCAGATGCGATCAGAAGAAAGCAGTCTATGGGACAGGACTAAAACCACACATAAGGAGGGGCGCCTGGGTGGCTCGGTTGGTTAAGCGTCTGACTTCGGCTCAGGTCATGATCTCACAGTCCGTGAGTTCAAGCCCCGCGTCGGGCTCTGTGCTGACAGCTCAGAGCCTGGAGCCTGTTTCAGATTCTGTGCCTCCCTCTCTCTCTGCCCCTCCCCTGTTCATGCTCTGTCTCTGTCTCAAAAATAAATAAACGTTAAAAAAAATTTTTTTTAAAAACCACACATAAGGAATGTGTATCTCTGGCCTTATTCCCACCCTTACCTCCATTCCACCCCCACTACCACAAAGAACACCTTAAACATGCCCAATTTCGTGTACTCCTAACAGGTGGCATAACTATTTACCACCTTTTTACTGCCGTGGGGTCTCCAGCACACAGAGGTGAAAAGTCATGCTCAAGACCCCACCGCCAATAAAGTTTCAAAACCAGCATCACACCTAGGTCTTCACATCTTGCCTTCCTTTTCTTCCCAATATTCGACACCACCTCCCCAGTCACTCCCTTTCTGAGAACTTCCACGTTCTAATTCCACTGCTCCAGGTTTAGGGAATATTGCCTTCACCTGTTTTGAGCTTTGACCTCCAAGAATCTTCGTTGCTCTGCTGAACACAGGTCATGTGCACATCTAAAAGATATGCTATACTCTCTGACAATCAGTGCCCACTATCCATCTCCAAAACTTAAAAAGAAAGAAAGTTAGAAAGCTAGGTCAAAGCAGAAAGTTCTCTGTTCTACAAAGGGACATCACAGGGGACGCAAATGAACAATCAGCCAAGACTCTTCCATGGGCAATTCTAAATTTTTTTTTTTAATATTTATTTTTGAGAGAGAGAGAGTGGGGGACGGGCAGAAAGAGAGGTAGACACAGAATCTGAAGCAGGCTCCAGGCTGCTGAGCTGTCAGCACAGAGCCCCACGTGGGGCTCGAACTCAGAGACCATGAGTTCATAACCTGAGCTGAAGTCTGATGCTTAACCATCTGAGCCACCCAGGAGCCCATGGGCAATTCTAAAGCAGTCCACCAGAAACAAAAACTTCTCCCCTGAAGGCTCACCTGATAACAATACCAAAGTTCCAATGTTTCCAAGATTCATCTGTAAATTAGCACAGAAAGGACACTGCTCAAACAAGCAGCCTGGGCACAGCTATCTCTGCCCTCAGCAGTTCTAAACCCACCCCGACACGGATAACCTCATATACCCACAAGAGGGCAAGAAAAGAGGAGTGGAAGCCTGGTCCAGCCACACAGTTCAAGTCCGTGGTGCTTCCTATTAGAAAGCCACAGACGGTGGCAGTCCTACTATCAGAAAGGAACTGGAGCAGGATGGGGGGGGGGGGGGCAAAGAAACAGCTCTATGCTCACTTGCAAGACAGGACCAAAAACAGACCAAACAACTTCTGGAGCACCGCCCCAGTTCAGTCCAAGTTCCTAAGGTACTAGGAAGTTTTTGCAACACTTACTACAGCTCTTACCCTGCCCACAGCGGCAACTAAGGGACTGAGGAAGTGGACCATACTCGGGCTGGAGGCCCTAAAGGGCAGGAAGTGGAAGCAGAGGCCATTTGTGGGAAAAGGGAAGGAGCGGCGAAAAGGGAGAGGCTGGGGCGCCGCCCCCATTTCCTCAGCCCCCGGCCGGCTGGGAAGCCGGGAGGCTCTCTCCAGGGGACCTGCCGTGGCCGAACGGGGCCGACAACCCCGTGTCGCCCTCCGCCTCCCTCCACAGCCTACGCTCAGGGCGCGGGGGCAGGCGGTCACCGAGCGCAGGGCGGTGCACCCCACTTCCCCAGCCCGCGCCCCACCCCGCCCGGAGCGGGCCTGTCGAGGCATCGGCACCCTTACCTGGGACCCGTCCCGCGCTGCCTCGGCCGTCCGCACTGATCCCGCAGCTCTTAAGCCTGCCCCGCCCTCTCCTTCGCCTCCACCCGGGGCCGGACCCCAGCAGTCCCCTGCCGATTTGTCATTGAGCCTCTGGCTTGCTTCCCCACCCCCCGAGCGCGCCCCCGGCGTCGCCTAGGCAACCCCGCCTCCCGAGAGAGCGCGCTTTCCTTCCGCTCTTGCCCTCCCCCTGGGGCCACGCCCACTAAGAGCATATTAGCCAATCCGAAGCGAGGCTCAGAGGCTGGGGAGGAGGGTCTGCCAATAAGAAGCCGCCTCAGCCGGGAGGGGCGGGCTCGGCACGCCTGCCCCGCCCACCTCTACTTCCTCCTGCTTTCCGCGGGCGGGCGGCCGGCCGGACTTGCTGCGCGTGACCGCTGCTGCAGTGGAGTAGAGCTGGTCTGGGGACTCTGGGCGTGGGCGGGTGGAGGGCGCTCCAGTCGTGGATTTAGGTCAGAGTGAGGCCAAACTAGTGGAAAGCAAAAGGGTAGGGAGGACCGATAGAGAAAAACCAAAATCGCGATGCATCGCGGGAGTGTCTAAGGGTCCAGGCTGCTGTCCGGACGCCGGCCTGGGGCATCTGAGACAGCGGGACCTCCGCCTGTCGCCACGACTCGCTTGGCTAAATGACATCCCATTAGCTGTAATAGGGCTACTTGTCCAATGCCTAGTAATAACTTGATCCAGATCACATACAAGGTTCCGAATCCTAACCCCAGGTTCCCGGAGGCAGGAAGTGCAATGGGCTAGCTCGGTACAGACAGGTTTTTCACCCACAACCTGCCCCCCTCATTGTCCTCCAAATAATACAGGGAACTTGTAGTTTTCTACCCAAACAGGGCTTCACCTCGGGTTGATTTTCCTAACTATCCGCCCCCCCCCCCCCCCCCCCCCCGCCAGAGCTGAATCCTCTCCAACCCTGCTCAGCAGGATGTGTGGCCCCACTGACCCCTACACAAACCTCATGGCAGATCACACTGTATCACAATTGTTCAAATGCCCCCCTGTATAATCTCTAGGAATGGAAACTCTTGTTCAAGTTGATATCCACAGCAGCTAGCTAATTCTTGTTAATAATTATACATTAGAATACATGTGTATTATATGAGAGGCTTTGTGCCTTGATTAGATTGCTGTGTAAAGCAATGAACACATACAGGCCCTCCACCAATAGCTCCCTCAAAAGGCACAGAAGCTTTGCCTTAGTCTTCAGTAACAGGCTTACCAAAAAACATTTAACGAGAAGAATATCCCAGTGTTACACTATCTTAAATATTGTTTTATCTTTCTCATATCTTTCTCATACGTCATTGCATGACTTATTGCATGCTAAGTATATGAGAGAAACTCTGCTAGGTACTAAAAGGGAGAAAGGGAGGAGGTGTCTCAAAAAGGAAGCTCTCTAATATTTATAATCTAGAAGGGGAATCAGACCCAAACCTCTTCCTATGGAGTAATGATTAAGTGCACAGGTTTGGAATCGGGAACCGTAGGTTCAAAGGAGGACTCTACCATATAACTAGCAGTTATTTTAGGAAGTGACTAAACCTCTGTGAGCCTCAGTTTCCTCAGCTGCCCAATGGGAGCAGTAGCTCCACTAGGAACTTGGGAGTGCTAGGATCTTGGTGAGTGCTCAACAAATGTCCGTTTAAAAATATTTTTTAGTGTTTATTTTTGAAGGGGGGGCGGGGCAGAGAGAGAGGGAGACAGAGAATCTGAAGCGGGCTCCGCACTACCAGTGCAAAGCCTGACATGGGACTCAAACTCACAAACCGAGTGATCATGACTGGAGTGGAAGTTGTATGCCCAACCAACTGAGCCACCCAGTTGCCCCAACAAACGTTAGTTTAGTGATTACCTCCAGAGGCCGAAGCTGTGGAAAGAACATTCTAGACACTCCCTCCTTCAAAAGTATTTACTGCGGGGCGCCTGGGTGGCTCAGTCAGTGAAGCGTCAGACTTCAGCTCAGGTCATGATCTCATGGTTGGTGAGCTGGAGCCCTGAGTCAGGCTCTGCGCTGACAGCTCAGAGCCTGGAGCCTGCTTCGGATTCTGTGTCTCCCTCTCTCTCTGCCCCTCCCCACTCATGCTCTGTCTCTCTCTGTCTCTCAAAAGTGAATAAACATTAAAAATGGTTTAAAAAAAATAATCTGGCAAACAGGTTTGCTATTCAAAAGTATTTACTGAGTATTGTATGAGTCTTTACTGCTTTTAACAAATATTTCCACTTCTCCTTCCTGGGCACCAGGTAGGATTGAACTTTCTAGCTCCCTGTGTTGGGTGAGGCTCTAACCAATGACTTGTGAGTGGAAGTAACACATAAATTATTTGGAGACCAGAGGACTTATTTGCCAATGCGAGACCCTCCATCGCTCTTGTCTCTTTGGTATGGCCACTGAGAATGTTCAGGTCACAGCTGTTCCATCAGCCTGGGACCCTACAATGTCCACAGCGGTCCCCCTGCCAACCTGTGGTGGACATTTAGCATGACCGATAAACAAACCTTTGTGGTCTGAGGGCACTAGGATTTGGAAGTTGTTTGTTTACTGCCACATAGCCTAGCCTGCTCTGACAGATACAAGGCCCTCAGGTGTGCTCAGCTGGGGACACTGTGGTGAACAGCTCAGAGGACAGGTAATAAGCCAGTAGACAAACAACTCAGTAATTACAAATTGTGTCATTACAAGTTCCTTGAGACTGGGTAGCAAAAAAAGGTCTCTATTAGGAGGTGACATTTAAACTCTGCCCTGAAGGATGGAAAGGAATCAATCTCGGAAAAGGTTGGCAGTTGGAGGAAGGGGAGGGGAATATCTCGGGCAGAAGAACAAGCATGGGCAAACTCCTAAGGCCGAAAGAAGCCGGGTCCTCTTTGGAACAGACAGGAGGCCCCGGTGGAGCACCATAAGCAGGGAGAAGTGAGACCGCGCAAGGGTAGAGAGGGAGGCAGGAGCCAGATTAGGTGGCGGCTTCTAGGTTATGATAAGGAGATGGGAGTTTATTCCAAGTGTGACGGGGAGCTACTGAGGGGGTTCAAGCCAGGAGGTGACATGTTTGATTCAGGTTTTAAAAAGACCTGTAGTGTGGAAAATGGACTGCAAGGGACAGATGTGGGAATGGAGGTTAGGAGGCTGTCCCAGGAGTCCAAGCAAAGTGGGGTTCCACAGGAGCAGAGGCTAGAAGGCTGATCTTGTCCTCAGATAACAGGAGACGTGGGGCAATTGCAGGGGGAGGGGAGCAAGAGGGCTGACGACTAAACCAGGGGTTCCTCCTGCCAAATCCCAGACGAAGCAGGGGCAGGGTTGAAAGTCAGGGGCCCCCAGAGGTGCTCTGACCCCAGGGAGATCGTGCTCAAAAGCCAGGCAGGAAGAGATGTGGAACAGACAGCAGACCAATTTCCTAGCATGTCAGCTAGCGTCAGACACTTGTTCTCGTGAGCCTGCAGCATTATCTAAACAGATGGTGTTGCTGGACAGAGTCTGACAAGCCCTAACATCACTGTGGACCCTTGGTACTTGTTGTCTACCTGGACTGGAAAACAAAGGGTGCCACTAATCTATACATGAAAAAACAAAAACCGCTCTTGCCTCCTGATGGCCATGGAAAGAATCTTACTGTAAATGGCAAAAATAGATGGAGATTATCTTTAGCACTTGGGTCATCTTCCTATTCTGTGCTTCTCTGCCCCTCTGTGCCCGTGTGTTTTCTCCCCACCTCCTGTGACCTCATCCTGTTCTCAGGACCAGGTCTCACAGTCTCCATCACATGTAGGACTAAATGACTAATGACAGCTCAATGGATACCCACCCCTTCCTAAGCATTTGGGTCTCCAGTCGATCAAAACCTGAAGTCCTAGGCCAGGGGAAGGATTCAGGGGAGGACTGGAGATCTTTAATTCAGAACTACTAGAATGGAGTGATTTATCCCTCCTCAGAAAAAGGGTCAGACTCCCGAGTCCTCGCTCAAGGTGCCAGATAAGGGTAACACACGATTAGAATCCTCTCCAAAGCCTGGGTACCGTCCATCCCCAAACCTTCCTCTCTTTGTAGCTGTTTGCTAAAAGCTACAGAAAAGCCCCTAGCATTTACTTATTCCCAAACAAATTCAAAATGTTGACTTTGTTGCTCAATCTAGGTATTGCCACTATAAAAGATTTACTAGGGGTTTAAAAACCACTCTTTGCTATGTGTCTTACTGAGAGCCTCTCTTTCCTCATTACTATCTTTCTATGTGGTCGCTGCAGCCCCAGCCAGTCAGCAGGAGCTAACCAGCTGTTCCTGGGAATTGTTCTGCTGGAAAGGCAGAGGCCTCAGCAATTAACTAGAAGTTGAGCTTTCCTCTTCCAAAAGAAATTAATCTACTTGGGAAATGCGTTAGAAAAAAAAAGAGTGACTTGTTTCTAAATTATTGAATTAGCTAGATTTATCTTTCTGCCATCATAGCTTACAGAGAGTTATCTCCCAGAAAGGAAGTCGAATCTGTCTTGTCATTAAAGACTAAGTCTTCATCATTCTTGCTAATCCCCATGACATGCCAGCTCATGTTCTCCCCGGCTCCCATCTTCGTGGAGACACGCGATCCCTGCTCCAGAACACCTGCATGGTGAACACCTTAGATCTGGTGCTGACCTCCAGGCAACCAGATAAAAGCCCCTGCAGGGGGAAGGGCACACGCGAAGCCTCATTGCACAATCTGTGCGGGTGACAAGCCCAGTCCTGGCACTCGAGGCCATAAATTGCGGGAAGCAATCTACTCTCCGGGTAGTTGTGTAGACCCGGCCACAGCAGCTCCGTGGGAAGGGCCAGCTGGCCAGAGGTTGGAATTCTGCTCTCTGTCCCTCAGGACCCACTCCTGCCTGCCCTCCCCTCCCACAGGGAGGAGGAGAGGCCCAGAGCTCAGAAGGGACATGTTTGGGCCAAGTGAGGCTGTGGGGAGCCTCTCCACAGAGACCAAGGTCCACCCTCCTCTGAGGAGTTCAGGCTGGCACCGTGCCAGGTCCTGTGCCCCGCACTTTATAACTTCATCATAGCATCCTTCATGAGGGAGTCTAAGAGGGAGCTGTGATTTCCTATTTACAGATAGGTCAGTGAGGTTGATAGGCAGATGAGGCCTCAAATCAACTGTGCCTGACAACAAAATCCATACTCTTTATCACAGTCTCTACCGCCTTCCCAGCAACAATTGCAAACTGTGTGACCCTGGACAAGATACCTCCCCTCTCTGCCCTCGGTTTTCTCTGTACAGTGACAGTTAGTCTCAGGTCTACACCAAGCACCCGCAATGGGCAGGAGCTGTGCCAGGCACCAGCTGTCTGGGACCTCTAGGGTCTGTGCTCTAACGCCTCCTGAGCGGGCACCCAGATAAGGAAGAGGCCTTTGACAGAACCAGCTCAGCTCCTAACTGCTGAAGTCTCACAGAACTCCTGGCCCCCCACAGTGTTCCTACCCCCATTTTATCACAGCCTGAAGCCACCTCCAGGAACTTCCCTGGAGGAGTGGCTGGTATGTAAAGGTAAGGCTAAAAAATATCTCCCTAGATCACTTGATGCTTAAACATAGGAGATCGGGACCTTCAGTTAACCAGAAATTGTAGCTGTTGGCTATTGTCAGCCACTCACATTTAAATAGAATTCTTTTAATCCTTCCTCATACTGAGGTATTATACATCAAAATGCCTGCTATGGTGGCCCATAGTAAGCCTCAACAAATACTTATTATGGATGGATGGATGGATGGATGGATGATGGATGGATAATGGATGGATGGATGAGTGGATGGATGGATGGATGAGTGGATGGATGGATGGATGGATGATGGATGGATAATGGATGGATGGATGAGTGGATGGATGGATGAGTGGATGGATGGATGGATGGATGGATGAGTGGATGGATGGATGGTGAGTAGATGGGTGGATGGATGGATGAGTGGATGGATGGATGGATGGATGGATGATGGATGGGTGGATGGTGGATGGATGAATGAGGGAACAGCTGGAGAAAGTTTGATTGGGAGACTCAAGGAAAAGGGCATGCTATTCATGAGTTGGGGTGCCCTGGTAAGGTAGGCATGAGATGGTGGACATAGGAGATGGAATTTGGCAGCCAGAGGGCTGTCTGAGGGTCTGGAGGATATAGGCAGGAGATGGGGAAGGCACACACAGAAAACAGTAGGCAAATCTAGAACACAGACCCCAACACGTTGACAGTGTAGTCTCCCACCGTGGGCTCTGCATGGCACACAGAGCAGTGTCAGGCACACAACAGGTGTTATCACACTTGGTAATTAGGGCCCCTGCTGTTTGCCTGGTCAGCTCACACTGGGTAGTGGCTGGACAGAGTCTGCCTCGTGGGTCTCAGCAGAGCTGTGACAAGCTGGGTCTGGTACTCAGGCCTTTGGCAGGCCTTTGTCTCAGGCCTTTGTCTGAGGTCAGGAGGCCCCTGTCCTGCGACACCCAGAGAGACCATCCTTCCGCCTCTTCTCAGTTAACAAAGCCCCAAGGCTAGGGTGGCCACATCAAGTATAGATGCAATATGGGGGACATACTTACACTACAAATTACTCATTGTTGACCTGCAATTCAAATTTAACTGGACATCCTGCATTTTTACTTGCAAAACCTGACAACCTAGCCCAAGCCCAGGGATCTCTGGGTGGGCAAATCTCAGTGGCCCCACCCACTAACATGGTCAAAGCCCCCAGGTGCTGTGCTTGTCAAGAGGGGAGGAACTGAGTCCCGGACAGAGGGACTCCCCCCAAGGCATATAACATCTCCCCAGTGGGGACAGTTGAGGGACTTGAATGAAATGGTGTGTGGCAGGCCTAAGCCACAGGGAGGAGGGGGGGTTGCCCCTTCAGGTCCAGTTCTTTCCCCATTGCTTCCTGCAGCCTTCCTCCTAAGGAAGCCCCCCTCCCCTCCCCCCCCCCCCCCCCCCCCCCCCCCCCCCCCCGGCAACCTGCATCCATTCATTCTCTCAGCATATAATGACTGGGAACCTCTTAGGGACCAGGGTAACAGTGGCAGGCAGATCAGGCATGACCTCCAGCCTTACCCAACCTCACTTCATCTTCTAAGAAGCCTCCTTGATGACTCAGGCCTCGCTGATCTGTCCATATAGTTTCACAACCAATTACATGGCTCCTTCTGTTCTGCTGTCTGATGAGCGTGAGGGTGGGTCCCCAACAGAAATCCTAAGACCCCAGCAGACAGAGTGCCCAATGCTATAGTATGACACAGCTCTTGCCCAGAATGTAAGAATGATTTGAGTCCTGGCCTGTCACCTCCCAGCTGGGGGCCTTGGGCAAGACTTGTCATGCCCTTGGGGCACCTGGGTAACTCAGTTGGTTAAGCGTCTGACTTCAGCTCAGGTCATGATCTTGTGGTTTGTGGATTCGAGCCCTGCGTCGGGCTCTGTGCTGACAGTCAGAGCCTAGAGCCTGCTTTGGATTCGGGGTTTCCTTCTCTCTCTGCCCCTCCCCTGCTCACGTTGTCACTCTCTCTCTCAAAAATAAATACATGTTAAAAAAAAAAAAAAGACCTACCTATCATGCCTTTAAGCCTTAGTTTCCTTGTCTGCAAGGAGAGAGCTGTTCCACGGAGGTTGGTTGGGGGTTAAATAATACAAAGCAAAGTGCTTGGTGCCTATATTCCTTGTAGGAGCCCCTTGGTTTCCTTTACTTCATTTTGCTTTGAGTTAACTTCTTACATTATCTTTAATTATGGTAAATACACATAATATAAAATTCACCATCTCAACCATTTTTTAAAGGGTACAGTCCAATGGCACTAAGCACATTCATACTGTTGTGCAAACACCATCCTTCTCCAGAACTAAAGAGCATCCTGCAAAACTGAAACCCTGCTCTCATTAAATACAAGCTCCCCGCTTTCCCGTTCCCCCAAACCCTGGCAGCTGCCTTCTTTCTGTCTCTATGAATTTGACTACTCTAAGTACCTCCTATAAGCAGAATCATACAGTATTTGCTTTTTGGCAACTGGCTCATTTTAATGTCGCATAACGTCCTCAAGGCTCACCCATATTGTGGCGGGTGTCAGAATTTCCTTCCTTTTGAAGGCTGAATAATACTCCATTGTGTGTGCACCACACTTTGTGTATGCACTCGGGTGGACCCTTGGGTTGCTTCCAACTTTTGGCTTTTGAGAACAATGCTGCTGTGAACATGGGTATGCAAATATCTCTTCGAGCCCCTGCTTTTCCATTCTTTTTGTGGGATTTCTGGATCATGTGGCAGGTCTATTTTTAATTCCTTGAGGAACCGCCATTCCATTTACATTCCCACCCATGGTGCACAAGGGTTTTCAAATTCTCCACATCCTCACCAACACTTATTGTCTGTTTGCTGATAGTAGCCCCCCCCCCTCCAACAGGAGTGAAGTAGCCATTTTCTCCATTTGGGGACCCTGCTCTCAGCAGGCACTCACTCCATGGATGCTTGTCTTATGAACTGGATTCTGCCCTGAGCTTTCTCCACTGGTCCTTTGCCTCCCTAGGACCAAACAGGGGCTGTTTCTCTCCCTGTGGGGGACCTCGGGCCCTGTGGCTCTGGGGGATTATGCACAGCTAGAGCCACCTCCGTCTACCTCCTTGGGCAGGCTCAGGGAGTATGGAGAGGGGGCAAGCACATGATGCAGGGTTTTCTCTCACCATGGGTCATCACGGCCCCGGTGGCTTTGTCTGCTGGTGCAGCACAGCGACATGCCCTGTCAGCTCTGATGGGGCCAAGGACAAACACAGCCCTGTGACTGATGGAGCCTGTGTCCTGCGGCTACTGATTCCTTTCCAGCTTCCAGTACTGACTTTGCTCCTGTTCCCAGTTCCCAGTAGAGACGCCTTCCCTCCTCCCCTGGAGCCCAGCTCTCACTGCTCTAGCCAGAGACTGAGCGGGTGGTGGCCTGAAATCCCACCATGAGGGCCACATCTCTAAGTCCCCAACACTCAACACATGGGGCCTGGAAGCCGACCTCTCACTGACTCAGCAGCACACAAAGGAGAAGCCACCCCCAAGGAGGCTGGCATGTGAAAAGGGTAGCTCTGATGGAGAGAAGGCCTGGAATGATCTAGAACAAGACTGGGGATGGCAGGCCTGCTGTTCCTCCCTTTGAAGGGGATGCTTTAACATGGCTCTGGACTCAGAGACCTGACACGGTCCAACGCACAGCTCCATCAATACATGCTGTGTGACCTCACACAGGCTCTTTCCCTCTCTGAGTACTTCTAGGTACATGAGGACAATAACAAATGAATCACAGGGTTGCCCTGTGGCCTTTCAGAGGAATCTGGGTCCTCCTCACTGTACCAGGGGGATCATACCCACCCGACTGCCACCATTTAATGCAGAGTTCCTTCTCTGTCCAGCCTCACCACCTCAGCTGCTGAAATCCCCACACACTTAGACCATGGTTTGGAACAAAACATGAGATTCAGGGATAACGGCCTTCCTTTTTCTGACATGATCTGGCTTGTTCTTAAGGCAAAAAACAGCCCCTCTGTAGCACCGGCTCCACACCACCCTTTGTGTTTGGGCTTCTAGGGAAACAGCAGTCCGATGGTGGTTTCCTTCCAGGAGCCCCTCCCTCCAGAAATTCCCCAACAGCTGCCAAACCCACTGATAAGAAAAGTGAGCAATTTCCAGAAAGAGGCCAGCGCTTTTCAGAGACGTGGAACAGAGGCAACGCCTCTCCTGTGACTACCCCGCCCCTGCTCCCCGCATACACAGTCCCGGGTCACCTGGGCCATACTCGCAACAACACAGGGCCTCCTGGAATGCACCAAGGAGACATGGGACAGATCAGCCCTGATGAGGGATGAGACGGTCATCCCCTCCACTGCTTGTCGCTTCTGCCCCTGCCCCCAAGTCCTGGGCATTAAGACTACAGGGGTCAAGGGGGCACCCGGGGGCTCAGTTGGTTAAGCATCAGACTCTTGGTATCAGCTCAGGTCATGATCTCATGGTTTGTGAGTTCAAGCCCTGCATTGGGCTCTGTGCTGACAGCTTAGAGCCTGCTTGGGTTTCTCTCTCTCCCTCTCTGTCTCTGCCCCTCCCCTGTTCGCATACTCTCTCTCTCTCACTAAACAAATAAACTAAAAAAAAAAAAAAAAAGTGACTGGGGAGCCTGGGTGGCTCAGTCGGTTAAGCGTTCGACTTCAGCTCAGGTCGTGATCTCACAGTTGGTGAGTTCAAGCACCGCATAGGGCTCTGTGCTGACAGCTCAAACCTGGGGCTTACTTCAGATTCTGTTTCTTCCTCTCTCTCTCTCTCTCTGCCCCCTCCTGCTCGCATTCTGTCTTTCTCTATCTCTCTCAAAAATAAACATTAACAAAAATTTAATAATAATAAATAAATAAATAAGTAAAAAAAAATTTTAATTAAAAAGACCATAAGGGTCCGGGGTGGGGAGGTGTATTGGACACCTGCTATATACCTGGAACTCAGAGAGACAGAGATTCTGGCATTCGGTAAGCGTCCATTTAGCCATTATTTATTGACCGCAAACCACCTGCCAAGCATCGTGCTGGGCATTAGGGCACAAGAGTGAGCACACCAGACCCTCCAGGATGCAGGGCTGGGAGCCAGAAGGAGGGGGAGGCCATCTTTGCCCACCGTCCCGCCCCGCCCTCCTCCCCCCACCCCCCATGTCGCTGGTGTGCAAAGCCTCTGTACGCTGTGCTCCCTGAAGCCCCCTCAACTGCGGGAGCAGAGAAGACCACGGGAACCCCAACAGAAGAGCAAAGTCCACGAGGGGGAATCCGCCCCGCCAAAGACAAACAAGGTGCCCCGTGCAGCTCGTGATCATAGTCAGGAGCGCAAGGAAGTGGGAGCGCACAGGGAAACGAAAGCTGGGCGCCCTAAGGAAAGACCCATCCATCTTCCTTACCCAAGGCCGAGGTCAAGGCAACTTGAGAGAGAGAATCCAAATATTCCGCCTTTTATCCCAGGAAGGGCGACGACAATGTGAGGCTGCAGGTGGCAGGGAGGCCTGGACCAGGGTCTCCGACTACACCTGAGTCAGGGCCTCCGCATGCATGTACCCTCCCCTGGGGTCAGTAGCCTCTCTCCACCTCCCGCCCTCCCCTCCCCACCTGCCTCCTCTCCCAAACCCGCTCCACACCTCATTGTCATCAGGAAGGGCATTGTCCCTCAACACCTTCAGTGACTTCCCGGCCTCTGCCTCCTATAAAGTCCGGGCTGTCAGCTACAAAAGCCAGCCTGCCACAGCCTCCGTGGCCTCCTTGCTGCTCCCCAGACAGCACGGAGCACTCCAGGTATCCCCCACTCATTCCTACTCCTCCTCCTTCTACCCTACCACCCTCCCTTCCTCCTTCTCCCCTGCTGCTCTCCATGGTCTCTGGTCCACCTCCAAACTCAACCAAGCAGGGGGCTTCCCTTGCTACCCCACACCTCTCTGTCTGTATCCTGGGGCCTGGCATAGAGCAGGAAAAGACTGAGGCATTTATTGAGTGCCACTGTGAGCTGGTCGCTGTCATGAAGGCCATCTCAAATAATGTTCACAACAAATCCATGACATGGTAGTGTCCCAATTTACAGCTAAGGAAACTGAGGCCTCAGAAGAAGAGAGGATTTCAGAGTGAAGAGTCACCACAGAAGAGTGAAGTAGGCAGCCGGCTGTGTCCAGAGCAAGGTGGAGCTTGAATTGGGCTTGAAAAATGAAGAGAATTCTAGCAAACCCAAAGGAGAGGGGTCAGAGATGGCATTCAAGGCAAGGGGTACTGAGAGAAACAAAGGCCCAAAGGCCAAGAAGTGACTTGGCAAAGATAAATATGACTGTTGAATGGAGGAACCGGGGATGTATGCAGAAAAATCTATCGGGAGCAGAAAGCCTGGACTGATGAGGAGAACACCTGCTGGTCCTGGAAACGGGGAAGCTTCTGAGCGTGCGTCGGCAGTGTTTTTGAGAAGGGAAACCCTAGTGACAACTTCCACGTACAAAGCTCTTCCTAGGAGGTTGAGGGGCCAGCGTGAGAGACCCTTGAAACTCAGCCTGCAGAGATGGCTCTGGGAGGCAGAGATGGCTCTGTCCTCACCTTCCGTGACTCCCTTCTCCTCCTCCCAAGGGCCCTCCTCCCGTTCTGGGCGACCCTTAGCTCAACTTCCCTCAGCCCTTGCTCTGGTCGCTGGGGACTGGGGTCAGTGTTTCTTAGGGAAGTGACTGTGTGTGTGTGTGTGTGTGTGTGTGTGTGTGTGTGTGTGTGTTCTGTGTACACCCATGCACACACGTGCTCATGCCCTGGCAAACCAACGGGTTTGCCTCTTTCTCTGAGACCCAGCTGAGATCTGCACACAGCTCTGGCTCCCAATAAGCTGGCTGGCTGCAGCAAAAGCACCCAGAGCACCACCAGGCAGCATGGGGGAGCACATGCCCCTGTTGAATCTGGAGAACGGCACAGAAGTCATCAGGGAAACCAGGACCATTAATTAGCCCAGTGACTGATGCAGGACTTCTGTCTCACATGGGTGGCCAACCCCACTCAAAGGAAAACAACTCCTAATAGGCAGAAGAAGGCCCCAGATGGTTACAGTTCATGCTCACTGCCTTTTCTGCAGAATGATCACAGTGGAAATATGCTTTGTGCCCCAGCCTCCGTGGTTCCAAATCAGCCCCGGGGATCCCGGGGATCCCGTGTATCCCAGACTCTTTGTCTGTAACGAGGCCTCTGCCCCCCAAGGCTCTTCCAGGTGCTTGGCTCTGACCCTGCCTGACACCGCAGCCCTTGAGTGGACCACGTGAGGCGGCATCCTTAGAACTGCCTGTGGGCTCAACAGGGGCTGTTGCTTGGTGTGCAAGAAAAGGGGGTCTGGAGGAACTTGTGGGGACACGGCTGTCCGAAGAGACCCTCACCCTGGATACTCCCCCACTGCACTCAGGAGGGAGGACGTGCCTCAGTGGGGCAAGAAGCCTCGCGGGGGGTCCTGTCCTACTTGGCGGCAGCCCTCCTGGAACTACAGCTACAGCACACAACCTGGCTCTTCTGTCTTAAGTGATTGAAGACCTGGCCAAACCACCGGTCAGACAGATTTCCCCCAAGCCCCACATTAATTGGTTTTTGGATTCCACAACCCACACTGCCGAGCCGGAGCTCCTGGGTGTCCCACAAGGGCTTAGATGTGGAGGCCATGACCCTGAAGCCTAAAGCCGGCAGACACCTGGGCTGTGCCCGCCTGTGGAGCAAGCCTGGAAAAGCAGCTCTGGGGGCTGTGCCCAAGATGCCCGGGCTGGCGGGCTTCCAAGCTCAGGGAGGCCCTGCGGGACAGGCGCTGGGCCAGCCACCCCGGTGGCCACTAATGAGTGGATGTGTTCTGGGTTGTCTCCCCTGGTGGGGCGGGGGACAGCTGCACCTGGGCTGAGAGAGCCTGAAGCTGCCTGCCTTGCCCTCCTCCTGGGATGACCCAGCTCGGCCTGGGCTCAGCAGCAACCTGTCCTTTCAGCCCCAGCCTGGCAGAACCAGGCAAAGGCGGGCAAAGCTGTCTGCTGCCCTTCCTTCTCCCTCCCTCCCTCTCTCTCTCTAATATTCCTTGGGAGAAAGGAGGTGTCTGGGATTTTAGTTATTCCTACACCATGCTTGGAACATAGTATGTGCTCAATAAAAACTACTCTCTCCTCCGTCGGTGATGAGAGGCCACGTACTGAGGGTTCAGAGCTGGACTCTGGAGTCAGACCACCTGTGCACTCTGGCTCTGCCTCTTTCTAGCTATCTGAGCTTGAGCAAATCACTACCCATTGCAAGCATGAGGGGCTTTGTGTGCACAAAGATGTACAGACAGCCTGCAACAGAGCCTGGCCCACAGTGTGTGCATATAAGCGTTTGATATTGTTTATCTTACGAGAAGAATCCAGATGTGTCCAAATGAGGGACTGAAATAAAATAAAAGCTCAAATCCAGTCTTAGGGGGGTAAGGACATGGGCCCCTTGGGTCCCTACCCTGACCAATGCCTCTGCTCTCTCATATGCCATCTAGAGATGGGGTCCAAGCCATAGACAAGCCATGTGTTAGCCCCACTACCGCTCCCCCTTGTGGACCGTGCAGGGAGTGCCTATCTCACACAATGGGGGCTGGTTTTCAGCACAGACTACGTTTCAAGTAAATTTTCCCACCAAAGAGACAATAAAATCATCTCCCCTTCTCCAAAGCTACACACAAAACACTGATTTTGACGGATGTTAGAATACGGCTTCCGGAAGAGCTCCTTCGAATCCAACAGAAAAGGGATCAGGTTGGTGAGGAAGCATTGCAGCTGACAGCCAGCATTCCCCAGAATGCTGTCAAAGGGAATCAGTGGGTAAAGACTGAAGATAGCAAGACTACTATAAAAATAACCACCTTTCTAAACAGGAGAGTGGCTGATCGTCATGGAAGGCTTCCTGCTCACCAGTACTGATCTGGCACAGGCCAGCCTGCAGCCAGCCGACCCCACAGCAGCCCTCCAGGGTGGGCTCCATCAACACCCCCTTTTACAGGAAAAGATGGGTGCAATGACTGAGCTGTTTGCCCAAGATCTTATATCAGGGAAGCCATAAAGGTGGGATCCAGGGCTGCCTTGCACAAAACCCAGGCTTTAGATCACAACCTTGTGCAGCACACAGAGGGGGGACTCTATACCCAAGGGCGCTGGGCGGGCGGACAGAATGCAGGACAGGAAAACCCGGGCCACGCAATAGTGTACCAAGGAAGAAGAAAGTATACAATGGAAGAAGAAAAGCCTAAGGCTATGCCCTTTGCCAGTTCTGCTGGGGCATTTGCTTCCAGGGGAAGGAAATGAAGCCTGAGGCCACCACTTACCATGTGTGCTTAGAAGTTAGACTTGAGGGGCCCCTGGGTGGCTCAATGAGTTGGGCATCCAACTCTTGATTTCTGCTCTCATCATGATCTCATGATCATGAGATCAAGCCCCATGTTGGGCTCCATGCTGAGCGCGGAGCCTGCTTGGGATTCTCTCTCTCCTTCTCCCCCTGCCTCTCTCTCCCACTCTCTCTAAAATAAAAAAATTAAAAAGAAATTAAAAAGAAAAAAGATGCCAGACTTGAGGTATGTCTACAGGGAACCAGACCCACCCCGGATCTAATGCCCTTGTTCTCTCCCCAATATCCCCTTCAGTCCCCATGTTCAGGTGGGAGATGAAGGAAAGAAACAAACTGATGATTACATCCAGATTTCTATGCTGAAAGAACAGGGACCTGGGTTCAAATCCCGTGCCCTTGGTCTCCACTGGCCCGAGTCTCCTCCCTGTAATACGGGCAACCTGTCCACCCGTATACCTTGCCACATAAACAGTAGCTTTTTTATCATACCCTTATCGACATTATTCTATTTATCAGTGAAAATCATTCTCTCGCCTCCTCCTTTGGAAGGCCCTTTTTGCCGGAAAGGGAAAATTGGACCCTCTATTTACTTCTAAATGTGTCCTCGGTGTCCTCGGTTTTTTATCAATTAAAAAAAAAATCCTAGATGTTCTTTGTATCTCTGCTCCCCACACACCCCACCCCACCCCCCATATAATTTATGACAATCCCTTTTGGCTTTTGCTGATACATCTGCTGCTGTGGTACTAATAGTCTGAAACCTTTTTTACCTAGTTTTTTTAATCACTCACTTAGAAACTGTAAAGTAAAACCTCTTTCTTCAAGCCCGCCTCAACCCCAGCTCCGTAAAAGCACTCAGAGTCCAACAAATTACCTGCCTTCATGGGGGAAATCTGTTAATGTTGGATTTGCAGTAAGAATTCACTACATGAACAGTAACTCACCACCTCAAAGGCTCCCTAGATAAAGCCAGGAAGTTTATAGCCGTTTCGGGCAATTTGGAAAGAACCTCAGTGATGGTAAATAATTTTTATGTTCTTGCAGGAGGACAATCTAAGAACAGCAGGAACTGTGCAGAATTTCATTTTCTTTCTTTGGTAGGGAGCTGCCGCTCCATCAGAAGAAAAGGTTGCTGGTCTAGCTTTTCCTCTGCAATGTATCTCCAGCCTCAGAGATGTATTTCCCCTTTATATGCAGCTGATATGTGGCAAGAAAGCATCCCAGGCCTCAGAGGTTAGCTGTTTCCTCCCCTTGCAGATGATGTTCAGAGCAAGGCACCGGGCAGTGCTCAAGATATATTTTTGTTCAATGTTTATTTAGTTTAGAGAGAGGGAGGGATGGGGCGGGGGCAGGGGGGGACAGGCAGAGAGAGAGGGAGACAGAGGATCCAAAGCGGGTTCTCTGTTAACAGCAGCGAGCTCGATGCGGGGCTCAAACTCATGAACCCTGAGATCATGACCTGAGTCAAAGTTGGATGCTCATCCGACTAGGCCACCCAGGCACCCCTCAAGATTTATTTCCACACTCAGTGGTCCTGAATCGTGGTTTTGTGGAGTGAGCAGCACCAGAGGAACTGCCCTATCTCTGAGGACAGCAGATGAGCTCTGGGCCAGACAGAAGACCCCCACGGCGGCACAGGGCATTTGATGCGAATAGAAACCCAGACTCTAACGGCTGAAAAGGCTTTTCAGGGGGCACCTGGCTGATAGTTCTGAGACCTAGTTGCACCTTGGAATTATCTGGGGAGCTTTTAAACAATTTGGTTCCAGGGCCCACCCTCAAGGACTCTGATTTGGTGGGTCTGGGTGGAGGCCTGGGGACCTGCCTGCATTTCCCCAGCACTGCTGCATTTGGAGACCCCTGACCCACCAGCCCCCTTAATCTATAAAGCAGAACTGGGCCCAGGGTGAAGTGACTCAGGTGCCAGTCACCTGGGTTGTTTATTTTAATTCTGTAAGTTCGCCTTCATTATTTATTTTTTTAAGTTTTATCTATTTAAGTAATCTCCACACCCAACGTCAGGCTTGAACTCATGACCCTGAGATCAAGAGTCGCAGGCTTCTCTGACTGAGCCAGCCAGGCACCCCAGTTCCCCTTTAGTTATACCCTGCCTGACTCTAAGATCTGAGGGTGGCCCCATGCTCTGTCAAGCATCCTTCTCTCCAGCAGCAACATGAGGGTGGGGAGGCTGGGGGGAGACGGCAGGGGACAGTGCTCACAGGCTGATCATTTACAAAACGTACCAGGCCCCATATCTCTACCATCTCACCTCTGTCCTGTGAAGCAGGCGTTATTATCCCCACTTTGCAGATGAGAAAACCTAGTCTCAGGGAGGCTGAGTCATTGGGCCTCACACACAGCTGGTTAAAAGACAGAGCAGGGGTTCAAATCCAGGTGGTCCTTCTTTGGCTTACGCTGAAACATAGTGTGGGCCGCCTCAGTGTTGGTCTAGTTTAGAGTTCTGTTACAGCCAATAGTACAGCCTTCTCCCCAGATCACCTAGCTGCCCCCCAACCTTCACCCTACAGCTTATATCCACTGCTTCTTCTTTCTAGTTTCTGGCTAACTCCCAATTGCTTTCAGCCCAGTGACCTCTGGTTCACTCTGGCTCTTTCAGGGTTGTTCAGTGCTCCATGTTTGTGCCCTTTGTATAGAAGAGTAATCGGTCCTTGGGGACAGGGGTCGCAGGGCCTAGCACATGCCAGGACCTAGCAGTCGTGGAGAGAGGAGCAGGTGGTTTGTGTATGGGTGGGTCCAGGCTCTCTGAGTGACATCTTTCCATGAAGGTGTCTGCCCCACCCACAAATCGATGACTTCTCCTGTGACAGCAATGGTCTGGGAGAGTGAGGAACAGAAGGAAGCTGGTGCGGAGCCCAACAAGTGGTAAAATGAGGCCAGAGAGATAAGCTGAGGCCGGTCAACCAGAGCCTTGAAGGGTGTGGTAAAGCATGTGGATTTTTCCCAAGAAACACGAAGCCACTGAAGGTTTCACGCAGGGAGCACCACACTCCTGTGGTGTCTTGTGTCCCCATGTTGTGCTGTCTTCTGCATTGCTAGACTGACAGCCCCTGCAAGGCAAGAGCCCCACACTGTTCACAGGGTAACTCCAGGGCCTGGCCCTGAATGACGTACAGAAGCATGTGTTTGCTACTCTGCACCAGTCAATGAAAGAATGAAAGGCAATCCACAGTGAAATTAGGATTGAAATTTCACAAATGTCCATTCCTGTCCCAGTAAACACATCATTCATCCACAGCACACTGTCTCTGAATTTACAACAAAACCAGGTGAGAGCAGGACTGAGGATCGCCTTTGTAAAACAAAAATATTTTCTGAGTAAATTAATAGCGCAAATGAGACTGGAGAAGAAAGGCTAAATCACACGTGCAAACTGCTTAAAATATTTAAGTGGCACTAATTTAAATGCAAACAATTGATACATGAATTACCCACCATTTGTTCAACAATATTCCATAATTCAGGAAGTTTCCCATCCCTAGCCACACACACACACACACACACACACACACACATACAAAGTTAGTTTGAATTAATAATAATTATCCCAGTGCTCAGCTTATCGATTCATAACATTTGAAGGTTACTGTGATCGACCCCAAAGAGACCACTGACCCCACATGGGCACATTCACACGTCAAAACCAGCCCTGGTCTTTAGTTGGCTTTTAATTCTATGCCGTCTATACCCAAGTAAGCTTCTAACTTCAGCCTCTTTACCTCTTTAACATTAGTTAATTCTTTACCCTTACTGGACCAGCCACGATCAGAAGAAGTGGATTCACACCCCTAACTTGTGACAGCAATGACCCCATTTCTGCAAAGACAATACAGACAAAAGGGGAAAAAAAATCAGCCTCCAAATACACTCGGCTTTATGTGTGAGAATATACATTCCTTCCACTTGGCTATTTGACTTCCAGGAATTATCCTAAAGAAATCATCTGAATGAGAAAGCAGCCGTTTGTAGTAGGAAAGCCCACAGAGCTCCTGATCTCGGAAAAGAACAGAAATAATCCCAATCCACAATAAGGAACAGCAAAGGGACGGGCGAGTGAGCTACGCTGTGACGTAACCTTGCAGAGCCATTAAAAAGATGCTCACAACGTGTTTATGGTGGTCTGAGAAATGTTTCTACTGATGGTATTTCATCGCACTTAAGAAACTACTGATTATAAGAAATGCCACTATTTCATGTATCAGGAAGGAAGAAAAAATACCCAGGATGGGTTACCTAACAAGAGGCAACTAAGTAAAGCTAGGACCCCGAAAGGCTATTCCCTAAATGTAAGGGTGATGAAAAACAGCACTGTTGGGCAGAAGGTATGTCCCAGCCTTGCCCTGGGTGCAGGGAGGGAATAAAATCACCGTTGAGGATACAAAGAAGCCTGTACTCACACAGGTCAGAGTCGGAATTTGCACTATAGACATGGTTTGAAAACACCTCAAGCAAACGCTGAAACTAAATTTACGTTTAATGTAAAGTCTTCTCAAGCTGGCAGTGTCCCCACTGTCAGAAGCAATAACAACCCACTTTGGAAGAGGGGAATTGCAACAGGCTGACAGTCCCGGTAAAACATCGGTTGTGCGGGGCAAGATCCGGAGATGCTAGCATGTGAAAATAAGCCCGTCTTAGGATTCGTGTTAAGCAAAAAGCAGAATGAAATGCACATGGGCATCGATTGGTCTTTGTAGAGATGGCCAAGTGGAAGGAAATAGACTAAAATGTTAACAGGGATTTTTCTGTAGCTTGTAACACTGGAGCTTTTTCTTTAAATGACTCACATTTCCCAGAGTTTCCTAAAGTAACCATGTGTTTAGTGACCACAGAGGCAACAGAGAAGAAATAAGTCAGGGTGATATAAGCAGGGAGGGGCAACTTTAAGTAGGGTGATCAGGGAGGACACCGTGGAGGAGATGATACCTGCACTGAGATGGGCCAGCGCGGGGGAAGCTGTAGAAACTGCTCACTGCTGCATCCCACTGGGTCACAGGGCAGGCACCTGAAACATTTTGTGAAATGAATACAGGAATTAAGGAATAGCTGCTAAATCTCAAGGGGTCCCCACCAGAGTGTGGCTCTTCAGTGGGGCCATTCTCACCAGACCGGGCTGATGAACAGGGCCGGGATACAGGGCTTAGCAGGGAATTATGGTCACGGTGTTGGGCCTCAGTTTCCCCCACCGGGGAAATGAGGTTAGTGCCCCTGCTGCCACAGCCCCTCGAAGTTAGCTTCAGATGACACAGTGCTTTGAAATATCGAGTGCAGTGCAGGCATGAGGGGCTGGCATGTGCCGGGAGGTCCTTGTGAGAGCCCAGAGACAGCTCCTTGCAAGTCCGACACCCAGTGGCCTTAGATAAGCTGCTTTGTCTCACAGGGCTGGCCTCGCTCTGCACTCAGCAAGGGGAAAAGATGCCACATCAGCCCCGACCTTCCCGCCTGCCTGTGCTTTTCCCGGATACATTTACTAAGTGCAGGCCTGTGCTGGCCGCTGCAGATCCCGAGATGAAAGACGAGGCCCTGCCCTTGGGAGAGTCACGGTGCACCTGGGGCAGCCAGATGAGCAGAGGGTCACGATCCCCTGGTGTGTGACTGACCGCACAGCGGGGAAAACAGGCCAAAGCAGGGTCACTCCACCTGCTGCCAAGGCAGAAACAATGGCCAGCAATGGGGTGGGGGGGGGGGGATTGAGCCTGTTCTGGGTTTTTGTACAGTGTTTCATTTTCTCCGCAGGACTTTGCCAGGTTATCACCATTGCAAAGATGGGGGCCAGAGGCTCCATTCATGGTCAAGGTCGCAGAGCTTGGAGGCAGCAGCAGAACTCCTGCCTTGGCCTGAGGGATTCTGGAGTCTGTGTCCCTGGCACATAGCACCCTGGGGGGGGGGGGGGAGAAGGGTGGCTGGCAGTGGGAAAGGCAGAGGGAGGGGGGCAGAGGTGAAAGCCTGTTGCATTTAGGGACTGAGGGCCAAGGGGGGATGGTGGGCGCTGAGGTGGACACAAACTGGCCAGATGTGCCAGGGCTTTCCTGTGAAAAAGCTGATGTGAGCAAATCCACAAATAGGTCTGAAAGTGAAATGTCCCCAGGCTGTCATTCCCCTGCCCTAAGCTACCCACTCAGAGGACATTCAGCAAAGGGCCAGGGGACCACGGCCCAATCCTGACTCCCGCGTGGGCGCCAGCTGCTCAGGGGAACTGGCCCAGTCTGACAGGGAGCACACCCAGGTGTCTCCAAGGGCAACCTGGGAACCCAGCACTGTCATCCTGGTCTGTGTGAGGAGGGCACTTGGCTAAGTGCTCCCTGTGGAAACCCCGGCTCTCCCAGAGCAGTGGCCCTCATGGAGCTCCAAGGAGGAAGAGCCACACTGGGCCTGATTGCTGGGACTGAGCAGAACTAAAGATGCCCCCGGCTAGCTCTGTCAGTAGAACATGTGACTCTTGATCTCAGGGTCATGAGTTCAAGCCCTACATTGGGCATGGAGCCTATTTTTTTAAAAATTACAAAAAAAATAAAGATGCCCCAGTATTCCCATGGGTTCTCTGCTCATTCAAATGCTAATCGAGGTGCTGTTGTGAAGGGACTTTGCAGATGGAATGAAGTTTACCAATAGGTTGACCTTAAAATAGAGAGATTATCCTGGATTATCTGGCTGGGTCCGATGTAATCACATGAGCCCTTAAAAACAGAAAAGGGCGGCAGAAGAGAAATGCAGCAGAAGTGTCAGTCGGGGACTGGAAAGCTTGAGAACTCCATCCGCCATAGGTGGCTCTGAGGGCAGGGAGGAGGGGAGGGCACAAGCCAGGAAGTGAAGGTGGCTGAGAATGACCCCGGCTGGCAGCTAGCAAGGACACGGGATGCTCAGTCCCACAACTCCAAGGGAACAAATTCTGCCAACAAGCTTAACGAACTTGGAAATAGATTGACCGCCAGAGCCTCCGGAAGGGAAGCAGCCCTGCCGACACCCGTGAGACCCCAACAGAGACCGGCTGAGCCGCCCGAGCCACCCTGTGCCCAGACCCCTTACAGAAACCGTGAGGCAGTAAGTGGCCACTGTTTTAAGCCGCTAAGTTTGTGGCAATTTGTTGCGGCAGCCTTGGAAACTAATGACTCCTACGTGAGCTGAGGACAGACCACCCAGGCCCAGCAGTGGACGGCACAGGGCCTGGGGTGCTGGCAGTGAGGGCGGGCTCCAGATGCTGGCTCCACACTGCTCAGAGGAGACGGGGGAAAGGAACCACTGGGTCTGGGCAGGAGTGTTCCAGCCAAAGTGTTCACTCACACACTCGACCAGCACTTCTCAAGCACGTGCTAGGACACAAGCACTGGCAGGGTGTCTGCAGCTCAAATCTCATGAGGAGAGCCAGGGCCAGACTCAAGCCAGTGAAATGAGTCCTGTGAAAGGAACAAATTCCCTGAGGCCATGGGAGGTCAGAGAAGGGTCACCAGTCCCCTAGAGATCGGGGTTTCCCAAGGCCTGAAGCCATCCTGGATCTTGGTGGTCCAGGAGGGAAAGAGGTCAGGTAAGGGCCACTCTGAGAACAGCAAGGCCACAGAATGAAGAGATCATGCGTGGCACATTCTGGAAGGGCAGCAGATTTGGCAGACCACAGGAAAGGGGATGGCCAGCAGGTGGGCCAGGGCAAGCTCAGGAAGGCCTGTAGGTGAAAAAGGGAAGTTGGACTGAGAAGGCTAAGCAGGGGAGAGGCTGTGGGGTAGGGACACATCTCAGGACCCCACTCACCCTGACTCGGGATAGGCAGGCCTGAGCTGGTGGACTAAAACACCCACATGCCCTCTGTATGTGTACCAGCCTCCCAGGTGGCTAAGTCATCAGCACCTGACACATTAAGACCACAGCAAGGCCCTAAGAGACTGACCACATCGGGGAAAACAACAAAGGAGGGGTGTCTAGGGCACAGAACTGGGAGTCCCGGCCTGTGGGCCCTGGAAAGCCAGCTGAGGGGATGGCAGACAGCAGCCCTCCACCCGCAGCTTTGGCACAAAGCTAGAAGCAGGCTCTGACATCCATTGGGGCAGCAGGGGCACATCGCACCGTGTGACAGGCCACCTCGAAACTCCCTTCCCAGATAGGAACCAGGCGCTTGTCTTACATGAGCTCCAGACGTGGGAAAACCCACTCCAAACTCCTGTCTTCACTACAAAGCTGGCAGCAGAGGCCCTGAGGTCCTCTGGCTCCAGGGAGGAGGCTGCGGAGGACTTCTGACGGCTCTGACAGGGACCAGAGGACAGGGCCCTGCCACACCTTGCTCCGGAGCTGCTGGCAAGCCCTCCCCTCCTCAGGCTTTCCATTCTCCAGTGTGGTAATATTCATAGCTCACGTGTCTTTAAATGCAAAGTGCTTTCCATGCATTGATTCATCTGATCCTCAGAACAACCCTTCATGTTTTTATTAGCCAATTTCATAGTTGGATGGGTGTTTTGAATTCTAAATTTTTAACCAACAAATCCCTTCTTGAAAGGAAACAGCAAAAGAAAAACCAACACGAAAAACAGATTAGAGCAACTGTGGACCGGAGAAAGGCTAGAGCCCCACTGAAGGAACATCCTCCCCCCCACCCTGCCCCAATGACTCCTGAGGGATTCTTTAGAAATAAGGGGTCCTGAAGACACATCTAGAAGGCCTAGCAGGGCTTACTTGGTCGGGAGTCCCTCCCCCAGGACCACCTAATGGCCCCCAGCTGAGGTGGGAGCTGGTGAAGTTGAGATCTTTGAGGCCCAGGATTGTCCACATCACACCACACTTGAGCATCCTGTTAATGCTGACCTGGAAAAGCCAGCTCCTAGATCTGGACCGCGGCCCCTACCTCTCTCAGGAAGCCCTTCCTTGTTACGCCAGGGAGAGACCTTGCCACCAGACAATTCCTCTGATGACCTTTCCCTCCGAGCCCACTACTGGAGTCAGCATTCCATTCCTGCCGCAGGGGACGGACTGCATGGGACGGGTGGAGGGCTGCAAGGCAGAAAGGATAAGCAACCCGGGGATGAGTGGAGAAGAGAGGGAGGAGTGCTCTAGGGCCTGCCCGGCTGGCAAGAGAGGGGAGTGCTCCGAATCACAGGGCCGCTGCAACCCTGCTGGCCCTTGGAAACCACTCAACAGCCCAGGGAACTGAGGCTGAGACAGACCGGGGTGAATTGCTCAGGTCTCTCAGCTGGCGGGGGGGGGGTGGGGGGGGGGGGGGGGGTGGGGGGTGGTACAGACCCTAGACTAGAACTGAGATTTCTTGATCTCTGGTCCAGTGCCCTTTTCACAACATGGATCTGTGAGAATCAGAGTTAGGCAGGCCCAAGGAAGTAAAACTGAGGATTCGGGACTTAAAAGTGGAGAGCGCTGAATCTGAGTTCCATTCTGCTCCGAACCTGCCAGGTGACCTGGGGCGGGAAGCACTTTCTCCTGGGGACTTTGCCTGGGGGCCGTTGGTGGGTCTAACACCCTCCCCAGCATTGGCCCTCCACCTCCGAGGAGAAAGGGGAGGTATGAGATCACCGCCGCCCCCTAGGCACTGTGCCTCAGCCATTTCACAGGCAGCCTCAGAACTGTCATTGCCCCACCCGGCAGACGGTCCTGGAAGTCATCTATTCCAGGCAAAACCCCACACTCCACCCCACGCGGGGCTCCCTCCTGGGGACAGGGACCAGCCCACCGCCGGCCTCACTGTACGTACACACACGCGCGCGCGCGCGTTTCCACACATACACGCCCCCCTGTGCATTCATGGTTCCCGGCACCACCTCGCTCACAAACTCCCACACCGTCCAGACCACCCGCCTTCGCTCGTGCCCACAACGTGGCCCCTCAGCGCCGCCAGGGGCGGACCTTGCCGCGGTGCCCCAGTCCCGGGACGGGTTGCCAGCGAGGGGAGGACTCCAGGCGAGCCCCGCCCACGGCCCCGCCCCCGCCTGGGCCCTGCCCCCGAGCGGGCCGGGAGGATGTGAGCTCACTCCCGCCTCCCCCCTGCGCCGCCAGGAAGCGTCCGCCCGAAGTCTGACAACGGGCTGGCCGAGGAGTCACCGGCGCGTCAGGTTCCGTCTCTCTCGGCGCCATACGCGGTAGCTTTTTCCCGGATGGGTACGGAGTAAAGGCGGGCGGCGGGGCGGAGGCAGCGCCCCACTCCTAGACGCCGCGCCGCCCGCGGCCGAGGGTCGCCGATAGAGCGTGGGCGCGCAGGCGCACGCTCGGCCCCGTCGCGCTTCCGGCCGGGCCACGTGACCGCGCGTGCACGTGTTCCGGCCACTCGGCGCTGGGGTCCGAACCTCCTCCCGGTGCGTCTCCCGGCGGCTGCCAGCCTAGAGCCGCCACAGGCCCGGAGGGGAGGCGGCGGGCCCGGGAAGCGGCGGAGACGCGGCGTCCGCCCAGCCGGGCTGAGCAGCAGGCCCGGTGGGCTGGCGGCGGCTTCGCCATGAACCCTAGGGGCCTGTTCCAGGACTTCAACCCGAGTAAGTTCCTCATCTACGCCTGCCTGCTGCTCTTCTCCGTGCTGCTGCCCCTCCGCCTGGACGGCGTCATCCAGTGGAGCTACTGGGCGGTCTTCGCCCCCATATGGCTGTGGAAGCTCCTGGTCATCGCCGGCGCCTCAGTGGGCGCAGGCGTTTGGGCCCGCAACCCTCGATACCGCACGGAGGGGGAGGCCTGCGTGGAGTTCAAAGCCATGTTGATCGCCGTGGCTATCCACCTGCTGCTGCTCATGTTCGAAGTCCTGGTCTGCGACAGGGTGGAGAGGGGGACCCACTTCTGGCTGCTGGTCTTCATGCCACTTTTTTTCGTATCCCCAGTGTCCGTGGCCGCCTGCGTCTGGGGCTTCCGACACGATAGGTCCCTAGAGCTGGAGATCTTGTGCTCTGTCAACATCCTGCAGTTCATCTTCATCGCCCTAAGGCTGGACAGGATTATCCACTGGCCGTGGCTGGTGGTGTTCGTGCCCCTGTGGATTCTCATGTCGTTCCTCTGCCTAGTCGTCCTCTATTACATCGTCTGGTCCCTCCTGTTCCTTCGATCCTTGGATGTCGTTGCGGAACAGCGAAGGACACATGTGACCATGGCCATCAGCTGGATAACGATTGTCGTGCCCCTGCTCACTTTTGAGGTTCTGCTCGTTCACAGATTGGACGGCCACAATACATTCTCTTACATCTCCATATTTGTCCCCCTTTGGCTTTCATTAATAACTTTAATGGCCACGACGTTTAGGCGGAAGGGAGGCAACCATTGGTGGTTTGGGATTCGCAGAGATTTCTGTCAGTTTCTGCTTGAAATTTTCCCATTTCTAAGAGAATATGGGAACATTTCCTATGATCTACATCATGAAGATAGTGAAGAAGCTGAAGACACATCAGTCCCAGATGCTCCTAAAATTGCTCCGATGTTTGGAAAGAAGGCCAGGGTAGTTATAACCCAGAGTCCTGGAAAGTATGTTCCCCCGCCTCCCAAGTTAAATATTGATATGCCAGATTAAACTCCTCTTCCAGAGAGCACCCATATGTGGAACAGAAATCATAAACACACACACAATCCACCTTATTTTTGCCTCTTTGTTCATCCATCCCAATCTTGGAACTGAAAATAGGCTCCAAACACCATATCATCTCATGCCTTGAGATTAATGCCTGTCAGTTACTCATCAGTGTGCACCATAGATAGAGGAGGTGATTTTAATATACGGCTGTGTGTGTGTGTGTGTGTGTGTGTGTGGTGTGGTGTGCACATGTGCGAGAGAATATGCTTTCCAGGCTGATGCTTTAAAAGCTAGCTTGGAAGCAGGCAGTTGAATAGTAGGTCTTCAAGTGAAGTAACTATACAGCTGGGTTGTTTTTTTGTTTGGGTTTTTTTTTTTTATGGTACTATGCCTATCAGATGTATTGTTTGAAAGTATTTTTATACACTGCTAGTCTAAAGTTGTATTTCAGATTGTACCTGTTGTGACATAATCAATAGCAAATGTAAAGAATTCTTTTTCCTGCCACTTGTTTATAAGCCTTCAAGTTGTTATTTTTAGTGTTCCTACTGTTAAAATAGTTTTCCTTTGGGTTTTGCTGATGCTGGTCTTCAACATCATAAACGGTGAATTTTTCTAATGCAGTGAATTCACGCATATATGAAATTTATATGAATGTTTTAGCAACGTGATATGTTGAATTCTAGTTCTGTGTATTACGACGTATTAAAGTATTTTTTTTAAGTTTATATGTGAAGATACACGTCTATTGCAGATGTGCTTAAAGATTGCTTAAAATGTTAATATGTACCCAGTGTAGGAGCTCCTCAAAGTATTAGGCATGGGATTAAAATCCCATAGGTCTTAATTTTCAGGTATTAGATGACTCAGTCTATAGAGTTTTAAGGTCTCTTTTAGTAGAGGGAGGAGCCACCGTCTTTGGGAACAGGTGTTCCAGTGTGATACTAGGCCATGAAGTAAACCTGAAATTTTCCCAAATGGGTAGTAACATCTCTTTAGGAACAACCAAACTAAGCAACAAGTGATTTGTTCATTGCCAAGAGTCCTAGAATATTATTTGGCTACGATAAAAAGTGTTACTTATCATCAGGATGCTGGAGAGAGTAGCCTTAAACAAAAGACAGCCAAAACCTTCAGGTATTACTTTAAGGTCCAAACTTAACTGATCTGTCAGCAACAGAAAAAGAAGAGGTTAATTTTACAATAAGTGCAGTGTTTCTTGAGGTACTACTAGCGGTAGACCAGGGAACCAGGCAAAAACCAGATTCTGGGAGAATAATGTTCTTACGGCTGAACAAATGAATACTTTGAAAAGGAGGTTGAAACAAAAAGGCGTCGTGATATTATTACTGGAGAAAAGAAAGGAGGGAATCCATTTTTGTCATTAGCAACTTAGTAAATATGATCTAAATTGCTAGCGATGTGAATTAAGTAAACAACTTGATAACGCCTAGCGAGGGGGCATGCCAGCAACAAAAGCCAGTCCTGGGAGTCCGCGTGCCTGAAAGCCTCAGGGCACCCCAGTCACCCAGGACCGTGCCAAGCTCGCTCGTGCGCTCACACACACACAGACACCTTCTCCGTTTCCACCAGCCCGCGGGATGTGGGAAGCAGCCCCGAGCAGCAGTAGATGTAACATTTCATAAAGATTCATTTGTTTTTTTCAAACATTTATTGAGGACCTACCCTGAGCCAGACATGATTCAGTTGTGCTTCCTCCCCACGTGCACAAAGTACACAAGAGTGACAGTGACAAGATAGCACGCGCCGTGGGGGATAACAAGCAAATAGCAAGAGCTGGGTGTGCAAAATGCTGCCTCGAACTTCGGGCCCATCTTTGTATTCAGGAGCACAGAGCCCCTGACCACCCTTCCCAGCCTCAAATGATATCTCAAAGACATGGACTTGCACTTCAGGAAGACTCAGGAGTGGAGGAGCAGGCTGCTGGAGGAATTGAGGGGTGGGTTTGGGGGCCGCAGTGGGATGGCCAGCCCCTCCTGTCTACGGGCGGCATCAGGCTAGGGGTTGTTGGCAATTGGTACAATCCCTCCGACCTTCCCCACACTCACCCAACCCCCGCTCCCTCCCGGAGTTGGAGAGCCAGGGTCTGAAGGTGATAAGCTTTCTCCCTGTCCTCTGTCAGGTACCTGTTCCGGCCTCAAACCATTAGATAAAGACAGCGGGAGTGACTGTAACAGTCAATATGCTCTCTCAGCTGTGCCTGGGGACTTACTACCTCGTAATGCGGACTCTCCACAATATTTAGCGTGTGTCAAACTCTGGAACGAGTTCCTCCTGTAAGGTGATGGGTTAGCTTTTGCTCAGAAATCTCAGCGGTTTGCAGACTCACGCTCTCCGGTCTACAAGTCAGCTGTGGCGGTTCCACGCTGGGCCCTGGGTCTGATCCAGGTCTGTTCCACAATGCGTCCCTTATTCTGCTCTGGGTCCCAGGTGAAGGAGGAGCGCTCCCTGGGGCATGTTCTTCTTTCTCATGGCAGAAGCACAAGAGGCCAAGCCAACCCCTGCAAGCACAACCCAGCCCCTGCCCACACGTGTGTGTCGGGCATACTCGTTCCGTTGGTCAGAGCACAAAGCTGAGCTCGGGGTGGGGGTTGGCCGGTACACGCCCAGGGAACGATGACAGCCTGCACAGATGTCGCAAGATAGTTTCAAAGACTGGAAAGGAATCACAAAATTTGTAGTAGATCATTTTCCTCCTCTCTTTTACAAACAGCCTGTCATTTTAAAAAGTTAATTGTTTGTAATAAAAAATTGGGGAATGTGGAGGGGAGGGGAGATGGGGACTCTGCGGTTGGACCCCTCCTAAGCTATGGCAGGTCCCTGGAGTCTCCACCCAGGACAGTTTGATGACCGTGCTGTACCCCGTCGGCCTCCCCCGGGGGTTTCTGCAGGATCCCTTGGAAAGGTCAAAACAGGGCACAGGGAACCCAGGCAGGTGGGAGGTGCTGGGAACCCAGGAAGAAACAGAGTCTAGATGGACCATGGCAGCACACTAGAGGGAAGAGGCAGACCCCCGCGGCCAGCTCTCTCCAGGCTTCTGGGTGGTCCGCAGTGACAGGACTGAGCTGGGAAGGACAACGGTCAGGAGAATACGGGTAGTTCGGGCTGACAGGAGGCCTGGGGTCCAGTCAGCAAGCGCACAGGGGTCAAGGAGAGTGTTGCCCCAGACCCAGGCCGGGACACGCCACAGGGACCATTTGGGGAGGATGTCATGTGGCCCCAGCGTCGGCCACATGACACTGCCACCAAAATAGTACGTGCCACCCCACTGCCACAGTAATTCTCCGCTGTCTCTGTCGTGCGCTCAAGATTCAAGTGCCAGGAGGGAGAGGATCAGGTAAACCCTCAGGCACACCTTCACCCTCTTCACAGATTATCTGGCTCCTTGAGGCCAGTCTCTGCAGAACCCACCCAGTAAAGGATTTGGCCCAAAAAGGAAGGGTCCTCTGATGCTGGGTCACCAAAGATGATGACAAAAGTCCACTCCACCAATCCCTTGGCTGACATCCACCCTCTTTCCATGTTGCCATCCAGCTGCCACAACTGTGCCTGTTGCCACACGGTGCCCCCCCCCCCCCAAGGGAGCATGGAGCTATCCGAAGCTGCTTACCAACTACCCTGGGAGGTGTCGCTCCGCCCTCTGGTTTGTGCTGCCATCTATTCCAGAAGGTGTGGATTAAAGTCCACTACCACAGCATGGTCCTCCCTTTCCCAATTGCACCTTCCAGGGCAGGGAAACCAACTCTCCTATCTTGGACCGAGAGGACAGACTGAGACAGACTGAATGCAGAAACAGACGTGGGAATGCAGTCTGTTAAGCCAGACATTAAACGTCTGCAGAATGCAAAATCAATTACTGCGCTCCTACTCATCAAAAAAAAAAAAAAAAAGTTTTTGTTTTGGAAAATATGGTTATTTTTCATCAAAAAAAAGTTAGCATGGTGAATTTATTGCTTTTAAATAGAATTGATATTTTTTTAAAGCTCTTGGCTTTAATTTCTTCCCTGGTGAATGTTGACAGGACCCAAACAAAAAGCTCTTTGGGGTCCTCAACAGCTTTTAAGAGTTAAAGGAGTTCTGTGGCCACAAACTTTGAGAACAGCTGCCCTGTATTATAGTGGGGGAAAGAGAGGAAAGAACATTAAAATGAGTGAAGTATAGCAAAATCGGTATGACGCAGCAGGGTTGCAAAAGAACAGATGCTGTGCTTTCCGTGACAGATCACGGGACGGCTTGCCCCCTCTGTGACTCCACACTCCCTTTGTCCTCTGCAGGCCCTTGGGTTAGTTGGGTTACTTAACCCAGTGGGGTCATTCACACCGTGGGACCTGAGCCCACTGTTGGTCCCTGCTGCTGGCTTTCATTTCCCTAGAACTAAGAGGAGCCTAGGGGACCTCCCCGAGTCTGGCCACAAGCCTCTCTCCATTTTGTGGCAGCGACGCTATTTCCCCTCGATAGTCCTTCCAAAGGGCAGTTGTGTTGGCTGGGGTGGTTGGTCCTGACCTCCAGGAGGAAACGGGGATAGACGGCCACTCCCCAGAGCGCACAGGCCACCTTCTCTCTGCGTTTGTAGGATGTCCTGTTTGTTAAATAGCTTGCGGAAGGGCGGGGCAGGGGAAGTGGGTTCTGAAGCCTTTCTCCACCACAGCAGCTCAGCTCTCTGCTCCCCACAGCCCCTACCTCTCCCCTCCCATGTGTGTGTCCTCTCACCCTGCACCAGGCCTCCGCCATAGCCGACCTGGGCCTCAAGCTCTCTCCTGAGACGTGAGCAACACTCCTGTGCAGAATCTTGGGGGCCATGTGTCCATCACAACTCTTGTCCTGCCAAAGCCCTGCTGGCTCCCCCACCCTGTCTGTCACAGGGGCCTGCCCTCCTGAACAGGTGCCTCACCCGACCCACCCACGAGTGACACCAGTCCTCCTTCCTCTTCACCACGCTGTGACCCTCCCCTCTGGCCTCCCTGGGGCCTGAGCCACTCTCTGGAGCTGAAACGTGACATGTGGCAAAAGTTCATCCCTCAAGGCCACCCTGGCATTTTGACCTTGCCCTTCCAGATTTTAACCAGGGGCAGTGAGTGGGGTGGGAAGTTCAAAGACTTGCCCACCAGCCTAGACCTTTCCGGGAAGCCAGCCCCCCACCACCCCGCCTGCTGGGTGACCAGCTGCCAATGAGAACAAAGTCTGGGCCTTCCCACATTTGGTGGCAGTTGCCCCGGGCCAGTGCTGATGTCCAGCTAGGGCTGCCCCTGACCCACCCCTCAGGCTGCCCTGCCACACCCCAGATACACCAACCTCCCACTGTGAAGCATGTTTAATGACAGGACTCCCTGGCTGGCACAGAGGGGGCCTTGCTGTCCTTGCTGTCCTGGTCATTTGAACATTACTTAAGGCCCCTTTCTCTGCTCAAGCCCTGGCTTGCCTTCTCTCTGTTCCACCTCCACTTAGCCTCCCACTCTGTCCTTGGTCCCTGACCACATTCTTGTCCCTCTGCATGGGACACCTGAGCCTGGTCTCCTGGTTGACCTTGAGGACTGGGCCAGACTCTGCCCTAACCCGGGGGTGCTCGCGGTGACTCACAGGAGCTCTAACAATATCAAGCATATTCCCAAGAGCTGGGAGATCAGGGCTGTGGCCACCTTGGCCCAGGCCCAGGCCTCAGGAGTCCAAACAGGGCCAGGCGTCCAGTCTGGGATTGTCTCTGTTGGCCACCATCCTCCCAAAAGACTTTGGGCAGAAGTCACGAATGGGGACAAGGGGCCTTGCCTGGGATGTCCCCGAGGTCCTGTCTACCCATACACCCCACTTGGGACCCCTTAGCAGGTAAAAAGGGGTCATTTCAGAGCAGGCCATGTGGGCCATCCAGTGTTCCACCGGTGGCCTGGGCCAGTCCCCGGGGTCCATGGGAGGGAGAGGCCTAGAAAGGAAGAAGGTTCAGGCCCTGCCCTGAAGAGAACAGCATGCTCCCACACCACAATGTTAAGCAACAGCTGGCCATGGCCAACAACACAGTCTTAGCTCAGGCTGCCATAACAAAACATCAAGCACTGGATGGCCTAACACAGATTTATTTCTCATGGTTCTGGAGGCTGGAAGTTCAAGCCCAGGGTGCCAGGGTGGTCAGACTCTGGTGAGGACCCTCTTCCCAGCATGCAGATGGCTACCTTCTTGTTGTGTCCTCACATGGCAGAGAGAGAGGAAGCAAGTCTCTTGTGTCTCTCTCTCTTTTTTAATGTTTATTTATTTTGAAAGAGAAAGAGAGAGAGAGAGTGTGTGTGTGTGTGTGTGTGTATGTGTGTGTAAGCAGGGGAGGGGCAGAGAGACAGGAAGAGAGAGAATCCCATGCTGTCAGCGCAGAGCCTGATGTGGAATTCAATCTCACGAACTGTGAGATCGGGACCTGAGCCGAGATCAAGAGAGTAGGACACTTAACTGACCCAGCCCCCCAGATGCCTCTCATGTCTCTTCTTATAAGGCACTAATCCTATCATGGGGCCCCATCCTCATGACCTCATCAGAGCCTAATTGCCCCATCCCCAGATATTGTCACATCGGGAGGTAGAGCTTCAATGTATAAATCGGGGGGGGGGGGGCAGGGCACAATTCAGTCCATAGCACACACTAAGCACAAAAGGCTCAAAGGCAGGGGACCAATACTAATGTTCACTCAGCTCACATTTCCTGAGCACCTACTGTGTACCAAGTGCAGTGGGCTCACCCCAAATGAGGCATGGCCACTGCCCTTGAGAAATTCCCAGTCACCCCCAGGGCACCCAGGCCTGACAGTGTCCAGTGACAGAGATACTGTGATAGAGTGACACCAGTGCTGGAGGGTGTGGCAAGGGGTGGCAGGGAACCCAGTAGGGCCTCAGCGCAGGTGGGGGGTAGGGGGCACGGGAGAGGGGGTTGGGGCAGTGCTGGAGTATGAGTGGGGCCCTCCTGGGGCAGACGTGGAGGCCTCATAGCATGGGCTGGCCCGGGACCACGGAGAGAAGGAGGAAAGGTCAGTCTGGGTGCCCTGGTGGTAATCAATAGTGACTTAAACAATAAGCAACATCACAAGAAATCCAGAGGCAGAATGAGCAGCGAACCGGGTGCCCCGCTCAATAATTCATCAAGGAAGGCCAGCCTTCCGTCTTGCTTCCGTGCCACTCTCATCCTCAACTCTTCGTGATCTCTGCCCCCACGGTCACCGGTCACAGCTTCAGGTGTCACATCCATCCGAAGTGATGGTCACCCGAGAGGAGCAGCAGTTCCCCTGTATGTGTCTTTGCATCGGGGAGGAAGGCTTTCTTTCCCAGAATCCCAAGGTCCTTCCTTCATTCCACTGGGTGGCATCTGGACACAAACGGAAGCTCTGGAGAGGATGGACGCAGTCCCCACTAGGGTACAGACCTGCCCCAGTTCCCATCCTAACAAGGGGTGGAGGATTGCCTTCCTGAGCCACGGAGGTGACCCTGGAGACAGCAGAGTACCCTGTGGGGGACGGTGGGCAGAGGGGCACTCGGGACCGTGTGTCCATGCTCCTTTGGGAGGGATCCAGGGCGTTCAGGAGAGAGTAAGGAGAGGGAGGGAAGCAGGTGTCAGGTCATGACTGACCTTGAGAGCTGAACGGTGAATTTTAGTAAATTTTAGTACCCAGAAAGCCATGGAAACTGCCAAGGGATTTAAGCAGATTTTGAGCAGTCTCTTGAAAAGATATTTTACAAAGAATTTTCAGGGTCCAAGAAAATGCAATATTATACTGAGTTCGGGAGAGCAGGGATGGAAATGTAAGATAAAAACAATGTCAAACTATTCATAGGAAAGGGGCACCTGGGTGGCTTAGTCGGTTAAGCATCTGACTTCAGCTCATGATCTGGCGGTTTGTGGGTTCGAGCCCCGCGTCGGGCTCTGTGCTGACAGCCTGGAGCCTGCTTTGGATTCTGTGTCCCACCCCCCTCTCTCTGTCCCTCCCCTGTTTGTGTTGTCTCTCTCTCTCAAAAATAAAATAAAACATTAAAAACTTTAATTCACAGAAAAAAGACTGAAAGGAAATAAACCCATGTGGTACAGGTGCTTTGTCCTTTCTACTTTTCCATATTCAATCATTTTTTTTATGATGGACGTGTTTCACTGTCATCTTTCAGAAAGGGGAGCAAGTTTGAATTTTGACAAAGTGCACTTGTTCCGGGGACCATGAGTAAAGGGGGAAGGGAAAGGCATGAGAGGCATCTTTGAGAAAGATGTGCTGAGAGGGTGGGGTGTAGGGCATGCTTAGTTTGAGATGTGACCCAAGTGGTGAGGTGGGGCAGACAATTCAGAAACACTTCGTGGTGTGGGAAGCAAAGGGATCTTCTGGCAGGGACCACCTCATGACGGGGGGAGCCCCTGCCCAGACCCCAGAGCCTCTGGGTCCCTGTCTCTGGCTTCCCCTTCGGCTCCCAGCCGGGCCTTCTTTCCTCTGGCAGGAAGACCACTGAGTCATCCACACTGTACCTGAGACAGACAGCCTCCTGACCTCTCTGAGCCTTTGGGGTCAACTTTGTAAGGTCACCAAGGTGGTCACCACTGTGAGCGCTGATGGCCTGAGACACAGGGAGCCAGCCCAACTCTGGTGTCCCCCAAGTGGGGCTGGAAAGCCCGGCAAGCTTCCCACCAAGCACCCCACCGGCCCTGACATGCCCCCCACCCCCAGCTCGCTGGCCTTCAGCTGCTCTGGCAATCCATGACCACCTGGGTCACAGCACCCCTGCACTGTTCACAGGAATCCCACATGGTGGGCTGTGGCCTAGGCCATGAACCTTACGGGTTTTCCCACACTCTTTCCCCAGACTGGAGTGTCAGCTGGGCCATGCCTCTGTTCATGTCTATCCCCCACTACTGTGCCTGGACCCCAGTAGGTGATCAACAAATAATTCTTGAGAGAGAGAAGGGAAGTCCAGGTGCAGGCCCCCATCTTGCCGCCTCATGTGACTCACCAACAGACACACCCCAAACCTGGCTGTCAGGCCAAGGGATCGAGGCACAGCCAAAGGTAGCTCGCTCTGGATGTAAGTGTATTAGTTTCTTGTGGAAGCCATAACAAGGTATCCCAAACTGGGTGACCTGAAACATTTATCCTCTAATGGTTCTGGAGGCTAGAAATCCAAAAGCAAGGTATCCGTATGGCCATGCTCCCTCTGAAGGTTATAGGGAAGAATCTATCCTCAGCACTCTCCTTACTTCTGGTGGCTTCAGGCAATCCTGGGCCTTCTTTGGCCTATAGGCACGGCACCCCAATCTCTGCCTCCATCATCGCATGGCCTTCTTCCTTGTGTGTCTGCATCTCTCTGTCTGAATCTCCCTCTGCTTTCCTTTATAAGGACCCCAGTCACTGGATTAGGGCCCACCCTAAATCCAGTAGGACCTCACCCTAACTTACATCTGCAAAGACCCCATTTCCAAATAAGGTTACAATCCCAGGTATAGGGCATTAGGACTTGAAGAGCTCTTTTGGGGGGACACAATTCGACCCCAATAAGAAGGGTCACAGTAGGTGGCCTCGTCTCTTTGCAGGATGAGTGAGCCTAAATGGTTAGCAGCTGGATTTCTGCCATGTGGGGGAGACTTTCTCAAGTAGAGGAGCCTCCCTCCATACCTGTCTGGTCTGGGGAGCCTCTTCCCACTCAGGATCTCTCCCCCTGGCATTGGGGTCAGGGTGAGGTGAGACAGACAGGGATGGTCTGCTTGCCCTACAGTGACCAGGGCCCTTCCGCTACCCAGACTCCCTGGATGGCATCTGCTCACAGAGCACTGAGAGGAATCCACAGCTGGCCTCAAACACCACTGGTCACCTTCTCTGAGACTTCACGTTTTACCTGAGGGCCCCTGCAGGTGGGACACCTTCACCTGAGGAACATTTCTGTGCGGGGGGCTTTTGGGGCCCCGCGCTGCCACAGCAGAACTATTTTGGGTCAGGAAGTCTCTCCTCAAATCCTCCCCGGGTTAAGTTCTGGTCTAATGATCAAGCTAGTGAAGGGGAGAGGCAGGGCTCTGTGTGACCCAGGAAGGTGGTCGGTGGTAGGTTCGGGCTTGTCTGCTGGAGCTCAGGGCCTTGGGGGGGTGCCCACACCACCCCACCATCCGGTTGGCCAGGCAGGTGAGGGAGGCGACCTCAGAGCTCTTCCTCTATGGTATTACCACTCATGATAATGCTAATTCTGCTAGTGCTGAAGTTTCCAAAATCCAGCCACTCCTTTGAGGCCCAGGCCCCACATGCAGACCTCACCCCAGCACACTCTGCTTTGGGTCCCCCTGAAAAGGCGCAGCTGCTTAAGTCTTAGCTTCACCCCTCCTCCTCCAGACCACTTTCCTTGACACCCCTCCCCCTTACTCTGCTGCATTAACGGGATCCCCAGCAGTTTCTACACGTGACCCCTTTCAGAGTGGGGACCTCCTCCAGGGCTGAACCTTCATCCCTGGATCTCTGAGGGTCCCGCACGTTGTCAGTTGGAGAATAAACCGGACCTTGAGGGTATTATGCTAAGTGAAGTAAGTCAAACGGAGAAAAATACTGTGTGATCTCGCTTGTATGTGGTATCGAAAAAAAACAAAAAACAAAAAAACAACATCTCATAGATGCAGAGAACAGGTAGTTGCCAGAGGTGGGGGTGGGGTGCGGTTGTGTGAAATGGATGAAGGGGATCAAAATGTACAAACTTCCAGTTATAAAATAAATAAGAGATGATCATGGGGACAAAAATGTAAAAAAAAAAAAAAAAATCAAACCCCCAAAATAAAAGAATAAGCGGGCGAGTGAACGAGCACATCCTTGCCAGCTCCTGGAAGGTCTGAAGGGGTAAGAAGTGAGAAGGCAGAGCGGAGAGGAGAGAAGGGAGGCAGAGGGCCGGGGAGCACAGGTGGTGAGAAGCACCCCAAGCCGCTGAGCAGATAGGTGGCCTCAGCAGCCGGGCACGGCCGCCACTGGGAGTGGCAACAGGAGGGCGAAGGTTCGGGGGCCGAGGCCCCGGGAGGAGGTGAGCAAAGGTCAGCCTGGAGCCACCGACACAATGTGCCAGGCACCAGCCGCGGACCTCACCATGCCTTTAACCCTGAGGTCGGAGGGCAGCCAGGAGCTGCAGCAGGTGGGGTCCCAGTGCCTCAGGGCCCCCGGCTTCCACAGCTTCCACTCCCAAGGGGCCCACCGGGGACCAGAAGCTCCGTTCCAGGCCCCAGCGGGCGAACAGGCCCCGGCCCTGTCAGTGTGTCCTGCACCGAGCAGCCCCTGCTTCGGGGACACAGAGCCTTTCAGCCAGAGGGAGGTGCAGGCGGGGCCGAGGCCTGGATGGGCCTCTGACTACAGCCTACCTCTGCTGGAGCCCATGAGCCAGTCTGATGGTGGCAGTCCCCACCTCCTGAATACCTGTCTTGCTGTGGGCCATGGTGAGACCTCCTGGACAATCCAGGCCCAGGGTGGCCCTGGGCCCCTCAGCTGGGGACCATGGCTGCCCTCCACCCCACAGCTCCTCTCTGCCCTCCTCTTTCCCAGGACGGACACAAGGGCTCATGCAGCCGGCCCAGCTTCACCTCTTGGGTCCTCTCATCCCCGCAGCACGGAGACGCCAGGATCAGCAGAATACCCCCATGTGCCTGGGCTCAGTGCAGGAGTGCGGGGACCTGGACCGGCCCAGCAGTCCTCCCCCGCCACCATGCCACCTCAAGGGGCCCCACTGCACCTCTTCTGGCTCAGGGTCCATCCTACTGTGGGTTTTTTGTGGTTTTTTTCTCAGCTTATTTATTTTTTAGAGAGAGCTGCACGTGCACATGCATGTAAGTGGGGGAGGGGCAGAGAGAGAGAAGGAGAGAGAGAATCCCAAGCAGGCTCCACACTGTCAACACGGAGCCCAGCATGGAGACACCGAGCTCCATCCCACAAACTGTGAGATCATGACCTGAGCTGAAATCAAGAGTCAGACACTTAACCCACTGAGCCACCGAGGTGCCCCATTGAGCCGTGTCTTTATGTGCCAGCTGGGCTCAAGTCAAAGGCCTGGGAAGAGCGTGGGAAAGTGATGGCCAGCACCTTAAAGGGGAAGGAGAGGCCAGCCTGCCCTGACAAACGAGCCCAGGCAGGAAGTACGACGGGTCAGCACACAGCTCCTTCGGCCCCAGTGACTGGGGGCAGGTGGGGGCTGGGCTGACTTCCCATTACTGGCAATTTCTATGTGGGGATACAGCCTGGCGCCTACCCTCCCACACCAGCCTCGTCCCGGAGCCTGGGGCCCCGGTAATGACCAGGATGTGCCAGGCAGGAAGGTACGATATTGCATCAATCCCCACTGTGTCCTTCAGTTCTGAGATGGAAGTCCTCCTCCCTCCCTCCACCCACGTGCCCTGGAGCTCCCTTCGAAAGACTCCCCACACTTACCATTAGCACTTGTGGTCTGCAACTTCCCCCATGGCCTCAGGGAGGGCAGGCGCTGCTGATTTGCAAAGACAGGATCTGCATGAAAATTCCTTTCTGAACTCAATGAGTTCAAGGACTTTGGTTTCTGCCAGAGCAGTTTCTGCCTGTCCCGCTCTCGCTGTGATTTTCCTCACTGCAGTGCAGTTTTCTCAGTGTGGAGGTTTTTAATACAATCTTGAAGTGAGCCATTATTTTATCTTCTTCAGTTACTTTTGTGTGCATTCCTTTCCTTTTCTCCTTTTTCAACAATTTTCCAATAAGTATTGAACCCAGCTGCATACACTCATTTCTCTAAAACTGCCTTTGGTTCACCTTCCAGGTCTCCAGAGGAACACCCAGTCCCAAACACCCACCTGCTCACCCTCCTGGGTCCTGAGTTTGCTCACACTTCCTCTCCATCCTGTGGCTCCTTCTGCTTCCCCAAAGGGGAAAACTGTCCTCCAAGCATCTTCTACTGTTCTCTACAGTTGTTCTTTGGTTTGATGGATTGTGCAAGCTGTTTTGGCTGCAGCTACTTGAAAGGTGATGTGTTTTCATCCATCTTCTTCATCTTTCTGGTGGGGCAAAGCCATTACCCCAACTTGTCTGCATATCTCAATCTCTCATTTTCCAGGTCTTTCGGAAAACTCCCTATTTCATTTTTATTGTTTTATTTTTAAAGTTTATTTATTTTGACAGAGAGCATGCACAAGCAGAGGAGGGGCAGAGAGAGGATCCAGGCAGGTTCCGTGCACAGAGCCCGATGACGTAGGGCCCGATATCATGAACCATGTGACCATGCCCTGAGCCAAAATCAAGAGTCAGACATTCAACCGACTGAGCCACCCAGGCACCCCAGAAAATTCCCTATTTTAAGCTCAAGAGCTCTTTATTGTCTTGGGTGTTTGTGTTTCCTTTTTCTAAAAAGAAGAAAGTTATTATCTCACATAATTTTGAATCCCAAGAGAGGACTGGCTGACTCCATAGCCCATTGGTTCAGTCACTTAATGACATCATCCAGGACCTACGTCTTTCCATCTGCTTCCGTAGTGACTTCATCCTCAGTCCACTGAGCAAGATGGCCATGGCAGGTCCAGAGAAATGAGAGAGAGCATCTCATCCATTGACTCTCTGCTGAGAATGAGGAAACCTTTCCCAGAAGCTTTCCAGCACGTTTCTTTCCAGCACGTTTCTTTCCACATCATTGGCCTGAATTCTTTTTTTAATTGCGTCTATAAATGTATAAAACAAAATTTGCCAGTTTTGCCATTTTTAAGTATACAATTCTGTGGCACTCATCGTACTCATAGTGTTGTGCAACCGTCCATTCTATCCATTTCCAAAACCTTTTCATTATCCCAAACACAAACTCTGTAGCCATCAAGCAATAACTCCCCATTCCCTTCTCTCTGCAACTCCCCAAAACCCTGATTCTACTTCCCGTCTCTATGAATTTGCCAATTCTAGATATTTCAGATAAGTGGAATCATAGCACATTTATCCTTTTGTATCTGGCTTCTTTCATGTAGCATGTTTTCAAGCTTCCTCCATGTTGTAGCTTCTATAGGAATTTCACTCTTTTTGTGGCTGAATAACAGTCCATCATATGGATAGATCATGTTTTGTTTATCCATCTACACTGATGGACATTTGGGTTGTGTCTAGCTTTTAGCTATTGTGAATAAGGCTGCAACAAACAGCAACACATAGGGATCTCTTCAAGTCCTTGTTTTCAATTTTTTTGAGTATATACCTAGAAGGGAAATTGCTGGATCATATGATAATTCTCTTTAGCTTTTTGAGGCATTGCCAAACTATTTCCCACAGTGTCTGCACCATTTTACATTCCCACAAGCAATGTAAAAGGCTTCCAATTTCTCCACATCCTTGTCAACACTTATTTATTTTTTTTATGATAGCCATCCCAGTAGATGGTATCTTTTTGTGGTTTTGATTGCTTCCCTAATGATAAGTATATTGAGCAACTCTTCATGTGCTTATTGGACATTTGTATATTTTCTTTGGAGAAATGTCTATTCAGGTCCTTTGCCCATCTTCTAATTGGTTTATGCATCTGGTTATTGTTGAATTTTAGCTCTTCATACATTCTGGATATTAATTCCCTATCAAGTATGTGATTTGCAAATATTTTCTCCCAGTCTCTGGATTGTCTTTTCACTCTGCTGATAATGTCCTTTGATAGACAAAAAATTTTTAATTTTTATGAAGTTGAATTTATCCATTTTCCTTTTGTTTATCATGCTTTTGGAATTATATCTAAAACTCCATGGCAAAATCCAAGGTCATGAAAATATATACCTGAGTTTTCTTTTAGGAACTGTATGGTTTAGTTCTTGTATTTAGGTCATTGATCCACTTGAGTTCATTTTTGTGCACACTGTGAGGTAGAGATCCAGTGTCATTCTTTTCCAAGTGGAAACTCAGTTGTCCCAGCATCACTTAAGAGACCATGCCTTCCCTATTGAATGGTCTTGGCATCCTTGTCAACTATCAGTTGGTCATAGACACATGGGTTTATTTCTGGACCCTTAGTTCTATTTGAATGGTTTGTATGTCTAGCCTTAGGCCAGTACCATACTATGATTACTGTGGCCTTGTAGGTAGTAAGTAAGATTTATTTATTTATTTATTTATTTATTTATTTATTTATTTACAGAGAAAACTTGGTGGAGGGGCAGAGACAAAGAGGGAGGGAGACAGAATTCTAAGCAGGCTCCATGCTCACAGCAGGCCTCGAATTCACAAATTGCGAAATCATGACCTGAGCCAAAATCAAGACTAGGACACTTAACCAACTGAGCCACCCACATGCCCTGTAGTAAGTTTTAAAGTCATTAAATGTGAATCCTATGACTTTGTCCTTTTTCAAGACTGTTTTGGCTACTCAAGGTCCCTTGAAATTCCTTATGAATTTCATAGACTTTCCATTTCTGCAAAAAAAGCTGTTGGAATGTTGAGGATTGCATTGAATTTATAGATCTTTTGGGGTGGTTTTGACATTTTAACAATATTGTCTCCCCACCCATGAACACATCTTTCCACTTAGGTCTTCTTTATCTTTCAACTGTTTTTTTTTGTTTGTTTGTTTGTTTGGTTTTTTTTTTTTTTTTTTTTTTTTAGTTTTCAGTGTAGAAGTTTTTATTCTTGGTTAAACATATCTCTAGTTATTTTATTCTTTTAGATGCTATCGTAAACAGAATTGTCTTGTTAATATCTTTTTTTTTTTTAATTGCTTTTGCAAGTGTATAGAACCACAGTGAATTTTTGTGTCTTGATCTTGTACCCTGCAACTTTGCTGAATTCACTTACTAGCTCTGGTAGTTTTCTTGTGGACAGTTTGGGATTTTCTATGTATGGGATTATGTCATCTGCATATATAGTTTTATTTCTTCTGATTCAACTTGGATGCCTTTCCTTTATTTTTCTTATCTAACTTCTCTGGCTAAGACTTTTAGTATATATTGAACAGCAGTAGTGAACTGGGCATCCTTATCTCGTTCCTGATGTCAGGAGGAAATCTTTCAGTGCTTTACCATTGAATTTGGTGTTAGCCGTGGTTATTTCTTATATGGCCTTTATCACACTGAGGCAATTCCCTTGAACTTCTAGTTTTATGAGTGTTTTTTATCATGCAAGGGTGTTAGATTTTGTCAAATGCCTTTCTGTGTTAATGGAGATGATCATTTTTTTTTCTTTCATTCTATTAATGTGTTGTATTACACTGGTATTTTGGTGTTGAACCACCTTGTATTCCTGGGATAAAACCCACCTGGCCATGGTGTATAACCATTTAATATGCTGTTGGATTCAGTTTATTAGTATTTTGATGAGGATTTTGCATCTATATCCATCAGGGATATTGGTCTGTAATTTTCTCTTCTTGTGGTATCTTAATCTGGGGCAATGGAGGAGGGAGTTCCAAAACTCTGAGCAGAACCAAGAAGGCAGCTCCAGAATATCTGGAGGCAGGACTATCAGCCTCATTGGGTCAGCATGGCCTCGGGGACCACTGAGGAGGGCACTGTTGGCATGGAATTTCCGTGCAGGCAGAATTGTTGTGGAAGATGCTCTTTGCTGTGTACTGAACATCTAATAGGGACCCTAGCACATAGTAGATGCTCAGTCAATAATCGTTGAGTGAACTGATGAACACAAAGTTGGAGAAGTTCAGAAGAATACATCCAGTATGATTCTATTTATGTGAAATTCAAAAGCAGACAAATCTAAACTCTGCTATTTAGGGATGTGTACCTAAAGGGATGTGTTACCTTTGTGGGTAGGGAGGGGGCTGGGAAGGGATCTGGGCAGACCGGCTAGGTTTGCCAATGTTCTATTTCTTGACTGTGGTGCTGCAGCGCCCCCCTGTGGAACTGGTGGGGAGAGCCATTTAGATGCAGGCAGCTCTTGAATGACAGGAAGCGTCAAGGCAGAGGTCAAAGGACTCAGGACACAGCCCTCAGCTTGATAAGGGAGCAGAGGGTCCCAAGACCAAATCAACCAAGTCTTCCTAAGGAGCTGGGCCTATGTTCTGGCCCTGCCTGAGATAAGCCGGCACACCTGGGTCCATACCCTGACTGGGACAAGTGTACCAGCTATGGCCTAGACACACTGCTTACCAACCCCTGCAACACACACACACACACACACACACACACACACACACACACACACGTCCAGATGTCACTAATAGGATACTCATTCGCTGGTGGCTTAGGGAGACCGCCCTCATGAGGAGGCTGTGTATCAAAGGCGATAACCTCCACATCCTAGTGAGCACTGATACTCTTGGACCGAGTTCCAAGAAGGCAAGTTCAGTGCTTCCTGGGGAGCTCAGAGGCAGGAAGGACAGATCCTGGGTCTGGGGAAGCGCAGGGTTGGATAAGGTTTCACAGAGCAGGCCACGCTCACCCCTGGAGCTCTGTGAGATAGCTTTACGTGATATGCAGATAGACTGCTTTCGTTTTACTGCACATTAGCAAAACTATAAATAACCATCCCATCACAAGTGTGATTTACATTTTAGGATAAGCCCATGTAAAAGCAGGTGGGTAAAAATGATGTTAAAGGAAGTTCTAAGTAACACACAAATGTGGCAACATTGTGGTCTGTTAATGCAGTGAGCAATAGGTTGTCCCAACGCACCTGGGACTTTCCTGGTTTTGGCACTGAAAGTCCAATGTCCCAGGAACCCCCTTGTCCCAGGCAAACCGGGACAATTGGTGACCTGTGTGTGAAGGCCTGAGGTTTGGGATATGCTGAATTCAGGCGTAGAGTCATCCAGACCTGGTTCAAGTCCTGGTCCAACACCCACTGGAAGCCAGACTTCTGGTTCTTCCTAAGACCACAGAAGTTGTAAGGAGTAAATGGGAAAACCTGAATTAAGGATCAAGTGCAGCCCATGGAACATAGTAGGTGCTTAATGAGTTCGGCATTCATTTGACTTTTTTTTTTTTATAATAAAAACTTTGACAGTTTTATGCAGGAACTGCTGTAGTGTTTGGTCCAAGTTGTGAAGTTACCATGTTCAAGAAACCGGGAGGGGGGTGTGAATCACTCTATAAACTAATAAGAGTATGTGACAGGAAGAATGCACACATTATAATAGAAATCCTGTCTATATATAGTAGTTGCTTCAAAAAGTCATTTGGGGGGCACCTGGGTGGCTCAGTAGGCTAAGCGTCCAACTCTTGGTTTCGGCTCAGGTCACAATCTCACAGTTTGTTACTTCCAGCCCTGTGTTGGGCTCACTGCTGTCAGCACAGAGCCCACTTTGGATCCTCTGTCTCCCTCTCGCTCTCTAACTAAATTAGCATTAAAAAAAATTTTTTTTTAAGCCATCTGTTCTTCTCTTGGCTTGTAAAAATGGTGTCCCGGGTTTCAGGGCAAGTTAACAAACTTCAGCTCTTTGGTGTGGCAGGAATTTTGTTCTCCCCCTCCAGTTCTTCCACCCCAGCCTGTGCCATGAGGTCTGCAACATTTTTCTCCAGGTTGTCAATGTGACTACTCGTGTTACCAATTCTTCCAATGACCTGGTCAGACATGGTCTGAAAGGTATCTTGCATCTGTTGCAGGAGTGCATCTGCACCATTGAGGTGAGATCTCGCACGGTCTTGAGGTCAGTCTCGGCCATCTCCCCAGTTCCCAGCTTTCATTCAACAAACATTTGAGCACCAACTGCATGCCCGGAAGCACACCGGGTACCCCAGATGTAGCAAGGGAGGAACTTGTATTAGCAGGAAGGCAGTTAACAAGTAACTCACACAGGTGCTGACAGTGGAGATGGGCTGATGTTGGAGCACACGTTGGGGGGTTGGACATCTGGAGGAAGTGATGTGCAACCTGGGCCCTCAATGAGAAGCCTCAGGGCACAGGGCCCGGGGCCAAGGAGTTCCCAGCAGGAGGGAAGGCCCAGTCATGAGAGTGAGTACAGGCCACCCAAAGGAGTGGAAGCTAGCAGCACAGCTGGAGGCCGTGCTGTGGAAGCCAGCAAAGGAGTTTGGATGCTGTGTTCCGGGCAATTGGAAGCCATTACTGTTTTAGTGCTGAGGAGGAGCGTGACCTCATTTCTGGCTACAGTTGGAAAATGGATTCATCTGACGAAGGCAACTGCCTGATGCAAGTCAAGCCAGATGCTGACTTGGTCAAGGGGTGTAGTTGCAAAAATGAGGAGGCATTTCAGAGACAGACCCAGCAGGGGTCTGAGGACTGATAGAACATGGGAGGACAGAGAGAGGAATCAAGGGCAAGTCAACAACTCACTGAGACCAGGATCACTGAGAAGCAGAAGTTTGGGCACATGTGGGGGTGGGGAGCTTTGGGAGAACTACTTTAAGTGTGGCTTATGATACACTGAGTCTGAGGTACCCGAGTAACATCCACATGGAGCCAGGAGCGGGGGGCGGGGGGTGGTTCAGGCAGAAATATGGGTTGGAGATAGGGACTTGAGGGCCATGAGCACGTAGATGGGTTCTGGTATTTTTTTTTAATTTTTTTTAATGTTTTTATTTATTTTTGAGACAAAGAGAGACAGAGCATGAGCAGGGGAGGGGCAGAGAGAGGGGGAGACACAGAATCTGAAGCAGACTCAAGGCTCCGAGCTGTCAGCACAGAACCCGACGCGGGGCTCGAACTCACGGAGTGTGAGATCATGACCTAAGCTGAAGTCAGACGCTCAACTGACTGAGCCACAAAGGTGCCCCGATGGGTTCTGGTATTAACTCATGTAACCTTCACCACACCATGAGGCAGGTACTAGTCTCACTCCCATTTACAAAGCACAAGGCAGAAAGGCTGATGGCAGGGCTCTGATAGGGTATATTTTTATATTATTATAATTCAACAGTTGGCCTAAAGTACTGTTCTTGACTATCCTAGGCTGAGAACTGTGTATGCCATCAGGCCTTCGTTACACAAGCATCTGTTGAGCTTGTACCGCTGGCCAGTGCTGCAGACAGCGGGGAGGGGAGCCATCAGTTGCCCAGGAGAATCCTTCCTTCTCTCTGCCCCTCTCCACCCCCAATACCACCTCTGGCCAGATACTCCCATCCTGAGCAGGAGCTTCTGACCTGAGGATTCCTAAGGGATCGATGAGCACGTGGAATTGTATGCAAAACTACCCACATGTCCAGATGTGTAAGAGTCCCTAACCTAAAACTGATTAAGAAGAACCAGTGGCATTATTCACAATAGCCAAGGAATGGAAACAACCTAAATGTCCATCAGTGGATGAATGGCTAAAGAAAATGAGTCATATATACAGTGGAATATTACTATTCAGCCACGAGAAAGAAGGAAATCCTACCATTCGTGACACCATGGATGGAACTTGAGAGCGTTATGCTAAGTGAAATAAGGCAGATGGGGAAAGACACATATTGGATTCTATCACTTATATGTAGAATCTAAAAAAGGCAAACTCAGGAACAGAGAGTTTAAGAGTGGTTGCTGAGGGCTAGTGTAGGGAGAAATGGGGAGAGGTTGGTAAAAATGCACAAAATACAGCTATGGGTAAGATCTGAGGATCTAATAACGTAAAATGTTTATGATTCTTTCTTTTACAGGTTAAAGATTTTTGTACAGAAAAAATAAAGAAGAAACAATGGCAAACCATGTGAGAGCCCTGAGTGTCTGGTGGGACTTTCCCATGAACACCTGTCCTGTTGGTTTGCCAGCTAGAAGATATTCAGAGCTCTTGAAAGGACAGGACCAGTGGGACTGGGGAGCACATGGTGAACATGGAGTGATCACTCCGAGGTAGGGCTACTGGCTGTAATCCGGAGAAGAGAAAGGGGCTGTTCCAGGACCTCTGAAGCCCTGAAGGATGGCAGAGGTGTGTGGGTCATTCCAGGTCGGTGCTGTGGTTTTTTTCTGAGGAGACTTTGCTTGGAGCCATGGAGGTTTGACATGGATAAGCTTCTCCCATGGGAATTCTGGAGCCAGGCAGGAAGGGCCTCAGAGGTGACACAGAAAAGGTGACACTGTGCTCTGTGGCAACTCTGGCATGGGGAGCCAAGACTAGCAGTGCTGAGGGAAGTGGGTGAGAGGAGGAGAGCAGGGAATTCCTACCCCTGACCCTACAACCAAGGGTCAGTTCCTTCCCTCTCTGGATCTCTTTTCTGATCTACGCATGGAAGACTGGGACCAGGTCATCCAGCAATTCTACTCCCCCTCCAACATCCTAATTTCCGGACTTGAGAGCATGAGCTAGCTCTGATCTATGCATGATGCACTTGGAGGCGTGAAGGGTGCACTATGGGAAGCTAGGGAGTGGCCACCAGGGCCCATGAGGGCATGGGAGACCCTGCTGTGGAGAGAGGGTCTCTCTGTACCCCTGAGGGTCTCTCCTCCATGATGGAACCTTGGAACCTAAGCAAGTTGGGTTGAACATCTGCTGGGACAAATCACCTTAAGCCACCACACTGCCCCCAAACCAACACTGAGCTCGTTTTCTTGGGCCTTACTGACCTGAGTGCCCTTCATGCCCCTCCTATCTTTCCTTGGTACTGACCACAAAAGCCCTTTCTGTGTGGCATGCTGGGTTCATTTTTTTTAATGTTTAATATTTTAAGAACAGAAATAACATTAGAATACATGTTTTTGGAGTATAAACATACAATTTCTTTTAAAAGTGCAAGCCCTATATCTCCAAGGCTTAAAAGAGCAATTATCCAGCTGCAGTCTACTCTCCTGAATTTTGTTTTTCCTTCATATTTTAACAACCAATATATATACATACATACATATATATGCATATATATATACATACATACATATATATGTATATATATATACATGTATGTATGTATGTGTGTGTGTGTGTGTGTATATATATATATATACATATATATATATATATATATATATATACATATATAGTCTTGGTAGCCCAGTAACCATTCCCTTCCCTCTGGGGACTCACAGCCTTCCCAGGTGTCCTGCCGTCCCCAACTCAAGGTGCCAGGAGGTACCCTCTGCTGGTCAGGCAGCAGGCAGACCGTCCCTGCCGTTGCCAGAGAAGGAGTCCGCACTTGCACCCATCGTCTCACCTTCTTATTGGTCAGAGAACTCTCCAGATCTTCCCAAGGAGTCACTCTGCCCACATTAGAGTGACTTTGGTTGCTTATTGCCGAATCTCTTTGAGGAGGGCTTCCAGCACAGGTGATGGAGCCCAGATTCCTGCCTCTCTCTGCACATCTCATCAGAACCTAATTGAAGCTCCTTGGTTTTCCAAGGCCAATTGCTGTCTGTCTTCTGGGCGGAAGGGAGAGGAGGGGAGCAGGGAAGAGAATGGTCTCAGAAGTCTCGCTCAGACTCTCTGTCCAGCAGCAAGGTTCTTCCCTGGGGTGGCGTGACAGAAGACACCTACCGCCCTGTACCAGACGCTGCTCCACGTACAAGGTACCACCCTGTCCCAGAAAACGGAAATGAAGCGCAGGCTTCTGAAATAATTTAAGGTTTCCTGTATTGAGTAGAGCTGTGTTTCTGCTGTACCCTGTGGCTTCTGGAATGGCCACTGTGGCTTCCAGGATGTGCTGGGAAGGACCAATGAGGTTTTTCCAACTCTGAAAGTGCCTCTGCTCCCAAATTTGGAGCGCTCGTACTAAAATGAACACAGAGAGCGGTGCTGCAGCTCCTCCCGTTCACTGCTTCCACTCGCTCCCTCGCTTTCCTACTAACAGCAGCTCTAACAATCGTGCTGCAGACAGAAAACGGGCACCAGACAGTTTCCAAAAAACTGAACAGCTCGTAAAAACAGAAATGTTTCACAAAAGCTTTATTTGTGGTCACATCTACGGTTGTCATGTCAGTATACAAACAACTCAGTTCAGTGCAGTGCTTCTAATACAAGTCATATAAAGCTGTGGAACACAATGAATAGTGCACTTGATATAAAAATAAATTACACTTTAAAAGCTACTGCAAAGCTTTACATATATAAAAAGTAAACACAAAATAGTTAGTGAGGTCCTTTAAACTGTCTATCATACCCAGGTAAGAAAATTTATTTATGAAAATAAAAAGAGCAAGGGATCTGTACTAAAACACCTCCCTGATAAAAAGAAATCCTGGGAAGTGACTGAATTATTATCTCGAGCAATGTGATAAAGAGACTCACGTATCCTATCTTAAAAGTGGAAATAATTCCGGCTCTGGCACATGTTCACACAGCAGACTTAAGCTCAGGACAAATTTCTATAATCCAAACAAGTCTCCTCATCCTGAAGGCTAATAGATAGGAAAAGCTTCCAACTTTTGTCTGATCATTCGAAAACCAGAGTGTTTGAATTTTTGAGAGGAAAAAGGGACAAATAATACAGAAATGTCCATTCTTCAACTGCAGAAGACTCCAGGTTTCTAAGCAACCAAAAGGCTGAAGGCAAGATTAATGAGGAAGCGGGCAGGCCTCACAAAGACGCTCAGAGCTGGGAGACCCACGACCACCCTGTCCATGCAAATGAAGACGACAACGTCCAGAAACGTCAGGGGCCTCCCAGTGGCGGACGATGCTGCAGAACCTACCTGAACACTTGCCTGACTCCCAGGGAGCCATGCTGCCACTCCATGAAGCTTGAAGTTGGAAGCAGCACCTGTTTTTGTACATGAACTTCCCTGGAACACAGCCGGCCGATGCATTTCCTACTGTTTTGCTGCTTTTGTACAACAACGGCACTGCTGAGCAGTAAAGTATTATCTCAGCTCTTTACAGAAAAACTTTGCTCATGCCTGCTCTAAATGAGGAGACAAGAACTTTGCTTCTCAGGACCCTTACTTATGGAAAAATATGGAAGATCTTTCTCTATGTAAGAGACTGTCAAATAATCCTGCTCTAAAATGGTCTCTGAAGCAACACCTGAACTTTCATTCTAGGGCTTATGTAAGAGAAGACAGAGTTGCCGGTGTTAGCCAAAATTGGGAAGCATGAGAGAAGAAGCAGTTAAGATGCAAGGGACAACCCAGGGCTTTCATCCTTGATTGTCCACAGAACTTCCGTGATTATGCAAAAGCAGATAAAGGTGAAAACAGACAGCAGGCTATAAGAAATATTTTTAAGTAGAATTTTTCCTAAAACAATATAAACATCTTAAGAAAGCTGCTCAGGGAATGTCTGAATTTATCAAGCTCAAAGGAATCTGCTCATTCCTTCACTCAGCAGCGCTTCTAGAAGGGCAGGCGCGGGAGAACGGTGCCCCCTTCCAGTGTCTCCAAGAATGCTACTGTGACAGCAGGGAGAAACAGGATCTCATTTATCACTTTACAAGTTCTGAAGAAGAGTTGAGGGCAGAAAGCTGAAGCCTACAATCTGATTTTAAGCCCCCAAACCACCTCTCCCTTCCCTGCCCGGACTGTCACATGGCCTGACTTGAGATTCCTGTCCTTTCTGCTCCCCCAAGGCCGGCAGCAGGCACCTGCTGCATGGCTCTGTACTCAGTGTCTCTGGGGCGGGATACACGGCAAGCCCGGAGACGGAGCAGCGGCCGCAACCCAGTCTCAGGGAGCCCCTCAGACCCTCGAGACGCCTCAGGACAACACAAGAAGGCCTGCCACCCTCTCGGCGCCAGCCCCTCCGCTCCCAGTCACAAGTGCCTTCATGGCTGACCCTAATGAGTTACTGGAGTCCAGGGCGGAACTGGAAACTCTGGGAAGAAAGTAACCACAGAGAAGCTGAGCCTGTGGCTAACAGCCTCCTGTTATTTGTTGCCAATCTGGGTCTGTTATCTCAGCTCTAAATCACCTCCGAGCTACTTTCCAAGGGAAGAACACTAACAGCTTTCTAGCTGGAGCGCTCAAATCAACTATTGTTCTTGCTCTCTTTTCAAACATGTTCACATAATTATAACGTTGCCAGTATTTCTTTTTAGCTGTATTTACTAAGGTGCATGGGAACCTCATTCTAGATGGAGAAAAACTTCCTGCCCACCCAGCTGTCATTGGGAACAGCCACTGGGGCTCTTTGAGCTCACCTGAGGATCCGAGCTTCAGTTAGTTTATCCGAGGATTCAGATGTGCAGGTGGGTTTTAATCTTTTGCAGTGGAAGACTGAGCCCTGAAGGTCACCGGCGGGCAGTGCCACCATAGCTGTAACCAACCTGCCTTCTTATCCAGCATCACCTCAAATCCCTTCCTCTGCTCATATTCTTCACTGACTCACACATATATGCTTCTCTCTCATCACAGAGACGGACTTTCCCCTTCCCTCTCGGACACATTCACAGATATCCTGAGCCCTGCAGTTCTCTCCCCCCCCCACTCTCAGATAAGCAGAACGAGATCGCCGTCACAGCAACTCTGGGGAAGGCGGCAGCAGCAGACATGACAGGGAAGTTATTCTACTTGACAGGCACCTACACTGTCAGGGCCAATTCATCATGAAATTATAAATTTCCATGTTTACCACTTCATGCCAGGACAGAAGACAAAATTTAGCGTGAGGTTTAAATATAGTTTAAGGAAGTCTTTATCAATATTCTAACCAGCAAGAATACAGGTACCTGAAGACACAGAGGTTATAGACTATTTTTAACAACTTATTCCTCAATTTTAAACAGTTTAAAATGAGGCTGGTGCTCGCTCCTAAACTGGCTGGGAAGTTGAGGCCTTCCAAGCTAGTAATGCCTTAGCTGTTCTGTACCGCGGTTACAGGCACAACTTGAACCTTTCAGTACTTCTAGCACTGTCAGCACACTAGAAAGCTGATGGCCAGTCCAGCATGTCCCGGGCTAGGCCCCTGGTTCTAGCTGTCACTTACAGCTGCGAGAAAATGTGTTTTACAATTAAGAATTGGCAAGAGCTCAACCAACGAAATTCACAAGCTTAGCACAATGGCTAAGAGGAGGAAGCCAGCAAGAAGCGCCAACTTTCTTTCCTTCACCAAAGTTGTTCCGTGCAAAAGTGGTTTCCAAACTCTACAGCTCCCTGGGAAACAGCACGAGATTAAAATTCCTGATCTTTCCAATCAGACAGTAGCACATGTTTGCCTGAGCACATGACTGTGCTACAGGGAACCCAGGACAGTCCAAACCAGAGTTTTAAAGGTCACAAAACTGGATGTTCTTTTATGCTGAGCAACATAAATTAACACTCAATTATATACATAATACAGGGCAGAAAACCAAACATCAAATTCCAGGAGGTACAGTTTGATATCAATCCTTGATCACAGGGATTAACAACTATACCAAGATGGTTTCCACACTATCCTCATTCCCAGTAGCAACTGGGAATTCTTAAGTTTTAAAGCCAAAATAATAGTGTTTTTCTGGATGCTGAAATTGCAAGTGGTTATTTTTGCATCTTTGTTATTTTCTATATGAGCGTGTACTACTTTAATATCCAGAATTTTTTTGTGTACCAAAAGTGACGAGGAACTTCTAGAAACTTTTTAAAATTAACACAAAATTCCTAACATAAGGTGAGATAGGAGTTCTTCCAGTATGCAGAGTAGTTTCAGACATGGTAGGTGTTCAAGAAACAAAATCCCCCTACTCCCTGATTCCCCATTTCTGTCCTGGTATTTTTGTTTTGTTTCATTGTCTTTAGTTGATGAGTTCTAACTTTATTTAGCCCATATTAAAAGGAAAAGAAGTCTATGTCCAAACTGGTAGCAGTGTAGGGAAGTGACTGCTATCTCCGTCCAGGCTGAAAAGTTACAGTCTATGTGTGTGGTGCATGTGTTTCCTATAGGGAAGCAAGGCTGAAAAAAAATATGACGCAAAATACACACAGTTTATCTTAACCTTAATGTAAACCTGGGAGTATTAAGATAGCCAGTCCAGTAAGATGTTAAAAGTATGGGAGACATCTGGAAACCTTCTGTATTCTAAACTTCTTTTTAGTACTGTAATAACTGTAAACAAGCTAGGCCTTAATCTACCTACATAATGCCCTCATTAATTTCCTAAATTCCTGATTTCTAGGTATTCAATGGGTAAGGGCAAGTTCTCTAACAGGCATTCAGATCAATGACACTTATCCTGATACTAGGGAGAGAAATAACATTCAAAAGGCTATTACTGACTACCAGAGACCTCTGGTTATGGAGGGGTTATGAACAATTACACCCACTAGATGGAGCCAAGAGTTTGAAGGAAACCACAGAGAAAGTAATTCTCGTTTCAAGAATTGACAACTGCAATACAATTATAGGTAGATACCCTCATTTGATCAAATACGTAGTGTAATTAAGCCCTTCCAGTTGGACGGAAAATGTTTTTCACTGAGTTGAAGTCTAATCTAGGTGAGCTTTTTTAACTCACAAGTAAGGACAAGCTCCTGAACCCAACACATTCCAGCGGAAATTGATTCCAGGACGGACAGCTGCAGAGTGCTGGGCATTCCAGTTATAAGTGAGAAGGAGCCAAACCCTCAGAGCTCAGTAGTCAGTAAACACTTCTGTTTCAAGATGGCTTCTTCGGCCAACGTTGGAACAGAGCTGAAAGGAAGAATGGGTTACTCGTTATTCAGTAAAACCACTGGGGTGGGAACAACATGGATTTCTCCACCAGTGCTACATGGAGCAGGTTGACAGTGAAAAACCTAAAGTGACTATGCTGCAGCACCAAATTTAGCAATGAGACATTTACAGAAGGGAATTTTCTAGATAATTGATGCTTATTTCATCTTGAAATGAAATCTAAAGGTATCAATTTCCCCTACTTCCTTGAATAAAAGGTACCAAACACTTACTCATTTGTCAATGAGTCAGGGTTATTATGAATAGCAAGAACAATACTATGCAGAGCATGACAGCAACCCGCTCAAAAACTACCAAGGGAAGGGGGCACACGATTCTGTGCTTTACACAGATAGTCCCAGATGGCTGTGGCTCAGTTCCCACGGCAGGTAATCAGAGTTATGTGAAAAAGAAAAGGCTGTGGGCTCTGCATGAGTGCCCAACAGTCTCTGCCACAGCTGAAGAGCATGTACACAGATGCAAGGATGTAACGTCATCTAGTTTCATGAAAACCTTAAAATATACAGTACAGAGAACACAGTTTAACGTGGTGAAACTACTAACAAACTTTATAGACGCAACAGCCATCATGTGCCACCTCCCTCATTACTACTACACAGAGACAAACACTTTCAACAGTTTTCTTTTATTTCAGTATTTTCCTTCACTTTTCTGTGTCTCCGGGTCTCAAGGTGTAGTCCCTGGAATTTGTTATAAATGCAGATTCTTAGGCACCACCGAGACATACGAATCACAGACTCTGAGGCTGGAGCCAGTAAGCTGTGTTTTAATAAGTCCCCCAAGTGACTGTGATGCACAACTAGCAAGAGTCTAAGTGGCCTCTTTCTACAATGACTTCCTGTCATGGACTGGCAGGGCTTACCATTCTTATAGCCCACTCACCAGCTCCCCAATCCTCCCTTCCTATCTTTTCAACAGTTGTGGAAATAATTTTGATCACATAGATATTCAGTGTTGTAATCATTTCCACAATGTGGAATATTTCCACAATTGACAGACGTATATTATGTTTTTTTCTTATACAATTCGTTGTTCCTGGACTAAAGAACTGCTTCCTTTTTTGTTGTGACTGTCTGCTCAGTTTTCTGTACTTATTTCTAATTTGTCCCTAAGCTTGCAGATAGAACCATGGATCTCTTCACAGTATATCCAGACAGGTCATGTAACTGTTTAAACACTGGGGTAAGGCCATTTGTTTGTATTTTTTCTTAGTAATATCCTTCCTGGAACTCTGTACCCCCCTCTTCAAATCTGTACAGAATCACTTCTAGACCTGCAGGGCAGCTGTTGCCTTGGAACTTCCCTCCACCTTCCTGCTGGTTAATTCCTGCACCGGTTTCCTGGGTCCCATGTCTTCTTGGATAATCATCTTATTTTGATGGAACACATCTCCAGTGAGTAAGCCCACTTGGGAAGTACATATTTTAGAGAAACTCTATGCTCACTCTAATCTCACATTTCATTGATAGTCTGGATATAAAAACCTAGGTATGGAGTGCCTGGGTGGCTCAGTTGGTTAAGTGTCTGACTTCAGCTGAGGTAATGATCTCATGGTCCATGAGTTCAAGCGCCCCATCAGGCTCTGTGCTGACAGCTCAGAGCCTGGAGCCTGCTTCAGGTTCTGTGTCTCCCTCTCTCTCTGCCCCTCCCCTGCTTGCTCTCTCACTCTCTCTCTCTCTCTCTCTCTCTCTCAAAAATAAACAAAAAAAAATTTTTTTAATCTAGGTGAAAAATAATTTTCCTCCTGAAATCTGAAGGCATTGCTCTATTATCTTCTTACTTTCAGCGAAGTCTGCTGTCATTCTGATTGCCAATCCTTTCACATACTTTTTCCTCCCTCTCTGAAGACTTACATCCTCTCTTAACTCAGATATTCTGAATAGGAGTCCTTGGTGTTGTCTATTTTCATTCTCTGTGCTGGGTACTCAGGTCCGTTGAATCTAAAAACTCAAGTACTTGGGTTCTGAGAAATCTCCATTTCTTTTACAATTACTCTGTTCTTTTCGGATCTCTAATGATTCATATACTGGACTCCTTGGACCAATCCTCCAATTTTCTCTTCTGTCCCAATTTTCATCTTTTTGTTCTACTTTTTAGGAGAGTTCCTCAACGGATCTTCCACGGATTTTATTTTTAACATGGTTAATAATTTCTAAGAATACTGCGTTTTTTCTTTTTCATTTCCTGTTACTGTTGCACGGATGCAGCATCTCCTCTCTCATGAAACTATTGTTTTGTGAAGGTTTTGATGTTCATATTCCTTTCTTTCCCCCGTTTCTTTTTCAGTTTACCTGTTCTAATTAATTTTCCCTCAGACATCTGATAATTTTTGGCCCTCTTCGCACTTATGAAGGAAGCACCCATTCCTATTTAAAAGTGAAGCACTGGAATGCCATTTGGAAACTATACACATAAGCACACTCCCTACACTAATGGGCTTGCAGTAGAGTCACCGGGCAGGTTTCCTGGCAATCTCATCAGGGCAGCCACAAAAGTTAGTCTCTGGGAGCCTTTTGTCTTTATTGGTCAGTTTCTCTAGAGAATAATCCTCTTATTTCTCAGCTGAAGACATTTTACTTGGCCAACAACATTCTGGAAGCTGAGAAAGAAGGAAGGTTGGCTGTCTCACCCTTCAGTGTACGGACTTTGAGTTACCTCTGCTTCAGCTCAGAGCCTTACTCTAAACAGAAACTCTTCACATCTGGAGCCCCTCTGGCCCAGCTCTTCCACAAAAAAACCTGAAGAATCATGCTGGCATGGGTACAGTGAGGTTGGGGGGGGTGTCTATGCTATAAATCTTTTCAACCAGTCCTCAGATTCTCAGCCCTACCTTCTGCCCCATCTTCACAAATATCTGGTACCTCCAATTCCTGAGCTCTTTCAGGGTTCTGCAGTGGAAACTGGCTGGCTTTTTTATCTTCTCAGTTTCCACCCCCTCCCCTTTTTAGGCCTAGATTTCATTTTTCCCTTCTCTGTGAAGTTGGTTACTATTATTTCTCTGCTTCCACAACCTGAAATCTTTCAACTGCTGTTGTCTTCTCCTCTATTCTTTGTTCTTGTGGTCTTATGCCTTTAAAGTAAAATTTTACACACAGCACCCAAAGTAAATCTGAATCTGTAGAGATGTGACCAGTCATCATTAAAAAAAAAAAAAAATTACTAATTATCACACATATATATTGAAGTGCACATAGCATGAGTTTACAGCTTGATGACTTTTTGCAAATCGAACATACCTTTGTAACCAGCATGCAGATTAAAAAAAAAAACAAGAAGAAAACTGAATTTGTATTCCTCAGTGACTAGTCAGGTCGCACACTGTCTTGTATGTTTATTGGCCATCTGGATGTCCTCTTGTAAACTGCCCTATTCAAGTCTTGCCAATTTTTCTATTTAGCTATTTTTTTCTTATTGATTTACAATAGCTCTTTATATATTCTAGATAGGAGTCCTTTGTCAAAGACAGAGAGATAGAGATAAATGCAAAGGTGGAAGGAAGTGCAAATATTTTCTCTCACTCTGTGGCTTCCCTTTTTGAGATCTTCCAGTTACTTCTTTTGGCAAACAGAAGTTCTTGATATAACCCAAGTTACCATTTTTTTCCTGTATGACTAAAGATTTTTGTGAGTTGTTTAAAAAATCTTTTCTGAGTTCTAGGATGTTTGCTTATGTTTTCTTCTAAAAGCTTTATTATTATTTGATGTTTCACATTCAGATCTGAAATCCATCTAGAATGGATTTTTGTGTATAGTCTGAGGTTGGGTCAAGATTAATTTTTTCCCTCACGGATGTTTAATTTGTCCAGCTGATTTACTGACAGATCATCCAGTCTGTCAGTAGCACTGCATAGCACTGCACCACCCCTTTTTCACAAATGAGGTAACTATGTATGTGTGGGTTTGTTTCTAGACTCTATTCTGTTCCACTGATTTATCTTTTTTTTTTTTTTTGAGGTCTAATTGGCATATTAACATTATATTAGTTTCAGGTGCACTACTGTCATCTTTGATCTCTTTAATTCTTCTATGACTACTTTGTTTTGGGAAGGAGAGCAGACAATCTTCTTTCATCTGTCATTTTTAATTTACAAGTCCTTAAGAACGCATAAACTCAATTACAAAGCATTATCACCTGGTCCTCTACATGTAATTTCTATTTTTACAGTGGCAATTATTAGGCATATAAATGGTTAGAAAAATAACCTATTAAGATTGTATAAGGTGCTATTTGACAACTATACGTGAGTTCCCCAAGGCAAGTCCCATGTCTGTCTTATTCACTGCTGTCTTCAGTGCTGCCAAACCAGATAAAATCAAGGCCTGGTACATAACAGACATTCAATAAGTGTTTGCTGAGTGAGTGATTATATTAAAGACTGTGGAGATAAGAAAACGACTTAAAATGAAACTATCAATTTCTCTCAAGCTAATCAGCTCTAATAATTTTTTTCACTTAATTAGGAAATTTTTCTCTAGTTAGGAAAGCATCTACTTCAACTGACTTACACTCTCGGCATCCAAAGAAGATATGAGAAACAGACATAATCAGAAAAAAGTCCGAGGTGAGAATGAAAGCAACTGTACATCTTTTGCAAAAGAGGCACAGTTTTGGTCCTGACAACGAAAAGCTGAAGAACTACATGCCAAGCGAAAGGTCTTTTGAGTCCAGCTTCTGTTTGTGGCATGCGATATGCTGAAATAAGCTTGTAACAGGTGTCAGTACAACGTGTGCCAGAGCCTCACCTTGGGAATCTCCTATCTCCCTCTTATCTGTGACTCTTCACCTTACTGATGGACAACATAACAGTTAAAGCATGAAAGGAAAAGATATAAATGAATTTGAAAACAAATATAAATTTTTCAAGATAAGCCTATTAACATTTATGAAGATTTCATTAAAAAAACCTAGTAATAATAAGGCCTACTTCATAATTTTGTAGAAGACTGACAAGAAAATAGAAAGAAACACTATTCTAAATAATAAACAGAAAAAATTTACCCAGTTTCAATTAAGTTGAATTAAAGAAGAACTGACATTACTGCTATAAATATATTAATTTTACTATTTTTTCCTAACAGATGCCTAAGAATTGCAATGGAGAAATAATTTCCTCACCTGGTCACAGCATCCACCAAGAATGGTGCCGGGGCAGAAATCAGCGAGGCTGCTTCTCTATTACCATGTCCCTCCTTCCCCGCCAAGGACGGCACGCTTCCTGCCAGTCCATCAGAAAGAACACGGCTCTGCTGAGGGAGAAGACAAGGCATGTAAGCAGGGGTGACAATGCCCACCCGGGCGTCAGCCCTTCAGCTCCAAGTCATCTTCTCTAATGATTATGGTCATAAGTAAGAGCATCCTGATGGTCATGGCTGTTTGGGTTTGTTTTTTTACCATCTTTCACCTCAGATTTTTATTTGTTTTTGTCAGCATCCTTAATGAGCATTTACAAATAGAAAAATTAAATCACTAGTTTGAAGCCATTAAGTCCAGTTAACAGAACTCTGGGAATGCCCCCACATTTTTAGGGAAAAGCAAGAGCCTGGTTTTCCTCAGGCTTTAGCTTTACTCTGACAGGGCAACCAAAAGAAAAACCGCCAATGTCATTCACCTACCGGCACAATCCACCGTGGTGTGATCATGGATGTTGAAGATACCTAAAATAAATGTTATATATGTGTTTACTTTTAGGGAAGTCTGATTTTCATAATCATTCTCATAATGCTTTCTTCTCCTATGAAGTGCACAGTTCTTAATGGTTCCCCCTAAGCTGACACGCACTTTGAATCCAAGATCCTTTTCTATGACACAGATGCCATACTCACCACTTAAGAGGGAATCTCTTTAATTTAAAAATGTTCTACTCCAAGAATGCTGTTTCTACTTTCAGTTCCTTATTAATGGACTTCCCTCGCTCCCCAACCCTGGCATCCAGTTTAACATTTTATTTTCTGACATTTCAGTTCACTGCAAACAATCATAGCCTTCTTGGTAGCATCCTGAACAGTGGATTGTGACTAATCCAAATTAACAGCACAAAAGACGTACACAGAAAAACAAATCTGTTTATATACAGGTCATTCCCTGATTATCATGCACACGCAAACATTCATACTGCTCCTGACTCACAGGGTCTTTGTTACATTCTTTTTAATGTTTAATTTTCTAGATCTTACTGCTATGTGTAGAATTATAATTTCATGAACTCTTCCTATTTTATACAAAATCAGACTAGTCCCTAGACTGGTGGCCTTAGATCCTGATAGGAAAAAATTAACATAAGTCCAGGTCTTATTAATAAGTTAGGTGACCACCAGAAGAACAAAAATACAACATAAAACTTTCCCATCAATATAAAGTAAATGTACTTTTATCACAGGAAATAAAAAGGACAGAGAAAGAGAAAGACTACATGGTAAAAGTAAACAAAAAAATGGTTTGGCAGAAACACATCCTATAATAACCATAATTACAGTAAATATAAATGGATTAAACTCCATTTATGTAACATATAAATGTATCTATGTATATAATATGTATACAGTATATAAATTTATATATCTATATAAACTCCATTCAAATAAGACTTAAAAAACAAGATAAAAGGGCGCCTAGGTGGCTCAGTCAGTTAAGTGTCTGACTTCAGCTCAGGTCATGATCTTACGGTTCATGGGTTCGAGCTCTGTGCTGACAGCTCAGAGCCTGGAGCCTGTTTCTCATGTCTCCCTCTCTCTCTCTGCTCCTCTCTGTCCATGCTCTGTTTCTCTCTCTGTCTCTCTCTCAAAATAAATAAACAGCAACAACAAAAAAAAAACAAGATGCAGCAAACTGTTGTTCACAAAAGTTCACTTAAAACCAACAGATACAAAAAGGCTAAAAATAAAAGCACAGGAGGTTATACACTAAGCAATATAAACTGAAAAAGAAAGCTAGGGTGTCAATTTTGTATCAGTCACAAAGGAAATTAACAGAAAAAAAAGGGGCAAAGAAGGACACTTTAAAGTGCTGAAAGGAGTTTGAGAAAGTTTAATTACTGTTAATATACGTGCACCTCACAGCATATCTTCAAAATACACCAACAACTGACAGATTTAGCAATAGATGAGAAGGGAATTAATCACTAATTGATACAGGTATGAAACACACTCTAGAAACTGACAGAATATTAAAGAGAATCAGCAGATTGACTAATGAATGAATTCAGCAACTCTGTTAGACACAAAATTAACTTATAAATTCAACTGTAAAAAATTAAATACCATTCATGGTATCAACAAAATTGTAACAAAACTATAAAGTCTTTAGAACTTAACCTGCAACTTAAGAAGACTTATAGAGAACATTTATAGACTCAAATAAAGATGAGCGAAAACACAAGTATCGTGTTCATGAAAATGAAAAGATTTTACAAAGGTGCCAGGTTTTTTTTTTTTTTTTTTCAAAATAATCTATACATTTAATATAAACTGCATTAAAATGCCAGCAGAATTTTGGGGAAAATCTGCCATACTGATGCTGAAATTTATAAGAATACACGAGATATCAGCACAAAGCCAGAGTAAGAAACACAACAGTGGTAGAGCAGAAAGAGCCCACTGGATCAGAAACACACCAACTGGGAAAGGATGGATTATTTAGTAGATAATATTGGGAAAATTGGATCTTTATATGGATGAATGCAAATTTGGGTCATATCGAAACCACAACTGACCTCCTCCCCCAAAACTTCAAACTATTCTAATGGATTAAAATCTCAGTGTGAAAGGTAAAATAAAATTAAAACTAACAGAAATGAATACCTTTGATCTCAGGGGATGGGGTGGCAGATGCGGAAGGAGTTTTTTCAAACCCTACACCCCAAACAATGAGAAAAAATGAAGAATGAATGGCATCAGAATAAAAGGTTTCTGTTCAGTCAAGGCTATACACCTATTTTACTCATCCATCTCCACAGTGATAGACATAGCTTGCCTCAATCTCCTTGCTACCTGCTAAAATGACACAGTGATAAAAATGCCTCAGATGTGTTAATACACAGATTATGAGAACATATTTTTAATATCTAAGACTGACATATGATTAACAACTAGACTGACTATACAAGAAATTCCTGAAATCATCAGGAAAAAGACAGGAAACCTGGTAGAAAAATGGGTAAAAGAAATGAATAGGTGACTCACTCACAGGGGAAACTTAAATCAGCAATAAAACAATGGAGGAAATATACCATTTAACTCATGTGAACTGTAACAATGAGACAAACCCATAAAGATGGAACACATTAGACAATCAGATAAAACGCAGTGTAAGGAAAAACTGGTAGGAATGTAACTGTGGGAGCCATTCTGGGGGCAGAGAGCAATATCCAGTATTCATATATGCACGCAATTCAGCAATACTACTTGTGGGTATTTATCCCACATTCTCCCACAGTACCTTCAAAGAAATGTGAGGTTGTTCTTTGAAGTTATATTAGTTGCAGGTGTACAATATAATGATTCAACAATTCTAGACATTTCTCAGAGCTCATCAAGGTAAGTGTACTCTTAATCCCCTGCACCTACGTCACCCATCCACCCACCCAACTCCCCTCTGGTGACCACCAGTTTGTTCTCTGTATTTAAGAGTCTGTTTTAGTATTTGTCTCTTTTTCCTCTGTTCATTTGTTTGGTTTCTTAAATTGCACACATGAATAAAATCATATGGTACTTGTCTCTGTCTCCCTTATTTCACTTAACATTATGCCCTCTAGCTCCATCCATGTTGTTGCAAATGGCAAGATTTCATTCTTTTTTATTACTAATATTCCATTGTATGCATATACCACAACTTCTTTATCCATTCATGTAATATCAGTCGATATTTGGGTTGTCTCTATATCTTGGCTATTATGAATAATGCTGCAATAAACATATGGGTGCACAGATCTTTTTGAATTACTGTTTTCATTTTCTTTGGGTAAATACCCAGGAGTGGAATTACTGCATCATATGGTGATTCTATTTTTAATGTTTTGAGGAACCTCCATACTGCTTTTAGCAGATGTTTATCTAAATAAATATATGAAAGTTTCCTGGAAGGACACACAGCAAATACAGTAGAATGGGTGCCTCGGAGGAAAACGGGAATGGAAGTCAGGAATGGAGGCCAAAGGAAAACAAAAGAAGACAAACAAAAGAAGACCTGCATGGACCTAAGAAGATAGTCTGCTGTGGCCTGAGAGATATAATTTGGGCATCTGACTTTAAAAAAATTGGATACTATCCTATTGGTCTTAGAGATATCTTGTCACAAATTTGTTACATATTTACTAATTTCCAAACTGATCGGAATCTTAGCGCTTTCCAGAACTTTTTCCCTAGCCTTAGTAATAGATATTTCTGCTATAAATTTTAGATTCTTTCTGCCTTTGTTCCTCTCAGGGAAGATAGAACTTTATGATTATAATTTGCACACTCCTTGAGAATGCTAACTATAAATGAGGTAAACATAAAAATATAATAAAAATCCTTCCCTCAATAAAATGCACTTTATTTATTTAATTTTTTTAAATGTTTTATTTATTTGAGAGAGAGAGAGAGAGAGAGAGAGAGCACACAAGTGCGGGTGGGGAGCAGAGAGAGAGGGAGAGCACAGAATCCAAAGCAGGCTCCAGGCTCTGAGCTGTCAGCACAGAGCCTGATATGGGGCTCGAACTCACGTGCCGTGATATTATGACCTGAGCTGAAGTGGGATGCTTAACCGACTGAGCCACCCAGGCGCCCCAATGCATACTTTATTTAAATATCTATAATTTTTTATAGCTTTACTGTTTTATTTGTACAGTTTTACTGTTTTCAGTGATGAAAAGTTTTGTTGAATTTTTTTTCAGAATACAATAGCCTTCTTAAAGCCAGTTTAAAATTAATGGGAAAATAAAATCTCACAAAAAAACAGGAATACCTGAAAAAAATAAAAATTAGAAAGTACAGAACTTATATTGGCGGGGCTATAATGACAAACTTTAATACAGGAAGTCTTGAATGAGAAAAACATTGTATTCTTAGCTAAGAAGAAAAATTATTACAAATTTGGCAATTTCCTCAAATTAACTTATGAATTTAATGTATTTGCAAATAAAAACCCAAAGGATTTTGGAGGGGTAGGACCTGAAAAAAAATTCTATAATTCTTCTGAAAGAAGTAATAAGCAAAAGTAACAAAACAAAAGAGCTACATAATGATGCCTGGCTGACCTTACTGTATATCAAAATCAGTTAAAAAGCTAGTTATTAAAAGAGTGTTACAGACCTAGTAATGGAGAAATCTGTAAGTGTAACAGAACAGTCCAGATGCAGAATCTAAAATACATCATATTCTAAATTTTGATTTAAAATAAAAAAGCATTCTTAATTTTTAGGGAAGGGAAAACATATTAGTGACACAAAAGGGTTGTTTCATCAATTTGATTTTCATCACTCTATCCACTTATGATAGAGTGTACATGGAATAAGGTTCTGAGTTAGGCCCCAGGGATTCCTTCTCTGGCCTTTAGGCCATCTTACATTAATCTTCAAAGTTCCTTTTTTTTTTTTTTTTTTTGTCTTTATAAAGGATTACCATGGCCCAATACTGACAATATCCCTTTTATCTTCTGCCTATCCACTTCTCCAGATTTGTGATTTATTCTTATCCTTTGGTCAAGTCTCTGTTTATTGATCTAAGCTGGTGGTTCCAAAAGAGTAGTTCCCAAACCACATCTGCATCACCTGGAACATGCGAGAAATGCAACTTCTCAGGCCCCAACCCCCGACACCAAATCAGAAACTCTGAAGGTGGAGCCAGTAATCTTTGATGCACCCTCCAGATGATTCTGATACACACCTAAGTTTAAGAACTAAAGATCTAAGCAAACACCCAGCTGCACAGAAAGCACTATCTGTACTTCCAAGCCTTAAGAATGACTTGTAGTTCCCAAAGCAGTTCTTGTCATGTTACTCAGAAGACACTAAATGAGTTATTTGTATACCTTTCATCCCTACGTCTCTGGCAGGAAAGAACTGTTTCTTATTTGTATTATAATTCAGCCATAGTATCCAACAGAGCATCTTCCATACTGCAGTAACAATCAATATGTTCAATGCCAACCATTCTTATGCTCTATATCCTTATTGTTTTAACTCTATATTTATCCCCAGTCTTCCTCTCATGTTATTTAATATAATGTTGAATAACAAAGAGGCTTATAGTAACATGTGGTTTCTATAAAGTGGTAAATTTATAGTGGTGAATTTACACATAAATTCAAAGTGGTGAAATTTTAGTAGAAAGGCAAAGCTAAGTGGTTACTGAAGTATGGCCCCTTATTAAATGAACAGTTTTACTATATGGTTAAAAAGGCAAAATTTGGGGGTGCTTCAGTTGGCTAAGCGTCTGACTCTTGATTTCAGCTCAGGTCACCATCTCACAGTTCATGAGATCAAGCCCTGTGTGGGGCTCTGCATTGACAGCATGGAGCCTACTTGGGATATTCTCTCTCTCTCTCTCTCTCTCTCTCTCTCTCTCTCTCTTTCTCTCTGCCCCTCCCCCCTACTTACACACACACTCTCTCTCTCAAAATAAACTTTTTTTTATTTAAAAAAAATTTTTTTTAACATTTATTTATTTTTGAGACAGAGAGAGAGCATGAACAGGGGAGGGTCAGAGAAAGAGGGAGACACAGAATCTGAAACAGGGCTCCAGGCTCTGAGCTGTCAGCACAGAGCCCAACGCGGAGCTCGAACCCACAGACCGCCAGATCATGACCTGAGCCAAAGTCGGACGCTTAACCGACTGAGCCACCCAGGCACCCCAATAAACTTTTTTTTAAAAAAGGCAAAGATTGGAATGTAGCAGGAATACTTTTCAAAACAGAAATTCCTTTCCACTTTGCTGTTTTAAGCATATTTACCTGAGGTGTGATTGTGTGGTCAATTAGATTCTCAGTCAGAGATAAAAGCAAGGCATCCAATTCATCTGTAGCATCCTAGGGAAGATAAAAAATACATACCTGTTAAATGAATCATTAACCACCTAACTAAATTTTTTCCGCATCTTCTCAATTTACAATTCTGACTCAGGCCTGCTTGGTGTTAACCTTTAAAAAAATCCAGGACATTCAGGAATCATGGTTATTATAGTGATTCCACTTTTGCTTGAAGGGGAACCAGACTACAATCAGAAGCTGAAAAAGATAAAGTATCATGTGAATTTTTACAAAGCTACTCTTTTTAGTGAGACAAAACTCGGGTAAGGTTAAGATCATCCTGGCTCTTAGTTCTTAGACTTGAAGAGAGAGGTAAAAAGGTTCAGCATAGGAGACAGTGAGTGAAGAAGATGCCTAAATTACAAACACTGCTTTATCCAGATGTGCCAATACATCACTGTTTACAGAAGAGTACAATATGAACTTCCCCCATAAATGTTAATTAACACTTTTTAATTACTATTTGAAGCACCTTATGGAAGATGCAGCTCTGTACTATAGAAGAGAGAGATAGAGAGACAAGGTAGGTAGGTAGAAAGAACTTAAAGAGAATAAAAGATAAAATTCCAATCTGGAAATAAAAGAAGAATTCAGGGTCTAGTACACATAACAAAAAGGCCCTTGGTTTATACAGTTCTATTTCCACCTATCTGCCTTGAGGCTGTGGTCAATCTCCTATTTATGTCTCAACATTCAACTTAATTTTAATCACACATAGGAAAAAGTTGTTCTCTCACTTCTCACATCTCCCTCCTCTTATACCAACCCTCCCCCCACCCCCCACCCCGCCGTGGCCTGGGTGAGTGCCCCAAACAGCGTGTATCTGTCTCTACCACAATGTATTAAAATTCTGTTCCCCAGTGGAATATAAGCAGTTTGAAAAAAGAGGCCGTGTTTCATTCACTTCTGAATTTTTGAAACTAGCGTGTTGTCTGGTACATATTACAAATGCAATAAATCTTTGAATTAAATGTCCTCCTCTGTTCCAAAAAAATCTCAGGTTCCACTTCAATTTCAATGACCAACAATGTCAATATGGCTTTTTAGAATTTTAATTAGCAGAAAGGAAGCTCCTAACTGAAGATATTTTAGGTTGGATTTTTTTTAAACCCAAAAGTCTGAAAAATTATACACCTAAATATTAACTATACATTGTCTTTGGATAGTGGGAATATAGGAGATTCCTAATTTTTTCTCTTTATGAAGGATTTGGCAAATTTCTACAATAAATGCATTTATGTAGTTAAAGAGGTAAACGTTTATTTGCAAGGACAATTTCTTATTTAACTTGCAATTAAAACACTCAGTGGGCAATGAACTGGGTTTCTCTGATTTCTAGACTGATACAGGTGTCACAAGTGGCTATCAGGAAGGCAGGGGCTGTGATGACCTGGTTAATACTGCCAACACAATGATAGGTTGCTGGTGTTTCAATTAATATTTATTTAGTGCCTACTATGTGTCATCTATCATTTGAGACACTAGGGAGGCATAGCCAGCATCAAAAAAAACAAAAATACAAAGAGCACCTAAAACAAAAGGCCAACAAATAACAGAGAAACTGAAGAAACCCCGTGATACTCTTGTGAGAGATCTGACAATAGGATTCTCCCTAGAGAACTGAGGCTCAATGCTTTTCTTACAGCTTAAGTTCCGGTATCCACCAGAAATCACCAGATGTCTATGATTATACTGCAGGACTCAACTCAGTATGGTCTTCAGAGAAACCTTCAAAAGTAAGGGTTGTTACCTTAAGAACAGAACCATTTGCTGCAGGTGTGGTATGCATCAGAGCAAGAGAATCTTCAGGAAGGGGCACATTATTCTCATTTAATACAGCACTGGAAGAAAAAGATAAATTCACATCATGGAGCACCTATACAGGCATAGGGAGCATTTTCAAAGAAAGGGCTTCACGAAGAAGAGTAATGCTTCACGTAGAGGAAGAAGAAATGACAATTTGTGAGGGGCGTGATGGCAGTCAGTGTTGCACTCATATGCCTTTGTGAGACCCTTCCCCATCTACCATGTAACAATTTTCATATCCACATCAGACTCATTCACAGATGGATCAAAATGGCAGACTACTTTACTTCCCTCTTAAATCTTACTGAAGGTTCAGAAAAGATTTATCTTAAAATAAGGCAGATACACCAAAAAGATAAATCAAGTGACTGATTAAAAAAAATTTTTTAATGTTTATTCATTTTGAGAGAGAGAGAGAGAGAGCGAGAGAGAGAGAGAGAGAGAGAGAGCACGCATGAGTGGGAGAGGGGCAGAAAGAGAGGGAGACACAGAATCTGAAGCAGGCTCTAGGCTCCGAGCTGTCAGCACAGAACCCGACGTGGGGCTTGAACTCATGAACCACGTGATCATGACCTGAGCTGAAGTCAGACGCTTAACCGACTGAGCCATCCAGGTGCCCCCAAGCGACTGATTTTTAAAAGCTGTTATCAAATACATGGATGGGAAACCTTGGTGGACTAGAAATGAATCAGAATACCTGAGATATGGGAGAACAGTCAGGAAACCAGAGGGAGAAGCCAACACTTAAGGACACAGGCTGCAGAGCTCTGCTGCAGAAGGCAGAAGCCACATCTAGAGTACTCCAGATATTACAACAGGATTAGCCAGATGACAGGATGCCAGAGAATCTGCTACCCGAAGGCCTGGCCGGAATCACAGTGGTGTCTAATCCCAGATAAGAATAGTGAGAACAGGAGCAGCGTTACAGATGGCTTCAACACCAGGGAGGAAAGGGGGAAATCTAGAGCCAAAGACCGTCATCCACCAGGAAAACACATCCAGCAGGAAACCCCAGTCCTTCCTAATGTCACTGAAAAGTGTGCAAACAGGAGCAGTTCCTGTCCAATCCTACAAGGAGAATGAGAAAAAATAAGAAATAAATCCCAGAGTGAAAAAGTGAAGTGGAAGCTATGACTGTTGCATCCACAACTCTGAGGCAAAAAGAGGCAAGGAAACAAAAAAAGAAGAAATAGTTGTGAGAAACAGAGCAGCAATCAAGATGTTTCAATTAACGGATACTAGACATTCAAGAAGATAATGACTTATGATTTTCCAGAACTGAAAAAAGACATAGGTCTTCAGATGGAAAGGCCACCTTGAATACTAACAACAACAAAAAAAAACTGTTTTAAACCTATTCTTAGACCATACAGTAATGAAAATGAAGAACTTCAAGAATAAGCAAGCAGTAAAGCCTAAAAAAGAAAAAAATATAACTTTGTGCTTCAGAAAGAAGAAACAGCTCAGAGGAAAAGATTCAATGTAAGAAAAAGTGAGCATTAAAAGGAGTGAAACAACATGTTTTACAATGAATTCTCCCACACCTTCAAGAAAAGATTAGTCATATGTACTTTACACTGCTGCAAAACATAGAAAGAAGAAGATGAAAAGATTCCGCAGCCATTCTGCTCAGTGTTATGTCATGACCCAGCAAATTCACTCCCATGTAGGTATACACCCTAAAAAAATCCTCACAACATGTGTAAGGAAGAACATGTACAACGTTAATTTGGAACAAACCCTGGTCCATTAATAAAAGAATAAACCGTGACTGACTTAGGTAATGGCAGTTACAATGAAGGAACTATGGATAATTTTTTAAAATTCAGATATGTCAAAACAAAACCCACTAAATTATATTCTTTAAATGGGTGAATTGCATATTTGTTTATTTATTTATTTATTTAGAGCATATACACACAGACAAGCGAGGGAGAGAGGGAGGGGGAGAGGAAGAGAGGAAGAGAGAGAGGGAGGGAGGGAGGGAGAGAGGGAGGGAGGGAGGAAGAGGGGGAGAGGGAGGGGGAGGGGGAGGAAATCTTAAGCAGGCTCCACACTCAGCCCAATGCAGGGCTCGATCCCACAATCCTGGGATCATGACCTGAGCCGAAATCAAGAAGCAGATGCTCAAGTGGCTAAAGCCACCCAGGTGCCCCTTCCCCCACCATAGCATTTAAATTTTATCTCGATAAAGCTGTTACTACAAAAATAAATGATATGCATAGCCATTTCTCCAAAGTAAAAAAGACATCCAACATCCTCAGTGAATCAAAAGTCAAACCACAATGAGACATGCTTCATACTCTCTAGGATGGCTATAATTCTAAAGATGGAGAACAATGAGCACTGGAAAGAATGTGGAGAAAGTGGTACCCATATACACTGTTGGTGGGAACAGAAAATGTCGCTATTTTGGAAGACAGTTTGGCAGTTCCTCAAAAGTTGAACCTAAGAGTTACCAAATGACTCAGCAATAACCCTCCTGGGTATATATTAATAGAACTGAAAGCATGTCTACAAAAATTATTTTTTGTTGTTGTTTATTTATTTTGAGAGAGAGAGAGAGAGAGAGAGAGAGAGAGAGAGAGAGAGAACACAAGCAGGGGAGGGACAGTGAGAAAGGGACAGAGAAAATCTCAAGCAGCCTCCACTCTGTTAGTGTGAAGCCCAATGCAGGGCTCGAACTCATGAACTGTGAGATCATGACCTGAGCCCAAATCAAGAGCCAGACACTTAACCAACTGAACCACCCAGGCACCCCCAAAATTCTCTTATGTGAATGTTCACGGCAGCTTTATTCATAATTGTCAAAAAGTGGGAACACAAGTGTCCATCAATTGATACATGGATAAACAAAATGTGGTCTATCTACAAAGTGGAATATTATTCAGCCCCGAAGAGGAGTGAAGTACCAATACATGATACACTACGGATGAACCTTCAAAACATTCTGTTAATTGAAACAAACCAGACACAAAGGCCACATATTGTGTGATTCCTTTAGATGAACTGTCCAGAGTAAGCAAATCCAGTATGTGGAGAGACTGCAATGGGTATGGTGTTGCTCTTAGAGGTGATGACCACGTTATGGAATTAGATTACTGGTAATGGTGCAAAACTTTGTCAACATACTAAAAAGCACTGAATTGTATACTTATAAAGGGAAAATGTTATGGTACGGAAATTACAACTCAATAAAAAAAGATAAGGAAAAACAGTCTATACCTACTACAGCAAAATGTGAAGATAGTACAAAGCTTGACATTTGGTACACAGACAATATATAATCTCCACAGTTTTCTAGAACCTTGAAATATTAAAAGGAGATACAGTAATTTTTAAAAGTGTGGTATGGCATGGGGGGAAAAAAAGATTAGAGAGAAGATTAACAAAAAAGGAAAAGGTCCCGAAATAGACCCAAGCATAAACAGGAACTTAAACACATCTTAAAGGATACATTTCAAATCCTAGGGGGAAATTAGATTATTCAAAATATCAGCAGCCATTTAGAAAAACAAATCTAGAAGTTGGGAGTACATTCTAGGGTGTTTCCAGCAGTAAGAGTTCAATGCAACTGGGCAGTCCTATCCCCATTATTTTCCTATTGGAAAAAAAAATTTTTTTTTTTAAATGAAGTTCTAAAAGACTCTAAATAATAACAGTATTTAAAGTGTTGTGGGCCAGGAGTGGCTGGGTGGCTCATTCAGTTAAGTGTTCAACTCTTGATTTCGACTCAGGTCATAATCTCACATTTCAGATCAAGTCCCATGTCAGGCTCGGTGCTGCCTTGGGATTCTCTCTCTCCGTCTTTTTCTGCCTCTCCCTTGCTTGCAATTGCACACATTCTCTCAAAATAAATAAACTTTAAAAAAAATTTTAAAAATTAAATGTCGTGGGCCAAATGATTTACTGAAGTTAATTAAAAAGTTAAATTGTAATTCTAGTTTTACCCTGATCACCAATTAGTATGTTTGTTGAATACTAACTACACAATACGAAGCATGCTATATGCTTTAGGGCTATGTTGGTTACAGTACCTGGAACTGAATAAGATTAATCAGGAAACTGCTCACTGAATACATTTTGAATAATGGGAAAAGAAATAGCACTCATTCATTCAACGATGTTTAGCACCAACTAAGCACAAAACACTGGATACACAGTGATGAACAAAACAATTGGCACAGAGCAGGGGATAAAAGCCTAGCAAAACAAATAAATGGCCTAATACTCATTAAAGGAAAGAGACACAGAAGGGACTTAAAACAGCAAAGAAATTTATGTGAATAATGTAAGAACCCATAGTAGAAAGTTTGTAAGAACAAAGCCACTGTGATAATAGGATGGCACTGAAGTTAAGAGAAATAATATACATTCCTCACCATGCAGATTAAAAATATCTTTAAAGATCGCTTTTGCTCTGCAGTAGAAGGATGAGAATGTAGAGACTATTAGAATTATCTCTAGATAATCTAAAACTAGGAAGTAAACAGCTATGATGTAATGGATACAAGAGTGAATTCAAGCTATCTTTCAAATAGATATCCTGAAATTATTTGGGGATACACTGAAGAACAGGAAAAAAGAGCAAAAAAGCAAAGTTAAGAGGAAAAGAACATCAAATTAATTCAGTCTAACCCAAACTGTACCTGTTTGTGGCAGCATCCTGAGCATGTGCGTTTTTATGACTTAATAAGCTATCTTCTCTTGTAACCTGAGAAAATGAAGAAAAAAAAAAAGTAAATCTTTGTAAGGATACTAAAGTAATAAGGAATTTACACATCTTTCCAGTAAAAACAGAAATATCACTTTGCTTCAGTTCCAGAGGTAATCATACCTTACATATGGAAATACCAGTACCTCACCTAGTGCAGTCTCACCCATACCCAAATTAATAATCCACACTTCTACTTCAATAGTACACAAATTTACGCCCTTTACTAGACAGCTCTCAATTATTTAAGACACCATGGTGTGTTAGTCAATATATACAGAATCCCAAAAGATTCGATGTCAGAATTTTTTGAATTTACCTGATAAAAAGAAGAGACAGATACTAAGCTGCATATTTGGCTTTTTATTTTTCCCTGAACACAAAAGGTATGTTAGGAGGAAATTCTAAAATATTTTTCTGAGGGGATCAGTTTTTTCTCTTAACTTGATTGAGGTATCATTTACATAGAGTAAAAAGCACATTGTTAACTTTTTTTTTATTTTTTTAAGTTTACATCCAAATTAGATAGCATATAGTGCAACAATGATTTCAGGAGTAGATTCCTTAGTGCCCTTTACCCATTTAGCCCATCCCCCTCCCACAGCCCCTCCCATAACCCTCATGTCTCGGGTCCATGAAATACAGCCAGACCAACACTAAACCATCCTACACACCTAGAAAACTGATTGGAGCACACGTTTTTAATGTGTGGTTTGATGAATTTTGAAAAATATATACAGGTGCATAACCAACACCACAATCAACACGTGCAACACTGTCACTACCCCCACAGCGTTCCCTTGAGGCTTCCAATGCAACCCCATCAAAAACCCTGACACACGGCAAACAATGAGCTGTATGTCCTATAGTTTTATACACATGGAATCATAATGCCTATCTTTTTAGTGTCTATCTCTTTAGAATAGCATGACGTTTTTGAGATCCACCCATGATGCTCATGTATCACCAATTCATTCCTTTTTATGTGCTGAGTAGCATTCCACTGTATGAATATACCACAATTTGTTTACCTGTTTACCTGCTGATGGACATTTGGGTTTTTCCTAGTTTTTAGCGACTTCAAATAATGCTAAGAACATTCATGTACTAATAACCTGTATGAACCTACGTTTTCATTTCTCTGGGGTACATACCTCAGAGTGGATCTGCGGGGTCATGTAGGAATTGTGTATTTAATACATTGTCAAATGCTTCGTAAAGTGTTTGTAACGTTTTATATTCTTACCAGCAACGTGCACTGCAGGAGTGCCATCACTGCTAACACAGGGATGGTCAGTTTTTAATACTGGCCATTTCAGTGAATGTGTTTTTCAGCACGCATGTGATGCTAGCTGTAGACTTTTTTCGTTGATACCCTTTATCAGGCTGAACAAGCTCCATTCTATTTCTAGTTTGCTGTGAGCATTTACCATGAATGGGTGTTGATTTCTGTGAAATGCCTTTTCCATATGAATTGAGACAATTTTCTTTACTTTTTAATATGGTCAACTACAGAGGTTTTTAAATTATAAACCGACTTTTTTCCTGAGATAAACCCTACTTGGTCTATTTTGTTAAGGATTTTTGAGTCTATGCACAAGAAGGGTATTAGTCTATAGTTTCTTTTCATATGAAATCTTTTGCTGGTTTTGGTATACCAGGGTAATACTAGTATCATTAAATGAGTTGGGAAGTGCTTCCTCCTCTTCTATTTTCTGAAAGAGTTTGTATGGAACAATTATTTCTTCAGTAGATTTCCCAAATGAAGGCATCTGGCCCTGGATTTTTCTTCATGGGGAAGTTTTTAACTGTAAAATAAAATCTTTTTATTTTAGGGCTATTGACTTTATTTTTCTCTTCTTCAAGTCAAGAAAAGTCCCAAAGTGGAAATATCATGTAAGGTAACAACAGTAACAACTACCGCCACTGCTAATACAACACATAGCTTCAATACTTGATCAAATGCTGTTTATGTGCCAGGCACTCACCATTCCATGTCCTCTACATTTACTGTCCTTGTAACCCACCTTAAGGTAGGTACTACCATTATCTTTTCTTAAACACGATTGAACTGAGGCTTAGAGAAACTAACTTGCCAAATCACAACACTAGTATGTGGTAGACTAGAAAGGGATTCAAACTCAAGTTGTCTGATTCCAGAGCCTGTATCATCATATTTCATATTTACTTTTATATACAAATATCATGCTTTATGTTTACACTAGGGGGAGAGGATAAATAACCAAAGCATGAACAATATTCCTCAAATCTTCTCAGGTTCTGTTCAAGGCTTGTGCCTGGGGACAGGATGGGTAAAGTGCATCTTCTCAACAAGATATTTTGAAATCCTAGTTGATAACATGACTTGGTGAGACGGGCCACTGTCCTGATTTTAGTACGGAGGGTAAGTCTGAAAGTTAGGGAGCACCAAGGGAAAGCAGACTCTGACAGCATGAATGCCATAAACTTCATGGGGGCTGGTCCTTGAAGGCCTTGAAGGCTGTGAAGGGCATGGCATCCTTCACAGTGTCACAGCCAACTCCTTCACCTTGCAACTGTCACTACTGTGACATGCAACTTTACCAAACTGAAGTCAGATGGGTGGTGGGAAGTAGCAGACTGCTAAAGACCTGAAACCACAGACTTAGTATTGACAGGAATCTAAAAATCATTAGATTTTCTGGCTATAAAAACGGCAAAGATTAGGGACTCACTTCCACAGGAATTTGGAAGGGTTTCCTCCATCCAAGGGAAGGGAAGCAAAAATAATATAAAAACAGGGAGGGGGACAAAACATAAGAGACTCATAAATATGGAGAACAAACTGAGGGTTACTGGAGGGGTTGTGGGGGGGATGGGCTAAATGGGTAAGGGGCACTAAGGAATCTACTCCTGAAAACATTGTAGCACTATATGCTAATTTGGATGTAAATTATAAAAAAAAAATTAAAATTAAAGGGAAAAAAAGTTTTTTTTTAAATTTTTTAAAAATTTATTTATTTATTTTGAGAGAGAGAGAGCAAGTGGGGAGGGGCAGGGAGAGGGAGAGAGGGAGAGAGGGAGAGAGGGAGAGAGGGAGAGAGGGAGAGAGAGAGAATTCCACGCAGCAGGCTCTGAGCTGACAGCACAGAGCCTGATGTGGGCTCAAACTCACGAATGGTGAGATCATGACCTGAGCTGAAATCAAGAGTCAGATGCTTAATCGACTGAGCCACCCAGGTGCCCCTAACAAAAGTTTAAAAAAAAAAAAAAAGTTCTTACACCCTAGAGGGTCTTTACTCTCAACTTTTTCTCCCATGACTGCCTCCTCTTAAACTAGCTTAGACTTAGACTTGGGAAGGCATTCTGCCATCCTGAGCCTGTTTCTGGGAACTACTCGCTGTCTGCAATCACTAGCTAGGTCACCCTTATTTAACACTCATGTACTTTATGTGTCTTCAGGGTTCTCAGCTGTAAGTCTCATTTATTTCCGCTTCATCAGGACTCTCCCCATTAAAGGCAGCTTACCTTATGCACTGCTTCTGCTTCTACTTGAGCCTTCAAAATGTTACTCTTCAAGTCAGGAGGAACTCTCCTGGCATTCAATCCTGGGCTCTCAATGGCATTATTAAGACATTTCTCAGTCAACTTCACCACCTCCTCCTAGATATTAAAAATACAGTGTAAGCAACTCTGGCGGGCTATAGTTATACAGAAATAGGAAAGGGGCTGATGAAAGTTCATATTCAGACAACCAGGATATCACGTGTCTTAAGCCTTCCTATCCTATTCCAGGAATAGTCCCCTCCCACCATAAGCAGTTTCAAACTAAGACTCAATAGTCAGAAACATGAAATACAAATTGGTAGAGATCTCTAGAAATCATCTAGCCCAACTTCCTGCCTTAAAGCTACTGAAGAACTGACTACATCATCCAGGACAGATGCCTGAGTTAAATCACACATGGAGAACATGTGCCATTTGCTGTAATTAACTTCAACCGGATTTTAGGTTAGGCCCTACACAGGCTAATCCCTGTAATTCTGGAGCTGTCATCAGGCAGATGATTTTGCTTGGGATTATGTTATATAGCCACAGTCACTCTCAGGTACAGACTTATGAAAATGACAGAATAAGGCACAAGTCCAGTCAGTGAAGATCTTAATGAAAACATTATAAACAAACCATTATGAAAAGAAATAAATGGAAGGAAGCAAATTAAGAAGTTTAAATTATCTGTACTACAACTGATACCTTAAAATGAATGACTACAACAACAATTATCATTATTATTACGTGCTTGCTATTTAAGGCTGATCTAAACAACAGACTGACTCTAAACATTTTCTTAGTCTCACACACAGCTTCTGTTCTGTAAAACAGGCTAGCTGCCATGTATGGGATTATATACTACACCATTCTTTCAGATTTGAAAAGATTTAATTAACGTGCTTATTCTGATTTGGTGTTTCTCAGTGTGGTTTCCACACATCTGCCTCCAGGGGGGCCCCTAAAATCTGAATGTTTAACAAGCTCCTCTATGTGATTCTAACACACATGTAAGTCTGAGAATCACCATTCTGGACTAACTCTATGTCTGTAACTGCTTAGTGTTTGGAATGATTCCTATTAATTGCAGGAAGTTCCTTACATCCTTCTTCAATCACGACTAGTTCACACTGTATGATCCAGGAATCCCACTTCTGGGTATATATCCAAAGGAAACAAAATCACTATCTTGAGTAGGTATCTCCCTCCTGTGTTTACTGTAATATTATGCATAGTAGCCAAGATATGGAAACAACCTAAGCATCCACCGACGGATGAATGGAGTAAAAATGTGGTGAGTGAGTGTATGTACATATATGAAATATTATTTACGTTTAAAAACAAGGAAGTCTTAGCATAGCCAACATAGCCAATAATACTGTAGTAACTTTGTATGGTGACAGATAGTAACTACACTTATAGTGAGCATTTTATAATGCTTGTAATTGTAGAATCATTATGTTATACATTTGAAACTAATATAAAACTGCATGTCAACTATACTTCAGTTTTAAAAAAGAAGGAAATCTTGCCATTTGCAACAACATACATTACGCTAAGTGAAACAAGTCAGAGAATGACAAATATTGCATGGTATTACTTACATGTGGACTCTAAACAAACAAAAAATCCAACTCAGAAACAGAGTAGAATGGTGGTTGCCAGGGGCTTGAGGGTAGGAAAATAGGTAAAGCTTGGTAAAAAGGTACAAACTTTCAGTTATAAAATGAATTAAATTCTGAGAATCTAATGTATAGCATGGTGACTATAGCTAATTATACTGTTCTGAATACTTGAAATTTGCTAATTAAGCACTGTCACCAAAACCCAAAACAAAACAAAAAGGTAAATACGTGAGGTGATGGATATATTTATTAATTCAGTTGTAGACATCATTTCACAATGTATATGTATATAAAATCATCACATTGTATTCCTTAAATATAATACAAATTCATTTGTCAATTATATCCTAATAGTATATATATAGGGAAAAATCATGGCTAATTCAAAATAGTTTGACATTTTCTTTTCAGAGTCAATTATGTTGCAGACTTGAGATTACTTGGTAATTATTGAAATTTGCAAGTTATAGGATTCTCAGAGCAACCTGCCTATATTACAAACAAAGACAAGAATTCAACACACATCTCACAAGTAAAAGTATAAACTGTCACCATCTCCCAATTTTTGCAAAAGTATAAAGGCTTTAAAATTGCCTATACTTCTACCTATCACTTCCTTTCCAGGAAAATAATCAGATGATTGAAGGTATTTATTTATAAGGCTGTTTGTCACAGCACTGATTATGACAGTGAAAGTTAGCAATAATCTAAATGTCCAACAGGGAACTCAGTAAACACAATGGTGACATGGGCATGCAATTTAACTACTGTCTGTAATAGGTCATTGATAAAGAAAGATGTTTACAATCGATTAGTTTTAAAAAGCAATTGTCCCTGCACTTTTATTTTAAAAAAATACATCACATTTAAATGTTTGGAAATTATTTATCTTAAAAACGTTAACTGTAGTTATCTCTTAGTGAATAACGGAAGATTTAAAATTTCCTGCTTTTAAAAATCTGTATCTTCTATAATTATGATGTATGAGAACATTAAAAAATTACTGATATACAGTTGAGTGTAACAGCTTTAAAACACTTTCACTTTCTTTTATTATAGTACATAATTCCAGTGGCAGCCAGTTACTATGCCACTGATAGTCCATCTTGGAAGGCCACAAGAAAAGCTCTCCACTCTCCCCCTATTTGCCTAAAAGCAGAACATAAACTTACAAAAGTATCCCTCCTCCCCACTCCACCAAGAAGGACAAAGATTAATCCCTGGGTACTTCAGACCCTTCTCAATGAAAAGCAAGGAATCAAATCTGCGTAACAACCTTACTCTTATTTATCAGACTTTTCCTTATAACTTTCTCATAACTGGCTTCCCCTGCATCTTTCAACTCTAGCTGAAGGTGGTATTCAAGCAGGAATTCTAAGCTGTCTCTGAGAGTTATTCATTTTTTCCTGGGTTAGGAAACTTGTTTTTCTCTTGTTACTCGGTCTTTTGTCACAGAGGTCTCAGCCAAGAACTCAAGAGGGCACGGGGAAAATTATTTACCAATTATTGCCAAGCAGGAAATATTTGCCTTTGCATTCATAAAAAGTATAATTTCTACTTACTAATTACATGATATGTACCAGCTCACTGATTTCTGGAGAAGTATGGCCGTTGCACAGCTAATGTCTGAAGACTGCCTCCATTTCCAAAGGGAAGTTAGACTTATTCACATACCTTCTGTGTCCACTGCCCTGTGTCCAGGGCAGATGTAAAGAAAGTTAACTACTTGTAATCTGAGGGTTGATGGGGACGGGGGTTGGGAAGGTGGAAAAAATGTGAGATGGTCATTGAGGAAGGTACTTGCTGGGATGAGCAGTGGCTGTTGTATGTAAGTGATGAATCGTGGGAATCTACTCCTGAAGCTAAGACTACAATGTATACACTATATGTTAGCTAATGGGACAATAGATTATTATAAGAAAGAAAGAAAGAAAGAAAGAAAGAAAGAAAGAAAGAAAGAAAGAAAGAAAGAAAGAAAGGTAGGTAGGTAATGACTTGCAGAATCAAGTGAAATGGTGTCACTTATGTCAAGGATAAAAATGGAGATGATCAACATACGTACATGAAGGAAATCTGACAAGAATTTACAGTTCTAAAAAAAAAAAAAAAGAATTTACAGTTCTTCTCAGAAATCAGCAGAGAAAACCAGACAACTTCTAAATGCCAAGCTAGTTCACACCATCTCTGGACTTCCCTGTTCCCCTGAGTCAGCTATCCTGATCCAAATAAAACAGGACCACTAAGCAATCAATCAGCTGGGAGAAAAAAAAAAACACAAAACTTCTATATTTACCCCATAAACAATTCCTCTGTGTGAGCAACTCAGGACTCATTGCTCCTGCAGCTGTCAGGTCCCTGGCTTGCAGACTGAAACCTTAAAATAAACTCATTTTTCTGTTTTGTTTTATTCTGTGTGCCAAGTTTGGCTTTTGAGATAGTTCTTGGTTATACCTTTTTAAAGTCTGGATACAAGCAAATCAAAAGGGTAAAAATGACAGATTATTCCAAATCATATATGGTGGCAACCTGTTGCAGATTAAGTTCTTAACTATCAAGAGAAGAGGTCAGCAAAGTATAACTCACAGGTCAAATCTAGCCCACCACCTGCTTTTGTAAATAAAATTTACTGGAACACAGCCATGCTCATTCCTATGTGGTTGCTTTTGTGCTGCAATGCCAGAGTAGTTGTAACAGAGACAGTATGGTTGGCAAGACTAAAATACTTACTATCTGACCCTTCATGGAAATAGCCCGCCAATTCCTAGTCAATAGAATACAGTTGTCATGCCCTACTTTTAATTCTTTTCCCAAAAAAGACCAGTTGCTAAAGGCCATGCATGTCTTTTTTTTTTTTCTGATACTTTTCTTTCAATTTTTTTTTTTTTTTTTTATAATTTACATCCAAATTAGTTAGCATACAGTGCAACAGTGATTTCAGGAGTGGATTCCTTAGTGCCCCTTACCCATTTACCCCATCCTCCCTCCCACAACCCCTCCAATAACCCTCAGTTTGCTCTCCATGGGCCATGCATGTCTTAATTAGGCCACCTGTCCTCACTAATAAATGCAGTTTAACTTTTGTTACTTTAAGCATTTTTTTGGAAGATTTTATTTTTAAGTAATCTCTACACCTGACATGGGGCTCGAATTCACAACTCTGAGATCAAGAGTTGCACACTCCACCAACTGAGCCAGACAGGCACCCCTTTTTAAGCACTTTTTTTGCTGACTGAAGAACAAGAAAAAAATGATTTCTAAAATGAAATCTGGAGATAAAGAAAATCTTGGAATTGCCTCAGGTAATTAAGAGGAGGAACGTAACTTGAAAAATTTATAGATCTTGATCCAGCATAAGCCCTAAAGGACTTCAAACACATAGGTCAAGCACAGAAACTGTGAATAAATTTCTAAAAAGAGGAGTTACAAAAAAGAGGGAAGAACCCCAACAATGACACTTAATCACAGCATCTCAAGGTTGGACAGAATGATCAGTTCCTCCAACCACCAAAAGAGCCCATAATGTGGTTAATTTATCTTTGCCTGAGGAACTTCCCACATTGAAGAACGTGCTGCTTTCTTAGGAAATTACTGTTAGGAAATGATTCCTTCCTTCCTTCCTTCCTTCCTTCCTTCCTTCCTTCCTTCCTTCCTTTCTTCCTTCCTTCCTTTCTTCCTCTCTTTCTCTCTCCCTCTCTCTTTCTTTCCCTTCCTTCCTTTCTTTTTTGTTAGAGATTTTATTTTTAAGTAATTTCTACATCCAATGTGGGGCTTGAACTCACAACCCCAAGATCAAGAGTCACACACCCCACTGAATGAGCCAGCCAGGTACCCCAGAAAATGTTTTTCATATCAAGGTGACACCTGCACACCTCTTACATACTCGCTGACCTCAACTCTTCTTGGAGGCTATTAAAACAGGTTACACTAATGCCTCTTCCACATAATACCTCTTCAGATATCTAAAATGCCCTTCCTGGGGCACCTGATTGGTTCAGTCGGTTAAGCGTCCAACTTCAGCTCAGGTTATGGTCCTGGTTTGTGAGTTCAAGCCTTGCATCAGGCTCTGTGCTGACAGCTCACAGCCTGGAGCCTGCTTCGGATCCTGTGTCTCCCTCTTTCTCTGTCCCCTGCTTACACTCTGTCTCTGTCTCTCAAAAATAAATAAACATTAAAAAAAATTAAAAAATAAATTTTTTTAATGTTTATTTATTTTTGAGAGACAGAGTGCATATGGGGGAGGAATGCAGAGGGCAGAGAGAGAGGGAGACATAGAATCTGAAGCAGGTTCCAGGCTCTGAGCTGTCAGCACAGAGCCCGACATAGGGCTCCAACTCACGAATCGAGAGATCATGACGTGAGCCAAAGTTGGATGCTCAACTGACTGAGCCTCCCAGGCGCCCCCGTCAAAAAAAATTTTTTTAATAAAATGCTATTTCCTGAGACTACTGATCCTTAGTTGTAACTCAGCTTCAAGAGCTTTCACCATTCAGTTCCTTCTCTTCTCAAACTGCTTTAGTTTCCTAAATCAGTTTTGAAGAGTGCTACCCAGAAATGACTATAATAATACTATGTTTGGACCTCCCTTTTTAAACCCTTTTGGTTAATATAACAGAGATGTTCTGCCAGTCACACTTCAAACCACATTTACATATTCCTAAAACACTTTTTTACACATGCTTGTTTTATATTCTACCTCTCTATCCTAATCCTGTATTTTCAGATTTATAACATATATTCTTATATATAGTGCATCATTCCAGCCTGTCAGTCTTCATGGATCCTGATATTGCCTTCCAAAAACTGTATTTCTTAGCTGTTTTCTTTCATCTTATTAGTTTATCTTACAGAAAGTAAACAATAAACACGTTTGTAGAACTGAATCAACAGTGTATCAGGATGTCAAGGGACTGCATCAATCCTGGGTAATGTAGGCCTCCCATGGCATAAGGTCCCTCTAAAATGGGTTCTCAAGACATGAGTTTGAAGTCAACTCTGCTGTCAGTAGTGCTAGTCTGAGCCTGACATTCTGTCACTGGCTTACAGCTTCTCAGTTCCACAATTCTTAGAGCTAATCATCCAAAATTGGTACTTTGCTTTACCCTAATGTATTTTATTTACAGGTTTTTCATTCTAAGATTACTTTAATTAGTAAAGCTTATATCAAGATTAATTTGCATTCCCTAAGAAAACGTGATCTACTGATGATAAAGGTAGAGAAATCAGACTGGATTAAAAATGTATCATATATATAAAACAGGAATCAAACTTGTATATAGCACTCTAGTTATAAAGAGGTCTCTTTTTTTTTTTTTAATACAACACTGAGTTCTTTCTTGTTATTCCTGCCTGGCGTTGATTAATCTCACTAAATATTAGCTATCATTTTTTCTAGCTATGTGAACCCCAGAATGTTCCTTTACGGCAGCCACTGTCCTTTACCTAACCTACTCTTACACTCCCTTTCCTATCCTGAACCCACACTCCTGTTCGTTCTTCAAGTCTTCAAGATTAATTTAACAGATTCTCTGCTTTGGAGGCTCAGTGATATTATAATAAGACATGCAGGGAATTTTACAAAAGAAACACATTGCTATTCAGTGGATTTGCATGAACTCCCTTCCAGTGGAACAATCATTCCTCTTCTCCCACCCTATGCCCAGCAAGATTCACCATTCTCCTTCAGGTTCATTCTAGTCCTTCATTAAATTCTTCTCAAATTAATTCCTAACCCTCTAAAACTTTCATCTAGAGCTTTCAATTAACCCTCTGTCTCTGACCCTGCATTCCCCTACCTATAGAGATAGTAAAAACAATGGACGATATGAAAGCAAACAGATCAATATAATTGAAAAATACTGAGGGGTCAAGAAAATGAAAGCCTTTCTGGAATTTAATCAGCTTGTAAAAGACATTCCTAAGCAAAAACAGAAAAAGGAAAAAGAAAACCAAGTTGGATTCAAAAAGATAGCTTGAACAATGACAAGAAAGAAGAAAATCACTCTCTCTGTTATACTGGTCTCTGAAGAAATTCCAGCTAGTTATCCAAGGATGAAAGAACACTACAAATCAGCTGGTCCCTTTTCCTCTTTAAAACCACAACAAAATTAATTCAACAGATCCTTGTTATCTGTTGTCTATATATGGAAAAAAGGGTGTCTCCAGATCATTATCTAAAATTTACTCTTCCATTTAGTAGGGACACCTAGTAGCTGACACAGCAAATTATTTTTACCTCATCTGATCTATTTTTAATTATCTCTATAAGTTATTTAAGAAAATTTTTAAATTACACTCAAACAATGAACTAAAGTTTAATATGTTAAATTGGGATGCACCCCCCACCTCACACCTAAAACTCCAAGGGCACAGGGTGGTAAAAGTTATGAAGGACAAAGCTGAAGCATCTCAAGTTCCATTCTCTTCCTTGTTTATAGGACAGAGCAGCTCCCATTTGAACAAATCCTTCTGTAATTTTGAAAGGCTTTCAACTGGTTCTTCAACTATAGCACAACCCATTGAATAGAATTAGAAAGAGGATGGGCTGAATCAAAAGAACAAGTTTAAAGCAACCACAACACTTTGCATGTGTGTTTAAAAACACTCAGGAGATGACTTTACAGTTCCTATCATGGCCCAAGTTTCTTCCTTTCCTCCAGAACATACATGAACTGTGCTTTTTAAAGAGATCTGTAAGAAGTCCACACACACACATTCCCCAGTGAAAGAAGAGAGAAAGCATCAGCTTTGGAAAGCAGGGATTTCCACAAGGTCTGAAGATGTGTACAGGTACATGAGGGAGAAATCTGAATACCTGGTTGTTGATGTTGACATCAACGCTGGGACGGGAGGACAGCAACAGACTGCTTTCCAACTCAAGGTGTCTGAGCTTCTCTGAGGCATCTTTTAATGCTGGGAAAAAATGGCAACATGGCCCCTTAGTCTGTCAATCTGTCACAGCTGTGTGAGGTAATACACTTAAGTTTTTTTCCCCAATACCAGTTACCAAAAATTAAATGGAATAATCCAGATGACCACAGAATAAATACATTTTCTTTCTAGAACCAGGTAACTATTAATTTAAAAGTTAACCCAAACAGGGGCACCTGGGTAGCTCAGTCAGTTAAGCGTCCAACTTTGGCTCAGGTCATGATCTTGTAGTTTGTGGGTTCAACCCCCGCCCTCATCGGGCTCTGTGATGACAGCTCAGAGTCTGGAGCCCACTTCAGATTCTATGTCTCCTTCTCTCTCTGCCTCTCCCCCGCTCGTACTCTGTCTTAAAAATGAACATTAAAAAAAAAAAAAAAGAGCATGTTGGGGAGCCTGGGTGGCTCTGTCGGTTAAGCATCCAACTTCGGCTCAGGTCATGATCTCATGGTTCGTGGGTTCGAGCCCCGTGTTAGGCTCTGTGCTAACAGCTCAGAGCCTGGAGCCTGCTTTAGATTCTGTGTCTCCCTCTCTCTCTGCCCCTCCCCCACTTGCACTCTGTCTCTCTCTGTCTCTCCAAAATGAATAAACGTTAAAAAAAAATTAAAAAAAAAAAGTGTGGATAACTGAGTCCCAGTTGGCCTTTAAAAGTTAACCCAAACAGGAACATTGCCCTGTATCTACAGTACTCCTAGAAAGCCACTGGATATGGAATCTCAAGAGCATGTGCAGTTAAGAAGGCTTACCAGCCAAAATATCCGAAGAAAAGGCAGAGAACACCTGTGACACGATCCTTCCACAACCACAACCCAAGCTCCTCCTGCCGACCTCAGTACTTTGCCTTGCCACTTTCTTTCCTCGGCCCTGACTATACGCTGCCTAAAACTACACTTTTATGAAGCAAACAGATGGAGGACATACATTTATTCATTGACCGATACAACATATTATGTATTGATAACACAGGTGCAATGCAGGAAAAGCCTTTTGTCTCTCTTATGTTCCACCTAGCTGCAAAACACATTACAAATAAAGTTCTCTAACCACTGAAAAGATAATATATTAAACACAATTCAGCTTTAAACGAACTCTATTTAAATTAGCCACTCTGTAATAATCTTATTTTGCAGGGACTAATCTGGTATGAGTTTGAATTTTCACACAGTCTCATGAAAAAGCAAGCTGTTGAATGCCTAGTAATTTTTTTTTTTTTAATTTTAACATTTACTTATTTTTGAGAGACAGAGAGAGGCAGAGCATGAGCAGGGGAGGGACAGAGAGACAGAGATACAGAATCTGAAGCAGGCTCCAGGCTCTGAGCTGTTTGTTAGCACAGAACCCAATGAGGGGCTTGAACTCAAGAACTGCAAGACCATGACCTGAGCTGAAGTCGGATGCTCAACCAACTAAGCCACCCAGGCGCCCCATGCCCAGTAATTTCTATTTAATTAGGTAGAAGGGAGGGAAAAACTATGAAATCATTTTCTCCTCGTCAAAGGGATCTTATAAAGTGTCCATTCATTAACTCAGTGGATCCCTCCCAAGGCTACACATTAAAACCAGATAGGGAGCTTTTAAGGAATACTGATTCCCATAGCTGATCCTAGTACGATGATAACAGAATTTCCAGAGATAGTTTTCCAGTACTGGCAGTTCTTAAAACTTTTCCAGTAATTTTAACATACAAAATCACAAATTCAACACTGATCTTCCCCAAATCCTCCATTTTCGTTTATGTACTTTAATTGCCATCTCCTGGTTTTCTTAACGCTTCTTTATGCGATACTAAATTTTAAACATGATGATGTTGAGACCACAAATACTTTAGCTTATGCTGATAACTTAATACCCCCCAAAATTGGGTTCTGGGTTGGGGGGGGGTTCTGGCTGAAATAAAGCTTCTTGTGCTACTTCTGTTTGTCTGAGGAACATCCTAAAATTACAGGATGTTTTTAAAAAAGTTACCATGTATAGCTACTTACCTATGTGAATCAGGATTTTGATATTATAGCCAAAAGAAAATACAGAATAAATTGGATACCAAGATTATAAAACCTTAATTCCTAATATCAAAACACTCTATTTTCATTGAATGACTCTGAACACGTTACAAATGTGAACTCAGTAAAAGTCTTATTAATGAAACCCCCATGCTACACAAGAATTTCTTCTGTCACAACTTCAACATCATTTAAGCTCTGTTTGAATACCTTTTGTAATGAGGGGCTCACTTCCTGTTAGGTATCTTAACTTTTTAAAAAGTTAAGCAGCACTCTTCCTGGATTATTTATTTTTGTGGGTCTGGAACAACAGTCCTCATTAATAACAAAATACTTCCTAGGAGCTAATGGGATGTCTGAACATCTATTAAATCCTGTGTTATAGGAAATCTTTAAGGAAATTTTCTCTTAATTTCCACTTAAGAAACAAAGTAAAAAAAGCAAGTTTGAAAATTCATGAATGCTTAGGGTTCCTGGGTGACTCAGTCGGTTAAGGTGCTGACTTCAGCTCAGGTCATGATCTCTCAGTTCACGAGTTCAAACCCTGCGTCAAGTTCTGTGCTGGCAGCTCAGAGTCTGGAGCCTGCTTTGGATTCTGTGTCTCCCTCTCTCTCTGTCCGCCTCCACCCCCCCCCCGCCCGCCCCGGCTTGTGCTGTCTCTCTCTCCAAAAATAAATAAACATTAAAAAGAAAAAAGAAAATTCATGAATGTTTAATGACTTATAAATGACACAAATGTTTAATTTTTTTTTTAATGTTTTTATTTATTTTTGAGACAGAGAGAGGCAGAGCATGAGCAGGGGAGGGGCAGAGAGAGAGGGAGACACAGAATCCGAAGCAGGCTCCAGGCTCTGCACTGTCAGCACTGAGCCCGACGCGGGGCTCGAACTCACGGGCTGTGAGATCATGACCTGAGCCGAAGCTGGACGCTCAACCGACTGAGCCACCCAGGCGCCCCAAATGACACAAATGTTTAATTGTCCCAATTATGTAATCTTAACAATTTCAATGGACCCTTAAGCCAAAAACAGGCAAGAAGGCATAACTATTCTTCCTTAAATTTTAAAATTCAACTATTGCATAAAACATTCTTGAAGGAACTGATTTAAATAGCTCACTTCAAAGGGATGTAAAATAAAAAGTTGTCCTTGATGTTATACAGAACATTTACTTACTCCCGCACTCCTCTTTAGGTTCCTCTAATCCAGTTTGCCCGGTGACTGTGTTAACTTCATCTGGCACTTGGGGTGTTTCCAGAGTGTCAGGTGCCCCAATTAGATCATCAATGGTTGTTTCCATTAAGTCTGGACTATCTAGCAAATCAATATTCAGAGGCAAGCTGTAAGGGTGAAAGAAAACTAACTTAGATCAAGAAATTTATCATGAATTTAAATACTAACAAAAATATCCTATGAAAACAAATCCATGTAAGAGTTCATATCCCAACTGATTTAGTCATCTGTCAAAACCCTTTGGGCAGACTTCTCTTCCAGCCAAAAATGGCATCAAAGGGACTAGATTTAGCACCCCCCCCATACCCCAAAATAACTGAAGGAGAAGAAAAGAAACTATTTTTAAGATATTTCGGCATCAGATAACACAGGCAATCTGGAAAACAAAGATGGTGAGCTCTATGACGGCCTTGAGAGAATTCCCATGCAGTGGTGCAGAGGTGAAATGAGACTGGGCATGGAGGACCTAAGCTGAGAAGATGAGGCTCACTCTGGGCTACAGGGCCTACTTCCACAGACTGTAAAACACATAATTCACAGGGTACTGAATACTCAGAAAGGTCTTGCCTCAGTAGTGGAGAATAATTAACCCACACTGGGCATGGCAATGGACCCACCTAACATATCATAAAAATAAGACCTGAAATGCTCATATTGTTTCTAAGTAACAATTGCATCCCAAAATAAAGCTCAAGAAGATTTACAAGAATATAAAATTATCTAGCATCCAACAAAGTAAATTTCACAATATCAGGCATCCACTGAAAGATTACCAAAAAAAAAAAAAAATTGCAAATTTAACAGAATAGTTAGTCAATAGAAATTAATGTTAGAATTCGCAGAGAAAGACATTAAAACAGTTATTAGAACTACTCTATGTTCATAAAGTTAAGCAGAGACCTAGAAAATATAAAAGACCCAAATCAAACTTCTTGAGATAACGGAGATGAAAAATATATTGAATGGGATTGACAAGAGATTTGAAATTAGAAAAGGCACTGAGTTTGAAAGCACAGCAACAGAAATTATAAAAAATGGAAAACACAGAGAAAAAAGAATCCCTCCAAAATGAAAAGAATATCAGTTAGTTGTGGGACAAGCAGTGTACTTTATGAATAATTGGAGTCCCAAAGTGGGAGTGGGACCAAACAAATAGTTAAAGAAATAACAGCTGAAGTCTCTCTAAATTTGATGAAAACTGTAAACCCACAGATCTAAGAATCTCAACAAACCCTGAACACAAGCAATATAAAGAAAACTATACCAGAGCATGTTATAATCAAACTACTTAAAACCAATGATAAAAAGAAAATCTTAAAAGCAGACTAAGCCATTATGTGGTCAGAGGCATAAAGATAAAGATGAAAGCAGATTTCTCATCAGAAACAATGCAAACTAGAGGGCAGAAGGGGAACATATTGAAATCACTGAAAGAGGAAAAAAAACAAAACCCTACCAACCCAAATTTTACATCCAGCATAAAAAGCTTTAAAAAGCAAAGGAAAAGTTAGGCATATACCAAAGAAAAACGAAAACATACATCCACACAAAAATTGTACACAAATGTTCAGAGCAGCGTTATTCCTAACAGCCAAAAAGTGGAAACAACTAAATGCCCATCAACTGAAGAATGGATAAATAAGATGTAATACAGCCACAGAATGGAATACTAATCAGCAATACAAAGGTGTGAAGTACTGATCGATGGTACAACACGATGACCCTTGAAAACCTGACGTTAAGGGGAAAAATTCAGACACAAAATACCATAGGAGTAGGAGTCCACTTATATGAAATGTCTAGAATAGGCATATCCATAAAGATAGAAAACAGATTTGTGGTGGTCAAGGGATGAAGGAGGGATCAGGGAGGAATGCAGACTCACTGTTGTGGTGTAAGGCATGAAATTAAGATTCAATATTAACTGCTGCCTTGACACATTGGGCCTCGCAGGGCTCCAAATGCCTAACCATGAGTTCCCCTACTCTTAACCAGATATGTGCCCCACCCCATCCTGTGGAAAAGTTGCTTCGGCACCTGGCTGGCTCACTTGGCAGAGCATGTAACTCTTGATCTCAGGGTTTGAGTTCAAGCCCCATGTTGAATATAAAGATTACTTCAAATAAAATTTAAGAAAGAAAAGAAAGAAAAGAAAGAAAAGAAAGAAAAGAAAAGAAAGAAAGTAAGTAAGTAAGTTAGTTCCCCATGCAGCTGTACTAGTTGCATTCTACTTGGTTTTTAACTTAATGAGTTTTACTTTCCTGCCAGCCTATGAAATTATTTGAACAAGTAATCACACCTTCTAGTGGGAACCAGGGGTCACCTCATCCTCATGTTACTATAAAGGCTGCCTCCCACAGCCCATGTTTGTTCACTTTGATCCCAAGTACAACACCCATGTGGCCCTGTATGTTGTGAGATTTTCCCCTCCGTTGAGCTGTGAGTATATGTAACTAATACATTGCTATCTCATCTGTCCCATGTTCGATGTTGTATGCTCAGTCATCTTGTGGTATTTAGGGTAGGGGATCTCTCCCAAACATGAGAGTGAATAGGAACTGATCAGAACAACTGCTAAAGGGTATGGGGTTTCTTTTAGGGGGACAAAAATGTCCCAAAATAAAACTGTGATAAAGGCTATAAAATCCTACAAACATATTAAAAACACTATTTTTTTTAAAGAAAGATTTTCTTTTTTGTGTGTTTATTTATTTTGAGAGAGAGAGAGAGAGAGAGAGAGAGCAAACATGCACATGAGAGAGAATTGAGCAGGAGAGGGCCAGAAAGAAAGGGAGAGAGAGGGAATCCCAAGCAGTCTCAGCACAGAGCTCTGTGTTGAGCTGGATACAGGGCTCAATCTCACAATCATGAGATCCTGACCTGAGCCAAGATCAAGAGTCGGATACTTAACCAACAGAGCCATTCAGATGCCCTTGAATGTTCACTTTAAATGGGTGAATGGTATAGTATGTGAATTCTATCTTAATAAAGCGGTTAAAAAAAAAAAGTCAAAGTAAAAACACCATATTCACACAAAAGAATTCATGACCAAAAGACCTGCACTAAAAGAACATTAAAGGAAGACCTATAGGCAGAAGTAAAATGAAAAATGTATTATGGAATTTATAATATACATAATAGTAAAATGCTTGACAAATGATAATAAAAAGCCTAGGGGACAGAAATACAAGTACCCTACCTATAGTAAGGTTCTTATGGTATAATATCCCTTAAATGTAGACTGGTAAGTTGTATATGCTAAAGCAACCATTACGGTAAAAACAGCACAAAACAAAGACACAAAGAATTACAGCTAAGGACTGAAGAAAAGACATAAATAAAAATTTTTAAAAATACCTGATTAATGAAAAAGAAGGCAGAAAGAAGGAACAAGAAACATGGGACAAACAGAAAATAAATAACAAAGATGACAGACTCAAACTTAATCACAGCAATAATCACAATACATGTAAATGACCTAACACACTAATTTTTAAATGCAGAGATTGTCAGTTAAGATTAAAAAAGTGAAATCCAATTTTAGATTGGATACTGCCAATCTAAAAATTTTAGATTTAGATTTAGATACTGCCTATCTAAACAATTTAAATATAAACAAAGATTAAAAATAAAGATAGAAGAAGATATATATCAAGCTAACACTAGTCACAAGAAAGTCTGACTGAATATATTGATATCAGAGTACAGTTCAGAACAAAGAAGAGTGAGTACCTAAAATGAAGATGATCACTTTATCAGGATAAAGGAGTCATTTAGTCAAGAGAACGATACTAAATATTTATGAACTTAATGACAGAGCTTCAAAATACATGAAGTCAAAACTGAAAGAACTACAAAGAGTAATGCACAGATCAGTAATTATGATTGGAGATTTCAATACCCCCTTTCAATAACTGATAGAACAACCAGTTAGAAAATCAGCAAGGTAGACCTGAACAACACTAACCACAACTTTACTTAATTGACATTTATAGAATACTACACTCAAGACACCAAAATACACATTTTTCTTAAGTGCGCATAGAATAACCAGTAAGAGGGATGCCTGGGAGGCACAGTCAATTTAGCATCATGACCTTGTGGTTCGTGAGTTTAAGCCCCACGTCGGGCTCTATGCTGGCAGCTTGGACCCGAAACCTGCTTTGGATTCTGTGTCTCCCTCTCTCTCTGTCCCTCTTCCATTCATTCATTCACTCTCTCTCTCTCCCTCTCAAAAGTAAACATTAAAAAAAAAAAAAATTACCACTAAAGCCATAAAACAAGACTCAATAAATTCAAAAGGATTCAAGTCATATTAAATATGTGTGTTCTTTGACCAGAACAGAATTAAATTAGAAATCCAAAACAGAAAGATCCTTGGGAAATCTTCAAATATTTGGAAACCATTTAAGGAACTTCTAAATAACCAATGGCTCAAAAAAGATACCAAAAAGAAAATCAGAAAAGTATCTTGAACTAAACAAAAATGGAAGCATAACATATTCAAATTTGTAGGATACCACTAAAGTAGTACTTAAAGGAATATTTAAAGGACTAAATATCTATATAAAAGAAGAAAGTTCTCAAATCAGTGACCTAAGCTTATACTTTAATGAACTGCAAAGAGAAGAACAAATTAAATGCAAAGTAAGAGGAGGGTAGAAAATAATAAAGATCAAAGGGAGAAAACAATAGAGAAAATGAATTCAACCAAGAGCTAGTTCTTTGAGAAGCTCAACAGAATTGTTAACTTTTAGCTAAAGTGATAAGGAAAAAAGAGTATGTATTTACCAATATCATGAATGAGAAGGGTGACATCACTATAGATCCTACAGATATTAAAATGGTAGAAGAGGGGTGCCTGGCTGGCTCAGTCAGTGGAGCATGTGGCTCTTGATCGTGGAGTTGTGAATTCAAGTCCCCCATTGGCCACAGATCTTACTTTAAAAATATATATACATAATAAAATGGTATAAGGGAACATTATGAACTTTATGCCAATAAGTTCAACAACTCAGATGATATGAAAAAACTCCTTGAAAGACAGAAACTACCAAAGTGCACTCCAGAAGAAACAGAAAAATCTGAATAGACACATATAAGTAAAGAAATTGAATTAGTAATTAAAAACCTCACAAAGAAAAAAATCAGGCCCAAATGACTTCACTGGTAAATTCTACCAAATATTTAAAAGAAGACATAATGCCACTCTTCAACAAACTATTTCAGAAATAGAGGAGGAGGCAGTATTCTCTGACTCACTCTATGAAGCCATTACTACCCTGATACTGAGCCATACCAAAGACATAACAAGAAATTAAGCAAGAGATCAAAAGGATTGGCCACCATCACCAAGTGGGATTTACCCAAAGTATGCAAACTTGGCTTAACATTCTAAAATCAATTAAGGTAATATACCATATTAACAGAAGAAAACCATACGATCACCTCAATAGATGCAGAAAAAGCATTTGACAAAATTCAATACGATTCTTGGTAACAAAAAAAAAAAAAAAAAAAAAAACTCTTAAACTGGGAATGGATAAGAATATCCTTAATCTGATAAGGATATTTACAAAATACCAAGAGCTAACATCACATTTAATGATGAATGAATGAATGCTTTCTCCTGTAAAAACGAAGTAAGACAAGGCTGTCCATTGTTGCCACTGCTATTCAACACTATACTACAGGTTCTAGCTATAATGTAGTATAGGGGGGAGAAAAAAGGAAAAGGACAGAAAAATAAACCAAGGACACCCATAATGGAAAGGAAGAAGTAAACAGAAGGAGGTTTTTACAGGTAGATTATAGAATCCTATTTGTCTTCGCATTCTATTTGTCCTCAAATCCTAGAAAGTAATAAATGAGTTCAGCAAAGTTGCCAGATACAAAATCAACATACAAAAGCAAGTATACCTATATACTAAGCAATGAACAACAGGAAATTGAAATTAAAACTCTATTCATGATATCATAAAGAATAAAAACTTAGGAATAAACTTAATAAAGGACAGGCAGGACATGTACACTTAAAGAATTTACACGTAAATTAATGGTGATCTAAGTAAATGAAAAGACATCTCATACTCAGAGATCAGGACATTTACTATTGTCAATATTGGAACACTTAATATTGGCAAATCTTTCCAAACTAATCTACAAATTTAATGCATTCACTGTCTAATTCCAGCAGGGTTTTTTTGTAGAAATTGAAAAGCCAATCCTAAAATTTGTATGAAAGTTCGAAGCTAGAATAGCCAAAACCATTTTGAAAAAAAATAACAAAAGTTGGGAGGATATACACCATCTGATTTTAAAACTTACTGTAAGTCACAATAATGAAGACAGTATGGTACTGACACAAAGACAGACATGTAAATCAAGAAAGAGTTCAGAATTTCTTACATTTATGGTTTTTATCAACACAAACCAATGGAGAAAAGAATAATATTTTCAAAAAAAAAAAAGGTGCCAAGATAACTAGATATACATGCAAATATATGAAGTTAGACCTTTCCCTTACACGATACATAAAAATTAAATTAAAATGGATGACAGACTTAAGCATTAGGAGCTAAAACTGTAAATATTTGAAGAAAACACAGGGGAAAAGTATCTGTGACTTTGGATTGGCAAAACGTTCTTATTAGGATAGGATACCAAAGGTACAATGTATAGAATAAAAATTTGATAAACTGAACTTTACCATAATAAAATGTTTGAGTTTCAAAAGACACTATGAAAGTGAAAAGAGAAGGCACAGATTAGGAGAAAATTGTTGCAAATCATGTATCTGATAAGGGATGAGTATACAAAATATACAAAGAACTCTTAATAAAAAGACAAATAAACCATATAAAAATGGGCAAAAGGTTGAACAGACATTTCTCCAGAGACAATATATAAATAGCTGATAAGTGCATGAAAAGATGCTCAGTATCACAAGCCCTCAGAAAAATGCTAATGAAAACCACAATGAGATACCACTATTCATTCACTCAGTACAGTAGATATAATCAAAAAGACAAAATAACTATCAGGATGTCGAGACACTGGAACCCTCATTCATTTCCACTCTAGAAAACAGTTTGCCAACCCTTGAGAAGTTAAAATGTAAATTTACCATACAACCTAGCAATTTTCCTCCTAGAAGTCTATACAAGAGAAATGATACCTTATTGTATACACAAATACATTTACAGAAACATTCGTAACATTACTCATAGTAGCCCAAACATAAAAACAATCCAAATTCCCACCAACTGGTGATGAGACAGACAAAATGTGTATATCCATACAATGGACTACTAGTCGGCAGTTAAAAAGAACAGACTAGGTTCATGAACCTCAAAAACATTATGCTAGGTGAAAAAAGCCAGACATACACCCCTGCATATTGTATAATTCCATTTATATGAAGTGTCTAGAAAGGGCAATTATAGAAACTGAAAATAGATAAGTGGGTGCCTGGGGGAGCGGGAGGGCAGGAGCATTACTTAAGTTTAAACCAGCACAAGAGAACTTTTTGGGATGATGAAAACATTTTAAAACAGATTGTGGTGATGACTGTACAGTTCTATACATTTCTAAAGATGGAATTGTACACTTCCAATAAATGAATTTTATAAGTAAAAATGTCCTAAAAAATTAAAAAAAAAAAAAAACCACCTTAGCCAAACTCAGAATTTAGAAATTATTGGGGTGCCTGGGTGGCTCAGTCAGTTGAGCATCTGACTCCTGATTTCAGCTTAGATCATGATCTCAGGGTCATGGGATTGTGTTGGGCTCTGTGTTGAGCATGGAGCCTGCTTAAGATCCTCTCTCCCCCCCCCCCATCTGCCCCTCTCCCCCACTCGTGCTCTCTAAAATAAAAAAATCAAAATAGAATACAATTAAAAAAAGAAATTTAGAAATTATCTAGTTCGGCCAAGTTGCAAGACACAAGATCAATATATAAAAATCAACTGTATATCCGTACACTAGCAATGAACAAGAAACTAAAATGAAACAACTTCATTTAGAAATTCAACGTATTCTAAATGTTTTTTGGGTTTTTTTTTTGTTTTTTTGTTTTTTTTAAAGAACCAGAGACTGTCAACCCAAATCATCTGCTGTGGAAAGTTCAAAGCTTTAGATCATTTTGTTGATCTAATACTGAGTTAGTGGAAAGGAAAGGAATTGCCATTGTTTAGAAGGTTCCATGCTTTCCTAGAAAAATGAAGGCCACATTTCACTTACTTACCTAGTGTCTAGGAGCCAAGTAAGAAAAAATTCTTTCAAAAACTGTAAAAAGAGGTAGTAAGAACAAAGAGAATTTCTGCACAAGAGACCTGTATCCTAGAGTCTTATCTCTGCAACCACCCAGGAGTACAGCTTTGGACAAATCACTTTATCTTGGTTTTCAAAATGTGTTCTACAGAGCCCAAAGGATTCCACAGATATATGTAAGTGACTTATCTATGGGTAAGGAAAACGTGGCGTTTTGATCTCCCCACAGTGATTTTAAGGACTTTTATTTAGAATTCCCAGGTAAATTTAATTCAAATGATTTCTTGGCTAAAAACTCATTTGGAAACCACTGGAGTAAAGGCATTTCAGGCGCTTTTCATCTTTAGCACTAAAACTATAAAAATCTATTAGTGTAAAACCATATCATCAGTTCATTTTCAAGCCTTTTTCCACTGCTCTAAATGGTATCTCCCCTAAGAGTGATTCAGTGTCACCTGTGGGGCTTTTTTTTTTAAATTTAAATAACATCTTCAAAAGAAGAGTTGGTGGTGGTAACATGGAGAATAGAAGACGCAAAAATTGAAATACTGGAATTTGTTGAAGCTGGTTGATGAACATATTGCAGTTCATCATATATTCTATGTAATTTTGAAAGTTTCGTCATAAACTTTTAAAGATGTGGATAGCAATCATTTTGGACAAAAGGTTGTGATAACTGGTGAGAGTTTATCTACTGTGGTTCTAACATGGACACAGAACATAATTTTCTTTATACACTATGGGTCTTAGTCTATTCAGGCTGCTGTAACATAAATACCATAAACCGTGTGGCTTATCAACAACATTTATTTCTCAGGGTTCTAGAAGCTGGGAAGTCCAAGACCAGGCACTGGCACGATTTGGTGTCTGGTCGAGGTCAGCTTTCTAGTTCAGAGACCATTTTTTTCAGTGTATCCTCATATGACAAGAGAGGTATGTGAGGGATCTTTCTGGTATCTTTTTTTTTAAGGGCACTAATCCCATTCATGAGGGCTTCTACCTTCATGACTTAATCACCTCCCCAAAACACCATCATACTGGGGATTAATTCTCAACATATGGATTGGGGGGGGGGACACAAATATTCAGTCTATAACATCCAGAAATAAGGGGGGAAAACCCTTTATTAATTTCAATTATATGAAATTAAATAGAAGCCCATATACACAAGAATGTTGAATGGTCTCAGCCTTTCTGTTGAAGAACAGTGATTAAAAAGTACCCATGTTAGGAGTGTCTCCCACTCAAATTCTTACCTTGAAGTCCTAATGCCCAGCACCTCAGAATGTGATCTTATTTGGAAATAGGATGTGTGCAGCTGTAATTAGTTAAATTGGGATGAGATCACACCAGAGAGTAGGGTAGACACTTAATCCAATATGTGCAGTGTCCTTACAAATGGGGGAAATTTGGACACAGATACCTACACAAGGAGAATGCCACATGAAGATGAAGGTAGAGATCGGGTGATGCTTCTGCAATCCAAAGACTGTTAGCAAACCACCAGAAGCAGGTGGGAGGCATGGAACAGGTCCTTTCTCATAGCCCTCAGAGGCAAGCAATCTTGCCTACATACTGATCTCTGGGATTTCTAGCCTCTAAAACCATGAGACAGAATTTCTGTTGTCACCCAGTCATAACAGCAGTCCTAGCTAATTAATACATCTCACATTCTAAATATCTGAGCAGGACTTACTAAGAAAGAACCTGAGAACACCGTACTTTCCAGACCATGAAAGACAAATCCACAAAAACATTTTGCAAGAAAATTCACAGGACATAAGTGCATTCTGACTTTTCTCCTTCTCTCCCCAGGACAGTAGGGCATTGCAAAAGCACATCCAGTAAATGGAGGCTCTAAAAGAACTTGAGAAAGGGCATAATGGCATCTTACTTGGTGGCGGGGCACTGCTGAACATCAGAAACTAGTAAGCCGATGTCAGGAAGCATAGGGAGAGTTCTTGAAAATCTGATATATGAATCTGTAAGTTTGGGAGCATATGCAAATATACTTTCTATGCAGGGAAGTGCCTCCTTCAGCATGCAGAAGCCTAAATTCACTGAAGCCAAATTTAATAACATGGAGAAAAAAGACCAGCAGTTGGATAAAGTACATTTCTACTGTTTGGCACAGCAAGAATGCATAGATTCCCAGAGGCCAAGTTTGAAACAAGTCGCACATCAAAATGAGTAACAGGAATGGATGATAATACATTTTTAAAAAATCCATGTGTGGATTAAAAACAAATTATTTCCTTTACAGGTGAGAAGAGGAAAAATTCTCTATTTTTCTAAATGTTTGTTTATTTATTTTAAGGCGGGAGGGGCAGAGAGAAAGGGAGAGAGAAACAGAGGGAGAGAGAGGGAGAGAAACCCAAGCAGGCTTCTTGCTGTCAGCTCGGAGCCCAATGTGGGGCTCGTTCCAACAAACCATGAGATCATGACCTGAGTTGAAATTCAAAGCGGGTGCTTAACCGACTGAGCCACCCGGGCACCCCAAAAAATTCTTTTATAGGAGAATGCCAACACCTATTCATGGAAAGAATGACAGAATTAGAAAATAACCATATTGTAAATACCAAAGTACTAATAACTGATTCAGACAAAAATTATCAACAGATGCTAAGAAACCATTGGGTGTGAGACTGTTAGGGAACAGGACATTGACACTCCACAGATTAGAGCAAAAAGGAAACAGGTACTTTTACAGAAAAATCTGGTGAATATCACCTTAACCAAAACGTTAGTAAAACTGTTAAATTTCAATCTAATCATGAGAAAACAACCACATACATCTAAGAGGTATTCTGCAAAGAAGCCAGCATCGACTCTTAAAAACATTCACACCACAAAAGGCAAAAAAGGGTGAAGAACTTTTCATGATTAAAGAGATATGAAAAACTAACTGAAACCTTGATTGGATCCTGAATAAGGAAGAAAACCAGCTATCAAGGGCATTTACTGAAACATTTCGGAAAATCTGACTATGGCCTATGTATTACAGTATCACATCACTGTTGAATTTTGAGTGTGGTAAACATATTATGTACAAGAATGTCTGATTTTTGGAGAGACATACAGAAATATTTAGGAAGGTAGCGATATAATGTCTCATTATGATCCTCAATTACTTCAGCCAAGAAAAAGTCAGCAAATGGGCAAAATATGTTAACAAGTAGAAAATCTACAAGGGCGTATGACTCTTCATCCACCGTCCTCTCAACTTTTCCGTGGGTTTGAAGTTTTCCAAAATAAAAAATGGCAAGGAAAAGAAAAAAAGCGTATGTGCTTCCCCTGAGCCAAGTTAAGTCCTGCTAGAAGCCCATTCAACATAAGTCCACCCGTGAGACAAATTTACCAAGGTAAGATGACACACAATATGGGTGTACTCACGGGCAAGAGCTGAGCCAGGAGTAAACGAAAGAAGAGTGTTGCCAAAGGTGAAATGTGAAGTACACTGCTTATGTGGGCAAGTGATAGGTTCTATAAGGGCCTCTGAAAATAAATGTATTCGGGTTTAGCACAAAAGAGCTAGCACATATATACAGGCCATGACACCATGCTGGATTACAACAGAATCATTCAAGTAAAATGTTGCTCCCTTTCCTCTTTCTTCTTCCTCAACCTTGAAAGTAAGCACCACAAGAGTAAGAAGAAAGTAGCGATTAAAAGAACAAAACAACCGCCATCCCTATCAAAATGAGAATGCAGGGGCATTCTGGGTGGCTCAGTCGGTTAAGCGCCCAACTCTTGGTTTCAACTCAAATCATGATCTCATGGTTTGTGGGTTTGAGCCTCACATTGGGTGCTGACAGTGCAGAACCTGCTTGGGATTCTCTCTCTTTCCCCCTCTTTCTCTGCCCCCCCCCAGTCAAAATAAGTTAAAAAAAAAATGAGAATGTGGGAAGGAAAAATCATTATATTGGGTATAAGATTAAAACTGGACTTTCTGTAACTTAAGGTATGTTTCAATTACTAAAAATAAGACGATTCTTCTAAGTACAAATGAAGGGCTAGAAAGGGTAAAGAGTTGACCTTGTATAGATGAATACAGTAATTAAGAGAAAGATAAAGCAGAGAATTCAGGCTTTTCCAAAAACAACAGTGATAAACTCCCATTAATGAACGGGGGCTCAAGACAGGAAGAACTCAGGGAGCTGGGAATGGAAACAGGCACTGGGGTCAAAAACCCAACTCCCTGGGAGTAATGAAACCCAAGACACCTCAAGCGAGACAGTAAACAAGAGTCAGACTCACTACCTGAAACAAAGGTACTGTAATTTTTTGATAGGAACAGAGGCTCAAATGACAAGTGCAGTTTCAAATGAAAAGTGCTTGCTTGCTATGAAGGGAAGAATTAGAAATATCTGTGCAACCAACAATAAGACCACCATATACTGACTCAAGGACTGGAGGAATTTCTCCAGAAGATCCTACTCTAAGACCTTCTTCAGAGCTGAGGATTTCAAAAATTCAGGCTGGGGCAATTTCAAAACTGCCTTATTGGAAAGGAGTATGGTAAAAAGGAAAGAAAACAAACCTGTTTAAAACAAGGCAAACTGAACTCACCAACAAAAAATTACAAAGCATATTTTAAAAAATCATTATATTTCTCATAAAATAATTTTCTCATAAAATCACTCTAAGGTGACAATATAAGGACACAAAATCACATTCATTTATAAGGAACAAAAAAGGTGGGGAAAGGGGTGCTGGGTGGCTCAGTCAGGTAAGTGTCCAACTCTTCATTTCAGCTTAGGTCAAGATCTCACAGTTTGTGAGAGATCAAGTCCAAGTCAGGCTCCGTGCTTGACAGCTCAGAGCCCTCTTGGGATTCTCTCTCCTTCTCCCACTGCCTCACCCCTGCTCATTCTCACGCTCTTTCTTTCTCAAAATAAACAAACATCAAAAGGTGGGGGCGGGAGGGGGGAGTAGAAATTTAAAGGTAGTGGAACAGATGAACAAGTGGCATTCATTAGAAAGACTATAAAAAGCTAAAACCTAATTCTGGGGGTAGGGAAAGCCTAGAAAAAAACTAAATCACTCTAGAGAACTCAAAAGAAGTTGTAAACATGTTCTTCCATTTTATGTATTGTCTTTTTACTTTCTTGATAGTATCACTGGAAACACAAAAGTTTTAATGTTTGATGAATTCCAATTTATTTTTTCTTTTGTCACAGGTGCTTTTGGTATTATATCTAAAAGACTATTGCTGAGTCCAGTCACAAAGATTTACTCCTGTGTTCTCCTCTAAGACTTCTATAGTTCTAGCTATTAATTTTAGGTCTGTGATCTATTTGGAGTTCATTTTTTTTACATGGTGTGAGGTAGAGATCCAATTTCATTATTTTCTATGTGAATATCTAGTTGTTCCTGCACCTTGATGAATTTTTTTTTAAAGTAGTGTTGACACAACTGGATACAAACTTGGAAACAAACTTAGATTCAATATTCATACCTTATACACCAAGGTAGTTCTAAGTGGATCTGAGATTACTGATATTACATAGATACATTACTGATATTACAAGTTACTGATATTATATAGTTAATATCCCTAATACGCATTAAAAACTTCTTAAAAATAGGGAAGAAAAAAGTGAACAATTCTATTGAAAAAGGTGGAAGGGGACACTAAAAATGAGAATCAAACCCGGGGCGCCTGGGTAGCTCAGTTGGTTAAGCGTTCAACTCTTGATTTCAGCTCAGGTCATGATCTCAAGGTTCGTGAGTTCAAGTCCCCTGTCAAGCTCTGCACTGACAGAGTGGAGCCTGCTCGGGATTCTGTCTCCCTCTCTCTCTGTCCCTCCCCTGCTCACACACATGCGCAGGTATGCTATGCTCTCTCTCTCTCTCTCTCTCAAAAATAAACAGTGGCACCTGGGTGGCTTAGTCAGTTAAGCATCTGGCTTTGGCTCAGGTGACAATCCTCACACACTGTTAGAGCCCTGTGTTGGGCTCTGTGCTGACAGCTCAGAGCCTGGAGCCTGCTTCGGATTCTGTGTCTCCCTCTCTCTCTCTCTGACCCTCCCTCACTCATGCTCTCTTTCAAACATAAACGAACATTAAAAAAATTGTTTTTCATAAATAAACATTAAAGAGCCAATTCTCACAAAAAATGCAAATGGCTCTTAAACATAAAAAATATGCTAATAAAAGGAATTTAAATAAAAACTACACAGAACATATCCATCATTAATATTGATTATGGTGTTGGTATCACAGGTGTATACATGTCAAAACTTATCAAACACTTTGAATAAATGTACTTTACTGTGTATCAAATGTACCTCAATAAAGCTGTAAGAAAAAAAAAGACATATACTTCATCTCCAACGAAGGGGAATCTGGCAACATCTAGAAAAATTAAGATGTATTTACTACTAAATGAATACCATAATTACATAGGAAAAAAAGGAACTAATCCAAGTAAAATTTAAATATAGTATTTTACTTATTCTCAGACTAAAGAGAACTGTGGATACTGAAATTTACTTAGATTTGTTGTTGGTAGCGGTATGCATACAGCAATTCTGAAGCTATTGATATGTATCATACAAGTGGGCAAATATGGAATCAGTATACTGCTAGTAGTTAGGTTTCTCACTAGGGAAGAAGAGAAGGGAAACAAAAATAAGGAACTGGGGAGGCAAAGAACCCAGATACAGACTAAAATTAGAGTATCAGTATGAATTTGTGATTTAAACATACCTATTTTTTTCACTCTGTCCACTAAGTCTAGAAGCAATGACATTTACAGGAGCAGTGAACATAATCTAATGCCCAGATCTTGATTGCTAAATACCATTTTAACTAAAAGGATTCCAGGCTCTTAAAAAATGGCTGCCTTCAGGGCTAAGGCAAGGAAAGTACAAGATGAGTGTGGACCCTCTTATACCAAAAACTAAAAAAAGTTCTCAGAAAGTGAAGGGGACATAGTAAGTGGTAAGGGACATAGTTTGACAGGTTTTCATTGGCCAGATTTGGGACAGGTTGACTATCAAAGGAATACCACGAACTATATAACACACTGAATGAAAGAATCCACAAATCCATGTATAAATAGATAAGAAAAAGTTCTTTTTGTAGAACACCAACTGACCAACTAACTAGTGTAGAGAATGATAGTTAGCAAATCACCATTTTGCAACAATAACTAATTTTCACCATTAGGTGGAAGTTTGCTGGAAGAATATTTGCACAAAGTATTTGATAATTTTTTAACTACAAAAAAATATGGTGGAAAAGTCTGATAAACAATACCTAAACCAAGTAATATGAAATCAACACTACCAGTAATGGACAAAGTAGCGTCAAGTACCCTCTGATGTAATCTGCTACAGATATATCGCGTCTATATAGATACATCACATTTTTATTGACGAAAGTGCATAAACTGAATTGAATCATGAAGAAATGATCAATTAAATCCCAAATAGGGACAGTCTGTGAAACAATGGATGCATACTATTTAAAAATACAAATGTTGTGAAAGATAAAGACAGGCTGAAGAACTGTTGCAGATTAAGACACTCGAAACAAAATGTAAATGTGTGGTTCTGAACTGGATCATAGAAGGCTCTATAAAACACAGGGTTAGGACAATCAGGAAACTTGACCATGGACAGCATATATTTGGTAATAGTAGTATACTATGTTTGACTCCCTGAATGGACATGGTAACTGCCTCGGAGACATGTAGAGAATGTTATTGCTCATCCCTCTCTTACTCAAAATCCACCTTGGAATAAAATCCACATTACTTTCGCCAGCATACCAGGCACTCCATTACTAGGTCTCTGCCTAGCACCCTCAGAACACTTACGGTAGAGCCACTTCTTAATTAAGCTCCATCCACACTAGTTTTCTTTTCTACTCCTCAAAAATCAACTCAAAGGCCTCTGTGTTAGTTATGTCTGCCTGAGATACTCCTTCTTTGCATGACTGAGTCCTTATACCCACCACTCATCTCTCAACTTGGGTATCTCTTGAAAGGACTACCCCTCACCCTGAAGTCACTTACTGTGACATTACCTTATTTTCTTCACAGCATGTTACTATTTGAAATCATGGCATCTATTATCTGTATACTAATTATCAGTCTCTTAGTACTAGAATATATATGTCATGAGAGTAGGAACTTATGTCTTGGTCACTATTCCATTTCCAGAATGTAGAACCCAGTGCCTATACACAGTTGATACTTACCAACAAGTCACTAAATTACAGAATTACTAATTCTGATATGTACCCATTAGGGAGTCTACCATTTTAAGCATGATGAAAATCCTAATGAAACCTCATGTTAATTTAGGAGGTATTCAAAAAATACAACTTAAAATGCTTAGTATTGGGGAGGGAAAAAAAAAAAGCGCAGTAATTTTAGTGTAAAAACACTACCATCAGGTCAGGAGACCACAAAAACAATTTATTCCATTTATTCCCTCTAACTCTCAATACATTTCTTTTCAAAGTAAACAAAGTGGGGAGACAGGGGAAGAGAGGGAGAAAGAAGGAGTAGGGAGAAAGGGGGAGGGGAGGAGCAAGAGAGTGCATGCAAGAGAGAGTAAGCACAGAATGTGCACAAGGAGAGGTATTAAAAGAACCATCCACTGTAGCAGATACCACCAAGGGTTTCTATTCCAATCACTTTCTATCTCAAAACAAAGCCAAAAAAAAAAAAAAGATTTATTAATTCTCATCTTCCGATAAAGCTGTGGCTGACACGTTCAAGTTATAAAGACTCTTTTTAAGCGTGAAAACTCATTTCCTTGCTATCACACCCTTGCATTTTAGAACAGGCTGTGATGTATCTGAAGATCATTTGCGCCACATTTTTGTGTGCTGTTGCTATTGAAATTTTCATTAAGTAACATCAGATAAAATACCTCTCCTGACTGAGAAGTCTGCAAAAGCTACTTCAGGATTTATCTATTTTCTAGTAATTTGTTACACATCAATAGAAAATGAAACACCAATGAACCTAGCACATGGCTCTCAATAACTGCTTAAACAAACTTGATGCATCCACTCTTTTCTTCCCTAGGGAAGAATGTGTGCCATTTAAATGGAACATTCTTACTGTATCTTCATCCAAAAAGACTTATTTAACTTCCCCAGTGAAACTTGCAAACAGATAAAGGATTACAATCTACAGGTAAGCAAGCCAAAAAAGAATTAAAAAAGCATAATTTCTAAAAGAATTCATCCCTGAGCACCCCATCTCATAAAGATGTGAACTACAAGATGTAATTACTGTTTACTTAATCTTTTTTACTTTGTCTCTCTGAAACAGAGAAATAACTAATTATTCTGCTACAGGAGCTGTTCACAAACGGACTTAACTGTCACTGGGCCTTGTTTTCATTCTATACAATCTGCCTCACATAGGTAGGGACACATATAATGTGCCACAAAATTAAAATAAAGTGTTGTTCTATAAAAAGACTAAATAAAGATACGGCTCTAGAAAAAAGGGGCACAAACAAAAGGAGACAGAATTTGAGATGCTACAGATAAAGAAAGGATTACTATGTCCAATTTTGAAAATGGGCAAAGAATGTGAATAGATATTTCTCCAAAAAGGATATGCAAATTTTCAATAAGCATATAAAAAATACCCAACATCATTAGCCCCCCAAAAATGCAACTCAATGTCACAATGAGCTACACCCTCCAACCAAGATGACTATAATGAAAAAGGCAACAAAATTGCTGGTAGAAATGTAAAATGGTGCAGCTACTTTGGAAAACAATTTGGGCAGCTCCTCAAGATGTTAAATACAGTTAATATGACCCAGCAATTCCACTCCTAGCTATATACCCAAAAGAACTGAAAACACATGTTCATTAAAAAACAAAAAATCTGTTCCTGAATTTTGAGAGCAGTATGGACAATCACCAAAAAGTGTCCATCAACTGATGAATAAAAGATTATGTAGCATACAAGGGAATATACCAAACCATTGAAAGAAATCAAATACAAATGCTATAACATGGATAAAACTTTTTTTTTTTTTTAAGTAAGCTCTACACTCAACATGGGGCTTGAACTCACAACCCTGAGATCAAGAGCTGCATGCTCTACCTACCAATACAGGTGGCCCCAACACAGATAAATCTTAAAAACACTGTGCTAAGTGAAATAAGTCAGACAAAAAAGTCACATGTTATATGATTCTATTTATGAGACATTTCCAGAACTAGCAAAATTTATGGAGACAGATTAGTGTTTGCTAGGGCTTGGTGGGGAGGGGAAAATAGACATTAAGCGCTAATGGGGAAGGGTTTCTTTGGGGGATAATGAAATGTCTGGAATTATAGTGGTGATAGTTGTACACCTTTGTGAATATATTAAAAACCAGTGGATTATATACCCAAAAAGTTTTTAAAAATGTAGTTAGACATTACATTTTTAATCTGTGACTTTTGGCAATGTCCTAGCACACATCCATTTCTCAAGAATGTACAAAGAAATATATATGACATTATCTCTTCTATCCATCTTCTTTTTCATGGACACTTACCTGAAGCAGTCTGTCCTGTTTCCCACCACATATGGGGGCATTTTAATTTGTTTTAAGTTATTTATAGTAGGTGCTAACAAAAAAAAAAAAAGAAGAAAGAAAAAAAAGAAAAGTCTCCCTTATACCTACTAAATTGCTTTGAAAATTCAGTTTATCTTTCCAGCTTCATTTTCTGTACACTTACAAATATATACATGGTTTGATTTTTATAAAAATGAAAACATACCTGAGACACTTCACTGGAGTTTGTTACTGAACAATGGATGACTGACACACTCAATAACCACGTACATGGAGACTTTTCCTCATTCTTTATCAATTACATAGTATGGATGTAGCATACTTTAGTTATCTAATCTTCCACCAATTGACATTTTTCACACTGCCTCTTTAGAAAGTTACTCCTATGACACTCCTTTTGACTCTCCACAATCTAGCCCCACCAAGCTTTACAATGTATGGAGTCAGTGCAGTGGGTATCATTCTGGTCTCTAAGACCAAGCTGACTTTGAACCCCAGCCTATCCATGTACTAGCAATGTAACTTTGGAGAAGTTATATCCTTATTGTGCCTTAATTTCTTCATAGCCTAAATATCTTACAGAGTTCTATAAGAAATAAGGTACTCCTGTACCTCCAAACAATGAATGCCAGTCACAGATGTACTCAAATGTCAGCTATCATTATCATACCTCCCCATGAATTCTGTACTCATACCCAAATGCCACTCATAATTCCTCAACTATTCCTTTTACTCTGCTGTTAAAATTTTCTTCTGCTATGGCTGTTAGTCTATAATGATTAATTCATCCTTGGATGCCTTGGTGACTCACGTCAGTTAAGTGTCCAACTTCGGAGATACAAGCACCCTTTTTAACGGCATTATTGATCCAAGATACACAAGTAGCCCAAATGTCCATCAATTGACGAACGGATAAAGAAGATGTGAGACACACACACACACACACACACACACACACACACACATATATATATACACACACACAATGGAATATTACTCAGCCATAAAAAGAATGAAATCCTGCCATTTGCAACGACAGAGAGTATAATGCTAAGCAAAATAAGTCAGAGAAAGACAAATACCATTTCACTCATATGTAGAATTTAAGAAACAAAACAAATAAGCAAAGGAGAAAAAGAGATGCAAACCAAGAAACGGACTCTTAACTACAGAGAACAAACTGATGGTTACCAGAGAGGAGCTGGGTGGGGAGATGGGTAAAAGAGATGGGGATTAAAGAGTATATTTATAAAGATGAGCACCAGATGATGTGTATGGAAGTGCTGAAGCACTATACTGTACACCTGAAACTAATATAACATTGTATGTTGACTAACTGGAATTAAAATAAAAACTTAAAAAAAAAAAAAAAAAGAAAGAAACAAGATGGGAGCAGTGGAGATGGTGACAAGTAAGGGATTCTGTATCTATTCTGAAGAAAGAACAGACCTCACTGACTGATGAGTAGAAACAAAGCAGAGTCAAGAGAATTATTAGGGGCCCTGATATAAGTCAGTGCTTCTCAAACTTTAGTATGCAAAAGAATCTCCAGGAGAGCATATTAAAATGGAATTGTCAGGTCTTATCTCTGGTTTCTGATTTAGTAGTTCTGGTGTGAAGCCTGAAACACACCGGCCCACCAACAGAAAAACCAGAACTGCCAATTAGTAAGCTAGGAAAAACAGCAGAGATAAGAAAAATTGAACGAGGAGTTCAATTTTGAACATACTAAATTTGAGATGTCCCAATATCACCTCTGTGGTATTTTCCCCCGGAACCCATAGACTCAATCTAATCATAGAAAAACATCACATACACTCAAATTGGAGGACCATCCTACAAGGTATCTGAGCAGTAATCTTCAAAAGGTCATCAAAGCCTGAAGATCATAGATGGAAGGGGGCCAGATAAGATCCTGGAACATTTGTGGAAAGACTGGTGAAATCTGAATAAAGTACACAGTTTAGTTAGAACTGTACCAATGTTAATTCCTTTCTTTGATAATCGTCCCATTGTACCATGGCTATGTAGGATGTTAACATTCAGTAAAACTAATGAGGGAGGGTATGAGAGCTCTCTGCAAGATCTTTGAACTTCCTGTAAGCCTAAAATTATTTTGAAATAAAAAGTTTTTTAAAATTAAGATACCTATATTAGATATCTAAGTAGCAATGTCATACAGGCAGTTGGATATGAGAGTCTGGAAACAAAGCAGTCCAGGCTGATGATATAAAATGGGAAATTACTAATGTATAAATGGCACCTAAAACCATAACACTAGTTGAGATTACCAAGGAAATGAGTTATTGCAGAAAAGGTCCTAAACAATCTTTAGGGGATTAGGGAAATAAGGAGAAACTAAAAGAGGGTCTAAAAATGATGGCTAGTGGGGCGCCTGGGTGGCTCAGTCGGTTAAGCGTCTGACTTCAGCTCAGGTCATGATCTCACAGTCTGTTGAGTTTGAGCCCTGTGTCGGACTCTGTGCTGACAGCTCAGAGCCTGGAGCCTGCTTCAGATTCTGTGTCTCCCTCTCTCTCTGCCCCTCCCCTGCTCATACTCTCTGTCTCAAAAATAAATAAAATTTAAAAAAAAAAAAAAAAGGGGGGGTAGGGCACCTGGGTGGCTCAGTCGGTTGATCATCTGACTTCAGCTCAGGTCATGATCTCACAGTCCGTGAGTTCGAGCCCCGCATTGGGCTCTGTGCTGACGGCTCAGGGCCTGGAGCCTGCTTCGGATTCTGTGTCTCCCTCTCTCTCTGCCCCTCCCCCACTCATGATCTGTCTCTCTGTCAAAAATAAACAAACATTAAAAAAAAATTTTTTTTAATAAAAATGATGGCTAGTGAGGTAGATGACAAGAGATAAGCTCTGTGAAGGAAGCATTTCATGAAGAAGGAAATGAGCAACTGTCATGAATGCTAACTTGACTGAAGATTAATGCAGAATGAGAAATGTGGTCATTGTGAACTAACAAAAACTCTTCTGGTGGAGTGGTAGCAGGACACTACTAGCCCGTACAGAATCTTTATGTAGATTTAAACAATGTCCCTCCCAAAGACACTTTACTTGCATCTCTTACAAAACTGTCATAGAATATGCTTTTATTAGAACAAGAAATTTAGTGCCACCTGCTGGAAAACCACTGTCACAAATATGTGATCACTGTCCTCTCGAATGTGGCACCCTTGTTCAGGACACGACCTGCACAATCATACACAGCAGCTTAGTTGGCAAAGTCTGGTTAGAATGGGTTCAAAATAGAATGAGGAGGGGAAACCATACAGACAATTCTTTCATGGCAAGGAGTTTTGCTGTAAGTGAAACAAGGAAATGCAGGAATAGCCAAAAGGGGAAGGTGGATTCAAGGGAGGATTTCTTTTTTTAATAATATTAGAGATCATACGGTGTTTCTGTGCTGATGAGAATATTCCAGTAGAGAGGGGAAAAATGATGCTATAGCACAAGAGAGCATTGCTGAAATGATGTTCTTGAGTAGCTAAGAGTCAAGATCTAGAAGACAAGTGAAGAGGTAGGCCTTAAATAAGAGAATGGATAGTTCACCGAGACGAACAACAGGAATAGCAGAGTATATATGACCAATTGGAAAGAAGTGGACTGATAAGGTGGCGGGAGTGTACAGATCTCTTCTGCTTATTTTCTCCAGAACGTAGGAAGCAAGGTCATTAACTGACAGTGAGGAGTGAGAGCTGAGGAGGTGGTGGAAGTTTGAAAGAAGAGAAATTACTGCCAGCACAATGTGACAATGAATAGATTAAGAAAGAAAATGTGACAGGATTTCAGGCAGCATCTAAAGACCCATTTGAGCTCAGTGGCCAAAATTTAAAGAGAGACCATTCAACAATATTGCATTCCATATTCTCCATCTACATGTACAGTGGACAGAGTGGATCTAGCCAGGATTGAACCAGATGTGCACAACAGGAGAAGATATCTGAGGGTACATACAAAAGAGTAACTATAAGTGACTGCATATGAGGAAGTGAGGAACAAGGAGGTGCTCTGGTAGGTACTCAACAAGTAACGAGGTGAACTTAAAATGGAGATATCAATACAAGCCTCCCCAGTCTTCAACTTAAACATTTGCAGTGATTGGCCCAGGGTTCCTTACCAAATTGAAACTCCTTCGCACCAAGATTCAACATCTTTCCAAGACACAAGTACTTTTAACTACTATCACTCCAGTTTATCTGTTAAGTTCCACTTAAAGTGATAAACTGGACATTCTACTCAAATCTCCACAAGTCTTTCTAAAGACTTCCAAACGTTTTGATGCTGGTGTTCCCAGAAAGAATTAATGTAAGTTGTTAAACATAGTTCATTCTTTCTTTTAAAAAAAAAAAAAAAAAAATTCTTTTTTTCTTTTTAATGTTTGTTTTTGAGAGAGAGAGAGAGAGAGAGAGAGAGCGAGCGCGCGCGCGCACATAAGCAAGGAAGGGGCAGAGAGAGAGAGGGAGACACAGAATCTGAAGCAGGCTCCAGGCTCTAAGCTGTCAGCACAGAGCCCGACATGGGGCTCGAACTCACAAACCGTGAGATCATGACCTGAGCCGAAGTCAGACACTCAACCAACTGAGCCACCCAGGTGCCCCAAAACATAGTTCTTAATCTCCACCAAACTCCTAGAGAGTTTATAATTAAATAATCCCTGAAGCTAATTAGCTGGGCTACAAACATAGCTCTGTTATAGGAAATTCTTCTGAGTAATGGTACATATGTGGCATTGTACATCCTGGGATGTTTTCTGTAATTTCTCTGGATAGTCTTCCAACCAGTTCCACAAGACAAGTCAGGCCATCAACTGTCTTCCTGTTATCATCTCTTACTTTTCATTTTCTTTTACTCCACCCATTCCTAATAATTGAAAATATTTTTTCACTTAATGTTAACAATAATCAGTCATAAGTCAATACACCAGACCTTATTAAGGAATCTGCAACTTCCCACAAATCCTAACCATACACTAGTATAGCTCACTTCTTCTTTATTAAAATTACTCAAAAACAAAACAAATGGGAATTCCTTCAAGAACAAAAAATAAGATCTGCAGCTGTTAAACCTGCTTTTAAGAGGAGGAGGTATAGGTTTATTACACCACCAAGGGAGTCTTCAGTCACTCTCCTGGAGAATGTTGTTCTCCAAGTCAGATAGCTCTCCTCCATGCCAATATAAACAAAACGTTGGCCAGGTGTCAGGAACAAAATGTAAAAAGTTCACTTGAGCACCATCACCTAAAATGAAGGCCACAGCTTGCTGTTAGGAACACAAAAGCTTAGGTAATTATCTAATAATAAAAAATTGTGAGAACAATTCCTTCAGGAAAAACAGGAACACTTGCTTTTCTACTTCAGTATAAAAATTAAAAAATGTATCATTAAAAAAGCCACAGAATTTTTTTTTCCTTTCACCAACTTCTTTTGAAATTTCTCCTCTTCACTAATTCTCTAAAAAGGCTAATATTACAGTACTCCCCACCAACCCAAAATGCTCAAAGCAGCTCAAATGTATTACACATTAGCCAGAATTAAAGAAGTGAAGTTATATAACACATATTCCAGTGAAAGTGACATGCTTCTTACCCTAGTATTTCTATCACCAAAGTTCATGTCCAGTTGGTGAAACAAAATTCTCACAATGGATTTCACATGACTAAAGTAAAAAGATAAGTTATAAGAAAAGAGCATGAGAAAATTTTATGTTCTTCAAAAAAGGGAGCTGAGAAAAAATATTATAGGATTCATATTAACAAGAAAGGATTTGACAAATAACATTTTATACTGAGACAGAAGCCCACAAGAGAGACAGCAGAAAGACAGAGGCACAGACAGAGGTTTCCCCACCCTAAAAGGATCTTCAAATTCTATCTCTAGCAAATTCTATCACATGCAGGCACTGACCATTCTGGAAGCCAGGTATAACTGATGATGTGGTATAATTTACATTAAAATATAGGAAGGAAGTAGGTGGTGGTAAAGAGACTAATACAAGAGGATTTTACTTTTGCAAATCCATGACAAACCCTATATACCAAAGATATAAAATAAATGCAACTTGATATTAATATTTTCAGACCCAATATTTAAAGCCTAACACATAAAAAATAACAGCCTTTCAAGCAATGAACTATGGTTTCAAAATGAAGCGTATGCCCCAACCAAAACAGTTAAAGCGCTGTTTCAAATGATTACTGCTTTCACCATCAGAACGTGCTGCACTAATATGGAAAACCATCCCCCTACTTTGTCAGTTTACGTCTATGAATACATATGGAAATAAAGGGATCAAAGATGAGGATTAGTCTTCTTATTCCTGTAAAGCCTGTCATCACAATACTCCTCTTCCTCCTGAAACTCAAGACACCAAAATCGTCCATTATTTCCACCACCCCTTCATCTATTTTCCTGTTTTAGCAAGATGGAAAGATGAAATGCATGACATCAGGACACATAAAAGTGATAAAACAAGACTACTAATCAAAATAATCATTAGCATATCAACCAAATAAGTATGTAAAAATCTAGTGAAACAAACTACCGTAATCAAGGTCCAGTTCGTTGTTTATCCCATGAAACAAGTTATCTGCGTGTCCTCCATTCAGAAGACATTTCAGTTTTTTATCTTGATGTTTACAAAGCATCTTTTACATCCTGGACAATTTTAACAATAAAGATTCACCCAAGTGTTATAAACAACATTTCCTGGGTCAGCACTTTAAACAACTTAAAATCCACCTAAAAAGGGTCTGAATTATACTGACATTACAGTATTAGAATGTTTGTATACTAGTTGCTTTTTAAAATATAGGCATATACACAACAGTACAAATATTAAGTTTCTGTTTTTCTCTATATACCCATTTAAAAGTACAGTGTATCTGTGACTACCCTATCAAGGTCAAAAGGGTTAGACTACACTCAGAGACAGGTAAAAGCCTTTAATAATCACAAGATCTTCTATTTTCATGTGTGAAAGTATGAAGATCACTAGCTTTGCTGTGTTTCTGTAAGTTTCTGTTTATAAAAGTGCAGTTGAAACATAGCCAACCTAATTCAAGATGTTAAAACTATGTTAAATAAAATTAGCCCAAGCACTGAAGTTGAATCACATGGTCCCAGAGCTCTGTGTGGTTGGCTCCTTCTGATCAAAAGGATAGTGACCAACTAAGGTACTTCTAGAGGATATTAGTTCCCTAATCTAGAATGTATGATCACTAACCCTTAAGGCATAATAAAATGCAAAATATAAATAAGTTGGTGACAATTTATTTAGAATGAATGACCTGTAAATTCTTCATAGCTATGGAAACGTGGATCTTGAAATTACCAGTAACACGAATTTTCACAATATTTGATATGAAATCCTGGATCATATAGAAACTTATAATAGACAAATTTAATTCTACTACCACCCAGTCTTAGTCCTTTACTTTCCCCACCCCCTCCCCTCTAATCCAGTTTCTATTATCCAGGACTTTATAAATGAACTATTATATTAGGTTTTCAAAGAAAATATAACCATGATGTGATTCTTCCATCACTTAAATGTAACATTACTGATTAACTCAAATTCTATAGAAATGACCACTTTCAATGCAAACTGAAGACCTTACTCTTCTATTATTACAATCCTTCCCCTAATTCCCAAAGTTAAGATTCTGCTAAGGTATATTTGAAGTACGAAAAGTCAAACCTTGGGATTTACTAAAAGACCTAAAAACCTTTATTATTATTATTTCTTTGGTTTCTATACACTCCTTTGGTTTCTATTATAGAGATAGGAAGTTCTTGGGGTGCCTGGGTGGCTCAGTCGGTTAAGCATTTGACTTCAGCTCAGGTCATGATCTCACAGTTCATGAGTTCAAGCCCCGCATCGGGCTCTGTGCCGACAGCTCGGAGCCTGGAGCCTGCTTCAGATTGTCTCCCTCCCTGTCTCCCTCCCTCCCTCCCTTTCCCTCTCTCTCTGCCCTTCCTCCACTCATGCTCACTCACGCGCTCTCTCAAAAATAATAAACATTAAAAACAAATTAAAAAAAAAACTTTTAAAGAAATAGGAAGTTCTTAATCATAGTCACATCCATGAAATCTTCTCCTGAATGACACAAACCAAAGTTTTTGTGCTTAAAATGTTAATTCAAATTCCCTGTTTTAAAGAAAAAAATTACCATCAACAATACCTAACAATTATAATCTGAGCCATGTAAAGTCTAAAACAACTATGAGGAACATAGATTAGTGGTCATTTTTAAGCATGTTTTATGATGATAGAATTAGGGAGGGAGCTAGGCTATTTAAGATATGGATCTGTTCCTATTTACAGGTTTACAGGATGTGCTAAAGAATACTTTGAACTTCTGTCTCCTTAAAATGATTGATAAACTCACAGGCTGAAACTTGCTTTTATAAATCTCATTCCTAGGTCTTACTTAATTTTGCTTACTTATATTTCCTATTGACAAGTTGTATGCTATTTGCAACCAACAGTCCAATAATAACACCCTCTGAAACCTTTGTCTTTGTCTAGCAGAGAGAGATAAGACTGACGTTGGAGGTAAATGGATGGTATATGGGTTAGGTTGTTTATAATAAAGCTTCATTATCTTGAAGTATTATGAATTCTCAGACTATAAAATATCTTCAAACTATTATATACATAGTTTTAAGGTTTGGAAATTGTTAAAATTTCTAAAAAACTATAGGAAGGCAAAAGAAATGCTTCTCTTACATCAATTTCCATTACATTAGAAATGTACTTTTTTTCATGTAACCTGCCTCTATGAATTAAATCAAAGAGCTTGGATAATTACATTCAGAGTTCATGAAGGACAAAAAATAGTAATATATCCAATCCATTTGAAAGTGGTATGGTTTTGGCCTTAGAATTTTATTTTAAGGCCAGATTATGAGGCTGCTGCAAACCTGGGAAATCTATCAGATGCATAAGATGAAAAAAGAAGAGAAGAATATGAAAAGACAAAAGTGGATACATTTTCCATTTTGTACAACCATTCAGCAGTAACGTAACAAAATTCAGTTAACCACTGGTTAACTAGTTAATCATACAAAAGTAAACATTCAGATTTCTCTCTCTCTACATGAATCACATCATTAATGTGACTTCTAGACATTTTGGTAAATTAAAATTCTTGCGTTTGTAAAAACTAAAAGTGCTTTTAATTATAAATTACATTAATTACAATTACAGAATCTTGGGCACTTAACTGAAATTAAGGCATGGGTCACTGTAGGCATATTAAAAATGGTATAGAAAAGTAGTTCTATCAAAGTATCACCAAAGACTGAAACAGGGTGCCTGGATATGCTTCCTTCTCAGTGTACGATTACTTTGTCTGATTCTTTTAACGGCAATCTATTTGGATGGCTTGGGTAGGATGATAATAGGCAGCTTTTACACAAACCTTCTCCTGAGACATCTTCTGAATGATGCATTAACATGTTAAAATCATGAAAAATCTTTCCAAAATTACAATGATATACCTACCCTTTCAACACAAAAGCATTTGTCATTATCACTGATGGCATACAACTTAACATCATTTCCCTTTCACAGAATTATTCAATTACAACCAACACTACGACTAGTGACTCAATATAACTTCTCCCAAATTCTCCTAATGTGACCAATCCTCTGTGTAGAAAAAATGTATACCATCAATTTGCATGACAAAGAGTTCCAGTATCTAATAGGCTTAACACTTATATCTCAGTCATGGCTGCCTGGCCAGGAAAATGAACATCATGATGGACTCCTGCATTCTTCACATTGTGCTCATGGACAAAGTCAGTGTAGTTTCTATGTGCAGGCTGGGGTGGGGACAAGGCCCTTGTGTTCCACTGGTTTCCACCACGTTGACAGCAGTCACTGGCAGCAGAGAGCCTGGATGGTTGGGGAGTGGGAGGGGAGCACAGTTAGTCTACAGGAATAGGAGAAAATGAATGTGTAAGAGGTAACAAAGGAGAAAGGCAGTGTGACCAGCATGCACCACTGTTATGAGTAGTTATTGACATCTACTCCATGCAATGACATTCAAGAATAAAGGGAGGGGGGAGGACAGAATCAACAGTTATATGTAGTAGAAAAGCTCAATATGGAAATATCAATAAGTAATCAGAGTCAGTTAAGTGAATTAAATAGAGGAAATTTCACCAAGAGCAAAACACTCTATCTGTCCCTGATGCTGGTATCAAAATCAAAGGTAGAAATGTTGTTTGAAGTTCTAATAAAAAGGAAAAAAATATTTATAACTGACTTCACTCAGATATTTAAAAGGACAATTTGGGGTGCCTGGGTGGGTCAGTTAAGCGCCCAACCCTTGATTTCGGCTCAGGTCATGATCTCACAGTTCATGAGATGGAGTCCCGTGTTTTGCTCCGCACTGACAACGAGGAGCCTGCTTGGGGCTCTGTCTCCCTTTCTCTCTGCCCCTTCCCTGGCTCATGCTCACACACTCTCCTCCCCCCCGCCAAATAAATAAACAAACATTTAAAAAAATCATAAAATACAAGGACAGTTCTAAATTACGGATAAAGGCACACATAGAAAAGGGCAACTGTGAGAATTATTCCCCAAATTAAGGGATTTCACAAAACTGAAACCCAGGAAACAAAATTCCACAACTACCTTCAGAGGCCATGTAATTTTACATCAATGTTTCCAATTAACAATGGAGAATTGCTATTCCTTCTATAATCAAAGTTCACAGGACCTCAGAATAAAATTCAACAGGTACAGATAATGTGATGAGACTATAAAGCCCCTCCAAGGAACAGTTTAGTAAGTATATTAAGAAACCTTTTATCACACAGTGCTATAGAATAGACCTGCAGAACTATGAGAATGAAGCATGCATACAAGCAGTTCCTGGTTAGAAATAACCAGAGTCCTCCAGTAGAAAGAAAACATTTGTCACAGTTCAGAAGATCAAGGTTTTTCAACACAGCAATAAGGGCAGCACATATTTAAGACAATTACAAAGAAAAAAAAAATCATCCCAATTATAAAAGAGGTCTAAAACTAGACTTTTAAATACGACACTTTTCTAACTCAATTGAAACATGAATCTTCACCTTTCTTTCCTTAGGGAAATTGAAAAGAAATTAGCTAAAAGGATTTTAGAATAAATTTGAACTTTTTTTTTTTTTTTTACAAGAAAATCATCTTTTCTTCAACCGATATACAATTTGTTCATCAAATCTATCCCATAAAATTCATGACCCTCAACACACAGACTCTGAAAACTTAGGACATTAAATTAAATTAGGTTTATGTTTTCCCCAATATAGGCAAGATTTCGCAAATATTATTCAATTTTGTTTTTGTTGTTTATAAATGGTTTAATGGGTTTAAAATACATAAACTGTTTCTCAAAAGGTGATACTCTAAATAATCAAGACTCTAAATATCTACATTACCGGTTATCAAATCATTTACTGAAATAATGGTGCCATTTAGAACATACTAGCAAGAGAAAGCTAAAGAACTGAATGTGAAGTAGGTTTAGATTAAAATGGTTAAAATTTATCTACCTGATTATAGTCTATTATTCTGCCCAATTGTTCAAATCTAGGGAGCATTTCCAAATTTTATTAACTTATCACTTTCTAAAGGAGGACTGTTTTATATTCACTTAAAAGCATTAATAACAAGCAAAGCATGCAGAAACAAAAAGTGAAATAGAAAATGCACTTTAAATTCAGGCTGGGGAATCCATTAGCTCCAAAACAGATCAGTTGTATATTCAGTTCCACGCCACTGCTGACATACACTGAGACTCATTAGGTTTTCAGGATCATCATTTTACTCCATTTCAGCAAAGGAGGTCTCAGCACAAGTAAATGAAGGAAGGACACATAGCTCCAAATTTTTCATTTCCCTTGAAATTCAATACTCTCAGATTCAGTATTGTCTATTTCTAAAGGTTGTATCAAAGGAACTTAGGGCCTAATGAATCAAATTAAACAGATTTAAATATGTGCCCAGGAAAATCAGAAAACTCAATAAAGACTTAGTGTCATAATATAGTATGAAAAAAAAAAAAAACACCAGAAAACAAAAAACCAGACTCTCATTCCACATTAGTATAAAAGGTAAGCATGTATTAAGGCAGTTCTTTTATAGTTGAAGTCTCAGTACTGGTTTTCTTGCCAACAGACTTGGTGTTAATATCAAGGCAATAAAACATAGCTGCTTACTGGAGCTGTGTGTTCAGTAAGAAAGTGAAGAACTGTTTCTAATGGCTTAAAAAAATAAAGACTAAAATCTGATATTTAGAAGCCTCACCGTTTATACTTGAAGTGTGTGTCCACATGCACACACATACACCAAGTTCTCCTACCACACTCTCAGGTAAAAGGAAAAGGGGGAAAAAGGGGGGGGGATTCCCTCAATCTCAGAAAGTAATCAAATTATTTGGAACTGAGGTAAAAATATGCCCAACCATGAAGAGCAAAGCACCTTGCAAGTTAGTTAAGCCAAAATAACAATGAAAAACAATTACATAGCAAAGACTGAAAATAATCACCAACCACTGTTGACCCACCACCATGAAGGAAGAACTGGTTGCACAGAAAGCTGACCAAAACCTTGAGATCACCACAGAAACTCATTAGATTTCAGGTATAAATAAACTAAGAGCAAGAGAAAAAAAGAGAAAAATCCTATAAATTATCAAGGTTCATTTCACAGACATACAACTTGAACAGATGATGCAACCAACATGACCACTTAATCAAATAATTCCCTACGAACCCTCCAAGCCACATATATTTATTTGGGAAATAACGAACCCTACTGATTACAGTCCAATAAGCCACAAAGTATTCATATTTGTGTATGAATCTAAAAAAAGACCCTGGAAATCTAAGCAAATGAAAGATCTTCTCTGTCATCAGATTCTCTCTCCAATCCCCAAAATGGAGTATTTCATGCTTTATTAGATTAGAATCATGTTTCCCTTTTGGCTTTATCTTCAGTCTCTAATGAAAAAACTCATCCAAAACAGTAGCGTTATGTTGTGTGGAATAACATATAGCAAACACATTTTCTTTATGGATCCGGAAAAGGTTCTACTGGACTAGCACTGAAGTCATTTCAGAGAACCAGCCATCAGTCTCCCAATCATACTAACCAAAATAAGGAGAGCTGACCAATGTTTTTCAATTAAATAACTGCATTCCATTCTTCACTTATATCCCTTGTTTTCCCAATTCCATTCTGACTGTTCAATAATATGTTTCTGTTCAGCTTACAAATATGAATAATTTGCTTTCAATCATTTAACGTGTTCTAAGATTATGGGTTGGGAATTTAGAATACATTAAGCAAGTAACATTTTATTCCGGTTTAAGGAGTTAACAAACCATTTCCTGTCATGCTGGTCTGTTCCAGGATTCCTTGGAAGATTCTCTATCTCTGCCAGCACAGGACCAGAGGGAACAGAAGGAACCACAGGTAGAGTAGATTTCACAGCCCAAGCCTTTGGACAGAAATTATAAAAATCATCTATTTTACTTACATAAAAGACTTCGTCACCTATAAACAGAACATTAAAATGGAATACTATCTACATATTGAACAAATAAACTGTAAACAAATGCTTGAATGTTATAGACTACCTTAGAGATAACAATAATCTATCAAAAAGATCTATCTCTAAAAGAGATAAATAATAATCTATCAGTGTCTTATTCATTTTATAGGATTTACAGGAACAGAAAATGTTCTATAGGATACCTGTCCCATTTATAACATCATAGATAATAAAATAACAAAGGGTTTCATTTTTGAGCCACTTTACAGATAAGAAAAACACACAAAACTTTCCTGAAGTTATACCACTATGAAAATTCAATTAATAATACCACTATATGTCATAATTAACTACAGTGTTCTAGTGCTTTAGAAGCTTAAGATGATCTTACCTGTTGGGAGCCATTACTCTGAGTTGAAACATTATTGTGAACACTGTAATGGGGAAAAACATCTATTAAAAAACCATATATAAAATTCTAGGGCTTCACACTGTAAGATAACACATACACTAATGAAAGTAGCTTTATTTTTAAAGGCATTGATTGTTTTGTTGCAAATAAAGAAAAAATTACTGTTGGTTCCAAAACTAAGAATGTAAGATGCTCAGAAAACATTTGCTCTCGTAGACAAACACTTGTTTTTCTACGATCTGCTCATTTGAGATTTGTGTATACCTGTATTTTAACTGTGCTTTAAATGTGTAGTTCACTACTAATCTTATTCATTGGACAGGATCTGTCAAAGATAGCAAAATGAAGAGCAGCACAAATGATTCCTTAAATTCAAGGCATTAAGCACAAATATCCACATAAACTTATCTGTGCCACTTCTTTTGTATATTCACACCCTCTCACAAGATCTTCCAGTGTCATCAACAGCTCAGCATTGTATAACCCAAAAGACCTTAGTACAAACTTAAAATTAGAAACCTTTCTGTATATTCTCTGCTCCAAATAACTTATAAATGTGTCTTTAAATTTTTAGCTTAGGCTGTACTCATTTCCCTGCTCCATCCCTTCCCCCCCAAAAGCACTTAAAAACCCCAATCTTGGGGTGCCTGGGTGGCTCAGCTGGTTAAGCGAGCAACTTTGGCTCAGGTCATGATCTCACAGTTCGTGAGATCAAAGCCCTGCATCAGGCTCTGTGCTGACAGCTCAGAGCCTGGAGCCTGCTTTAGATTCTGTGTCTCCATCTCTCTCTGCCCCTCCCCTGCTTGTCTGTCTCAAAAATAAATAAACATTAAAAAAAATAATAATAAAAAAATAAAAACTCCAATCTATAACAAAATAAAAACAAACCTCAGAGCAACTTAAAAAAAATTCAATAAAATAACTCAAAAATGACATATTATCACAACAAAATGAGGGAAAAAAAAGAGTTTACTAACTTCACACTTTCTAACATCTAACATAAGCATACTTGCATACTGAGGTAAAGAATTCAACTAAGGCAACTGAAAAATATATTCAAAATAATGTATGTATGTACGTATGTATGTATGTGTATACATATATATACACACACAAATACGTATATATGTGTGTATATATATTTACATACATACATGTGTGTATGTGTATATGTATATGTTTACATACAAATATATGCATAAAATTCCTTGAAAGTGAGAAAATAATCTACAGATTTAACAAGAGCACTATGTCCCAGGAAAATGAGATAGAGAGTTAAATGCATTCAACACATTATTATTAAAATACTGACTTTCAAGGATAAGGAAAGAATACTTAAGGTACCCCAAGAAAATTAAAAGGAAATCACTGCCAGTATCTGGCTGGCATAGACTTCTCCATAGCAATACTCAGTATCATACCCAGCCACAATGTCATTCTAGTAAAAGGAAACACGCAAAGCTTCTCAAACCAAACTCTTAATACAATATCTAAGAGCCTTTCTTAAAGGGGTGAGAAGAAAACAAAAACTAGCTGATGAAAGGCAACAAATTAAGAAAAGATCTCAAGAATGAAGAGCCCTTGCTAAAAGACTAGGTAATGAAAAGTGAACCCATTTTATAGCTAATCATTTTATTACCTACATCTCTATTACAAGTTGAGTCACTAGAACTTGCACTAGCACTGACTGGGTTCAAATTCAAGCCGTGCCACTACCACTGGCTAGTTCTGCTCTCTAAACTTAAGGTTCTTCATCTGCGTGAAACTGTTACAGGAGGATTAAATGCATTAATATTAGCAAAACACAAATAAAACTGACGAAAAAAAGCTTTAAAAAAAATACTAGTTAGTGTGTAACTGTTGTCAAGACAATCGTAAAGTATATACTTGTCAGGTACGATTTCTTTTGACTAATGCTACTGTTCCCAGAATACATTATGCTGGTTTAAGTAACCATAATCCCAAATATTATGAAATCTCATCCAACCTGCTTGGCTGGATGATCCCATCCCCTTGGTTACTCTTTGAAGCTTTTTCTTTAACTAAGAATAACTCTAGCAGGTGATGAATAAAGATGAATAATAACATTAAAAAAAGTACTTATAGTAAGTGATCTTAACTGGATCATAGATCCTGGTTTCTAAAAATTTGAAATGTAGAAAGCACTATCTTCTCATAATTACATTCTTTCACTTCCACTAATATAAAAGTGAAACACTTCTCATTACTGACCTTATCCCAGTTTCCCCTTTCAAAGGAACACCTACAATAACTGACCCCTTTTGCTCCTATACTCTGTATTCATCATTTCCTCCACCATTTTTTCTTTTCTTTTCTTTTCCATCTTCAAGATTCTGTCTGCTAAACCTGTACAAAAAGTACCAACCACTGCAATGTGGACTATCCTTTAAAATGTCACCTCTTCTTAGGATACTCTATATTAGTCAAGGCTCATGGGGAATAGTTAGGAGATAAAAGAGTACAAGGAAAACGACTGACATCAGCCAATTTAAAAACCTGTTACTCAAATAGGCACAGTACAAGGTCAAGAAGCTTTTTAGGTCAAATAGCTGTGCTTTTTCAAACAGTCCTGTTTTCCATGGTTCACTGGAGCAAAACTGTTCATGCAAACAGAACTACAAGGGCAAGAATGAAAGGGTATTCATGCCAGTCCAAACTGGTCTGGTCCTCTCAAGCCGTGTTATGTAGACTGGTAAATAACCTTCAGGAGAGCTGGGTCCCCCTCTACATTTAATTTCTAAAAGCTTATTACAAAAAATCATAAAAATAAAATATCGTTATTTAAGTATCCCATTTCTGGTGCAGTTTCCAGAGCCAAAAGCATTATTCAAGGAAAGAAAAGAAAATTTTGTCATTAAAGTTAAATTAATCTAAATTCTAGGAAAGAGATTATAAAGCTATACTCAAGTTTTGGGTCAGAAACGTGTGTTTCAAAAAATTTTTAAAGAAGGATAAATCCTTGCAAATAAAAACCTTAATTTCAACTACATATTATTGCTTGAATACTTTTACATTTCTGCTAAATTCACTAGGTTGTCATCTTTATTTTAAGCTCTAATATGCTGTACTAGCCTCTTTTTCAGGTTAAGTAAGACATGATTCATTAAACAAAAAACAAATAAAATAGTTTAAAAAGTATAGAATGCCTCTAACATTGCTCCATCATCTTTCTTAAAAGCATAGCTTATAAATTACAATGAAAATAAAAGTACAACTCACGAAAAGCAGAAAATTGTTTTTTACCTAATTAAAATTCACAATAGAGAAAATCACTTACTTCCTCCTTACTCTATTCATTTATTTATACTTAACAACCTACTGACAGCTAAAGAAACATCAGAAGAATCCTTATTCAAGAAGCAGAGTGTTTTTATGGTGAATCAGTAATCAGCCTGACTCTAATGGCTTTCTAAGTGTGGAGGGAAGGGGAAAAACTGAATAGGACATCTCAAGGAGAGGCTGGCCATACTCAGCACCCCACAACAAATAATTTCTACTTCTGAAGAAGCTCTAGTCACACATCTGCCATATAAGAGTAGACAAGCTCAAAAGAGTTAATTAGATTTACAAGTACATCCTGAATCTGAGACACTCCAAGAGACTGGCACATAATAATAGTTGAAAAGCATTATATGAACCTATACACTGTAATATACACTATTAAAATTGAGTCATCAAAAGTAGGACTTCTAGAATGGTGGTTTGAGGACCCTTCCCGCCTGTGAAACAAACATTTTAGCTGGTGAAAATTATTAAAAAACAATCATTAAAAAGCATACATCAGTGAATAAACCATTTATTCAAGGAAATCTACTGAACCTCAGAGCTGAGTCTGGCATTTGAGCCACAATTTGCTCCCCTTCCCCATTCCCCCAAGTTCAAGGTGGTGGAAGCTTTACTTCACGTGAGTGCAGCCAAGAAGACAGAGCTCTCTCCAGGCAATCCAGACTTTAAATCAGCTATTTTAAAGATGTTCAAGAACGAAAAAACCAAATCTAAAGAAGTAAGTTGGGAACACTGTCTCCATAAAAAGAAAATATCACTTGGGGCATCTGAGTGGCTCAGTCAGTTAAGTGTCTGACTTTGGCTCAGGTTATGATCTCATGGTTCATGAGTTCGAGCCCGTATTGGGCTGCTATCAGCACAGAGCCTGCTACAGATCCTCTGTCCTTCTCTCTCTGGCCCTACCCCACTCACATGTGCATGCTATCTCTCTCTCAAAAATAAATACACCTTAAAAAAAAAATGAAAGTATTTCAAAATGTATAAAAAAAAGATAATACCATTAAACAGAGACTTTACACATAAGAATCAAACAGAAATTCTTGAGTTGCAATGTACAAGAACTGAAATTTAAAAATTCACTGAAAGAACACAACACCAGGTTTGAGCAGGTTGAAGAATCAATGACTTGAAGACAGGTCAACTGAGATGATCTAGTCTGAGTAACAGAAAGAAAAAGAATGAAGAAAAATGAACAGAGACTCCAGTACCTGTGGGACACCATCAAATGTAGCAACGTGCATGTGATGGGAGTCCCAGAAGAAGAAGAAAGGAACAAAAAGATAATCTGAAGACATAATCGCTGAGAACTTCCCAAATTTGATAAAAATAATATACCAGGGAAAAGCAACCAGAAGAGGGGTCCCTGGGTGGCTCAGTTGGTTGAGCTTCCAATTCTTGATTTTGGCTCAGGTCATGATCTCATGATCATAGGACTGAGCCCCACAACAGGCTCCACGCTGGCTGTGAAGCCTGCTTAAGAGTCTCTCTCCCTAACCCTCTGACCCTCTCCCACTCATACACACATGCACTCTCTCTCTCCCTCAAAAAATAATAAAAAATAAAGTCAGACATTTAAAAAACAAAAGAAAAAAAGAGAGAGAAAAGCAACCAGAAGAGAACTGGACTGTCAATACTTGTATCAAACTTCAAAACAAAAAAATTACTAAAGGGCACATCCAGCGTGGCATGCTTTTGTGGGCCTTCAGTCGAGCAGACCCAGTGTGGTCGCTGAGCCCCGCTGCCTCCGATCACCTGCTGTAGACTTGGCTGCACCATGGAGCACCTTGACAAAGCAGCGCTAAATGCACTACAGCCGCCCGACTTCAGAAATTAAAGTTCAGGGGTGCCTGGGTGGCGCAGTTGGTTAAGTGACTGACTTCAGCTCAGGTCATGATCTCATGGTCCGTGAATTTGAGCCCCACGTCAGGCTCTGTGCTGACAGCTCAGAGCCTGGAGCCTGCTTCAGATTCTGTGTCTCCCTCTCTCTCTCTCTCTGTTCCTCCTCTGCTTGTGCTCTATCTCTGTTTCTCAAAAATAAATAAATGTTAAAAAAAGAAAAAAAAAAAAAAAGAAAAAAATGAAAGTTCATTAGCATCTACCCTGAAGACGCTCCTGTTCTTCACAGCTTTAATGATCACTGTACCTCGTGGGTTGTATTTCACGACTAAATCTTATGCTTTTGAAGGTGCCTTTGGGATGTCCAATAAGGACAGCTATTTTTATGCTGCTATTGTTGCGGTGGTCATCATCCATGTGATGTTGGTCCTTTTGTTTATGTGGCCTGGAATGAAGGCTCACGACAGTGGCGAGAAGACAAACAGGATTAAATCGAATTATCACCTTTTGATAGCATTAAATTGATTTTTTTAAATGGTAAATGCGCCTGGGATATTGATGATTTCAATAAAGTTGAGGCCATGTTAAAATCAATAATAATAATTTTAAAAAATAAAGCAAAAAAATTACTAGAGAAGAAGAGTGACATTTTATCATAATAAGAGAGTCAAACAATTATAAATACATATGCACTTAACAAAAGCCCCAAACTGAAAGAATTGGAAGAGAGAAATACACAACTAAGCAACAGTAATTGGAGGTTTCACAACCTTACTCTTAATAATGGATAGAATTAGGAAAAAGGTCAACAATGAAATAGAAGTCCTGAGCAGTATTACACCAAGTAGACCTAACAGACATTTACAGAACATAACATTCAATAACGGCAGAATATCCATTCTTCTCAAGTGCATATAGACCATTTTCTGGAATAAGCCATATGCTAAGCCATAAAACAAGTTTCTTTATAAGGATCAACATCATACAAAGTATGTTCTCTAACCATGTGGAATAAAAGCACACACACAAAAAAAATAAGAGAGGAATAGTTAAGGTATTCACAAATATGTGGAAATCAAGGAACACATTTCCAAGTAACGAACGGGTCAAAGAAGAAATCAAGAGAAACAGGAAAATAATTTGGGATAAATGAAAATACAATATACCAAACTTACAGAATGTGATTAAAGCAGCGCTTGGAAGAAAATCTATAGCAATAAATGTTATGTTAAAAAAGAATAAAGACCTCAAATAACCTAATTTCCCACCTTAAGACACTAGAAAAAGAAAAGCAAACTAAACCTAAAGCAAGCATAAGAAATGAAATAATATAGCAGAGAGAAAATCAATAAACTTGAAAAATGAGTAAGAATCAATGAAACCAAAAGCTGGTTCTTTGAAACAGCCTACAAAATGGACAAACTTTTACCTAAACTAACCAAGGTGGGGGGGATGGGGAGGGGACCCTCAAATTACTAAAATTAGAAATGAATGAGGAGGGGTGCCTGGGTGGCTCAGTCAGTTGAGAGTCTGACTCTTAATTTTGGTTCAGGTCATGATCTCGTGGTTCGTGGGTTCAAGCCCCGCATTGGGCTCTGCACTGACGGCAAAATGTTAGTGAGCCAAATCCAGCAACATGTAATATAAAGAATTATACACCATGACCAAGTAGGGTTTATCCCAGGAATAAAATTAATTGCTTATCTGCAAATAAAACTTTGTTCTTTGAGCTCCCTGTGTGCAAGAATCCTAATTTATTCATCTTTATATCCTCAGTCACAGGCCAATAACAAATGTAGGTCATTCTCATTATAAATAGTATATCCACCCCCCAACCCAGTCTTTATTTCTAAACTGCTTTATTTTTCTTTGTCAATTTTATCTGGCATTACATCTGTTCCCTGCTATATTCCCAATGCTAAGGAACAACTTAATACGTTGACAGGTCTTCAACAAGTATTTGTTTAATTAATGACAGCAACTACATGAATTCTAAAACATGTTCCTAAGTTGTAAGACACTACTCACCTGAATTCTTCAGGTTTTGCTGTACTTGCTGACATGGGGAAAAAAAGAAAAAGAAAAGAAAACATCCCATTAGTTTCCTCTTATATGGTAAGCTGCTTCACTATTCATAAAAGTAAATCTAGACTGGTTGTTTTAGGTTTGTTTATTTATTTTGAGAGAGAGAGAGAGAGGGAGTAAGCAGGAGCGGAGCAGAAAGAGAGCAAGAAAGAGAATCCCTACAGGCTCCCCGCCATCAGTGCGGAGCCCAACTCAGGGCCTGAACCCATGAACTGTGAGATCATGACCCGAGCTGAAACCAAGAGTCAGATGCTTAATCACACAGGCATCCAGGACTGTTTTTTCAAGCCATGTTTCCCAACTATAGATTTAAAAACCTTCCTTTGACAAAATGTTCTAGGATTCACATCACTAAAATCAATAGTGACAATTATTTCCATTTTAAAAATAAAGCAATAAAATAAATACCATCTTCTTTTAAAACAGAACCACCTGCAAGCCTCCTAGAGTGAGTTATATGACAACAAAATAGAACATGAGAGGTAACTCAGGGTTTTAAACCATCACAAACTAAAATGGTCTCATTAATAGCTATATATTATTTGATTTATAGCCACAAAACTTATGAATATAAATCGTTTTTTAAGTCAAACATCAGATCATGTTACTGGACAACTGGGATGACCTTAACATCAGATATACTTAAAATTCAATCTGTATTTTGATACAAACTCAGATTCAAAACCAAACACAAGTTTTAGTTTAAAATCAAGCTTTTTATTACATAAATTAAATGTACAATAAATTTAAACACTATTTAACAGAATCTTATTATAATGTTATACAAAGTAACATTTTTTAAGTTTATTTTGAGAGCGAGAGAGAGGGAGCACATGCACGTGCATGTGCACAAGTGGGGGAGGGGCTGAAAGAAAAGAAGAGAGAATCTCAAGCAGGTTCTGCACTGCCGGTCCAGAGCTGGACTTGGGGATCAAACCCACAAACATGAGATCATGACCTGAGCTGAAATCAAAGAGTTGGACGCTCAATCAACTGAGCCACCCAGATGCCCCTTGGCATAATTTTTACTTAAAATGTATTCATCGTAAACCAGTGGTTTTTTTTAAAGTTCTTAAAGACATTTGAGAGATTTTTTTTTTTTTTTTTTTTTTTTTTTTTAAGTAAACTCCACACCCAGCATCGAGCCCAACTCAGGCTTGAACACAAGACTCAGATCAAGACCTGAACTGAGACCAAGAGTCAGATGCTTGGGGTGCCTGGTTATCTCAGTCAGTTAAGCATCTGACTCTTGATTTCAGCTCAGGTCATGATCTCAGGGTTTGTGAAATCAAGCCCAGCGTCGAGCCCAGCATCAGGCTGTGCGCTGACAGCACAGAGCTGGCCTGGGATTCTCACCCCCTCTCTTCCCTTGTATGCGTGCTCTCTCTCAAAATAAATAAACAACAAACAAACAAAAAAAGATGCTTAACTGACTGAGCCACCAGGCGCCCTGAGAGATTATTACAAATGCAAAAATCAGGAAGTCAAAAAGGGAAGGGAAGGTGTTAATCTACAGAACTAAAATAGCACAAACAAAAACTGAACACAAATTCAAAATAGTGTCTGAACTGGGATTAACACAAAGTTTAATCTCAGCAACAACATAAGCAATTTTTCCATTTTCTTATATTGATTCTGTCATAACCAAAGTTAATTAACAAGGGTACTTTAGTTGACTGGAATAAGCTTAAGGTTCAGATAACTTCCTTTCAAGCAAACAATACCAGCACACAACGGACTGTCAAGGAAGAACTGTCCTTTGAAACAGGACTGCATCTCACCTTTCATTTGTAGAGTTCGTCGAGAATATCGTTTGCTGGGTCTTCTTTCAAAGGATGTTGATCTTCTTGCTTTATTGGTTTTTGTGGTCTGATACTCCGTTTTCCCACTAAAATAAATGAGGCATATTAACAAGAATAAGAGAATTTGAGGCCTACAGTAATCAGATACACATGAGAAAAAGTCTATATTAAGACTGTTCTTAAAAGAACCCGCCTGAGCTTCATCCTGAAGGAACTACTACGAACAGGCTTGATGTCTGTCTTTACCACATCATGCTTCTACTCTTTAGGCTTGTGCGAAATACGCAACGTACAAATTATATTGTTTTTTTTCTTAAACATGCATATAACTAAGAATATACTGAGTAAGTTTGGAATATCTGTACTCTTATGCAACTCTTTTCCCCTCCTTATTCATTTACCTCATGCAAAATATGCAATTAACTCAAGATTTTCTGTTATTTATTCTAATTGTGATACATTTTTCAGATAATTTTCCAGAAATATTTAAAACTATTTCCCATTCTCTTTGATTTGCATTTAAATTCTGTTAAGAAAATGCCTCCTCACTTTTAATATAGGTAGAATAGAGCTCTACTTACATGAATCCCACCCACACAATCAACTATCAACAATATGGAATAGTATCCATTCCTACTATAAATCACAGTGACTCTCATGACATGATGAAAACTCCTAATGATCTACTCTCAGGTAAACCAAAACATTTCTAATTTATGACCAACACACAAGGAGTCTATAAAAATAACTTCATTTTTATAAAGGACCAGAAATGTTACTCAGATGCATTTCCCACTCAGCGCACAATACCTTTTTTCTATATGGTATTCAGCTAATGGATGGAGACTCTTTAAAAACTCTTATTATATGAATTTAAATGGATGATTAATATATAAAGTAAATGTCAAGAGGGATACAGAATCCATTATATCATTACAATGTTTCATTGGCTATTCAAGAAACTACAACCACGCTGTCAGCATGGAGCCTGCTTGGGATTCTGTCTCTCCCCCTCTCTGTCCCTCCCCTGTTTGCTCTCTGTAGCTCTCAAAATAAATAAAAATAAACTTTAAGAAAAATGAAATTACAACCAATAACAATACTACTTTGTCTTTTAATCTGGCCAGTGGAAAACATTGGAAACCACTTTGTTTCTATGCCTTGGTTTCTACATCTGTAAAATGAGAGGTCAGCCTAAACTTTTTGCTTTATGAAAGAACAGATATTCTTTCATATGAAAATTATGAAAGCAGATATTGACATTCACCTATATCTAAATCGTGATCCTAGTCGAATAAATCCCGATCGATGAGAACTCTTTTGGACTGGGCCTCGGAGGCGAAAGAAGGCATGATGTTCCACAGCACATTTCCATAAATGTTTGCACGCTTTTGGATGATCCAATCTAAAGACAAATGTATGCTCCTGCTCTTTGCCCTGGAAAAAAAAAAAAAAAGGATGTAAAGAGAGGTAATTATTAGGTTAAACAGTCCTTTCTGTCCCTTGTTACTCAGCTATAAATACAATCACAGCAATACCAAGAACAGAATAATAAAGCATCTAGTTTGCTCCCGGAAACTAAGACATTCTCTATAGCTACCTACATAAAAAGGCAGAGCTGAAATCAAGCTGTCCACTTTCACAGCCAATATAAAATTATTCCTAAGAGGGTCATCTCTACTTACATGATCTCATTTCTTAGAGAAACATAAAAATAAGGCTTTATTTGCCATACTTTGGATAAATATATAATTATCATGGAAAGGATCATACAAGATGTGGCAATATATATCAACAGACTTAAAAAGGTGCATATTCTTGGGGCACCTGGGTGGCTCAGTCAGTTAGGCATTCGACTTCGGCTCAGGTCATGATTTGACAGTTGGTGGGTTCAAGCCTCGTGTCGGGCTCTGTGCTGACAACTCAGAGCCTGGAGCCTGCTTCAGATTCTGTGTCTCCCTCTCTCTCTCTACCCCTCCCCCGCTCTTGCTTCTGTTTCTGTCTCTCAAAAATAAATAAAAATGTTAAAAAAAAAAAAAAAAAGAAAAAAAACGGTGCACATTCTTTGTCACAGTAACCATATTCCTGGGAATCCAAATAATAATTAACATTCATAGCCACTTTTTAAGGATTTCACATGGATTAACTCAATGAACAGATATTATCATTAGCTCCATTTCATAGATAGGGAATTGAAGCTCAAGAAATAAAGCCCAAGGTCACAAAGAGGAAATCAGAACCTAACTATTTGTGCTCCAGGACCTGGTGGTAACAATTAAGCTTTACCATCTGTTTAGGGAGAAAGATTTTCTTAACACCAAAATGTATATCCAAAGATTTTCTTCACAATCTCATTTATAATAGTAAGTATTGCAATAAAACACTAAATGTCCAAAACAAATTATCAGTAAATAACATTAAAAATGATACAAAAAGATAAATGAGGGGTGCCTGGGTGGCTCAGTCGGTTAAGTGTCCAACTTCAGCTCAGGTCATGATCTCAAGGTCTGTGAGTTCGAGCCCCACGTTGGGCTCTGTGCTGACAGCTCAGAGCCTGGAGCCTGCTTCAGGTTCTGTGTCTCATTCTGTCTCTGCCCCTCCCCTGCTCACACTCTTTTTCTCTCTCAAAATAAACATTAAAAAAAAATTTTTAATAAATTAAAAAAAAGATAAATGAATAAAAGAATGAATAAATGCACAATTGTTTATTCACATTATAAAATACCATATATAGGTTAAAATGAATGAACTGATATCTACATGGCTACACCTATTTAGGTAAACTAAGTAAACTGCCAAATATATATATATATGATTTCTGTAAATTTCAAAAACAATTCCACCATGTATTATGATGTATTTATATTTGGAAAAAGGAAGTATGAGAATGACACCCTCAAGAATGATGGCTAGCTAGAGGATTATACCTCACTGTACTGAACACAGTTTTTTTTTTTTAAGTTTATTTATTTTTAGAAAGAGCACGAGTGGGGGAGGGGCAGAGAGAGAGAGAGAGAGAGAGAGAGAGAGCGCGCGCGCACGCAGGGGAGGGGCAGAGAGAGAGAGGGAGAGAAAGAACCCTGATGCGGGCTCAAACTAACAAACCATGAAATCATGACCTGAGCTGAAATCAAGAGTCAGACGCTTAACCAAATGAGCCACCCAGATATCTCTGAATACACCGTTATGGTTATCCCAAAAATGTTACTCTAGATGAGTAAAATGGGTATCAGGTTTTCTGATACAACTCTGCAGTACACTTCAAATATTTTACAAATTAAACTATATTTTAAAATGACTATCTATATGTAGTTATTTCATGACCTTGATATAGGCAAAGATTCCTAAATTTGAAGACACAGAAAGTACTGACCACAAAGGAAAATAGTTATAAACTCTATTACATTAAAATTGAAACACTCTACCCAAAACATACTATTAAAGGAGTCAAGGCAAGCCAAGAAGAAGATACTTACAACACACAGATCTGCAAAGAACTGATGTCCACAATACATAAGAACTTCAATGAGGAAAAAGAGCACATGACCCAAGAGAAAAATAAGCAAAAGACTTGAACAGCTACTTCATAAAAGAGAATACTTAAATATTAAATAAATTTATAAATAAGCACTAAACAAATAGTGATCAGGGGAATGCAAGTGAAAACCACAAAACCATTCTATGAACAGAATGGCTACAAGGAAAAATACCAAACATTAGCCAAAAAAGAACAAATGGAACTCTTACATTGTAGGTGGGAATGCAAATGTGTATCAACACTTTTGAAAACAGTTTGGCAGTATCCACTAAAACCAAACACATGCATACCCTAGTCTTCAGAGCAGCACTTTTAATAGTGAAAACTAAACTCAACAGTCCATCAACAACAGGATGGATAAATAAGTGCAATCTATACGTAAAAAGGAATATTACTGGGGTGCCTGGGTGGCTCAGTCAGTTGGGCGTCCAACTTTGGCTCAGGTCATGGTCTCACGGTTTGTGGGTTCGAGCCCCGCTGGGCTCTGTTTTGACAGCTCAGAGCCTGGAACCTGCTTCAGATTCTGCGTCTCCTCCTCTCTCTGCCCCTCCCATGCTCATGCTCTATCTCTTTCTGTCTCTCAATAATAAATAAACGTTTTTTTAAAAAAAAGCAATACTATGTAACAGTAAGAACGAGCCTACTATAGCAACCAGCTGCAAGAGGGCGAAGGCTCACAAATATAAATAAAGAGAAGTCAGACACAAAGAGAACAGTCAGGTTTCATTCAGATTGAGTTTAAGATATAAACAAAAACCAGTGTATGGTGGTAAAGTCAGAAGAACAAGAAAAAACCTTTGGAGGACTATACCTGGTGGGAGGCACAAGAGTGTATAATTCTAGTAGTATTCTATGTCCCCAACTGGGTGCTGGTCATATAGGTGTTCGTGGAAATCCAACAAGTTGCCCACTTGTTTTTGCACTTATCTGAATGTATATTATACTTCAGTGAAATTGACGAACAAAAAATACACATAGAAAAAACCATGGAGAAACATATAACCTCAAAGGAGGAAAAACCCTTCCATAATCCATGAAAGACTGATGAATTTGCCTATTTAAATTTTTTTAAAGCATGTGGCAAAAATCACAATAAATAACATTAAAAGATGAACAACTATTAGATACAGTATTTACAATTTCTATGAAAAAGGGCAAAACAAACCAGTAAGAAAAAAGGCCCAATGACAAAATGGGCAAAGGGTATGAATAGAGAGTTTGGAGAAAAGGAAATATAAATAACAAAATATATGAAAAGATGTTCAATATCACCCATAAAAACAGAAATACAAATTAAACCTACAGTGAAATTCCATTTTTTACCTTTCAGATTAAAATGTGACAACTCCCTCTGAAGAAACAGGTTTGATCCTTCACAGGATCTCTGTTATCTAGGACAAGTGCACATAACCATTTGAACCAGCAAATCCACCTCCAGGAAACTATCCTACAGATATTTGCCGATGTACAAATTCATGCATATATAGTGAATAAATGTTGAGAATGTATTAAATAATTTAGGGTACATCCACACAGAATACTATGCAGTTTAGTTTGCTTTTTAATTTAAGAACAAAGAAGCATTCTACATACAGATATGGAAAATATTCCAAAAGTTATAATGTAAAGTTTAAAAAGGGTTAGTACACAGTCTAAAGGCATGGTAACTTCTGTATAAAAAAGAACAGATACACATATTTGCACATGTGTGTGTGTAAAATACCTTCAAAAAGATATCCAAGAAGGTAATACGATATAAGATCTAATTTAAAATGCCATCAATTGTAAAATGTGCATTTTATGGCCCAAGTAAGAACAAGTGTCACCAATTAAATTATGACCATATTTCCTTATCACAAAGAATTGTATTTTATTCTTCCTGAAAAAATGCCTTTGGATTTCGATACAAATATCATGCAATCACATATGTGCTTACATAAAAAGGAAAATCGTAAAATAAGTTTTTACATACAAAATCTGCAGCTTCTGACTCATTGTTAACTCATTTGTTGGTGATGCAATGATCATCCTCTGTGCCATCAGATTTAATTTTTTTTTAATGTTTATTTTCGAGAGAGAGACAGAGACAACAGAGTGCAAGTGGGGGAGGGGCAGAGAGAGAGAGGGAGATACAGAATCCGAAGCAGCCTCCAGGTTCTGAGCTGTTGGCACAGAGCTCGACACAGGGCTTGAACTCACAAACCATGAGGTCATGACCTGAGCTAAAGTCAGACACTTAACCAATGCACCCAGGCACCCCAATAGATTTCTTTTTTTTTTTAATTTTTTTTTTAATGTTTATTTTTGAGAGAGAGAGAAAGACAAAGCATGAGCAGGGAAGAGGCAGAGAGAGGGGGAGAATCCAAAGCAGGCTCCAGGCTCTGAGCTGTCAGCACAGAGCCCAACGTGGGGCGCAAACTCATGAGCTATGTATGAGATCATGATCTGAGCCAAAGTCAGATGCTTAACTGACTGAACCACCCAGGTGCTCCCTCAATAGATTTCTTTTTAAAATGGTCTGTTGCCTCTATAATTTCCTTCTAAGCTGGGTGAAAGGGCAATCCTTTGCATTGTCTTAGTAATAAAACTTAGTAATATCACTGTTTCGTCTAATTTTCCAAATCTTCTTTTAGGTTTTGCTAAGTAGTCCTTCTCACACATCATTGTGCATGCAATTGCTGAACTTGCTTTTATCTATATCCATCTATATGTATATGTGTTTCAATTTATTTCTTTGCAAGGAATAAAGTTATTATTTTTTTTTAGTTCATTCATGATTCTGTGAGTTATGACAAATGGCATGGAGTCTAGGGACTACCACCAAAATCTGGTTATAGAAAAGTTATCTCATTCCCCTAAATTCCCTTTACTGTTTCTTTGTAGTCAAGCCTCCTCATTCTCCCTAATCCCAAACAGTGATCTGTTCCATTATTATAGGATTGCCCTCCCCAGATCATCATATAAATGAAATCATACAAGTCATAATTTTCTGAGTCTGGCTTTTTTCACCTAGCATAATGCATCTGAGACACATTCATGTTGTGTTTATCAATCGGGAACTACAGTTAACCAGAAAAAAAAAAAGTAAGCCTTAATTGAGAAGATTTTATTAAAGAATATGAGTTTGGAAACCCTTATAAAAGAATAATAGGAGTGTCTGGGCGGCTCAGTCAGTTAAGTGTCCAACTCTTTATTTCGGCTCAGGCCATGACCTCACGGTTGTGAGATCAAGCCTGGCACTGGGCTCTGTGCTGGGCATGGAGCCTGCCTGGGACTCTCTCTCTATCCCTCTCTCTCTCTGCCCCTCTCCAGCTTGCATGCACATTCTCCCTCTCTCTCAAAAAAAAAAAAAAAAAAAAAAAAAAAAAAGAAAAGAAAAATTAGACTTGAGTTACCACATAACATAGTCATTGTTAAATAAATAATGCAAGACAATTCCTACCTGATCATCATCTTCTACAACCACCAGGGTTAATTTATTCTTCTTAAAATCCAACCTGGTTATCTTGGGCCTATAACAATATTAGAACAAAAGCCAGATTTCAAATAAATGTCCTCTAAATTAAAATTTTTGCTGTTATTTCCAGTATATCAATCATCTAACAGCTGAACTGTAAATTGATTAAGAGGGTGTTTACCCTCTTTACCTGTACTGCCCACCAACAAAGCCTCTAATCTAAAAAAATATTTAGGATAACAGAAAAAAAACATTTCAAAAGCAGGATCTCTAACAAAACTGATGCTGCACAAATATCAGACAGTAAAAATGTTACAAAAAAAAAGAAAATGAAGGAATCCATTTAATATTTTATAGGTTCCCAGCTATGGTACAAGAGATTCCCCAGGCCTAGTGTAGAGCAGCAGCATAGGAACTGGATACAGACAGACAATAAAGGTTTTCTAAAAGGCATAAATGAAAACAAATTTTTGATTAAGACCTGCAACTTTATTTTCTGTATCAATTTGTTTGAGGAAGTACCTCTTTAAAAAAAAAAAAGAAAAAAGGTTTTTTAAACCTCACTTTATGGCCCCTTTTCCAACTCTATCACCCACCTGTACTGAAATCCTCAACAACCTACCACATGTGAACTTTGCACTTCTGCAAACTGTGAATGTCAAAACAATGAAACTCTCATTCTCTCTAATTTTTAAATATAACTTATACAAAATACAATTGTAAAACATAACTTTTTTACAAGAGTTGTACTAAAATAGTAAGTAACTAAGCACAATAGGTGGAGCAGGAGGGGAAGAACTAGCACTTAAGTGTAACAAATACTTACATAAAGCCTATCAAGTGTCAGGTAACCTTCTAAGTGTACTATACGTATTAATTCAACAGATCCTCACAACAACCTTAAGAAGTGATACAAAAGATGCTTTCTTCAACTCTCCAGCTACAGCATTCTCTGGCCATGAAGTATGTTCCATCTGCCCACAGGGCAAGCTGGAAGTGTCAGAGAATTAACACTCAAAGACTGGATGAATAAATGCCCCAAAGCTCCTTCACCTATCAAGGGACAACTGTGAAGGTATTCCACTCAAGTCTCTCAGAAAGTCCCTAGCATGGATACCTGAATTCCAAAATAAATGAAATCTATCTTCAACTTTTTGAGGGAAAATAATTTTCAAACCTAAAATTCTATTCTCAGCCCAATTACCAAGAAAGCATAAGAGAAGAATAAACCATTTTAAAGCATCCAAGGATTCAAACAATTTATCTCCTACACCCTGCTTTTCTTAGGCAGTTAGTTACCTGAGGATATAGATCAGAAAAAACAAAAGGAAGGAAAATATGGGACGAAGATACAGGATCCTAGCTGAAAAAACAGACAAAAGCTGTAGAGCAGCCTGGAGAGCAGACAATTTCAACGGGAACAGAAAAATCATTTAATGCAACCCTGAGGATCTGAAAGAACGTAAGGATAAGTCAAAGGCAGGTAATTTAAAGCACTGTGTGGGAATGGAAACCAATTTGACAGTAAATTTCATATATTAAAAAAAATAATAATAAATAAATAAAAAAAATAAATAAAGCACTGTGTGGGATGTAAGAAACTGAGGGGGAAGCCAAAAACTCCAGGAAAAACAAAAACCTATACAGAAAGAAAATGTAATTCCAGTTGTGAGTTCAAGTATTTCCAGACTGATCAGAAAGAAAGGATCATGACCTAGCTCTACTGTACAACAAACTTTACTGACAGGTGTTTGGACAGGGTTGCATGAAAAGGAAGTCCTTGACAACAGGAGATCCTCCAGAGGTGGCTGCACAAAGCTACCCCCAAAGCAGGGGAGACAGCAAGGGAACTTGTAGGAGAGAAGGGAATCAGAGAGGGGGTTTGGGTTTCTATGCAATGCCATTCAGCAGCAAGCGGGAAGTCTCTAGGTCAGAGAGTTCCGAAGGGCAGTAGTGGTTTGGTGTCTTTTATAGCTACAGGATTTGTCATATCTCTGACCAGCTGATGGCAGATACAGTTTATAGGGGGACATGCAAAGCAGGAAGGCTCTAAATGATTAAAAATAAACTTATTGGGCTATATTTAAAGTAACTGGATATATAAGAAATTGAGTTTGGTGCTGGTGGGCTTTGAGCTAACCATCCCGGCATGCTGTGAAGAAGTAAACAACATAGAGGCCCTTTAACTCATGTATATAACACCAGTACAGTGGGAAGTTCTCCACCATTTCAGATACAGGGATAACAATATGAACACTATTTCCTGATTTTCTACTTTTAGAACAAACCAGGCAAGATGTGAAGAACTTTACTATGGCTACGAAATCCAAGTAAAATCTATTCCTTGATAGGAAATGCAAATACAATTTTAAACTATGAGTTAAGTTGGGACCTAAAAAGAGAAGCACAGCTTAAAAGGAGGGGTAAATATTTTCCTCTTACACACCAGGGAATATGGGGTAATATGACTGTGGAACAAGAAGTCCTAAAAGTAGTGATGTAATAACTATACGACATGAGAGTGTCCATGTGAACATTTAATACATGTAGAAATAAAAAATATGTATCAAGAGATGTATATTGACATACCTTGAAACTAATGAAAAAATGGATGGAAGAGTTTTAAAAATTACCCCTGGGGGATGGGACTAAGAAGGGCTAAGGAGTATGACAGGAGACAGGTGATTTTTATTATCTTTTCAGAATTATTTGATCTCCAAACTCTATTTTATGTATTAACTTGAAAGAAATGTTTTTACTCATTAAAAAAAAACAACAACAACAAAAAAAACCTGTAAGTATCTGTAATATTAACTCTACTTACCAAAAAAATAGGCCAATTTTGGTCTCTCCTTCAAAAACAAGGACTCCTGTTGGGGTCAGTCCCAAGCTATAGTCATTTCCATCTCTAGCCTAATTTAAGGAAAGCAAAACATGTTAACTTTATTTGCAGAAGACAGATATCACATTTTCACACAAAAGTTTATTTTCACATTGAATTATATTAACTATATACAGGCTACTATTAATATGCAAAATGTTTTCAACAAATAGAAATATCCAAAATAACATTCTCAGGAAAATTCATGCATACATTTAGTTCACCGTTAACACCATAGTCTTTTTTTTTTCTTCAATATATGAAATTTATTGTCAAATTGGTTTCCATACAACACCCAGTGCTCATCCCAAAAGGTGCCCTCCTCAATACCCATCACCCACCCTCCCCTCCCTCCCTCCCCCCATCAACCCTCAGTTTGTTCTCAGTTTTTAAGAGTCTCTTATGCTTTGGCTAACACCATAGTCTTAAGGTAGGTCATCACTGAAAATACACAGGTGTACTTCCACAACAAAGAAAGCTCTTTGCAGATTCTGCCTATATTCTATTCACCACTTAAATCACCATTTTTAAAAAGACTACCTTTCTAGGGGCGCCTGGGTGGCTCAGTGAGTTGAACGTCTGACTCTTGACTTTGGCTCAGGTCATGATCTCATGGTTTAGGAGATCAAGCCCCGTGTTCGGTTCTGCGCTGACAGCACAGAGCCTGCTTGAGATTCTCTCTCCCTCTCTTGCTGCCCCTCCCCCACACACATGTGCACTCACACACACTAGCTCTCTCTCAAAATAAATAAATAAACAAACTTTAAAAAAACTGTCTTTCTGGAAAATTTTAACTTTTTAAACTAGAAATACATTAAATCATTATACAAGCTGTATTACAGCTTATCAAAGTCTTCTCAAGCTATAAATTTTCAACTTTGCTTCCTGAATTATTTTAATTTTTAAATAGCCTACTCAGCTTATGTGATGCCAGATGACATGAATTTTACATGAATATTACACTTAATAAGAATAAAAAGTGGTTTAAAAATCTAAAAAACATAGTAACACCTTAAAAACACAGATACACCTTTTTGGAGATTTTGGTTGTTTCTCTTCTTTCTTATACTGTAACTTTATGTGAGATTTTCATATTTAATCTCAAACTTTATAACACATCCAAAGTACCCAGTGCTATACTATACCATCTCCATGCCCTCCTTAATTTTGAAAAATGTCATAGTTACCTTCAATCTTGAAGGAATAAACTTTTTAAAAATCATCACAACACAGTTCTTACCTTGACCACATGCATATCAACCCCATACATTTCTAACCATTTGGCTTTATTCAGATAATTGGTTTCAGCTTGTGCTGGTGTCTGACCTCTGAAATTTAAAAAATAGTAATTTTTAATAATAATAAATGTAAATTCTATACCAAGGACGGTAATAGAAGAAAACATACAAAATCACTGCAGTGATGTTAAAGAAAAGTGTGGGCAAAGCCAAGTACCTGTATTCCTTCCATTTCTCAAAAATAGCCAGCTCCATCTCTTCAGTCTGAATGGGCACAAACCTGAACTCAGACACAAGTTCAGGACTATGCTCAGCAAGATCATAGTCACCAAGTTCAGCTACAAACATAAGTTGCACAAAGTTATATTTTGTTAATTAAGTTTATTTCCTGCTGAATCTTTCTTCAGAATTCATTAATAAAAACTGCTAAGATTAGAAACATTCTTTCTTAAACTATAGTAATTCATAACACCCAGATCATTCCCCAAAATAAATCTAGCTTAGACTTACAACGTGTCAACCAACATCTATACGCACAATGATATACTTGTGGTTGGTGGTATATTTTCAAATATATGTGTTTCTGTTCATTTATTTCATATCTTATAATGTTTAGCTTTTGAAAACCTCTTTGTAGACTTCCTTAGAGAAACACCTTTTGACCTTATAATGAACAAAAATATTTAGCAACCTTTAAAAAAAACATTTAGCCAGCATCTATTAAGAATCCAATATGCAGAGGGGCACCTGGATGACTCAGTCGGTTAAGCATCTGACTTCGGCTCAGGTCACGATCTCATGATTTGTGGGTTTGAGCCCCACGTGAGGCTCTATGCTGACAGGTCGGAGACCGGAGCCTGCTTCAGATTCTGTGTCTCCCTCTCTCTCTCTCTCTCTGCCCCTCCCCAGCTTGCACTCTTTCTCTCAAAAATAAATATTAAAAAAAAAAAAAATCTAATATGCAGAGAACATGACATCATACACCACTACAAGATACAGGCTCCGTCCTCCTGGAATTGTAAATAGATAATCCTAAAGAAATAACTGAAAAAAATATTAGTAAAAAGTATCTGGGGAAGGGAAGCAGTAGGAAAACACTTAGGCGGGGCACAAATAATCATGTGCCCATCTATGGTTAGCTCTGAAATATAGGTTTGGGGAAGAAGGGAAAATGATTCTAATATTTTCTTTACTTTAGACATTTTCCCTTTTAAAGAACATCTTACTCATTTAAAAATTAAAATAGTTCCATTTTTATTAAAAAAATCCAGTTGTATAGAGAAAAAAATACAGAGATCTTGAGATACTAATAAAAATGGTAACAACTCATTATTTATTGAATACAGACTCTACACACTTGACATATTACAGATATATTGTCATCTATTTTCTCAACAACGTTGGAAAATATTATCATGCCCAATTTGTTGCTGAAGAAATTACTCTTTTGTCTGGATAACGGGTATTTTTTTTTCTGTTTTAGGTCACATTTTTAAGAAGCACCAAACCAAATCTTCTCCCTAGTGTTGTTCAGGATATATATTAAAATGTCAAGGAAAAACTGAATTGAGGGTATGAGAAAAGCTAGTAACAAAAATTATTCTGATAAAATATAAAATCATAAACAAGAAACACAGAGCTCATTTTATGAAGATGGACTGTACTTCAGCAAATTTATTCTAAGGACCTTAAGACTTCGGATTTGGCAAAATATTAGACACGGGACACAGAGATGCACAACATGACAAGAAGTGTGGTGGAATCATGCAAATAATGGTGCTGTGGATGAAGGAGAAAGTAGGAAAGAACTTTTACTTAGGAAAAAAAATGTGATAAGGAGGGTTAAGAGATAACAAAACAGAGCCACAATGCATGAATCAAACAATAAACATTTAGGGGTGCCTGGGTGGCTCAGATGGTTAAGCGTCCAAGATACACTCAGATGGTTAAGCGTCTAGATACTCCAATAGAACAGATTTCTTTCCATTTTGTGAATGAGGACCGAAATTACAGTTTTCTTAAAATGTCAATTTTTCAGAAAAAAATACCTAAACTTAACAGTATTTCGTCAGTACAATAAAGTACAAAATTAAAAGTTTTTTCATTAATTTAATTTATTGGAAAATACTTTAACCATCAGGAACTTTTAAATATGCTCTAAGTATTTCTTTCATGGATTCATTTTTAAGAATAAAACTAAAGAGGACTGCCTGGGTGGCTCAGTCGGTTAAGCATCCGACTCTTGATTTTTAGCTCACGTAATGATCTCCTACTTCTTGACATCGAGCCTGAGTTGGGCTGTGCACTGACAGTGAGGAGCCTGCTTGAGTTTCTCTCTTTCTCGCTCTCTTTGTCCCTCCCTCACTCACTCTCATGCTCTCTCTCTCCCCCTCAAAATAAACAAGACTAAAAAAAAAAAAGAATCAAACTAAAGAAAGCAAAAATACAACTGCAAAAATCTCTTATATCCCTGCATTCTTTTCAAGTTAAAAAAAAAAAGCTGAGAGTCCCCTTATAATATTTATTGAATTATCAAGTCACCAGCAATTTTGCTTGAAAAGAAGTTACAGATAGAAGGGGAGCAAATGAAGTGAAAGGGAAGAAAAAGAAGGCCATGTTCTTTAAACAAAGTAAAGTAATAAGGTTGGATATTGATACAAGTTAACAGTGGTGTTACTTTTCTTATCCATCATTTTGAATCTTTTGAAATTCTTAACTAAAAACACACAAAAAAGAATTATGCTTTATTCTTAACAGTCAACATAAGAATTGCTTACCTTGCAGATTATAAGCTGCCAGCTGAACTGCTGTATCAAAGGGACACTCTAATCTGAGACCGAAACACAAATTTGTTAGACAAGTCAACTTCCCAAGGTTCATTTTAAGATAAGTGCAAATAATACCTACTTTATGCTGACCATTCCTTTTTCATAATTATGAACTTATTTTTCAAAATCATTATCAACTACTTAATAAAATGTGGTTTACCTTAAATAACTAATACTCACTTTCCACTGAGAATATCTTGTTTTAACTGAAGAACAAATAAATACCTAAGAAAAATAAAAGGCACAAATTTAACTCAACAGAACAATCTACTATGAAAAATAATCCCACCCTTCTAATGTGAGAAGAAACATTTTTAATTACAGAATTTTACCTGCAATAGAATCCAGAAAAGAAAAAAAATATGAAAAAAAATTGGGGCCAATAAACCATCAGGAGGATGGCAGCATGTCCATAAGATAACTGAGTACAGTACAACCACCTTAAGATTAAAGGTTTTAAGCAAATTATGGAGAATGAGCTCTGTGATCTAAGTTTACATTACTCTCACAACACAAACCACCTGGGATGTGAAAGGACACAGGCATATATGTAACTATGGAGATTAGCTATAATCTCGCTGGTAGGGGGTGCAAGAGAAGAAAACCCTTCTAAAGGGACTCAGCAACTCAATTTTTACTTAATAAATAGTATGTGTGAATGAATCATGCATTTACCATGTATAATCAATGAATAAATATGAAGGAGGCAGGACAAAATAGAAATAATTGTATATAACCTGCTTAAAGTTTGTTTAAAACTATTCAAACCAAATCAGGATTTATTATTTTTCATCAGTCAGCGAGCGGCATTTCAATAGGTAAAGAATATTAGGAGCCAACATGAATAAACTCCCAGTGGCCAAAGAGAGATCATTTTGAACACCAACAAACATAACATGAATAAATATAATATGGCAACATATTCAAACACATCAATCTTGTTTAAAATCCATGAGTTGAGGGGCACCTGTGTGGCTCTGTCAGCCAAGCATCTGACTTCAGCTCAGGTCATGATTAGTGAATTCAAGACTCGCATCGGGCTCACTGCTGTCGGCACGGAGCCCGCTTCAAATCCTGTCCCTCTCTCTTTGCCCTTCCCCTGCTCACACTCACTCCCAAAACTAAACATACATACATACATAAATAAGTAAAATCCATGAGTTGATGATAATTTAAAAAAGGAACTCAGGGGGCGCCTGGGTGGCTCAGTCGGTTAAGCGTCCGACTTCAGCTCAGGTCACGATCTCACGGTCCATGAGTTCGAGCCCCGCGTCAGGCCCTGGGCTGATGGCTCAGAGCCTGGAGGCTGCTTCGGATTCTGTGTCTCCCTCTCTCTCTGCCCCTCCCCCGTTCATGCTCTGTCTCTCTCTGTCTCAAAAATAAATAAACGTTAAAAAAAAATTTAAAAAAAAAAAAAAAAAAAAAAAAAGGAACTCAGTAGTTACCTTAAAGAATGCTAGGGAACCAACTCTTTATTTTGAAAACTGATAAAGGGAAAAATTCTACACTTAAAAACACTGTCCCAAAATGAAATTCTATTGTCTGACAGGTCTTATTACCAGGGGTAAGAGATCCATTTCATTAGTGGTCTATAAACTGTAAAGAATTATAAAGACAATCTTCCAACACCTTTAGCTAGCTGACCAAAACTACTTTACCCCTGTACAACTCTAGAGAGTAGTCTTACCGGGTTAGCTCTTCACGAAGATTATTTGGTTCTGAGGAATAAAACTTAACTCGAAGATGCAGACAATAGGGTGAACCAACTGTTTAAAAAAAAAAAAAAAAAAAAAAAAACTTTAATTTTTTTTAATGTAACTATTCAAACTGTAGTTTTCCAGTCAGTAAATTTGTCAAAAATAATCTACTTGAAGTAGGGAGAAAAGGTAACAGGCTTTGTGGTAATATTTCACACATCGAAATATTGTATGGCTTCATTAAAGCCTTTAAATTAAAGGCTTTAAGTACACCTAACACAAAAAGATAATCAGTAGGTTTTTTAAAATGTACCAACCATCATATAGTACCATTACAATTAGCTGTCCTCCCAAAAATAGATAGCTCTAGATTAATTCTAACAGTTTAGGGATAAATGCATCAAATAAAAGTCTTGACTGTGCAATCTAACAGCCCTAAAAAACCTGCCACACTATATTTCTTAAAAGACTAAGGAATGCCTGGGTTATTAACCGCTCACTGCAAATTCCCCCCACACTTTCAATTCACTTCACCTAGTTCACTAACTTGTAAATTCTCAAAGGTCCCATTATTTTGTAAAGACAAAAAAGTTGAGGTGCTCTGAAATCTCTACTACCACAAAGAACAAGCTGGATTACGAGTGAACACTGGTATTTTTCCCTATTACTAGGAATAAAACTGACATTTTATGTCAATTGTTTCATTTCATTATTTTTAAATTTTAAAAGTTACAGCTTTAAAGTCTCAAAACATTTTACAGAGCAGGACAGATGCCAAGCAGGAAAATTCCAACACAATTACTAAATAAAAGTTAAGCATCGCATGAGAACTCAATCTCCTTGCAAGATACAAGCCTTTCACCAGGAAATAAACTATAAAGCACTTGAATCTAGATTACTATTAACCCTCTAGAACTAAGGGGGTAGGTCAGTATATCAAATTGAAATTATCTTTAAAGTAGAGATGCTAAGAAATTCATCTGAAACATGATTTATTAGGAATCAGAGCTTCTAATATATAATTTACTTTTTGTTCACAATTTTTTCAACACTTACTTTTTACTTGCTTTTTGATGCTCTTTGTACCATCTAACCAGTGCTGAAAATAAAAAACAAAAATCAGATGTTATGCAGATGATAGAACTCAACATTTTCATTAAAAGTTAATTTTCATCATGTTTTTGTTGATAACCAGAAAGAAATATGAAAAACAAAAGTGAGGATGAAAATGGGGGGAGGATTATCTGTCCCAACATCTACAGCAAGCTTATGACACACAAGCAAAAGAAGACCTAAGACCAGATATACTACTTCTTAAAACATTTCCTCTCCTCTCTCACAGTAACAAGGATGATATTTTAAATTCTGCCCTTAGTTTTCCTGTTTCCAAAAAAAAATGACTCTTTCAAAATTGTTAAAATGAGAAGAAAAGTATCCTCATACTCCAGTGTCTGGTTCATTCTTGTAATAAAAACGTAATATTTATTAACAGATCGCAACCAAAAGTGAGAGGAAATAACAGTGTCATTTAAATTTTACGAAACAGATACTACTCAGAAGTAGTACTCTTTGAAAGAGCCTGCAAAATAAAATTAGATCTTTCTCATAACTAACCCCACCTATTAAATGAAGTAGTCTTTTTTGTTCCTTTGCTTTATAAATAAAAAATGTTAAAACTGTGACTAGTAGACTTCTGGTTTCAAAAGTAATAGGCTTTTGATTTCTGTAACCTCCCCACTCTGAAATGCCCGTAACACAAACAGACTTAAGAAGCAATTCCAGAGGCTTCCACACATAAACCAGTCCCAGCTCACTTCTCACTATTAATCCCTTTACACCACCATGTCCTAACAGTGACGGGATGCACTCATCCAACTAAGATATACAAGCCTGTGTTCTCTCCAACATGCTTACAATTCCAAGCACCCAAAAAACGAAAGGAGTGCTCTTGTACTAACTAGTTCACAGAGCTAAGGAATCCAGTTTCAGAAACCCAGACAGGCAAAGTGGGTAAACAAGGCTGCATTGTTAACAGCCTTGTAACCGTTTGCTTTTCTTGCCAATTATTTGCCTAGCCTCTTCTCTCCATTCTCCCCCAAGATCCAAAAGTGAAATTCACAAAGCTACCAGTGGGCGAGCAAAGTACCTCTGCACATTGAAATAAGATGTTCAGTAAACAGTTCAAAAGGCAATTAAGTACTGTGCAATATTTTCTCTAGATTCCAAGTGTATATGCTACTTAGTCAGCCATCTCTCATCCTTTCTTTAAGATTTTATTTTTTAAGTACTCTCTATACCCAATGTGGTGCTCGAACTCACAACCTGGAGCCAAGATTAAGAGTTGCATGTTCTACCTATTGAGCCAGCCAAGTACCCAGCCATCTTTCATCTTTTACTGAATTCAGGTGGATATCCATTTTTTTTTTAATTTTTTTTTCAACGTTTTTTATTTATTTTTGGGACAGAGAGAGACAGAGCATGAACGGGGGAGGGGCAGAGAGAGAGGGAGACACAGAATCGGAAACAGGCTCCAGGCTCCGAGCCATCAGCCCAGAGCCTGACGCGGGGCTCGAACTCACGGACCGCGAGATCGTGACCTGGCTGAAGTCGGACGCTTAACCGACCGCGCCACCCAGGCGCCCCTATAAGCATATTTCAATGTAGCACCTCTTCAGTTTTATACATCCCTCCAACTGAATCCTAGGCCAGCCAGTAGACAGAACACAATTCAATCTTTTAGCAGAAAAGACTTCAACCTAGTACAGCAAAAAAGTCCATCCATCATGGCCAATGTCAGCAACTCAATATCCAATAATCTGAAACTTAATTATGCTAATACCTACTAGAGCCTGATGCCAATGACATACTGGGTAAAAGATAAAATTAGTTTTTATACCCCAGACTGTCTTCTTCCCACAACATGAATCTGGGAGTTGCCTTATCTTCAGGTTTTATCTACTCTACTGCAATGAATTAACAGGTAGTCTGGCTGGTCACCTGGGTTGTCTTATGTGCCTATGGTTAGGGAGACTCCTACACCATGAGCATAAATGAGCACAACTCTTCCAGGAGGCAATTTAACAATGCTTTAAAAATAATTGTCTTTGACCCAACAATTCTATACCTAGAAATAGCGATGGATGTGTGCAGATTTATTTATAAGCAATTATATGAGAAAGTTAAGACAATATATATATTCAACAACAGTGAACTGGTTAAAGTATTTCAGTATGATGCAGCATGATGCAGCCATTAAAAACAAGGAAAGCAAATACTTAAGGATCTGGAAAATTACTTACAATATACTGCTGAATTTTAAAAGGTAGGTTACACCTTTTAAAGGTGTAGGATAGACACAAGTGTTTTATCAAAATGTACAAGTTTGTATATAAAAACATGCACTTTTCTTTTGGACTGAGATAATCTAAAACAAAACAGTAAAAATGTTATCTCTAAGTGACAGATACTGCTGGTGATAGTTTTTCTTTTTTATGCTTTCCTCTATTTTAAACTTATTCTACAATGAGCACATACTACTTAAAACTCTCATGGACCCCTTATTTTAATATTTTATATAAGTAATATATTTATATGGCTTAATTTTGGGGTAGTATTAATAGGCATATGGTCCATAGTCCCTCCACCTCCTACAATAGCCCACCAGCCCATTTACCCAATTTCTATCACCACATGCACCGCCCCTGCACACAACAAGATGTTATTGGTTTCTGACCCCATCCAGAGTTTCTTCAAAGAGGGAAGGAGGGGGAAAAGGGAAAACAAAACAAAACAAAACAAAACAACTGTTTATGTGTGTTGGTTAAAAAAAAAAAAAAAAGACAGAACATTAACAATGGACTGAAAACCAACAGACTATCAATTTTGAAAGAATGAACTTTGAAGAGTAAAAGAAATAAACACTAATGTAAGATAGACCATGTGATATTTCAAGATCAATCTACAGTCTTTCTTTCTTAGATCATTATAACTTAAATTTCTTCCTGTTTAAGAACATCTAGGGCTAGTCTCAAAAATTCACCTTTAATCTTTAATTTGTACCCTACTATTCTAAGAAGCACATTAAATATAAAATCATCCCAGTGAGATTAAGGATCAGAGTTTTCTTCCAAGCAGATATTTTAGTCCCTTCTTTACCTACATATGTCTGCTCTCCCTTAGGATAACCCAAACTCAGATAATGCATCAAGCACATTTTAAAGTGAAATTTAGGAGCTGGGGAGTTCTGGGTGACGTTATTCGGGGGAAGGTCTGAGTTCATGCTTGTATATTCTCAAGTCTGTTTTCTTTCATCTCCTCCACATTCCAAGCCCAGGGACTGGAAAATTCAGAGCTCAGAGATAGGCACTGATAGGATTTTCCTTCAATCAGGGTCTTTAGGAGTTGAGTTTAAATTACATTAGATGATAAAGGTGAGAGCATGCAGATATAGATTCTTGGATGCTTAGTGTGAAACTAATAAGAGTTCTCTTTCCCCATCATACCTTACAAAGCAAACAAACTCCCTCCTAATTTCCTAATTTTAAAATTTGGTTGATAAACGTAGACATCAAAGGATATGAGAAGCCACATCTCTTTCCGTCCTATTGAACTGGGCATGAAAGAAAAATTATCTACTTATGTATATCTTAAAACATAAATAATATTTAATCACAAACACAAAAGACATAACCAAATCAAAAGAAGAATCACCTAGGGAGCTTCCAAAACACTAACATGTACACACCCTCATCCCAGCCCTTCAGCCAAACAGTCTGTAAACAGCTTTTCAAATAAGTGATTCCTGACTTCTAACCACCTACACAGCTCTATTAAAGAAATGCCCTACTACTTTTGCTCAAAGAGCAAAGAGTTGAAAACAGAGATGTGTTAACCATCTTTCAAAACAACTACATCTGCAGAAAATATTTCTCCTCTCAGGAGTAGAGGCCTATGCTCTGAATTAAAGGGTTGTTTTAAAGGAAATTTTAACATTTTGGGGTAGTATTAACATTTTAACAATATTTGTTCTTCCAATCCATGAGCATGCAATGTTTTTCCATTTCTTTGTGTCTTCTTCAATTTCCTTCATAAGTTTTCTATAGTTTTCAGCATACAGATCTTTTACATCTTTGAAAATTTTAACATTGTAAACAACAAAAAGTTTAAAAACTATGCTATAAAAATGGAGAACCAATACACTGCACTGCTGTAATCTAACTGAAAACACTTCAATTTAATCTATATTCATTGTAACACATTTCAAATGAAGACTTAGATGAGGCATTAAAATAGATTTCCCACTGTGCCTGTGTATTATTAGTATGCTCTTTTAAAATTCTTAAAAGTAAACTCATAGTGGGAATATAAGTTGAGTGAGGCAGGTTTTATATTTACTCTCCAGGGACAGAGTACATAATCTATTTTGGAAACACACTTTTTACTGTTCCTCCTTATTTAACAAATACAAGGGTATCTATGTGCATGTTACAATATACATATATTTAACATATATGCTACTTATTTCTATATATTTTTCACTCCCCACTACTTTATTGAATCCTATTGTTTGTGTTAAGTTCTCAGTTGATATCCAATCCAATCATCTGCCAACAGTGTTAGTTTTACCTCCTCCTTTCCAGCCTTTACAACTTCTGTAACTATAATTGCTGGCACTTCTATTATGAAATTAAATAGCACTGGCAATAATATGCAAATTAACACCATGTGTTTAAAAGAAATGTTTCTATCATTCCTCTACTAATCTAGAGTTGTTGTTATTGTTATTGTTACCAATGTAAATAATCAAATATCTGCAAAGAAAGAGAGCAGAACTGGGGCCCCTAGATGGCTCAGTTAAGCATCTGACTCTCAGTTTCAGGTCAGGCCATGATCTCACAGTTTTGTGAGTTCGAGCCCCGTGTCAGGCTCTGTGCTGACAATGCAGAGCCTGCTTGGGATTCTCTCTCTCCCTCTCTCTGTCCCTCCCCTCCTCAAGCTGTCTCTATCTCTCTCAAAATAAACAAACTTTAAAAAATTAAAAAAAAAAAAAAAAAAAAAAGCAGAGCCACTGAGTAATCACCAGGTCTGTCTTCTATAGATGCTGCCTATACGGGTTGTAACACACATCCACTAAACACCTAGAAATGGAAAAAGGTACACCTTCTAAAGCTTGGATGGAGCTACACAGATAGACAGAAGGTCAATTCTATACAGGCCAAAGTCCATTGGGTTTATTCAAGGTATTATGGGGCTACAAAGAAGGGGCTTAACAGGCCACCAAAAAAAACACTTGATAAGAATTCTAGACCTATTATCTGTACAACCTCAGATAAGTGAGGGTGAGCAAAGACAAACAAACCTCACACACTGTGCCCACAGTACCTGAAAGCTGAATTCTAAAACTAGAATAAGAATTGCCTCTTCCCTTAACTCAGTGATCTTGGATTTGCTATCAAGGTAACCGACTGTTGCAGCCTCCAGGTGTGCACTTGTAAAACATTTACTCTATGTTCCACTAGATAATTATGCGTTTTCTAGCCTTCAGCTTTGGATCTAACATCTCCATTTCCATTCAGTGTTGTCTTTAAATGCCATACACTTCAACTAATCAAGTTATTTTCTTTGTGGTAAAGATTTCAGTTTCAATCTTTTTTTGAATGTATACTTAAGTATACATTTAAGTATATGACGAAGCAATAACAGCATAAATGGTTAGTGAAACTGTTCAGAATTGGCAAACATCACATCAACTCAGACTCCACTGCCAAAGGCAAATCACATAGCCAAGCCTGATATCAAGTGAGCAAGAAAGGACAATCCTGTGAAAACAAAGGCAGGAGACAATGCATGAAAAAACATATATGACAAACTGTATCAACTGATAATGAATCGTCCTTGCATTTCTGAAAATTAAACTCCACCTGATCATAATGTATTAATTATACTTTTAATAGACTGAATACTGTGTGCTGATAATTAAAGAGTTTTACACAGAGAATAAGGGAAGTTTAAACAATATACATAGAACCAATACAAGCTATCAAATCAGTATTTTTAAAAAGCAAAAAAATAATTACTACTGACTTGTTAAAGTTCTTTTTCCTTCTTTTCCAAGTAAAGGAGAAATGCTACCTTTGTTTCTCTTTTCTGAAACATGACAGAGTTGTCTACAATCTAGGTAACTAGTTCTTCTTTAAAAACTTGATGGACCAATTAAAATTCTAAGCTCTAAATATGAAGCTTGAAGGGCGCTTAGGTGGTTCAGTCAGTTAAGCATCTGACTTCAGCTCAGGTCATGATCTCACAGTTTGGTTCTTGAGTTTGAGCCCCGCATTGGGTCCGGGCTGACAGCTCAGAGCCTGGAGACTGCTTCAGATTGAGAGAGTGAGAGAGAGAATGAGAGACAGAGACAGAGAGAGTGTGTGTGTGTGCGCGCGTGCGCGCGTGTGTGTGTGTGTCTGCCCCTATCCTGCTCACATTCTCTCTCTCTCAAGAATGGATAAATTCACAACCTCTCTCAAGAATGGATAAATATCAAAAAAACAAACAAATAAAACAAACCCAAAAAACCTTAAATAAAATTTTTTAATGGGAAATGAAAATATATCTAGCATGCAGCATGATTCAGGGAAAAAAACAATGAGAAAAAACATAGTTCTTAAAAGTACGTAACACTCCTGTGTCTTTTAAGATATACTCCAACTTGCTTCCCTTTTTTTGTTCTCCTGTTTGATCTCAGTAGACATTTGATTTTAAGACTGAAAACTGTTCCTTCAAAATAAATCATACATGCTCTCTGGCAAATTGGTACAGTTAATTCCTCAACTGTTTTGCCAAGTCTTACTGCACCAACCTAAAACCACTTAATATCAGAAGAATTCCTTCTTGCATGGTTTAAGATATATTATTTCCACACTGGAATATTCTATTGTACAAGAAAACTACCCCATAACATCATTTATTTAAACTATAACATTGGGAGTTCTGCTGTCATTCGGCAACTTTTCACACATCCTGTTATTTTTATGACCCTGATCCTTAAGGGGAAAGATTTATACGATCTGAAGAGAAACCAGAGTGTATGACCCTGATCCTTTATCAATAAATAGTACCACAAAAATCTGTGGAGTCATCAATAATATAGAAGAGATTATAGATTTTCAAAAACACTAATGATTATCATAAAGACTTTAAGAAAACACATGCAAATTAATACCATTATCAGATTTCCTTTAAACTACAGATTATTTGTGAAAGAAAAGGTTACTAAATAAAAGTCCATAGGTGGGGTTCAGGAATACCTTAATTACCTTTATATGTACACAAAATATAATATATATACATGCACATTTTTCTATGTAAAGCAGCTAGAGATTTCATCATTATAATTCAAGGCTTCAGATCATCTCTGGACTATGTAAAAGGACACTAAATTAAGTTTAGATGTGAAAATAGAGGATGGGGCGATATTCTGCTGTCAACAAAAACAAGAGTAACTATAAATCCTAGGATGCCAGAATAAAACTGGTTTTCACATACTATCCCCTCATCCAGTAAGTCCCCCAAAGCTCTCCACAATGGCTCGGTTTATGGGTGCATGGGTGGCTTAGTCGGTTAAGCATCCAACTCTTGGTTTTGGCTCAGGTCATGATCTCATGGTTTGTGGGTTCAAGCCCATGGGCATCAGGCTCCGAAATGACAGTGTGGAGCCTGCTTGGGATTCTCTCTTTCCACCCCTTCCTCTGCCTCTCCCTGGCTCACGTGTGCCCGTGCACTCTCTCTCTCAAAATAAATAAATAAGCTTTAAAAAAATAAAGTGGCTTGATTTAAAAACTGCCTCCAGAAACAAGTAGCAAATCTGAATACACCTATAACAAATAAAGAGATTAGTCAATAATCAAAAAACTTCCCACAAAGAAAAGCCCAGGACCAAGACAGCTTTGCTGGTGAATTCTACCAAATGCTAAAAGAAGAATTAACACCAACCCTTCATAAGACCTTCCCAGAAATAGGAGGGAAGACTTTCCAACTCATTCTCTGAGGCTAGTACTGTTCCCACCAAACAAGACAAAGATATCAAAGGGAAAAAAAACCCACAAAACTACAGACCAATATTCCTTACAAATATACGCACCAAAATATTCAACAAAATACTAACAAATCAAATCAAGCAACATATAAAAGGCTTATACATTACAACCAAGTGGGATTTGTCCCAGAAAAGCAAGACTGGTCCAACACACCACCCATTAACAAAAAAACTATCAACATAATACAACATATAAACAGAATACAAGAGAGAAACCATATGACTCTCTCAATAGATGCAGAAAAAGCATTTGACAGAACCCAACACCATTTTTGATAAAAACAATGAACAAAATAGAAATAAAAGACACCTTCCTTAACGTGATAAAGGGCATCTATAGAAATCTCACAAGTAGCATACTTGATGGTGAGAGACGGATCACTCTCCCCCTAAGATCAGGGACAAGACAATAATGTCTGCTGTCACCACTTCTATTCAATATATTACTAACGGTTCTAACCAGGGCACTTATGCAAGAAAGAGAAAATAAATAAATAAAAGGCATTCAGATTAGGGGATGCCTGGCTGGCTCAGTTGGTGGAGAATGTGATTCTTGATCTTGGGGTCTTGAGTTCAAGCTCCATACTAGATGTAGAGCTTACTTTAAAAAGTAAAAAGATAATGAAAATACAAGAGTACTGAGTAACATATAGAATTGCTGAATCACTATATTGTACACCTGAAACTAATATAACACTGTATGTTAACTATACTGGAATCTAAATAAATTTTTTTTTAAAAAGGCATTCAGATCAGAAAGGAAGAAGTCACACTATCTCTTTTTGCAGATGACATGTTCTTTTTCATAAAACACGTTAAAACTAATAAAGAAGTTTACCAAGGATGCAGGATACAGGATAAGTATACAAGACCCAACTATATTCCTATATACTAGCAATAAACAATCAGAAGATGATATGAAGAAAACAACTATGTAGGGGAACCTGGCTGGCCTAGTCAGTTAAGCGTCCAACTCTTGGTTTCAGCTCAGGTCATGATCTCACAGTTTGTGGGATCAGGCCCTGTGTCGGGCTCTATACTGCCAGTGCAGAGCCTGCTTGGGATTCTCTGTCTCCCTCTCTCTCAGCCCCTCCCCAGCTCACACTGTCTCTGTCTCTTTCAAAATAAACTTAAAAATTTTTTTAAAAAGAAAAAAAAAAAAGAAAACAACTATGTATACAATAGCATTAAAGGAATAAAATGCTTAAGAACAAAACCAAGGAAGTAAAAGACATGTAAAGTGAAACTATAAAACACTGTTTTAAGAGATGTAAAGATTGGGGCGCCTGGGTGGCTCAGTCGGTTAAGCGTCCGACTTCGGCTCAGGTCATGATCTCACAGTTCGTGGGTTCGAGCCCCGCGTTGGGCTCTGTGCTGACAGCTCAGAGCCTGGAGCCTGCTTCACATTCTGTATCTCCCTCTCTCTCTGCCCCTTCCCTGCTCATGCTGTGTCTCTCTGTCTCAAAAATAAATAAACATTAAAAAAAAAAAAAAAAAGAGATGTAAAGATCCAGTACATGGAAAGACAATCCATATTCATGGATAAGATTTAACATTATAATGATAGCAAAAGGATAGACTCAGTGCAATCCTGATCAAACTTCCAATTGCCTTTTTCCCCCCAGAAATGAACAAGCTAATCCTAAAATGTATATGGAAATACAGCCAAAACAATCTTGAAACAGAAGAACAAAATTGAAGGATTCACACTTAAATTCCAATTTCAAACTTAGCAAAAAATTACAGTAATCAAGACAATGTAGTGCTGGCATAAGGATCAACATATGGACAGATGAATGGAACAGAAGACAGAAGCCAGAAGCCAGAAATAAACTCATATAACTGGCTAACTGATTTTCAACAAGCCAAGATCACTCAATGGAGAAAGAATAACCTGTTCAATAAATAGTGCTAGGACTACTGGATATCCACATGCAAAAGAATGAAGTTAGCCCCCTACCTTACAACACATACAAAAATTAACTCCAAAAGATAAAGAAAAAAACAAAATAGGCAGCAGTTTTGCAGATATGACCAAAAGCATAAAAAAAAAACAGATAAATTAGACTTCATCAAAATTAAAAAATTATGTGCAAAGGACACTATCAAGAAAGTAAAAAGAAAATCTACAAAATGGGGAAAAATATTTGCAAATCACAGATCTGAAAAATGTCTACTACTGAAAAAAAATATGAACTCTTACAACTCAACAAAGAAACAAATAACCCAATTTTAAAATGTGCAAAGGATCTGAATAGACATTTTTCCAAAGAAGATACAGAAACAGCCAAAAAAGCACATGAAAAGATACTTAACATCACTAAGCTTTAGGGAAGTTCAAGTCAAAAACCACACAGGACCACTTCATATCAACTAGGATAGCTAGAATCAAAAAAGAAATACTGTGGGGGCGCCTGAGTAGCTCAGTTAAGCATCCAAGTCTTGATTTCGGCTCATCATGATCACATGGTCGGCAGGATCAAGCCCCGTGTTGGACTGTGCGCTGACAGCATGGAGCCTGCGTGGTATTCTCTCTATCCCTCTTCCCCACTGGTACTGGCACTCTCTCTCAAAATAAACAAACATGAAAAATGAAAGAAATAATGTGTTTGTGAGGACACAGAGAAATCAGAACCCCCCACACATTACTGGAAAGAATGTGGAATACTACAGTCATTATGGAAAACAGTTTGGCAGTTCCTCAAAAAGTTAAACAGTTACCTTATGCCCCAGCAAATTCACTCCTAGATACATACCCAAGAAACTGAAAATTATACTCATGCAAAAATTCGTACACAATGTTAATAGCAGCACTATTCCTAAGAGCCAAAAATGAATGAACCCAAATGTCCATCAATGAATTGAGTAAACAAAATGTAGCATATCCATACAACAGAATATTACTCGACCATAAGGATCAAGGATGGGGAGATGCCACAATACAAACCTTGAGAATATTATGCTTAAGCACATTCCCAGACTCAAAAGGCTATATATTATGTAATTCTATTTACATGAAATTTTCAAAATAGGTACATCCATACAAACAGAAAGATTAATGTTTGCCAGAGGCTGTGGGAGAGGGGAAATGGGAAGAGACCATTAATGTAAGTAGGGTTTCTTTTGCAATGAAAATATTCTGGAATTAGATAGTGATGTGACAGCTGCACAACTCTGTGAATACACTAAAAACCGCAAGTGAGTTTTAGGATTTGTAAATTACATCTCAATGTTTTAAATGTGGCCTACTTTAGGCAAAAGTTATGTGGCCACCTCAAGTAAAACCTACTATATTTTACTCAAGCATGCCTTCTTTCTTCCCTCTAATCCTCCTACTCTAAACCATACCTCTAGGAAAATCATTCTTCAACACTATTTCCAAAGAAGTGCTTCATATACTACTCTGTATTTATAAGGTAATTGGAACATAAAAAGCTTCCTCTTCCCAAATAATTCAGTCCAGAAGTAATTAGGTGGTCAGGGTAATGCCAGAATCTGTACAGGGAGACGTTAGAGATTGATTCCATCCAGAGTGAGTTATCACTCAAGTAAACATCCTGATGACAATCAAACCCTGGTTTCTGTAGAAGAGAACTGCAAATATGGGAAAGGAAAAAAACTACAATCAGCCTTGTGGCACTGAATGTGTCAATTTATATATAAGATTACAGAAATAAACGTAAACATACATTCCCTAAGTCTGACCACAAAGCCAACTGGAGAACTAGCAAATTCCAGGGCTAGAGCAGGGAAATACAATATGAACATGGAAGGTATTCTTGGGCCAGAAAGTAAGGTAATACCCAAAGAATGATGGTGCGTGTTAAAAGAACACAGAAACCATCTTGAAGCAGTTCCCACCACCCAAACTTGGGAAACTCTGAGCATCAAAAGAAATAGTAGTTACAAATGATAACACACCGGTTAAGACAAGAATCCATTAGTTCATAAATAAACAGAAAGTTTGATGAGAAAGTGGTCTTTTTCGGGGGGGGGGGGGGGGCGCACTAAATAAATAAATAAATAAATAAGCAAGCAAGCAAGCAAGCAAGCAAGCAAGCTTATTACAAACAGAAAAAGAATATAATGGAGACGCCTGGCAGACACCACCTTAATCAAGGGATCAAAGTGAATATCACCTGTAAGGAGACAAAATGAAATTAAATGTTACTTGATAGAATAAGAAGAACACAGCATCACTTCATTATTTTTCTGTCAAAGTGTCTAAGATTAATCTAGTTCATGAGGAAACTTCAGACAAACCCAAACTGAGAGCTTATAAGACAACTGGCCTGTATCTTCAAAAGTATAGAAGTTAAGGAAAGAATGAAGAACCACAGCATTCCAAGATGAAGGCAACTAAAGAAATTTGACAACTGAATGTAAAACATGAATCTGACCGAACTAGACCCTTTGGCTATAAAGGACACTGTAGAGACAAGTGGCAAAATTTGAATGGAGTCTGTGGATTAGATGGTGGTAATGTCACAATGTCAACTTCCTAGTTTTGATGGTTGTGCTGAGTTATGCATAATATACTTGTTTGTAGGAAACATACACTAAAGAGTTCAGGGGTGATGAGACATCTACAGCTCTTTCTCAAATGGTTCCACAGAAATAGTTATTTACACTGTTCTTGCAACTTTTCTGTAAGTATGCCATTATTTCAACTACAAATCAAATATTTATATATGAACATAAAATGAGCTGGTATAAGCAAAAGTTAACAACAGCAAATTCATATGTGCACATAGGAAAAAAAAAGTAAACTATGGTTTCATCATATAACTTTGGTTATCTCCATGATGGATGAATAATTCCAGTCATACATATTTTAGACTGCTGTGAAATGACCAATAAACTAAACTTTAACACACTAACTTTACATATATAAGCATACAATATATTCAAGATTAAAATGTAACATGTAATTCCTTGATCATTTTTTCAAGGTTTTTAATTTAATTCCAGGAGCATTAACATATGGTGTTAAGTTTCAGGTGTACAATACAGTGATTCAAAAATTGTATACATTACTTAGTGCTCATTGTGATAAGTGCTCTCATTAATCCCTATCACCTATCTCACCCACCCACCTCTCCTCTGGTAACTATCAGTTTGTTCTCTATAATTAAGAGTCTGTTTCTTGGTTTGTCTTTTTTTTTTCTTTGCTCATTTGTTCCACATTTGAATGAAATCATATGGTATTTGTCATTCTCTGACTTATTTAGCTTAGCATTATATTTTCTAGTTCATCTAAGTTGTTGTAAATGGCAGAATAATATTCCATTTATATTATTAAGTCTATTGATGGACTTGGGCTGCTTGCATAATTTGAATATTGTAAATAATGTTGCAATAAACACAGAAGTGTATGTATCCTTTTGAATTAGTGTTTTTGTATTCTGTGGGTAAATAACCAAAAGTGTAATTACTGGATCATATGGTAGTTCTATTTTCACTCTTTTGAGGAACCTCTTTACCGTTTTCCACGATGGCTGCACCAGTTTGCAATGCCACCAGCAGTGCACAAGTGTTTCTTTTTCTCAACATCTTCACCAACACTTGTTGTTCCTTGTGTTTTTGATTTTAGCCATTCTGACAGATGTGAGGTGATATCTCATTGCAGTCTTGATTTGCATTTCCCTGATGATGAGTGATGTTGAGCATCTTTTCATATGTCTGTGGGCTATCTGAATGTCTTCTTTACAGAAATGTCTGTTCATGTTTTCTGTCCATTTTTTTTAGTTGGATAATTTGTTTTTTTAAGTTTTGAGGTGTGTAAGTTCTTTATATATTTTGGATATTAAGCCTTTATCAGATATGTCACTTGCAAATATATTCTCCCATTCGTAGGCTGTGTTTCGTTTTGTTGATTATTTCCTTTGCTATGCAGAAGCTTTTTATTCTGATGTAGTCCCAATAGTTTATTTTTATTTCCCCTGTTTATGGAAACATATCTAAAAAAGTGCTGCTATAGCTGATGTCAGAAAAATTACTGCCTGTGCTCTTTTCCAGGATTTTTATGGTTTCAGGTCTCATATTAGGTCTTTAATCCACTTTGAGTTCATTTTTGTGTATGGTAGAAGAAAGTGGACCAGCTTCACTCTTTTGCATGTAGCTGTCCAGTTTTCCCAACACCATTTGTCAAAGAGACTGTCTTTTTCCCAATGCATATTCTTGACTCTTCTGTGAAAGACTAATTGACCATATATGTGGGCATGTTTCTGGGCTTTCTATCCCGTTCCATTGATCTATGTGTCTACTTTTGTGCCGATATCATACTGTTATGATTACTACAACTTTATAATGTACTTGAAATCTAGAAGCGTGGTACTTCCAATTTTGTTTTTCCTTTTTAAGACTGTTTTAGCCATTTGGAGTTTTTTGTGGTTCCAAACAAATTTTAGGATTATTTGTTCTGGTTCTGTAAAAATGTTATTGATATATATTTTTTTAAATGTTTAAAATTAAAAAAAAACTTTCTTAATTAAAAGAAATAGGGGTATTTCTACCCTGAGCTACCTGGGTAGCTCAGTTAAGTGTTCAACTCTTGATTCAGTTCAGTATGTATATATGTATTATATGCATGTTATATACATACATATATTTACATATTAATACATATTAATATGCTAATATTTGTTGAGGATTTTTGTATCTTTGTTCACCAGAGCTATTGCCCTGTAGTCCTTTTTTTCGTAGTGTCTGGATCTGGTTTTGGTATTAGGGCCCTCAGTCATTTTATTTTTTTTACCCTGCCTCAACCTTCTTTGGATTCTACATTTAGGTCTACACACTAAATTTAACAAACAGATGTGAAAATCATAGGACTAACTTAATTTACACAGATGATCCTGGCCAAAAAGTCCACTTGATCTATCAAGTTCACTATCTTCACCAACAAACTGAACTGTTTGCAAGGTATCAATTTTGTTTCATTCTGGGGTTAAATCTGGTCATGTGACAAATACCGGAAAGTCTTCTCTATTTACTGATGTCATAAAATTGTAGAATCATGAGTTAGCAGTTTAAGAATAATTAAAGGTTTACCTAGAGCTCATTTTGAATAGCTTTCATCTACCAGCTACTGTCCTTCTAGTTCAACTCCAGAGTATTCTAGTGACAGCAAAAACAGAAACTAAAAATAAATCTTACTTAACTTTAATTTTAATGCCTAGATTTCTGGGCATTGGGAAGGATAAACTAGAACTAAAAAGAGCACAGATTAAAAGTTCTGGGGCACCTGCCTGGCTCAGTTAGGGGTGCATGCAATTCTTGATCATAAGGTCATGAGTTCAAGCCCCATGTGGGGTGTACAGATGATTTAAATAAAACTTCATTTTTTTTTTTAAAGTCTATTTTGAGAGACAGAAAGAGAGCATGTGTGCGCATGTGCAACGGGGGAGGGGCAAAGAAAGGAAGAGAGAGAATCAGCAGCAGGATACTCATCATCACTGTAGAGCCCAATACAGGCCTCAATCTCACAAACCACAGGATCATGACCTGAGCCAAAATCAAGAGTCAAACGCTTTACTAACTAAGCCACCCAGACGCCCCTTAAATAAATAAAACTTTGAAAACTGGGGGGGGGGGGGGGGGGGGGGGGGAGTTCTAATGCTGGCTTTACCAAAAACTTGTTAGAACCAGAACAAAGGCATAATATGTGTGTCAAATGAGGGAAGAAACAGTAATGGATCTAGCAATTCAGTGATTATTGATATTAACAAAGAGCAAAGAATACAACTTAGCAATGGCCACTTCTTAGAATAGAAAGAAATGTCTATTTCTTTCCCCAATGACAACAGTCCCCCTTATCTGTGGGAGATACATTCCAAGACCTCCAGTGGATGTCTGAAACCACACAGACTAACTACTGAACCCAACATATGCTATGTTTTCCTACACATACATACCTATAATAAAACTAAATGTATGAATTAGGCACAATAAGATATTAATAACAATAATAAAATAGAACAATTATAATATACCATAATAAAAGTTCTGTGAATGTGGTCTCTCTCTCTCTCTCTCTCACAATATCTTATACTGTATTCATCTTTCTTTGTGTGATGCTGTGAGATGATAAAATGCCTACATGATGAGATGAACTGAGGTGAATGTTGTAAGCGTTGTGATGTAGCGCTGGGCTACCAGTGACCTTCTGACAATATGTCAGAAGGAGGATCATCTGCTTCCAAACTGGGGTTGAACATGGGTAAATGAAACCATGGAAAGCGAAACCACAGATAAGGAGAGACTACTGTATTTATAGATCTTAAGGAAAGAAGGTACTTGAAACTTAATGTTAGCATATTTCGACCTCTTCTTCTACAACCCCTCAAAAAACAGGATGCTATGAATTATTTATCCCTAACATCATTTATTTTTTCATTGCTTGCAAGACTGTAATTCTATTATTTGAAAGACGACTAGTGAATGATATTAAACCCAAGAGTCAACAAAGCCTTTATATCAAACTAAGCAGTGCACCAGAATTTAATTCAATAAATGGTTTGTGTGTCTGCTACATGCAGAGCAACAGAGGTTACACTCATTCCCTGCCCTTGATGGATTTAGTCTAATCAAAGAGAAACAACATTAAGAAGAAAAATAAAACACCTCCCATACAAATTCCATCCAGAGATAAGAACACTAAAACTACAGAAAAGAGTTTTGCAAATTTTTTCATGTATATGTGTGCATATGTCCACTTATTTTAAAATTGAAAAACTCATACTGTTTTGTAATTCTCTTCTTGACATCATTTTATGTCAATTGGTATACTTAAAAAAATCACGATTTTTAAAAAAAAAAAATTTTTTTTTTAACCTTTATTTATTTTTGAGACAGAGAGAGACAGAGCATGAATGGGGGAGGGTCAGAGAGAGGGAGACACAGAATCTGAAACAGGCTCCAGGCTCTGAGCTGTCAGCACAGAGCCTGACGCGGGGCTCGAACTCATGGACTATGAGATCATAACCTGAGCCAAAGTCGGACGCTTAACCGACTGAGCCACCCAGGCGCCCCCAAAAAAATCACAATTTTTAATGAGCTGCAGAGTATTCCACTGTACAAGTGTGCCAAAATTTACCTAACCAATAGTCTGTTGCTAAATGCTCATGCTTAATTTCTTTTAACCCAGGAAGGGAGACTAGGAGTAGGGAAATTAGAGAAAAAAATTACAGCTAACATTATTAACAGCTGTAAATTTAGCCAAGATACTCTATAAAGCCAACTACGGATAAGCCATCTCCGAAAGAGGTTTTTTTTTTGTTTTTGTTTTTGTTTTTGTTTTCCGAAAGAGTTTTTAACAGCATCTTATAGATGTATTCTAGTTAACTTATTAATCACACCAAATGAATGAATGTCCCGCTCCAAAAAGAACTTGAGAAGTCTTATATATTGTTCCTATGAGTCCTAGACATGACAATTAATGTGTCACTAAGCACATACACACACATCCCCCTCCATCACAGACTTCCAGAAAACAAGGCTTAATGTTTTGATATCCTTATCTCTACTCCCTCCCTCTCCTTGCTACTATGAATGTCCTATTCCAGGCCTTAACATTACTTTTATCCCCAGCGTTTGCAATGACTCCTGACTTCAATCTCTGCCCATTCCAAATAATCCTACTCAATATGTCTATATAATGCTTTCTGAAGCAAAATATAACCTCCTGGCTTGAAAAACCCCTAATGCCAATTATTAGAGAATAAATGCTGCCTATTTATTACTTAATAGTTTTGGTATTCACTTTGGATGATATAGCCACTAACCCACCTTACAATCTTATCATCTACTACTTACTTTCTCTCAAATACCCTCCAGTCAAATCCCAATAGTACTCAGATCTTTGAAAAGCCTCCAACTTCCTACCCTATTACATATGCTATTCTCTCATCTAAAATGCACAGGTCAGGGGACATCTGGGTGGCTCAGTGGGTTAAGCAACCAACTTGGCTCAGGTCATGATCTCATGGCTCATGAGTTAGAGTCCTGCATCGGCCTTTGTGCTGACATCTCAGAGCCTGGAGCCTGCTTCAGATTCTGTTTCTCCCTCTCTGTCTCTGCCCCTCCTCCACTCATGCTCTATCTCTCTCTCAAAAATGAATAAACATTAAAAAAAATAACAAAATAAAAAGTTTAATAAATAAATTTATATAAATCTGTCTTTTTCTCAAAAATAAATAAACATTAAAAAAATTTTTGTTTAATAATAAAATGCACAGGTCAGGATCACCTGGGTGGTTCAGTCAGCTAAGCATCCAACTCTTGATTTCAGCTCAGGTCATGATCTCATGATCATGAGGTTCGAGCCCCACATCGGGCTCCACGCTGGGTGTGGAGTTGCTTAAGATTCTCTCTCTCCCTCTCTCTGCCCCTTCCCAGCTCGTTTTCTCTTCCTCTCTCTCTCTCACTCACTCAAAAAAACCCAGTAATAATAAAATGCACATGTCAAAGAACATTTATAATACAGAATCACAGATCAGAAAGGGATCTTGAAAATAACTTACTCTATTCACCTTAATTTGCAAATCAGTAACTTCCATCACTTACCCAAGAACCCACAATACTCCCATTCTATCACCCTTTCCATTGCATGGTGGTTCTCAAACTCTAGTACGCCCAACAACCAGCCCAGTGGTTACTGAAAAGACAGATTTCTTACCCTCATCTGCAAAGACTATGCACTAGTAATATGGGCTAGGACCAGAACTCATTTTTTTTTTTTTTTTGAACAAGAAAATTACAAGAAAAAGAGAATGACATATGAATATGTAGCCTGGTAGCACTTAGCACATCATCTGAAATTTTCCATTTCTGCTCCCATACTGGAATTTCCAAAAAAAACAGCTACTCACTGCTACTTGTGCAGAATCCATAAATCTCAGCCCAAAATAGTCACTTTCAATAAGGTCCAAGTGGTACATTATTTGATCAAAGAGCTCTTGTCCTTTGGCTTTTTTCTGAAATGGTAAGAAAACAAATTAATCAATAAATGACTTTAAAGATCAACAAGTGTGAACTGAAGATCTATTTAAAAAAAACATTACTTGCAGGGTGCCTGTGTGGTTTAGCTGGTTAAGCATCCAACTCTTGATTTTCGCTCAGGTCAAGATCTCAGGATTTGTGAGTTTGAGCCCCACGTAGGGCTCTGTGCTGACAGTGCTGACACTGCTTGGAATTCTCTCTCTCTCCTTCTCTGTCCCTCCCCTTCTGGTTTTCTCTCAAAATAAACTTAAAAAAAATTTTTTTTGGGAGTGTCTGGATGGCTCAGTCGGTTAAGTGTCAACTTCGGCTCTGGACATGATCTCACGGTTCGTGAGTCTGAGCCCTGTGTTGGGCTCTGTGCTGACAGCTCAGAGCCTAGAGCCTGCTTCAGGTTCTGTGTCTCCCTCTCTCTGCCCTCCCCAGCTTGCACTCTCTCAAAACTGAATAAACGTTTAAAAAAAAAAATTAAAAATTTTCAATTAAGTTAAATTTACAAAATAAAGTAAAAAAACATTACTTGCAATACCAAAAATACTACCATGTATCAAGTAACGGGTAAGATACTATAATTTCCCAATAAACTATTTAAAGCCAAAAGAGAATTTATGATCTATCTGCACTTTCATGGAAAGTGTTACTTCCTATCAACCAATAATTATTATCTTGTACTGAACATTGTGCGTAAGGACAAACTCTTATCTTGTTAATTTTTAGAGTCCCTACTTCAAGGAGCTCTATATTGTAACTGGAAAGAGAAAATACACAAGAAAACTTAAAACACTAACGTATGAATCATGTGGAACTGTGTATTTGCCAACAGATTTTAGAGAAGAGATAGTCATAGAGACTAGAATCATCAGTCTTGGAGATCAGCCTTAAACTGGAAAACAATGTAAGGTAGAAAATGGCAAAAACAAAACTGGAACATGGGAGGAAATACAGGACAATGAGATAATACTGTCATCAATGCGGAAGACACAAATGGCAGGGGAAGGTAGATAATAAGCAAAGAAACTTGTATGGAAAACGCAGTTCTCAAAGTGTGGTCTCAGGACCCAAGGGTTCCTCCAGATACTTTCAAAAGATCCTCAAGGTCCTAGGATTCTCCCCATGTAACTCAATCAAAACAACATACTGCAACACAGTAAATGCAGAAGCAGAAACCAGAACCTAAGTATGTTCTATTAGACCAGACATTAATGAGATATGCAAAAGTGCATAAGACAATTACTCTTCTCACTAAATTCTTTTGTTTAGTAAAATAGATATTTTTCACAAAAATACTTGTATGTTATTAATAACATACAAGGGTTATTTTATGGCTGTTTTAGGTTTTTTAAAGAGTATTTATTTTAAGAAAGAGAGAGTGTGCACGCAAGCACGTGGTGAGAGTGGGGGGGGGGGAGAGAGAGAGAGAGAGAGAGAGAGGGAGAGAGGGAGAGAGGGAGAGAGGGAGAGAGAGAGAGAGAGAGAGACAGAGAGACAGAGACAGAGAGAATGAATTCCAAGCAGGCTCCATGCTGTCAGCACACAGCCCAACACAGGGCTCAATCCCCAAATCATGAGATCATGACCTGAGCGGAAATCAAGAGTCAGACACTCAATGGACTGAGCCACCCAGGGGCCCCTATTTTTTGCGGTCTTAAAATTGTTTTTAAATTTTTTCAGTTTTAATTTCTAATAAGGTAACTATTGATAGATATAACCCACATAAGCAAAAGCATTGTTAAGATCCTCAATTTTCAACAATTTTCATAAACATCCTAACCATGCCTCTCCTCCTATGTAATTTTAAATTATGATTTAGGTATTTCTTGTAAGATTATATATACCTATAGATCTATATATTTTACTCAGTCATCAAACTGTCTTTTAACTGACATCCTTAAAATACAACTTGTATTTTTGCTTTTCCTTCACTTTTTACAATCTTTCTTTTTGATAAATAAAAGTGCTATCCATATATCCCTTTATCAAGAGAAGAACTTTACAACGCCCTCATGCCCATCATCTCCCCTCCATCCAATCCTCATGTCAATGAGCATACTTTCTCTATTTCTTTTCTTTGGTCGTGGCTAATTTTTTTTAAGATGGCAATCTTTATTTTGGTATTTTGATCATTCTCTATACATCTTACATTTGTACATCACACATACCTAACAGCATCTGCTAGATTTGTTTCTCCACTCGTTTAAGTTCTTCCTACAGAAATGTTCTCCATGTGGGACTTTGTACGGCCAATCTTTAAAGGTCTTCTATGTTTGAGAGTATTTTCAACATGCTTTTACACTTGAATGCTTATTGTCACCTTATAAAATTTAAGGTTCAGAGTTATTTTCTTTCAACACTGTTCAATACTCAAAACGTATTAGTCTTTCATCTTCTTACAGCTTATGTGCTGTTGAAAAGTGTGATGACAATTCGAATTCTGGTCCTTAATAATGTTATTAATTCTTGGTTAGCTTTTAAACTTCTCTATCTCTGAGAGTCTTAAATTTCAATATAATGTGTCTAAGTGTGGTTTTTTCCTCATCTCTATATTGTATTCTATTGGGCCTTTTAAATCTGAGATCTTTCATCTCCCTTTAATTCTGGGAAAACAATCTATTATTTCCTCAAATATTTGTCCTCTGTTTTTCTAAATTTCCTACCTAAGTGCCAGCACTTCTACTCTTTTTCTTAAACATATGTTTATTTAATACTCCCAATTATCCTGATGATTATGGCTTATTTGTCCATTTAATAAATACATAACATAGAAAAAGTTCAGAAGGCTTTAGTAATATGACCCCATTGCATAGCTACAAAAATGACAAGGCTAGAATTTGCATTTTGCTCTCTCCCAAGCTCCAATTTCCTAAGGTTACACACCACACCCAGATTTTAACTGGAATGTCACCTCTCAGATCAGTAATTAGATACTCCCAACTTCTTATCACAACCTCATCTCTATCTTGTTCACAAAATTACTCTCAATGCCTAGATTCTCCAACTACAATGGGAACTTCCAGTACACTGACCCCACTTAACAAGCATCAGTTTCCGTTTCTTTTTTTTTTTTAACATAAATTTACCATTTTAACATATACAATTCAATGTCATTAAACATATTCCCAATGTGTACAACTGTCACCACCCTTCATTTCCAGAACTTTTCATAATACCAATCAGAAACTCTGTACCCATTAAACAACCATTTTTCACACTCCCTCCCTTTAACCCCTAATAACCTCTTTCCTACTTTATGTGGCTCATGAATTTGCCCATTCTACATACATCACATAAGTAGAATCATACAATATATGTCCTTTTGTGTCTAGCTTATCTCACTTAGCATAATGTTTTCAAGGTTCATCCATGTTGTAGCAGGTTTCAAAATTTCATTCCTTTTTAAAACTGAATAATATTCCATTGTATGTATATACCGTATCATTTATCTGGTCATCTGCTGATAAACATTTGGGTTGTTTCCACCTTTTGGCTATTGTGAATACTGCTATGAACACTGGTATACAAGTATCTGTTTGAGTCCCTGCTTTCAATACTTTTGGGAATGTACTTAGGAGTAGAATATGATAATCCTATGTTTTTAACTTTTGAGGAACTGCCCAATTGTTTTCCATAGTAGCTGCACCATTTTGCATTCCCACCAGCAATTCATAAGATTCTAATTTCTCCACATCCTCACCAACATTTGTTATTTTCTGGGGTTGTTTTGCTTGGTTTTGTTTGATACAGCCATCCTAATGGATGTGAAAGGATGTGATTTTGATTTGCATTTCCCTAATGCCCTAATGGTGATGTTGAGCATACTTTCAGGTGCTTATTGGCCATTTGCATATTTTCTTAGAGAAATATCTATTCAAGTCCTTTGTACGTTTAAAAGAAAAATTTTACTGAAGTATAGTTAAAATACAACATTACATTAGTTTTAGGCATACAGCATAGTGATTCAACCATTACATAAAGTACAAAACGCTCACCACAGTAAGTGTAGTTATCATCGTCACCATACAAAGTTATTCCAATATGACTGACTATATTCCCTATGCTTTACTTTTGTCACCCTAATTTATCAATTTTATAACTGGAAGTTTGCACTTCTTAGTCCTCTTTTACCTACTTCATCCACCTCCTGACCCACTACAAATTCATTGTTCAGCTGCATCTAGACCGTCATTTGCTGCTTATATTCTTTTCTCCTAATAAATTATTCCAGGTCACCGCCTCACTTCACATCCTGTTTTCTGAAGAGTAAGACCATCAAGATATTACCTTTTCATCAGCCTTCCATCTTTCCCAGCAAAAGATGGCAGTCCTTTCTAGAATACTCACTCTATAATCTCCACCTGTGTATATAAAACCAATTTCTGAGAGACATTTTTCCTATTCATTTAACAAACTCAGATCTCCCCTCTCTAGCCATTCTCTAGATGCTGTTATTTCCTTCCTTCCTGTTACCGCCAAATCTCATGGCAATTCTTCAACTTCCCTTCATAACTAAATAATACTGATTAAGCACCTACTAGGTACAAGGGACTAAAAGAGGTCCAAAAAATATAAGATTGGATTGTCCCCAATAATTCCCTTAAATCCTCTATTTCCTTTTTTAGAGATTTTTTAAGTTTACTTATTTTGAGAGAGAGAGAGAGAGAGAGAGAGACAGACAGACAGACAGAGGATGCAAGCAAGGGAGGAGCAGAGAGAGAGGGAGAAAGGAGAGAGAGAATACCAAGCAGGCTCCACAGTGTCAGCACGCGTTTGAACTCACAAACCGAGAAATCATGACCCGAGCCGAAACCAAGAGAGTTGGAGGCTTAACTGACTGAGCCACCTAGGCTCCCCTGCTTTAAGCCCTCTAAATCTGGCTTCTAAACACATCATTGCACCACTCCATCATAGGGCCCTCCTTTTTCCGCTTCATTCTTTTACTCCTCTCTCAGTGACAGCAGACTATGCTCTCATGATCTTCCACACAATCAATATCCCCCACTCAACCACAGCGAAATTGTATTTTACTCAGGTCTGATCTCCACTTTCTTTCCTGCACCATATCCATGTACTAAATTCCTTCTCCTGCAGTCTCACTGCCACGATTAGTCCACAGCCCCATCGTCGCGTGCCTTCATTAATATTCAGTCTCCAGATTTTGTTTTCCTGTAATGAATCAAGGAAATCAACTCTAAATCATGTCTCTTGAGTACTAAAAAAAACGTTAAATGGAATATAACACAAGTATGCAAAATTCCATACATCTTTAAAAACAGGTGTGAGATATAATTCACATATCATTCACCTATTAAAAGTACTAACTTCAGGGGCACCTAGGTGGCTCCGTCAGTTAAGTGTCTGACTTCGGCTCAGGTCATGATCTCATGGTTTGTGAGTTTGAGCCCCATGTTGGGCTCTGTGCTGACAGCTCAGAGCCTGGATTTCGTGTCTCCCTCTCTCTCTCTGCCCCTCTCTGACTCACACTCTGTCTCTCAAAAATAAACATTAATTTTTTTTAAGTACAAAATTCAAAGGTATAATCACAGATATGTACAACCATCACAATTTCAGAACATCTTCATACCTCAAAAAGAAACCTTGTATTTTTTAGCTTTTGCTCCAACCACCATTCCCACCACTCCCTCAGTCCCTACCCATCTGCCCTAGGCAACCACCAAACCACTAATCTACACTTTTTTTTCATATAGATTTCTTTATTCTGGACTTTCATATAAATGGAATCATATAATATGTGGTCCTTTGTGACTGGCTTCTTTCACCTAGCCAATGTTTTCAAAGTTCACCCATGTAGCATGTATCGGAACTTCATTTCCTTCATGGCCAAATAATATCCCATTATATGGATATAACACATTTTGTTTATCCATTCAACTTTTGAGAGATAGCTGGGGTTTTTTTTCCCACCTTTTGGATAGTAAGAATAACGCTGTTATGATCATCTGTGTACAAGTTTTTGTCTAAACCTATGTTTTCAATTCTCCTGGATACATACCTAAAAGTAGAATTGCTGGGTCACATGGTAACTATGTTTAATCACCTGAGGAACTGTAGGCTATATTCCAAAGCAGTTGTACAATTTATAGGACCGTCAAAAATGTAAGAGTGTTAAAGTTTCTCCACATTCTCACCAACACTTAGTATTATCTGACATCTTCATTTTAACTTTCACAGTTGACATGTAGTATCTCACCATGGTTGTGATTTGCGTTTCTCTGATGACTAATGATGTCAAGCATCATTTCATGTGCCTATCGGTCAGTTGCACATCTTATTTGGAGAAGGGTCTATTCAGATCCTTTGCCCCCCATCCTCTTTTTTTTTTTTTTTTTTCTTAAAGAGAGAGTGTGAGCAGAGAAGCAGATGGAGAGGGAGAGAGAGAGAATCCTAAGCAGGCTCCATCCCAGTGTGGAGCCTGACACGGGGCTCAATCTCACAACCATAAAATCATGACCTGAGCCCAAATCAAGAGTTGGACACTTAACAGACCAAGCCAAGCCACCCAAGCACCCCATTGCCCATTTTCAGTGTGTTGTCTTTGGGACGCCTGGGTGGCTCAGTTGTTAAGCATCCAACTTCGGCTCAAGTCATGATCTCATGGTTCATGTTTGGAGCCCCACGTCAGGCTCTGTGTGGACAGCTCGGAGCCTGGAGCCTGCTTCGAATTCCGTGTCTCCCTCTCTTTGCTCCCCCCCGCCCCCAACTTCTGCTCTGTCTCTCAAAAATAAATAAACATAAAAAAAATTTAATTGGGTTGTCTTTTCATTATTGGGTTGTAACAGTTCTTTATATATTCTAGACATAAGTGCTTATCAAATACGTAACCTACAAATACTCTTTCCCATTCTGAGAATCTTTTCAGTTTCTTGATGATGGCCTTTGAGACACAAAAGTTCTTCATTTTGATAAAAGTCCAACTTATTTTTTTTTTTAATTTTGTTGTCCATGTTTTTCATGTCATACCTAAAAAACCAAATCCAAGGTCATGAAGATTTATCCCTACATTTTGTTTTAAGAGTTTTATCGTCTTATCTTTTATGTTTAGGTCCTTGGTCCATTTTGAGTTAACTTCTGTATATGGTGTCAGCTAAAGTTTCAACTTCACTTTATTCTCTCATATATGGCTATCCAGTTCTCCTACCATCACTGGTTGAAAGACTATTCTTTCCCCCAATAAATGGCTCTGGAACCCTCATCATAAATCAAATGACCATAACCAAAGCTATCTTGAGAAAGAACAAGGCTGGAGATCTCACAACCCCAAACTTGAAACTACACTACAAAGCTATTTTTTTATACTACAAAGCTATATTAACAAAAGCAGTATGGTACTGGCACAAAAGCAGACACATAGATCAATGGAAAAGGACAGAGAACCCAGAAATAAATCCATGCTTATATGCCTAATTAATCTACAACAAATGAAGCAAAAATATACACTAGGGGAAAGACAGTCTCTTCAATAAATGGGACTGGGTAAACAGGATAGTTATATGCAAAAGAATGAAATAAGACCACTATCTTATACCATATACAAAAATTAACTCAACATGGATTAAAGACCTAACTGTGAGACCTGAAACCATAAAACTTCCAAAAGAAAATATAGGCAGTAATCTCTCAGGTACTGACCTTAGCAATATTTTTCTGGATAACCCTCCTCACACAAGAGAAACAAAACAAAAATAAACATTAGAACTATATCAAACTAAAAAACCTTTGCACAGTGAAAGAAACCACCAACAAAATGAAAAGGAAACCGACTGACTAGGAGAAGATACTTGCAAATGATATGTCCAACAAGATGTTAATACCCAAAATATATAAAGAACTCATAAAACTAAACACCCAAAAAACAAATAATTCAATTAAAAAATGGAGGACATGAATAGACAATTTTTCAAAGAAGCCATACAGATGGCCAACAGACACATGAAAATATACTCAACATCACTAACCCTCAGGGAAATGCAAATCAAAACCACAGTTGAGTTATCACCTCACACCTATCAGAATGTCTAGTATCAAAAAAGACAAGAAATAAGTGTTGGGCAGAAATAAGGATGTGCAGGAAAAGGGAACCCTCATGCACTGCTAGTGAGAATATAAAGTCGTACAGCCACTATGGAAAACAGTAGGAAGGTTCCTCAAAAAATTAAAAACAGAAATACCATATAATCCAGTAATTCCACTGGTGACTACTTACACAAACAAAAATGCTTGTCAAAAAGATATATGCACCCCTATGTTTACTACAGTATTTACAATAGCCAAGATATGGAACCAACCTAAATGTCCACCAATAGATGAATCAATAAAGAAGATGTGGTGTATATACACAATGGAATATTACTCAGTCATAAAAAAAAATGAATGAATTCTTGCCATCTGTGACAACATGGATGGACCTAGAGGGTATTATATGAAGTGAAATAAGTCAGACACAGGAAAACAAATACCATACAATTTCACTTACGTGCACAATCTAAAAACCAAATGAACAAAACACACAAAAAAAACAAACAGATTCATGAATACAGAGGATAAGTTAATGATTGCCAAAGGGGAGGTAGGTGGGTGGGATGGGTCAAATAGGTGAAGGGGACCCAGATATACAAACTTCCAGTTATAAAATAATCACAGTGATGAAAAGCACAGCATTGGAAAAATAGTGTAGTAACTTTGTTTGGTGACAGATGGTAATTACACTTATGGCAAGCATTTCATAATGTGCATACAACTGCCTAATCACTGTGTTATATACCTGATACTAATAATATAATGCTGTATGTCAACTATACTGCAATTAAAATTTTTTTAAAAATTCTTTTCATTTAAAAATTTTTTAATGTTTATTTTTCAAGAGACAAAGACAGAGCATGAGTGGGGAAGGGACAGAGAGAGAGGAAGTCACAGAATCTGAAGCAGGCTCCAGGCTCTGCGCCATCTACACAGAGCCTGACATGGGACTCAAACTCACGAACCACGAGACCATGACCTGAACCAAAGTCGGACGCTTAACCGACTGACCCAGCCAGGTGCCCCAAATTTTTTTTTCACTTTAAAAGCCAGATGAGAACACACCAAAAAAATTTTGTTAATTAAAAGGAATAGGGGCACCTGGGTGGCTCAGTTAACAGTCCAAATCTTGATTTCGGCTCAGGTCATGATCTCACAGTTTGGTTTCATGCAGGCTGTGTGCTGACAGCACGGAGCCTGCTTGGGATTCTCTCTCTCCCCCCTCTCTCTGCCCCTGCCCTGCTCACACCCTCTCTCTCAGAATAATAAACATGAAAAAAAATTTAAGAAAAATAAACACAATTAAAAGAAATAAGTGAGCAAAGGGTTTGAATGGACATTTCTCCAAAGACAATGTAAAAATGGCCAGTAAGCATATAAAAAGATGCTCACCAGTAATCATTAGAAAACTATAAATCAGAGCGCCTGGGTGCCTCAGTCAGTGAAGCATTTAACTTTGGCCCAGGTCATGATCTCACAGTTTGTGGGTTCAAGCCCTGTATTGGGCTCTATGCTGACAGCTCAGAGCCTAGAGCCTGCTTCAGATTCTGTGCTTCCCTCTCTCTCTGCCCCTCCCTTGCGTGCTCTCTGTCTCTCTAAAATAAATAAACATTTAAAAAAAAATTTTTTTAAAGAAAACTACAAATCAAAACCATAATGAGATATCACCTCACATCCTCTAAGATGACTATAATCAAAAAAATGGAAAATAACAAGTGTTGAGGATGTGGAGACACTGGAGCCCTTCCTACATTACTGGTGGGTATGTAAAATGATACAGCTGCTACAGAAAACAATTTGTCGGTTCCACAAAAAATTAAACATAGAATTATCATATGACCCAGCAATTCCACTCCTAGATATCACACCCCAAAGAACTGAAAACATGTATTCCAACAAACACTTGTACAAGAATATTCATGGCAGCACTATTCACAGTAGCTAAAAGCTGGACACAACCCAAATGTCCACTAACTGATGAATGGATAAACAAAATACAATGTATCATACAATGGAATTTTTTTTAATGTTTATTATTGTTTATTTTTGAGAGAGAGAGAGAGAGAGAAAGTGCACGCTAGAGATGGGGAGCAGCAGAATGAGAGAGAGACACAGAATCTGAAGCAGGCTCCAGGCTCCAAGCTGTCAGCACAGAGCCCGACATGGGCCTCGAACTCACAAACTGCGAGATCGTGACCTGAGCTGAAGTCAGACCTTAAACTGAGCCACGCACACGCCCCATTTAAGATTTTATTTTTAAGTAATTTCTACACCCAAAACAGGGCTCAGACTCACAACCCCGAGATCAAGAGTTCCATGCTCCACTGACCAAGCCAGTCAGGCACCCCTACGTGCCTATTCTTGTGCCATCTTGATTAGTGTTGTTTTACAGTAGGCTTAAAACCAGGAAGTATGAGGGGCGTCTGGGTGGCTCAGTTGGTTAAATCCAACTCTTGATTTCGGTTCAAGTCAGGATCCCAGGGTCATGGGACCAGGCCCTGCATTGGTCTCCACACTCAGCATGAAGTCTTCTTAAGATTCTCTATCTCTTCCCTCTGCCCCTCTCCCCTGCTGGGGTGCCTATGAGCATGTTCTTACTCAAAAAAAACAAACACCTAGAAAGTGTGAGTCCTGCTACTTTGTTCTTTTTCCAGTATTGTTTTGGCTATTCTGAGTCCCTTGCAATTCCGTGTGAATTTTTAAATCAGCTTGTCAATTTCTATAAACGAATCAACTGGTTCTCTGGTGAGGATTATGTTGACTCTATAGATCAATATGGGGTGTGCTGCCATCTTAACAATGCCTCTCTCTGCCCCCCCCACTCACGTTCTCTCTCTCCCTAAAATAAACATTAAAAAAATTAAAAACATATATATAATAAATAAAAGTATAACCACACATGGGCTATATAGTTTAAAGCCTTCAGCATCTACATCAGCAAAATAGGTTTATTAAATTACCAAATTGATTAATTAAACATTTTCTATTAAAGTTCGAAAGATGCAGAATGATACAAGACAGGCTATTACTAAACACTAAGATCATAAATCAACAAAGTTTCTGTGGCCATTTCCAAAGAGAAAATTTAAAAATCAGTCAGAAATTTCCACCCGATGCTTATATCATTCACCAAAAGGCATTAGGCATTTCTGTGGTTATTTCTTAAAAAGGGGGGGGGGGATAGGTGGGGCGGAGAGAAGGTAATTAAATCCCTCCCTCAGTTTTGAGAGGAAGAAGTCAGCAAAGGAAAAAATGGCCATACTACCAGTATATACTAATTTGAAGTCCAAAGATTTAAAGCACTCTATTTAATCACTGATGATCATTTACATATTGCCTAGGCAATCATCTTAGTTCCACACTGGTTTGTTATGATCACTAGTGACCTTAATCCTAGTGGGAAATGAGTATATGCTTCATCCAATTTCTAAAATCAATTCTAAATCCTCTTTTGGAATAACACTAGACTGGTTGAGAAGCTAAATCAAAAAAAAAAGGGGGGGGGGACTTTCTTTTTTAGAAATTAACATTCCTCTGGTCTATTTTTTTTTTAGTAAAACAGTTTAGCTGGCAGGCCAATGCCCATTTTATACCCATGAAAGGATCTAGAATTAGTTTACCAACTCTAGGATTTCACCTGCAGAGCTGAAAAGGCAATCAATTGTTCTAGTTCCCCAAAGAGTCAAACCTAAAACTCTTGGCTTTTTCACTGCAATTGTCTATGTGAGAGAGGTCAGCTAGTATTTCTGGCCTTGATCAAGCAATCACATCCACACTACTGAGCATACCAAGCATAGGAAACCATTCTATACCAGTCACTAGCCATTTGTTCCACTACTTTAAAACCTAGTGCTGGGGGCACCTGGGTGGTTCAGTAAGTTAAGCATCCGAATTAGGCTCAGGTTATGATCTTGCAGTTCATGAGTTCAGGCCCTGCATCGGATCGGGTTCTGTGCTGACGGCTCAGAGCCTGGAGCCTTCTTCAAGATTCTGTGTCTCCCTCTCTCTCTGTGCACCTCCTCCACTTGCACTCTGTCTCTCTCAAAAACAAATAAATATTTTTAAAAATTTAAAAAAAAAATGAGTTATTTTGGGGCACCTGGATGGCTCAGTTGGTTAAGCACCTGACTTTGGCTCAGGTCACGATCTCATGGTTTGTGGGTTCAAGCCCTGTGCTGGGCTCTATGCTGACAGTTCAGAGCTTGAAACCTGCTTCAGATTCTGTGTCTCCCTCCCTTTCTCTGCCCCTCCCCTGCTCATGCTCTCTCTGCCTCTCTCAAAACTAAATATTTTATAAATTAAAAACAAACAAACAAAACAAGTGCAGTTTCTCCTCCACTCTACCCTGCCTCTTTAAAAAATTTTTTAATGTTTATTTGGCGGGGGGGAGCAGAGAGGGAGACACAGACCCCAAAGCAGGCTCCAGGCTCTGAGCTGTCAGCACAGAGCCCAACGTGGAGCTCAAACCCACAGACTGCAAGATCATGACCTGAACTGAGGTCAGACGCTTAACTGAGTCACCCAGGTACCCCTAGCCTGTCTCTTTCAAAAGCTCTTTTACAAAGCCTATTTTCCTAGTATCAGCCCCTCCATCAACAACCATGAGACTTCATATTTCAAACATTAGGTAATAAGAAACTTCTTTCTGGTCTCTTAAACAGCAATCTCAAGCTTTTTATCACATATCTAATGATTTTTTTTTAATTTTTTTTTAATGTTTATTTATTTTTGACAGAGAGAGACAGGCAGGGCATGAGCGGGGGAGGGCCAGAGAGAGAGGGAGACACAGAATCCGAAGCAGGCTCCAGGCTCTGAGCTGTCAGCACAGAGCCCAACATGGGGCTCGAACTCATAGACCACAAGATCATGACCTGAGCCAAAGTCGGACGCTCAACCGACTGAGCCACCCAGGCGCCCCTAGCCTATCTCTTTAAAAAGCTCTTTCACAAAGCCTATTTTCCTAGTATCAGCCCCGCCATCAACAACCGTGAGACTTCATACTTCAGCCATTAGGTAATAATAAACTTCTTTCTGGTCTCTTACACAACAATCTCAAGCTTTTTATCACATATCTAATGATATTTTAATGGAATAGTACACAAAACTCTTAAGATACTTATCAAGAAAGAAACGAATATGAAAACTCCTCACAAAGTATCACATACTGGAATGTCTGACAAACCCTCAAGAAGCCTTACAGGAAGAAAATGTAAATGCCTTCAAGTATTCCAGAATCAAAAACCCTAAAGATGTCCAGTCTAACATAGAAAGATAATAAATACGTACTCATGATGACAACTTCAAAACACTTTAAGAAACCCTATGTTTGGGGCGCCTGGGTGGCTCAGTCGGTTAAGCGTCCAACTTCGGCTCAGGTCACGATCTCGCGGTATGTGGGTTCGAGCCCCGCGTCGGGCTCTGTGCTGACCGCTCAGAGCCTGGAGCCTGTTTCAGATTCTGTGTCTCCCTCTCTCTCTGACCCTCCCCCGTTCATGCTCTGTCTCTCTCTGTCTCAAAAATAAATAAATGTTAAAAAAAAAAAAAAAATTAAGAAACCCTATGTTTAATTTTATCACGTTCTATTACTTTTAAGATGCGTAAGGCACATGCCTAGTACATTCTAAATTATTCAATTAGAATATTCGTTTAAACTATCCACTTCCTTATTCTCTCACTGTGAGTTAAAGGTTAAGTTAAAGGTCTTCTAGAGTTTATTCAACTGTGTAGTGTAGCAGCATTTACGCCCCCACCTCGCACAAAGACTTTTTTATTGCATTTTGGGTATATAGGTGTATACTAAAAAGAATGTGTAGGGAGGGAAGATAGTAGGGAACATCCAATGACACATCAAATCACACATTTTACAGCTTAGTTATATAAATCTTTTAATGCAGAACAAAGACATTTGGTATTAGTAAATAGCTTAGAGAGAAACTCAACTCCCCCTAAACCATATAGCTACCTCTTCTGCCCCTCAAAAGGCCTTTTGTAGCAACATGGATGGAACTGGAGAGTGTGATGCTAAGTGAAATAAGCCATACAGAGAAAGACAGATACCATATGGTTTCACTCTTATGTGGATCCTGAGAAACATAACAGAAACCCATGGGGGAGGGGAAGGAAGGAAAGAAAAAAAAAAAAGAGGTTAGAGTGGGAGAGAGCCAAAGCATAAGAGACTGTTAAAAACTGAGAACAAACTGAGGGTTGATGGGGGGTGGGAGGGAGGGCAGGGTGGGAGGGAGGGCAGGGTGGGTGATGGGTATTGAGGAGGGCACCTTTTGGGATGAGCACTGGGTGTTGTATGGAAACCAATTTGACAGTAAATTTCATATATTAAAAAATAAAAAAATTAAAAAAAAAAAAAAAAAAAAAAGGCCTATAAGGAATAAGTCAATCCCTTTCAAATATATCAGATTGTTTCATAGTAAATTATAATTACATATTCATAACTGGAAAAAGAAACCATCTAAAATTTGGATAAAATTACAACATCCTGTCTTGAAATAAAGATTACAGTGTATAAAAAATCTCCCCCGCAAACTAGTTTGGGAGCAAAGAGATAGACAGAGCTGATGAGCATGAAGTCCTTTTACCCCATTTCATTAAAATTTCTGCAAGCACACTAAACTGCTAAGAAGTATTTATTTTGAAAAAAGTGAGGAGTGTTTTGAAAATTACAGAAAAGTATAGAGTACTAAAAGTTCGCAGTATACATGTAAGTATCATTGTCACTCCCAAAGATTCTCATTACTTTAACGACTGCTCAATAAGGATTGTGAAAAATCCACTAGAGTATCCTATATGTAGCTACCCTAAGGAACACACATAAACACACAAATGTTTTGTGCCAATAACCGCCCTATCATTTAAATATTTCAGGTTAAGTTCCACTAATCCCAAAGAAATATTTTCATTCTGGGTATCTAAGGTTACCTGATCCATGTACTTGAACATTACAGTGCCTGATCCATACTAACCTATATTACCTAACTTCCCCAGGAAGGTAACAGTAGAGAATTCAAATGCAGAAAGTGGTCTCGTATAGAATTTGCAAAAGTTCAGCAGGACCTACATACCGGCAAGTCCACACTAACATCAGTACCATCCAGAAGAGACACCCGACATGTGATGATGGACTTAGAGTCTCCAGCTGCAGGAATGTGCGTGGCAGCTCGTTGAGCTTCTCGGAGTCGTTCCTTCTCGGCATGTTTACGCATTGACCGACGCCCAAGTGTTCTACGGAAGAAGCTCAGCATTTTTGTCACTATAAAAACCAGACAGAAAAAAGTATCAGAAGACTCCCCACAATATGCAGTCAGACATACGGTGTTATTTACTAAAATCCTATGGTATTATGGATACACTATTAAAAAAGGTTTCTGGTCAAGTAAATTTGAAAAAAACAATTAAAACTGGCTACTTTAATTCCAAGTTTTTGAAGACTTTTATATAAAATAGAGCTATAATTTACAGCATTTCTAAACTTACTGGACTATTTTATAAGGAGTTGACAGAAGACAACAAACATTAATTAAGCTTATCAGGTCTTTTGGATCAATGAATTTCATGTACAATAGCCGTATACCTCTACAAATGTTAGGAAACAATCCATTCGCTAAAGTATCCTTTGATGATCACTAACAACCCTAAGAAGTATCATTTCTTTTCTGAGCAATCACAGTAAAAACACAAAAAGGGGTGCCTAGCTGGCTCAGTGGGTGGAGCACACAACGCTTTATCTTGGGATTACAAATTTGAGCCCCACACTGGGTGGGGAGAGTATTTAAAGATAAAATCTTTAAAGGGCGCCTGGGTGGCTCAGTCGGTTAAGCGCCCAACTTTGGCTCAGTTCATGATCGTGTGGTCTGTGGGTTCGGGCCCGTGCTGGGCTCTGTGCTGACAGCTCGGAGCCTGGAGCCTGGAGCCTGAAGCCCACTTTGGATTCTGTCTCCCTTTCTTTCTCTGCCCCTTCCCCACTTGTGCTCTGTTTCTCTCTCTCTCTCTCTCTCAAAAATAAAAACATTAAAAAAAAATTACTAAAGATAAAATCTTTTTTAAAAAATCACCTATTTCAGCTAAAATACAAATATAATCCAAATTTTATGTTTTTATCAAATATTCTATTTCTTACATATTTTAAATTGCTATTTAGTAAAATCAATTCTTTATAATGTTAAATTATGTTAATGCCATTTCCTTTCATGTCTTTATTAAGACACAGGTTTAGTAATTTTAAAAATACAACAAACACAAAATGGTAACACCAAAAAAACTACTTTGCTAACCTAATGTTTAATTTATGCAAATAAGACAATTATTAATTCCAGAGAAAACAAGAAAACAAGAAGTCAAGCAGAAAAAGGAATCACAGTATACTTCATGACTTAGCTAATATTTTAAATATTCATAATACTCTAAACACTAAATATTGATCTAAACACAACTATAAAGTAACTATAAGATAAATAATAAAGGTAGATGTGGACAGAGAGCCAATTCCTCATTTTGCCTAGTTGGAATTCAACTGGTAATTCCTGAAACCAAAAATCAAGAAGTGACAGTAAAAATATGTTTAAATCAAAGTGGTTGTCTTGAAGGGAACAGAACTCAGGAGAGTGCTGTTTTTCAAAAGAAGACTTCGGATTAGATGACTTTCAACTAGTTACATTTATAAACTTGATTAAAAGGTAATTTAAAAATAAATACTAGCACATTAAAAAATAATGCCTATAAATTGAAGATCATACACATACCACACATATGGATAAGTATGGATATTCCTACATAATTGAGTAAATTGGCAAAGCCCTAAGAGGTGTCATTTTTATGTTCATCTGCTTAACTACCAAGAAAATAAAATTTTAGAGAGGTTTTTGGTTTACAAAAGCACTCAAATAGAACATCTGGCCCTGTCTCTTTCTCTCCAGGTTTCTCTTCAGACACTGCTCCCTTTGCACCTTACAAAGGTACTATTTCAGCAGCCTAAGAAAGGTACTATTAACCCAGATGTCAAAAGCCCATGTATCAGAAAATCCCGATCTATTTTTTAATTCAATTCCACCTATACCTCCCCTGAGAAACATTCTCTGATTGCCAAAGAGTCACTCCCATCATCACACTTCCACTGAAACTTGAAGATTGCTTACTGTTTCACTAACCAGATTTTAATTATTCATTTACATGTCTGTCTCCTTTATCATTGGCTCCTTGAAGACACAATTTCTATTTTGAATAGACTTCATCAACAAGTACAACAAATGGTTAGTAAAGAATCTTACTTGCTGCTTAGAAAAACTCCCCAAAATACTGTCTTATTTTGATGAGTAAACTAAGGGTCCGATAAATGAGACCATTGGCCAGGTCCATTATTTAGTAAATAATGAAGAGAGGGGCTCAAACTCTAATTTTTCTGGCTCCAAATACTGGTCTCTTTCTACTACGTCACAGAGCAATTTATGTAAAATTTATGCATATTTTAGAGAGAAAAAATTATCAAAGATCATAGCTAAAAAGCATCTGCATGAAAACACAAGCACAAAACATACATGATAAATTTGTTGTTTAAAACATTTCAGTTGGGGCGCCTGGGTGGCTCAGTCGGTTGAGCATCTGACTTCGGCTCAGGTCATGATCTCATAGCTCGTGAGTTCAAGCCCCGCATCGGGCTCTGTGCTGGCAGCTCCGAGCCTGGAACCTGCTTCGGATTCTGTGTCTCCCTCTCTCTCTGCCCCTAACCCACTCGCATTCTGTCTCTGTCTCTCTCAAAAATAAATAAACATTAAAAAAAAAAAAAAATTTAAAAAGAAAAAAATAAAATAAAAATAAAAAAATAAAACATTTCAGTTTATTCAACAAATTGCAAGGGGGGAAGAGATGTAAGGAAAACTACAGATTAATAAGAAAGACTTAAAATATATATCCATCTTTTCAGGCGCCTGGGAGGCTCAGTCGATTAAGCGTCCGACTTCAGCTCAGGTCATAATCTTGTAGTTCATGAGTTCAAGCCCGGTGTTGGGCTCTGTGCTGATAGCTCAGAGCCTGGAGCCTGCTTCAGATTCTGTGTCTCTGTCTCTCTGTCCCTCCCTGCTTTTGCTCTGCTTGCACACGCGCTCACCCTCTCTCAAATAAAGAAACATTAAAAATTTTTTATTAAAAAAATAATAAATAAATAAATAAATAAATAAATAAAAAAAATACGTATCTGTTAATCACAATGCGTGGACCTGCTTTAGATCCTAATTCAATTTAGGATCTAATTTTTTTTTTTAAGTTGTCTGATGTTATCATTAAAGATGTCCTGTTTATGACAAAAACAGACACTCGGATCAATGGAACAGAATAGAGAACCCAGAAATGGACCCACAAATGTATGGCCAACTAATCTTTGACAAAGCAGGAAAGAATATCCAATGGAATAAAGACAGTCTCTTCAGCTGGTGATGGGAAAACTGGACAGCGACAAGCAGAAAAATGAACCTGGACCACTTTCTTACATCAAACACAAAAAATAAACTCAAAATGGATGATGAAAGACCTAAATGTAAGACAGGAAGCCATCAAAACCCTCGGGGAGAAACCAGGCAAAAACCTCTTTGACATCGGCCACAGCAACTTCTTACTCAACATGTCTCTGGAGGAAAGGGAAACAAAGCAAAAATGAACTATTGGGACCTCATCAAAATAAAAAGCTTCTGCATAGCGAAGGAAAACAATCAGTAAAACTAAAAGGCAACCGACAGAATGGAAGAAGGTATTTCCAAATGACCTATCAGATAAATAGTATCCAAAATCTATAAAGAAGTTATCAAACTCAACACCCAAAAAATGAATAATCCAGTGAAGAAATGGGCTAAAGACATGAATAGACACTTCTCCAAAGAAGACATCCAAATGGCTAACAGACACATAAAAAATACTCAACATCACTCATCATCAGGGAAATACAAATCAAAACCACAATGGGATACCACCTCACACCAGTCAGAATGGCTAACATTAACAATTCAGGCAACAACAGATGTTGGCAAGGATGTGAAGAAAGAGGCTCTCTTTTGCACTGCTGGTGGGAATGCAAACTGGTGCAACCACTATGGAAAATGGTATGGAAGTTCCTCAAAAAATTAAAAATAAAATTACCCTACAACCCAGCAATTGCACTACTAGGTATTTATCCAAGGGATACAGAAGTGCTGTTTCGAAGGGGCATATGCACTCCAATGTTTATAGCAGCACTATCGACAATAGCCAAAGTATGGAAAGAGTCCAAATGTCCATCGATAGATGAATGGATAAAGAAGATGTGGTATATATACATACAATGGAGTATTACTCGGCAATCAAAAAGAATGAAATCTTGCTATTTGCCACTACATGGATGAAACTGGAGAGTATATGCTAAGTGAAATTAGTCAGAGAAAGACAAATATCATATGACACTCATATGAAGAATTTAAAATAAACAAATGAACATAAGGGAAGGGAAGCAAAAATAATATAAAAACAGAGAGCAGGACAAAACATAAGAGACTCTTAAGTATAGAGAACAGACAGAGGGTTACTGGAGGTGTTGTGGGGGGGGGGGGGATGGTCTAAATAGGTAAGGGGCATTAAGCAATCTACTCCCGAATCATTGTTGCACTATATGCTAATTTGGATGTAAATTAAACAATAAATAAATTAACTAATTAAAAAATTTAAACTAAATGTTAAAGAAGTCCTGTATAACCAGTTGATGCTTTAAACTAGATGCATTTGTAAATATGAAAATAGAAGCCAAAATGCTGAAATAATACCAATGTATTTAAAAATTCAATTGCTATAAATCCTCATTTTACAAGCACGCATACTCCTATGTAATTAGGTAAACTAGCAAAGACATGACAGTTGTCATTTGAACTTCCCAAGGACATAAATTATACATGCACACATTTGAAAACTGACTGGCTTGTTTATGATAACCAACGAATTACTGCCCTTTTTCTTTTAGATACAATAGTGTAAAGATATGTTCAACAGTTTAGATACAATAGTTTAAAGATATGTTCCCCAAAAAGTCCTTATTTTTTTAAAGATACACACTGAAATACTTATAAATGATGCAATGCCTAGTATTTGCACCAAAATAATACAAGGAAAGGAGTTAAGTGGGGCTAGAAACTAAAACTGCCCAGGTAACTGGCCATTGTCAGAGCTGTTACAATAGGTATATGAGGGTTCATTATATTCTTCTGACTACTTCTGTGTATTTGAATTTTTCCAAAATAAAAGTTTTTCTTAGGGAAAACAATGTTCAAAATGCACAACTGAGAGATTCCTAGGAAGCAAATGAACTAAAAAACAAGCTTCCTGACTTTTACCTTATCTTCTCTCTTGAAAATAAAAACTCATTATACAAGTAGTTAATCTGCTAAGAAAAAACAAAGGTTCTTTACGATATAATAGCTATGTATTCTGAACCGTAAAACCAAATGTCACAACTACTTTTTACAAAATATAAAAGCAACTTACATGAGGGGCACCTCATGGCTCAGGCCATGATCTCATGGCTTGTGAGTTCGAGTCTGAGTTGGGCTCTGCACTGACAGCATGGAGCCAACCTGAAATTCTCTCTTCCTCTCTCTCTGCACCCCTTCCCCATGTGCACTCACTGACTCTCTTTCAAAATAAATAAATAAAAAGAGAAAAAGTAATGTATATGAAACTAAATTTCTGATGGACTAAGAATTTAAAGTCAAAGAAATGAGGGGCACCTGGGTGGCTCAGTCGGGCATCCCGACTCTTGATTTCGGCTCAGGTCATATCTCATGGTTCATGGATTCGAGCCCCACAATGGGCTCTGCACTGACAGTGCTAAGCCTGCTTGGGGGTCTCTCTCTCTGTCTCTCAAAATAAATAAACTTAATTCCTTCTCTTCCCCCTCTGCCTCTCTTCTCCACTGGTGTTCTCTCTCTAAAATAAAAAAATAAAAATAAATAAAAAGACAGCCAGTGTTGAAAAGGATATGGGATAAACAATCACCCTCACACATTGTCCTCTTTGGAAGATTTGACCACACTATCAAAAATGTTAATGTGCAAGGACGTCTGGGTGGCTCAGTAGGTGAGTGTCCAACTCTTGATTTTGGCTCAGGTCATGATTTTGTGAATTTTGCGTTCAAGCCCTGAGTTGGGCTCTGTGCTGATGGTGCAGAGCCTGCTGGGGATTCTCTTCAAAAATAAATAAACTTTTTAAAAAAATCTTTAAATGTGGCACCCACGTGGCTCAGTTGGTTCAACGTCTGACTTCAACTGAGGTCATGATCTCACAGTTCATGGCTTCAAGCCCCACATTCTGTGCTGATAGCTGAGCCTGGAACCTGCTTCAGATTATGTGTCTCCCTCTCTCTCTCTCTGCCCCTCCCCTACTCATGCTCTGTCTCTGTCTCTCAAAAATAAATAAATGTTAAAAAAAAAATGTTAATCTTTAAAAAAAAATGTTTACATGCATACCCTTTCATTGGGCAATTCTACTTCTGATAAGATATCCTAAAGAAACAGGATGTGATCCAAGTTGTAGAAATAAGGATTTTCAGGGCATAACTGCCTTACAATTTTAAATGTGTCCATCAAGCGGTTAAACAAACTATGGTACATCAACTGGCATACAACACAGCTGTTTTTTAAATACAGTGGACTCAGACACCAACAATATTTTTAAGTTAAAAATGAAATCAGAGAAAAATGGTTAAGTTTTATCCCACCCTGGTGTGGGATACCTACATGTACGCAAAAGGACTAAGACATGCAAACTGTTAAGGGAGGTTATCTCTGGAGAGGGTCATGTGAAGGTACCAAAGTCCTCTATAATAAGAATATATGAAGGTGTTAAAAGAGCTTTTAAAAATTATTTAAAGAAAAAAAGATGTTTCAAAATTCACTTTTTCCACCCAACTGCTATTTCCATTTTTTTTTTTAATTTTTTTTTAACGTTTATTTATTTTTGAGACAGAGAGAGACAGAGCATGAACGGGGGAGGGTCAGAGAGAGGGAGACACAGAATCTGAAACAGGCTCCAGGCTCTGAGCTGTCAGCACAGAGCCCGACGCGGGGCTCGAACTGATGGACCACGAGATCATGACCTGAGCCGAAGTCGGCCGCTTAACCGACTGAGCCACCCAGGCACCCCTGCTATTTCCATTCTTAACGCTACAGCAGATTTTTAGCAACCACAAATCTGATCCCAGTTTAAAAATCTTTAATGGCCTTGCTCCCTGAGGCAGCTCTCCTCCTATCTGCCTGACCCTTCAGACAGCCTACTCCCAGCTGCTCAATCTGCTCTGGTATCCCTTCTGCTCAATCCAACAATCTTTTTAACTGCAGGCCTTTTTTGTTGTTTTGTTGTTGTTTCGGCTGTTCCATCTTTCTGGAATGCTCTTTTTCCACTTTATGTCTCTCCCATTTCCTCAGAAAAGCATTCCCTGACTCCCGAGTCTAAATGAGGTACTCCTTTCAATACCCTTAGACTTTTCAACACTTAGAAAACTGTAATTAAACACCCAATTGTTTAATTATTTTTTTAACTGTGTACTTCCCCACTAAGACTCAAGGACCTGGTCTGACTCATTCAGCAAGATGACCTAGCTAGCATAGTAATCAGCATATTAGGAACTCAATAAAGAACTTCTGACACTAAAATGATACAGTGGAATTCTCAGAGAGTAGGTTTATATGTTTTTTAGTGCTAGTTTTTAATCTGTGATTTCTAATTTTTCAGCAATGAACAAGAAAGGTTTCCTTTACAATCATAAAAAATGCACACTGAATTAACTGAAGGTTTTTTGTTTTTTTTTTTTAATCTAAAAACTCAGAAGTTTGTCATGAAATGTGTACACGCTCCTAAGGGGCTGATGGCCACATTCTTTGGCAGGCAATTGCTTTTTGATAAAGCAATAAACCCATATACAGAATTGCCATGAAGATATTAATACCTCTGGCCCCACTAATCCCAACACAGAAAACGTTTGTAAAAGAATAATTCAACAGAAGTAATGTCGATCATTTGCTAACGAAGGTTACCTATAAAAGAAGAAAACTCTGCAAACTAGCTTACATGTACGAATAATTCACTATCTTAAGTAGGGTTCAACAACGTGTTAGCAATGCCAGAAATGGAGTTATGGGTAATTCTTCCCCTAACTCTTAAAAAAAAAATACTTCTGATATTGATTTAAAATGTGGCTGAGAGGTTTAAAAGACTTCTTACCCTTAGCTAAAATTCATGAGACTTAGTAACCCCAAAAGTAGTGACAGGTACCATTAAAGTTCACACACCGAAGAACCCACGAAGAACACGCCCAGCTCCACGAGTGGGGGCGGGGAGGGTCCTTTGGATCCCGCCATTGCTGGGAACACACCTGCCTCTCACAATTGCCAAGCGGCTGAAGTTTCGGTCAAACGCAAACCAACCCCCGAAGTCCACCCGGGTTTTTGTTGTAAAACCGTGACACACACTCGAGGTGGGTTTTTCCCTTGACCTGCCACATCCCCCTCGCCAACCAGACGGCTAACTCGAGAACTCACGGTGAAGGGCGACCCTCGGCCACTCACGAGGGAGTCGGGACCGGGCAGGGGTTGAGCCGGCACACATTAACCGGCCTTGCCCCGGACTCCCGGCTGCGGCTCACGGTATCGCCAGAAACTCAGCGGCCGGGCCCGATTGGCCGCCGCCGCCCCTCCCCTCCCAGCAGGTTTAATATTTTGCCGGCCGGCTGGGGAAGCAGCGGCGGCCGGAGGCGAGGTCCCGAGGCGAGGCCGCGAGCACGGAGCCCAGGCGCGGGCCGGAACGGGTCCCACGAGCCGGGAGGCGAACCGGGGCGTGGACGGAGCCGGGTGCGGGCAGCGCGGCCGGGGCCACTGGGCCTCGCACTTACCTGGGCTGGGGACGGAGGCGCGGTGGCGAAGACGGCACGGAGAGCCGGCAACGGAAGGGAAGAGTTCCCGAGCGAGACTGAGGAGGGGGCGGCTCCTCTGGAGACGCCGAGAAATGGCGGCCTAAGGCGCGCGCCCACCCTGCGCTAATCCTGCGGAGGACCCCAGCCTCCCGCCGGCCCGCCCCTTAAAGCCCCTTCTAAGCTCCGCCCCCGGGGCGGGGCGCTCTAATCTTAAATGGGCAATGACACCGCCCCGGAAATCTCCCGGCTGGGCGAGACTCGGGTTAAACCGGCGATGCCAGTCCCCGCCGGATCTGCAACCGGCGCTAGCGGCCCAGCGTCCACGGCTGGTTTAAAGGGGCGCTGCCGAAATCCAACCATGGTTATCAGACCTCCTCCTTCGGAGGGGGTGCACGCCGGCAGAGAACCCCCAAATTAGTCAGTCTTATCGCAAAGGTAGCTTGGCGCTCTCGGAATCCAGCATCAGGTGCCGCTAGACTCATTCATCTATTCGTTCAAGAAACTGATTCATTCAGCAAATATTTACTGCCCCATTGTTAGAGGAACTTTCATTGTAGTAGGGAGAAAGACGGTAATAAATACAGATAAAATAGTGGTATCATGAGGAAAAAGAAAGCAGGGAATGGGAAATAGATGTCTGTTTAACATAGCGTGGACAGGGGACATTTCATCAGTTCTTTCCGCACATAATTTGTGAAATTGCCCGTGATGGGCCAGGCGATGTTTTAGACCCTGGAGATACAGAGGCGTATCAGGACAGACAAGAATCCCTCATGCAGCTTAAGTGCTAGCAGGAGAGACAGAAAATAAACGAGATACATTAGTAAAATTAAATACTGTTAGGCATTGCTAAACGAGAGAGAGAAAAATAAAAAAGCAGGGGATAGAGATGGGGAATAAGGAAGTGGTCATTTTAGACAGACTGGCTAGGTGAGGAGGAAGGTCTCAAGAAAAAGGTGACCTTTGAGTGAAGACCAAGGGAGGCAAAGGAGTAGTCCTGTGGACCCCTGGGGGAAGAGCAGAGGGAACCCCAAAGGCCCTGTTACCTGGGTGCTTGGCCTGCTCAAGGAAAGCCAGTGTGTCTGGAGGTGAGTAGATGGAGCCATGGGAGGTGACAAGACAGGGAGGCAAGAGCTTAAGGTGAGAGCTGTAAGGTGAAGGGTGGTGTGGACACCCACCACAGTCTGGGCAAGCCAGAGAGTCAACCCTGGAAGGTGTGAGGGTGTGAAGTGGCTGAAGTGGAGGGCCCTGCAGGCTGAGATGAGAAGAGGCAAATACTGAGCCCCTTCTGGAGATTTGGCCCTGCCGGTCCCCCACCACCCCAAGACTTACGAGTTGGACTTGGCAGGAACAGCTGGTCTCTGATCCACGTGGTGTTGGCTGGGGCACATCACCTGGAGCTGGAGTTGCCAAAATGGCTTCATTCTCTGTGGCATCTTAGCTGGGATGGCTGAAATGAACAGCTGAGTCCGGCTCAGGCCTCTTCCTCTAGCAGGGTAGTTGGGGTGGCTCAGGCCCCAAAGCCTAGTAAGGGAAATGCCCAGAAGTCACACTGTGTCACTTCTGTTGCCTATTATGGTCAAAGCAAGTCACAGGCCAGACCATTTTCAACTAGGATGGGAATAAGATGCCCATTTTTTTTTTTTTAGTAGTATTAAATAAATTTTCTTTCTCTACTTTTTAAAAATAGCTCCATTGGGGCGCCTCGATGGCTCAGTCCATTAAACGTCTGACTTCGGCTCAAGTTATGATCTCCCGGTTGGTAAGTTCGAGCCCCTTGTCAGACTCCGCTCTGACAACTTGAAGCCTGCTTCAGATTCTGTGTCTCCTTCTCTCTGTCCTTTCCCCACTTATGCACTCTCTCTCTCTCTTTCTCAAAAGTAAATATTTTTTAAAAATTTAATAAAAAAATTAAAATTGCTCCATTGAGATATATCACATGTGATACAATTCACCCATTTAAAATGCACACTTCACTGACTTGTAACTTATTCACAAAGCTGTGCAACCATCACTGCAATCTAACTGTAGGACATTTTGATCTTCTCTCATGGGAGAAGCAGCGTGGAAGTACAGGGATGGGAGGATTTGTCGAGGGTCATCTTTGCATCTTTATCTCAATAAAAAAGCGGTGGTGATGATTATGACATGGGAGGCAGGGAGGCGGTGGATGTATGGATGACACAAGAAAGGGCTATAGGTTGAAGTTGAGTAGATAAGTATTCTATTTGATGTACAGGTTTACATTTTTTCCATAATAAAAAGTTTTTTAAAAAAATTCTGTCAAGGCTATGTACTTCTTGGAAAGCCTTCCGCTGGGGGACTGATGACATGTTTGAAAGCTACAGTCTTGAGTGCCATCCGGGCTGTCTCCCTCTAACTATTTGTCACGCAGTGTCTATACATTCAAAAGCTGTATTGTAATTCATTTGTTTACTGACCAATAATGAGGGCATTTTCTGTCAAGACTTACAAACCTACCTCATTGCCCTAAATTGTTGCGTGTCCCACCAATCTAGAGAAGGTGTCCTCTACTCCCCTTCTGCTCAATCCTTAGCTCTAACTCCTGTGGAGGGTGGGGTTGAGGGAGGCTGTGGATGAGGGGAGAGGAACACGTGAGAAAGAACGTTGTAGGCTGAAGGAAATACGAAGATGTGGGGAAGAAAAATGGAACTTAAGAAGTTAAGTCATGGGAAGCTGTCCATGCTCTAATCACATAAGATTATTCCTAATAACAATTTGTCTCCTCCCCATATCCTCCCTCTGAGACATAAGTACTCTCTGCAACATCCCTATTTTGTGGCAAATTGGTCCCGTAATTGGCTCCCACAAGAGACGCAGTAGGCTCTCACCTTGAACACCTCTGAATTCAGTAAGAATGCATTTGGCCCCAAGTAATAGAGAACACAATTCACTGTACTTCAATAAGGAGTTTGTGTTTTTCACATAGGTAACCTAGAGGTAGGCGGCTGTCTAGTATTGGTTCAGGTCCTCGACAGCGCTATAAGGATCCTAAACACTTTTACTCTTCCTGTTCTGCCGTCCTTAGCGTGTTGAGTCTGGTTTCTATGCTTCTAGCTTACTGGCCCCAGAAGAGTGGCAGTATACCCAGCTCTTCCGAGTTTCAGGAATGAAAGGCAAAGGGGGAAAGAACTTCCTAAAGCTTTGTCTTTTAATTTAGAGAGTGAAGTCCCCCCCACCGGACACCAGCATGTTTCATTAGTCGGAACTAGATTACCTTTACCTGCCCAGACTTAGACTACTTACTGATCCTTAGACTATTTACTTGACCATAGGGTAAGAGAACACCGTGATTTGTTTACACCAACCACAGTTCACTCTTGGGGTTTGGGGAAGGGCCTGCTCTCAGATCTGGACTCTCCATTAACTTCTTGAACAAATCCAAGTTTTTGTTTTTGTTTTTAATGTTTGTTTATTTATTTATTTTGAGAGAGACAGAGAAAGAGAGAGCTTGAGCCGGAAAGGGGCAGAGAGAGGGGGAGAGAGAAAATCCCAAACAGGCTCCACGCTGTGAGAGCACAAAGCGTTTCACGGGGCTGGAACTCAGGACCCTGAGATCAAGATCTGAGATGAGATCAAGAGTCTGATGCTTAACCAACTGAGCCACCCAGGCGCCCCAGAACAAATCCAAGTTTTATTAGCAGGATAAGGGGGGTGTTGCAAGGAAGAATGACTCTGGGTGGGCTATGGAGGGTGCCTACCACAATAACCCACTTTTTGGTGAAATAGTCCTGGCCCATGGAAAGATTTTCCTTCATTGAGAGGGGAGATTTTAACAAAAAGAAACATTGTTTAGAATGGAGTGGGGAGGCCAGCAGGGGGAGCTCTAACGCTGCACCACTCAGACCCAACGGGAAAAGATGTACCTTCCATGCGCATGCTGATTTAGCTACTACTTGACCATCCCAGTAGGAAGCAGAAAGGTTTTTCTCCTCCCCAGCCAGTGAGAGGCCATCACAACTGAGCCAATGAATAGCCCCTATACTTGGAACTCCCTGTTTACTCCAAGGGACTTTTTGTCTCTAACAGCCCTCTCAACTTCCCACTTTCCTCTGTAAAAGAGTGGCCCTCCTCTTTTGTTTTCTAGATTTGTTTTTTTTCCTAGATTTGCCTATGGTTTTGCGTAACTTGCTTGTCCCGAATTGCAGCTCTCTGCTATTCCCAAACTTTTGCTAGTGAAATAACTGGCAGTTTTAACAGAACATTCTCACTCTAGATTTCCATGTGTATCTTCGCTCTTGGTTTGCCCTCTGGAGTCACGCAGAAAGAGGTAGACCCAGTTGTGTGGCTTCTGAAAACCATACAACTGGGACAGGGCCCTTTAAGTGAAATAACACATATTTAAGTATTGAAAATGAGGTACTGGTTCTTGGAAGGGGCCCACACAAGTCAAGAGACCCAAAGCTTAAACCTAATTATCTTCATGGTGAATCCACCTCTGCCCACAAGAAGAAACATAATTCTTTCGTATCAGAACCCTTTAAATAATTAGGGATATTTGTCCCAAGCCTGCAAATTCTCCTTCTTTTGTGTTTATTTCCAAGAGAGTTCTTTACTTTCTTGATTAGCTTTTCGAAACTGGTCCACACTAGTGGGGTCACTCATGTCAAGGTATTCTGAGCATCATGGAGCAGAAGGAAGTCCAATTTAACACTCAGTCCCAGAGCCTGAAAGGCTCTGGGATTCCAAAAGGCTTTTTGGGATTCCAAAAAGGCTCCACTGAAAAGAAAATGCTCTCAGGAGAGTGGATATCATGAAGAACTAATTTATCAGACACTGGATCAAGAGAGCATTACCTATTCAAAAAATGCACACAACTAAAATAAATAAAAAATAAATAAACCCAGTCATCAGGAGACAGCGCTAAGAGAGAGATTGCTATAAGCAGACTGCAAATAGTCTAAACTTTAGAAGCGAACACATCTAAAACAGGTTTAAGGTCTGTTGGGATAAAGATGATACTACCTGCCTCACAGGGCAGTAATGAGAGTTACAGAAAACAAGGTGTCTGAAAATGTTTTCAAAAGCATACAACATGGAACGCCTGGATGGCTCAGTCAGTTAAGCGTTCGACCTCGGCTCAGGTCATGATCCCGCGGTTCTTGAGTTCAAGCCCTGCGTGGGGCTCTGTGCTGACAGTTCAGAGCCTGGAGCCTACTTCTGATTCTGTGTCTCCCTCTCTCTCTCTCCCCCTCCCCCACTCACGCTCTGTCTCTCTCTCTCTTTCAAAAATAAAAATATTTTTAAAAATTAAAAAAAAAAAAGCATTCAACATGACATATAAGAGGATGTAAATGTTACAGACCAAAGAACAAAAGTACCTGGGGATGCAAACAGAAGATGAAGGTCTCCTAAATGGAGCCATGACTTTTGCCTAATTTCATGTGGTTGGGTAGTTCCCTTTATCCAGTGAAAGCTTTCCTGAACCAGAGTCTCATGTTTGAAAGTCCACACTTTCTCTCTTTACAAGTAACCCTGGGGGGAAGTAAGATCTTAAATTCATACTAAAGTATTAGCCACAGAGGCTAATTGAAGGACACCTTAAAAGAACGGGGGGGCGGGGGGATACCTGGGGGAGAGAATTATGCAGAGAAGGGACATGGCAGGATGAATTGAAGACAAGTCTGGAACAGAGTCTACTGGTCTGGTAGCCTATGCTCCTTCTTTATACTGATAGGAAGAAAAATTGAGAAAACCTTGGATGGCACCAGGAAGTTCATAATATTGTGTAATAGAAAGACAGAAGTAAAAACATTTTGCTATTAGATTTGCCTAATGGTGAAACCAGGATGAGAAGAAAAAGGAAGGAGCCAAGGCTCATTATTTCTAGAAGTTAATGTGTATATGTCACCAGATGATCTTGTTAAAAGGCTTAAGTCTAGAGTGGAGCCTGAGAGTCGGCATTACCCACAAGCTTGCAGTTTGTTGACACTGCTCATGAGTGGGTATGCTTTGAGTAGGGAGGTCTTTTGCTGACTGCCCCATACTGTGACTACTGACCGCCCCCAGGGCCTCTGAAGGCATTAAAAGACATACAGTAGAAAGGTCAGTGGTGACCACCCTGTCACTAACTCACTTGAACAAGGATTTATCTTTTCTGGCATCAGTTTTCTCATGTGTAAAATGAGTAATTAGAACAGAGGATGGGTTGGATCATGTCCTAAAAAAAGATAGGTTGCAGTTCCAATCCCCAGTACCTATGAAGGTGACCATATCTGATCTTGGCATATGAAATCAGGTTAAGATGAGGTCACTCGAGCAGACCCTAAACCAATATGACTGGTTTAGGTGCCCCTATAAGACTGGTGTCCCTATAAGAAAGAGAAATTTGACTGCCATGTTTATAGCAACATTATTTACAACAGCCGAAACGTGAAAACAACCTAAGTGTCCATCAGTGGATGATGGATAAAGAAGATGCGGCATGTATATATATATATATATATATATATATATATATATATATATATATATAAATAATGCAATATAATATAATGCAATGATATTGCATTTATATGGCCATAAAAACATGAGCCATAAAAACATAAGTGTTCTCCCCCCAGGGTTACTTCTACCATTTGCAACAATATGGATGCTGTTTCAAGGGATTATGCTACATGAAATAAGTCAGAGAAAGACAAATACTGTATGATTTCACTTATTTAGCCATTAATCCATTGATGGACACGGGTTGCTTCTATCTTTTGGTTATTGTGAATAATGCTGCTATAAGCACAAGTGTGTGTGTGTGTGTGTGTGTGTGTGTGTGTGTGTATACATATATCTTTGTGATCCAGTGTTCACTGCTTTTCGTTATATACCCAGAAATGGAATTGCTGAATCAAATGGTAATTCTATTTTTGAATTTTTGAGGAGCAGCTATACCGTTTCCCATAGTGGCTGCACCGTGTTATGTTCCCATCAACTGTGCACAAGTGTTCTAATTTTTCCACATCCTCAATAACACTTGTCATTTTCTGATTTTTTGATAATGGCCATCCTAATGAGTGTAAGTGGTATCTCATTGTGGTTTTGATTTGCATTTCCTTAATGATTAATGATGTTGGCCAGAAAATTGTCACAGACTTCATCTGTATGTGTTGTATGCCCACTAATTAAGATTCATTATTATTTTATGCATTTGCCTATTACATTATATAGGAAAAAAAGAAATGTAACCAACCATGCTAAAAGTAAAATATTGGTTTTATTTATCTATGTAAAATTTATTTACCTTTATCAGTGTTATTTTTTCTTATGGCTTTAAGTTTCCATCTAGTTTCCTTTCATTTCAGCCTAAAGTACTGTCTTTAGCATTTCTTTTTGGATAGATCTACTGGTAATGAACTCCCTCAACATTTTTTTTTAATCTGCAAATGGCTTAATTTCTCCTTTATTCTTAAATCTCTCTCATTTAAAAATTTTTTTAAAAATTTTTAATGTTTATTTTTTGAGTGAGAGAGAAAGAGAGAGAGAGAGTGCAAACAGGGAAGGGGAAGAGAGAGAAGGAGACAGAGAATCAGAAGCAGGCTCCAGGCTCTGAGCTGTCAGCACAGAGCCTGATGCGGGGTTCGAATCAACCCATGAACTGTGATATCATGACCTGAGCTGAAGTCAGACACTAAACCGATTGAGCCACCCAGGTGTCCCTTTAAAAAAATTTTTAAATTATTTTTTAAACGTTTATTTATTTTTGAGAGAGCACCAGTGGGGTAGGGGCAGAGAGAGAGGGGGACAGAGGATCTGAAGCAGACTCTGAGCTGACAGCAGCGAGCATGACGTGGGACTTGAACTCATGAACTGTGAGATCATGACCTGAGCCAAAGTCGGACACACTCAACCAACTGAGCCACCCAGGCACCCCTCTGTCTCATTTTTTTAAGTAATCTCTACAACCAACATGGGGCTTGAACTCACAACCCTGAGACCAAGAGTCACATGCCCCTTTCCTTTATTCTTGAAGAGTATTTTTGCCAGATATAAAATTCTTGGTTGATACATTTTCCCCCAATATCTTAAATGTTATCCCACAGCCTGATGACTTCCATCATTTCTAGTTAGCTGTTGATCTTACTTAAGATCCTTGTACCTGGTGAGTTCTTTTTCTCTTGCTGCTTTCAAAATTCTTTGTCTTTGGGTTTCAACAATTTGATTATAATGTATCTCAGTGTGTGTACCTTTTAATTTTATCCTGCTTCAAGTTTGTCAAACTTTTGGGGCATGTGTATTCATGTATTTCCTCAGTTTTGCAAAATGTTCAGCTGTTACAGTCGTGCCCCCCATCTGCGGGGGATACATTCTAAGACTAACTGATGCCTACAGCCATGGATAGTACCAAACCGTCTACATACTACATCTTTTTGTATACATGCATACTTAGGACAAGGTTTAATTTACAAATTAGGCACAGTAAGACATGAATAATAACTAGTAATAAAATAAAACAATTATAGTAATATACTGTAATGAAAGTTATGAGAATGTGGTCTCTCAAAATGTCTTATTGTACTGTACTCACCCTTATTCTTGTGATGATGACAAACACAGGCATTGTGACATAGTGTTTGGCTCCTATGGACCCTCTGATGATATGTCAGGAGGAGGATCATCTGTTTCCGGACCACAGTTTACCACAGGTAACTGAAGCCATGGAAAATGAAACCATGGATAAGGGGGGACTACTGTATTTCAAATATATTCTCAGCCAATTTTCTTTCTTCTCTATCTGAAGTCCTTTAATGCTTGTGTTGGTATGTTTTGTGGTATACCACGGGTCCCTCAGATTGTTTTCCCCTTTGCTCTTTTTTCTTTCTCCTCCTTACACTAAATAATTTCAATTGTCTTATCTTCAAGTCACTGATCCTTTTTTCTGGCTACCCGCACCTGTTATGGAACCCCTGTAGTGGGTTTTCTTTTCAGTTATTTTACTCTGCCATTCCAGAATTTGTTTTTTTAATATTTATTTAAGTAATCTCTACATTCAACAAGGTGCTCAAACCCACAACCCCCAAGACCAAGAGATGCATCTGTACTAATTGAGCCAGCCAGGTAACCCTGTTTTGGTTCAAGTCTCATTTTGTTCATACATGATTTTCCTGGTTTCTTTCAGTTCCTGCCCATGGTTTCCTTTAGCCCATTGAACATATCTAAGACGGTTGATTTCACATCTTTGACTAATAATTCTGTGTGGACTTCCTTGAAGATGATTTCCATCCAATTCTTTTTCTTTCCCCTGTGAATGGGCCATATTTTCCTATTTATTGTAATTGTATTACAAATAATAACATTATAAAGAATAATTTTATTCTTTGTTGAGAAGTGGACATTTTGAGTATTAGGTGGTGAGAACTCTGAAAACCAAATTTCCCCATTCCTTAGGAAATACCGAGTCCTGGGGCACCTGGGTGGCTCAGTCAGTTCTAAGTGTCTGACCTCAGGTCAACTCATGATCTCACGGTTTGTGGGTTCGAGCCCCACGTTGGGCTCTGTGCTGATAGCTCACAGCTCTGAGCCTGAAACCTGCTTCGGATTCTGTGTCTCCCTCTATCTGCTCTGTCCCCACTCGTACTCTGTCTCTATCTCTCAAAAATAAAGAAACAGTCAAGACAGTAAAAATGAAAGAGGTCTGGAGTTATTTGTAACTTTTCCAAAATATTTTTGCAAAGTGTGTATTCCTTTCTGTCTATATGGTCACTTACGTTTCTATTCTGTTACTCTGTGGCAGCCAGTGACCTGACAAATATTGTTGTAAGGTCTGTCTTTCAAGAGGGGGAGGGGGAACCAAGTACTGTTCTTATCCCCTGGGAGCAGCTTTAGCCCACTGGGATTGAAACAATAGAAACCAGCCTCTGTCCTGGCCTCTCGATCAAAAGCAGCAATCCCCAATCAGAACCCACAAATCTCGATACTTGGAAGACAAGGTTCTTATTGCCCACTCTGGCTCCAGCAAGCCACACCAGAAGCACAGGTAGCTATCTTCACTGCTGCCTGCTGCAAGGATGGGATATGGTAGTTGCTACCGCATGAAAGGCTGAAACTTACCAAAACTTACCAGTCTCGTTACCAACAATCTATCTCCTAGATGCTGCAAATATTCCAGCTGGATCCAGAACTCCAAAATAGTGACTCCAGAGAGTCTCTGCAAGCCAAATTAGTTGTTTAAGTGGAAGGATGGATTCCTGGAACTTCCTACACCATCTTCCAAGACATCACTCCCAACTGGTTCTTTAAAAAAAAAAAACTTCTGCTTGGGGCACTTGGGTGGCTCAGCTGGTTAAGTATATGTCTCTTGATTTCGGCTCAGGTCATGATCTCACTGTTTGTGAGTTCAAGCCCCACACTGGGCTCCATGCTGACAGCGCAGAGCCTGCTTGGGATTCTCTCTCTCTGCTCCTCCTTATCCCTATGTTTTCTTCTACATCCATAGGCATATTGATCCTACTTCCTACATGTTTCATTGTCCTTTTGTTCTGGTCAATCTTCACCATTTCCAAGACTAAGTGGTTTTTCTCCACTGGGTCATACTTCCTTGCGTCTTCTTGTCTATAGTAATTTTTTGTTGGCTGCCAAACATGATAAATTTTATTTTCTACAATAGTATTTTTGTTTTAAATGTTTATTTATTTTTAAGAGAGAGAGGGAGACGGAGAATCCGAAGCAGGCTCCAGGCTCTGAGCTGTCAGCGCAGAGACTGACACAGAGCTCACACTCATGACCTGTGAGATCATGACCTGAGCAGAAGTTGATGCCTAACCAACTGAGCCACCCAGAGACCACTTGAGTGGTATTTTTTAAATGGCCTTTACCCATTAGGCAGTTAAGTAACTTGTGAATTAGTTTGATCATTTTGAAACTTGTTTTAAAACCTTTGAACTGAGTTTAGAGTAGCTTTTACCCTCCAACTTGGTTAGCCTCACTTCTAAACTTTGGGCTTTCCTGAGTTTTTGCTGACATCCTCTTATCTTCAAAGAGGCTTCTCCTTGGTGCCTAAAAGAAACTCGAATTATTCTCATCCTCGTGGCCAGCCCTGGGAATATTCCTCCTACAACTTGGTAATTGTTTTTCCTCAGAAGTTTGTCTTCTTCATGAGGTTTTACCACATGCAAAGATTAATATTCCATCTAAGACTCAGAGTGACTCCTATGTAAATTTACTGAAATCTTTATATCGTTTCCTCCTCCTTGGAACGTTGCTTCATACCTTCTAACAGCCCCAGCTTCCCAAAACTCTGACACCTGTCTCCCCAAGTAGCAAGATTACCAGTCTTGTTTGGGCTTCATATGCCTGCATCAGCTTATAAATTATCTCCACAAAGAAAACCTGGCTTATGGGAAGGCTCACTCACCTCTCTTTTGATCTGGCTTATGGGAAGGCTCACTCACCTCTCTTTTGATCTTTTCCCAGGAATTACAGTCTTAATGGACTTTTCCTGATATTGCAAACGTTTTTTCCTATTATTTTGTTCAATTTTCCAGTTGTTTACACAGGAGGCTGACTCTGGGCCCTATTGCTTCCTCATGCTCAGACGCGGAAGTCCAAATAGCTTTTTGTTGTTTAAATGGACCAAGTTGCAAAACAGAAAGGACCTGAATGGACAATTCACCAAGAAAGAAACATGCATGGCCAAGAAGCATATAAAAAGATATTCAAATTTGCAAATCACATTTTATATATGTCTTATTACATGAGAAAATATAAGAGTCATGATATCCACCAAGGGTGGAGACACAGACACATTACTGATGAGGTGGTAAAGTGATGGAAGTATAGTTTTGGAAGCCAATTTTGACAGTATCAGTAAAAACTTTCAGGTATACTTAACATATTCAGCAATTCCACTCCTCGATATTTACTCAGAAACGAAAGCATGTGTTCACAAGCATACTTGTACAGGAATGTTCACAGCATTTTTACTGATAAAACCCCCCAAATCAAGAATGTCTCCAAGCCCAGCTACCCATGAAAAGGAGGCCGATAAGCAAACTATTAATATATTTAACTACTTACCAAATAAAAACCAAACTGACGAATCTCAGAAATTTTGACTAAAACGAGTCTTAGAATATACATATAAATTGCATGTATGAAAAATTCTAGGACAGGCTATTCTAATCTCTAAGAATCAGTATACTCACTGCCTCTAGTAATGTTGTAGGTTGTATTCTGTCCACCCCCCACAAAAGACATTTTGAAGTCCTAACTGCCAGTACCTCAGAATGTAACTTTATTTGGAAATAGGGTCATTGCAGACAAAACTAAGATGAGGTGGTGCTGGAGTGGCATGGGCCTCTAATCCAATATAGCTGGTTTCCTCACAGAACAATGTCCATGCTAAGATGGACTTTTGGAGTGGTTAAATTTAAAAGCCAAGGAAGGTCCAAGGCTACCTGAAGCTAAGAAAGACACACGAAGAGATCCTTCCCTAGCACCCTCCGGGGGTGGGTGCATGGCCCTGATAACATTCTGAGTTTGGATTCTGGACTCTAGAACTGTAAGACAATAGATTCCTGTCGTTTTAAGGCACCCAGTTCGTGGTACTTTGTTAGGGTAGCCCCAGGAAGCTAACAAAGGGAGGGAAGGTAAGGGTAGTAATGGACTGGGAAGGGAAAAGGAGACTCTCTCAAGTGATGAAAATGTTCTGTATCAAATCCTTATGTAGGTTTTTTCCTCCTTTCTTTTTTCTTACGATTTTGGAGCCTCTGGGGTGGCTCAGTCGTTAAGCCTCTGACTCTTGATTTCACCTCAGGTCATGACCTCACAGTTCCAGAGACGGAGTCCTGTATGGGGCTCTGCGCTCACCTTGCAGAACCTGCTTGGGATTCTCTCTCTCCTCCCTTACCCCTCCCCAATTGTGCGCCCAAGCTCTCTCTCTCTCAAAACAAATAAACTTAAAAAAAAAAAAGACTTTGTTTTTAAGTACTCTCTACACCTAACGGGAAGCTCAAACTAACAACCCAGAGACCAAGAGTCAGTCTCTACTGACTGAGCCAGCCAGGCGCCCTCCCCGTTCTTTCTTTTTTAACTGAAATAGAATTGACATACAACATATTAATTTCAGATATACAACATGATTTGACATTTGTATAATGATCACCACATTAAGTCTAGTTACCATCTGACAACCTATGCAGTTAAAAATTTTTTCTTGTGGTAAGAATTTTTAAGATTTACTTTCTCACCAACTTTCAAATTTGAAATGCAGTATTATTGACTAAAATCAATATGATATACACTACATCCCACTGACTCATTTTATAATTGGAAGTTTGTACCTCTTGATCCCCATGGGGGTTTGACTTTCATAGAAATATGCATTCATTAAAACTTACTGAATGGTAGACTTAATATTTATTTTACTGATAAAAACGTTATGTCAAAAAGAGATAATTGTTGAAGATTAGAGATACATGAGCTGAAGTGCTCAGGGGTCAAGTGTACAGATGTGGGCAACATCATTTTATGAAGTGCATAAAAGATGTATTGATGGATTGAGAGATGCCTAGGTAGATGGACAAGTCATAAGACAAATATAGCAAGATGGTAATTACAGAATCTAGGGGATGAGTATATGGATGTTAACTTCAATTCTTTCAATTTTCTGTATGTTTGAATATTTTTATATATTCAAAATATATTATGTTGGGGGGAATTTTATAGATAATTGACCCATATGTACAAGTATAATTTAAAAGGGAATATATAAAAGGCTATCATAATTTTTAATAGCAAACTTAAAAACTGTCTAAATATTCGAGAGGAATTTTTACATACAGTAGAAACTGTATCTGATGGTACCAAAACTAATGGTTAGTTGGTTAATTGAAAAGCCATTTAAAGGAGAGAGAAAAATACAAGCATTTTGTTTTAGCTTAGGACAAAAAATGCATTTTTATCTGTGATTCTTTTTTATGTAGGAACAAGGTTTTACTTTTACTTTGGGTTTGAGCCCAATTATAGTCCCTGAGTCTCTGTTGCAAAAAACAGACCCCAAGTGTGGCATCTATTTTTTTCTGTCTCTCAAATGCATCATCTTTTGTTAGTCTCTCATAATCGTCTCGCTAATACCTATTTTAAATAATTTTTAAAGAATTTGATTTAGTTTTAATGACACCTTTATAAGGGTTTTGCAAAAATCCAACCCTCCTGCTTTTCACATGCACATTTCACTGGCTTATGTAGCACATAATTAAATGGTATCAGAAAGATAAATTTGCATATATAGGTTAGCAAATAAATACAGCTGATTTTAGGAAGCTTACTACTTTAATTGGAACCCCAAGAGTTCTGGCATGACTCAGAGCAGTCAGTGGTGGCAAGGGGAGAACAAGAGGGGAAAACAGAGTGCCAGTCTACAGAGTGGGTTACTTAGAAGGTGGTTAAGAGAGCTTCTGTCACAGATGGAATGTTAATAGAGGATTAGAGTCAAGCTTTTGCAGGTATACCCCAAACTCCGAAGTCACGAAGAAGACTGATACATTTGTTGATAAAAGTATTAAAAATATTATCATGTCCCCCCAACACCCTAGAAGAATGAAGTCAAAGAACACCGTAAGAAAAAAGGTTTGCAATATATAAACACATGACTGTCAAGTGACTAATTTCTTTAATTTCCAACATCTCATATGAATAGAACATTAAACAACCTGATATAAAAATAAGCAAAGGATATCAATATGGAATTTTGAGAACAAGAAATACAAAAGATCAATAAGGATATGAAAATCTACTTAACTTCCTCACAGAAGAAATGCATTGTCAAAAGATAATTTCATTTATAAGATGAGCAAGTTTGATATCAGTTCTAATAAAAATGTGGGGAAACAGACATTCTCATATGCTTTGATGAAACCATAAGCTGATATAAACTTCTCCAAGAACAATTAGACAATATTTATTAAAATTTCAAAATGCAGGTGCCCTATGATCTAGCAACTTTGCTGGTAGAAATTTACCCTACGTTTATGCTTATAATGATTAAAGAAAATATTTGCAAAAGGAGGTTCAATAGAGCATTGCTTGTACAGTATGAACTGGAAACAAGGTAAGTGTGCATTAGGAAATTAAATTACGGTATATCCATAGGATGGAGTACAAGGCAGTGATTGAGAAGAATGAGGTAGACCTGAATATGCTGATATGGAAGTATTTCCAGGGTGACAAAGCACTGCAGAATATATTGTACGATCCCTCTGACATTAACAAAATGTATATGTACTTACAAATGCATACACACACATTTCCCCCCAGAGGAAAATACAAGAAATTGAATAGAAGTTGTCATCGGTTTGAGGGAGACTACTCTTAGGGGTAGGTCAGAGGCTTTTACACCTCCTTGTGAATCTTCCTTATACTGTTTGAATTTCTATTATTATGTACGTGAGAATAATCATGGCATAATCATAAATCTTTATCTTTACCTTCATTTTTTAGATACGAAATTACTTAAATATTAATTTTTTAGGAAATTATTTTCTTTCAGGTGAAAGATGGCATACTTCAACTGCATTTGGGGAAGACACAAGGCGCGCTGAATGTAGGTACAGAAAGGTCCCTTATTTTGATTGACAAGATCTTAGGTCAGGAATACCAGAAGAGGGGCTGGTGCTGGGAGGAGAGAGGAGTCAAGCAGTGGCTGAAGTGAAGGAAGAACATTTCCTTATTCTTTAATCCTCTAAATCCCTTTTAGTTCCTTACTTAATCTCCTCACCCCTCCCCAAACACAGCCACTCGTGAAACAGAAATTCTAGAAATAAAGTTTGCACTTAGCATTCTCCCAGTCCCTTCGGATCCCCCATTAATGAATACAACCACTGTCAGAAAAGCCCAACAACAAAAAATAATCTTCAAAACTCCTATACTTTAAATTACTAAAGCACATCTTTATTTTGCAATTGAACAATTAAAAGTCACAGCTAGAGTTTTTTCACGTCTGTACCTGAACAACTATTTCTCAATCAAAATGAAATATGGCCAACAAAATATGTGTAATAGCATTGCACGTAACAGAAGTTGCTCTTAGGACTAAAACAGTTTTAATGTAAATCAGCATTTTAATCCTGTCTGATGTTAGTATTCATAGATTTTTTTTACATGAATAAACTTCAGGAATTCTAGTTTTTCACTGAAATTAAAACAAATACACAGGCTTTTCAAGCATACAGTAAGCTGCAGTGACAAATGCAGAGCGCTGATTTCAAATTATCCCGTGTTGACCAAATTCAAGCTTATACATTTTAAACGAACCCTAAGCTTCTTTGCCTCTTAATTGTGGAAACAAACCATATGGAAAGAGCTATTTTTGTGAAATGGGGAAAGAGAGTTAATTTTAAAAATTAAGGGGCTAATTCCATTTTGCTACTAGTTCAGTACAATCAAACGTGAAATGACAGCAGAAATGCAAAATCATATTTTAATAACGAAATAAACTAGATTTTTAACTAAGTGACTTTTCGCCCTTCGTATTTACATATAGCACCTGTTACAAGAAAAAAAATCCCAAATTAATACACCCTCTACATAGAAATAATTCTTTGTAAAACTAATACTTAAAAATATCACTGATGAGTATATAGTAAATTGTCCTAAAATTAAGCCTACACTGTAGAAAATAAAGACTAGCTTTTCTTACTTGAAAAGATAACAATATGGATTGTAACTGCAATGTCCTGATGCTTTAAGAACACTGGGTTGGACAGTTTTTTGTTTTTTTTCCAAGCACACATACTCTAATGAGATAAAATGAAAACAGCTTAATGTAAACTGTTTTTAGTGTCTTAAATCCTGTCCCTTGACACGTATATAAAGTATCAGGACTTTGCCCTCTTCAACTTACTTGTGGTGCGGTATTGACTTAACCCCTACCTACCACTTAAAACCAAACAAGTGGATTTCCAAGTATTCATGTCATGTAGGAAAATTCAAAGCAGAAAGGATTATTGTAAACCAAGCCTGGTTGAAGCTAGCTGAGAGCACCCAGAGTCCAGCCGGATAGTCAACTGGGTAGGCTTCACTGTACTAAATTAATTACAGAAAAGTGGCAAAGCTAAAACCACACAAATTACCTTTTAAATATCAAATGACCAGGAGATCATTGTAAAGCACTGAACTTGGGTCCAATCCAATGAGTTCTACATACTAATCCACTAAAGTTTTTCCATATTTACAAAACTCCTAGGATAGATTTTATTTTTAAATGTATAAATTAAGTCAGTAGTAAGCATGAAATAAAGTGCTACTATTTAAAATTCAAGAAGTCAATTTCAGCATTGAAATTTGACCTACTCTACAGGATATAAGAAAGACTGAATAATCTTGTGAACTCACTAAAGGGTTGGAAAAGATGGGTGCCAGAGAATCCCAGAATTGGATTGAAATGTTCTTGCCAGGGAAGGCAAGGAACTGCAACACAATTCAGGAGTAAAAACTAAAAAGCTTCTTTTAAATAAAAGGTAAAATGGGCTCAATTGTGACTACAGTGAATTTGGGGAAATCAAACGTCAGCACCTATTTGTGTCTAAGATGGTAAACTGGGCTGATCCTCCTTGACGATGTCATGGTGATAATTTCATTTAGCAAGGTGGCATTTCGGTTAAAGTTACAAGTAATATTTGTTACATTTTGGAAACTCTCAGGGTTGAGGGGGCCTGATATTAATCTCTTAACCACTGTAAAAGAAAAAAAAAAAGCTAATGAAGAAAGGTATCACCTTATAGCTTCAGGGTATTTACTTCACAAAGACTATAAGATGAAATTACTTTTCTGAAGTTGGATATACGGAAGCAGGAGTCAAAATAATGAAGGTCCCATTGAGTCAAGTGTAACAAGTGATGAATAATAAGTACTACCCTTTAAAAAGACTATTGAGCAAATCATGCCTAAAACATGGTAGGGTTTGTTGTTCAGCTGAATTAATAAATCCCTAAGCATCTAATACACCACTGTTACAGGTCAGAACTGGGCTCAGTGGTCTTACCTGTCCAAGATACTGATCATAAGAAGGCAAAACTATTTGTCAGGGGCCTCTGCACATATTTACTATAGTGGATCTGATGCACAGATTTCTGGCGTCACCAAAGTCACACTCACAACGATGTCCTCATTTGTGGCTGCCACATTGACAAAGCCTGAGAACTTTCCTTCACGGTAAACACATGCAGCAGAATGTTTACCCTCACACAAAAACACCCTTCCACACTCCAGAAGTCTAGAATTCAATTGTTTTACACTTAAAAATAGTAAGCACAAGTTTTCTTGAAATTTTCTATTCTAGAGCTAAAACAAAACAGAATACAAAACAATGTATGTTATATCTGAAATATGCTTCAGTAATGATTGCTTGTTTATAATGAAAATTACAGTTTTCTTCTAAAATTGCATTTTATATAATGAAGTGGATGGAATACTCTTCCTTTCATTTTTTTTCAATCCCTTGCTGACTTTTGAAAACAAAGAGTTTCCTTAGAATCAAGTCATAATTCTAATAACATTTCAAAGATACATTCATATTTTTACAGCATGAAAGACATACAAGTATCATTTCCTTTTACACAATGAAGTAAAAGAAGTTAACAGTTTCAATCTTTTGTCCATAGAAAAATATTTTCTGTATCATTTACACAAGTAGGAAAATTCTACAGTGCTTAACTGAAACTTCCATGAGCACATCAAGGCTTTTAAACACTCTCATTCTCTTATTGGAAATTTTAAAAGGTTTCAGGAAGTTAAACGTTAGGACTTCCACCTAAAATTGTAGTCTTTAACTTGCAATATTGCTAATACCTTTCACTTCGTGAATTTAAAAAAAATTGCTTTTCTTCTTTATGCACTGAATCACATCTAGTCAATATTGATGGATTGCACCCCAGTAGATACTACTTCTGGCTGCCCACTGAGCTTGGACTGCTAAAATAAAAATAACAATGACTATAAAACTTTAGAAATCAATAGTAAATTGCAGTAGAAAAACATACAAATAAATAGCAGCAAATTTAGAAATGGAAACAGAAGTAACTATTTGGTGTTTACCCAGGACAACTTCACCAAGATTATGAAAATAAAATGTCTCATTTCTGGCTGATATAGGACTTGTTGGTTTTTGATACTATTGAGAGGCTTATGTACGAATTGCTACTAAGAATAAAGGAAGTTAGTATATAATAAAACAATTGTTGGTAACAGTTGCAGACATTGTAAAATAAGATGAACTCCCGAAATACAATTTAGGGATTAATTTCATGGGCTCTTTATAAAATTGCTGAACTTCTCTATTAGTTCGCTCAAGAATGTTTTATTACTTGTATTCCTTTGTAGCTATACAATTCACTAAGAATTTTATAAACAGTTGCTATAACTTATGTTGTGATCACACTGAGACACCAATAAATCTGCCAACAGATCAGTAATTCTGATATCTGATAAAATCCAGTGGATTTTAACAACATGGCTATTTTACTTGGAAGAAACACCACACACACACAGACAGACAGACACACACACACACACACACACGACACACACACACACACACACACACGACTGCAGAAACTGGTTGAACAGCTAAAGTAAATGTGGGAAGTAAGCAATGATAATGTGGTTACTTTGTTGATGTGGCATAAAAGCCAACTGTGTGCGACACAATTCATCTTTTTCATGTCATATTATTAAGAGATGTTTATTCCCACAACTACTTACCATAATATATTTACTCTAAGTGACTTAAGTGTAAATTTACCTAAACTACAAAATAAAAGAGATGTAAACATATCCCACCTTATTGTGGTATAAATAATTTTTATGAATTCAAAACTACTTTGGCAACCTTACTATCAGAATATCTTAAATATTCAAAACACAGGTATTAAATAGAACATTGTTAAAAATTCTTCTTTCTTTCTCCCTTCCTGATTAGATTATAAAATAAGTAATGCTTTAATTCTACTACATGTTCACATTATGAACATAAATTATTTGATTATAACTCGACATATATCCTAAATCCTAGTTCTATGTCTTAAGTGCTTTTAAAAAATTAGTCTTCTAGTTTACATTTCAGAATGTTTTTGTACTGCATGTGTTATCAGCCTAAACACTTCACAAAAGCTTATGTTCTATCAGAGAAGCATAACTAGCAAACTGAGTCAGGGTCCTAATTAGGATCACCTTTTAAAGCCTACTTATTTTCTAAATTAAGTGACATCTTCTAAGATCATAGTTATTAAGTGAAAACACTGCCTGAGTATAATTCTTGAGCTGAAACAGACTAAAATTCACAAGAATTTATGATCTATTCATATATGTTGCCTAAAATAATGGAGAAGGTGAGATTAGATAAAATCATTCAAGTTCCTTTCAGCTCTCAAGTTAAGAGTATTTCTAGTGGAGACAGAAGACTTTCACTGAAATACCTGATTAGACCTGACCAGACCTGCCAGCAGATTATAAACAACTCTATAGTTAAAATAATCCTTTACCTCTGTTTGTTACCATTAGCCTTTATGAAACACACAAATATATATAAACACACAAAAGTGTACATAGTAGTACTTGAAACCTTCAAGCAACTGTCTTAATGGCTTATCATACCTTCTTAAGTTTGAAGTCAGTTTTTATATATAAATTTCCTCTTTACTCTTAATCAAAATGAGCAACACCCCCCCCCCACTTGTGCTAGCAGGCCACACGAAGAAAATTATTTCTTAAGCTGTTTACTCTGCCTCTATTTTGAATGGATGTACTCATTTAACAAATACCACCAATTCTTCTTGTGAATGTAAAGTCTATTCCAAAATATTCCTCATGCTATGTACACAGTGCTGACACAAATCTGATGCTCAACAAAATCTGAAATGAACATGGTAAAACCACCTTAAATCAGAGAGGAAAGGTTTTCATAAACATTTATCATTTACAAAGCCCCTTGATTCACCAATATCTATTTCCACTTGTGAGAAGAACAGTAGCATTGATTTCTCTGCGGGCGGGGGGAGTGGGAGAGCAGAGGAGTTAACTGGAGGAAAGGGAGAGCAGTTCAGATACAAGAAATTTGACATTTTTATTACACAGTATTACATGGATATGAATGGAAAATCTAGACCTACTTGGCATATTAAAGCTGGGATTATTCCTAGAACCCTATTTAGATTGATGAACAGGTTAAAAATTCTTAGGTGTAACGGATAAAGTCTGATTTGTTGGGTGAACACAGAAGCTTATATAATTAGCATATCCATTTTAAGAAGCTCTGAAGGATAATTTGTTTTAAGATCCTAATAAATATGCCTTTAAAAAAGGATCTTTTCTGTACATAAAAATACTGACAGAGGGCAGCTCCCAGATGAAAAATCCATATATGAGAAATTTAAATGTAACTCTAGACTTCTAATATTTACCACTTAAAGACTGGAATTAATCATTTTAAAAGGCAGCAGTGCTCATTGCCAACAAAATTAGAGTTTATCTCAGAAGTGTAAACACACCTGTAAGTTAAAGAACATGCCAACCATGACATTTATCTGTTCGTATCTATACAACTGCATTTTTTTAATCTTTTTAATCTATGGTTGTCATATTCTGTCCACACAGAATAGATTTTCATTTTAATTCAGATTAAAAACAACTGTCAAACAGCTATTAATTATGAAGACCCTCAACATGATTTTACTTGTTCACTTCTTATCATTATGTCATATAGCAGCCTAAATTATATTTATCTGTTGGTAGAAAATGGAATGTTCAAATAAGACTCTAGTTAGTTACTAATTTATACTGTCTTGGCTGTGAAATCCAGGGATAGGATAATTTCTCTTTGACATAAAGGTTATGTTTACTTTTCTCTTAAAAAATTAAAATATTTGAATATAATAATTTATTTGGTATCTTGGTTATCAATATTTAGGACTTAATTTCCTAAAATGTGTTATTATGGGTTCTGATTATCTGAAATAACATCACTTTGATTACACTGAAGATTTTTAAATGTGTATTTGTCCCCTCATACTGAACGGCATTTCACAATATCTACCATTCAAACTCTAAGTTTTATCAAGACTATACAGAAGTATTCAGAAACCATTAGTAAATGAATATTTTAACCACAATCCATATAAAACAAGTGTGTAATATAACATTTCAATAGGTGAGCAAATTTCCACTTATATTAAAACTGGGCAATTTTAAAGTTCTATCTCTCTGTAGACTTAAAAAAAAAGTCCTGAAGAGGAAAGGATACACATCCTTACAGGGAACCAGAGCCTCCATCAGGCTGACAAGCAAAACCCTCCGTATTAACATGCTTATAACTTAGTAAGTATATATAAACTGGGGTAATTTAATTGTACACAAATATGACAATAAACCCTCAATGCAGTTATTGAGGGATTACCTTTAGAAATAAGTCAAAAATGTTTCATTCCTCGTTCGAAGCATCCCAACCAACAGACTGGTGTGAGCAAAGCTTGATATGAACCGAAATAAATGCTTTAAGAATAATAATTTAGACAGTGATAGAAATAAATCACAACGAATTGCTCTAACTTTAGCTGAAAATATCAATATGTTTAACTTTAATATGCATATTAGATGCCATTTCTAAAGTTAGGGATAAAATAAAGAGAAAATTTGAATAATAAAGCATCTTTTAACTTGAGCTGCTCAACTGTAACCCTTGTCCCTCAGGAAAGGAATGTGCATATTTTCAATAATTCCATAGCAGCAGAACGCTCACTCAGTAGAACACAATTTATCTTTGCTTCTTGTGGCAAAATACAGGAATTGAGTAAGAAATAAAATTTCCATACCCTTCTTTGCGTAACTCTTCATACAAGAAGCTGTTTTTTTTTTAAATGCAAACTGATTCAAAATGCATAAAAATGTAAATGTACAATATACACACATACCTCCTAGTGGGGTCAAATGAGTGCCTTTTCATTAGACATACAAAGACGTCTCAAGGCACTTAAGGGGTTAAGACACAACGCATGCATTCCTTTACATCAAGTATGTGAAATCACATGATTTGGAATAAGCCAACCGTATGATAAATAGAAGTTACATTATTAAATTCAAGAAAACTTGTAGATTCATATTTATACTTTCTATAAGATGCTGGTAAATGGACACTGTGCAGCATTTCCTGGGAAAAGCAAATTCCATCTTTCTTCTCACGAACAGCAGGTCTCTACAGGGGAGTACAGGGAAAGATGTGCTGCATCCATAGGCAGTGTATTGGCTAATATTGAGAATGATATTGCTAAAATTTAAAAAATAAAAATCTGGTAATCAGTATAGTAAGTACATGAATCACTGGGAAACACCAGAGCTGACTCCTGATGTATACTTCTTTTTGCTTTCAAGATACAGGTGTATATCAGAGATGAGGAGAATTCTGAGCCTCGTTTGTGGCAATTCTACCAGAAGGGGACTGCATGGCACCACCACAGATTTCATAAATTACCCTGAACATACTCAGTTATTCACTATTTGTTCGGAGCAAAGCATGAAATAGTCTTCAAACACATGAATTACAGATTTTGAGAGAGTGACATTGTTTAAACATAAAGTGCAACAGTGCTGAAGTTTTCAGTTTTTGTTAGTTCTTCATTGTTTTTGTCTAACTGCCATTTCCTGCGAGCAGAATTATGGCACAGTGAATAGAACAGAAAGCAGTTTTCCAACACATATCCCAGACTTATGCTTTCTTATTTATTTGATGACGTCGTTAAGGGTTTAACAAATCCTTCTTCATAAACTTTCAAAATAGCTTCACATACAAATCTGTATTGACTCTGAAAAAGAGAAAGGACAGAACTGATCAGAAAGACTAGAAAACAACAACAACAACAATAACAACAACTTCACTTTACTTGCTTATAAAGGAAATGCAAAGTAAAACCGCACAGAGATACCATTTTTCACCAACACAAAGGCAAAAAATAAAAAGGTCTGACAACGTATTTTGTTGGCAACACTCACTCATACATTGCTAGTAGGGATGTAAAATACTACAATTTGGCAGCATCTAAAAAATTACATTAATTTACCTTTCACCCATTAATCCCACTTGTAGGAATCTATCCGAAAGATAAACCAGAAAAAGAAATTGAAAACATATATTCAGAAATAAGTCTATTCACCACTGGATTATTTTTAATAACACAGAGTAGGAACAATCCTAATGGCTACCAGGAAGGAACTGGGTGGCACATCCTCACAGGGGAATACTATGTGGTGAAGGGCTGAAGGGGAAGGAATGAAAGTCTACCGATCACTATAAAATGATTCCAGAGTACCTTGTTAAGTTAAAACAGCATGGCAGAGAAAAGTGCACACAATGTATTCTCTTTATAACAGAAAGAGGGTGACTACAAATGTCCATCTCAATATATATGTTATACAAAGGGGAAGGACAAATCATTAAAAACATAGTCTCCTATGAAGAGACAGAGGGAATAGAGTGCAGGAGAGGGGTAGAGATTAGGTTTCACTGGATATACCTCCTCCTTCTATAGATTTTACTTTGGAACCACATAAATATACACCATAATTAGAATGTTAATTTAACAAAATCTCTGTAAGTTGAAAATAATATGAAACAATCAATGTGTGTATGTAGTTGATGGCATAACCACATAGAGAGGAGTTATTTCAAGGGACTTTTAAACAGTAATTTGAATATCTCATAGATATATCCAAAAAAGAGAAAAAAAAATTCTTTTCAGTAACGATTCTGTTGGTGGTAGTAGTGTTAGTTTTGTTATTTTGAGATGTTACGTCATGTGGAATAAAACAAGGGAGTATTTGTGATAGTCTAAATCTTTCATTGCTGATATTGTAGAGAACCATTATTCTTGTTAAAGAAGAATGGAAATAAAGATGTAAGGTAGAACACATCAAGTAAAAACACTGAGGTCCTGAATTTGTATTGGAAGCATCAGTAGTAGCTCCTTATACGTTTGTTTTCTTCACTGTGGCAATGGAAGATTTCTAGAGACAAATACTAACACTAACCCAGCAGCTTAAAATACCTAGTGCTCAGAAGGTGATCCCTAAAATAATTTCTGAAGACAAAAACAAAAAAAAAACAGTACTTTTCTGGAGAAATTATGATTCTAAAACTGGGGCAGGAAATGCACATGCCTGGACATTTTTATTGGTAGCAAAGAAACTATCCGTACTAGGGTCTTGACAAAACAGCTTAGGAGCCGAGCTGAACAGGTTCCTACTGGCCAAAAATGGGACAGTGTAGGCATCATTAAAAAAAAAAAAACAACTACAACGAGTTGAAATATATCACATATGTTTAAATCCACGATATCAGAATAATATCAAAGCAAACAAAAGTATGAGGTCACCAGTGGGAGAGGCAAGTGAACCAACTCATTATACTGAAAACTGATACAGGAAAGCACAGCCTATACCACTGGTTAACCAAATAGCAGAAGAGAACTTTCTCTTTAAAGAAGTATTCCAGCTAATAAACAAAGAAGGAATAATAGACTATTATCATTCTCCAAACCCCACCAGTTAATGATGCAGACACTGATCACCCAAGGCCACTAACATCACAAAAAGAAAGACAACGTTTAAGAGCCTCTTGAAAGAACAAAATACCACCTAATTTGTTCAAGTCTATAGATCCATTTACCACTTTTAGGAAACACAGATAATACTCGGTTTATTCATCAAATAAACTGCAGGAAAAAAGAAAAGAAACATAGAAAGAAGCAACACATTAAAAGAGATTTAGGAGACATAAACCAATCAAAATTTGTGGACTATATCTGAATCCTGATTTTATACAAACTGTAAAAGCAAAAACTCATTGTGTATGATACAATCCAATAATTTGATTTCTGGGTATATATACATACAAAAAAATTGGAAGTAAGACCTCAAAGAGACATTCATACATCCATGTTCACAGAAGCATTATTTGCAATAACCAAAAGATGGAAACAACCCAAATGTCCACCAGCAGATAAAAGGATAAACAAAATGTGGCCTATACACAATCAAGAATTCTTCAGCCTTAAAAGAAAGGAAATTCTTACACATGCTACAAAATGGATGAACCTTGAGACTATAATGCTGAGAGAATCCAGTCACAGAAAAACAAAACCTGTATGAAGCTACTTATATAAGGCATCTAGAGCAGTCAAATTCCTAGAAACAGAAAGTAGAATGCTGGTTGCCAGGGGATGGGAGGAGAGGGATATGGAGAGTTGTTGTTTAATGTGTATAGTGTTTTAGTTTTGCAAGATGAAAAAGTGCTAGAGACAGGTTACCCAACAGTGTGAATACACTTAATACTACTGAACTGCGTAATTCAAAATGGTTAAGATGATAAATTTTATGTGGTGTGTTTTGCTACAATTAAAAATCCATTATGTGTGAATATAGATACAAGAATCTCAAGAAAATATTAGCCAATCAAATCAAGCATCATATAAAAAAATTACACACCATGTCCAAGTAGAATTTACCCCAGGAATGCAGGTTAGTTTAACATCTGAGAGTCAGTCAAGATACTATACAACATTAATAGAATAAAAGACAAAAACCACACAATCATTTCAAGAGACATACGTACACAAAAAGCATTTGACAGAACTGAACATCTTTTCATGATGAAATTACTCAACAAACTAGCAACAGAGGGAACTTCCTCAACCTGACAAAAGGCAGCTTGTTAGATACTTAGTGGGTAAAAAACTGAAAGTTATCTCCCTAAGACCAGGAACAAGACAAGAGTGTCTGGTTTTACCACTTTAACATTGTACTGGAAGTTTTAGCTTGGGACACTTGGGAGAAAAAAGGGGGGACGGGAGTGCCTGGGTGGCTCAATTGGCTAAGCCTCCGACTCTTGATTTCAGTTCAGGTCATGATCTCATGGTTTGTGAGTTTGAGCCCCACACGGGGCTCTGCACTGGCAGCATAGAGCTTGCTTTGGATCATCTCTCTCTGCCCCTCCCCTGCTCAAGCTCTCTCTCTCTCTCTCTCTCTCTCTCTCTCTCACTCTCGAAACAAACTTAAAAAAAAAGAAAGGAAAGGCATCTAAAGTGGAAAGGAAGAAGTAAACTATCTCTATTTACAGATAGTATCTTGTATATAGAAAATCCTAAGGAATCCACTTTCATAGGTAAAAAATTATTAGAGTTAATGAATTATTTCAGCAAGGTTGCAGGATACATGATCAACATACAAAATCAACTTTATGTCTATACCCAAGCAATGTATACTCCCAAACTGAAATTAAGACAATTTCCCTTAAAATAGCACCAAAAAGACTAAAAAGCTTAATAAATTTGACAAAAGAAGTATAAGACTTGCATACTGAAAACTACAACATATGAAAGAAATTAAAGACGACATAAATAGATGGAAAGACATTTTGTGTTCATGGTTTGGAAGATGGAATATCATTAAGATGGCAACACTCCCCCACAATGATATGTAGATTTAATGCAATCCATATCTTGCTTTTTTTTGCAGAGAACATATAACGAATCCATATAAAATTAATATGGAAAAGCAAGGGACTCTGAATAGCTAAAACAGTCTTGAAAAAGGAACAGAGTTGGGAGAGTCACATTTCCTGACTTCGAATTTTATTATAAAACTATAAGTAATCAAGACACTATGTAAGTAGTATAAGGATAGGCATATAAATCAATGGAACAGAGTTGAAAGTCCAAAAATAAACCCTTACATTTGTGGTCAACTAGTTTTTGACAAGGAACATACAGACAATTAACAACAATCTTGGGGTGCCTGGGTGGCTCAGTCGGTTAAGCGACTGACTTCGGCTCAGGTCATGATCTCACGGTTGATGGGTTCAAGCCCTGCATCAGGCTCTATGCTGACAGCTCACAGCCTGGAGCCTGCTTCGGATTCTGTGTCTCCCTCTCTCTCTCTCTCTCTCTCTCTCTCTGCTCCTCCCCTGCTCGTGCTCTGTCTCTCTCTGTCTCTCAAAAAATAAATAAATGTTAAAAAAAAAATTTAAAAAGAAAGAACAGTCTTTTCAACAATGGAGTGGAGACAACTGGAAAGCCACATGCAGAAGAATGAAACTGGAACCATACCTCAAACTATATGTAAAAGCTAACTCAAAATAAGACACACATGTGAGAGCTAGACTATAAAACTCTCGGAAGAAGCAGAAGAATAAACCTTTGCAGCCTTGAGTTTCGGCAATGATTTCTTAGATATGACACCAAACGCATATGTGATTTAAAAAATATATAAACTAGACTTCATCAAAATTAAAAACTTCTGTGCTACAAATGACATAATCAAAAAAGTAAAAGAACGGCATGGAAGAAAACATTTGCAAACCATAGACCTACAAGGCACTTGTATTCAGAAAATATAAAGAACTCTTACAACTCAACAATAAAATGACCAAAAGAACAAACTGAAAAAAGGGGAAGGGGCATCTGGCTGGCTCAGTTGGTGAAACGTGTGACTCTTGATCTAAGGCTGTGAATTCAGGCCCTTTGTTGGGTGCAGAGATTATTTAAAAATAAAATCTTTAAAAAAAATAAAAGGGCAAAAGGTTTGAAGATATACAAATAAACACATGAAAAAATGCTTGAAAGCACTAGTTATTAGGGAAACACAAATCAAAACCACAACAAGATACCACTTTATGTTCAGTAGGCTAAAATAGAAAAAAGAGAGGGGTGCCTGGTTGGCTCAGTCAGTGGAGTATGGGACTCTTGATCTCGGGGTCACAAATTCAAGCCCCACATTGGTGCAGAGACCACTTTAAAAAGACAGATAATAACAAGTGTTGACAATGATATGGAGAAAACAGAGCCCTCATACACTGACAGAAGAATGGCAAAATGGTATAGCCACATTGGAAACAGTCTGGCAGTTACTCAAAAGGTTAAACAGAGTTACCATATGACCCAGCAATTCCCCCTCTGGGTATATACCCAAGAGAAATGAAAACATATTCACACAAAAACATACACAAATGTTTATGGTACCATTATTCATAATAACCAAGAAGCAGAAATGATCTAAATGCCCATGAACAGATGAATAGATAAACAATGGAATACTATTCAGGCAAACAAAAAAAGAGAAAGAAATGAAATATGATACACTCTATAGAATGGATAAACCTGTAAATATTATGCTAATTAAAAGAAGTCAATTATAAAGACCAAGTTGTATGATTTCATGCATATGAAAGGTCCAGAAAAGGTAAAGTTACAAAGACAGAAAGTAGATTAGTGGTTACCTGAAGCTGGGCTGGGGGGAGGCTGGAGACTATATGAGGGAAATGGGTATGGGGTTTCTTCTTCAGGTGATGAAATATTCTAAAATTAGATAGTTGTGACGGTTGCAAAACTCTGTGATATACTAAAAACTAATGAACTATATACTTTAAAAGGGTGAATTTTGTGGGCGCCTGGGTGGCTCAGTTGATTAAGTGTCCAACTTCGGCTCAGGTCATGATCTCACGGTTTTTGAGTTCAAGCCCTGTATTGGGCTCTCTGCTGTCAGCACAGAGTTAGCTTCAGATCCTCTGTCCCCCCCCTCTCTCTCTGCCCCTTCCCCACTGCTCTCTCTCTCAAAAATAAGCTAAAAATTAATAAATAGGTAAATTTTGTGGTATGTGCATTATATTTCAATAAAGCTGTTCTATAAAAAAGACATGATTTATATGGGACAAATGAAAATCTGAATATAGGCTATTTGATAACATTAAGAAATTACTGTTTATTATACTTACATGTGATGATGGTATTGTGATTTTGTTTAGAAGAAAAACCACTCTGTACCTTTTACAGATACACACTAAAATATTTATAGACAAAATGATCTGATGTCTAGGATTTGCTTCAAATGTGGGAGAGTAGGTGGCACTACAGATGAAACAATATGGCAAATGCTGTTGGGTTTGAGTACTCAACATAGTGTTTGATTATCTACTCTTGCGTTTGATTATGTTTATGTACTTTTGTGTACATTTGAAATTTTCTATAATTAAAAGCTAAAAAAAATGACAGGCATTTATTAGATCACACAGGTCGATTCACTTCAATAACTTTAATGCCACCAACAATACTAATATTTCACCATGGCTTAATACAAAAAATAATCTTAACATTAACTCTAAAATCTTCTTTTTATTCTTGGGATATAATTCAGAGTCTGTGTAGAATACAATAAGTGAGTAGCTTAATTTCCATGACTTTTTTTGTTGTTGTTGTTGTTGTTGTTGTTGTGATTCAAGTTCTTATGTTAAAAAGAATGTGATTTCACCACAGCTGTTTCATGGAAAACAGGTCTATCAAGACTCTCCAGTTCTTGGCATCCCACTTGACTGACACTTAATAGAGGGAAAGTTCCTCTGCACCTGTTTAAGCATTCAAGGATTAACATGATAGGGTGGTACTAAGAAACATTTTCTGTAAAAGATCAGTTAGTAAATGTTTTAGGTTTTACCAATCATATGGTACCTGTTGCAACCTCTCAACTTTGATACTTTAGTATAAAAACAGTCATAGACAATATGTAAAGAAGTGGGAATGGCTGTGTGCCAATAAAACTTTATTTACAAAAACAAGGGGTGGGCCAGATTTGGCTCACAGGCAATATTCACCAACCCCTATGCTACGGGTTACTGGCTCCTGGTAAGGAATTAAAATATAAAAATATGGTTTGGCATATATAATGGTAACAAAAATCATCATGTTGAGAATACACACAAGTACATAAAGTGCAGTACTTACAGGTGTTTGGATCATCATGGCTCGTTGATCTCTCATTGTTCTTACAATGTCTAGTGGATAAACTGGTTGATTGCATTCAATGAGACACATGGCTGTTTCCATAGTAATAAGAACCCCAGTTCTTCCAATTCCAGCACTAAAAAAGTAAGGGGCAAGGTCTCATTGATACTATCCTGTTACACTTCTTGTGGCTTTTGTGCAGTAAATTAAAGTACTGAATGAAACATAATACAATGGAATAATAATTTGATTTTAATTAAAAGTTTTATATTACAAAAGTAGAACCCAACTAAAAAATACTTTGAAAATTGAAAAACTTTTCACACGTAATATAGATTAAATGGTTTGTATCCACCCCTTCCCCATTGTTAGTGTAAAAAGGCTACTTTAAAAGAGTCACATTTCAGTTTTAAAAATCTGAACAAGTATAGAAGCTTACTGGAGCAACCTCACTTTAAAATGCAAAATAACAAAGTTACAATAATCATTAACAAATGTACAAAAGACAATAGTATTTTACATATTCAAGTCAGTTTTTAAAATCAAATTTAATTTTGATTAAACTTTAGAATTGGGATAGTCAAGAACAACTTTTTGAAGTATTCTCTGTGAACATAGCTATAGCAGCTTTTGGGGGCTTAGGATATGAAATGGCCAAACGTGTTCATCATTCCTGACATTTTTCCTCTCAGATATCTGGTCTATAATCTGTTTTGATAATTTGAAAGTCTGCTCTTAAAAAAGTGCTGGAAAGTTTAAGGATGAAGAGATACCTTCATTTATTTATTCAGAAGATTCAATACAGCTTCTGAATGAATCACTTAACGACAGAAATGGCTAGGATAAGGAGAAGATAATTTCAGTTTCCTACTCTGGGTTGGTGGCAGTGAAGGCTAGAGTGATTGTACCTGGCCCTCTGGAAGGCAGAATGGGGCCTGAATATGAAAGCAAGAAAGGGTAGCCTACCATTGTTCACCTAGGGCTCATAGAAGTGGCATAGCCTCTGATGATACTGGGTACAGCCACTCCAAGAGGGGAGGGCACTTAACAAATATCCTGGGAGGGGTCACAGAACGGGAGGGAGTACCTTGCTGGGAGGAGAAAATCTAAACCTTAGGCTGCAACTGAATGCCTACAATATTGTATTTCATCAAGTCTAAGATGCCAGCCATTATAAGACACCCAATGTCTGAGAGGTAAACTGTGAAAAAGACAACCTTCTAAGAATTAATCAGTAAAGTATTATTTTTACTTATGATAATGTTTCAGACAATCATGTGTTGGGACATACCTGCTGCTTTCCAGCTTCATTTCATAGCTTTAGGTTCCCTCTGATTAAAATAGCGATGATCACAATTTAAGGACAAAATAAAATACGCATTTCCTTTTAGAAGTGACCTATCTGGTCAGCTATTCAATCATAAAAGACAGAAAATAGAATACCTGCAGTGAACAACAATAGGTTCTTCCTTGCCAGCCCTCTTATTTCGTACATGACAAACAAAATCCAGAAAGTCACTGGAATCATCGGGGACTCCATGGTCAGGCCAGGCTATGTATTGGATCTGAGTGAGTTGACGACTCTCATTTTTCTAAGTGTGAATGAAAAATTATGCACTTTGACTAAGGAATTATCTTTAAGGTATAAACATTTATGTCATTTTAATTTTAGAAGAAAAGCGAGAAAAGTATTCCCACTACACACAAAAAGTAATGCAGAAATTCAATAAAACCCCAAATTTTAATGAAAAAGAAAGAAACTGTTTCACAGAAACAGTTGTATCCATTAAGTATTGTCTACCTGGATCACTACTCTTCTGATAACTCAATTTGTCTATTTGTATTTTTCAGATGACAATCAAATAAATAAGCAAACCAAGTTAAGATACAAAGAAAGGTGTGAAGAAAACTAAAAAGTGTTAGGTGAACAAAATGGTAAGGTAAAAAAACTTTTATAAGCAAAATTGGGCGAATTCTGAAAAACACAAGTGAAATAATGGAAATTAGGAAAACAAAATCTCAAAATAAATGTGGATTAAAAACTGGAGATCATAAGAACACAAAGTCAAATCAGGGCTTAATTCTTTTTTAGGAGCCAAGAATCAGTAAAATGGAGAAAGGTATTGGATTTATGCATCTCATTTCTAATCTTGACTCTGCCGGTAAGCACTTAATATATCAGAGCCTTACTGTCTTAAACTGAAAAATAACACCTCCAACCCAAAGGGATAGTGTTATTTTGAAAGGATTCTATGAGAAGATCTATAAATTACCCCATCAGCTGTTTGGAATCATATTCTCAAAAATTGGTAGGTATGGTCATTCGACACTATTAAATCTGGCTACAGTCATTTACATTAAAAGGGAGCTTCCAGAAAAGACCATAAAAGTACAAGGTGATTAAGAAAGGAACTAATGAAAGAAGAATTCCCAAAGAGACCTCAGAATAACCTGATAAGTAATTTTTTAGTATCCTATGAAATGAGATGGTTATCTACAATAGACAACCTTTGATTATTATTATTATTATTATTTTTTTTTTTTTTTAAGTAGGCTTCACACCTAGCGTGGAGCCCAAAACAGGGCTTGAACTCATGACCCTGAGATCAAGACCTGAGCCCAAGATCAAGAGTCAGATGCTTAACCGACTGAGCCACCCAGGTGCTCCTTGATTATTATTAACATAAGAATTTAATTAATTTAATGTACCAATAATTACAAAAATGGTTAATGTAAAATTATCTTTTATTATGTTTTGAGGTAGTGTCTGTCTTTCTATTTATCCATGTATGTATGTATTTGGTATGGTAACAAATGTATTTTCCCAATTATATTTGTCCCAAACTTTAAAAACTAATTTGTGTCTTAGCATAGTTCTGAGGTACTCAGGGTTTGCGAAGAAAAGACACTTTAATATTATAAACTGCCATGGGTAATCTATAGGTGGAGCATAAAGAGACTATGCTGAAGCCATATACAGCCTTTCATATCCATTTGGGAAAATGAAGAAATATCTTATGGACTTACCTTGTTACATTAGACCATGAGCTATACAATATATGTCCCTAAGCCCTAAATTCATTCTGATGGAATCTACAAAAGATTTTGAAAGTTTAATTTTTTACTTCTTATAACCTATTCAATGCCAGATTCCTTTATTATACATCAGCACGACTTCTAGTTCCTTCCCTCTGGGTCAGTAAAGCTGTCTTGCTGGGCTCCTTTATTCACATTCTGGGAGGTAGAATGGGGCAGGGAGGGGGAGAGGAAGCTCTCATTTCCTAAGGCTTAACCATTGATGGGGTAGGCATGGGTATACAAAGGTAGTAGACTGTACTATTTGCTCTTCTCGAGCCCCCGTCAAAACCAAAGGTGGCTACAGGGGAATCTCTAGCTGCAGGCAGTGAAAGTGGGGTGTACGGTCTTTAACAGCCTGACAAGACTGGCAACATGCCACCCTCCACACACATCTTCCAAGTGGGTTACTAAGCCATCACTTACTAATCAGTTTCCATTTCTAGCTCTGGATTTGGAAGCAAAGAAGAGTGACCCAGGTGGCAGTAAACTAGCAATTAGAAAGCTATAATCTGTCTGCTGTCAGAGGATCCTGCCTACAATCTTTTCCTTCTTAATACTGAGGAGACTGTGAACGCTCTCCTTTATACTCTTTTACAAAAAGGACAATAATTTGACAGCTTTTAATTATTCTATTTCCAAAGATATACGCAAATACTTTACTGATGTTACTGGTAGGAAGAAACTAAACACAAACCTGGCGTAATTTTTAATGAATAGGCAAAGTATTATGAGTAATAAGTATTATTTACTAGAATCTTTTTTTACTGACCATTCATATCTACCTAGAGAAAGTGAAAATGCATTTAATATAGCAGGAGAATACATTTCATAAGATTCCAAAGAATCCCAAGGAAGCAAATAATTCAGTAATTTTAAAATAATATTTCCTAGTTAACCAGGACTCAAAACATTTTTGGCTTTCAAAGTTTTACCTTGAACATAAAAGTTCTATTGAGTGGATATCCTGCCTTCCTACCTCTTGGTTAAATAGTGTCATCTTCCTGAAGATATATGCTGTGTTTCCTTCTTCTGAGTGGCAGGTGACTTGGTAGCATCCATAGGATGAACTTGCTGTGGGTTCTGGCCAATACTGGTGACACTTAACCTGACATCAATAGATTTAAGAAATATATAGAATTTAGGTTCTTCAATTTTGAAAATGTTTTACTTTTTGAAAACTTTTAAGCCTACAAAAAAATTACAAGAATAATTTGAGGAACCTTCATATATCCTTCACCTAGATCTGCCAACTCTATTAACATTTCTTCATCATTTTTTCTTTGTAATAATAATCTGTTTGGATAGATTTTGAGACTGCAAATATCCTGTTTATTACAAGCTTTCATCCAATGATTTACAATTTTTGATTAATTCTTGTGTGAATTATTTACTATGACAGTGGCAAAATGGTGCATTAATTCTTATATTTCTAGATTTAAGTTAACAATGAGAAAGATTCTCTAAAATGCCAATGCATTTATTTTCATAATTAGGATTAAATTTTTTTAAGTTTATTTATTTTGAGAGAGACAGAGAGGGACAGCACAAACAGGTGAGGGACAGACAGACGGGGAGAGAGAGAGAGAATCCCAAGCAGACTCTGCCCTGTCAGCACAGAGCCCAACCTGGGGCGTGAACTCAAACTGTGAGATCATGACCTAAACCAAAACCAAGAGTCAGATGCTAAAGTTGACTGAGCCAGCTAGGCACCCCATAATTAGGACTTTAAAAAAAAAAAGCTTTACTGACATATAATTCACATACCATACCATTTGCCCATTTAAAGCACACAATTCAATTAGTTTTAGTATATTTACAGAAGTGTGCAACCATCCACACAATCACTTTCAGAACATTTTTTCACTCCCAAACCCATTAATAATCACTGTGTGTTCCTCTATCCTAACCTCTTCTCTCATTCTGGACCTAGGCAACCATTAATCCACTTTTCTGTCCTCTGTGAATTTGCCTACTCTGGACATTTCATATAATGAAATCATACTGTGCGCGGTCTTTGTTGACTGCCTTTGTTCACTTGGCATGATGCTTTCTAGGTTCATGCATGTTGTAGCATGTATCATTTCTTCATTCCTTTTTATTGCCAAGTTTTATATATATATATATATATATATATGATTATACCATGTTTTATTTGTTACATTTTGATTGTTTCCACCCTTTGGCTATTATGAATAATGCTGCTATGAACATTTGTGTACAAGTATTTGTGTGGATGTATGTTTTCATTTCTCCTGGGTATGCCTAGGAGTGAAACTGCTGAGTTGTAACAACTCTTATGGTTAGCCTTTCGAGGAACTGACAGACTGTTTCCCAAAGCAGCTGCACCATTGTACAAATTTACCAACAGTATAAGAGGGTGTCATTTTCTCCCTATCGTTGTCAACACTTGCTATTATCTGTCATTTTTATTTTAGTCATCCTATTGGATATGAAGTGCTACCTCCTTGTGGTTTTCATTTTTGCATTTCCTTTGTGACTAATGATGCCAGCCAAGCACCTTTTCATGACCTTACTGGCCATTTAAATATCTTTATTCAAGAAACATCTACTCAGAATATTTGGCCATTTTTAAATTGGGATTCTATCAGGGCACCTGGGTGGCTCAGTCAGTTGAGCGTCCGACTTAGGCTCAGATCATGATCTCACAGCTCATGAGTTCGAGCTCGGCGTCGGGCTCTGTGCTGACGGCTCAGAGCCTGGAGCCTGCTTTGGATTCTGTGTCTCCCTCTCTCTCTGCCCTCTCCTACCCACTCTGTCTCTCTTTCTCTCAAAAATAAACAAACATTAAGAAAAAAATTTTTTAATTGGGGTTTTATCATTTTATTGTTGAGTTGCAGGAGTTCTTTATATATTTTAGATCCAAATCCTTTATCAAATAGCTATTAATCCATTTAGATAACAACTGATAATAGTAGTTAACATTTATATATCATATTTATTATGTGTTAGTCACTATGATTTTAATCACAACACAAGAAAGTAAGTTTAAAGGTTACAAAAAAGACTAAATCAACGTGAATATTTTGACCATATATGCAATTTAATTTGAAAACAGCGCAAGCATTGTTTAAGATTCAAGTATGACTTACTCTGCCACGTTCAACTTGTGTGGTCAACATTACAACCATGGAGGAGCCTTGTTCCCAAGTCATCTGCCAAAAATCTGTACAAGTGTGTGGTAATGGCCCTTGACAAGCAATATACTGATTTATAATGCTAGAAGAAGGGATTTCCATCTAAAAAGAAAAGGACACAAAACTAAAAGTCTTTTACATTATTACTTTTTACTGTGATCAAGTATATGAAAATCATCCACTAAATAATAACTGAATACAACTGATCTCAAAAAGCTGCAAAGTCAATAAAACTTTATTAACAATTTCTTTATCTATAGAAGAAATTTCTCAGTAGTTTTATACATATTTATCTTTTAAGTATTGGGAATAAAAATTAAAATATTTTCCAAAGCACTCTTGTGGGCTTAAGAGCAGCTTTACAGAAAACCCTGCTTTAGAGGAAGAGACTTGCTACAGAAATAAAAAATATTTGTCTCTAAACAGCTTACAGGTAAAATTTGCAAGAAGCAAAAATTCTGCCGTTTGTTTTAGTTCAGACTTTACAAATAATACACACTATATAACATATATACATTATACTATATAACATATATAAGAAATATACACACACATACAATAGAAAAAGATAGTAAAAATATTTTAAATTAATTATTTTTAAGAAGAAGTAAGATCGTGAGTATTCGGGGAGGATTATCATCCTACTACATTTTGAGACTTCATTAAAAAAGAAGAAAAGGTGACACACGCACATGGCACTGGAAGAATACTAAAGGGTGAACAGAAAAAGAGGTCTCACTCTCTTCCCAGCCTCTGGTTCACACCCAGAAGAACAATCGTTTTTGCTAATTTCTTTATTTTTTTAATTAAAAAAAATTTTAATGTTTTTTTATTTTCGAGACTGAGAGGAGACAGAGTGTGAGCGGGGGAGGGGCAGAGAGAGAGGGTGACACAGAATCCAAAGTAGGCTGTAGGCTTTGAGCTGTCAGCACAGAGCCCGCCGCAGGGCTCGAACCCACAAACTGTGAGATCATGACCTGAGCCAAAGTTGGACGCCCAACCAACTGAGCCACCCAGGTGCCCCTCTTTTTTAATTTAAAAAAAATTTGTATTTATTTTTGAGGGGGCGGGCAGAGAGGCAGAAAGAGAGGGAGAGAGAGAGAATCTCAAGCAGGCTCTGCACTGTCAGCACAAAGCCCGATGCAGGGCTTGAACTCATAAACCATGAGATCATGATCTGAGCTGAAACCAAGAGTCAGACACTTAAACCGACCGAGTCACCTAGGAACCCCTCTAATTTCTAAAATATCCAGAGACACTCTATAAATAACACACAAATGTACATGCAGAAGTCTTTGTTTTCTGGAAGACATAAAATGTGGCTTACAATGTTGTTCTGTGTATCTTGTTTCTTTTCCCACTTTATCATTGAGATCATGTCAGATTAGTACATAAAACTTCATTCTTTTTAATGGCTCTACTGTATAAATATACCATAATTTATTTAACAAACATTTAAGTTGCTGCTAATGTATTTGTTACCATAAACAAGACTGCACTGAGTTATTTTTATAAACCTAACATTTTTGTTAGTTACCTCTCCAAAGAGGTTGTACCTATTTATACTTCCACCAACAACGTATCAGGGATGCTTTTTCCCTGAGAGTCTCTTTAATATACTGCTGATCCCTCACACACAATTTTGAAACTCCCAGTGCTCTGAAGTGTAAGTTTGTCCTTTGTTTGGTACATCTGACCTAAGTTGGACTCATTTGACAACAATATCTGACCTGAGTTAATCTAAGATTATTTACAGTCTTTAGGAGTACCACTCAGTGGGAATATCCATGTTTCCCATTGAGTATCAACGCATTCATTACAGGGTAATGTCACATAGTCTACTAGGGATGTTACTTATTACAGTATTTGGTATAGGCACTGAATAAACTTTCAAAAATCCAAAAAATTACGAATCCCAAAGTCTATTTGGCCCCAAGATTTCAGATAAGGGATACACACTTGTATATGATATTATCACACTTTTTGATATTTCAATCTAATCGGTGAAAAATAGTAATCCCTTGCAGTTTTGATTTGTACTTTTCTTTCTGTGAGTTAAGTTTAGATGAGTGTCTAAACTTAGAAAAAATTTTCCCTCTCTGATTTTAAATAATTCTCATACATTTCCTCCAAGTAGTTTCACCATTCCATTTTTACATTTATATTTTCATATATCTAAAATATGGTATACAAAAAGTGAGGAAGTAGGTGAAGCATTTATAGATAAAAAATATTTCTGAACTATTCTATTCCACTGCTCTATATGCATGTTAATATACCAGTACCAAACTATTTTTGGTAAGGTTTATTTATTTTGAGAGAGAGTGTGAGCGAACACGTGCACAAGTGGGGGAAGGGCTGACAGAGAGACAGAATCCCAGGCAGGTGCCCCAGTATCAAATTATTTTTTAACATTTGTATTTTAATATTTTTCAATACCTGAAACTGTTAATATTCTCTCAAATATAAAAGGAACCTCAAAGTTTAGGGATGCCTGGGTGGCTCAGTTGGTTAAGTGCCTGACTCTTGATTTTGGCTCAGGTCATGATCTCATGGTTTGTGAGTTTGAGCCCCGCATCGGGCTCTGGGCTGATAGCACAGTTGGGATCCTCTCTCTGTCTCCTTCTCTTTCTGTCCCTCCCCCCGCCGCCGGCCTCATGCACACTCTCTTTCTCTCTCTCAAAATAAATAAATATTTGGGGGGAAAAAATGAACCACAAAATTATAGTCCGTCTTATTCCGAATGACAAAGGCACAATAAAAATAAACTTACGTTTATATAATTTGCATTGATATAGTCTTCATTACCCTTTAAAATGACCCGTGTAGCATCATCTGAAAAAAATTTAAAAGAAAGAACGTTTTAATAAAGCTATGCTACAAAGATTGAACTTAATAAACAGAGATAGTAGATACTTACAAGGCGAAATATCTCTGTATCTATTTTTGGAAATATTCTGAGGTAATTTGGCACAAGACATTGTCATTCCAGGTTTTTTCCGATATAGTTGCTTTAAAAAAAAAAAAAAAAAGAGCTTAAGATGAGTTCAGCAGGCCATTAAGAGGTTCTGTTTTGTTTTTCAGACTTATTTCTATGCAAAAAACAAACAGGTTTTCTTCCTTAGGATATCTCAACCGTACAATGATGTATGTACCTTAGGCTAGTAGGGTATTGAACCAAATTTGCAAAGCTGAATTCTGTGCAATTTCTCATGAGACTTATATACCATTTTCATTTAGTTTGGAGATGTTTACACAGTATATGAACCAAGAACTTCTCAAAAGAAAAACTGACCTACCCTAAATGATTTACAGTCACAAATGGTTTATAGTCAATCATCAATAACACATACTTTAGAACAACAAATATTAATGATGACCAATTAGACAGACAAAAAGTAGAGAAGGATTAAATATGACTAGGTACAAAAATTCTTTTTCTTTAACTCAGAATTTTTAGCTCCACCATAGACTATCTTTACCCGTTACCTTTCATAAAAAGAGCTATATAATTACAGGAAAAAATTTAGTTTGAAGACATACGCATAAAATCTCCTTATTCTTCTCTTTTAACAGATTATTATGTCACCACAGCTAGCATTTTGCAAGAAATGTTTAAAACTATGGATTTTAGAACATTTTTTAAGTCAATTATTTCTCAGAATATCATTTTAGTTTATACATTATAAATGATAGATTAGGTAGTTAGGAAACCATGAAATTAATTTAAAAATATGGCCCAACATCCTTTCCATACAATAGTACTTACATCAAATTGCGTCAGGACTGTTCCAGTGATAAGCCCCTCAGCTAGCTGGATCATTGACTCCCGCAGGGAATGGTCATCCTGATGGACGCTATCTAGTGGGGCTTTCTCAGGAATGTACTGGAAGTCTGGTTCATTTTCTAGCTTTTCTTCCACTACATCATATACAGCTAAAAAAAAGCCACACACACAAAAAAAAAAAGCCACATGGAAATCTTAATGAATTGGCAAGAATTTACCAGATGTGTTCTTTAATTTTGTGTCAGGAAAAAGAATTCATCAGATCTCAGTCCGGTGCCACTGCATAAGGGACAGAGAGTGGCTGTGAAGTTGAACCTTGTTGTACCTTTAGGGAAAAGAAATGTTCCCGGGCATACTGCTGAAAATGCCTGTAACTTCAAGAGGAGCTGCCAAGATAGCAGCTCAGAACAGACCTGCCCTTAAATTGTGGGGCCTAGAACAAAAGTAGAAACAGGGACCTATATACTATACACCCACATATGAGACGATACAAATAACCTGAATAGAGTGCTAAACAAAATCCGTTCTATCCTCTTTCCTTGAAACATCTACAAAACCTAGGAGGGCAGAATCCACTGTCACAATAGAAGGAAGAGAGCCAGAACCTAGACTCCGGCCTGGAGCCCACCCTACTTCTTTTCCTACCCTAAGCTCCATTCTTAGCTTGGGGGCCTATGAACATATGTGTGAACATACCAGCCCATATGAAGCTTGTTCTCCACTCCTCTGCAAATTGCTGCCTCTTAGCTATCCTGCTGGCCCAGTGGTACATATACCATGTGATCTATCCCAGGGAGAATGGACCTAGGGAAAATGGCCACACTGTAAGTGGCATCAGAGCTATATGGACAGAGAACTAAAGGTTAAAAAGAAGTGTCTAGAAAAGAAGGCACAGTCATAGGTGATAGACTGGTATGCCCCCCTGGTCCTGCAAAATCCTAACCCCCACAGACAAGGGCAAAGCTGAAAGAGAGCCAGAGTAGAACCAAGCTAGTGGCTTCTTTTACCCATGCCTAACAGGTCTGGTTCCTGTTCAGATGTGTGCACTTCTGAGAAGAAAAAATTTCTGAAATAAGGAATGAAAAGAAAAAAAAAAATATATGAATGTATTCTAAGAAGAAATGAAATCTAAAGGGGAGAAAACCTACAAAAACAAGTTGTTTGTCTTTCTGGTATTTTTTATAAACATAGTTTTAAATTTTGATGTTATTTTAAATAAAAAGGGACATGACAGAGTCATGCTGAAAGTAAATACAAGTCCCAGTCTAGATTTTGACAATAAAACAACAGAAAGGTCTTTTACCAAGAACTAAGCCATAGATGGTTTCCTCTCCTATTTTATTTTATTTTTTGTTTTGTTTTGTTTTTATGTTTATTTATTTTTGAGAGAGAGATAGAGTGTGAGCAGGGGAGGAGCAGAGAGAGAGAGACACACACACAGATCCAAAACAGGCTCCCAGCTCTGAGCTGTCAGCACAGAGCCCGATGTGGGGCTCAAACTCATGAATGATGAAATCATGACCTGAGCCGAAGTCGGACGCCCAACCAACTGAGCCACCCATGCACCCCGTTCCTCTCTTAAAGTATGAATGAAGTGATTTAGAATTGCAAAAAGGCTATGACTTTCCCATTAAATGGAATTTTGTTCATATTCTGGTTCTATACAAGTCATGAAATTTGTAAGCAGATAACTGAATATCTTGGTGTCAAAGTGTCTTCAACTATAAAATAAAGATAATTCACGTATCTCACTGGCTGGCTGCAAAGATTAAAAGAGAATATATAAAATAGCCCAGGTGCAGAACTTACTATTAAGTTCTTTAGGAGCTGTTATCAAGAGAAAACACAACAAGCAAAACTGAGGAAATATTATTATTCTTAGTATAAAATTTAAGTTGCATTATGTGACAGAAAATGCCTAGTAATGAATCACCTAAATATCAGGACTAAATGCATGTGTTCCTTGAAAAGTCAAAATAGAATGTTCTGTTGAAGTCCTCTGAATTTTCTTAGAAAGCCAATTCTAGACAATGAATGCAAAAAACAAAGTAGACAAGAATGAAAATGCCTGTTTGTACCCAAGAGACAAAATGAGTGTTTTGTATATCTTTTTCTTTTCTTTTTTTTTTTATTTTTGTATTTTTCTTTTTTAAAGAAACTCTCATGGAAAACTCTGCAGGGTTGGGTGTGGTGGTGGTGATAGGGGAACGGGTCGAGTTCTAACTACATTTTACTTCTTTATGGTAAATATTCAACAACTGGTAGCAAGGCATTAACCAACAATTACTCTTGTGGCTAAAACTGTGGTTAATGATGAACTGTTCAGAACAAAACTAGAATATTTATAATGCTGGGATACAGGCATATAAGAATTTTTCTCAGAGGAGACTGATAAAGTGTAGCAGGCACTTGAAACAGTGCAATAAACTGAAGAAAGGAGGAGGGTTTCTTGCCAAAAACTTAAGGAAGGGGGATTTAATTTATTCTGCATTAAATTTATTCTGCATAGCACAAAGGGACAGAATTAGGAACAAAGAGACTGAAAGAAGACAGATTTTTAGTTCAATTAATAGTTCAAGCTACCCAAAGGGAAGATGAACTGCTTCAGGAGCCACTGAATGCCACACACTGGCAGGATGATTTTGAGGCTATCGTAGAGGAAACTCAAACCATCAGCAAAGGAGCTAGAGAGTATGGTATTAAGGTTTCTCTAAACCTGGAACTGTGGTTATGAATTAACAAGCCAGCTGTCCAGACAAGGAGATGACATGATTAGGCTACTGGCATTGTCCGCCACAAACACAGACAGGATTTTTCAAAATGCTCTAACTGTAGCTTGTTACAGTTTTCTAAAAGTGGTTCAAAACGGGCTCTTGAGTTAAGATGGCAGAGTAGTATGGGGACCCTGAGCTTGTCTCGTCCCTGAAATGCAGGTGGATCAGTATCAAGCCATTTTGAACACCTAGGAAATTGATCTGCAGACGAACACAACAATCTGCATAATATGAGCCGTAGAACTTGGCAGGTATATGGTGTGGAGAGGTGAACTGGGGGAGAGAAAAACTGCAGAGCCACTGTGGGTAGAAAGCGATCTTTGTGGACAGAAGACAGAGAGAGAAAGGGGGAGAATACAGTGCTTAGGGATTGCACAAGCAAAGTACTGTTCCTGACAGTAGCTGGAAAGAAAAAGAGAGTGAAAACACTCGCAGGGGACTGGACCAAAAAAAAAAAAAAAAAAAAAAAAATCTGTTCCCCAAAACCACTGATGGGGAGAAAGGAGAGGATTTTAATACCACCACTGTTCTATAAACAGTGGAGTGCAGAGTCTGATGGTCTGAAGCTCAGGGCCTGGCGGTGCTCTGGTGAGGAAGCAGGGTGAATCTTCAGGAGCAGGCAGCACAGTCTGAGGGGTCCATGTGCCACACAGGGAGAAGCGGTTCACCTGATTGAAGTGCATTTGGTAGAGGCCATACAACCTTCCCTTGGGCCAACGAGGTTTACTGATATTGGAACAAAGATGCCAGAGGTCACCAAAACCTGGTGTCGGCTGTGTGTTGTGATTTACCATAAACCCTGAGACTCTGCTGCTGTGCAAATGTTTTCTGGGATGAGCTGGTACCTGGCCATTGCTCGGTGAGACCCTCCCCCAGAGAGTCTAAGCAGATCCAAGCTGCTGGGGGTCTCCAAAGTGTGGGATTTTGAAACACAGCACCATCTGAGATAAAACCCTGGAGGGAGGTTACCACCAGGCAGGCAAACAGCTTAGACATGGTCAACGTAGAGGAAGGGAGCATACAGAAGCCTGAGACAAAGAAGGGGTGCTGGTGTGCAGGTTGGTGACGGCACAAAGTTTCTGTGCTAGAGACTAAGGAGTTGGGTTAGGCCATTTGCAATTTTTGTTCGTGCACTTCCATGGATCGACCCCACTAAGCTGAGCAGCGCCACCAAGTGGAGAATGGAGCCGTTACACCAAGCACCAACCACCTGTGCCATCCAGGCATATCCCCCAGAAGACCAGCACACATCCTTTCCACCTGCTTATTAGTCTATGGACTATAGTGTGCTGTAAAGTTTCAGATCTACAGGAAAATGAATGTAATATCATTTGGGTCTTGTTCTGTTGGCTGGTTCATTTATTTGTTTTCATTGTTTCTGCTTTTCCTTATGTTGTTTTGTTTTTTTCTCTCTTTTCTTCCTTGGATACAGAAAGAGCAAATTCTTCCTTATTTTTTTAAAATTTTTATTCTATTTTATTATTTAAAAAAATTTAAAATTTTTCCCTTTCTCTTTATTACCTATTCTATCAAGCTTCTCTCAACAAACAGACCGAAACACACGTAAGATCTAAATTTTGATTTTTTTGGTTTCATTTTAAATCTTTATTTTATTAATTTTTTTCTTCCTCCAAAATGACAAGATGGAGGAATTCACCCCAGAAGAAAGAACACGAAGAAATGATTACCAGAGATTTAATCAACGCAGATGTAAGTAAGATGTCTGAACAGAATTCAAAACCACAATTTTATTACTAGCTGGGGTTGAAAAATGCATAGAAGACACAAGAGAATTCCTTTCTGCAGAGATTAAAGAACTAAAATCTAATCAGGCAAAAATTAAAAATGCTATAAACCGAGATGTAATCTTGAATGGATGCCGTCATGGCAAGGATGGATAAAGCAGAGCAGCAAAACAGCGTTACAGAAAATAAAATTATAGAAAATAGTGAAGTAAAAAAAAAAGAGGGAAACAAAGGCAAAAAGATTGCAATACGAGACTTAGAGAACTCAGTGACTTATTAAAAAGTAACAACATTGGAATCATAGGAGTCCCAAAAGATGAAGAGAGAGAAAAGGGGGCAGAAAGTATTATGTAAGCAAATTATAGTGGAAAACTTTTCCTAATCTGAGAAAGGACACAGACATCAAAATCTGAGAAGCACAGAGGACTCTGATTAGATTCAACAAAAATCAACCATCACCAAGGCATATCATAGTTAAATTCACAAAATACACAGACAAGAAAAGAATTATGAAACAAACAAGGGAAAAAAGTCCTTAACCTACAAGAGAAGATAGATCAGGTTTGCAGCAGATATGTCCACAGAAACTTGGCAGGCCAGAAAGGAGTGGCAGGATGGATTCAACGTGCTTCATCAGAAAAATATGCAGCCAAGAACTCTTTATCCAGCAAGGCTGTGATTCAAAATAGAAGGGAAGATAAAGAGTTTCCCAGACAAACAAAAACTAAAGGAGTTCATGACCACCAAACCAGCCCTGCAGGAAATTTTAAGGGGACTCTTTGAGTGAAGGAAAAACAAGACCAAAAGCAACAAAGACTAGAAAGGACCAGAGAACATCACCAGAAACACCAACTCTACATGCAACACAATGGCACTAAATTCATATATTTCAATAATCACTCTAAATGTAAATGGACTAAATGCTTCAATCAAAAGACACAGGTTATCAGAATGGATAATAAAACAAGACCACCTACATGCTGCCTTCAAGAGACTGATTTTAGACCTAAAGACACCTGCAGAATGAAATTAAGGGGATGGAGAAACATCTATCGTGCTAATGGATGTCAAAACAAAGACTGTAACAAGAAATGAAAAAGGGCATTATATCATAATTAAGGTGTCTATCAACATCGCACTTACAGCAACGGACAGATCACTGAAGCAGAAAATCAACAAGGAAACAATGGCTTTGAATGACACACTGGACCAGATGGACTTAACAGATAATATTCAGAATATTTCATCCTGAAGCAGCAGAATACCCATTCTTTTCGAGTGCACATGGAACATTCTCCAGAACAGATTACATACTGGGTCACAAATAAGCCTTCAACAAGTACAAAATGATCAATATCATACCATGCGTATTTTGGGATGACAACACTATGAAACCTGAAACAACCACAAGAAAAAAATTTGGAAAGACCATGAATACTGGGGAGATTAAAGAACATCGTACTAAAGAATGAATGGGAGAGAGGGGGAGCCTGGGTGACTCAGTTGGTTAAGCATCCAACTTCAGCTCACGTCATGATCTCGTGAGTTGTTGAGTTTGGCCCCACTTTGGGCTCTGTGCTGACAGCTCAGAGCCAGGAGCCTGCTTCAGATTCTGTGTCTCCCTCTCTGCCCCTCTTCCACTCAGGCTCTATCTCTCTCCCTCTCAAAAATAAATAAATATTAAAATTTAAAAAAGGGGGGCACCTGGTGGCTCAGTCAGTTGGGCATCTGATTTCAGCTCAGGTCATGATCTCACAGTCCGTGGGTTCGAGCCCCGCATTGGGCTCTGTGCTGTCAGGTCAGAGCCTGGAGCTTGCTTTGGATTCTGTGTCTCCCTCTCTCTCTCTGCCCCTCCCCCCATTCATACTTTGTCTCTATCAAAAAATGAATAAATGTTAAAAATTTTTTTTAATTAAAAAAAGAAAGGAACAAATGGGTTAACAAAGAAATTAAAGAAGAAATTAAGAAGTACATAGAAGCCAATGAAAATGAGAACAAAAGTGTCCAAAACCTCTGTGAGACAGCAAAGGCAATCTTAAGAGGGAAGTACATAGCAATCCAAGCCTTCCTAAAGAAGGGGGAATGTCTCAAATACACAGCCTAATCATACACCTCTAAAGGAGCTGGAAAACAAATAGCAAATAAAGCCTAAAACCCAAAGAAGGGAAATGATAAAGAGCAGAAACCAAGGATATCGAAATAAAAACAAAAAACAGTACAATAGATTAATGAAAGCAGGAGCTGGCTCTTTGAAAGAATTAACAAAATTGATAAATCCCTAGCCAGATTTATCAAAAAGAGGGAAAGGACCCAAATAAAATCATGAACAAAAGAGGACAGATCACAACTGACACCACAGAAATACAAATAATAAGAGAATATTATGAGCAATTATATGCCAACAAATTGGGCAATCTGGAAAAAATGGACAAATTCCTAGAAACATATAAAGTAGAAACAGGAAAAGATAAAATTTTAACAGACCCATAACCATAAGGAAATTCAATCAGTCATCAAAAATCTCCCAAAAAACAAGAGTCCAGGGCCAGATGGCTTTCCAGGGGAATTCTACCAAACATTTAAAGAAGAGTTAATACCAATCTTTTGAAGGTGTTCGAAAGAAAGAAAGAAAATAAAGAAAAGAAAGAAAAGAAAAGAAAAGAAAAGAAAAGAAAAGAAAAGAAAGAAAGAAATGGAAGGAAAACTTCCAAACTCATTCTATGAGGCCAGCATTACCTTAATTCCAAAACCAAAGACCCCACTAAAAAGGAGAACTACAAACCAAACCAATTTCCCTGATGAATACGGATGCGAAAATTCTCAACAAGTTACTAGCAAACTGAATGCAACAATACATTAAAAGAATTACTCAAGTGGGATTTATTCCTGGGCTATAGGCCTGGTCCAAAATACACAAATCAATCAACATGATACATCACATTAATAAAAGAAAGGATAAGAACCACATGATCCTCTAGATAGGTGCAGAAAAAGTATTTGACAAAATACAGCATCCTTTCTTTTTAAAAGTCCTCAAGAAAGTAGGGATAGAAGGAACATACCTGAAGATCATAAAGGCCATGTACGAAAGACCCACAGCTAATATCATCCTTGATCAAGAAAAACTGAGAGCTTTCCCCTTAAGGTCAGGAACACGACAGGGATGTCCACTCTCACTACTATTATTCAACATAGAATTGGAAGTCCTAGCCTCAGGAATCAGACAAAAAGAAATAAAAGGCATCCAAATCGGCAGGAAGTCAAACTTTTCACTCTTGGTAGACGACATGACACTCTACATGGAAAAACCTGAAAGACTCCACCAAAAAACTACTAGAACTGATATGTGAATTCAGCAAAGGTGTAGAATATAAAGTCAATATATAGAAATCGGTTGTATTTCTATACACCAATAATGAAGCAACAGAAAGAGAAATCAAGGAATCAATCGCATTCACAATGACACTGAAAATAATAAAATACCTAGGTATAAACGTAACCAAAGAGGTGAAAGATCTGTATGCTGAAAACTATAGAAACCTTATGAAAGAAACTGAAGAAGACACAAAGAAATGGAAAAACATTTCATGCTCGTGGATTGGAAGACCAAGTATTATTAAAATGTTGATGACACCCAAAGCAATCTACATTCAACGCAATCCTTACCAAAAACTAGCATTCTTCACAAAGCTACAATAAACAATTCTAAATTTGTATGGAACCAGAAGACTCCAAATAGCAAAGTAACATTGAAAAAGAAAAACAAAACTGGAGGCATCACAATTCCAGACTTCAAGCTGTATTACAAAGCTGTGATCATCAAGACAGTATGGTATCAGCACAAAAATAGATCAATGGAAAAGAAGGGAGAACCCAGAAATGGACACACTAATGATTGGGCAACTAATCTTTGACAAAGCAGGAAAGAATATCTAATGAAAAAAACACAGTGTCTTCACCAAATGGTGTTGGGAAAACTTGACAGTGACATGGCAAAAGACCTGGACCATTTCTTACACCATATACAAAAATAAACTCAAAATAGATGAAAGACCTAAGTGTGAGACAGGAAACCGTCAAAATTCTAGAAGACAAACAGGCAGCAACTTCTTCGTAGATGTCTCCAGAGGCAAGGAAAATGAAAACAAAAATGAACTACTGGGACCTCATCAAGATAAAAAGCTTCTGCACAGTGAAGGAAACAATCAACAAAACTAAAAGACAAGCAACCAAATGGGAGAAGATATTTGCAAATGACATATTGGATAAAGGGTTAGTATCCAAACTCTATAAAGAACTTATCAAATTCAACTTGCTGCCGCCCCAGAATAATCCAATTAAGAAATGGACAGAAGACATGAATAGACACTTTTCCAAAGAAGACATCCAGATGGCTAACAGACACACGAAAAGATGTTCAACATCACTCATCACCAGGGAAATACATATCAAAACCACAATGAGATACCACCTCACACTGGTCAGAACGGCTAAAATTAACAACTCAGGAAACAACAGATGTTGGCAAGGATGTGGAGAAAGGGGAACCCTTTTGCACTATTGCTGGGAATGCAAACTGGTGCAGCCACTATGAAAAATAGTACGGAGGGTCCTCAAAAAATTAAAACTAGAACTACCCCAAGACCCAGTAATTGCACTAGTAGGTATGTACCCAAAGGATACAAAAACGCTGATTTGAAGGGGCACATTCACCCCAATGTTTATAGCAACACAATCAACAATAGCCAAATTATGGAAAGAGCCCAAACGTCCATCGACTGACGAATGGATAAAGAACATGTGGTATGTACGTGTCTGGGTGTGTATAATGGAATATTAGTGATCAAAAAGAATTAAATCTTGCCATTTGCAACAATGTGGAGGGAACTAGAATGTATTATGCTAAGCGAAATAAGTCATTCAGAGAAATAAATATATGATTTCACTCATATGTAGAATTTAAGAAACAAAACAGATGAACACAGAAGAAGGGAAGGAAAAATAAGATAAAAACAGAGAGGGAGACAAACCAGAAGAGACTCTTAAATAGAAAGAACAAATTGAGGGTTGCTGGGAGGGTGTGGGGTGCGAGGATGGGCTAAATGGGTGATGGGCATTAAGGAGGGCACTTGTTGGGATGAGCAATGGGTGTTACATTTAAGTGATGAATCACTAAATTCTACTTGTGAAACCATTACTACACTGTATGTTAACTAACTTGGATTTAAAAACTAACTTGGATTTACTTTTAAAAAAAGTAAATAAAAGTGGTTCAAAATATACTCATTTATTTAACAAGTATTTACTGTGTACCGACCACTACTAGGGCAACTGAGGGAAGAGGGAGGCCTTTTTAGCTATGGTAGTCAGAAGAGAAGGATTTTCTGGGGAAGACATCTGAGCAGAGACCTGAATGAAGATATAAATCATAGAAAAATCAAGAAGAGCATCTTAGGCAGAAGGAATTTTTATTTATTTATTTTTTTCAATATATGAAATCTATTGTCAAATTGGTTTCCATACAACGCCCAGTGCTCATCCCAAAAGGTGCCCTCCTCAATACCCATCACCCACCCTCCCCTCCCTCCCACCCCCCCATCAACCCTCAGTTCGTTCTCAGTTTTTACGAGTCTCTTATGCTTTGGCTCTCTTCCTCTCTAACCTTTTTTTTCTTTCCTTCCCCTCCCCCATAGACTTCTGTTAAGTTTCTCAAGATCCACCTAAGAGTGAAACCATATGGTATCTGTCTTTCTCTGTATGACTTATTTCCCTTAGCAAAACACTCTCCAGTTCCATCCACGTTGCTACAAAGGGCCATATTTCATTCTTTCTCATTGCCACGTAGTACTCCATTGTGTATATAAACCACAATTTCTTTATCCATTCATCAGTTGATGGACATTTAAGCTCTTTCCATAATTTGGCTATTGTTGAGAGTGGGCAGAAGGAATTTTTAAAAAGCCAGCACAGAACAGAGGAGAGTGAGCAAAGCTGTGTGGTAGACAAGGGGCCAAGAACTGAATCCTACCACAAGTGTGAATGCAAGCCACTTTGAGCAGTAAACTGTCATGGCATGATTTGTTTTTTAAAAGCCCGCTCTGGTTGCTGCGTCTAGTAACAAAAGTAAGAAACAATAAAAATATCCAGTGCTACATAGAGTACTCACCATTAGGTCGAACCAGAAGTACGAGTTCCCCAGAATGTCTCTCGCAGCTAGCTTTAATAAATAGGACAACTTGATCATGGGTATGTTCTGCAATGTCCCGACCGTTGATCAGTACAACTTGGTCCCCTTCATTCAATCGAGGGACACAGAGGTCAGCCTGTAATGTAACATAAATAAAATTTCAGGTGTGTACATGGCTTTCTGAAAGTAAAGCACAGGAATTTATTTTTATAGACACTACAGCAGGAGAACAAAAACTATATGTAGAACGGCATCCATCCATTTACTCATCTGTTTGCAAGAAGTAGAAATCTGGCTTTCCCATGAAGCTACTACCTTTTTTTCTTTTTCTTTTCAACAACTTCTTCCTTGATGTCCTATTATACGCCTAGATACACAGATAAGACTATGCCTCAAGGTGCATAGATACAGGCAGCCCTCACTTTGCATGGTCCAGATACGTACAAATTTGTCACCACAGTACAGTTAGATAACACCCGTCTCCCAAAAAGGTTCAGATTGCAGTTGCCACGATGCATTAATTGAATAACTGCATAACGTACGAACTTGGCTACTAGCTTGTGAGTCCACAAATCACGACATAAGTAACAGACACACATCATAATCAGTGACCTATCACACATCGCTTCTTTCAAAGTCTGTTGGTGATGTGCATCTGTTATTCGGTTCACGCAGGGACAGCAAAGCAGGTACCTGTGTCACCTCCATGTCTCCCAGTGATAAACCCACGTAAATATAAAGCAGGAACTAGCCAGAAAAGTTAAAAATGCAACAAAGAAACAAAAGAGTGATAGTGCTGGAAGCAAAATGCAAATCGAATATCAACCGCTGACAGTGGAAATGCTGCTGCTGCTGCTGCTGCTGCTGCTGCGGCTACTGTTAGCCTCTAGGCATGCAGTGAAAGGAATTCAGTGAAGGCAGACTTATCAACATAAATGACGAAAGTGGCTGTGATGAGAAAGATGAAAATGTCCTAGAGGAAGTGAGGCTGGCAAAAAAGTTCTCACTAAAGGTATATTTCATAACACTGAAAATGCACAGGATGAATGCTAGAAGTGAATACAAATTTAGAAAGGATTAGGACAATTTGCCAAAGAAAGAAAAATGCTCACTCTTGTATTTTAAGTTACACGACAATAAGGGAAACAAGTTTCAACATAGTTGTGGTAAGTTTCCATCAGAAAATAGAATGCTTTCTTTATATTTCTCAGTGTTTCTGATAGTTTGAATTAGAGGATAATAAAGCACTATTAGTTTTATTATTTTTTCATCTCCCTATATATTTATAAGAGAAACTAAGAAAATTTCAATTATTTGATAAAAAATTTAAAGGTCCTAGAAATCACCATAACTTTTCCCACTGATTATCAAGATCGCTTTATACAGTGTCAGCTTGCATGGTCGTTTTTATGGTTCTGCACTACAGTGCGAAGTGACAGCGACCTGCATTTTACTGAGAAAACAAAGAGGTAATTAGGCAAAAAGAGGCAAGCACAAGCATGGACAGCATGCTCCAGGAACACAGCAATGCGAACAGATGGGCGTCAAGTCTGAAGGATGATAGGTCGGACAGAGAAGGAAATGACACGGTCGGATCTCACAAAAAAGGGACTGAAGAAATGAAAGCACTACTAGTCAAATTCATAATAATAAAAAAGTCAATAAAATCCAACAAGGTACTGTCACTAGTGGCAAGAGCAAAAGTTCTTCCTTTGCTGCTTACAAAGTGTGTGATTTTAAACACATGAAACTCTGGAAATGGAGCAGGTATCTGCTCTAATTATTTCACAGATTTGTAAAGACAGAAATGTGATGACTCAATGCAGAGCATTACAATCTAGAAAATGCAAGTTCAGAAGTAATGACCATTCTCTCTAGTCGCTCCTTTCTCTACTTCTCACAGTGGAGATGACATTCATATACTCCCTCTGTGCACTAGCACTGTGATCCTTTTGTGTGCCAACATGGTCCCTAGTTTTTGTAAATGCCTCTGCGGTACCCGAAGAGTGGTGAACTGCTCCATATCAATGGCACTGGGAGAAATGTAATGGGCTAGAGCAAAGGGTTACCCTCTTACCTTATTTGTGGACAGTACAGCTGGCAGGAAAGAGGCGGCAGTCCATGTGGTAGGAAGAGAATAGCTATGCATTTCTCTTACTGTACCTTGAATACATCCACTGATATTTCCAGTTCAGAGACTGAGGCTAATGGGGTAGTTAATCAATATGCTAGAACATGCAGAGATTAATTTTTTTGAACCCATTATCACTGACAGAAACTCTCTCATACTTAATCTGCCTTTCGTCGGGTTTATTTATAAATTTCTATTTTCATTTTTTTTTTTTTTTTTTTGTGGAAGCTGAAGCTGCATTTTATTTATCTATTTGCATTCTGATCTGGAAAGTCTAGATAAACTACATACTTATTTATTCATTTTTAAACGTTTATTTGTTTTGAGTCAGGGGCGGGGCAGGGAGGAGCAGAGAGAGAGGGAGAGAGAATCCCAAGCAGGCCCCACACTGTCAGCGCAGAGCCTGATGCAGGGCTTGATCTCACAAACTGTGAGATCATGACCTAAGCCACAATCAAGAGTCAGGATGCTTAACTGACTGAGACACTCAGGCACCCCAATAAACTACATATTTAAACGAATTTTGTTGGAGCATCAATTGCTGGCTCAAAGATAATCAGACAGAAAGAAAAACATGGTTTTAATTGGGAATTATTTTAACCATTTCAGAAGGTGTCCAATATAAAAAATAACATTAAAATATTTGAAGTCCTGTTCTTTTCCCCCAATCACCTAAAATGATGTTTCCAACTGGAACACTGTGATGGTCTCTAAGAAGATAATATAAAAATGATAAGTTTCTATTGTTCTAACTTCAGCCAATATATTTTTTAAGGCTTCCTTCTGGAAACCTCTTTCTTCCTCCCTTAACTGCTATTATGCTTCGCTGGTTTTGTTTTTTCCATCCACCTTTCTTGTCTCTCATTCTCTGCCTTTGGGGAACTTTTGTGTCTTCTCTTATCTTTTAAATGTGGTGTTTTCTAACTGCGACTTTTTTTAAATTTTAAAGGTAGGCTCTCCACGAGATGTGGGGCTTGAACTCATGACCTGAGATCAAGAGTCACACGCCCTACTGACTGAGCTAGTGAGGTGTCCTTCAGCCAATATTTATGGGACATAGCTCTACACGGCAGATAGGGAAAATTATCAATAATTTGTATAGCCTAAAAAGAAAATTTAGAGTCACAGAATTTTGTTCAGAAATAAACCTGTCTATATGATGTTCCCTGAACACCTCTGACTTAATTGAAAATGATCCACAGTCACTGCTCAGGAAAATTAGTATTTCTTTTATGTCATTCAGTTACTATTACAACTGGTGGATAAATAAAAAAAGATGTATTATCTTTTCTAATTACAAGAGCAACACATTCTCATTACCATGATTCAGACAACTAAAGAGAAGAATACAAAAAAAAGTGATAAATACCAATAACTCCACTACCCAGATGAAAAGCTATTAGCATTTTGAGTACGTTTCCAAACTTTTTAAATTTTTAAAAAATGTTTATTTATTTTTGAGAGACAGAGAGACAGAGTGTGGGCAGGGGAGGGGCAGAAAGAGAGGGAGACACAGAATCCAAAGCAGGCTCCAGCCTCCGAGCTGTCAGCACAGAGCCTGACATGGGGCTCGAACCCATGAACCACAAGATCATGACCTGAGCTGAGTCAGACACTCAACCAACTAAGCCACCCAGGCACCCCTATTTCCCAAAATTTTAAAGCACTAACTCACATTTAAAAAAACTGGATCAAACATACATGGGGAGCAATAATACACATTTTCTATGACACCATTTTATGAACCTATTTCCATACTTATATAGAACTACATCATCTATCATTTCAATAGCTGTAAAGCAGCACGTAATTTATTTCACCAACTTCAATGATGTACGTTTTACCACCACCCCAATCTTTATTATAAACAATATTACAATGAACTTCCTTACATATCCTTTGTTCCCTAGTCCAACTGCTTCATTACCGGCAACTGCTAGAAGTGGAATCATCACGTCAAAAGATATGTATTTGACTTAAAAAAATTTTAGTTAAAATTTTTGTTTTTAGTAAAGTTCACATCACACAGCTTGAAGAAATGACTAAGTCTACGAGATTACTAAGGCAAGCAACCATTTCTTGTGTTCCTCTGTACATCCTGCTCCCCCACCCCAGTCAACACTTTAGCTACATCTTTTGTATCCATTTCAGTATCTCCAAATAACATCCTGATTTTGTTTTTCTTCAGTTTTCTATTTTAGATGTTACCTACAGATGAGAATTTAACAATCTTTCATCTCTGCATCTGCAGTCTGTCCTAAACATACATATTTCCCATTATATATATATATATATACACACACACACACACACACACACACACACACTAATAAATAATTTTGGACTATTTCCCCCATCTTTGTCCCCGGCCTTCACATGAATAGGTTCAAGAGGCATTTTATATATCATATCCCTGGCCTGTCCCCACTGACCCCAAGTGATGTGTTGAAAAGAGGACATCTGATACAAGCTGGATCTATAAAGGACTTACTTCCCAGAAGTCTGTAAACTGGACTGAGAGGTTTAATCACTCTGGGTTACTAAACTGGTAATATATAAACCTACAAGTTACCAGTAGCCCACCACATAAACTAAGAATGGTGATAGCTATACAGTTTCTCTTTCGTACAGAGTCAGGGTCATAATCATATTTGAAAGTAGAGTATGTGGTGGGAATGTTACAGGACTAACTTGAAGCTGCTACTAAGTACACGGTCTTTATTCAGCCTGTATTTTATTCAGAGGAACTAGACAGATGAGGCTGATTCCCTACAGAAACTGGTTTGCAGTGGGAGAGAAGAATGGAGCATAAAAAGAAACAGAGGTGAAAAATAGAGTCCTGATGTTTATTTTAAAGTTTTGGTTTTTTTCCCCTCCAGGTCTGACCGCATTCCTATCTTTGGGTTTTGTGAGGTACTACTATAGCTACAGGACACATTTTGTATTTATGCATAAGCCAGTGGTATTCCAGAGTATCCTGTTATTTGCAACCAACAAAGTCCTTAACAACCAGAACCAAAGGTATGCAGTGTGATATCCCTGATCAATCTTGACTGTGACCATCAAATCAATTATAAGGTTGCTGCGCAGCACCAAAAAAAAAGCCTAACTGGACTCTTTCAGGCTGCTGGTTTATATCCTGTCTGTGGACACAGAGACAGGTAAATGATAAAAGATGCTGATGGAAAACTCCTTGAAGACCATTTAGGTCAAGTAGGCAACAAGAGAAATGGGAAATTGAGGGCAATATTTGCTACATAAAAGAGCAATAAAGAGAACACACCCACAACTCATTAAGAATTGTCCTTGTGATGAGCAGAAAGTTCATGAATCCTGAAGGTCAATTAAGGGAACAGGAGGGTTCATCATAATGGGTACATACAGTGTTTTCTCAACTTCTGTTTACAATGTTTATAATACAAAGTTTAAAAACTGTCCCTATAGGGAAAAAAATCACTACTTATCATATCTATTTAAAGTCAATTTTTAAAACACAAAGTAGGCAAACAGATTACAGGTAAACAATTCTATATGAAAATACCAAACAAAAAAGCAAAACAAATACTATACCTCTGTCTCCATTTTTCTGTTTAAAGCAGTTATTTTGATAGAATCTATTAGCACTTTAGAAACTGTAGTTTCTGTAACTGAAAGTTATAAACAGCTTCTTTCCAAAAACATGGATTTAAAAAAACTCTTACACACAGGAAGTTAGAAAACTTCCCAACAACTTAAGAGATTTAGCCAACATTTGATACTTGACAAATTTTCAGAAAAGATTAATTTTTTCCCACTTATTTAAACTAATAAAAATAAAATGAGTACATGTTCTTGAAAATAGGATTTACTTGCAAGATATAGATAACTCACAGGTGTTCCTGGTGCTACTCGGGACACGATCACAGGCATCTTCTGATCATACCCTCCCTTAACAACAGAGCAAATCAGATATCAGTCAAATATTACCAAAATAGACACATCTTAATTTAAAAACTGAGTACAATGTAAATTCTAGATTACCTTCACATTGAATCCAAACCTTCCATTTTCATCAGGTTTCATTCTGATTAGAACAAGATTATCTTGTGGGATACCACCATTAGGCTTAAAGAAAAATAAATAACTTGTAATCTTCCTCACTTATAATCTCTCCTTGAAATGTATACATGAAGTATGCTTTTTGTACATTAATATTATCTACAACATACAAAAAGTCATAACTTAAATTCAAACTTTTAATTCAGGAAACTACATTGTTTTTAAAATTTTTAAAAATATTTATTTTTGAGAGAGAGAGACAAAGAGACAGAATACGAGCAGGGGAGGGGCAGAGAAAGAGACACAAAATCCAAAGCAGGCTCCAGGTTCTGAGCTGTCAGCACAGAGCCCGATGCGGGGCTCTAACTCATGAACCGTGAGTTCATGACCTGACCTGAAGTTGGACACTTAACCGACTGAGCCACCCAGGAGCCCCAGGAAAGTAAATCCTGATTACTAACTTGCAGTTACACAACTAGATACAGCCTCCTTGTCACTGCATGCTAGACTAAGTGCAAGGAGGAACAGGGGCATTATGATTTAAGTTATTACTTGCAATACCCCTAGAACCTGGCTCAAAGCTCTTCACACAACAAGTGTTCATAAGTGTTACAGGAACTCACATTCCTCCCTCTGCTTTTTAAAAACACCTTTATTGGGATACAACTCACACATTATATACACTTCATGCAAAGTGTTTAATTCAATCATTTTTACTATAGCCACAGTGTTGTAGAAACACCACTACCATTTAATTTTAAAATATTTTCAGCCCTGTCACAAAGAGATCCTGTACCTATTAGCGGTCAGTCATTTCCCATCCCTTCACCCCCCCCATTCCTTAAGTCCTATTCAACCATTAATCTATTTTCTGTCTCTTTACATTTGACTATTCTGGACATTTCATGTACATGGTCATTTGAAACTGGTTACTTTCACTGAATATGTTTTATGCGTGCTTTCAGGGTAAGTATCTGGCTAATTCTTGCTTATCCTTCAAGACACGGGTCAGAGATGCTCACTTTGGGAAGTCTTCCCTTAACCCTACAGCTGAATTAGTTATTTGTATCTCCTTCCTTATAATCACTTCTAATTATATTACCTTCAAACTGATTTCCCACTTGCTCTAGACCCAGGTCCTATTCCATACTCAAGGATACTGCTATAGCAATTAATTCTCTACTCTCCTACATTATCCATTTTCCCCACCCTTCCAAGAAATACTTTTATGTGTCCCCTTAAAAAAAATGAACTTTCTCTGGACTCCATTTCCCCATCTAGTTACGCCCCATTTGTCTCCTTCCTCTTGCTCTTAAACGTCTTTAAAGAGTTGGCCACATTTGCTGTCTCTATTCCCTCTGATCTCATCCTCTCAGAGTCATGATTTTATCTCCAATGCTCCATCAAAACTGTTCTAATTAAGTCACCAAAGAGTTTCACATTGCTAAATCCAGTGTTCAACTGTCAATCCTTGTCTTGACTTACCAGTAACATCTGACAAAGTTGGCTATTCTCTCTGTGACTTTCTTGCCATTAGTCAGTTAGCCGGTGGACTAGTTTTCTTCCTACCTTGCTGTCTGAATCTTCTCAGTGTCCTTTGCTGGTCTTCATCTCCCTAAGGCTTACATTTTGGAGAGCCAAAGACCTCCTAGAACCTCCTATTTAGTTATCGGCACACACTACACTTCCTTGGTGTTTTTTTTTCCTCTCTCGTGATTTTACATACTGTCTACATGCCATCAACCCTCAGTGTTATTATAACCCTAGCTTGGACCTTTCTCTTCAACTCCAGAATCGTATCTGTAAATGGACTTCTAGTAGCCATCTCACACTTATGTCCCAAACTGTACCCCTAATATATCACCCATACCTGCTCTACCTGCAGCCTTTTACTTCTCAGTAAACAGAAACTTCGTAAAACCTTGGTGTTCAGGCCCAAACCTTGCTGTTATCTTGGATTCCTCTTTCTCCAGCACTCCACATCCAATCCCTCAGCATATTACGTTAGTTCTGTTCTAAAACTATCCAGAATACAGCCATGTCTTCCTCCTTCCACTGCTACCATATGGATCCAAATCACCACCGCTTGCCTGGAATACTGCATGACCTCACAACCAGTATCTCTGCTTCTACCCTTTGTCTATTTTCAATACAACAGTCAGACTGACACTGTTTACAACTTAAGTGACATCATGCTGCTCTTCTCCTCACATATGACCTGTCCCTTTTGCTTCGTATCTCACTCAGGGTTAAAAAACACAATCTTTAAAGACTTTGGCTTTCTCCTGTACCTATCTCCTCTTCATTAGCTCATTTTGCTCGAGCCACACTGATTCCCTTGGTGTTCCTTGACCGTATCAGTCATATTGTTGGCTTTGTACCTTCTATTCCCTCAGCTCCCCTGATCTTCCACTAGCTATCTATCTGACTCATCACTGAGTTCATCCCTGGCTTACACCATTTAAAACTGTGGTCCTCTAATCCTGAAATTCTCTAGCCCCTTCCTTCTTTACTATTCTCCCCAGAATGTATACTAACATGCTATATATTTAGATTATTTACCTTGTTTACTGTTTATCTCGCCCTTATCCCCCAGAATGTAAGTTCCTTGAAGGTAGAATTTTTGGGTTTTTTTTTCTATTTTATTCCAATATATCCCCAAAGCCTGTAACAATGCACAATTCTTAATAATATTTGCATAAATGATTAAATAAATTAGGTTGTAGATTATTTAGTAGCGGGGACCATGTCTTGTCTTTATATTCCCACTACCCACCAAAGTACCGAGCTCATAGAAAGACCTCAGTGACTATGAATCGATAAATGAATGTATGAGTGAGTGATACAGGAGAATCACCACACAGGTATCACAAAATGCGTCACTCATTTTTGGTAAGGATTCTGATTGTTTTTGGATGTGCCTGTGGTGGTGAAGCAGTAACTGTGGGAGAACAGAGTGGCTGCTTCGTGCTCTTCAAACTTTAGACATAAGAGGGCTACCACAGAGGCGGCGACCAGGAACTTCTGGCCCTACCAATACCTGCTGCGGGTCCTCCTCTCCCTGTATCTTATTTTATTTCCTGATGTCTCCTCAAGTTTCCTGAAATATACCCATATTTGTCTGTCTTAAAACTTCTTCATGAACACAGTGTATCCCTAAAATTTACTGACAATCTCACTTTTGGTTTATTTACATCTCCTTGAGAAAGCAATGAAAATTCATAAATCAGGAGATTTGAAAAATTTACCATTTTGTTGTGGTAAAAGCATGCCCTCTAAAGGAAAAGCACCAAATGATCCATAAATACATTTTATAGAGCAGAGAGTGATCATAAAATCCAGGGACCTGCACTCAATTTCAAAAGGTTAATGAAAATGATAAAGTCCGTGCACCTGGTGAATGATATAATAAAGTTAGTGATACTTAATGGATTATTAGCATTTCTTCTAAAAGCAAGTGTTTTGCAAGACTGAAATCAACATAAATTTGTCAGGAATTAACTTCTAGAGCAATGAACATTTTAAAAATGAAGATAAGTTGAAATTCCACAATTGGGTCAATCATGGCAAAATTCATGACCAACATATGATGAAAAAAAGAAAGTACAGTAATTTAATTTACAGATAAAACATACCACAGTCTAAAAGAAATTCCATTGCAGATTAAAAAGTTCAAAGGGAGGGTGCCTGGGTGGCTCAGTTGGTTGAGCATCCAACTCTTGATTTCAGCTTGTGTCATGACCCCAGGGTAGTGGGATCAAGCCCTGGGCTGGGCTCCCCACTGAGTGTGGAGTCTACTTAAGATTCTCTCTCTCTTCCTCTCTCCCATACTCTCTCTCTCTAAATTATAAAAGTAAAAATTCAAAGAGATGTGAGAATATCTGAAGTAGGTACTTACAGTAGATTTTTCAGGGGAAGATGGAACATCAAATGTTTCATTAATATGGTTTTCCAGATCTTGTTGAGAATGTGAATAATGAATTTGGTTCCAACTGTTTTTCTTTGATTGTTTGGGTGGTAAAGCTGGAGGCTGCCCATCTCCAGGGGTCTCCTGTGATCTAGATAGGAAAAAAAGAAAAACAAATGAGTATTTTGGAAGTTGTCTCCTAGAACAGTTATTTTAAGTTTATTTATTTATTTGGAGAGAGAGAATGTGCATGTGCAGGGGAGGGACAGGGAGAGAGGGAGAGAGAGAATCCCAATCAGTCTCAACGCTGTCAGTGCAGAGCCCGCCACGGGGTTCGATCCCACAAACTGGGATATCGTGATCTGAGCCAAAATCAAGTCAGATGCTTAACCAACTGAGCCACCCAGGCACCCTAGAATTGCTATTTTAAAAGCTAAGGTAAAAAATAACATAACATAACGGTAACATAACAACACAGCTAGAGTCAAGCAACTCAAATATTTACAACATCTAGTAGAAGATAAGCTTGAAATACTGTATTTATTGGGGCACTTGGGTGGCTCAGACAGTGCAGAGCCTGTCTGGGATTCTCTTTGTCTCTCTCTCTCTCTCTCTCTCTCTCTATCTGTTCTTCCCCTGCTTGTGCTCTTTCTCTCTTTTTCAAAATAAATAAATAAACTTCAAAAAAAATTTATTTACAAGTGAAATCTTAACTTTGAAGTTTAAGTAGTACATTGAATTTCCTACTTTATCGAATCTGTAAACAATTCCACATAATAATCAAATACACTTTTTAAGTGTATCATGATAAAGATATTTACTAATCCACTGTAGCAATATATACACCTTCCAAAACACTTTTTTAAAATAAGGTTTTCAGTGGAGTCACAGGGGTAGTCAGGGAAAAGGGGAGGCAAAGAGAAATCAGAATTGAGAGTTGAGCTGTTCCACAGATAAAACACCCAATACAATCTAGAGAACTTGTGATTGGCCCAATTTATTTAGATTTTTTTTTTTAATACTTATTTTTGAGAGACAGAGTGTGAGCAGGGGAGGAACAGAAAGAGAGGGAGACAAAGAATCCGAAGCAGACTCCAGGCTCTGTCAGCACAGAGCCTGACGCGGGGCTTGAACTCACAAAGTGCGAAATCATGACCTGAGCCAAAGTCAGATGCTTAACCGACTGAGCCACTCAGGCACCCCTGGCCCATTTCTTTAGAAATAAGACACAATTCATTAAAGTAATGAACTCAATACTACACCAAAGATTGGAATCTGAGTAAGAGTACTGAGCTCACTGAGGAGACAAAACTGGGTAAAACATTGTTGGAATATACAATTTAAAAAAACAAAAATTCAATTAACATTAGGGAGCATAAGCTTCAATTTGTGGCAGCAAGAACCGATAAAAAGAGCTAGGAAGGATAGAAGACGCTTCAAGGTAAAAACGGTAGTTTTTAATGTTTATTTTTGGTGGCGGGGGGGAGGGGGGCGGTGTGTGCACGAGGGAGAGGCAGAGAGAAGGATACAGAGGATCTGAAGCCGGCTGTGCGCAGAGAGCCCAATGCGGAGCTCAAACTCACCAACCATGAGATCATGACTCAAACCAAAGTCGGACACTTAAATGACCAAGGCACCCAGGCACCCCTAAAAATGGGAGCTTTTATGAATGAGCATAGTATATGTAATAACATTACTTGTGAGTTTTCACAAAGGCCAGGAGGGGGAACCAGCGTTTCAACTTGCATCCTAGAAAGCATACATCATGGGAAGTTGTGGAAGCTAGAACAAGTAAGGGGAAATGGTTCTTTGTAAGAGCGGTGACCATTCCTGAGGTTATTATTTATTTCTGCAATGCCAGGAGGTCTTTTGGAAAATAAAAAAATTACTGACTGTCCCATTGCCTAGGTCCAATGAGAGAGTTGATAGCTGCGGTGTCAATGGCCGCTGTTGTGCAATTCAGGCACAGATTTCACCCACTTCCTGCTTTTTGTGTTGAGTGGCAACAGATGCCCAAGATACCAGCTGTTAAGAACTTAAGGAAGTGGAACTGCATTAGACTGTATTACTGTTCAAAAGTTATTCTCCACCCCTCTCTGAGTGATATCAGGCTTGGCTATCTGACTTGCTTTGGCCAATGAAACATGAGTAGAAGTGGTCACTTTGAAAGGAGACTTTAAAAACGGCTCATGGGGGCGCCTGTGTGGCTTAGTCAATTTGTCTCTGACTTTGGCTCAGGTCATGATCTCACAATTCATAGGTCTGAGCCCTTCGTCGGGCTCTATGCTGATGGCTCAGAGCCTGGAGCCTGCTTGGGATTCTGTGTCTCCCTCTCCCTCTGCCCCTCCCCTGCTCACATTCTGTTTCTCTCTCTCAAAAATAAATAAACATTAAAAGAACAAAAAACAAAAAAAACAGTTCATGATTCATTATGCTTACTAGCCATGCCCCAAACAGCAGTCTGGGTCCTGGAATGAACATGACATGGAGTAGAACCACAGTTGACCCATGATATACGTATGATATAAGAAAAAGAGAACCTTTGTTGTTGTCACTATAAATTGGGATAATTTGATACCCACATAATTTAGCCCAAGGTAACAGACACAGAGATTACTGTCAGAGTGGCTCTTTGACATATATGCCCTCCTTTGGTACAGAAGGTGTGAAGCTTACTTAGAGGCTCACTGCTAAATACCTGGTAGATACAGGTAACGAAGCTAAAAATTTGATTAGTACCAATGAAGTCAGCAATTATCAGGAATGAATGGTATAACTCTATGGTCCTCCAGGGAAGTTTCTCTAAAGAGAGAATATAGTCCTGGGGCGCCTAGGTGGCTCAGTCAGTTAAGCGCCCGACTTTAGCTCAGGTTGTGATCTCATAGTTTGTAGGTTCGAGCCCAGCATCAGGCTCTGTGCCGATAGCTCGGAGCCTGAAGCCTGCTTCAGATTCTGTGTCTCCCCCACTGGATTCTCTCTGCCCCTCCCTGGCTCGTGCTCTGTCTCCATCTCAAAAATAAATAAACATTAAAAAAAGTTTTAAAAAAGAGAGAATATAGTCCTTCCAAATTTACATAATGTAAAAGTTAATCACTAAATTAGTAGGTAAACCATAATGTCCACTCAGCCTAACTTTCTACACAGAAATCTTTAGGGAACAAGATACTCCAAATTCTAATAAATCTATAAGGACTGCATCAAAAAATATACCTCTCTTTTTCAGCAAAAACTTCTTTGAGGTCTACCTTGATGGTCAGGGATTATAGGTACCAAGCACACTCGTTTTTATTCTACTAGTTTTCTGCCAAGAACCCAAGCCTTTAAGATCTAATACATTCAACTGTTGCTAGTCTAGGAAATTGTTCCCACAGATTAGAATAGTCATGTACCTCAACTATGGCCTGCTGCAAGGGGTTAGGACACATAAAGATGGACATCCATGGCACAGCCTCACATGTGATATTTCTAAAAGTCAGTTGACCAAAAGCTTTCAAGACTTTTCAAATACCAGAAGTCATTGGACTCCACATCTATCAATCAATCAATAGGTCTTATCCCTTACTTAGGGTTAAGTATAAGTAACTTAGGCAAGGTGAAGAGAAAGGTTTTTTTCCTAGTTTTGCATATAGTTGTCATACACGGGAAACAGCTTCAAAACCAAAGATCTATAGGGCAGAGTGTAAGGTTGAGATCAGCTGGGAATGGAGTCAGATCAGCTTTTCTTTATTCGTGGTCCAGCCAACAGCCTAATACATACCAATCCTAAAATATACAACTGAGACAAACTCACGTCTGATCTGTAGTGCAATATTTAAGTGAGCCAAATCTGGTAGGTATGGGCCTAACAATGACAATACTCAGTTCAAGAGAGGGACAGTATTGACATATGGGACATTCTGCTTAAACTGTTCAATTTACATTTCTGAGGTTAGAGATTAGGTATATATGGTCAAAAAAACTCCAGAAGTTATTTCTATTATGCATTTCTAATTAGAACCCTAAAACAGTGGCTACAAATTCATGGCTTATGGGCCAATTTTGGCCAACATACATTTGGCCCATTAATTTTTCTTTATAAAATATGAGTTAATTGACTCATTTTAAAAATTACACATGTATCCAGATTTCCAGAATGGAATACCTAGAAACTCTGGAAAGAATGGATCTGCATTACCACTGGTCAAACCCAAGAACTAGCTGCTGCCTTTTGATGGGCCATGGGCATCCCAGTCCACATAAATTCCTCCCACAGTTACCTGCCAGATTCCAGCAGGTATACGAGTATAATCTCTCCTTTAAGCAAAGTCCAGGGCAAGCCACAGATAGGAAGGGAGCCTAAGCATACAGGCTTGGATTCGATTTAAGCTAAGTTCTAAAGAAGAGGAGGAGAATGCAGCACACATGGAGAGGCTTACTCAAGATATAACACAAGAAAAAACACTAATTTTGGATTTCAGGAAAAGGACTACCTACCTTCTCTCACTGTTTTATGTAACTTTCTTGCTAAAATAACTTCTCAAATAGTGATGGCCAGGCTCTCCAGATGCTTGATTGCTGAAGACACACAGGTTGGTCTGGGAGCTTTTACAGACTAATTATGTATTCTCCTAGGACAATCCCGGTAACTGTTTGCCCTTTCTAGGTTCAAGAACCAAACTTCATCTATATCTATTTGTGTCTCTACTAATACAGTCTATCAAAGTAATCAAGGATGTCAACACAGACTCCTGAAATTCTTATTTTGGACAAAGGTTCTCAGTTACATTTTAAGACTTATTCTGGGGCGCCTAAGTGGCTCAGTTAAGCATCCAACTTCAGCTCAGGTCATGATCTCATGGTTTGTGAGTTGGAGCCCTGCATTGGGATCCATGCTGACAGCATGGAGCCTGTCTCCTTTTCTCTCTATCCCCCCCACCTTAGACATAAACATAAAAAAAAAAAAAAAAAAAAAAGACCTATTCCAAATGTATTTAGCTCAATTTTATTATAACAAATGATAACTTCCTCCTTCATATCTAATGTAGAGATCATGAGTGCAGTCAATTTATTACTTATTCAATTATCTAGGAAAACAATTTTCATAGGTAAACCATGCTTTATAATTAGAAGTTGTAACACCTTTAAAATAATGTCATTAAATATGCCAGTTCTAAGAAAAGATAACTTTTCTAGGCAAAACTAAACAAACAAAAAAACCTACAATTGCTAATTATAACAAAATGAAGAGACATAATATGCTTTGGAAGAACAACCAGACAGCATAATGGAACACAGCCCCATTAGAAATAATTTCCCTGAGGGGCACCTGGGTGGCTCAGTCAGTTAAGCATCCAATTCTGATTTTAGCTCAGGTCATGATATCATGGTTAGTAGGTTCGGGCCCACATTGGGCTCTACACTGACAGTGCGGAGCCTGCTTTGGAATTCTCTCTCTCCTTCTCTCTCTCTCTGCCCCTACCCTGCTCACATTCTCTCTCAAAATAAATAAACATTTAAAGGAGAGGAGAGGAGAGGAGAGGAGAGGAGAGGAGAGGAGAGGAGAGGAGAGGAGAGGAGAGGAGAGGAGAGGAGAGAGAAAAGAAAAGAAGAGAGAAGAGAAGAGAAGAGAAGAGAAGAGAAGAGAAGAGAAAAGAAAAGAAAAGAAAAGAAAAGAAAAGAAAAGAAAAGAAAAGAAAAGAAAAGAAAAGAAAAGGAGTTCCCCTGAGAGAAGGGAACTGTGACTTAAAGAGAAAGCCAGCATCTACTATTAGGTAGTTCAGACAGGACTAGAAAAATAGGAACCAATGAAAAAAGTGGGCATCAGAGCTATGGCTGGTGTCTTACAAATATTGGTAATACTTTGGCTTAATTTAAAGATGGGAGGCAGAAAAAAATCTGTTATAAGGAGAGTGTAGAAAGGAGTGTAATCCTAAAGGGATTATTTTAGTTACTTTTAAAAAAGAAAAGTGGGCAAGATAAACTCTGAAACTCTTTATGCTTTATAGAAGCATAAAATTTATTCTAATTTAAGACTGGAAAATAAGCAAAAACCATATTCTTGGTAGACCCTAATACAAACTTGACAGGACTGATGGATTATTTTAAGATTAATCTTCTAAGACGCATACCAGGAGCACATGTCTCTTTCAACTACAGTCACTAGTGCTATCCCAGCTCTTACTGCACAGTAACTCTACTATCCTATACTTATACTATGTTAAGATGCAGATAAAATTCTGATCCAAAATTCAAGATTCTTGACACATTGGCTAATCTATAGTAACATTTACAGCACTTCAAAGTAAACACCACTGCAGACTGATTACTAATAAATGCTCAATAAATTTAAAAAGTGCATATAAACCCTCAGGGATATGATATTAAGACTAGAATTGAAAATCTCATATTACTACATCAGTACGAATCCATTTCAGACTAAAGGTCCCAGACCTGAGATGCCTGGTTTCAACCAAACTTCAAGTCCCTGACCTTAGCTCCCAAAAGTAAGTAATACAGGTATCTGCCAGACATGGATGGCAGGTAAATATACTGCAGCTACAGCAGCACAGGAACCTATGTGATTGGTCTTGCTGCCACAAGTACATCATCAAATACAGTGCATCCTCTGAGTCCCCGTAGCTTGATTATCTCCTCCTGTCACAGCTCCTTTGGTTCTTTTATTTCCTCGTCCTAGAGCGGTCTGGTATTTGCAGGATCCATAACACAGATGACCCTTGAACAACACAGTTTGATCTGTGCCGATTCACATACACATGGATTTTTTTTTATAGTACAGTACTGTAAATGTACTTTCTCTTCCTTACGATTTTCTAATTAACATTTTCTTTTCTCTAGCTTACTTTACTGGTTAAGAATGTAGTACATATTACATGTAACACACAAACTATGTGTGAATCAAGTGATTATGTTCTCAATAAGGCTTCTGGTCAACAATAGGCTATTAGCAGTTAAATGTGGGGGGAGTCAAAAGTTATATGTGACTTTTCAACTCTGCAGGCATTAGCACCCTTTACTCCCCACATTGTTCAAGGGTCAACTGTATGCTGCTAGACTTGATCAAGATTGGCATGGGAATTGGGTCAAGCTGAGTATGGAGATAAAATTTTCAGTGGCAGTAGCTCAGAAGGGCAAAATGAAGGCAAATCTTTAAGAAAGATTTAAGTGAAAGGAATTCATAAGGTGTGGACAAAGCTGAGGTGAGTCATTAGGTAAGACTAGAATGGGACAGTCCAGGCATGGGACTGTCCAAGGAAATGGGTTTGATACTTCAGGATTATGAAATGTGTAAAGAGTCTCTTGTGATTAGGGCCTAAGGATCAAGTTGAGAATTTGGAGAATTCTTCATTGTATTCAACTAGACATCCATACTTCAAACATGCAGACAGATATGTGGCTATAATATTCTTAAAGCCTACCTACTAGTATATCTTCCCAAAGTAATTAAATTACACAATTATTACAGCTAACATCTACCAAACACTTTTTCTCTGCTTAACTGCTCATCTCATTAAATGTTCACAGCAACACTACGGGGAAGATATTATCATCCTATTTTTACAGGTAAGGAAATTGAGGCTTACAGAGATAAAATGACTCATCCAAGCTCACGTAATTAGAAGTGGTGAGGGGCGCCTGGGTGGCGCAGTCGGTTAAGCGTCCGACTTCAGCCAGGTCACGATCTCGCGGTCTGTGAGTTCGAGCCCCGCGTCAGGCTCTGGGCTGATGGCTCGGAGCCTGGAGCCTGTTTCCGATTCTGTGTCTCCCTCTCTCTCTGCCCCTCCCCCGTTCATGCTCTGTCTCTCTCTGTCCCAAAAATAAATTAAAAAAAAAAAAAAAAAAAAAAAAAAGAAGTGGTGGAACCAAGTTTTAAACCCAGTCTGAATCCAGAGCTTGTGCTCTCAACATCATGTTACAGTTGTACTTTAATCAAAACAACTGCAAAAAACAGGAACAAAGCTATTTTAAATCAGAGGTTTCAAACTATTTGTAGCAGTGGACTCTTCTCCAAATACAATGCTTCTCAGAAGCCAATTTATAAAACAGAAAAGCTAAACAACCTACCTATCTGACAGTATCTGAGGCCTCAATAGAACTTAACAGAGAATGTCCCAAGACTATTTTCTATCATGCCTTATAGAAAGTTATAAGTGATAACATGACTACATGTGAAATCCTAATAACATACTTCTAACTCAATGGTTTTAATATATTTAAAACCAATAATTTGCCTAAATGATGGTGGGGGAGGGGGGCTGAGTGGGAACAAAACTTGAAACGTAATGTTCAAAATCTACCCACATAAAAAATCTGGAGGAAAAATTACCACTTGTGTTAACTTCTGAACATTAAGAATGGAGAAAGGGTGATGGGAATGAATATAATTCCAAAAGTGTTCCAATGCCCAACTCTCATAGTGGGGTTTTTCAATACAAATATAGTAAAACCTTGGTTTGTGAGCATATTTAATTCCGGAAAAATGCTTGTGATCCAAAGCGCTTGTATATCAAAGCAAATTTCCCCATAAGAAATCATGGAAACTCAGATGATTCATTCCACAACCCAAAAATATTCACATAAAAAATGATTATACTACTGTAATATAATACGAATAAAGAAAATACAAAATATAAAGAAAAGTAAACAAATTAACTTGCACTGACCTTTGAAAACCTTCATGGCTGATGTGAGGGAGATGAGAGAGGAGGGTTATCCTGCAGGACAACTTTCACTATCACTAGGGGAATCACTGCTATCTATTGACTCAATGGAATTTTTTCTGCATGCTCACAGGGATGCTGACTAGAGTACAGTATTAATAAATTTTTGTCAGTATTAATACTACAGTATTTACTGTAACTAGCAATAAGGCAGCAGAGGAAAGGGTCCATTATCTGCAGGCAGCCTGATCTAGAATGAAGGAAAGTATTCCTAAATTTAATCTTGCATGGAAAAGCAAGGGACTGTCTGTAGGTGCTTTGAAGTGACAAAAAATACATTAGTGCCAGTTGTGGGCATCTTCCAATGTTCTGAAAAATCACGGATATCTGCTAAACACTGTGGCCTGAGACTGAGCATATGAGCAAAGGAGATGATCACCCACAATCCGTCACCGAGACAGAGAGAAGAACCATTGGCTCAGTTGTGATCATGTGACATTTGGCATCACATACTACTCGTATTGCAGGACATCGCTCGTTTATCAAGTTAAAATTTATTAGGAATGTTTGCTCATTGGGGCGCCTGGGTGGCTTAGTTGAGCATATGACTTCGGCTCAGGTCATGATCTCGCAGTTCACAAGTTCAAGCCCCGCATCGGGCCCTGTGCTGACAGCTCAGAGCCTGGAACCTGCTTCAGATTCTGTGTCTCCCTCTCTCTCTGCCCCTCCCCTGCTGGTACTCTGTCTCTCTCTCTCTCTCAAAAATAAATAAAACATTAAAAAAATATTTTTTTTAAAGAAATGTTTGCTCATCTTGTGGAACACTCCTAGAACAAGCTACTCACAATCCAAGGTTTTACTGTAACTTGCTTATCTTCAACTTTGACATTTTAAAAAATAATGAAAATGTTACTTTTAAGTGCACTTTGCTGTCAACAAAGCAATATACTATAAAATAGCATCAAAAGATTTGTTAAAACTGTCAATCAAGCCAGGTAGGCAAAAGCTTTGCTGATTTACTAGAGTCCAGTCAGCTTTAAATTTCCTCATGAATACTTCAACAGCAGCATTGAAAGCAGTTTATTCTGCAGTCAAAGCAGCTCTCTGTTGCTGTCCTTAGCAATCTGTATCAAAACAAAAAAATTAAATCTTAGGGGCACCTGGGTGGCTCAGTCGGTTAAGCATCCAACTTCGGCTCAGGTCATGATCTCACGGTTCACAAGTTCAAGCCCCTCTTCGGGCTCTGTGCTGACAGCTTGGAGCCTGGAGCCTGCTTTGGATTCTGTGTCTCCCTTTCTCTCTGCCCCTCCCCCAGTGCACTCTGTCTCTGTCTCTCTCAAAAATGAATAAACATTAAAAAAAATTTTTTCAAATAAACTCTTAACCACCCAACTTACATGCTTTGTGATGGTTTTGTAGAAATGTCCAAACTTCCCTGTTACATACTGATAGGAGTATACTAACATTTGTGGTATGAATTTACTAAAATAAGCACCTGTTAAGTATTTTCAAGTTAATTTAGGATTATTGTTTTTCTCAGAAAATCACAAACTAAAACAGTCTAATCTTCTGTGAAACATTTAAAGAAAGGAAGGAAATGGTAGACTGTAGTTTCAATTGCCCCTGCCTATAAATGGTAACTTTATTCTAAGCAGTACAAACAACCTATTTGTTTCCATAACAAACACACCTATGAGTTAGCAGTGTTTTCGTCTTGTGAAGAAGGCAACCTGACACAGTAATTAAAGTCAGGACTCAGGTTTCACCTCAAAGGCCCTATACTCACTCAAAAAACAGGGAACTGGTGAGATGATCTCAAGATCTATTTCAATACATGTTGAAATGCTTTGTGCTTCATCTGACACATTGTCTGAATTCTTTTCACATTTGGCCAATATAAAACTAAATCCTATTGATTCCAAGTTGCAAAATATTTTCTCTGAATTGCAAAAATCAATCAACCAACCAAGGGATTACAACAAAGCCCTGTCTAGGATACAAAAATTCTGCTGGTTGGGTCAGATAGGGAAGACCTGAATGTTAGTTCTATAAAATGGGATAAATCCTGTTAAGTGGGCCTTCTCATCTATAAATGGGGAATAAAAGTCTTTTCTATTTCATTGAGTTCAACAGTGAGATAATTTATGAAAAAGCTGACTGTAAACAATTAATTTGTTTACCATTAAGCTTATTTTTTCAGAACTCTCTCATTATTCTTAAGGTTAAAACTGGCTGAATTTCAAATGCAGTGTTAGAGATTCAAACCTGAATACAAAACACAAAAATTTCATAAATAAAATACATATCCAAGGAAAAATACAGGTCCAGGCATTTGAAATTCTTGTGGATCAGGATGGGGAAGCAAAAACTGCACAGTTCCAATCTATCCTAAACTTGCATCTCCATTTAAGTTCAGGAAACCAGAACGAAGGTTTTTTTGGATTGGTGAATCCATAAAATTTACATATGGAAACACTCAATTCTATGTGTATGTATACACATGTGTATGTGTGAGTGTCTCTACAAAAAGGGCCCTTTAAAAAAATGGATGGAGATAATTTGATTAGGCCCTGGAATGGTATTATTGTTCTGTAACAAGACAGGCTTTTGAGATTCCTCTATATGGTTTATTTCTATGTGCTCAAAGTATGTCATTTTTAATTACTTAACATTTCCATCATGTTCTTAATTATTGTACTTTTTAAAGTTTCAGAATTGGAAAATATATGCTTACTAAAAATCAAAGTTTATAATGCTAATTTTTAAAGCAATCAAAAACAAAATCTCCATCAATCTTGTCTCCTGTCAACTCATTCTCTACAGGTGTCACTGTGCAGTGTATATCTTTCCTACCCTTCCAACCTCTTTACTATACACGTACAATCAAAATGTTTGACTAAGACATGTTACCAAGACTGAATTCCACTTGTCTTAATGGCTCAGCCAGTCTTCCTTGGCTGCCCCGACAGTGAGGACAACCGCTTCCTCTGTATCTTGTCAGGTGTTCCAGCTCCTGCACCTACCTGCTTTGCTGACCAGTCCTTTTACCCTTCCACCCATCACTTTCAGACCTCTCCTTTCTTCAGCCCTGATCACAGTCACTCCATTCTACACCCCTTCTCGATAATAAATGCATCTTTATATGAAGCCACATTTCTTGTAAAGAATTTTATTTTTCTTTCCTAATTCTTACTCTGAATTTTTACTTGCATATGGACTAATTTGCATTAATATAAACAATAAGTCAAGATATTGTATATTAATTTGAGGGTAAGCATATTGTACATTAAACCAATGGGGTATAAATACTGAATTATGAAGCTGAATTTATGTACCAGTATGTAATTCGAGAGAAAAATGAATTTTAAAAATGATGTGTGAATACTTTCTACAACTCATTTTCAGTATGATGGTCATCTTACTTGGTTCTCCTTTGCTAAGTAATTTTTCCATCATTTTCTATTCATTGTCTATTCATTCTTTTGGTTCCCTTCTTGAATAATACTAAGAAACTCTATCTTTTAGTACCTTACTACCTGACCACAGTGCTACATCTACATCTGCACAAATATTTAAGTGTATGCACCAAAGGTTAAAGAACATACTGAATCAATGAAAACAAAGTTTTTTGTTTGTTTGTTTTGGTTGGGAAGAGTACAAAGAACTCTCAGGGACAAATAAGCACATTTACAAATACAAAAATGTTAATACATTGTGTAAACAAATACTTATGTCAAACACCCTAATTTCCCAGGATTATTTCAAATAAAACAATTTGGGGCATTATAATTTATAAGAAGGAAGCTAAATGAAAAAGGTCTTACGGTGATGATTCCAGAACAATGCTGTTAGCTTGTGTTGAAGATGGAGATCTGTGATTCACAAATACTTCGCTTGGGGAAGTGTGAACCACATGGTCTACCAAATGACCAACTGAAGACGGTCGTAACCGGGTTCCCTCTTGTGTGAATGCAGAATTTCGACTACATGAAGAGGAAAAAAGATTGAGTGAAAATGTGCTTTAACTCAATTTTTCCCGTTTTTTATTTATATGATTACATTAGAAAGTGTGTATTTTTATGACTAACCATACTGACTAAGCAAAGACTCTGACAAAGACAGTGTGAAGTAAACAGAAAGAACACCAAATAGGAAGTCAAAAATCTGAACTATAGTCAGCGAACTGCCGCAAGGATTTTACCTGTTCAATCTGTTATCTCTACACCTAATGTCTACATAGGCTATAGTCACTACAATTTTGTGTCTTAATCAGTGTTTACACCTCATTTTATTGTGCTTTGCTTTATGCTTCTTCTTTAAAAAAAAAAATTGGGGCATCTGGGTGGCTCAGTCGGTTAAACGTCCGACTTCGACTCAGGACATGATCTCACGGTTCATGAGTTTGAGCCCCGCGTCGTGCTTTGTGCTGACAGCTCAGAGCCTGGAGCATGGCTCGGATTCTCTCTCTCTGTCTCTCTCTGTTCCTCCCCTGCTCACACTTTCTCTCTCTCTCAAAAATAAAGATTTAAAAAAAAAAAAAAAAAAAAAATTGAAGGTTTGCAGTAACTTTGCGACCAAGTCAGTTGGTGCCATTTCTCCAACAGCATTTGCACAACTTCATGTCTACCACGTTTTGGAATTCTTGCATTATTTCAAACTTTATCATTGTTATTATATTTGTTATAGTAAACTGTGAGCAGTGATAACGACTCACTGAAAACTTAGAATGTGGTTAGCACTTCTTAGTAATATTTTTTAAAGTATGTACACTAATTTTTTAGACATTGCTATTATTGCACATTTAGTGTAAACATAACTTTACATGCACTAAGAAACAAAAAAATCCATTTGACTTGCTTTATTGCAGTGGTCTGAAACCAAACCTGCAATATCTCCAAGGTCTGCCTGTATAAAATAAAGGGAAAGAATAAATAATTCAGAAATATCTTCTGGTCTGAGTTCTCTTTTAATCCTCATAAATGTTTCTGTTTATGGGACTTCCTTTACTTCCTAAAAATAGATAATGAATAACATAATTCCATCCTTGTAAGTGACATAGTCACATGAATTATTTTGATTACTATTATTAATCATAACCAACATTTGAACACTTATTATGTGCTAAGCATTGTTCTAAGCATTTTACATATATCCTCTGATGGTTACCCTCATAAAGGACACTGCTATTATAATTTTATAGAAGATAAAAATGGGACAAAGAGATTAATTTGTTCAAAGTTCAAACGTACAGTGACTCTAGGGCCTATGCTCTTAATCATCACACTGTACTGTCTCTTTAGAATTGAGAAAAAAACTTTTTCAGATCATATCTAAAATCGTTTCATTAGGGTGCCTGGGTGGCTCAGTAGATTAAGCATCTGACTTCGGCTCACGTCATGATCTCACGGTCTGTGAGTTTGAGCCCCACATCGGGCTCTGTGCTGATAGCTAGGAGCCTGGAGCCTGTTTCAGGTTCTCTGTCTCCCTCTCTCTCTGCCTCTCCTCTGCTTGCACTCTGTCTCTTTCCCCCTCTCTCAAAAATAGAGATTAAAAAATAAAATTAAATTAAATTAAAATTGTTTCATTAACCAGGAAATTTAATCAGAACTACTCCTAATTAATTAACTCAATCATCTTTCCTGTGTCTTCTGTCATACAATTTCTTGTGTTTCTGCAATTTTCTGTAATTATTTAGTGGTACTAGTAACAAATGGATGGGGTGCCTGAGTGGCTCAGTTAAGCATCTGACTTCAGCTCAGGTCATGATCTCACGGTTCATAGTCTCGAGTCCGGCATCAGGCTCTGTGCTGACAGCTTGCAGCTCTGAGCCTGAAGCCTGATTCAGATTCTCTCTCTCTCTCTCTCTCTCTCTCTCTCTCTCTCTGCCCCTCCCCCGCTAGTGCTCTGTCTCTCTCTCTTCCAAAAATAAATATTAAAAAAAAAAAATTTTTTTTAATGGAAAAATGAGTGCCTGGAAAAGGGACCAAAAAAGATGATTCTGAATTTTCTTCAAACAGTTGATTAGCCTCTGAATATATACAGTATTTTATATATATAAAAAAAGATAATTTAGCAATCTGCAATTAGAAACATAGAAACTTTTGAGTCTATCTTTTCTAGCAGTAAGGAAGACACTGAGCGGGGGTGCCTGGGGGCGCTCAGCTGGATGAGCATCCGACTCCAGCACAGGTCATGATCTCACAGTTAGGGAGTTTGAGCCCCAAACTGGGCTCTCTGCTGTCAGCGTGGAGCCTGCTTCGGATCCTCTGTCTTCTTCTCTCTCTGCCCCTCCCCTGCTCATGCTCTCTCTCTCTCTCTCTCTCTCTCTTTCCCAAAAAGAAATAAACATTAAAAGAAAAAAAGGAAGACACTAAAGTATGAGATAATGTTCCCTGAACAAAACTATTTATGCACATACTTTACTTTCAATATGGCAGAAGTTTATTCTTGGGCTGACAAACACCCATCAGTGACACAACTTCTAGAATTTACTACACACTTATTGGATATTAATGTGTATAAAATATTTCTAAAGTTAGACTTCTTCAAATATTATATTCCATATAAAAATTCAAGTATTTTGTATTAAACCTTTTGGTTGAACAAGGTCTGTGAACATACTGAGATGTGTTTATCATTATTTAGTTACATCCATATATTCTACCCATTTGTTAACACATTATAAAATTAACAACTTTGGCCAGTACGAGTTGATTATCTTACTATTATCTATATCAAAGCATACAGTTTTGGTAGGAAATAATAGAAGTATATAAACAGTAAGTACTGAGTAACACAGGCTTCTTAGCATAGATATAGCTAAGCTTGTGGGAGCTTATGTTGGAAACACCTTTTTCTAGACCACAGAAAGTGGTGAAACAGTGGTTGGGGTAGGAGATAAAGTAAGATAATCACAATCATTTAGCATTTTCAAAGAATATATGTTCCCCTAGAAATTCTGTTTGAAAGCCAATAAAAAAGGATTATGCCAGTAATAACCATTATTTCCAGATTTTAAGTCTACTAATAGATCTTGATTTATTGGCTAGAGACCCATACTGTATAGGATAGTGAACATCCTTGTTCAATGTTCTACTCCCTCATTCACTGAGGCTTTTCCAGGCCATTTATGCAATAAGCTGCAGGCTATGAGGAAATAATGCTCTGGAGCAACAAAAATCATGTCTGGCTAAAAGATTTAAAGGTAAAGATTTACATATTTCAATCTTTGGGCAATGGAAATAACACAGTCAATAATTTAGAAATTAGCAACATATACACCTGATGTCAGTCTGTACTTACTGATTAGGAGTTCCAGGTGGAGATCGCGATGGAAGGCTTTGTGTTTCTAACCTGTCATCAGATATTGAGTTTCTGCTTACTACTTCCCAATCCATTAATTTCCGTGCCAAGGGCTTACTTGGGGATCTGCAGAAATAATTTACTATGTAAACATTTTTACACCTCCAACTATAAACCAAATCTTAGAATTTGTCATATTCTAGATGAATAAACATAGTTTACTTAAATGAAATTAATGCATTTGGTGGCTATATACCTCATAATTTCCTAAGAAATTAAATCTGCTTTGTATGAAGAAGGAAGGAAAGACACGCTAAGAGTAGAAGAGAGAATAGGAAAGAAAGAGGAACAAAGGAAAGAAGAGAGGAGAAAAGAGGAGAAAAAGAGAAGAAACAAGAAAAGGAAGAAAGGAAAAAAGCAAAGGAACAGTTGGCTCCCAAGTTATCTCATATATGAATACTATAAATATTGCCTATTCCAGAGTTTCTGAAATTCTAAGTCATCTTGTGATATATTAAACAACTGCTAGCATATTACCTCCTGAATATCCTTAAATCTTAAACCCAAACCCTGATCCTCTGCCTCAACAGAGGTCACGGCAAAAAGGATAATTATGTATTTTTTCCATTTTATTCATAATAGTAGGACAGTGGATTTTTTTTTCTTTGTTTTGTTTTTCCAAAAAACATCATTTAGAAGGTTAACTATTCTGTCTCATGGGAGGGAGTAGAAGACTATGTTTACTACCTATCTATATCATAGTAATAAAGATGAGAACTAAGTAATCTTTTCAGAAAAGATACTGACGTTTGCAGAAATCAGAAATCTTTAGAATTTAGGTAAGTTAACAACTAAAGTCTTTTTTATGTTCAAATTCAGATAATGGCCAAAATTCATGGAAATATATATGACATCTACTTAAATACCTAGTTTTTTTGACATGCACAGTTAATACGAAGGTTAATATACGGAAGTAAGCTACTTACATAAAAACACATAATAAACAATCTTGCAAGCTGATAGTTTTATATCGCAATAAATTCACTGAAGCACATAGACTAAAAAGCACAGTACACGTACCAAGAATATTTAATAAAATTTACAGACACAGTAGGAAGTATTAAAATGATAAGTGGAGGGTCCTCGTTTTAACCTTCTATGAGTCAAATCAGTTAAGTATCTACGTCTAAATATTGAAATTTACCAGTATAATGTATGAACCTAGGTCCTCCCCTACATCCTGCATTTTATAATTTATGAGTATCTAAATTTTCAGTGCAATGTTTTAGTTTATTAATTTTATGAACCCACAAGTAACTTAAATTACTTACGAATCCAAACCACACAAGTGCCTCATTTCGTATATTCACAGCCCAAACCTTTTTTAGTTTGGCTTAATGACATTTCCTTAATTTAAGAACTTAGAACATTTCGTGAGAGATGTAATGTTATTGATTTAAAAATAGGCACTGACTCAGATTTAGTTTTTCATAAATGAATTCAAATTATAGGCTTTTCTTATTTGAAGACAACACAGGACACCATTTAGTCCAATCTCCTAATAGTGCCATGCAAACTAATATTCCTATTAGTCAGAATAAGATGGAAAAAAAACGATGGTATTTCATACATTTGATTTTTAAAATGAAGTAAAGATTACTAAAAGAAACCCTAGCATTATTGCTCTTCTATTAATGTTAACTGTCAAGAATTAATAAGCTATTCTTTCTCATATATTAGACTACTAAATGTCAGCTCTAAGACTGCATAACTACAGTTAGATTGACTACTTTCATTTTTGAAGAGAGGGAAAAAGTCATTTGAAAAAATCCAATTATACTCACCTAGTAGTATAAAGCGTCAGAACACTTAACTGTTGTTAATAAACTAAACATGGTTGGAAATGCTCTGCACTTAAAACTAAATTTCAAGAATTTTATTAACAGCTTTAACCTCAGAGACCCACCCACCCAAGCTTGCTGTCTATGTTTCCTGTTGAGTGTGGAAATTTCAGAGAAAAAAATACCACACTTCATCAGTGTGTTTGCAATGTGGTAAATATATTTTCTGACCATGGCACTTTATTTTTCTGTTACACGTGAACATTCTTTCGCTTTCTTCTTAGATATTATATGACAATTGAAACAGTGTGAAAGCAATGAAAAGAGTTGAGCGACTGGGAAAAAATATTAACATATTCATCACAAAAAAGTGACCTTACATGAAAAGTTGAAGGAGAAATCTGTTCTATTTATACACCACCAACTAAAATTCTAAGAAGTGGATAAGAACTCCAGAATTCTCTAATACTTTAACAGAATAACTTAATAACTGCTAAAACCATCATAGTTTTTTGGTAGATATGCATCAGGTCATCACAGTGAGGCTGTGATATATTATAAAAACAAGCCTTAGACTTTTGGAGATGGAAGGGTCATAAACACTAAACAAAACTTTGTCCCTGCTAAGGACTTATTTTAAGGAGGATTCATAGAATTCCACATAACAAATGATATGGGACAGATATTTAGGACTTCTTATATTGGAATTTTAGCTCTACTATTCCTTAAATAATGCATATTTGTTTCATAAAATAACCTATTACAATTTCCCATTTTAATAATGCACATAAAAAATGAAGAACTAGGATGCAGGTATAATTGTGCATATTTCTCAAAGTCACACATGATCAAGATATTCAAACATTAACACTTATAAAGAAAGTACTTTGCATGTGATAATAATATTAATATGTAAGTACATGTATAATTTGATATTCATATCGGGATATCATACTACAGTAGAACTAGTTATCAAACTGTGTTCACTATTTTTATAAATATCAAGCAAGAAAAAATTCAAGCTTCTTGTAAGGAAAAGAAGAAAAAAGCTAAGAATTTTGTTATGTGCATTAAAAAAAATTTTTTTTAATGTTTCATTTACTTTTGAGAGAGAGAGAGGCAGAGTACGAGTGGGCGAGGGGCAAAGAGAGAGGGAAACACAGAATCTGAAGCAAGCTCCAGGTTCTGAGCTGTCAGCACAGAGCCTATTACAACGTAATTGTATTGTGTCATAATTTTTTTATGTTATTTGGCATGTTGGAATTTTAATTTATTTATTTTTCTTTTCTTTATTTTAGACAGGGGAAACCTCGAACACGGTTGAGTTTCCCACGTTTGGGGGAACTGCAGGAATCAGAATGGCCTGAGCACAATGGACAAGCCTCTCCCGGAGAGAACCATCTCTGCAATCATGGTTATCTCCCCTGCCAGGTAAAATTACTGGCATTTGGAATTTTAACAAATAATGAAGTATCACTTATATGAGCAGAAAAAAAAACAATAAAACAATTTTTACTTTTGGAGAAAAGAAAAAAACCAAAAACTCCTTTTACTCTAGAAACACAAAACAGGAAGGTCTTTTTGATAAAGGCTAAGGGTAAAATTAAAATAAAAGCCAAAGCAAAAATTTCTCATAAAAATTTATTAAAACTCTTATGCCTCCTATGACAGGAGATACCAAACACATGAACTCTTTAAGGACTTATCCTCTGTAAGCCATTTCCACTGAAAAAACATACTTCATTTAAAAGCCATCTACCATACTGCACACATTATTAAAAGAGCTGGGTCTAGTGCAGTGAAAAAAACAGATAAAACTCCCACCCTCATATAGTCTGCATTCTAGTGGGGGAGACAGACAATAAAGGTCGTCTCTCACATCTCTGAGACAGAGCAGCCAAGCGTTCACCTATCTCATGCAGAACAGCAAACCTATTCTGTAGAGGGTAAAAGTGTGGCTAAGAACAGGGAGGCCTGTGTGAGAATCCCTTAATACTTCAGGTAAATTATTCAAATGTGCTGTGCTCAGTTTTCTCATCTGTAATGGGATTTACCTCACTGAACTATGGGGACTGTGAGATACTACACAAAAATTCCCTGGCCCAGATAAATACAAAATAAATGTTAGCCACTCTTAGGTTAACTGGTTATCCTCTTTCCACTCACATGCCCATACAACTGATTCTCTCACAGCAGCCAGAGTGATCCCCTAACCCCCCATATTTTTACTATGGAACACTTTAAATATAAACAAAAGTAGAGGGAATAATTTAATAAACACTGCATTCAGGACCCAGGTTCAACAATTATCATTACGGTCAACCTTGTTTCATTCGTCCCTACATTTACCTGAACCCTCTCACCCCAATGATTCTGAAGCAAATCCTAGAAATCACGGTATTTGTAAATACTTCAGATTACCACTATAAAACAAAACAACTCTGCCAGACTCTTAAAAGTCCAAGTCCCTTTATATCTCTTCAATGCTCTCAGTCCCCACTGGCTTTCCCTTAAATGCAAAGTCCTTACTATTTTGAACATGGGGTCATACAAGTTCTGGCTGCTGCTTACCTCCCTAACATGTTCTCTACTGCTGCTCCCTTACTGGCCTGCCTACTCTTCCTCAAACATGACAAGCAGGCTCCAGCTCCACAGCCTTGCACTGGCTCAGTCCATTACTTGCATTAGATATCTGTTGCACCAATCAGAATTTAAGTTCCAGGGGGCTAAGACGTGTGTCCCGTTCTTCATTCTATTCCCAGGACCTGACACACGCTCAGAAGAGTAGGTCCTCAATAAATATTTGCTGCCACCGATTTGGTCACTCTTCCTCCCTCCCACTTATTGGATAATCCTGTTAGACTGCTGCTCACGGATCTCAAACTAGACTTGTGCCAGGTTAACTACTTTTTCCGTTACAAATTTGTTCTCTTTCCTGTATCCCTTTGTCCATTTCTGTCACTCAAATCTGACGGTCTCTCCAGATACTCCTATCTCTAACACACCTCCATCTAAGTGATTTAACAACTTCTGTTAGTTCTACCTGCAAAATATTCCTCAAATTTGGCCCCTACTCTCCATTTCATCACCAATGTTTTAGGTCAGGCCTTCATTATTTTTACTGGGATTACTGCAATAACCTAATTGGTCTCTTAGCACCGGGTCCTTACTTCCAATCCATTCTCCATCATTGCTCATAAAACTATTTTCTAAAACATAAACTTCATCATGTTGTTTCAACTTGCTTGAAAACAATAGCTCCTAAAAATAAGAAGATAACTAAATGGCACTCCCCCAAAATTAACTTTTCTTAACAAGATGATGTAAAAAAAATGGAAATGGGCTGAATAATACATGAAATTAATCATTATGTTTTTCAAAAATGTTAAAAAAATAAAGGAAATAAACTTTCCCAAATATGTTACATGAATAACATAGTATTTGATTCAGCCTGGTCAGAACTACAATGCTTGATACAGGGTTAATTTAGCTCACATTAAAATAATGTGGGGAGGGGGGGGCAATGAATAAACTAGACAAATTATTTCATTACTCCTTCAACGTAATTTATTGTTTAATTAAATAAAGGATCATGTGATAATTCTGTAATCACATCTGGAAAAAGAGTTTTTAGTAATTTTAATCTTTCTTTTAAAAAAATTCAAACACTGAAATAGAGGCAGCTTACCTTGCAAATACCCTGTCTTTATTTGCTTTTTCTTTGCCATACTGAACTGACTGGACTTCAGTTCTCCCACTGAAATATATAAACATGCACAATAATAAAACCTTAAGGAGAATCATAAGATAAAATAACAACATACAACATGATTATATTACAACTTCATAAGAGACAAATTTGTAGCAGAGAAAAGGGAGCAGAGAAGAAATGAATGGACTGAATTCCAGCTCTACCTGAATGGATGAAGCTTATTTATAGCTCTTCCAATTAATGAACAAAAAGATGTGTTCCACAGACACTTCATTTTTAGATACTTCTTTTATTTGAGAATGACTGTCACTCTCACCCCACAGGTTCTTCTGTGGTTTAGCCAGTGTCTCTACTACTCCTTAATGAAGGAGAACACAGGGAATCTTAAAAAGCTGCTCTTTCCTTGGGCTTTTCTTCCTTGTCTACTGGTAACGATCACAGATACAAAGACTGGTTATATTCTCAAATCCTTCCTTGTCCAGACACAGGCAACTCTGGACTTTCATAAACAGGGAGGAACTAAGGATTGAAAAATCACTGGGAGTTGGGCACTACAATTTGCCTTGAAGCTGAATTGTCTAGCAGGCACACAGTTTATGCATGGAAATAGAGCCTCCTCTATGGTAAACCAAGGTGTTCAGAACTTATGTGTCACTAAAAACTTGGTTTTCAGAGAATTTGCTACTTGACACATCATATTATTTAAGTGTGAACAGACATAAATGTCTAGTGTATCAAATAGAACCATTTACATTTGTAGATATCTAATTCATATAAAAGCAGCCAGACGTAGGTTTCCAAAGCAAAGCAAACAATTTTAAGATCATCTTCCATAAATAAGTATAGATAAATGTGAACAGAATGGTCTATCTGTTGAAGTTCAAAAAATTTTTTTAAATATTTATTTTTGAGAGAAAGACACACAGAGTGCAAGCAGGGGAGGAACAGAGAGAGAGGGAGACACAGAATCCAAAGCAGGCTCCAGGCTCTGAGCTGTCAGCACAGAGTCCCACACCAGGCTTGAACTCACAAACCGTGAGATCATGACCTGAGCTGAAGTCAGACACAACCCAGTGAGCCACCCAGAGGCCTCTATCTGTTGATGTTTTAAAGGAAAAGTCCAAAACATAACCATGAGTTTTAAACTTAGGTACGTTGAAGTTTCTTAAGAAAATATATTTCCTCTAAGAAGGATAAACTATACTTGCAATTGTGAACAAGGTAACGAGTTGAGGTTCATTATTGTTTTCTATTTCCGCATTAGAACAATGATTTTAATCCCTTGGATATTTTGGAACAGAGATAATAAAGATGTGTGTTTGGGTACGTTCATGGAGGAAATAATAAATCATTTAATATTCCAAATTCCATCTCTTAGCCTAAATAATATTTCAATATTGTAAGTATTACAATAGTTCTAGTATTTCTAACCACTGTTTATTATGACAGACAGAAATCTTTATTTAATGCATACTCAGTATAGACAGGACCGTGTCCAGATAAACACCTGTCATGCCGCCATTCCTACCTCAATCATAAGATTATTGATCATTTTGATGATTAAAAAGTGCTTTACAGTCATGGGATTGAGCCCAGTGTCAGGCTCTGCACTGATACAGCAGAGCCTGCTTGGGATTCTCTCTCTTCCTTACTCTCTGCTCCTCCCCTGCTCATGCTTTCTCCCTCAAAATAAATAAATAAACATTTTTTTAAAAGTGCTTTGGATAGGGGCGCCTGGGTGGCTCAGTCGGTTGAGCACCTGACTTCAGATCAGCTCATGATCTCGCGGTTAGTGGGTTCGAGCCCCACGTCTGGCTCTGTGCTGACAGCTCAGAGCCTGGAGCCTGCTTCGGATTCTGGGTCTCCCTCTCTCTCTCTGCCCCTCCCCAGCTCATGCTCTGTCTCTCTCTCTGGCAAAAATAAATAAAACATTAAAAAAAAATTTTTTTAAAGTGCTTTGGATATATTTTTTAAAGTCTGAAAGGACTACAAACAAAACTTAACTTTTACAACTATAAACATTTATGGTTTACTTATACACACTAATTTAATTTAATGTTAACTGAGCTGTCATGGGCTTCAATCCTGTTCTTCCATGATCCACAAAGTTTCATAGGAGGCTCCCAGTCAGCAAACTATTTTCTAGATTCCTTTGTAAGCTGGCTTTCTCTTACTCTACTTTCTGATCTCCCATCAGAAAAAAAGTAAACATAAGTCAAAAGCCAGAGACTGACAAATGCTGGCAGCTGCCGTAACAGAAGTGGGAATAGGACACTAAGAGAAATCACACCTTGTCAATGTTATATACCACCCCTGGTCAAAGCAGCACCTATTGGGCAGATCCAGAACTGACAGTGACAGTGGTTCTAACAGTGGAGTAGCAGGTCTAGGCTTATGGACTCCAGCCTAGATGTAACACAAGATTCTGATCTTTAAGCATTATCCATTCCTCCTGGTTACTTCACTATAACCCTCTTTCTCACTTTTGCTTTGCCAGCCTAATACCTGTGTAACCAACTCCCTTAATTAAATTGCTTTTATTAGAAAAATCAAAAAGACTTTCTGTTTCCCTGATACATTAATTTACCACCGAAGAGGACTCAAATGAGACACTATTACTCAAAAGGCTGGATTAACAACTTGAATTTCATAATAAAAACATAAAGATAAAACTGAAATATGGGGGGGGGCCTGGCTGTATCAGTCAAAAAGGCATGTGACTTTTGATCTCAGGGTCATGAGTTCGAGCCCCACATGGGGTGTAGGGATTACTTAAATAAATAAAACTTTAAAAAAAATTGAAATACGATGGAGTAATTAAAGGTTTATATTTTATATTATCCATAATATGGTTCATTAGGAGTTTAGTATTATTACTAGAACAACATGAATATACCATAATCTAAGAATACCAAATTCTGACAGCAGGATAGTTATCTTTAAACAATGAGAAAATGCTGATTGGTAAGAGAATACAGGCTCATTATAGGTAATTTCAGCAATACAGAAACACATAACAAAAAGATTTTAAAAAAAAATTTAGCCAGTCTTATCCCTAAGAAATAATCTCCATTATGAGTGGTAAAAATCATTCTAAAACTCTCTATATACGTAGAAAATGCTACAAAAATGGACATAATTCTATTAACTATGTGATTATGCGATATACGCCACTTTTCATAAAAACAGTATTAAACTAATTTCCCTTGAACTGAAAGAAGAAAAAGACTGCCACTCATAAATACATGTATATACATGGTAAGAAAGACAGACCAGGACAAGCTTAAGGAGTTGGTGTTGTTACCATTTAATTTTTGCTAACATGGTTTCTTGTACTTCGACTACTCTCTTGTTTTCTTAGTTCTATTGTTATTTTCACTTTATCAAAGTTTATAGCATTTTAATTCTGTTCTATAGTCATAATTCTGACAGTTGTCAAGGATTAGGTCTATATTTAAAGGACTTAAGCATCATTCTTAGTTCTTTTACCAAGATTCTTCTTGAGTCATGTTGACTTATCTCTTGTGGGTTAATTTTATTATTAAAACATTTTTAGAGGGCACCTGGCTGGCTTAGTCAGAGGAGCTTGTGACTCTTGATATCAGGGCTGTGAGTTACAGCCCCACATTGGGGGTAGAGATCACCCATAAATAAAATCTTTTTAAAAAGCATTATTTAAAAAAAACTTTTTTTTTTTTTAACATTTATTTATTTTTTGAGAGACAGAGAGAAACCAGAGCATGAGCAGGGGAGGGGCAGAGAGATGGGAGGAGTCACAGAATCCAAAGCAGGATCCAGGCTCTGAGCTGTCAGCACAGAGCCTGATGCAGGGCTTGAACTCACAGAGCGCGAGATCATGACCTGAGCCAAAGTCGGACACTTAACCGACTGAGCCACCCAGGAGCCCCTAAAAAAGCATTATTTTTTAGATGGGCTCACAGATGTTATATTCCCTGAGGTTTTGTATATTTGATAATGTTTATTGACTTTAGACTTGAATGGCAAACTGGTAAGTTTAAGATTTTTCAGTCACTTTTTTTCCCTTGAAGACTTGGTAGACAAAGGGTGACTCCCAGCTACACCTAAGCCTGAATAAAGTTTTATTTGGCATTAACAATGCTTAAAAGTTTTTTGTTTTCTATTTATTTTAGAGAGAGAGAAAGCATGTGTAAGTCAGGTGGGGAAGAAAGTCAGAGGGTGAGAGAGAGAGAAAAAGAATCTTAAGCAGGCTCCACACTCAGCACGGAGCCCAATCCCAGGCTCTATCCCACGACCCCCCGGGATCATGACCTGAGCCAAAATCAAGAGTCAAATGCTTAACCGACTGAGCTACCCAGGTGCCCTGTTTAAGAGTTTTTAATCCAAACTGATAAACCTCTAGCAAAGACAGATCAAGGAAAGAGAAGAGAGAAGGTACAAGTTACCAAAATCAAGAATGAAAGAAATGATATTACTACAGATTCTAGAGATATTAAAAAGAATACTATAAACTTTATGCCAAAAAATTCAACAACTTAGAGAAAACAGATAAATTCCTTGAAAAACATGAACTACCAAAGCTTACTGAGAAGAAAGAGAAAACCTGAACTGCTTTACATCTATTAAAAAATTTGAGGGGTGCCTGAATAGCTCAGTTGGTTAAGTGTTCGACTTCAGCTCAGGTCACGATCTCGTGGTCCGTGAGTTCGAGCCCCGCGTCGAGCTCTGGGCTGATGGCTCAGAGCCTGGAGCCTGCTTCCGATTCTCTCTCTCCCTCTCTCTCTGCCCCTCCCCCGTTCATGCTCTGTCTCTCTCTGTCTCAAAAATAAATAAAACGTTAAAAAAAAAATTAAAAAAAAAAAAAAAAAAGAATCTGCTGTACCTTTTTTTGTAGCTAAAAATTTCCTAATTCTGTTTAAGTGTTGCTACTGAATTTGGGGGTTGCTCTGGGGGCGGGGGAGCATATATTTTTAATAGTATATCCTGTACTAAGCTTTATGCTGTTATTTTTTCTGAGATTACAAACTGGCATTTATAAATTCTGAGATTTACAATACAAATCTTTTTTGTACCACATCTAAATATTTTCTGCATGAATATATAACATGAATTAATCTAACACGTAATGATGAAAGGTTTTATTTACTGAAGATGGAAAATATTATTTTATGAAGCAGAAACAAAAATGGATAACAATTGTTTTAGCAGAGATTACGGATGACTTTTTCTACCTGATTCTTACCAGGCTGCACTTAAAAACTAGCTTTCCTGAGTCTTGTAAGAATTCCAGAGGCAAAATTAATCAGAATTTCTCCAAATTTAGAATTATCCCCCAAAGTACTGTTTCTTTTAGGAAAAGATAAAATAGTAATAAGACAGTTTTAGGAAAAGAAATTTGGGGTTATTGTTCAATGACTAAATGTAATTTTTGCAGAACAGCTGTTTTGAACTCTTTATAATAAAGGGTTCAACAAACTCATACATAAAAAAGCAAAGTACAGGTATCCCCTGCTTTTTGTAAGCTTGTGTCACGCCACTATGCTTGTACAATATAAGGAAAACCCAACACTCAGCATCTGTTCTGCAGCGAGCCACTGAAGAGGCAGCACACCCCGCAAGCAGCGAGACTGCCTCCGTCCCCTGCCCCAAGTTCCTTCCCAGGGAGTACACTCAGCATCTCAGCAGTAAGCCACCAACGCTCTGAACTGTGTCTGTGAGCATCTGTGCTTTATCTTGATTTATTTTGTGTATTCAATAGCAAGATGTGTCCTCAGGTAAAAGAAAAGCCTGTGAGAGGTAATTTTGGGGGTCTGAGAATGCTAAAAAAGTTTACCATTATAAATTAATGGTAATGGCTTCTTCATGTATGCCATTTGGCTTATGAAAGGTTTTACAGGGACATTCTACTTTTGGATAGTGAGGGAAACCAATAAATTACATGTTCATGCAGAAGATACCTTTGCTTTTACAAATAAAGGTGTCTTAGAACAAAGAAAAGTTTTCTTGTAAATGTTTAACAAAGACATAATGGAAATTATAGATGTCTAGAATGTAAATAATTAAATATCATTGATTTACCTTTGAGAATAATGATCAAAATTATAGTCAATGGAAGAGGTTTCTCCCATATGGCACAAGAACCTTTAAACTTTTGGTTGATATAGACAAAGGGGCCACACGCCGCCACAGAGATTCTGACTCAGTAGGGTGTATAAATAATAAACATTCTATGACTCAATAAAATACACGTTTATTTTACAGTGAGGAAAAATCCAATAATAAAGCATTAGTGCATAAGCAATACTTACCAGTACCGGAATTTTGAACCTAATGTAAAATAATGTGCAAAAAAGTTCTTTTGAGGTGGAAGCGGTCTGTCCAAACGGAAGAATGTGTGATGTTCTACACATGCTTTCCACAAATTTTTGCATGCTCTGTAATTCACCATATTAAATCCCAATAACGTTTCTCTAGATTCGTGCTGTAGTAAATGACAAAATGCAGAGAATACCAGGAAAACATCAGGATCTAATGCTCCATTTAGTTTACTTTTTACAGATAAACATTCTAGCCTTACAAACGACTAATCCCTGTAGCACAGCCCCTTTTTTGTTTATCCAATAAAAAGGTAGTAAAATAAATGGAAAGGTTTGCAAAATGTGGACCTCACCTCAGTAATATTACAACTCTTAGGAACTTTTATTTTACAATATAGCTACAAATAAGTTTAAAATCGGATATATATCTGTTTTTAAAGCTTACTAGCTATAATTCAATTTCAAAATATAATCCTGGAACATAAACTATAAGATACATACACCTTTTAAAACCATCTCAAAATTTGTATATCTGTGTAGACTGCAAGTACATAGGAATATTCAGCACTTATAAACACTATTATGGAACTCAAATTTTAAAATAAGTAGCAACATAAGAGAAGCATTTCCTTAATTTTTCTCTAAAAGTTTGGCACAAATTACTTTTTAAATGGTTTTACTGAAGCAAACTACATCTAGTAAGTCACACATGTTCTAAGTGTATAGCTCTGGTATTCACACAATGAATGCAACCATTTAACTTCCAACCAGAACAAGAAATGGACTATTACTAGCAACTCTGAAGTATCTCCCCTTTCTACCAGATTATCTTTGCAAAGGTAATCACTCTTCTGACTTTTATCACTACAGATTAGTTATGCCTGTTTTTGAACTAAATTATATACATGGAATCATACATATGTGTCTTAAGGCTTGATTTCTTTTTAGTATTCTGTTTCTATATCCATCCATATGGTTGTGAAACAGTAATTTTCATTCTGTGTAATATGCTATCATATGAATATGTCAGTTTATCCATTTGTTGTCGACAGATACTTTGTTTTTCCAGTTTCAGGATATAAAAATATTGCTATGTATATTCCTGTATGTAGTCTGATGCACATGTGTGTACATTTCTGTTGTTGGATAAGATATGCGTGTTCATCTTTAGTAGATAATGCCCAACAGTTTTCCAAAACAGTCAGATCAATATATACTCCCTCTCACCGGCCGTATATCCTCTAACTCACCAACCACTGGCTTATCAATCTCTTCTCTACACTATTCCTGTGGATGTGTAGAAGTATCACATTTTGGTTACAATTTGTACTCCCCTGACGATCACAGAGGTTCAACACCTTCTCACATTACTGGCCACGTGGCTGTCTTCATTTCTGAAGTATCTGTTCAAGTCAGTAGCATATCTTTAGACTGGGTTGGATATATAACCAAGGATGTGGGTACGTGTGTATTATAGATATACATTGTGCTATTTCACTCTCTTCATGCTATCTTTTGATGAATACAGTTCTTTATTTTAACACAGTCCAAGTTACTGATCTTTTCTTTTAAGGTTTTCTATGCCTTGTTAAAGAAATGTTTGCCTATCAAAAGGTATGATAGCATTTCCATAACTAAAATATAGTAAGATGCCCACATATAAATATTAAACTACCGGGGTGCCTGGGTGCCTTAGTCGGTTGAGCGGCTGACTTCGGCTCAGGTCATGATCTCGCAGTCTATGAGTTCGAGCCCCACGTCGGGCTCTGTGCTGACAACTCGGAGCATGGAGCCTGCTTCAGATTCTGTGTCTCCCTCTCTCTCTGTATTCTACCATTCACGCTCTATCTCTCTCTCTCTCTCTCTCTCTCTCTCTCAAAAATAAACATTAAAAAAATTAAAAAAAAATAAATATTAAACTACTATTTTAGAAGATAATATGCTTAAAATACCACTTCTTGATCACTAAAAAAATTTTAACTGTGCTTAACAGTGGCTTTGTATGCACTAACAAGTAGTTTACATGCTGTACCATATGCCATGAATATTGATTAGGTCTCAAACAGAGCATTACACAGCAATACTCTGCAGAAGCAACATCTAAGAATCATTTATATTCTACCTTTTTTGACACTTTGCATACTTCAAAAAGTCTATGTGTGATTCTGGCTTTCTACCAATTGTACTCGGACAATCTGTAATAAATTATAACAAAATCCACATTTTGTAAACAATAGACATAAAATGTTGTATTAAGAGATAAGTAGTTTCTATAAAGTGTGGGTATTTAAAAAGATGTTCCTGAGAGAAAGCATTAACAAAACGACATTCTACAGACTACGACCATATACAGTCTCAGATCAGTTGTTAGATGACTTTTGTTGATAATATCTGTGACTAAACACATTCCTAAATGATATACTACCTTACAGAATGGTTTGAGGATTAAATGCTATGAAAATGATTGTGTGATTATCAGACAAAGAGTAAGACCTCAATAAATGTTAAAAACCACAACGACTATTAGTAGTAACAATAGTACTATTAATGGGAAAAAATTAGAAAGTTGACTTCTACATTGCCTTCTACCAATATAATGATTTAAAGTAAAGTATTTTAGAGAAGTAGAGGCTTCCAGGTAAGATTTGAAACATATACAAAAATGTTCATTAGCAGCATTAGTTGTAATAGTCACAACCTGGAAATGCCAAAAGTATCCACTAACATAAGAATAAATAATTTATGGTATATTCAATCAACGGAACACCATGTAGCAACAGAACAAAGTACTGCTATGTGCAACAGTATGGATGAATCTCATAATGTTAAGGTTAGAAGGTACACAACAGGAGAACATTATGTATGATTCATTTTTTAAAGTTCAAAAATAGGCAAACTAATCCATGGTGATCAGTATTTACCTTTCAGAAAGGTTAATGACAGCAAATGAGCATCAGATCCATCAGCAATAAAACCAAGGTGACAGTAACATTCTACATATTAACATGATATATTATTACATACTTACCAAACACTATACTTAATATTTATACACTTTTTTGTGTGTGTCAATAAAACTCTATAGAAAAAAACTTTCATATTTTGTGAGGATAAAAGGGAAATCATAGTTGCTGATAAAATACAGTTGATTCAAATATTTTTAAGATTTCAAATACATTTTACACACACATACAACTCCCTTGAAATCTGCATTAATTTGTTATAATTTGCAAGAAATAATTTAAGTCAAAGGATAAAATTAGTTTAATTTGATTAAATAGAGAAAATCATTTACAAGATGAAATTCTTTCCCATGACAACTCAATGTGTTGTATTTAATATACAAAAGGACACCACCATTCACACAAAGGGAGGAAATGTACTATACATTCATGAACTAGAAACAAAACTAAACACTCAGTTTCCCTAAAATGAAATGAGCATATATATGAAAGAAAGTGTTATAGATCAGTTAAAAAAAAAAAAAAAAAAGAAGAAGAACATATAAAATGCTCAGTTACCACCTTCATGACTAGACCCTGGCAACTGACAATGAACATCACAATTGAGATCAGTTTCAAAGTTCAAAAGAGAGCAGAATGGTTATTTAGAAGAACTTTTTAAATCAGTACCACAGTAACACTGGGGAAATAAACACTGTCATAAAATGTGAATTAACTAAATCGGTGGGCAGTTATCAACCTCACACTGAGAGTCTGGCCACGAATGACTTCATTTCTGAAGACTTCGCTTATATAAATACTATTTGTTTATATAAATGTTATTTATATTTATACAAATAGTTTTATAAATATATTCATTTATATTAATAATGATTAAGATCATCACTCACCAATTCTTTTCTAAGTTGAATAAAAAACTGTTTGCACTTAAAAGAAATTTTTACAATCTTCAACCTGGATAAAAAGAATGAATTGGAGTGTTTATAATACTGAATGAAGATAAAAACAGTAACTTAAGAAAATAATTCAAAAAATAATCTTTTAGCTGTATATATAGTAGCCTCTGAACATTTAATCATATATACACACATTACATAAATAATCTAAAGATTCTGGTGCTTCATGAAAAATAATTAGAATCTATATACTCAATTGAATAAAGTTTTATCAGAACATTTGCTGTGAACTATACATTTTCTAATTTTCAGCTCTAGAGAAATACATAAAAACACATATCACAAATTAAAATTTCAAGATATACCAACAACATAGTTATTTACTTTTTAAAACTACAAGTAGTTTTCTGGTTCTGTAAGGAACTCAGAAATCACCACTCCAATGTATTAAGTACAAAGCTCAACAGACTGAAAAACCAACAACTCTTCTTGACTCCATAAGAGACAGGAGGGCACAGGGCAAACTGCTACCCTCAAGGCCTGAGACCAACAAGTGCATGCAGAGAGCTGCAGCTTACCAGAGCAGAGACTCACGAGCAGAAACTGCCAGATGAACCAGTGCCAAGGCAGTAAAACCTGAACCGTAATTTAAGAATTGTTGGAGGCTCCGTGTAGCCAACTTCCAGAGTTAAAAACTCCAGAGGCACCCAGTCATACAGGGGGCTCCTGCAATATTGTTAAGATTTACCTCTAGGAGTTCCATCAGGTTCGCAAGGTACATGTCAGAGAAAAATATCCTTGGGTTTCCAGCAAGAGAAGGGGAAAAGGAACCATCTTGAAATACACCAGAGCACTCTGTTCTTAATAAGGTCCTTCAGGAGTAACTAGTTAGACAAATCCTAACCTGCTGGGGTACTACTACCAAAGCTTAACTAGCCTGGGGAAGCCAAACCAACTCCAGCTCACTCTAACCATTCTATCCCACCTAGCAGGGAGAAAAAAAACGAGAAACACTTGTGAGGCTCACAGTCTAGAGGCACAGGCTCTCTAAAACACTGAGGGCTATTCATAGGATACAGTACACTTGCCTTTCCCCGACACCTGACAACATTACTAAGAGCCTATTTACAGCAGTTCCTTTAACTAAAATACCATATCTGGTTATCAAGAAAAAGTTACAAGGCATACCAAAAGGCAAAAACACGATGTGAAGAAACAGAACAGAACTGGACATGGAAGAGACGCTGGGATGATCAGACTGGGAATTTAAAACATCTACAATTAATATACTAAGGACTCTAAAGAATAAAGTAAAAAGCATATAAGAACAAATGGGCAATGTAAGTACAGAGATGGAAATCATAAGAAAGAACTTCAAGAAAATGCTATGGGTAAAAAACACTGTAACAGAAACAATACATTTCATGACCTTATTAGTACACTTGACAAAGCTGAGGAAATAATCTCTAAGATAGAGGATATATCAGTAAAATACTCCAAACCCCAAAAGCAAAGAGAAAAGGATGTAAAAAGAACAGACTATCCAAGAACTGTGGGACAACTACAAAAGATGCAATATACAGTAACATATGGTAATGAACATACCAGAAGGAGAACAAAGTAACAGAAGAAATGTCTGAAACCAAAATAACTAAGGAATTTCCCTAAATTAACACCGAACATCAAAGCACAGATCAAGAAAGCTCAAGAGAACACCAACAGGATAAATGCCTAAAAAAACACACCTAGGCATATCACTTTTAAGTTACAGAAAATCAAAGATAAAGAAAAAATCTTGACAGAAGCCAAAGGAAAAGACACCTTACCTATAGACGAACAAAGGTAAGAAGAATTACATCCAACTTCTCCAAAACCATAAAGAAGAGCGCATTGAGAGAAAAAAACCACCAACCACTTATTTTGTATTCTTGAAATTACTCTTTAACAAATGAATGAGAAATAAAGACATTCTCAAATAAAAGTAGGGGGACTTTATTGCCATGGACCTGCCTTGCAAGAAATGTTAAAAGAAAAAATTAATATAGGCCCAAAACTTGGATCTATATAAAGAAAGGTAAAACAGTGAAGAAGGAGTAAGTGACAATACAATAAAAACTTGATTTTTCATATTCTTAACTGATCTAACATACAACATTTTCTTCAAAATAAGAAAAGCAACAATGTATTCAATTAGGTATGCTTCTGTACCTATCATATATGTATAATTATATATATATAAAGTTATATACTTCTGTAGGCTTATAAATAAGTGAAAGGATTGACAGCAATGATACAAGGGACAGGAGGAAGAAATTAGTATTATTTCATTATAAGGTACTCACACTACCTGGGACGTGGCATATTATCATTTGAAAGTAGACTTGGACTAATGTAAACAGAACTGCAAACTCTAGAGCAACCACTTAAAACAAGTAAAAAAAGAAGTAAAACTGATAAGCTAAGTAAGGAGAGAAAATGAGATCATATAAAATGCTCAATTAAAATAACAAATGGCAGAAAAAGAGGGAAACACAAAAATGGAAACAAAGAACAAGGGCAACAAACAAAAAAAGTAATGAATATGGCAGATACTAATACAAACATCAAAAATCCTTTAAAAATGGCAAAAGGCTAAATGCAACAATTAAAACATACATTGTCAGAGTGGATCAAAAAACAAGATACAACAGTATGTTGTTTAAATATAAAGACATATATAGGTTAAATGTAAACAGATGGATAAAAATATACCATGCTGGGGCGCCTGGGTGGCTCAGTCGGTAAGCGTCCGACTTCAGCTCAGGTCATGGTCTCATGGTTCATGGGTTTGAGCCCCGCATCGGGCTCTGTGCTGACAGCTCAGAGCCTGAAGCCTGCTTCAGATTGTGTCTCCCTCTCTCTCTGCTCCTCCCCCACTCACACTCTGTCTCTCTCTCAAAAATAAATAAACATTAAAAAAAATTAAATACATATATATGTGTGTGTGTGTGTATATATATGTGTGTATATATGTATATATACACGTATATATGTATGTGTATATATGTATATATACACGTATATATGTATATATACGTGTATATATGTATATATACACGTACATATGTATATATATGTATATATATATATATATACACACACACCATGCTAAGACTAATCAAGAGAAGCAGGAGTAGTAGGGTTGTAATGGCCATCATGGGGACTATAGTTAATAACACTGTATTGTATATTTAAAAGTTGCTAAGACAGATCTTAAAAGTTCTCACCACAAGAAAAAAAAATTGTAATTATGTGTAGTGACAAACATTGACGAGATTTACAGTAGTGACCATTTTGCAATATATACAAATACTGAATCATTTTTGTACACCTGAAACTAACATAATGTTATATGTCAATTATATCTTAAATTTTTTTTTATTGTTTATTTATTTTTGAGAGAGAGAGAGAGATGGACAGAGCTCGAGCAGGGGAGGGTCAGAGAGAAAGGGAGGAACAGAATCCAAACAAGGCTCCAGACTGCGAGCTGTCAGCACAGAGCCCTATGTGAGGTTTGAACCATGAACCATTGAGATCATGACCTAAGCTGAAGTCGGACACTTAACAGACTGAGCCACCCAGGCACCATCAACTGCATCTTAAAAAAGAAAGAATCAAAAAAAAAAAAAAGAGTAGTTCTAATAATTTCAAAAAGAACAGACATTAAAGCAAATAAAGTTATCAGGGATAAAGGGCATTCCACAATGATAAAGGGGTAAATTCTCCAAGAAGACATTATGAAACCTTAATGTGTATGCACCTTAAAACAGAGCATTAAACTACAAGAGGCAAAAATTGATAGAATTACAAAGAAATACACATGAATAACTAACAAAGTTGGAGACTTCAACACTCCTCTATCTGAAATGGAAAAATTCAGCACATAGAAGATCATTAAAGACATAACTGAACTCAACAATATCATCAATTTAATGGATATAATTGACCTTTACAGATTACTTCTTATAACATGAAAAAATATTCTTTTCAAGCTCATTTGGAACATTCACTAAAATAGATCATATTCTCAGCCTTAAAACACACCTTCACAAATTTCAAAGGATAGAAATCATGTAATATCTACTCTCAAAGCACAATGAATTAATCTAGAAATCAGTAATTACTGATTTCTACTGGAACATCCAGTAGAAAAAAGAACTACTGGAAAATCCTAAAATGCCTGGAGAGTAAATAACACACCTATAAATAAAACATGAATCAAACAAGAAATCAAGAGAAATGAAAAATTATTTAACCTAAATGAAAATGAAAACACAACCCATCCAAATACATGACACACAGCAAAAGCAGTACTTAGAAGGAATTTTATGACACTGAATGCATATATGAGAAGAAAGACCAAAAATCAATAATCTAAGTTTCTACTTTACAAAAAGAAGAGCAATTTAAATCTAAAGTAAGAAAAACAGTAGAGCAGAAATCAGTGTAAAAGAAAACAGCAGACCAACAGAGAATATCAATGAAACCAAAAGCTAGTTCTTTGAAAATTTAATAAAATCAATAAGCCTCTACTTATTGAGCCAGACTAAGAGAAAAAGAGAAAGTACACAAATTACTAATATTAGAAATAAGAGCAGACATCACTACAATTAAAAGCATAGTAAACAGTGACTGAAAATCAAGTTTTATTTATATTAATATGAAATAAAGGTTTTTGAATTACAGCAACAACTTAAAAAAAAACATAGTAAAAGAATACTATGAAGAAGTCTATGCCCGTAAATTTGATAATCTCAATAAAATGAGCCAATTCTTTGAAAGACACGATCCGTCAAAACTCACAAAAGAAGAAATACACAATCTGAATAGGCCTGTATTTGTTAAAGAAATTTAATTAACAAACTTATTAAAAAAAGAGGACCTGAATAGACATTTTTCTAAAGTAGACCTACTGAAATGGCCTACAGACACATGAAAAGATGCTCAACATCACTAATCCTCAGGGAAATGCAAATCAAAACCACAATATCCCTTTCCACCTGTTAGAATGGCCAAAACCAAAAAGACAAGAAATAAATGTTGGTGAGAATGTGGAGAAAAGGGAGGCCTTGTGCACTGCTGGTGGGAATGCAAGCTGGTGCAGCCACTGTGGAAAACAGTAGGGAAGTTCCTAAAAAATTTAAAAATAGAAATACCATATGACCCAATAATTCCACAATTGGGTATTTACCCAAATAGAAAGGAAATACTAATTCAAAAAGATATACGCAACCCTGACCCCGGATTGCTATTGTTATTTGTTGCATTATTTTCATGAAATCCACCCATATCCCCCAACTCCCAGTGCTAAGCTTCTGCTGCTACTCTTCAGGAAGGCACATAGCCTCCTCGTATGTGTACAGTAATCCTCAGAGGACAGTGGTACCAGTCATCCCATTCTTTCAATAAGCACACCCAGCTGTAAAACTCCCCTAATTACCAACACATTGCTCTAATGCCCGGAGGCATGAATCCTTCAGAAGCTAAACCAATCAAATTATGGTTTCTTTAAAGGAACATTTTGTGAGGTAAGTGTGTGAGGCTATTTCCTCTAGTTACCTTGCTTTTGTCTCCCCTGTTGGCTTTCAGTTTCCCTAGAGACTCCTTCTTAAATAGTCTGAGTCTGGCAGTTATTTAAATTGTAATCCCCTGTTATTATACAAGAGCCCTTTGATGTGGTAGTAAAGTGAGGGTTGGGGAGGAATTGTTCTTAAACCCATGATTAGGTCTCCGTGGTTTGGTGGTCTGTGCTACTTGGCCCTGACCTCCAGTGCTTTCCAGCTCACCCTCTCCTTAAGTGAGACAAGAGGTATAGTGGGGGCTAAAAAAAGGTATTTCCTTCCCCCACTTTGGTTATGCTTTGGTAAAATCCATGTTGGTTAAGTACTGCTAAGATAGATTTCCTTGAGGGCAGACCTTTGTTAAGGAGAAAAGAAAGCTCTGAGCATGTTTCAAAATGGTTACTTCTCTGCTCACCCCACCATGCCCTCCAAACAGGAGTGGATTTTTCTCCACTCTTCAGGCTGGGAACCTGGTGGAATGTCTAGTGATAGTAAAATTCATGACAGTGTGGGCATCTTTGTAAGGCTGGGGTTCAGGAGTTTTCATCTCTCAAGCCAGTTTTTGCTCAGTCTCCAACAATTAGTCAAATAGCTTTAAATTAGTCCTCCCAGTGGTAGTATGTACTGCCATGAATACTGAGGATCAAAAGAAATACTTACGTTCCATGATGATTCAGATATAGTAGCTTTAACAACTTTAAATCCCATCTATTCAGTTTAATTCTTTTTTTAAAAATTTTTTTGAATGTTTTTTTAATTTTTGAGACAGAGAGAGACAGAGCATGAGCAGGGGAGGGGCACAGAGAGGGGAGACACAGAATCTGAAGCAGGCTCCACGCTCCAAGCTGTCAGCACAGAGCCCGACACGGGGCTCGAACTCACAGACTGTGAGATCATGACCTGAGCCGAAGTTGGACGCTCAACCGACTGAGCCACCCAGGCGCCCCTATTCAGTTTAATTCTTGAAAATAAAATTTAAAATGAACAGTATATACTTTGCAATCAATATCTTAAACATTCACATCTTTTTGTGTGTGCATGACCTAACTTGTACTTTGATAAAGACTTCGAAATGTGGGGTGCCTGGGTGGCTCCATTGGTTAAGCATCTGACTCTTGATTTCATCTCTGGTAATGATCTCATGGTTTGTAGATTAGAGCCTTGTGTCAGGCTCTGTGCTGACAGCACACAGAGCCTGCTTGGGATTCTCTCTCCCTCTCTCTCTGCCCCTCCCCACCTCAGAATACATAAACATTAAAAAAACATAAAGAAAGAAAAGGGGCACCTGGGTGGCTCAGTCGGTTAAGTGTCCGACTTTGGCTCAGGTCACAGTCTCATGGTTTCTGAGTTCATGAGTCGTCTATGCTGACAGCTCAGAGCCTGGTGCCTGCTTCAGATTCTTGTCTCCCTCTCTCTCTGCCCCTCCCCACCTCAGAATACATAAACATTAAAAAAACATAAAGAAAGAAAAGGGGCACCTGGGTGGCTCAGTTGGTTAAGTGTCCAACTTTGGCTCAGGTCACAGTCTCATGGTTTCTGAGTTCATGAGTTGTCTATGCTGACAGCTCAGAGCCTGGTGCCTGCTTCAGATTCTTGTCTCCCTCTCTCTCTGCCCCTCCCCTGTTCATGCTCTGTCCCTCTCTCTCTCAAAAATAAATAAAGATTAAAAATTTTTTTTAAAAAAAAGAAAGAAAAAAAGACTTGGAAATGTGAGTTATATTTCTCAATATTAAACTGTTTCTAAACATATTTACCAATAAAATAATATGCCAACTCCTTAGCAGAATATGTAGGATCCTTCACAATTGGAATCTAATTTCTCTTGTAAGCAATATCTTCCTAAATTTTTGTTCCCTTATTTCTGTCTTCAATGAAGACGACTGAAAGAGAAACCAAACCAAACAGCTCTTCATTTCCTCAACTTGTCATACCCTTACTATTCGGCCTCTGCCACTGTTTGCTACCTCTACCTGAATTCCTTAAATTCACACCTACCTCTTCCACACTTCCTGCTTCACTGAGGAAATTTCTATTCATCCTTTAAAATCCATCCCACGTATCGTGGAGCCATTAAAAATTTCCCTAGAGCAACCGTATCCTTTGTGTGTCCAAAACAATTTGTCAAAAACTCTTCTAGAATCCTTATAATAAAAAAGGTATATACAATATAGGGGTTTGAAACTACAGAAAAATTTAGATTATCACTGTATTATTTTATCCCATATTATCTGAAAAGAATTTTTCAAATTTTGACATTTATATAAAATATAAAATTTATATAAAAATGTAAAATATAAAAATACAAAGTAAAATATTTTTAAAATTGTCTTTAGTAAAATCAGAAATGTATTACAATCAAAGATGCACATTTCAAAAGAAGAGAGGTTAGAGAGGGAGGGAGCCAAAACATAAGAGCCTCTTAAAAACTGAGAACAAACAGGGTTGATGGGGGGGTGGGAGGGAGGGGAGGGGGGGTGATGGGTGTTGAGGAGGGCACCTGTTGGGATGAGCACTGGGCGATACTTGTATGGAAACCAATTTAACAATAAATTTCGTATTAAAAAAAAAAGATGCACATTTACCATTTCACTGTTATGAAAACTGACAGTGAAGCTTTTAATTACATATTTTCTTATTGTTATTAATTGTATAATTCATTCTTGTGTGTCCACTAATAGGCAGGTGCCATGTCTTTATATCCTCCTCTGAACATATCATGGTTTGAATTATAGCGAATGATATATAGCAAACATATAAAAGATTTGATATGAAACACTAAATGATGCTTAATTTTCTTTAATGGACTTTGTAGAAGTGTAATTGACATATATAATGAAATATACCAACTTCAATGAACAATTCAGAGAGTTCTGACAAATGTAGTCAGTTATGTAACTACCACCCACCAAAATCATCACGTAACATTTCCATCGCCTCAAAACATTCCCTTGTGTCCCTCTGCAGTCAACTGCTTCCTTCTATTTTCAGTTCCTGGCAACCACTGGTCTACTGTCTCTATAATTTGTGTTTTCTAGAATTTCATATAAATAGAAACAAAGAATATGTTTGTGTTTGGCTTCTTATACTTGGCATAAAGTTGTGAGGCCAAGGCATCCATATGGTTTAGTGTTATCAATAGCTCATTTCTTTTTATTGCTGAACAGTATTGATTGTGGAAATAAATCCTCTGTCACCAACTGATGGACATCTGCAGTTCTGTTTTGTGGTGTTATAAATAATGTAGCTAGGAACATCAGTGTAAACCTCTTCATATGAACTTAGGTTTTCATTTCTCTTGGGTAAATTTCCAGGAACAGAAATGCTGGATTATATGGTAAACCTATGTTTAACTTTAAAGAAACTGCCAAACTGTTTCCAAAGGTGGTGTACTAGTTTGCACTCTCACCAGGAACGTATGAGATTTAAGGAGTTTTGCTTCTTGCCCTCATTTGGTATTGTCACTTTTTTTTTTTTAAGTGGAGCTATTCTGTGTGTGAGCAGTAGTTCACTGTGGTTTAATCTGCATTTCACTGATGACTGAACATCTTGTCAAGTGCTCATGTACCATCTGTGTATCTCCTTTGGTGGAAGCGTGTAATCAAATATTTTGCCTCTTCTTTTTAATCAGATTGTCTTCTTACTACTGAGTTATTAAAGTTCTTTATATATTCTTGATAGGCCCTTTATCAAATATGTATTTTACAAAAGACTGTGTCTTTCTCTTTCATCCTCTTTAGAGTCTCTTTTGAAGAGCAAAAGTCTTTAATTTTCATGATGTTCATCAATTTTTATATTTTATGCTTCGTATGGTTTTGTGACCCATCTAGGAAGTTTATTGTTATTATTTAAACAAAGTTGTGGCAATTTTCTAAAATAACTGCTTCTGTTACTTATCATATTTCTATTAAAGTGACTAGTTACAAAAACCTATTAAATAAAAATCACAGATAGTTAAAAATCAGGACCAAATCTTTTAAAAGGAGATGTAAAGAGAAACAGAGTAATACAATGTATTTATGTATTTGTTTCTTCTGCTAAAGAAAATCATTACATTTATTTTAAAAAACTGCAGCTGCTCATATAATGCATAAGAGATATGGTCAAAGTGATTTTTATGATTTTCAACTTATCCCCTTAAAGGAAAGAGGCAGATCCTACTTCTTCTTTTTCCTCGTTCTGGGATACAGAGGGTGAGTCATCCTGGACAATGAGGACAACATGCTAAGGACAGCAGAGCAGTAAAACTGAAGAAACAGGAGTTTTAAACCCCATGGAGCCACCATACTTTCCTAGCACCAATTTAAACCACGTAATAGCAGATCATAGATGCAGCAACCACACCCATGCTCCAACCGATAAAATGGGACCTCACTTAATGCACTTACAGGAAATACTGTAATGTGAAGCAATCATGGAGTGGGTGCCTGGCTGGATCAGCCATTAGAACATGCAACTCTTGATTTCGGGTTTGTGAGTCTGAATCCCACGCTGGGTGTAGAAATTACTTAAAAATAAAACTTCTAATGGGGGTCTGGGTGGCTCAGTTGGTTGAGCGTCCGACATGGGCTCAGGTCATAACCTTGCCATTCACGAGTTCGAGCCCTGCATCGGGCTCTGTGCTGACAGCCCAGAGCCTGGAGACTGCTTCAGATCCTGTGTGTGTCTCTCTCTCTGCCCCTCCCCCACTCATGCTCTTGTTTGTCTCTCTCTCAAAAAAAAAAAAGATAAATAAATAAAACATTAAAAAATTTTTTTGAAACACTCAAAAAAATGAAAAAATAATAAGGCAATCAGCATGGTGCAAGACACAGAGTAAACATGACAGTATTAGCTACTATACCATAGGGCAAATTTAAGAGATTCTCCAAGAGAAAAATTCATGAAGTAGTATTCTTTATAAATATTGCCCTGTCTGGATTAAGCAAGTTTTCAAATAAACAATTTAATTATTTTGGTAGTCTCTAGTAGATTTCAAGTGGGATAAGATGCATGACAACATTAATATACTTCAACAACCACTTTCTTTAATATGAATTATTATATTTAGTAATATAATTGTAAAAGCAAAAATATTGATGGAAGTTCTTACCATGGAAAGGTATTCATTCGTACCCTGTTCTTATAAATCAGAATTCCTCCTGACATCACTCCAATCATAATTTCATTGTTACTTTGATCCTTCAAAAAAAGAAAATGACAAATCTAAAATATTGGACTTTTCTTGTTAAATATATATTTTAAAAATAGGATAAGGATTTTTTTAACACAATGTAACATATCTGAAGGCAGCACATAATTGCATAATATTTACAAACCCACATAGTAATTTTTACCTCACGAAGATAAAGAACATACTTCAATCAAACTTAAATGTTAGAATATTAAAATTCATTATCTACAGTAAAAAATGATCTCAGGATTCCCCACAGTGTATAACTGGAATTGACTCTCTGAGACAGGGAATCAAAGGCTTTCTCACCCTGTAGAACGATGAAGTAGGATCTATTCTTTCATTTCTAAATTATTCTAACCTAATTGCTGTGTAAATACAGTGTCAGAATTGCAAAATTAAAGAAAATATGGAAGAATTCAGAGTTTAGTGAAGTGTAACCTATAAAAAAACAAGATTTCCAATATAATGATAAATCCTATAACTAATGTAATACAACAAAAAAATCATGGCAGTAGAGTAGGGAACAACTGTTGGAGAATTTGAATGACTATGGAGAAGAAAATTTGAACTGTGCTTTGAGGAAAGGAAGGGTTTTCATGATAACTCATCCAACTTGAATAGCTAATCTGTACTACTGAGAAAATGTTGAATTAATTTCTCAGATGCGAATCAACCTTGAAATAGTGTTGCTAGTTGACTTGAAACATCCTACAGGCAAGCTAATGCTTTTAGCATTTAGCAACAATGCTTTACCCCCTACCATTCATATACTCAGAAGACAGAACTAATTAATGAAATTATAATCAAGATTTTATAATTGTGCCCCTAGGAAAAAAAATCCTTTAAAATGTAGTTTCAATAACTTCTAATTAAATTAAAAAACTTACTAACTTCTGTGACAGGAAAATAAATACCAATGGCCAAAGTAACACAACACTGAGTACTGTATGACCAACTTATTTAGCAATAACCAGCATTATTGTACACTGTTAGGATTCTTAAATCATTTTTTAAAAAATATCAATTAGAAGTTTGGACCAAGATGGCAGACGTAATATATGTTCCTATTGCTCCTTCTGCTCCCACTCTCATACCACAGAAGATACATAAAAACAATCCGCTTGAATGTATATAATCAACAGACCAGACATTTTGAGAAATTTGTAAAGACATAAAGAGGATAAAATCAGATTTTAGGAGAGAAAAAAATTATAGAAGACCACAGCTTGAATTAAACACAGAAGAGAAAGTTCTGTATGGAGGCAGAAAGAAGGTATAGTCAACAGATACAATTTCACAGACGGCAGATGAAGGAAATAAAGGGAGCCCTCAAATTACTGTCAGGATGATCAGGTAGAGAACAGCTAAGGTAATTAGCTCCTACCAACTCTAGAATCCTGCCCTGTCTGGACTGAATTATGGGACAAGGAAGTATGTGCAGCTTATCTAAAATACCAAGTGTGGATACTGGGGACAGAAATTAGAGCAATCCTCAGAATGGATGGAGAACCTCAAACTGAGAAAGGCAAATTATAGGCATGTGTTTCGCGGCAATATTTTCCTTCTCTCCTCCACCATCACCTAAAGCAGGCCATAACAAAGAGAACGCTGACAAGCAAGTGGACTAAGAATCACAAATGCAAAAGGAAGTATACAACCAATGATCACCAAGCACTAGAGAAGAACCAATACATTAAAGAGATATACCAAACTCAACAAATAGATAAATCAATCAAGCTGCTATGTTGGCAGAAAAACATGTTTAAAAACAAAAAAGCAAAACATGTTCAGGCTCTCTAGGAACTCAAGTTCTTAAATTATAGCTATCTAGATATGAAATGGCAATTCCCAAGGTGATGCCAGAAGTGAGCAAGATAAAAAAAAAAAGAAGTGTTATGTCCTTAATGGACACAAATGCTACTAATTCCAATGTACAGGAAAATGCATGAAGACCACCTTATTTTAAAATATCTTTGTGTTTCTTTTTACCACTTACTACTACCTATATTATGCTATAAATTATGTTATTTAATCTATTTATTTTTTACTCTTCTTCAGTAGAACCCAAGTAGCAAAGCATAGGGCCTTTGTTTTTTCCACTATTGGGTTGTTAGGTGTGTAGAAAAGTGTCTTGTAGAGTTAACCCATGAACAACACAGGTTTGAACTGTGTGGGTCCACTTATATGCAGACTTTTTTTCAATATAGATTTGTAAAATTTTATAGATTTGCAACAATTTCAAAAAACTTGCAGACAAATCCTGTGGCCTAGAAATATAAAAAAAAAATTTTTTTTTTCAGTTAGGTATGCCATGACTGCATAAAATAAATGTAGATCCTACTCTGTTTTATTGTTTATTACCATAAAATACACACAATTATATATATATATATATATATATATATATATATATATATATACATACATATATATGCATTTTAAGTTTATTTATTTAAGAGAGAGAGAACAAACACATGTAGGGAAGGGGTCGGAGAGAGAGAATCCCAAGCAGGCTCTGCACTGTCAGTGCAGAGCCCAATGTGAGGCTCAATCTCAAGATCATGACTTGAGCCAAAACCAAGTCAGATACTTAACCAACTGAGCTACCCAGGTGCCCCAATACACACAAATATATTATAAAAAATTAGGATGTATCAAAACTTCTGCACACTTACAGACCGTACAAGGCCTCATTCACAGTCAAGAGAAATGTAAACATTTGTATGAAATCATAACTGCATAACATTTCCTGTAGTACATACTGTATCACTGTAATAATTTCATAGTCACCTCCTGTTGCTGTCAGCTCCGGTGTTGCCAAGCATCGGCTTAAAATATGGTGTGACACTAACCATCTCTGCATGTGCGGTTTGGTCTCTCCAATAAACTGCATCTAGCAGCAAAAGTGATTTCTCACAGCTCTTGCTTATTTTCAACGTGTTTAGTGTAATACCATAAACTTCCAGTAACATCATGGGGCCCATAAAAAGTGCTCCTTAGTGATGCTGGAAGTGTTCCCAAGAAGCAAAGAAAATCATGACATCATAAGAAAAAAGTTGAATTGCTTAATAGACTGAGGCCTGCAATTGTGGCTGCCTGCTGTTTCAAGATAAATGAATCCAGCATGAGTACCATTGTAAAAAAGGAAAAGGAAATTCATGAAGCCATTGCTGCAACTATACTAGCATGCACAAAAACCTGGTACTTGGTGCAAAATGTACCTTTCATCTCATATTGAAAATGTAGATTTTTGTGGGTAATGGACCGCTATAAGAAAGGTATGCCTCTATCTATAAACTCTAATATGATGTGAGAAAAAGCAAAGTCATTATATGACAATGTAAAGCAAAAAGAAGGTGTAGGATCTAAACCTGAAGGATTTAATGCCAGAAAAGGATGGTCTGATAATTTTAGAAAGAAGTTTGGCTTTAAAAATGACAAGAAAACAGGAAAAGCAGTCTCTGCTGAGGAGTCAGGAGACACGTTCCCAGGTGCCATTCAGAAAATCACTGAGGAGAAAGGGTATCTGCCTGAACATGTTTTCTTTTTTTTTTTTTTAAACGTTTATTTATTCATTGTTATTACAGAAAAGGCCATGAAAGCCATCAAGCTCGAAACAATAAATTCCTGGGGGAGAAAACTGTGTCCAGATAACTTTACAGGACTTACTACAGAGCCAGTCAAGAAAATCATGAGACGGATTAAAGATGGAAGGTGAAAGGTTTCATGATACAGACCTATCAAGAAACTCAAGAGCACCGCACCACAGGATTAACAAGGTGACTTGATAGAGGTGAGTGCTCCCAAAATTAGTGCTAGATGATGAGGAAGAAGTGGAAGAAGCAGTGAAGCAAGAAGGGGAAGAAGCAGTGCAGCAATGAACTGACACTGGACAACCCAGCAGAAGAGTTAATTATTGAAGACTGCTTTTGACTTTTCTTTTGCAACATGGGCCCTTCTATGATAGGAGCACTGCAACTAAAGCAGACAGTGGAGGAACTAGTAACCGTACAGAAATTTTATTAGAGAAGTTAAAGAGCAAAAAAGCCTGGTAGAAATTACAATGCATTTCCATAAAGTTACACCGAGTGTGCCTACCTCTCCTGCCCGCTTCCACCTTCCCCACTTCTTACACCTCTGCTCACCTCTCAGATAGTAAGACCAACCCCATTTCTTCTTCCTCCACAGCCGACTCACTGTGAAGACGAGGATGAAGACCTTATGACAATCTACCACTCTACGAACTGCAAATAATCATCATGCTGTTCGGCTTATAAACTTATCTGTTGTGAATGTGTGTGGGTATCTTTATGCAGAAATCTGACCATATGGGAAAAACTGTATGAAACATTTCTGTGCCATTATCATCAGCAATGTCTAAGTATTCGCCTGGAGAACATCATGTGCAAGACTCATATGGAAGCGGATAGCCTATCCTTATACAGGAATGAGGTCTGTGATATTTAATATAAAATTAGTAATGTGTTAGTTTGCTTAGTGTTTTATAATTCTGCTTTCAAAGAATTACATTACTGTGCAGTATGCCTCTTTGTCTCATAATTGGAGAAACTGTATAACTAGCCTACCATCATCGGTAAGTAGTTTTTAAAAAAATTAACAATGCTTCCGATATTGTATCAGGACTATGAGTGCAATATTGTAGGCCGTAAATATTTTATAATGATTCATTCATTGGTACATAGCATTCATACCGCTGCTTCTCCATTATCAATGTATGAATCGTTACTCCTGTAAATAAATATGTATTTCTTTTTCACATTAACTTTTCGTTTTTGATGTCTAGTGTTAGTAATACATTTAATATCTACAGTGTTTTGTATAATAGAAGACAATATTGATGTAGGTACTGACAGACCATTCATCTTGTATATAGACGATGTACACTGATCAATACAGTAGAGTCTTGTAAATGTATTTTTTCTTCTCGATGATTTTCTTAGTAACATTTTCTTTTCTCTAGTTTACTTTATTGTAAAAATGTAGTATATAATACATATAACATAAAAAATACATGTTTATCAACTATGTTATCAGTAAGGCTTTGGGTCAACAGTTGTCGATTAGTAAAGTTTTGGGGGAATCAGAAATTACATGAAGATTTTGGACTGTACTGGGGGGATAAAGGTTGGTGCCCCTAACCCCTGCACTGTACAAGGGTCAACTGTACTCATTTGTTAAATGTTAAATGAATGGATCTCTATCACCAGTAGGAAGAGGTCTTAACTGTTTAGCTTGGCACTGTAGGCCTTTAAACAGCCATCCCATCCCACTTTATCTCTCCCTTCTAACTAGAAAAAACTGTTTCTCATCAAGCCAGTTCTGTGATGTTTTGTGTACCCATAATTACATATTTCTTTAAGGCGGTTCTCACGCCTTCTTCGTGTTTCTCTAATGAATCAAACCAAAGTCTAGATCAAGTTCATATATTTTTTTAAGATTTTGTGCATTTTTAATTAAAAAAATTTTTTTTAACGTTTATTCATTTTTGAGACAGAGCGTGAGTGGGGGAGGGGCAGAGAGAGGGAGACACAGAATCCAAAGCAGGCTGCAGGCTCTGAGTTGTCAGCTGAGAGTCCAACTCGGGGCTTGAACCCAGGAACCAGGAGATCATGACCTGAGGTTAAGTCTGGTGCTTAACTGCCTAAGCCACCCAGGCACCCCTTGAGTCCATCTTCTCTGTGAAAATTCATTAGCCCACATGAACAAGTTTCTCACCCAGGGACAGAACTCCAGAACCCCCTCTAACCAGATCCCAGCCCACCTGACATGCATGTCCAAAAGAGTAGTCACTAAACGCATGCAACTATTTAAATGGAAATTCATTAAACTGACATAAAATTAAAACTTCACTTCCTCAATCACACTAACCACTTTTTGAGTGACAGCACAGGTCTAGAACATTTCTTGCATTTCAGGGAGTTCTTCTGGAGACAGCTGCAAGACCAGAGCTGTCCAACAGAAATACAGTACAAGCCACATGTGTAATTTATGTGATTACACATAATGGGTGGCTTAGTCGGTTAAGCATCCAACTTTGGCTCAGGTCATGATCTCATGGCTCGTGAGTTCGAGTCCTCCGTCAGCGTCTGTGCTGACAGCCCTGAGCCTGGAGCCTGCTTCAGATTCTGTGTCTCCTTCTCTCTCTCCCTTGCTCATGCTCCTTCTCTCTCAAAAAATAAACATTAAAAAAAAAATTATCCCAGTAAATAAATAAAAACAAAAGACTTAAGATAAGACTTAAGAATTAAGTGCAGCCTCCAGTGAATTAACGGATCCAGGCACTGAACATCAATGGCTACTAACATTAAAAACAGAAGTGAAAACCAGACATTATGTGCCTCCTGATAAAAATCACACAAAAAAGGGATCAATCCTTACTCTGAACATGCCCCTTAATCAAGCTGCCAATCTGCAAGTAATACACAGAAAGCAGAACACGTTGAGTTACACCATTAATATGTGATCAGTACAGTCCAGACCATGACAAATTAAAGGTGAAATGGCCCAGTTCTTTAACATGAAAATTTTAACAGAGATTAACAGAGATTTAAAGTGATCTAGTTAAAATAAACAAACAGCAAGGCCAAGTTGTAGTATCTATGAAGGCACACTTGGGTGATAAAACCATAAAAAAATACAATGTAGGAAGGGGCTATTATCGTGACAGGGCACAAAGAAGGTTTCTGGAATGGATGGCTAACATCTACTTCTTGACTTGGGGGCAGCTGCCGATGTTCCCTGAAATACAGTACATAGTTGTGTATCTGTTTTGTAATAGGCTAAAAAATAACAATGTAAATGGTTGAGATTTAGGATGAATATGAATATTCTAATATTTTTGACCCATACCTCAACCTATCATTATTCCATGACCTGTAGTGGTCTTCCCTCCTTTCCTTTGGAGAATACTATTCTAAACACAAACTGCACAGCTAAGACTACCTAATGTTCTAGCCTGTCTATTGTCACAGGTTAAGAGTAAAGTAACTCGATCCCACTAAAATTTTATATTATGGGTGAGGGAAACATTAATTTTAAGTGGTGTAGGGTAGCTATGAAAATAATTTTAATTATTTGTAATTATTAAAATATTTCAAACAAATACAGAAATACCAGGAAGTCAAACAGCATCCCTCACCTTCTCTGCCTCATTCCCCAGGGATAGCCACTATTAATATTTTATGTTTATAAAAAATATAAATACATATTTTATACAACTACACAATTTCTTTAATCAACAAAAAATATGATATCTTATTCTGTAAATTATTTACTGCTGCATATTATTCCAAAGCATTGATTTATCACAATTTCTTAACCATTTCTGTTCATTTATTTAGTGTTTCTAATTTTTTATTACAAACAGTGCTGTAATAAAAATTCTTGAACACACTATTTAAAACACTTATATAAATATTCTACAGGATAGAATCTGAGAAATGGAAATGATTGAAGATTATATGAATATCTGCACTCCAAAAGGGTTATATCAAGTTATACTTCAACAATGTTTCAAAATGTCCACTTTGCATACTCTTACCAATAATGGATATTTTTAATCCTTTGAATTTTTGCAAATCTTATGAAATTGGTTTCTCCTTGTTATTTTCATGGTTATATTTTATTTTTTTTAGATTTTTTAAAAGTTTATTTATCATTTTTATTAGTAACCTCTACAGCAAATGTGGGGTTCAAACTCATGACCTCAATACCAAGAGCCACATGTTCTACTGAGCCAGCCAGGCGCCCCTCAGGATTCTATTTTAGAGGATTAGAAAAAGCAAGCAATTTTTCATAATATCAATCATTTGTATTTCTCCTGTTAAATGCTCATCTTTTTCCTATATTCTAATTACATGTCCATAAAAAATTAATCCTTAGAATATGAAATATGAATACAAAATAAGAATATTATGAATAAAATATGGATATTAAAAATTTCTGTAACGTATGTTGAAATTATGTTCTCTTTTAACCTTTAGCTTTATGTTTTCCCCATATATGATTAAAATGTTTATGTTTATATGTTTTTTAATGTAGTTAGGCATAATATACATTCACTAATTCAAAAACAAAAGTTTGTGTGCCTTACGTAGGCTTAACAGTGTAGGCAAACTCAAATTATTCAGTGAAAATGAACACAGGTAGTTATCTACTGATCTTTTCATAAAGATGTCTGATACATCACACACACACACACACACACACACAAGCTATGTCTAGACAAGATGTGATGAGTGAAAGCACACAGCAGAATTATGGAAAGTCACTGGGTGATCTGAATACTCTAGGGGGACACAGATGAAGTCATATATACTGCTCCACTCTGACGCAAGAAACTCTTTTCTCTGTTTCAAGAGATTACATTTTTAAATTATTTGATTATTCTAACCAATCTGTCAAAAAGTTTTCAAATGCATGTAAGTTAAAAACAGTGTTTTACTGGGTGTTGTATGGAAACCAATTTGACAGTAAATTTCATATATTGAAAAATAAATAAATAAATAAATAAATAAATAAAACAGTGTTTTAGAAGAAGCTATAAATTGGTTCTTCAATATAGAAATAGACATCGTATGGCTAAATTACTTAGTATCTCTGTGTCTCACTTTCCTCATCTGTGAAGAAATGAAATACTCCTACCTCACTGGGATACTGTAAGGATTAACTGAGATTAATATACATAAAGTCTTAAGAAGGTGTTGGACACTTAGTAAATGCTATTTAGGTGCTATTATTATTACTTGTGTCCTGTATGGCAAAAACCTCTCAAAATTACTGTCCTCGTATTCCTTCTTGTATACTCTGTAATCAGCCTAGGCCATCAAAATACCCCCAAACTGTTCTTACAAGGTCACTGATGACTTCCACATGTCTAATCCAGTTCTCATCTGACATAGTTGAACACTCCTAATTTGCTTCTCTTCAAAGACACACACGTGTCTGAAAGACAGGCTTTCTATCTACATGGTTGCTTCCTCCTGGTTCTTCCTCATCTCTCTAATCTCTGAAGTGTTCCAGCTCAGAGGACCTTTCTCTTCAGTATTTACTAGATTTCTCTGAGTGCTCTCATTTCATGGCTTTGAATATTAACTATGAGCTGACAATTCCCAATGTCTGTCTTTAGTCCAGACCTCTCTTCTGAACTCAGTCCTATACACTGAATTGCCTACCCTCCTTCGTGTGGATGTGTAAAAAGTCTTCTAAAATTTGACTGTTGTGAGACTAATTCTTGACCCACCCTTCCAACCTGCTTCTCCCTGGTCTTTCCCATCTTCCTGAATAGTTACATCATCTGTCTAGCTGTTCAGACCAAAAACTTTGGAATCACTCCTGAATCCTTTTTCTCTCACATCCTATAGCCAGTACATCAGTAAATGCTGTCACTTCCATATTCAAAATATATACAGAATCTGATTACTTTTCACCACCCAACTGCTACAACCACCATTATTTCTCACCTTGATCATGGTAAGAGTCTAGCTGGTCTCTTAGTGCCTTATAGAATACTCTCAAATGGCAGCCATTGTTATCTTTTCAAAATGTAAATCACACCAAGACTTTTATCTCCTCAAACTGTCTACTGGACTTGCTTAGAATTAAAAGTTGTAGTGTTTAAAATGTCTTATAAAACCTTAGTCCACCTTAAACTAATCAATACTCTTCTTTCCTACCTTATACTGCACCAGCCATAATGGTCTCTCTGCTGTTCCTGAACTTCCAAGCAACCTATTTCATGGTTTTCATTGATATCTCCTCTCCCCTAGATATGCATCTGCATAACACCTTCAAATCTGTTGATAGTCTCAGTGAGGCCTTCCCTGATACCACACTTTGTTGGTCTCACTCCCCTTTCTCAAGTAATTTTCCTCCACAGCATCTATTACTATCTGATATGTTATGTATTTAGTTAAAGAAAAATTAAGTATAATGTACATATATTAAAATGTATAGGGGCATGTGGGTGGCACAGTTGGTTGAGAATCTGGCTCTTGATTTCCACTCAGGTCATGATCCCAGGGTCATGCAATAGAGCCCTTTGTTGGGGTCTGAGCTGAGCATGGAAACTGATTAGGATTCTCTCTCTCACTCCCTCTGCCCCTCTCCCTGCTCACGCTCTCTCTCTCTAAAATAAAAACGTTAACATTTAAAAAATAAATAAAATGTACAAATCTTACATGCGCAACTCAAAATTTTACATATATACCTACACATACATATATATATGTCTGTGTAACCAACACAAAGATACATATTTTCAAAATCCAAGAAGGCTCCCTCATGAGCCTCCCAGCTAATAAAACCCTTCCACAGGTGACTGCTATTCTATTTGCCTATTACTGTAAACTTTACTTCCATGGAATACCTACTATGTATTCTGATATACTCAATTATTTGTTTATAGTCTGTCTTGCCCACCAGAATGCAAGCGTCATGAGGGTTGGGTTTTTTTTACCTGCTTTACTCAGTGCTGTATCCACAGTGTCTATAAACAGGACTTGGAACATAGAAGGTGCTCAATAAATATTCATTGAATGAATGAATAATCAAAATAGCATCATTAAGCTTTCCTTTCCTTTGGAACGCTGAAGGGCAAAAGTTATTTTTCATTAGAATTATCTTCATTATTATTACAAATACCTATGGAAATAAGATACTGACAACAAGCCTAAAACTTGAACTGTTTTAGGGTTAATTTAGAGCATCCTCTACTTAACTGAAATCCTAAAGCCAAACTTTCTGTGATTACTTTTACATTTAGGTAACAAGGTTATGCAATACAGAGTTTACATTACACTGACATCCTTATAAAACAGAGATTGAACTGGAGGACCCATGGCATAGGTATCTTATAACTCTATTATGTTCTTTTATTCTATTCTCACAGTAATAAACACTGAACAGTTTTCATTAGAAAAGATAATAGATGTTTGGTGAGCCCTCAAACCATTCATTTAACAAATTAAGACAGTTTAATTACACTAGCAATTACTCCTGAGATAGTGCTTTTATAACATTTTAAGAGGTCAGAAATTCTTCACAAAAATGTAAATTTAGCTCCCAAAATGTTCCTTGGAATTAATATCATATGTTCAAATTGTATTTTCAAGATTACTTTCATATCATTATTTCATCAACTGATCCTAACCAAAAATTTGGGGGTAACTAATCCTTATTCTTTGTAGGTAAGAATCTGAGAATAAAGCACAGAGTGCTGGGTGGAAATAATGACTGCATTTGCATCCACTGTTTATTTAGAAGTGTATTTCTTGATTTCCAAATGTTCAGAAGATTTTTAAAGTTTCCTTTTGTTTTTCAAAAATTATATTGTGTGTTTGAAAATCATACATACTGTGGAGTTGCTGGATGCGATATTCTACATAAATCAATTAAGTCAAGTTTGCTGATTGCATTGTTAGTCTAAAAATCAGCAAGATAAAGATTTTAGCTATCTGTTCTATCAGTGACTGAGTAAGGAATATTATAAATTATCACTTTCTTTTGCTCCAAAGAATGGGGAAAAACATCTGCAAATCACATACCCATCAAAAAAGTGTATCTAGAATATATAGAGAGTTCTTTAAAAAAAAAGGGGGGGGGGGTAAGAAAAGAAACAAATAATGGGCAAAATATTTGAACAGCTTATTCATCAAAGAAGATATGATGCTCAACATCATTAGTCAACAGAGAAATACAAAGTAAATACAAGCTGAGATGAAACACATCTATTAGAAAAGCTTGAAAAGAAACAAAACAAAACAAAACAGACAATGCCAAAAAAGGATGTGAACTGGAACTTGCACAATATTGCGAGTAAGGATACAAAGTTGTTCAGTCACTTTGGAAAACAGTTTGGCAGTTTCATGTAAAGCTAAATACACACTTACCATATGACCCAGCCATCCCACTCTGGGGTTTTTACCCTACAGAAATGAGAACTTAAATCCACACAAAAAAACTGTAAATGATTTTTCTGCAGTGGTCTATTAATAAAAAAACAAAAAACAAAAAACAACCACAAACAATCCAGATGTTCTTCCATGGGTGAATAAACAAACAACAAAAAAGGAATGAACTATTGAAATACACAATAACTTGGATAAATCTCAAATGCATTACTGTAAAAAGCCAGTCTCAGAAGGTTACATAACATAGGATTCCATTTGTAAGACATTTTGGAAAAGACAAAAATTTAGAGTCAGAAAATAGAACCAGTTGCCAGGGATTAGGGGGAAGTGTAAGATTAGATTACAAAGGAGCAGCATGAGCAAGAGTTTATGGGATAATGGATTATCTTTATTCTGATTGTGGTAGTGGTTACGTAAATCTATACATATGTTAAAACTGACACAACTGAACACATACACACACCCCTAAAAAAAAAAAATCCATTTACCATATTATTTTAAAACACAAACTATGTCCCTGCTCCCTTACCTCGAACCTTTTTTTCTCTATCTTGAAGTTCTCAGTCATTCTTTAATTTTCTACAGTTCCCTTTTCCCTTACTCATATAATCTCCTGGACACATAAAATGTTCTTATTTTCTTAAGCATGTCATGTTCTCTTGATTTCAGGTCTTTACTCATGGCGATGGTCTACAGTGAAAACCACTCTCTTGGTTAATTCTTATTCATTCTTCTGGCTTCGGTAATTTACCGAAAAAAAAATTTTTTTTCGGTAAATTACTTCTTATAATAAACCTTCCCTAACCTTTGCTCCCAGGCTGGATTAGATGTTTGGTCATATAGTCCCATATCATTCTGCACTTTCCCCTTCTTATCTTCACATTTTTGTCAACGCATGACCCATTTCTTTCTTCCCCACCATCCTGTGAACTCCATGAGATAACTGATGTTTTGCTAAGTACCCCTTAGCACCAACACTGTGTAAGGCACCTAAAAGACCCACAACAATGAGTACCTAAGACTTATTTGTGTTTTACAGATTGCTATAAATAACTTGTTCTACTCTCTGATTTTTTCAATCTACATTTCAAAGGCAGATAGAAAACATCTTACCTCTTTTTTTCAAAATAAAATATTATTTCAAACACCTTTGCTTGTGATATTCAATTAGGTATTCCCTTTATGTATCCTCTCTCCTCTATTTTTTTGTCATTTTTATTCAGGATGCTGTAAAATTCCCCTCCACGTTCACTGGACATCTGCACATTTTCTTCTTAAGTTCTCAGTATCCACACACAACCAAAACACCCTTTCCTGGCGTTTTCTGTCAGTACAAATTAGGTTTCTAAATAACTCTGACCACTTAAAATTTAATTTAATCTGACACTCTACATTTATGACTTTCTTAGAGTTTTACAATCTAATAATTTAAATAACAACAGAACTCCTCCCTTAATCAAATCAATAAATACCAATATGGTTAGTTATGCATGAGATCCAGCATGTCACTTAAATTAAAAAAAGAAATTTGTATTTCATCGACAGCAGTCAGTGATAGCAGGCATCAGGGTACACTACCTTTAGAAAACTGCTAAGGACTAACATGACCGAATATTGTTAACCATAGTTTAGTTTACATATGTGAAGGAAGTTCCATTAGTTTTAAACCTTATGATAAAAACCAAAATCTAGCTGCACAAATATTGACAACTATGTTACATTTTGGAGAATCAGGTTAAAAAATAACCCACAAACAGGGATGGGTGGGGAGGGGGGGGTGGTGGGGGGGGGGGGAGAGAAACATTTTAAAGAAAACAAAAAGTTCAAGAGAGCCTTACTTACGCATTTTAAATGGAATCAAACAAATAGATTTCCAAGTTACAAACACTCAGAACTAGCAGATCTAGTCACGTGAGGAAAGCAAATCTTTGTTTTTTTAAAGGAGAGACTGACATAAGCTTTGTGAAATACAAGAACACTCCTCTTCCAGAAGAACATAGCCAGGTGAGGCCCTGAACAATAAAACCATTACATGGAACAGAACTTCGAGTGTGTATATTATAAAATAAATTCAAAATAATTATCTAAGGAAAACGTAACTCCCTTTCAGACTGCTATCCTTATTCGGATTGCTAATTTATCTCAACAGAGTATAAAACCTATCACCAACTCAAACAATGATTACCTATAATTCCACTTTTCATTTGTTATGTACAAAAGCTGTACTCCAAGTACTTCTAAAGGAACATAACTTCATGATAAAATCATGAGAAAGAATTTAGATAGAGACATACTAATTAAGGACAGCAACTCACAAACATGCTTACAGCAGGGTTCTGGAAGCAGAAAAGTTTGACACCATTAAAAAGTTGTTACAGACTGATGTACAGAAGAAGCCAAAGACTGTAAATTCCATCTTTTATTAATAAAGGGATTTGTCACAGGGGAGAAAGACAACCAAAATATGTTAACATACTTCATTTTGTGCTTTATAAATAAAAATTTATAATGATGCCACTAAATGAGGAAACAAGTGAAGTAACACAAGCCTCGGTGAGGTGAAAGTATCTTTATAACACTGAATATGAATGCAAAAATCCCTACTTTTCCTGCTTTTATTTTGGAAAATAAAAAGCCTAAAGGTACTATCTCTTATGGTCTGCAAAATTATCTTTACAAAAATTATCTTCATAACATAAAAACCTAAAAATAACACAAAATACCCACTTCAACCATTCTTCTCCTCAGGTATTAAATCTTAAGGGATTCTGAAAATACTTATATTCAGAGGAAATTTTCAGTGCAACTATGTTGTCAGCACTCACTAGTTATTCCATTGGTTGCCTAATCCTACTAGGCATTAAATAAAAACTCTGATACAGAGTAAATGGAGCCTAACTCAACAACATCACATTAGTTCTCTTCACTTACCCTTGCATAGTGGAATTCAACTCCATAGAGTTCTAAGGTACGTGCTGTGTTCAGATAATTAAATTCTGCTTCTGCAGGAGATAAGCCTCTGTAAAGACAGTGTAGTAAAAATTATACCAATCACAAATATGGCCAAACTAGAAAAAAAAAACCTATTTATCTAGAAAAACTTCAGCATTCTAGTTAAATCTTTTATAATACATCATGCATGACAACTCCTCTTAGTTGTATACAGTAATATCTAACTTATCTGGAAAGTAAATTTTCATTAACACAAATCATTATTTTGTAGAATATTTCATTTTCCAGAAATACAAGAATGCACTAGGGGATGTGGAGAAAATGAACCCTTGTGCACTGTTGGTGAGAATGTAAACTGATGCAGCCACTACGGTAAACAGTACGGCGATTCCTCAAAAAATTATAAATACAAATACCACATTAAAGGGGACTCTTTGAGCAGGGGAAAAAAACACCAAAAGCAACAAAGTCTAGAAAGAAACAGAGAACGTCAACATCACCAGAAACACTAACTTTACAAGTAACACAATGGCACCAAATCTATCAATATCTATCAATAATCACTCTGAATGTAAATGGACTAAATGTCCCAATCTATCGACATAGGGTATCAGAATGGATGAAAAGCAATATCCATCTATATGCCGCCTATAAGAGACACATTTTAGAGCTAAGACACCTGCAGATCGAAAGTGAGGGGATGGAGAACCATCAATCATACTAATGGATGTCAAAAGAAAGCCAGGGTAGCCATACTTATATTATAATATAATTATATTATTTTAAATATAATTTTAATTATATTAATTTTAATCTAAGTATATATAATAAATAAAATTATATTTAATATAATATATATTTTATAATTATATATCATGTCTAATATAATACATATTAGCTATAATATATATTTTATTATTTTGAGAGAGAGAGAGTGTGCGCACGTGTGCGCATGAGCAGGGGACAGAAGCAGAGGGAGAGAAAGAGAATCTTAAGCAGGTTTCACGCCAAGCACAGATCCCAATGTGGGGCTTGATGCCATGACTGGGAGATCATGACCTGAGTCAAAATCAAGACTCGGACACTTAACCAACTGAGCCACCCAGGCACCCTGTGACAAACGAGATTTTAAACTCAAGACTGTAACAAGAGATGAAGAAGGGCATTACATCATAATGAAGGGGTCTCTCCATCAAGAAGAACAATTGTAAAAATTTATGCCCCCAACTTGAGAGCCCCCAAATATGTAAATCAATTAATCACAAACATAAAGAAACTCACTGATAATAATACAATAATAGTATGGGCCTTCAATACCCCACTTACAACAATGGACAGATCATCTAAGCAGAAAATCAACAATAAAACAATGTCTTTAAATGACACACTGGACCAGATGGACTTAACAGATATATTCAGAATATTTCATCCTAAAGCAGAATAAACATTTTTTTTCAAGTGTATATGGAACATTCTCCAGAATACTTTATGTACTGGGTCACAAATCAGCCCTCAACAAGTACAGAGAGACTGAGATCATACCATGCACATTTTGAAATACAATGCTATGGGGGCGCCTGGGTGGCTCAGTCGGTTAAGCCGCCGACTTCGGCTCAGGTCATGATCTCGCGGTCCGTGAGTTCGAGCCCCGCGTCGGGCTCTGTGCTGACAGCTCAGAGCCTGGAGCCTGTTTCAGATTCTGTGTCTCCCTCTCTCTGACCCTCCCCCGTTCATGCTCTGTCTCTCTCTGTCTCAAAAATAAATAAACGTTAAAAAAAAAATTAAAAAAAAAAAAAAAAAAAAAAAGAAATACAATGCTATGAAATTGGAAGTCAACCACAGGAAAAAATTGGGAAAGAACACAAATACATGAAGTTTAAAGAAGTTCTCACTAAAGAATGAATGGGCTGGGGCACCTGGATGGCTCAGTGAGTTGGGCATCCGACATCAGCTCAAGTCATGATCTTGTGGCTGGCTTGTGAGTTCAAGCCCCACATCAGGCTCTGTGCTGACAGCTCAGAACCTGGAGCCTGCTTTGGCTTCTGTGTCCTTCTCTCTCTCTGACCTTCCCTGACTCATGCTCTGTCTCTCTCTCTCAAGAATAAATAAATTTTTTAAAAAATTTAATAAAAAAAAGAATGAATGGGTTAACCAGGAAATTAAAGAAGAAATTTAAAAAAAACTACATGGAAGCAAATGAAAATGAAAACTTGACAGTCCAAAACCTTTGGGATGTAGCAGAGATTGCAATACAAATCTACCTCAAGAAGCAAGAAAATTCGCAAATATACAACCTAACCTTACACCTAAAAGAACTAGGAAAGAAATAGCAAATAAAGCCTAAACCCAGCAGAAAAGAAATAATAAAGATGAGAGCAGAAATAAATGACACAGAAACAAACAACAACAAAAAAACCAGTATAACAAATCAAAGAAACTAAGAGCTGATTCTTTGAAAGAATTACTAAAATTGATAAACACCTAGCTAGACTTATCAGAAAGAAAAGGACTCAAATAAATAAAATCATGAAAGAGATCACGACTAACGCCACAGAAATACAAACAATTATAAGAGAGTATCATGCAAAATGATATGCTAGAGAGCCTGGGTGGCTCAGTTGGTTAAGCATCCAACTCTTGATTTCGGCTCAGGTCATGATCTCACAATCGTGAAATCAAGCCTGGCATCCTGTTCCATGGTGAGCATGCAGCATGTTTGGGATTCTCTCGAGTGCCCTCTCTCTGCCCCTCTCCCATTTGCTTTCTATCTCTCAAAATAAATAAACACACATTAAAAAAAAAAAGTATGTGCCAACAAACTGGGCAATCTGGAAGAAATGAACAAATTCCTAGAAACATTCAAACTACCAAAACTGAGTCAGGAAGAAATAGAAAATTTGAACACACCCATAAGCAGCAAAGAACTTGGATCAGTAATCAGAATTCTCCCAACAAACAAAAGTCCAGGGACAGATGGCTTCCCAGGGGAATTTTAACAGATATCTGAAGAAGAGTTAATACCCAGTTTTCTCAAATTTTCCCAAAAACATAGAAATGGAAAGAAAATTTCCAAACTCATTCGATGAGGCCAGCATTACCTTGATTCTAACACCGGACAAAGATCCAACTGAAAAGGAGAATTACAGGCCAATATCCCTGATGAACATGAATGCAAAAATTCTCAAAAAGAAACTAACAAATCAAATCCCACAGTACCTTAAAAGACTTATTCACCACAATCAAGGGGGATTTATGCCTGGGCTATAGGGGTGGTTCAATGTTCACATATCAATCAACATGATACATCACATTAAAAAAGAAAGAATAAGAACCACATTATCTTCTCAATAGATGCAGAAAAACCATTTGACAAAATACAGCATTCATTTTTGATAAAAATCGTCAACAAAATAGATACAGATGGAACATACCTCAACATCATAAAGGCCATGTATGAAAGACCCACAGCTAATATCATCCTCAATGGGGGAAAAACAGAGCTTTTCCTCTATGGTCAGAAACAAAACAGGGATGCCCACTCTCACCATTACTATTTAACATGCTACTGGAAGTCTGGGCCTCAGCAATCAGACAACAAAAAGAAATAAAAGAAATAAAAGGCATCCAAATTGGCAAGGAAAAAGTCAAAATTTCACTATTTGCAAACAACATGATACTCTATGTAGAAAACCTGAAAAGACACCAAAAAAAACTGCCAGAACTAATACATGAATTCAGCAAAGTTGCAGGATGTAAAATCAACATAGAGAAACTGGTTGCCATTTCTATACACCAATAATGAAGCAGTAGAAAAGGAAATCAAGGAATTGATCCTATTTACAATTGTAATAAAAAGTGTAAGATACCTAGGAATAAATGTAACCAAATTGGTAAAAGATCTCTACTCTGAAAACTACAGAACACTTATGAAAGAAATAGAAAAGGACACAAAGAAATGGAAAACCATTCCATGCTGATGGACTGGAAGAACACTGTTAAAATGTCTACACTAACCAAAGCAATCTACACATTTAATGCAATCCCTACCAAAATACCACCAGCATTTTTCACAGAGCTAGAACAAATAATCCCCAAATTTGTATGGAACCACGAAAGACCGTAAATAGTCAAAGTAATCCTGAAAAAGAAAAGCAAAGCTGGAGGCATCATGATTCTGGACTTCAAGCTATATTACTAAGCTATAGTCATCAAGACAGTTAAGGTACTGGCACACAAACAGACACATAGATCAGTGGAACAGAAGACCCAGATATGGACCCACAACTATACTGCCAACTAATCTTCAACAAAGTAGGAAAGAATATCCAATGCAAAAAAGTCTCTTCAACAAATAGTATTGGGAAAACAGAACAGCAACATGCAGAACAATGAACCTGGACCACTTTCTTACACTGTACACAAAAATAAATTCAAAATGGATGAAACACCTAAATGTGTGACAGGAAACCATCTAAATCTTGCAGGAGAAAAGGGGGCGGCAACCTCTTTGACCTCGACCATAGCAACTTCTTATTAAAACACATTGCTAGAGGCAAAGGAAAAAGCAAAAATGAAGTATTGGGACTTCATCAAGATAAAAAGCTTCTGCACAGCAAAGGAAACAATCAACAAAACTAAAAGGGAATCAACAGAATGGGAAAAGATGTTTGCAAATGACATATTTGATAAAGGGTTAGTATCCAAAATCTATAAAGAACTTATCAAACTCAACACCCAAAAACAAGTGATCCAGTTAAAGAAATGGGCAGAAGACATAAATAGATATTTTTCCAAAGAAGACATCCACCAGATGGCTAACAGACACATGAAAAGATGCTCAACATCACTCATCATCAGGGAAATACAAATCAAAACCACAATGAGATACTGCCTCACACCTGTCAGAATGGCTAAAATTAACAACACAAGAAGCAACAGGTGTTGGCGAGGATGCGGAGAAAGGGGAATCCCTTGTACTGTCTGTGGGAATGCAAACTGGTACAGCCACTGTGGAAAACAGTATGCAGGTTCCTCAAAAAGTTACAAATAGAACTACCCTATGACCCAGGATTACACTACCAGGCATTTACCCAATGAATTAAAAAACAAAAACAAAAACAGATTCAAAAGGGTGCCTGCACCCCAATGTTTATGGCAGCAACAGCTAAACTATGGAGAGCCCCAGTGTCCATCAATAGATGAATGGAAAAAGATGTGGTATATACATATAATGGAATATTACTCAGATATCAAAAAGAGTGAACATTTTCCATTTACAACGACATGGATTGGAGCTAGCCATGCTAAGCAAAATAAGTCAGTCAGAAAAAAACAAATACCAAATGATTTCACTTATATGTGGAATTAAAATAACAAGGCAGATAATATATGGGAAGGGGTAAAGAGACAGAGAGAGAGAGAGAGAGAGAGAGAGAGAGAGACAGAGAAAGAAACAAACCATAAGAGACACTTAATAGAGAACAAACTGAGGGTTGATAGAGGGGAGGTGGGTGGGGGATGGGCTAGAGGGGTGATGGGTATCAAGGAGGGCACCTGTTATGATGAGCACTGAGTGTTGTATCTAAGTGATGAATCAATGAATTCTACTCCTGAAGCCAATATTGTACTGTATGCTAACTAAAATTTAAAAAGAATAAAAATACCATGTGAGAAATGAATGAAAGAATGAGTAAGTAATTAAATAAGAAGTACCATATGATCCAGTAATTCCACTACTGGGTATTCACCCCCCAAAAATGAAAACACTAATTCAAAAAGATATATGGCCCCCTGTTTACTGCAGCATTAATTACAAGAGCCAAGATATGGAACCATGCCAGTGTCCATTAATAGATGAATGGATAAAGATGTGGTGTGTACATATACGATGGCACATTATTCAGCCATAAAAAAGAATAAGGTCTTGCCATCTGTGACAAAATGGATAGATCTAGAAGATATTATGCTAAGTGAAATAAGTCACACTAAGAAAGAATAATTTCACTTACATGTGGTATCTAAAAAATGAATAAACAAAAGCAGAAACAGACACATAAATACAGAAAACAAACTAATGGATGCCAGAGGGGAGGGCTGTGGGTGGGTGGGCAAAATGGGTGAAGGAGAATAGGATATACAGGCTTCCAATGACAGAATGAGCTGGTACAGCATAGGGAATACAGTCAATGGTATTGTATTAGTGTATGATGACAGATGGTAGCTACATTTTTGAGTGTAGCATAAGGAATAGGCTTATCAAATTACTACAGTCTATAACTGAAACTAATATAACTGTGTGGCAGCTGTATTGAAAACAAAACAAAACAAAACAAAAACCCAGGTTTTAAAAGTCCCTCGGTGTTCTTATGGCTGACAAAGTCATTTGTTCCCTGACAAAATGTGAAAGTGATTTTCAAAATTTGGTCCATACACTGTATCTGTGTTTAATCCATAGTTGCTTCTAAAACATGGAAGTTTTGAGACAATCTCCCGAGCAGTGCTTCTCAGATTATGGTGTACAGACAGGTGGTGATTCGTAACAAGTACAGAAATTGACAGTGTCAGTCTTTTATATTTTATAGCACTTTGACAGAGCAATTGCATGTCTGTGGAACCTAAGGTCTTGTCATTTTTATGTCTCTATTTCTCCATTTTACTTCTCTAGTAATTTAATTTTATTATTTTTTCAGAAGTTTCATTCCATGACAAACGGGGAAAAAAACTGGTCTCATCAGTTTCAGAAATACAATTGTAAACAATTGGATATAAAATGGTAAGGTCCTAAACTATTTATATTTAAGCAATGTCCCAGGTGATTCTTATGAACACAGCAACGCAGTGTTCTTATGAACACTCGGCAAAGCCATTAGAAGTAGATTTACTCCTGCATTATATATATTTCTAAATATCTTAGTTATCCGATATTATCTGACTATAGCAGAGCAAAAGCAGCAAACTACAAAAGCAAAAAATATCAATCTTTCACTCACTAGTGATACCAGAAAAGGAAGCCAACAGCCTACCAATGCATGATCATAAAAATGAGATTCCTAAAAAAAGCACATATACCTCAATTTTCTATAAAATTCAATTAAGTTAAACAAATACTCTATCTCCCCACCCCAATCCCCACTTCTCAAACTGGATGATTCTATTTTTCTTTGTTTAAAGATCTGAGGAATCATTTCTCTAAACCAAATACAAATACATAATCAATATCTTGTCAAATGTACAAGCTTTTTCCTTACAGAAGAGACTTTATTGGCAAATTTTTAAAAAATCTGGTTTATCTTCAAATCCTTGATCAGATATGCTATGTGTAGAACTTTTCCTACAAATGGCACTTACTGTTAGACCAAAATAGCCCCTTCATCTCATTAGGCCAGTTTATTAAAATTCTCATTTTATTAGTCTTATTTTAGGTCAGAGGTCAGCAAACTTTTATTGAAAAGAGTGAGACAGTAAATACTTTAGGCTTTTAGACCACGTGGTCTCTGCTGCAACCACTCAACTCTGCTGTTACATGAAAGCGGCCACAGACATGAAAACGCGTAAGGGAATCTGTGTTCCAGTAAATGTTCATTTATGGACAGTGAATTGGAATTTCTGAAAATTTTACATGCTACAAAATGTTATTTTTCTTTTTATGTTTTTCTCAACCGTTTAAAACGTACAGATCATTCTTAGCCCGTGGGCCATACAAAAATAGGCAGTACGCCAGTTTGTAAACCTGTGTTAGGTACATGGGCCATAACCAAATGAAAGGAAGTTCCCTTAAGTTAAGAGCCAATATTTCTTCAGTGTTTACTATGTACTAGGCACTATTCTGAGTACTTTGTATATATGAACTAATGTAAGCCTTACATTAACTCCAGAGGTAGACACTTTTATTATCTCCAATTTACATAGAAGCAGAGATAGAGAGCAATTTGGTCAAGATTATTGACCATTAAGTTGTCTTTTTTTTTTTTTTAAGTTTATTTTATTTATTGTGAGAGACAGAGAGAGGAAGAGACAGAGGAAGAGAGAGAGGGAGAGAGAATCCCAAAGAAGCTCCATGCTGTTAGCGCAGAGCCCGATAACGGGCTTGACCTAAGGAACTGTGCGATAACGACCTGAGCCAAAACTGAGTCTGGACGCTTAACTGACTGAGCCATTTGGGCACCCCAAAAGTTGTCGCATCCAGAATTCCAGACCAGGCAGTCTGGCTCTCTAGTTCAAACTCTTAGCCAATACGTAGCACTGCCTTAGTTTCTCCGTGAGTATTCTGAATTGTAGGTTAAAGCAAAAGCAAACTCTGAACCAATAAACAATATTATTTTCTATTCAAAGCAATGTATCTCTTCTTGAAATAAATTATGTCACAAAATTAAGACTCACAAAATATCAAAGTTGAATACTGTTATGAATGAAAAAGTGCTACTTTTTTAAAAAAGGACTTTTAAAAACATTATTTTGGTATTACATAAAGTTCCTTTTTTCCTTTTGGTTCACTGCAAAACAAATGATTCCTTTCACATAGCTAAAAACTAAGAAAGAATTGCTGAGTAGATTGATCTGTAACAGTTGATCTGTGAAGATACCATTAATATTCTAAAATTCCTTCTTAAAGAACTGTCAACTTTATATAATAGCAAACTTCTGTTTACCTATAGTTTTATGGTTGTTAGTAGAAATGAAAAAAAAACCTTACGTAGTCTACGAAATTAGTAATGATTTTTTAGTATAGATAACCCACATTTCCTTACATCAATCACACTATTTTATGTAACAGTAACTGTTCTATATTAAATAAACACAACACTCACATTAGAAATAATTTAAAACATTTCTCTAGAAAACACGCCATGAAGAAGTTTATGAAATAAGCGGAAAAGTAAATAAATTCTTACGTATGTTGCTGATGTAATTTTGCAATTTCTTTTTCAAAATCTTGAGGTTGATTAGGAATGAAAGAATAATCTGAGAGGTAGCCTGGCAAGTTCTCTGACTGATTGTAGTCTCCAAGTTCAGCTATTATATGGAAGGAAGATATTCACAATTTAATAAACACATTTTGTAATTCTGATAGCTAAATAAGAAATGTCATGAATTCCAATATATTTCTGGAAGTAAAGTATTTGTTTTTACTGCTAGCTACCATGTAAGCAAATTATGACACTACACTTAACATTTCTAGGTCTCAAACAACATCAGAGAAACTTTTTAGGAAACAAACTAATTGCTAACTAGTTGGATATTTCATTACATTTTCTTTGCAATCACTTTTTCTGTATAATAATGTATGTCTAAAGAACTCATACATTAATGGTAATGTACTATCAACACAGACCATGCAATCACATACTCCATGACCCAAAAGTGGGCTGATACTTACACTGAACAGCAAATGAAGCCAAAAGGGCAGCAGTATTATAAGGACAGGGCAATCTAATCAAACAAAATAGAAAACACATACCCCATGGTTAAACACAATAATTTCAAAAGCACTGTAATTTATATTATACTATTCCATGTGACTTACTTTTTAAGTAATGATCTTATCTGATGAAAAAAACTGATGCTACATGCAACCATTTTCAATAATTTGTTTGCGATGATCATGAATTACTTAAATAATACAGAACTGAAAGTACCTTTAAAGCCCATTACTAAAAACTTAAAATAGCCCACCTTCCAGTAAGAATGTCTTGTTTAATTTGCAAAAAATACTGGTACCTTAAAGAGAGAGAGAGAGAGAGACAGCATTTAGCATTTACTGGAATTATAACATTTCAGGATTAAAAACTGTATACTTATATTAACCAATATAAGTATATTTGAAATATTTACATATTTGCTTTTATAATCTACATATTAGCACACATAGATATATTTTTAAGTAAGATTTCATATTTCATGAATTCCAATCATTAAAATTCTTTGACAGACAAAATTCTGTACTTCAAATATCTTGTTTCCACTAGCTTCTATTATAAAATTTCTTAACATCTTTAAGAGTTACATGACCAAGGGAGATTAAGGAGAATACTCTAAGATTGGTGTTTGTAGAAATTAGAACTGTGAAACACAGAAAAGTTGAGTCAGAGACAGATTGCAGCTGACAGCAGCAATGCACTAGGGATCAACTGGAGAAAACCATCCTTTCTGCTGAGACAGAAAGCCAGAGGCAAAGACATGCCTATGACCATCTTATCATTATGCTGCCCCCTGCTGGAAGCTGCTAATTGTAGAAAAACACCTTTCTATTTTCATTTGAGTTAAGAAAGCTCTTTCTGATGAGGAAAAAAACAAACAAAACAAAAACCAAGACCCCTTCTCTACCATTAGAATGGCCAAGTAAGCAAATTCCTTTAACACCAACAAAAATACAAGATTTCTATAAAAAAGAATGCTGAGGTTCCTTACAAGATGGCACTGTCCTCTTGTAAGTCCCAGCTAATGGGTAAGTCATTCCCTAATGCTTGCAGCAAACAAGTCACCTGTGCTGCAGAACACTGGCAGAAGACCAAATTTTGTGGCTTTAAATAGGAAATTTTAAGACTTTTATTTCATCCCACTGAAAAAAGTAAAAACACCCCAAAAATCAAAAATCATTAACAATTTTAGTTGTCTGATTAAAATTATAAAAGCGTACATGACAATATTTAAATTACTAAATAATTTAATTAAGGATTTCAGAGAATCAGATATTCACTATAAAAATTTTTTTTTAAAAAGCTGATACAAATATCCTGCTGTATATATTAAAGAAGTATGTAAACTCCCTGTGAGAATACATAATGCATAATATTGTAAATATTATCTACTTATTCAATCTAAGACAAGATATTTCTATCTAGTTTACCTGGTTTCATAATTAAAAGTTAAAAGTTCCTGGTGGGAAACAATCTTATAGTTAAGTTTAAAAAGGCATGTATATCCTTGACAAAATATTATAATCTTACACAAATAATACCTATGCCTGCCGAATTTTATTTATATACCAACCAGTAACAACTGATAGAGTGGAAACCAGAATTCAAGTCATAAGCTAAACCAGCCTGTGTTCTTTAGAAAATTACTTAAAATTTGGCTGACCCTTAGTTTCTATATTTGTAAAAAGGAAGTAATATCACTTGTACCCCAGGGGCCCTAAATCAGGTGACAAAAACCCAATTTTTACAATTAAGACTTTTAAGAGAGATTAATAATGCTTGAGGTAAATACAGAAATAAAATGTTTAATCTCTAAAAATAATATAACTTTTCTAATCCAGACAATAACCAATACCATAAACACTTATCATGTATCGAGTACACCTAGGCACTAAAAAGGTACCAAAAAGAACTGTCATTTGTACCCTCATGACTCCTGAGAAAACTCCAATTCTAAGGATGCCAGCACCTGCTAACACCAAATGACTGTAGTTTGATGGAAGCTCTATAGGGCCCACTCTTTCCTACCACTAATCTAAAATGGAATCTCAAGGTAAGGGGGTGTAGCAGATTTCCTGTTTTGTGGGTTTAAACTAGTCCTTAAAATTTAGCAACTGTGGCTGAAGGTGTCATATTACTAACCATGACCACTGCATTAAGGTTGCCCAAGCACTAAAGTTTTAAAGGAGTATTTCTTAAACCTGCTGCACATTAGAATCACCTGGGAAGCTTGTAATGCCTGTGCACAGGTCCCATCTGAGACTGAATTGAATCAGAATATCTAGGAGGTATGTCCAAGGCATCAGCATGTTTTAAAGCTCCCCTAAGTGATTCTAAGTTGTAGTCAGGGTAGAGATTCACTAATGTACACTATGGTAATATAATAAAAACTAGGTACTTAACTCATTTTTACCAAACAGCACCAGATATAAGACTCTAGGACATTCTATCATAAAGGATTTTTGAATGAATACATTATTTCTAGTGAAAACAAAGAACCTTCTTGACAAGAGACTGAGCACAAATTAATCTCTTGACTACTACCAAACTTGGCTTTACTTTCTTCTACTTCAGGAAGATATTTTGACTTGATTATCAATGAGATACATTTATTCCTTATGTTTTCAACACAGGTTTTAAAAGAACACATTCAAGCTCCATTAAGAAATTCAAAGACATTCTTTTGAGTCAAGCAAATTAATGAATAGGGTTATAATTGACAGTATTTTAAGTGTTATGCTAACAAACTTCATGAATGTTAAACACATTAGAAATCCAACTTTAAATAATTGGTCTTTTAATTGCAAATATTTCTTATACATTTAAAAATCTGATTACATAAAACATGTATTATAAAATACTTCTGCTACTTTATTTCAGGTTATATTTATCAGCAAATAGTAAAATGCACTTTAAAATGTTTTATACTTCAAAATTTTCATTAATTCAAAGTAGTTTCCTTGAAGTTAATCCAAAATTAGAGAAATTTTTATAATACTAAGAATTATTAAGATAAAGGATTTTTTTTATTTTGATTATTTAAAAACAACAACAAAACATGACTAAGAACTATAATATTTAATTGAAGGTTATTCATATAACACAACTTTGCATTTCAAGACAAATTAGCTTGGAAATACTATTAGTTTCAAAGGATAGGACTGCCTAACCCAGGGGCTACACTCCTAAATTCTGTTATAAAGAGCTTCACACCTGGCCCCCAACAAACACCCAGAAAAGGATTCTTAAGAAGGTCAACCTAACTTTTCTCACCTGGTCTCACCTACTGTATCAACACCTGAGGATTGGCAGATATAGATAAGTATCTTTAATTTATTCTTTTGTTTCACCACAGCACCACAGAATTCTAAACAATGACCAATATATTAACATGTCACAACCTATCTACACATAGCTTTAGACACAGATTGTTAATTTGGCACTTATCCTTTAGAGTAATTTTGAATACAAGCACTGACCTATATTCTTCTATTTAAGATTTTTATGGAAGGTATCATATGTCAATTTTTAGTCTTAAAAAAAAACCTGATTACTAATTGTCTTACAAGCAGTAAACAAAGTTATTATTCAGTAACAGATATCATACTGTAATTATTTCTACCTTAAACAGTTCACCTAACATTCATACACTCAAAATGCTCATCTGGGTCATTTTTGTGTATACTTTGTCCCTTAGAAGTGACAACAAAATTAGACTGTAACTTAAGATCAGACTTAAAATGGCCAATAAAGTGGGCACTTAAAGACATGAATGTATTAGAGCATTCTCTGCCAACATTCTTTATAAAAAGGTACCTGCTCACCTGAAACGAATGTAACACCATATGTTAATTATACTTTTAAGGAAAATGGTGGGGGGGGGGGGGGGGGAGGTACCTATTGACCATTACTCCTGCACATAATGGTTATATATTTTCTAAATTCTGTGTTCGCCTGAATGGAAATAAAAAAATATACATAGAATGTTCTTTTACATGAAATAAAAGGCACAATTCTCACAATGCAGCATCACTTGGATACAACTGCAGTATCATCTAATTACCTCAATTAGTTACAGAAGTGCTTCTTAGCCATTTTTTAAAAAAGGAAAAATCTAATTTTATATGGTTCAGGAGGCTGCCTGTGGTTGGATGGGGTGGTCCTGGGATCCCAATCTCCTAAAGCCCTCCCAGCCATGCAAGAGGGCAAGAAACGATTATCATGAAAGCTCTATACTCTATTCTGTGTGATGGCTGGGAAGCTCAGAAGTACACTATGATAATCTATTTTTGCCTAAATAATTTCAAAATTTCATAATAGTTTTGACAATATTTTCAGGAAAAACATGCTCCATAAACCCACCTTGTGTATTCTTCTTGTAACTTGTTGGGGTCACTTACAAAAAATTTGACTCTAAAGTTCAAACTGTAAGGAGATCCTCCTAGAAGTAATAAAAGCAGTTCTAATTAATTAGATTATATCAATCCTTTATCTTTATAAAGTATACTTGCAAAACATCAAGTAAATATGTATGCTCACTCTTTAGCTGCTTCCTTATAGGTTTGTTTGGATCCAGCCACCTCTGAAAAATAAATAAATAAGACTGATTTCTTTTTCCCTTGAGGAACTAATACATCAATTGTTGCAAATCTATAACATTTGAAGATCATTCCTAAAAACTGCATTTTTAAAAAGGTCTAGGAAAAATACTCAATTTATAGATATTCATATCAAGTATAACAAAATTAATACTAGAAAGTACTGAACATATTTGTGGTAGCTCTAAATTTTTCATTTGAATTTTCCATCAAAGTATACAGTGTCCAACATAACCTCTATTCCAAAACTAAAAATACTTAATCACAGCAATCTGAAGTGATTTCTGTTAATTTAATTGTATTATGTAACAGTGTGGCAAGTTTTTAAAATTCTTGGTACTTTCATAAAAATATAGTTGGCCTTATAATCTCATTCAAACAAAATCTAACTACACATCATGAAAATATACTCTTAAGGAAAATTTAACTTCTACCCTATTCCTTAAAAAATAAAACTATCTCCTCCCCCCACCCACCAAAACAAAACATAACAAAACACCCTCCACACTAATTTTGTAAGAGACAGTGTTTAGTTTGGGGAATGACTGATTTTTGGGTGTGAGAATTTTAAGTAGCCTCAACACTTCCGAATGCCAGTTAAGCTCTACTTCAGGAAAACTATAACTGAATTCAGAAAATATTTCAACTGCAACATATTTCATTAAAAAAAATTAAAGAACCCAAAATGAGTAACAGATGTGGCAGTATTTTCAAAGCACTACACAAATATCAGCTTACATCATTATGTATAAACCATACTCCACCACCCATACTTGATTCCATGCAGAACACATAGAGATTTTAATAACAAATAGCTGACATTACTTCGTAAACCTTCCCTTTCCACAATCCACAACATCCAACACATCAAATCCAGTTGATTCTACCTTCTTCCTATACCTAGAATTTAACAGTTCTTCTCCATCCATTCTGCCACCATCTTATATCTGGGATAGCTCTGGCCAAAGCCTCGTAATTGTTATCTCTGCTTCTTTTCTTACCAAGTTCTTCATTCTCCATCGGAAGCAAGTGTAGGCTTTTGAAATATGTCACTTCTTTCCTTAATAGCTCTTGGCATTTTCTCATGCAAAGTTTAAAGTCCTTACTAGAGCTTGCATGATCACTTCTTACCTCAGTTTACTAAGCTCCAGCCATAATGGCTTCCTGTCTGTTTCTCACAGATGCTATCTTAGGGTCTTTAATTAGAAGCTCCCTTATGCACATCATGTCCTCCTCTAACTTTCCCATGTCTTACTCCTTCCATTATCTGTTGAGTCTCAGCTTAAACACTACCTCCTCAGAAAGGCCTTCATTGATCACCCTAACAAAAGTATGTCATGAAGGGGTGCCTAGGTGGCTCGGTAGGTTGAGCATCTGACTCTTGATTTTGGCTCAGGTCGTGGTCCCAGGGTAATGGGATCGAGCCTCACATTGGGGTCTGTGGTAAGCATGGAGCCTGCTTAAGATTCTCTCTCTCTACCTCTGCCCCCTCCCCTGCTTGTACTCTTTCATATATGTATATGTATGTAAATATATATATATAAATATATATATTTACATACATATACATATATATAATTTATATATATATATATGAAGTATGTCACAAATCTTCTATGTCCTTAGTTATCGTCTGTAAATAGGCAAGGAATATTATTTTCCTTCACATTTTCTTAATTGTAACGTTTGCTTTGCCTTTTTATTGCCTAACTCCTTCATTAGATTATGAACTCCATGAGGTAAGGGCTAAAATCTGATTCATTCAAAGCTGAACAGTCAGCACCTAGGCACAGGGCTTGGCATGTATGTATTTAAAAAAATGTAGAAAAGGACTTAATAAACCTGCTGAGTGGCCCAACGGTTGACACAGGGTGTGTGTGTGGGGTGTGGGGGGGGGGTTGTTTCTGCACCAGCAATCAGCTGTTTTTCACCCCTAGGTAACACATTTGCTTCCCCTGCAGATCTACCCATTTATCCATTTTCCATCTCGTCTATCTTCTAGTGATTTCATTCTACATATTTTTTAGAAAAAGTCATAACTTACATTCATTTTAATGCTTGTCTAAAGTCAAAATTTGGGCTCAGGTTATCTATTCAAAGCCTGCCTTCCACATTCAGTTCTCCTTTAAAATATTCTAAAATAGTATCAGAGACACAAACACATTTACATACACAAATAGATACATTCAGCTGACAAAGCTGAGGAGTACAATAATACGTACTGGGAAAAATTTTTTTTAATTTCAGAGACACAGAGAGAAAGAGAGAGAGCATGCACAAGTGAGTGGGTGAAAAGGGGAGAGGAAGAGAGAGAATCCAAAGCGGCTCCATGTTCAGCGTGGAGCCCGATGAGGGGCTCAATCCCACGGCCCTCGGATTATGACCTGGTCGAAATCAAGAGTTGGACACTCAACCTACTGAGCCACTTGGGCATCTCTAAATACTGGAAAATTTAACAGACCTCATCAATGATGTCAATGAGACAGGACTTCAATTCTTGGCTTAAGCCATGAAAAGGGAACAATTATATAATGAGCACTCCTGGACAGTGTTCCTAGTAAAAATACATCATAAGTCAAAAGAAAAACAAAGTGGGGAAAGAGACAACATATAAAAAAGTTCTACAAATCAGTAAGAAAAAGACCAACACTAATAGAAATATGGGTAATGGGTAAGAATAGAAATTCACAGGAAATTTAAATGACATTTAAGTTATGAAAAGATATTCAATCTCGATCATAATTAGAGAAATATAAAAGTCATTTATATTAGCTTTTCATTTTTCATCAATAACACATTGGCAAAGATTAAAACTTTTAATGCTGTACCACAATGGCAAGAATGTGGAAAACAGGCACATATACATAGCTCGGGAGAATAAAAATTATGCCATCTCAATGTTGGACAACTTGGAAATATTTATCAAAATATAAAATGTAAATGACCACAGACCCAGCATTATTTTATATAGCATTATTTACGGAGACATATTTTACACAACATAAAATTCACCATTTTAAAGTGTATGCTTCAATGTACTTGAGTATATTCACTATGTTATGTAACTATCAATACTAAATAATGTCAGAATACTTGCATCACCCCAAAAAGAAATCCCATACCTAGTAACAGTCCATTTCAGTGGCCCCCTGGCAACTGCTATTCTACTTATGATTACTATGGATTTTACAATTTTGGATATTTCATATGAATGCAATCATACAACAGGTGGTTGTGCCTAGCTTCTTTCACTTAGTATAATGTTTTCGAGGTTCATCCATGTTGTGGCATTTAACAGTACCACATTCTATTTTATAGCTAACATTTAGGTTGTTTTTATCTTTTGGCTCTCATGAATAACACTACTATGAACATCTGTGTAAAAGTTTTGTGTGAACATGTGACTCAGTTCTCTCAAAGGTGTGTCTAAGATTGGTATTGTTTGGTCATATGATAACCCTGTATTTAACTTTTTAAGGAATTACCAAATTTTTTTCCATATTACATTTCTACCATCTATGTAAAAAAAAAAAAAAAAGGGTTCCAATTTTTTTTGTATCCTCATCAATACTTGCTATTGTCTTTTTAATTATACCCATCCTACTAGGTGTGAAGTGGTATGTCATTCCTTTGATAAATTATATTCTATTGTAGGGATACACAACTTGGTTTATTTGTTCATCAGGGGATGGACATGAGTGCTTCCCCTATCTATTATGAATAATGCTACTATGAACAGCTGAGTAGTAACTTTTGTGTGTGGACATGTTTTCATGTTTGGGTAAATACTGGGAGTGGAATTGCTTACCTTTTTGTATTATGTCCTGAAAACAAGTATTGTAAGCTCTCTAATTTTCCTACATAAATGGGCATTGAGAGTATATCACTATTTTTAGTCATACACCATAATCTATGCCCAAAATCATTCCACCAATTGAATTACTATGCTATATCTGAGATAAGAGTCTTCATTGTTTAAATGCAATATATATGAATTTAAAATGTGGTATCTTACTAGAAATGATTAATACCTACCAAGTGTTAATAGCTAATAAGGAAGTTCTGGTTCAAGATGGCAACCTAGGTGAATCCTACTAAACTCACCTACCCCCATGGACACATTGAATCTAAAAGCTACATACAGAACTATTTCCTCTGGAAAAAAACCCAGAACTAGATGAGTGACTTCCTCTCATCGAGTGAAGGAGAAAAACCGCACAAAGTGGGAAAGACAAGACAAGACACAATCTCACCATAGAACCCAACCCCCAGCATGGTAACCCACACTCAGGAGGGAACTCACAACCCTGAGCCTCTCCCTGAAGAGCAAAGAGTTTGAACTGCACATCTGGTGCCTCAACCTTTAAAACCTGCACCTGACAGAAGAGACCCCAAAATCCCTAGCTTTGAAAGTCAACTAGAGCCTGTGACCACAAGACTAGAGTAAACTGAGAAACAGTTCTCAAAGAGTTAGTGCAAACTCACCCAACCCAGGGCAGAGCAGAGCCAACTGAAAAGTGCCCAGACTTTATGTGAGAGACACTTACCTGCTTATCTTAAAGCATGGGCCTAAGGGGAAGACACCTAATTTAACATACGTCTAGGGGGCCCTAGTGAAACACTCTCCAGATACGGAGACCAGCAGGCACCATCTTTGTACGCTCCCTCTGCCTCACTCCAGGTCACTGGTATCTCTTGGAAAGAAGCTTATATATTCCTTGTTTGGCACCCTGATTTTTTCAACCGCTGCCTAGGAGACACCTCTAGATTGTTCAGCTCTGGTGACCAATGGGGCTGAAGTCTGCAGGTCCCACGGGACTCTTCTAACAAATGGAGAAAGGGTTCTAAACCAGCTACTCCCCGCAGGGCACAGCAAAAAGGCAACAGACTGAGGCACTCAGTCTTTCTGTCAAGGAGGCCTATTTGCTTCTCTTATAGCTGTGGCCAGAGTTGCAGGCTTCCAATTAAATGCTCATCTAAGACTCAACTGTAATCCTCTCAAGAGACCTCAGAGGGCAGGTACTATCTCCAAGTACTCCCATGCTCCAGAGCACCAATGCCTCCCAGAGGAGAGCTTGTACATATGTCTGGTGCTCTAGTTTTTATGTCTGCTGTCCAAGGAATATCCCTTGATCATCTGGTTCTGTTGCCCAGCATGGCTTGTGTCATGGACCCAAAGGGACTAATAACAAATGAAGAAACCATGCTTGGCTGGCCACCATCCTCCAGGGCAGAATGCAGAGACACAAGAATGAAACACACCCTAGTCTTTAGGTGAAAGAGGCCTATTTGCTTGTGTAAAAGATCTGGCCTGAGGGGCAGGCTTCCAGTTTCGCACACATATCAGGATTTACTTAGGCACTCTCCGGGAAGGAGGCTGGTGGGTGCCATCTTTGTACTCTCCTTGTCCGCCCAGGTTGTTGGTGGCTCTGAGAAAGGAGGTTGTGTCTGGTGCCCGGATTTTGTGTCTGCTGTCCAGAGGACACACCCTTTGATGGTTTGACTCTAATGGCAAGCGGAGCTTATGTTCACAGGTTCAAGGGGACAGCAGCAAACGAAGAATTTACAGTTCTTACCTAATTATCACCCCAGGGTTCAGCATGCAGGGGGCAGACAGAAATGCCCATCTCCCGGTATTCCCCTAAAAGATGTATATTTGCATACTTTAAAAACTGCTGTCTGAGGGTCTGGCTTCCAGTTGCCCTGAATCTAGATGCTCACCAAGATCCTCCCCTTTGAGACACTGGCAGGTCTTGGCACATCTTTAAGCTGGGAGCCACTAAAAATAAATTAGCTACTTGGGAAATCCTGAAAGGTTCCAGGCATAACCAAGAGCTATGGAGGGCAAGGGTGAATGATTAAGGTTCAACACAAGGCCATTCCTTCACGACTAGGAGAGGTGGCTATTTAATCTAATGCATAGAAACCAACACAGTAAGTAAAGCAAAATGAGAAAAAAGAGGAATATGTTCCAAGTAAAAGAACAAGAGAAAATATCAGAAAAAGACCTTAATGAAATGAATATAAGTGATTTACCTAATAAAAAATTCAAAATATTAGTCATAAAGATGCTCACTGAGCTCAGAAGAACTGATGAACACTGTGAAAATTTCAACAGAGATAGAAAATATAAGAGAGTATCAAAAAGAAGTCACGGGATTGAATGAAGAACACAGTAGCTGAACTGAAACATACATTAGAGGGGTTTAACAGCAGACTAGATGAAGCAGAGGAAAGGTGAGTGAACTCAAAGATAAGATAGTAGAACTAACCCAAGCAGCAAAAAGAAAAAACAATGAAAATAAGTAAAGATAGCCTAAGAGACTCAAGGGACAAGATCAAGCAGATCAATATTCACAGCATAGGGCTCCCAGGAGTAGAAGAGACAGAAAGGGGCAGAAAACTTATTTCAAGAAATAAAGGTTGAAAGCTCTCCTAACATGGGGAAGGAAACTGACATCCAGATCTAAGAATCTCAGAGTTCCAAATAAAAGGAACCCAAAGAGACCCACTGTAAGACACATTATAATTAAAGTGTCAAAATTAGAAGACAAGGAGACCATCTTAAAGGCAGCAAGAAGAAAACAACTTCTTACATACAAGGGAACTCCCATAAGATTGTCATCAGATTTTTCAGCAGAAACGTTGCAGGCCAGAAGACCATGGCATGACATATTCAAAGTGCTGAAAGAAACAAAAAACCTGCCAACCAAGAATACTCTATATGGCAGAACTGACCTTCACAACTGAAGGAGCATTCAAGAGTTTTCCAGACAAGCCAAAGCTAAAGGAGTTCATCACCACTGGACAAGCCTTAAAATAAATGTTAAAGGTACTTCTTTAAACTGAAATGAAAAGGTGCAAATTAGTAACAGAAAGACATGAAAGTATACATTTCACTGGTAAAAGTAAATATATAGTAAAATTCAGAATAATCTAAGTGTTGTAAAGGTGCTAGGTTAATCATGTATTAAGCTACTATGAAGGTTAAAAGATAAAACTAACAGTAATAACTATAACCACAATAATTTAATGGATACACAAGGTAAAAAGATGTAAATTATGACATTAAAAAGATAAAACGGGGGTGGGGGTAAAAATGTAGAGGTTTAGGATGTGTTCAAACTTAAGTTGTTGTCAACTTAAGTTGTTATAGGCTGTTGTAAGTTGTTTTATGTAAGCTTCATGGTAACTACAAAGCAAAAACCTACAGTGGATACACAGAAGATAAAGGGAAAAAAATCTAAGCATACCACCATAAAAAATCTTTCAAACTGCCAACAAAGAAAATAAGATCCATCTATATACTACCTGTAAGAGACTTGCTTCATATGTAAGGATACATGCAGACTGAAAGTGAAGGGATGGAAAAAAGGTATTCCACGCAAATGGAAACTTAAAGAAAGCTGGGTAGCTTTTTACGTAAGACAAAATAGGGGCACCTGGGTGGCTCAGTCGGTTAAGTGTCTGACTCTTGATTTCAGCTCAGGTCATGATCTCACAGTTGGGGGATCCAACCCTGTGTCTGCCCTATACGTGCAGAGCCTACTTGGGATTCTCTCTCCCTCTCTCTCTGTCCCTCCCCTGCTCACACGCTCATGTGCTCTCTCTCTTTCTCTCTCCAAATAAATAAATTAAAAAAGAAAAAGACAAAACAGACCTTAACACAAAGACTACAGTAAGAGACAAAGTTATAATGTAATAACAAATGAGTCAATCCAACCAGAAGATATAAAATTTGTAAATATTTATGCATCTAACATAAGAGCATATAATAAACACATAATGCAAGTATTAACAGACTTAAAGGAAGAAACAGCAATGATAGGAAAGGACTCTAATATTCCACTTACATCAATGTGGGAGTGTGCTGCCAGTAGGGTATCATAGCTACCGAGTCTCGTGGGCAAGGGTGATTTTTTTCATTTCACTGGGTGTCACCAGCCCTCTGGGACACTGACTTGCCTCTCTTCCTTCAAGTACTCACACTTAATGGTAAAGTTAGGAGTAAGCAGTACTAATTCTTACCACATGGTCTGTGGGGAGGGAATGAGCTGACCCACTTGGCTGCTTCTACAGCAGTGTACCTCCTTCCAGCAGACCCCCAAAGTCTCCACAGCCTCCCCACCCCACTCCCCCACCACACCTTGCTCATCACTGAATTAGGCATGCCTCTGAAACTACTTACAGTCATGAACTTTGTGATCTTGGGCAAGTTACTTCACTTCTCCGTACCTTCATTTTTTCATATGTTAAGTGGGAATAGTAGTAGCCAGGTACATTGTTAGGACTGAATTTGGTAAGATTAAAATACTTAGTGAACAGTGTTTAATATATGTTAGAGTCGGTTAGGCGCCTGACTTCGGCTCAGGTCATGATCTCCAGTTCGTCAGTTCGAGCCCCACGTCAGGCTCTGTGCTGACAGCTCAGAGCCTGGAGCCTGCTTTGGATTCTGCATCTCCCCCTCTCTCTGCCCCTCCCCAGCTCACACTCTGTCTCTATCTCTCTCAAATATATATACACATTAAAAAAAAAAAAACATTAATACATGCTAGAAATGTGCACTCAGTTTGCCATCTTGCTACAGAAACACTGCTTTTTAAAATAGGATGCTTAAATATTTTTAAAGAACATAAATATATGATTTTAAGATGTGTATAAGCTCACCTTTGAGGCAACCCATGGAAAAATGACACACAAAAAAATAAATGAAACGAAAATGAAAAATGAAATAAAACGAGATTTGGAGAGGGAATCAGAAGTAGGATAGCTACTTGAAACTGAGTAACAAAGATATCAGTACTTTTTTTTTTAATGTTTATTTAGTTATTTTGAAAGTGGGGGGGGGGGAGAGAGAGAGAGAGAGAGAGAGAGAGAGAGAGAAAGATAGCGTGTGCAGGGGAGGGGCAGAGAGAGAGGGAGAGAGAATCCCAAGCACACTCCAGGCTGTCAGCACAGAGCCCCACCTGGGGTTCAATTCTCAGGAACCATGAGATCATGACCTGAGCCGAAATCAAGAAGAACTGGACATTCAACCAACTGAGCCACTCATGAGCCCCTCCCCTGCTCTGTGACACCAGGAGGCTCCAATCTCCCAACAGTCTCTAGCTTGCAGCTCTATTTGCCACTGGCCACACAGTAACCAGAGTGGTATATCTAAAATACAAGTCTCATGTAACTTGCATAAAAAAAAAATCCTTAGGTGAATATAATCTTACAGATTAAAAGGTATTCCATAATCTGCCATACTAGGCCAACTTTTTTTTTGTTTTTTTTTTTGTTTTGAGGAGGGGAGCAAAGGGAGAGGGAGAGAATCTTAAGCAGGCTCCATGTCCAGCGTGGAGCCCCATGCAGGGTTCAATCTCACCACCATAAAATCATGACCTGGGCCGAAATCAAGAGTCGGATGCTTAACCAACTGAGCCACTCAGGTGCTCCTACCCAAACTTCATTTTACACCCACATTCTCCTCTTGCTCTGTATTCCACTCATTATTAAAATTTTCTTTCAGTTCCTCAATACAACCCTCCTCATTCTTCATTCTGGAACTTTACACATGACACGGATTCTCTCTGAAACATTTTTCTGCACCCTAAATCTGCCTGTCATTCCCTCCCAAAATGGAACAGGATTAAAAGAGACCAAAACCAAAAACCTAACATTCAGCAGACTACCAAAGAGATTTATGCAACAGACAGTAAAAGCCTGGTTAAGATGTAACAGTAAAACAGATGAATATGACAGATATACTAAGATATATGAAATAAAAACAAGTACTAAAATGTGGCTTGTTGACAGAAGAGTCATCCTCTATGTGGCTTTTCCTGTAGTTTCTCAAACCTGATGAAATAAAATTTAAGAATTCTGAGCATGTAAAAAGAATCTCCAAAAAACAGACCCAAGTTTATTCCATGTGCATTATTTTTTTTACTTCAGTAGTCTTAGCCTACTGTGTTAGAACAGTGATTTTCAAAACATGGCTCCATCGACTAGCAGCACTTTTACAGGGGAACTTGTTTGCATTGCAAATTACTGAGCTCCACACCAGAGTTTCTGAATTAGAAACTCTACACATAGGGCCCAGAAATCTGTATTTTAAGCAGCATCCAGGTGATTCTGATGTAAGTTAGGTTTGAAAGCCACAATGTAAGGGAATAAGGAAATAGTACTAAAACAGTAAAATATAACCACAACACGAAGTATCAGAAGGATGAAAGCAAAAATAGAACAAGTCAACAGTAACCGATAATATACTCTTTGTCCCACTAAAGGGTATTGTAATTCACTTTAGGGACAAAACAGCGCAAAAAACAAAAGTAAATGTACATGTATAATATAATCAGAGGGTTCTGATGAATATCATACTGATAAAGGCCAATAAAGAAGAGCCACCTTTAAGTACTTATAAAATTAAAGAAATTATGCATAATGAATTATTACATTACTCATTATTTTGCTCACTCAATAAACATTCACTGACTACTACTACTAAACCATACATTATGCTAAGAGCTAGAGCTATGACAAATAGGTGTGTTTTTTTTCTTTTTTGATGTTTATTTATTTTTGAAAGACAGAGAGAGACAGAGCATGAGCATGAGCAGGGAGGGGCAGAGAAAGAGGAAGACAGAATCTGAAGCAGGCTCTAGGCCCTGAGCTGTCAGCACAGAGCCTAACGGGGGCTCAAAACCCCTGAACCATGAGATCATGACCTAAGACGATGTCAGAGGCTTATTAACAAGCTACTGGGCCACCCAGGTGCCCCTACAACAAACAGGTTTTAATGAAAGCAGAAGATATTTTGAAAAGTCAAAGCTTTTCTTTAAGTAATTTTGTTTGTTGTACTGGAATTCTTACCAAGGAAGATTCTGAAGAAAATGAGTCTGTATTTGTTGTGTACATATCACAATAAAACATTAGGTATCTATATAATTTATCAATTGTTAAGTCCAATTAAATTAATTTGAATGTCTATGTGCCTAAGGGAATATTAGCTCCAAAATCCTCTAAAACTATTACACACACACACACACACACACACACAACACATCCATATATATATAACACACATACATGTATGTATATATAAGTATATATAACTAGAAAAACTTAAATAAAAAATCTCAGCTAAGGATTGACAAGGATTAATTCTTTTAGAATATAACCAAATTCCTTTTGATTGCTGTTGGCAATTTTATTGCATGGATACATCCTCTTCTCAACATGTTCATTTTTCTAAATCCTGTGCATCTATATATCATCATCTCTTGAGAAGCAATGTTTTGTGGTAGGGAGAGTACACTATAATTTGGAGTCTAAATGCAAGTTCAAAACCATTATCAGTGACTTAATTATCTATGTCATTAAACAAGTTTTGTAAGCCTCAGTTTTTCATTAAAAAAATGTTAATGATTTGTTTATAAAATTGAGAATTTGGTTTACAAACAAGTCTACAGTACATGTTTCAGAAATATTACCCTCTCTTTTTCAGAATGGTATGCCTTCTGTCAGTCCATTAATTATCCTCAAAGTATTGATGTGATGTATTTTCATATTGACAATCAGAAAGAGGACACTGCTTACAACATTTGTGCCTCACAGGCCTTTCCATGGATTCATTTTGTCATTTCACAGATTCTTCTAAGTATTTAAATACTGAACATGCAGTACTGTGGGAAAGACCTGTATAGGGAGTTTTGACACCCAAGACTAGTTTCATTAATGCCAGCAATAGCTTAGGCTTTATCTCCTTGGATTAGGATAATTTCTCATGAAAAAATAAGGGTGCTAGATAATTTCTTTTTAATTTTTTTTTAAAGTTTATTTATTTATCTTGAGAGAGAGACAGACAGACAGACTGACAGAGTAGGGGAGAGGGAGGGGCAGAAAGAGAGAGAGAAAGAGAGAATCCCAAGCAGGTGTGCTGTCAACACAGAACCCGACATGGGGCACAATCTCACGAACCACAAGATCATGCCCTGACCCGAAACCAAGAGTCAGATGCTTAACTGACTGAGCCACCCAGGCACCCCTAGACAAAATAATTTCTAAGGCTTCTTTTGGGTCTTTGAAATTCTAATTCCAAATTTGGGGAAAGAATGATTTTAGATCATTAGCAAATAGACCCTTGGACCTGGGAATATATCTTATTTGGAAAGGAAAGGTCAAGATAGAAAAGTAAGACAAAATAAGCAAAATTAAGAGACTACAAAAAGATCAACCCAGCTAAATACCTCTGCTTCCCCATATTCATCCTGCTAAAATGTCCTCCTGTACACACACTTATGTATCAGAATTTAAGTTTATTCATTTTGAGAGAGAGAGAGAGAGAGAGAGAGAGAGAGAGAGAGAGAGTGTGTGTGAGAGAGAGAGAGAGAGAGAAAGCAGGAGAGGGACAGAGAGAGACAATCTGAACCAGGCTCCACAATGTCAGTGCAGAGCCCAATGCGGGACTCAATCCTACAAACCGTGAGATCATAACCTGAGCTGAAATTAAAAGCCAGACACTTAACCGACTGAGCCACCAAGGTGCCCCTACGTTACAGAATTTTTATCCCTTGTAATATATGTGATCTCAGTATTAGTCCTTCTAGAATACTTTATCACAGCGGATGATTTTTCATACTCATGCCAGGGACAATGATTCTGAGTAGCTGCTCTTTCTCCTTTGTTGTCTTATCATTTTTCTAATCACTCTAAAGACAGGCTTCCAGCAGGACAGTGTGACCGATAACTGTCAGCAAGATAACCAGACAATTAACTTTTATTAGCTGTATGTCACACAAAGTGGGGTGTGGCAGACACCTTTGGTGTTGCCTGGCTCACAATTTATCTTTCTGGGAAAGGCTGCATAACTGACATTTCTACTCACTTCCATTCTCACATTTATTTATCAAGAAATAATACTACTCAACTAGGCCCTTGCAGAAGCTCCAAACTCTGGTGAAGGCATCAACTTATATGGAAAGTTTGCTTTTATTTCAGTTCATTACAAAAGTACTTCCTTCCACTGACACTAGCTGGCTCTTGCTTTGTTTTATCCACCTCATTCTCATAGGTTTTCATACAAAACCAGTAAATGATGCCAAGAAAAAGTAATATTTAGGAGGCACCTGGGTGGCTCACTTTGTTAAGCATCCAACTCCTGATTTCAGCTCAGGTCATGACACGGTTTAAGCCCCGTGTCAGGCTCTATATGCTCAGCGCAGAGCCTGCTTGGGATTCTCTGTCCCTATGCTGCTGTCTCTCAAAATTAAATAAACTTCAAAAAAAAAAAAGTAATGTTTAACATCTCACAGTTACCTCTGCTTCCCCATATTCCTTTCTGTTAACCATTCATTCAGAGATCTAGGATTCTGACTATGAGAGAACAAGAGTAAGACATGGAGAGAAACTGTACTTTTCACGTAAGAGTTATTTGTATTTTCTATAGCCATTCTATTAACATTCCTTTATAAACCAATTTCTAAAGCACTGAACCAGAGACCCATTTGTCCAGCCTCCAAATTTTTCTAAACTATAGATATAAAAGGTCTCTTTCAAAACAGTCACTCTCCTGTACTAATCAAATGAGTATCATTATTCTTTTGTAAAAGACCCTATCTGTATAAGCATATAACTTTTCATAGAATTCAATATTTCTGTTATTCATCACATGCTATCTTCTATTTCTATAATGTGATTTTTTCCAACAAGAAGAATCATGATTGCAACTATTAAAAGAATTAGTAACAATCTAAGTAACTTAATGTCCAAGTAACTGTAGAGCTCTGAAATTTAATCTCTATCTCATTTGGGAGGGTCTCCTTTGAATCTTCCTACTTGGAAAATTTACATTTAACAAATTAAGAAATTTGTTAGAAACAGACTGCCATGAATACCACAAAAAACTAATTTCACTTTAATGGAGGCTAATTTATATTAAGACTAAGAAACATTAACATTCAAAAATATTTTTATCTTACTTTAATATTTTAATACTGCATTAATATTTTAAACTTTATGCCCAATTTTCTCTCAGACAAGTAGCATGAATTAGATTTACAGTTGAGTTGTGTGAGATAAATAAACTGGCACTAGATTTATAGACTGACTTATAATTATGAAAACCTTCAGGAAAAAACTTTATTAATTAAAACACCAAGAAAATGAGGAACAAAGGCAGAAGAATTAGCTCTAATCATTCCAATTGAATTCTGAAAACTTTAACTCACTAATCAGATTAGTAAACATTATAAATCAAAAATTCCTTATATTATGAACAGAGAGAAAAACTGAAATGAAATAAAAGAGAACAGCTTAAACTTACTGGGTTGTCTGTGGAATCGTCAGCCAACTGTAAACCAAAATAATCGCGCTCAGTCAAATCAAGATGCTTGAAGACTATATCCAACAAAACTTGCCCCTGATCATGTTTCTAGAAGAAAAGGAAAGGAAATCAACACTGATAGGCAATATACTTTCACATTTTTGAGCTCCTGAATTTTTATCCTCTTCTATTAAATTGGCAACTGTTCCCACACCAATGACTTGATTGAGAATAAAGACTTCACATGTTACATAATACTTAAAAAACAGTCTGACTTGGGGTCCCTGGCAGGCTCAGTTGGAAGAGCATGTAACTCTTGATCCCCTGATCATTAGTTTGAGCCCACACTGGGTGTAGAGATTACTAAAAAACAAACAAACAAACAAACAAAATACTCTTGACTTTTGTTCAGAAGGCTCAAAGAGCATATAAAAATATGATGACATTAAAGAAAACTTCTGATTGAAATGGCTTCTGCTTTCAAACTAGTGTCATGGGATCTTGATAATTTTATACTGTTGCCACATTAACTCACATACATATCTTTATCATTTGCCCTATTGGCTTTTTTCTAATTTTTTAAATGTTTGTTTATTTTTGAGAGAGAGAGACACAGCGTGAGTACAGAAGGGGCAGAGAGACGGAGACACAGAATCCAAAGCAGGCTCCAGGCTCTAGGCTCTGAGCTGTCAGCACAGAGCCTGACACGGGCTCAAACCCACGAACCACGAGATCATGACCTGAGCCAAAGTCCGACACTCAACCGACTGAGCCACCCAGGCGCCCCTTATCTTACTGTTTTTATTCTTCCATTTAAATTAGGACGAGAAAGTGACACATTTAACTAAATAAAATTTAGTATTTCTGCATGTAAAATAAAGTCATCAAAAGCCCCAACAATGATGAAAATTATTTGTAGCAAACTGATAAATAATATTTTAATTATGCAAGTATTCAGAGAACTTTAGAAAAATACCTCCTTTTAACCTCACATTAATTCTATCATGTAGGCATCATTTATTATCCTGCTGTTTTAGTAAAAGCAAGTATAACTTCCCTAAGTTCCACAGTTACTAAGTTGTAGAACAAAGGGCATGACTAGGTAATTTCCTAAAAAAAGAAATGTAATTTGTATGTAAGTGATGAATCGCTAAATTCTACACCTGAAATGAGTATTACACTGTTTGTTAATTAGAATTTAAATAAAAACTTGGGGGAAAGATGTAACCAATAAATAAAAACATGGAGAAATAATCAGCACATCTGGCAATAAAAGAAATCAAAAGTGGAAAACTATAATGCCATGCCATGAGCAAACAACAATCCAAAAAATCCAATGAGTAAGATAAAAACTACTTATTGCTGCTAATATTATAGATAGATATAATGTGTTGGGAAAGCAATCTGAAAACACTAAGAGCAGTAACAATATTGACTACTTTTGGCATTCTAACCTTAGTGACAAATAATTAAATCCCGGATTATGACGAAACAGCTATACATACCACTATGTTCACTACAGTTTTATTTATATAAGACAAATATTAGAGAAAAACATGTTAGTAAATAGTGGTATACCTTACCACTATTTTTTCCTCTCACTAGCTATAGCGGTTTGGAAGCTTCCAGCTACATATTAGAATCAAACCTCAGAGCCAAAACAATGAGGACATGTACGTTTTCAAATAATAGAAAATAAAGAGGTACAACAGACTCCAGAGCTGGCTAATTCAAGCAGATGAAAGATATAATCAATCACCAGGTTTCTTTCCGTCTCTCTTATCTGCATTCCTGGTATTAACTGTCTTTGTAGGCTGTTACCAAGATGGTCATAGCAATATCAAAATTCATACCAATACATGACAATGTTGAAAAGAACAACCTTCTTAGTAAGGTTACTTTACAAAGAGCTATCCTTCATGTCTTATTGGCCAGACTGGGTCAAAAAGCTATTTGCAAAACTCGTAAATGGCAGGATGTATGTGCTTCAAGTAGTGACTCACAATGGTGGCTGCTATTTAAATGATATAAATATTTTTTATACTGATACAACTCACCTCCCCGACCCCTCTCCCATTCTCATTAAATTGGTCCAGGATGGAGATCAAGCATTACCCACCTTTTTTTTTTTAGGTTTTATTTATGAGAGGAAGAGAGAGAGAGTGAGCGAGCAGGGGAGCACAGAGGGAGAAGGACAGAAGAGAATCCCAAGCAGGCCCTGCACTGTCAGTCCCCAGTGTAAAGCTTGAAGCCACAAACCATGAGATTGTGATCTGAGCCTGAAAACCAAGATTCGGACGTTTAACCAACTGAGCCACCCAAACGCCCTAAGCATTAGTCATTTTAAAAAGCTACTAAGGTGAGGGGCGCCTGGGTGGCTCAGTCGGTTAAGCGTCCGACTTTGGCTCAGGTCATGATCTCACGGTTCGTGGGTTCCAGCCCCGCATCGGGCTCTGTGCTGACAGCTCAGAGCCTGGAGCCTGTTTCAGATTCTGTGTCTCCCTCTCCCTCTGCCCCTCCCCCACTCACGATCTGTCTGCCTCTATCTCAAAAATAAATAAACATTAAAAAAAAATTTTTTTTAAAGAAATTCTGTTTAACTTTTTGAGGTACCACCAAACTCCTTTCCACAGCAGCTGTAGCATTTCACATTCCCACTAACAATGCATGAAGGTTCCAATTTCTCTAAATCCTTGCCAACATTTGTTATTTTCTATTCTTTTGATTGAAGCCATCCAAGTAGGTATGAGGTAGTACTTCAATATGGTCTTGATCTACATTTCCATAATATCTAACAATGTTGAGCATTTTTTCCATGTGCTTATTGGCCATCTGAACATCTTTGAAGAAACGTCTAATCAAGTTCTTTGCCCATTTTAAAAACTGGCTTGATAACCTTTCTGTTGAGTTTTAGAAGTTCTTTTTATATTCTGGATGCTAGAGCTCTTCTGGATGTATAATATACAAATATTTTTTCCCATTTGTAGGTGTCTTTTCACTTTCTTGATCATAAACTTGGATACACAAAGTTTTAAATTTCTGTGAAGCCATATTTATTATTTCTTTTGATATTATATCTATGAATTACTTGCCAGGTCCAAGGTCATGAAGAATTACCTATATATTTTCTTCTAAAAGATTTATGGTTTTAGCTCTTAACATGTAGTCTTTTCAGTCTCTTGAAGCTTATTTTTCTGTATGGTAGGTATATATATATATACCTAGGTAGGGGTGCAGCTTATTTCTTCTACATGTGGGTATCCAGTTGTCTAAGCACCATTTGTTGAAGAAACTATTCTTTCCTCACTGAATCTATCTTGGTAACTTTGTCAAAAAACTGTTGACCACAGATGTACGGAATTATTTCCAATTGTATAGGTTATTTTCTACTCTCAGTCATCAGTTTTGTTTTCATCTCCCATATACTATATAGACTTAGTTCTGAAGAATCCTACAATCCAGAAATGCCAATAGTCGCTGATGAAAACAGGCCAAGAAAACCTGCTTGCTCTAGCCAAGTGACCAGGAAAAGAAGGGTTCCTAGCAGCACAGAAACCTTACTGACAATGCCAACTCTACTCCTGCCAAACCCAATGGGAAAAAAACAGAGCCCATCTCCAGTAGTGCCATGGAAATCAAGTCGGGAACTAGAGTTCCATGTGCCTCCTGGTACTAGCAGGGAGCCAGTGGGAAGCCTGTTCTACCTCTGCCAACCAAAAGCCAAGTTCCAAAACACAGTTACCCCTTAGGAGTGGTAACAGCAGAAGCTGAGTGTGTTACTGAACTTCCATTTCAGCCTTATGGTAACAGGCAGTGTTTAGCTTCCCCCACTGTTACGGTGACAGCAGAAGGTGAGAGGGAAGCCTAGATTTCCACTACCACACCATCCAGCTATAGCAGGTGGCATCTATCAAACAGAAAGCAGGAGGAGGTAACTAGGAAAAAGAACAGTTAAATCGTGAAATAACAGATACCCATGATAAGCTGCATATAAAACTGACCAAAATTAAAAGAGCAAAAGGTTTTAAAATTCAGCTACAGCGTGGAATACATGCATGGCTTTCAATTAGGTCTCTGGAAAAGATACACACAAAGCAGAATAAGGTAATTACACAAAGGTTCTAGAAACTAAATTATCATTAGAACAACCCACAAAAGCAGGCCAGGACACCTGTATACTACCAAGGTGACTCCTTGCAATAAAGAAGATCGAATACAATCTAGAGTCTCACAAAATATTCCCCAAAATGTCTAGAATACTACCTAAAATCACTCATCATACAAAGAACTAGGGAAATCTCAACGAGAATGAGAAAAAGCAATCAACAGATGCCAACAATGACATGACTCAGATGTTGGAATTACCTGACAAGGATTTTGAAGTAGCCAACTTACAAACATTTCAATGAGCCATTATGAATGCTGTCAAAAACAAAGAAAGAAAAAGAAAACGAAAAGAAAGGGGCACCTAGGTGGCTCAGTCAGTTAAGCATCCAACTTTTGATCTCAGCTCAGGTCATGATCTCATGGTTTGTGAGATCGAGCCCCTCGTTTGGCTCTGCATGACAGCACAGAGCCTGCCTGAGATTCTCTCTCTCTCTCCCTCTCTCTCTCTCAAAATAAATAAATAAACTCAAAAAAATTTAATTAGAATATTTCTGCAAAGAAATAGAAGATACACAAGAACCAATGGAAATTCTGTAACTTAAAAATATAAAGACTTGATGTGCTCAGTAGGAGAATGAAGATGATAAAGAAAAGAATCAGTGAATTTCAAGACAGATGAATAGAAATTACCCAATGTAAACAACAAAAAGAAAATAAACTGTAAGAAAGAAAACGACCAGCCCTTCAGAGGCATGTGAGACAATGGAAAAAAATATAACAGTCTTGTCCCTGGAGTCCCTAAAAGAGAAGATAGTTTCGGGATAATAAAATATTTGAGGAAATGCTAGCTAAAATTTTCACAAATTCGGCAAGAAGTGAAAACACAGACTCAAGAATCCAAGTGAATCCCAAGGAAAATGGTTCCAAACAAATACACCCTGAGACACATCATAATCAAACTACTGAAAACAAAAGATAAAGGAAAAAAATCTTGAAAGTAATATTTACCTATACAAAGTGACAATTCAAATTAGGATAGATTTCTCATCTGCAACCACAAGGCCATAAGGAAGTTGTACATAATATTTTCCACGTGCTAAAAGAAAACAGCTATCAACACAAAATTCTTTAGTAAAAGAAAATATTGTATAGGAATGAAAGATAAATAACATTCTCAGAAAAAGGAAAATTTAAGAGAATTTATCACCAATAGTTCATCACTAAAGGAATACCTAAAAGTAGTTCTCCAACCCGAAAGGAAACAGTAACAGGAAGAAATATGGAAAAATAGAAAAGAAAAAAGAATAATAGAGTGGGAGAAACTGGGAAAAATATAAAAGCCTATGCTTCTCTTTAGGATTAAATTATATTTGATGGCTAAAAGAAAACATTGTAACTTTATCTGACATGCTACCCAATGTACATAGAGAAAAAAAATTAACACAATTGAAAGGGGGAAAAGTAAAGGCCCCTAAAGGCAGGTAGTTTCTATACTTCATTCAAGGTAGTAAAATATTGTTGCCAATATACAGTTGACTCTTGAACAACGGGGATTAGGGGTGCCAATCTCCACCCTGTCCCACAGGTGAAAATCTGCATATAACTCTCAACTCCCCAAATCTTAACTGGTGACTTACTGATAACAAAAAAAAAGTCAATTAACGTCTATTTTGTGTGTCATGTGTGTTATATACTGTATTCTTATAATAAGCTAGAGAAAAGAAAATATTAAGTTATTAAGAAAATCGTAAGGTCGGCACCTAAGCAAGCTGACTCTTGATTTTGGCTCAGGTCATGATCCCAGGGTCATGGGATTGAGCCCCACGTCAGGCTCTGCACTGAGCATGGGGCTTGCTCAAGATTCTCTTTCTCACTCTTTCTCCTTCTGCCCCTCTCCCCTGCTTTCACTCTTTCTCTCCCTCTAAAAATAAAGAAAATTTAAAAAAAGAAAAAGAAAATCATAAGAAAAAGAAAATAACATTTATGGTACTATGCCATATTTATCAGGAAAAACTCTGCATATAAATAGACCCATGCAGTTCAAACTCAATGTTGTTCAAATCTCAACCATACTACCATAATTGGTATGTAAAAAATGTAATACCAAGAGCAATCATCAAAAACAGCCATGCAAAAAGATACTTTCAAAAACACTAAAAATGAAATTCTAAAAAAGGTTTACATAACCTATTAGGCAAGAAAAAAAATGAAAAGCATAATAAACAGAAGCCAAGTAATAAAATGGCAAACCTAAGCTCTAACACACAAATAATTACATGAAAGTACATGGTCTAAATAGATGAATAAAAAGGCAGAGTAGGGGGAAAAACCATGATCTATTATCTACAACAAATTTACTTCAAATATAATGATATATGTAAATTGCAAACAAAGGGACTGAAAAAGATGTATCATGCAAACATTAATTTTAAAAACTATACTTGAAAGCAAAAAATTTTACTAGGGGAAAGAAAAGAACATTACAAAATATTTATGCACAAAAAAACACAGCTGGAACACAAATGAAACAAAAATAGAACGGGAAGAAAATCAGAAAATAGAAAAAGCACAAATATAACTGCCAGTGTCAAAAATTTATCAATTGTAGAATTACTAATAGAAAATTAGCAAGAATATAGAATTCAACAAGACCTCAACTAACAACATCTACATGGGACACTCTATTCAACACCAGAATACTCATTCTTTTTGACTGTCTATGGAATGCTCCTAAGACAGGCCATATCCTAGGTCATTAAATAAACCTTACCAAATTGAAAACTAAAATCAGTGCTCTATAACCATAATAAAATTAGAGCAGAAAACAGTAACAAAGTTAAAAATTAGAAACTAAACACTTGGAAAATAACTCATTTTTAAATACTCCACAGGATAAAGAGGACTCAGTAAAATAAAAAAAATACAATAAACTGGAAAAAAGAAAATTCAATATATTAAAATTTGACTACAGAATATAGCTAAAGCTGTGCTGAAAAGAGGATTTATGACCTAAAAGTTTACTTTAGAAAAAAAGGAAAGGTCTCCAGTCAATAGCCTGAACTCCTAACAAAAACTAGAAAAAGCAAAATAAATAGAAGGAAAGGAGTAAAATACAGGTAAGACCAGAAATCGATGGAAATCTGGTTCTTTGAAAAGATCAAGAAACTTGAAAAACTTCTAGCAAGAGTATAAAGAAAAAAAGAGAGAACACACAAATTACCAATTACAGAATTAAAAGTAAGGATGTCACTGCACCCTCCAAAAACATCTACAAGGTAAGTAAATAGAAGAAACATATCTATACACAGACATTTCACAATTTGGGTGAAATAAATGATTTCCTCAAAAAATAAAACTCTACTAATATTTACCTAATATGAAATACTTTGAATAGCTCTACAATTATTTTTTCAATGAAACTGTACTTAAAAAAAACAAACAACAACAAAAAAAACCACCTCCCCTAAATTGAAATCTCCTGGGCCTAATGATTTCACTGGAGAATTAATTCTAAGAAATATTTAAATAAGACTTAAGAACAAGTCTACTCAACCTACCTCCAGAAAATCAACTCACTCTATGAAACTAGTATACCCAGATATCAAAGCCAAAGTACAAAAAAAGAAAACTACAAATATTTCTCATGAACATAAATGCAAAATTCTTCAAAGAAATATTAGTAAATGGAATTAAGCAATCCTCAAAAGGATTATACATGATGAACAAGTGAGGTCTTCCAGAGACACAAGTGTGGTTCAATGCTGAAAATCAATCAGGTAATGATGTCCTGAAAGCAATTCCCTTGGCCTACTCCTCAGCAAAACAACTACTGCTAAGGAAAACAAGCAAAAACACAACCCCAACAATTTAAAGCCTCCGGAAATTGTGGTAAGAACATAGAACAAATGAAACAGCATTTATTCAAAAAACTATACTAAGTCTTGGTAAGGATGGTCAGTCTGTGGCACTTGAGCCATGATCTACTTTCTCTCTCTTCCTCCTAGGCTAATGGTAAAGCAAGCTCTACTCCAGGATGGCCAAGAAGAGGAAAATCCCTCTACCCTTAGATCATAGTCAAGGCATACAGAATCTATACAGAAGGGGCAGGCTGCCAGCATTCTCAGGCATCTCAACTGTGTTTCAGATTTTAAAACACAGGATGGTGTGGCCAAGAAGCTGGAAGCCTCCACCCAGCCCTCACTCATAGAGCAGAGACTGGTCTCAATCACAGAAAGTAAAAAATACTGAAGCCATGAAGCAGATGGGATTGCCCAGGGTCAGAAGAAAGAGTAAAGAAACAGCTGATGGAGAACCTTGACAGGTACCAAAATCCCCAGCAGGCAGAACAGTGACTGCCAAAGAAGGCAATAAAAACATATTTGGTTAAGTGACTACATAAATGATAGAATGGCCTTCAGAAAATAATTTAAAGTTTATATGGCTTTTATATATGTCACTTAGCAGGCATTCCTGGTCCTTCAGAGGTTTTTCTTTTTTTTGTTTTTTGTTTGTTTGTTTGTTTACTTCATAAGACTTGGACCAGCTAAACAAGACATCTGAGGAAATCTCTAAAGCACAAGGGACAGTGCATCCTGCATAGATACTAACTTACTGGAAACAGTTCCTTTAAAGATGAAGAAACTGTTCCTGAGGCTCCTGGGTGGCTCAGTCGGTTGAGTCTCTGACTTTGGCTCAGGTCATGATCTCACAGTTGCTGAGTTCGAACCCCATGTTGGGCTCTGTGCTGACAGCCCAAAGCCTGGAGCCTGCTTCAGATTCTCTCGTATGTCTCCTTCTCTCTTTGTCCCTCCCCTGCTCATGCTCTCTCTCTGTCTCTGTCTCTCTCTCTCAAAAATAAATAAACATTAAGGAAAAAAGAACTAAAAAAAAAAGGCAAAAAAAGAAACTGTTCCTAACAGAACTTATCTAGGTTTATTACCAGAAATTTAAGTTGATAACAACTGCCAGGCAAAACTGAGATTCCTGTTGGCAGGCCAAGCACAAGGACAGATGTGTTAGACAAGTTTATAAAAAATACCAAGCAGCAGCACTATAAAACCTATGGCAGAGAAAAATACTCTGTAGGGTAGTACAGTAAAACGGAAACAACAGTCAAGCCAAGTCCTTACTTGGCTAGTTAGTATGTAGTCTTGGGTGAGTTTTGTTCTAACTAAGCCAGTTTCATCAACTCAAAACCTATGGGGATAGACTAGTTCATGTGTGTTTTGAGGTGGCAAAGGCGAGATTTGGGCTTCCTGCTTCAACCATAGGAAATGTAACTGGTCTACTACATCTACCCACCCACACATATACATGTGTGTATGTGTATCTTTGTGGCAGAAAAAAACCCAAAAGTATTTCATACTTTAAAACGACTGAAAACAACTAGAGTAGATGATCTCTGAGGTCCCTCGTTTCTAAGGATGGTTTCCTGAACGTGGAAAAAAGAAATGTTTACACATAAGAAAAAAGGCAATTATGTAACAGTTAATGCAGGTTAGAAACACTAAAGGGCTGGAGGAAAGAGTTACTTTCATAATGTTTAGGCCAAAGGCATACAATGTGTCTTAACAGTGACTGAAATCCTTCAGATCCCTCTTAGAGTATGGACTTTGATTATATCCCTGGATGGAACATACACAACAGGAATAGATTTTCATTAGGAGTCTAAAGTGAGCAAAGGTTCTTAACAGACAACATAAACTTTAAGAGATAACATAAACACATGGGTTTTGAAAAGAAAAGGAGGTAACTTATTGGTGGACAACGTAAAATTTAGTAGTGGCTTAAAGGAGTGACAATAGCTTCTTTTTTCTGCCTGGAACTAATTTATAAAACAAGAGAAGGGGAAACAAATATTATGGTACTCCAAATATAAACTACACCTTCTATAGTTTAAAAAAACTGCATTTTTTTCTATACGAAAGTCAGAGAAAGGTTCTGCATAAAGAAAAATAATCCAGAGTTATGGCTAGCAAAGTTAGTAATGACTGATAACAACAGTGATAGCCAAAGCTTACTGACTACTTGCTATGTCTGACACTCGTAAATGAACATGTAATAATTCACTTCATTATCGTGAGAACCCTCTGAGGTAGGTCCTGTTAAGACTCTTTAGGAGTGCCTGGCTGGCTCAGTTGAAGAGTGGGCAACTGTTGATCTCCGGGTTGTGAGTTTGAGCCCCCATGGTGGGTGCAGAAATCACTTAAATCCTAAAAAAGACTCTTTAAAGATGAAGAAACTAAGGCAGAGAAAATAAACACAGATTTGCAAAGATCACACAGGTAGTAAATAGTGGAACTTACATTCTACCCCAGATTATCTGGCTCAAGAGTCCATGCTTACAGCCACCATAAAATACTTTGTTTCATAGAATAATTTTGCCATTATCAACAATGGAAGACTACTTATACTTAGTCTCCTCAGCTGAAAGGAATATTTTTTAAGCTGGGTACACACAATTGCTTTGTATAACCCATATAAAAATACCAACTTTCCTTTCCAGCAATATGGCAGAGTAGAAAATCTAAGAACTCTCTGCCACAAAATCCCTAGAGATGCTGGTAAAAATGCAATAAACATTCTTTTAATTGTATTGCTGGGTTGAAAAGAAGCCTACAGCAAGAAAAAACTTAAGAACTGTGCTAGGACTGCCATGGAAAGGCTTCTTAAGGAATAAGCAGTCTAAGTTCATCACATACAAGTGAGACAATCTGAGTAGGAGATGGGCTCAAATAAGGTGAGATACAGGACTAAGACTTTTTCACTGAAACTCCCAACTCAGATGGTGACATTTTTTTTTTAAGTTTATTTATTTATTTTGAGAGAGAGTATGTGCGTACAAGTGGGGAGGAGAAGAGCGGAGGAGACAGAGAGAGAGACAATCCCAAGCAGGCTCTGCACTGTCAGTATGGAGCCCAACACAAGGCTCAATCCCATGAACTGTGAGATCAGGACCTGAACTGAAATCAAGAGTCAGACACTTAACCAACCGAGACACCCAGGCGCTCTTGGATGGTAACATTATTAACGAAAGGCAGATTAGTGGGGGACAAAATCCTCCCACCAGCCCAGGATAAAACGAAAGAAGTTTTTCTGCCTCTACCTGGGATCCAGATGAAGTGGAAAAGTTTCCCCTGAAAATTATTCACAACCACAAGGCTGCCCTCACAAGGGTCTAATGTTTGAGTTTATACTGTCTATTGCTTAAAGAACCCCAATGGTGAATAATTATGATCAAATATTAGTTCTGGGTAAAAACAAAACATCCCTCAAGGAATGCATCCTTAACCCAGGCTACAAACAATTCTCAGGGATAATGCTTATCTGAAGACAAGGTCACAATTCAAAATTATAAAACACCGGTGGAATCAAGACAAAAGTCATGAAAGCTAATTACATTCTTTTAAAAACTTCAAATAATAGAGCCATAAAGACCATAAACTTAATGATTAAAAGTATTAAAAATATAGGGGCACCTGGGTGGCTCAGTCAGTTAAGTGTCCAACTCTTACCTTTGGCTCAGGTCACGATCTCATTCATGGTTGTGAGATTAGCGCCCCATGTCAGGCTCTGCACTAAGCTCCAGAGCCTGCTTGGGATTCTCTCCTCTCTCACTCCTGCCCCTCCTCCAGTCATAGTCGATCTCTCTCAAAATAAATAACACCCCAAATTACTTATAGATGGGTTAAAAAATGTTAACAACACACAAGCCTCTGACAAAACTGAATTAAGAATTAAAAACAAAACATTAACAAGAACCACATATAGAGCATATGGATCTAAAACAATGAAAGAAAATCAGTAAGCTGTTTAAAATTTCACACATAAAAGGCACAAATAGCATTACCAAATCTGTGAAGTTCTAACCTTCAAAGAATACAAAATCTCCATCTACCTAAACTTTCCAATGAATAGAAAAGCAGAGAATGTTACTTACTCTGATGATTCTACTTTAAAAGGCAATAATAACAGTAAAAGAACATATGAAAGTGAATCACATTAATGAATAGAAATGCAAAAATCTCAAATAAAATACTAGCAAACTGAATTTTGGCATCACGACAAAAAATGATTCAAAGATTTTGTGGAGGATTTAATATTACAAAAGCTATAGATAGAATTAATAATTTAGTATTAACAGAATAAAGGAGAAAAGGCATACAAATACCTCCTCATTCAAATGGGGAAAAAATGAAGTAAAACCACATAAACAAATTTTGCAGTAACAAAACACAAAGAAGGGCATTAGAGAACTATAAAGGGAGTCAATTCAAAAAGAAAAGATAATATTTGTAAATATTTACTCACCCAACAAAGGAGCACCTAAATATATAAAGCAAATACTAACAGACAGGGAAAAATTGACAATAACATAATAAGAGTAGGTAACTTTAATATCCCACTTACATCAAAAGACTGCTCAATTAGACAGAAAATCATAAAGAAAAGACTGACCTTAAACAACACATTAGACCAGATTAACTCAATAGATATATACAGAACATTTCATCCAAAGGCTGCAGAATACACCTTCTTTTCAAGTGCACATGGGACATTCTCTAGGATAACTCACATGTTGGCCCACAAAACAAGTCTCAATAAATACAAGAAGACTAAAATTATACCAAGGATCTTTTCTAACCACAACAGTAGAAGACTAGAAATCAATTACAAGAAGGAAACAGGAAAAAAATACAAACATGGGTAGACTAAACAACATGCTACTAAACACACAATGGGTCAACAAAGAAACCAAAAAAGAAATTTAAAAAATACCTTCAGAGAAATGAAAATGGAAACACAACTTTCCAAAATCTATGGGATGCAACAAAAGCAGTTCTAAGAGGGAAGTTCATGGTGATGCAGGCCTACCTAAAGAAATGAGAAAAATCCCACATACACAACTTAATTTTACACCTAAACAAACCAGAAAAAGAACGGCAAAGCCTAAAATTAGCAGAAGAAAGGAAATAGTAAAGACCAGATCAGAAATAAATGAAACCGAGACTTTTAAAAACAAGAGAAAAGATCAATGAAACTAATAGCAGGTTCTTTGAAAAGAAAATCAATAAATCATTAACTAGACCCATCAAGGAAAAAAAAAAGAGGGCACAAATAAACAAAATCAGAAATAATGAAGTTACAACTGACCCTATAGAAATATAAAGGATGATAACAGACTACTACAATCAAATATATGCCTACAAACTGTAAAACCTAGAAGAAATAGTTAAATTCCTAGAAACTCATGACTTATAAAACTGAATCACAAAGAAATAAAAAGTCTGAATAGACTGGAATGCCTAGCTAGGTCAGTAGGTAGAGCAAGCAACTCTTGATCTAGGGGTTGTGAGTTCGAGTCTCACAGTGTTTGTGGAGATAACCTAAAAAGTAAAATCTTAAAAAAAATTTTTTTAAATCTGAATAGCCTAATTACAACTAATGAATTAAATCTGCAATTTTCAAACTCCTAAAAACCTAAGCCCCAGGATCAGATGGCTTCACAGGTGAATTCTACCAAACATTTACAGTTAGTACCTATTCTTTTCAAATTATTTGAAAAAACTTCCAAAATCATTTTACAGGGCCAGCAAAACTAAAACCAGACATTCTGCCCATATCGCTGATGAACATAGATGCAAAAATCCTCACCAACTATCAGCAAAGTAAATTCAACAATATATTAAAAAGATCATACACCAGGACCAAGCAGGCTTTATTACAGGGATGCAAGGATAGTTCAACATCTGTATTTCAATCAAAGTGATACACCACAACAACATCAAAGGATGAAAATCATATGGGCATCTCAGTATATGCAGAAAAAGCACTTGACAAAACTCAACATCCATTTATGATAAAAAGTCTCAACATTAGGTGGGTACAGAAGAAACATACCTCAACGTAACAAAGGCTACATGTGTAAGATCCACACCTAACATCACACTCAATATTGAAAAGCTCACAGATTTTCCTCTAAGATCAGGATAAGGATAACTACTCTCACCATTTTTATTCAGTACAGTACTGGAACTCCAAGCCACAGCAATTAGGCAAGAAAAAGAAATAAAAGGTATCCGAATTAGAAAGGCAGAAGTAATATTGCCATTACTTGTAGAAAACTTAATTCTATATACAGAACACCCTAAAGACTCTACCACAAAACTATCAGAATTAATAAATTCAATAAAGTTGTAGAATACAACAGTAACATATGGAAATTGGTTGTGTCTCTATAAACTAATAATAAGCTATCAGAGAAATTAAGAAGGGCTCCTGGGTGGCTCAGTCAGTTAAAGCATCTGACTTTGGCTCAGGTCATAATCTTGCGGTTTGTGGGTTCGAGTCCTGCTTCAGGCTCTGTACTGACAGATCAGAGCCTGGAGCCTGCTTCAGATTCTGCGTTTTCCTCTGTCCCACTGCCCCTCCCCCACTCGCTCGTTCAAGCACTCTCTGTCTCTCAAAAATGAATAAACAGGGGCACCTGGCGTGGCTTAGTCGGTTGAGCGTCCAACTTCAGCTCAGGTCATGATCTCACGGTTTGTGGGTTCGAGCCCCGTGTCAGGCTCTGTGCTGACAGCTCAGAGCCTGGAGCCTGCTTCGGATTCTGTGTCTCCATCTCTCACTGCCCCTCCCCCGCTCATATTCTGTCTCTCTCTCAAAAATAAATAAACATTAAAAAACATTTTTTAAAAATGAATAAACATTTAAAAAGTTTTTTTTTAAAAGGAAGGGAAATTAAGAAAACAATCACATTTACCATAAAAAATAAATAAATAAAACACCTAGGAATAAATTTAACCAAGAAGACCAAACACTTGTACTCTGAAAACGATAAGACAATGATGAAAGAAACTGAAGATAAGTAAATGAAATGATATATAATTCTCAAGGGCTCCAAGAATTAATATTGTTAAAATATCCATAATACTCAATGAAATCTACATAAACAATGCCATCCCCATCAAAAATACCAATGACATTTTTCACAGAACTGGAACAAATAATCTTAAAATTTGTAATGGAACCACCAAAGACTCCAAACAACAAAACTAATCTTGAGAAAGAACAAAACTGAAAGTATCATGCTCCCTGATTTCAAACTACACTAAAAAACACAAAAATAGACACAGAGATCAACAGTATAGAGAGCCTAGAAATAATCTCAAGCATCTCTTCAATAAATGGTTCTGGGAAAACTAGACAGTTATATGAAAAAAAAAAAATGAAACTGAACCAATACCTTGTGCCAAAAATAAACTCAAAATGAAATAAACAGCTGAATGTAAGACCTGAAACCATAAAACACAGAAGAAAACATAGGCAGTAAGCTCTTTGACATGGGTGTTGGCAATATTTTCTGGAACGGTCTCTTCAGGCAAGGGCAACAAAAGCTAAAATAAACAAAGGGGATTACATCAAACTAAAAAGCTTTTGTACAGCAAAGGAAACCATCAACAAAATGAAAGGGTAACCTACTGAATGGAAGAAGATAACTGCAAATCATACAACCAATAAAGGGTAAAGGGCACCTAGGTGGCTCACCTAGGTTAAGCATCTGACTCTTGATTTCAGTTCAGGTCATGATCTCCCAGTTCACGAGTTCAAGCCTTGCGTTGGGCTCTGTGCTGACAGTGTGGAGCCTCCTTGGTATTCTTTTTTCTCCCTCTTCTCTGCCCCTTCCCCACTAATGCTGTCTGTCTCACTCACTCTCTCTCAAAATAAATACATAAATTAAAAAAAATAAAAGGTTAGGGGCACCTGAGTGGCTCAGTTAGGCGTCTGACTTTGGCTCGGGTCATGATCTTGCAGTCGCTGAGTTCGAACCTTGCACTGGGCTCTGGGCTAACAGCTCAGAGCCTGAAGCCTGCTTGGGATTCTGCCTCTCCTTCTCTCTGTCCTCCCCTCCCCACAACCACCACCTGCTTATGCTCTCTCTCTCTCAAAATGAATAAACTTAAATAAATAAATAAATAAATAAATAAATAAATAAATAAATAAATGTAAAAAATATAAAAAATAAAAATAAAATCACATTACTAAGTATTAAAAAAGTCATTATGGTGCGTAATGATAAATGGTGCAACTTGCCAAAACAATATGCCATTTCTTAACTTTTATGCACCAAAAAGAGTTCCAAAAATACAAAGTGTAAGCCACAATAAAAAAATACCACTTCACACCTACAAAGATGGCTATAATTTTCTTTTTAAGCGGAAAATAACAATTGCGGGCAAATTTATGGAGAAACTAGAACCCTTGTACATTGCTGGTCAGAATGTGAAATGGTGCAGCTGTTATGGAAAACAATTTTGCAGTTCCTTAAAAGCTAAACAAAAGTATCATATGATCTAGCAAATGCACTCCTGGGTATATACCCCAGGGAAATGAAAACAGGGATTTGGATATTCGCAAGCTAATGTTCACTGCAACATTATTCACAAGAGGTGAAAGGTGAAAACAACCCAAGGTTCATCAACAGATGAATGAACATACAAAATGCGGTATACCTGTATAATGGAATATTTTTCAGGAATAAAAAAGGAATGAAGTTCTGATACATTCTACATGGAATCTTGAAACATTATGCTAAATGAAACAAGCCTACATAAAAGAACATATATTGTACGATTCCACTTAGATATCTAGAATAGGCAAATTCATAGGTTTTGGGGTCAGGGAAAAATGGGGAGTAATTGCTTGATGGTTCAAGAGTTTCTGTTTGGAGTGATGAAAAAGTTTTGGAAACAGTATTAATGGCTGCAAAACAATGTGAATGTCATTAGTGCAATTGAACTGGACACTTAAAATGGTAGTAAATTTTATGTTATATATACATATATATTATTTTAAAATATAGCAATATACCTAAAACCACTGAAATGTACAATTACAAAGGATGAACTGTACACTTTAAATGTGAATTATATGTCAATGAAGCTGATAAAGCATATATACTACAAAGTTGACAGTTCCTACAAGAAGAACCTGACAAATCTTTCCCCACAGGAGATTTTAGCAAAAATGAACTACTGATAAACCACAAAAAGAGTGAGATAAATACTGGAAACATAAACGATCAATAATTATAAGGGAAAGGGAAACAACAACAAAGGCACAATGAAGTGATGGACAGTGGACATCCTTGTTTCCAGTGTTAGGGGAAAAATTCTAGTATTTCATTTCTAGGTATGATATATGCCTTAGGTATCTGTAAATACCCTTCGGCAGTTTATAGAAATTCTTTTCTATTTCTAGTGCACTAAGTTTTTGTTTTTTTTAAAACATGTTGGGGAACTGATCACATGGAATTTCTCCTTCACAGCTCACATTCTTGAAATTAACCTAACTTGGTATAAACACATTTTATGAGTACTGTGTGTGCCAATATAAATTTAATAATAATTTGTTTGAAAATTTTTCAGATCTTGTTCATTTTGTTCTACAATATTTCTTAATTTTTTTTAATGTTTACTTTATTTTTAAAAGAGACACAGTGTGAGTGGGGGAGGGGCACAGAGAGGGGGATATATGGAATCTGAAGCAGGCTTTTGGCTCTGAGCTGTCAGCACAGAGCCCAAGCGGGGCTCAAACTCACAAACTGAGATTATGACCAGAGCCGAAGTCAGATGCTTAACCTACAGCCACCCAGGTGCCCCTACAGTATTTCTTTATATAATAATGATCTGACTAGCTATAAATATGAAGGTTATGCTGGTTTTGTAAAATGAGTTGTTAATTATTACTTCTCTTTTTATTCACTGGAAGAGATTGGTGTTATTTTTTAAATGTTGAAAAAATTCATTAGTAGAAAGTAAAACCACGATACTACAACATAAGCATCAAAACGGCTGAAATTGAAAAATACCAAGTGTTGGTGAGGATGTAGAGAGAGAGCACATGTCAACTCTCATAAGCTGCTGGTGGAAATGTATATGCAAATATAACCACTATGAAAAACTGTTTCATAATATCTGACCTAAGCTTTCCACTCTGAGATATTTGCCCAAAAGAAGTATATATGTATATATATGTATACATATTTTTCCACCAATTTACATATATGAATAAAGCTGTAGTATTCACAGTAGCCCCACAATGTAAACAAACCAAGGGTCCACAAACAATGGACTGGATAAATTTTAGTGTACTTATGCAATGATGTCTCACTATCTATTGCTTTATGGTAAACACACCAAGATGTTTTTTAAGAAGTATCAGGGGCACCTGGCTGACTCAGAAGAGCATGCGACTCTTAATCTCGGGGTCATGAATTTGAGCTCGGGGTCATGAATTTGAATCTCTTGGGTGTAGAGATTACTTAAATACATTTTTTTAAGAACTTAAAAATAAATAAAAAGTATTAATATCTTTCATGCTTCCGTGGGTTGATGGGCCCACTCTGTGGTTCTTACTTGTGGTTGCAGTTAGATGGCAGCTATTAAATTCATCTGAAGTTTGACAGTACCAAGATGTACATGACGGCTCACTCACGCAATTGGCAACTGATGCTGACTGCTGGCTGGAGTATCAGCTGGGACTGTTAACCAGAGAGCCTACATCTATGGCCTCTCCATATGGTATAGGCTTCTCACAGCAGGATACCTGGATTCTGAGACTGTTCCAAGAGTACCAGCGTTCTAAGAGACCCAACTAGAAGGGGGACGCCTTCACATTACTGGCAGTCACAAAGAGTCTCTTTATTGCCATGGACAGAAACAAATCACATAGGCCAGGCAACACTCAGAGGTGAGGAACTCTGCAATGGTGTGAATACTAAGAGGTATGGTCCAGTGGGAGGCCATCTTTGGGGACTGGCTGCCACAAATGGAATATTACACAGAAGTGGGGAGGAAAAAGAAATATTTAGCTCGAACCATATATAAAACTGCTGACATGGTGACTTACAAAAATAAGAATTTCACATTAAAAACAAACAATACTAATCTATGGTGATAGATATCAGAATGGTGACTACTTCAGGCAAGGAGTGATAAATAACAAGAAGGAAGTACAAGGAATGCTTCTAAAGTACTGGTAATATTCTGTATCTTGATCCAATGGTTATTTCACAGACTTTAGTTTGTAATTCTTATCAATCTTACATTTAAGATTTGATTTTTACTGTATGTATGTTATACTTCAACTGAGAAGTTACTTCTGCCCCACTTGCACTACCAAAACCCTGAAATATCAGTTCTTATTCATTCAGACTGAGAAAATTTTGTTTTATTGAGGAAAATTAGCAAGTAAATGGCCCAGTGGGAACTCTAATGTATCACTTGCTGATACACAAAAATTGTCAAGTTTTACTCTTTACATATAAACCTCCCCACTTCAAACTTAGCCCCTGTAACATTCTACTTTTCTACTCTGCCTTCATTTAAAGCTGAACTAAAATAGGTTTTTCCACAGGGAGACCACAGATCTGTACAGTGCTCTGTCTTAATTTAGTCATTCCCATTTATCCAGTGTTATTAATATGCAAATGCACAATGCAAACAATCAACTCAAGAAGAAATGTTTGTGTATGGGGGTATGCTTAGGGACAAAACAAAATCTCTTGACTCTTAACTTTCAAAAGCATAAACACCTAACTAGTGGAAAACTGCAACTAAACATTCTTTTAAAAAATGAATTTATTCATAAAAAATCTTCATTGAACACTAACTTTAGAATACAGTTTCTCAACCAACTTTGGCACTGATGACATTTTATATTAGAGACTTCATGGAGAGGGGGACTGTCCTGTGCATTATAGGATGTTTAGCTGTATCCTTGGTTTCCACCCAGCAGATGCTAGTAGCTCCCACCCAACTGTGACAACCAGAATGTTTTGACATTGCCAAATGTCCCCTGGGGGAGGGGGAGCAGGTATAAAATCAGTCCCCTCTGAGAATCATCACTACAGAGGAACATTTACAGTTCTAGCTATGGGCTCAAAACCACTTCCTAAAGACAATTCTTGTAAGACTATAGATTCGTTTCTCACTGAACTTTAGAAAAATACTAAACAGAAAGCCTACTCCACGAGGGAGGAGAATAGTAAGTATAATACATCTGGGACATGAATTTTGACTATGTCCCATTTAGTATATGCAATGAACACAAAGGAAAATGTGCTCTATAAATAACAACTAATTATAGAATGTTAATGAGGCCAAGGCAGTCTCCATCCCTCCCAACTGTGTTTTTATGACAGAGACTACATGGATCCAAATCATCTTGCGTACTTTTTAAATACAGATTCCTAAGCCCCCAAAAAGACCTACAAAACTGAGGTGTGCAGACAGCAATCCGAACTTCTAATAAGCTTTCCTTAAGAGTCCACCATTAAATTCTTATGCATACAAAAACGTAACACAAACAGCACCATGGACTACTTATCTCCAATCTTTCATAACCACAACTTTCAATTTGTGTCACTGATCAGAAGGAGATATAGAGAAGAAACAGAAGACCAGTCAACTGATAGCAGATGGTGTGGCAGATAAAAACATCAGTCTGAGGAGTCAAAGGGCCAGGATTTTTATCTCAATCTATCACTTACTTGGCCTGTAACTATGAGTAAGGCACAAACTCCCTGGGTTTGATTTCTCTATCTATGAAAAAGAGGTAATTGTCATACCACATTGTTATTGACAAAAAGAACCAAAAACATATGTGAAAGCTCTAAGGAAGTAACACAGAACTAATATGCAAGATAAGTATTATCCAACAGATACTAATACAAAGCTACAACTGAGAAGCCACACTACAGTAAAATTATCCAATAAAATATTAATTTGGATATATGAAAGAAAAAGGATTCTGTAGAAACATATCTTAAATATTATTCAAAACAATAAAAAAATAAAAGCATATTCACAGGGTACCAAGCAGGGGAATTTCTACAGATGAGAAGTTGAGAGGTGAGTCATGTGTCACTTTACTGAAGCAAGTATGTAAGTAGGAAAGACACTATATACTACCAAAGAAAAACTTGATCTAGTATGACATTACTAAGAAAAGATTTATATTCGACTTCAGGTGTAGATCAACCAGAAATAAACATACTAGAAGCTACTTTTCTCACTCAAGACTCAAGATAAAAAAACAAAAAGCAATCATATGAGGAATCCAAAATGTAAATTATAGCAGGCAGTGTAGAGAGGAAAAAATCACAATCTGAGGTAAGGTGAGCTTTCCAGGTTTTCTTTTTTTTATCCTTTCTTTAGTTTTCTTTACTTAAACCTTTGACTCAAAGATGGGTTGAACTAGGGAAGTGCCAGTAGGCACAGGCAGCAAAAGAGACAAGGGAAACCCAATTTTCTTTTTAAGAGGAAGAGAGAAGGAAGCCCTGTGAACCAGAGTGTGGTGTGGGGAGGGGGGGGGGTGCAGGCAGAGACACATTTTTTCCTCTCTAGAGCTCTGCCTCAGGGATAGCCCCGGTCATGCAATGACATGGCCATGGTGATGATACCGTGGGAACTAAAACTCCCATCTCTGCATAGTACAAGAAAATAGGGTTTTTTGAAGAGTAGGGAGTAATCTGTGCTTGTTTGGTTTTTATCCCTCACTTTTCTCTCAGCACCACTACACTCTAAGACAAGACTGTTCCACAAAACAGAAAAGAACCTCATCCTTCTGACCAGAGTATGAAAAGTGGCTACCGGCAACCAGAAAGTGTGCAGAAAAGCCTGCAAAGTGTAGGAGAATACACATCAGAACAAGTCCTGGGCTCGTGCCACAGCTGTGCATGTGCAGAATACACCCGAAGAACCACAGCAGTGACTAAGAACTGGACTAGAGTGTCAGCCTTAAAGTAGCTCTCGAGTGCCACGCAAACGTCACACTCCCAGATCACACCAAAGGCTTTAAAAATGAATTCATGCTGCAACCACTGCCCCCAAAATGAGAAGAATTTGAGTACCAGGTTAACCTCCCACTAAAGTAACAACAAAAACAATATTATATCACGGATTTTAATAAGATACAGTCTCATAATATTCCAGAATGTCCACGATGCAATAAAAAATTACCTGATACACTTAAGAATCTGGCAAATCTGAACAATTTTGAAGGTAAAAAGATGATCAACTGATGGACACTTTGAAATAACTCAGATGTTGGAATTATCAGGCACAGCCTTTAACACAGTTACTATAACCATCTTCCATGAATAAAGGGGGTGAACACACTTAAAATGAAAGAATATACAGAAATTCTCAGGAAAAAACACCCATACATATACCCATATATAAATAGAGATATTCAAACTGAAAAATACATTATCTAAAATAAAAATCTCAAATGTCCATCAACTGATGGATAAAGAAATTGTGGTTTATATACACAATGGAGTACTACATGGCAATGAGAAAGAACGAAATATGGCCCTTTGTAGCAACGTGGATGGAACTGGAGAGTGTGATGCTAAGTGAAATAAGCCATACAGAGAAAGACAGATACCATATGTTTTCACTCTTATGTGGATCCTGAGAAACTTAACAGAAACCCATGGGGGAGGGGAAGGAAAAAAAAAAAAGAGGTTAGAGTGGGAAAGAGTCAAAGCCTAAGAGACTCTTAAAAACTGAGAACAAACTGAGGGTTGATGGGGGGTGGGAGGGAGGGGAGGGTGGGTGATGGGTATTGAGGAGGGCACCTTTTGGGATGAGCACTGGGTGTTGTATGGAAACCAATTTGACAATAAATTTCATATATTGAAAAAAAAAATAAAAATCTCACTGAATGGGCTAAATAGCAGAATAAATATAACTGGAAAGTCAATTTTAAGGTAATGAATAACAGGTCTAATCTGAAATAAAGAGAAAGTTTATAAATGTGAACAGAGACTCAGGGACCTATGGACAAAAGTTAAAATACACATTACTAGAGTTCCTGAAACAGACCAGAAAGAGATTGATACAGAAAAAATATCTGAAGAAATAAGGACTGAAAAGTATCCAAACCTGATCAAAGCAATGGATTTAAAGATTTGAAAATTTCAGTTAAATAAAACCATGGCCAGACCCATCAAAATCAAACTGATAAAAGATAAAATCAAATTTCTAAAAATTTTACAGGAGACCATATTTAAAAAACACACTTCACATAGAAAAACAATAACTTGAATGATTGCAGAGTTTGGATCAGAAACTATGAAGTCACAAAACAGCTAAACTACGTATTTAAAGAGAAAGAGCTATCCCCCCAGAAATCCATATCCATTGAAAATATACATCGGGGGGGGGGGGGGGCACCTGGATGGCTCAGTTGGTTAAGCATTTGACCTTGGCTTGGGTCATAACCTCACAGGCTGGGGAGTTTGAGCCCTGCATCGGGCCCTGTGCTGACAGCTCAGAGGCTGGAGCCTGCTTTGGATCCTGTGTCTCCCTCTCTGTCTCTGTCCCTTCCCCACTGGCACTCTGTCTCTCTCTCTCTCAAGAATAAATACACATTAAAAAAACAAAAAGAAAGAAAGAAAATATACTTTGGGGCACCTGGGGGGCTCAGTCAGTCAAGTGTCCAACTCTTCCTTTTGGCTCAGGTCATGATCTCATGGGTTTGTGAGACAGAGCCCGTCATAGAGAATCCCTGCTTGGGATTCTCTCTTTCCTTCTTTCTCTCTGACCCTCCCCCTCTCGCACACACACCTCTCTCTCTCTCTCTCTCTCTCTCTCTCTCTCTCTCAAAATAAAAAAAATATTAAAAAAAAAAAAGAGAGAGGCGGTTGGGTGGCTTAGCTGGTTGAGCGTCCAACTCTGGATTTCAGCTCAGGTCATAATTTCACAGTTCGTGGGTTCAAGCCCTGCATCAGGCTCTGTGCTGGCAGTATGGAGCCTGCTTGGGATTCTCATTCTCTCTCTGCCCCTCCCCAGGTCACTCTTGTCTCTCAAAGTAAGTAAACTTAAAAAAAAAAGAAAAGAAAATATACTTTAAAAAGTATAAGGCAACTCAAAACACTGTCACACAAAGGAAAATTAAGAGAATTTATTGCCAGAAGACTTGGGACTAAAAGAAATACCTAGAAGTTCTTCCCTGAATTGAAATGATACCAGAGGGAAATCAAACTTAAAGCAAAAAGAATGGTAAATATATGGGTAAATGTAATACACTATTTTCTCCGACTAAATTATTTAAAACGTGTTACTGTTGAAAGTAAAACAGCATGTCTGAGAAGATATCATCCTATATAAAATTAATATATATGACAACAATAACCAATAAAAGGAGAGGGAACTGGGAACTGTATGGATGGAAGTGTACAGGTTTAATTGAAGTGGTAAAATGTGAAATTTAAGTGGATCATAAAAAGTTGGTATATATATATAATATAATCTAGATAGCAATCTCAAAAAAACAAATGAAGCAAAGAGATACACTAAAAATGAATACTAAAAATATTCAACTAATCCAAAGAAGGCAGGAAAGGAAAAAGAAACAAAAAACAGAATGGATAAACAAAAGAACTTAAAAATGGAAGCACTAAATTGAATAAATTCGATAATCTCATTAAGTTTAAATTAAAAGACATTAACTGTCAGATTGTACTTTAATGTTTTTAATTAAAAAAAACTTTTTAATGTTTATTTTTATTATTTTTGAAAGAGAGAGAGAGAGACAAAGTGAGAGCAGGGGAGGGGCAGAGAGAGAGGAAGACAGAGAATCTGAAGCAAGCTCCCGGCTCTAAGCTGCCAGCATAGACCTCAATATGGGGCTCAAACTCACAGATCACAAGATCATGACCTGAGTAGAAGTCAGATACTCAACCAACTGAGCCACCCAGGAGCCCCCAGACTGTACTTTTAAAAAGACCTATTCATGCACTGTCTACCAGATTTCCATTTTAACATAAAAATGTACACACGTTAATAAAAATGAAAAGAGATTCAGTATATAAACACGATTCAAATGGAAGATGAAGTGTACTATCTGACAAAGTAGATGTCAGAAGAAAATGACCAAGGGAAAAGATGGACATTATGTATTGATAAAAGTGTCAACTCACTAAGAAGAAATAACAGTTTTAAATGGCTAATACAAGAGGTAATACAAACACATTAGTTTCCCATGAGGTGAAACTAATATAACTGATACACAAATGTTCAATTATACAATTATAGTTGAAGACTTTAATTTGAACAACTGATAGAGCAAAGAGAAAATCAGCAAGGATGTAAAAATGCTATGAATCAACAACCAAACTGACATTTATAGACCTCTCCACGCAAAAAGAGTGCACATGTACCATTCACCAAAATATGCCATAAACCTTACCAAATTTAAAATAAACCTTACAAAAGCAAACCTTACCAAATTTAAAAGAATTGATATCATACAAAGCACATTAACTAGACATAATGTAATTTAAATAGAAATTAGTAAGAGAAAGGTATCTGAAAAATCCTCACATATCTGGAATCCAGCATACACGTAAATAACCCACAGGGCAAAGAGGAAGTATTGAGGGAAATTTAAAAATATTTTGAACTGAATGAATATAAAAAGACAACATACGATACTCTGCAGGATGTACAGCTGAAACGGTGCTTGGAGAGATATTTACAGCATTAAATGCTTGTAATAGAAAACATGAAATATTTCAAAATAATAATCTACATGCTTCTACCTTGAAAAATTAAAACAGTAGATTGAACCAATATGAAAGAAGGAAGAAAATAATAGAAATCAATGAAACTGAAGAGATAAACAATTGACCAAATTTAATTAAAACCAGAACTAGCGATTTTTTAAAAAACAGTAAAATTGATAACCTTTTAGCCAGAGTGAAAGAGGAAAATAAAAAGAAAACACCCAAATTATCTTTCATTTCTACTATTGATAGACATCCATACAACTCCTACAGAGAATAAAGAAACACAACAAGGGTGTCTAGGTGGCTCAGTCAGTTAAACGTCCAATTCCTGACCGGCTCAAGTCATAGCCCTAGGGTCATGAGATCAAGCCCCAAGTTGGACACCACACACTCAGCATGGAGCCTCCTTAGGATTCATTCTCTCTCTTCTCTCTCTCTCTCTCCCCCACCACTGTCCCTCCCCCAATCATGCTTCTCTCAAAAAAAAAAAACACACAACAAACTTTATGGTCATTAAGTTGGCAACTTAGAATAAGTCAATCAATTTCTTAAAAGACACAAATTATTAAAACTCAAGGGAAAAAAAATGTTTAATTTGAACAGTCCTAGATCTGTTAAAGTAGTTGACTTTATAGTTTAAGATATTCCAGGGGTAAGGGGTGGCTCAGTTGGTTAAGTGTCTGACTCTTGGTTTTGGCTCAGGTCATGATCTCACACTTCATGGGATCAAGCCCTATGTTGGGCTCTGCACTGACAGCACAGATCCTGCTTGTGATTCTCTCTTTCCCTCTCTCTCTGCCGCTCCCCTGCCACATGGGCGTGCTCTCTTGCACCAAACATTTAAGGAAGAAATAAAAACAATTTTACACAATCTTTTCCAGAAAAGAGAAGGAGAAAAAACATTTCCCAACCAGACAAGCACTAACCTGATACCAAAAACACATATAAAAAAATACATGAAAAGGGGCGCCTGGGTGGTTCAGTCAGTTAAGCATCCGACTTTGGCTCAGGTCATGATCTCATGGTTCGTGGGTTCAAGCCCCACACTGGGCTCTGTGCTGACAGCTCAGAGCCTGGAGCCTGTTTCAGATTCTGTGTCTCCCTCTCTCTCTCTGCCCCTCCCCCACTCACACTCTGTCTCCCCGTCTCAAAAATAAATATTTAAAAAAATTTTTTAAATACATGAAAATATTACAAGAATGTAAGAATACATATTACCATCTCCCATAAGCACAGAGACAAAAATTCTCAACAACATATTAGCAAACCAAATCTAGCAATATATAAAATGGGTACTACATCACAAACAAGTGGTATTTAGCAAAGGAATTTAAGGTTGGTTCAACAATCAAAAATACATCAGTGAAACTCACCACGTTAACAAACTAAGTAAGAAAAACCAATGATCAAAAAGAAACAATATTTGACAAAACTCAACATACAGTCATGATAAACCCTTTTGGTAAGCTAGGCATAGAAGAGAAATTCTTTGAGCTGATAAAGAGCATCTACAAAATAACTACAGTTAGCAACATATTTAATGGTAAAAGACTGAATGCTCTACACTTCAATGAGAAAAATGAAAAAATTTCCTCTTACCACTCTTATTCATTTCTTATCGTAGTCAGTGCAGTAAGATAAGAAAATGAAATAAAAGGTTTACAGATTAAAAAAGAAAATTTTTAATTCAGACATGTAGAAAATTCCATGCAATCTATAAAAAGTCTCTTAGAACAAATGAGTTAAGTTGCAGGTTACAAGCTAAATATACAGCATCAATTCTATATTTGTATACTGGCAAATGAACTGGAAATCTTAATTTAAGAAAATATTATAGGGGTGCCTGGGTGGCTCAGTCGGTTAAGCGTCCGACTTCGGCTCAGGTCATGATCTCACGGTCCGTGAGTTCGAGCCCCGTGTCGGGCTCTGTGCTGACAGCTCAGAGCCTGGAGCCTGTTTCAGATTCTGTGTCTCCCTCTCTCTCTGACCCTCCACCGTTCATGCTGTGTCTCTCTCTGTCTCAAAAATAAACAAACATTAAAAAAAAAAAAAGAAAATATTATAATATGCAACAGCACAAAAAATTAATCACTTAGGTGTAAGTCTGAGTTTCTTTTCAGGATGATGAAAAAGTTTTGGAAATGGATAGTGGTAATGGTTATATAACATAGTAAATATATTTAATACCACTAAATTGTACAATTAAAACATGTTAAAATAGTAAACTTAATCTTTTTAATCACACTAAAGATATCTTTAAAACGATTTTTTTAATGGGCAAAAGGTTTGAACAGAAGTTAAAAAGGACCAAAAATGTGGGGTGCCTGGATGGCTCAGTCGGTTAAGCTTCCGACTTCAGCTCAGGTCATGATCTTGCTATTCATGAGTTCAAGCCCCACGTCAGGCTCTATGCTGACAGCTCAAAGCTTGGAGCCTGCTTTAGATTATGTGTCTCCCTCTCTCTCTCTGCCCCTCCCTACTCACTCTGTCTCTCAAAAATGAATGTTAAAAAAAAAAAAAGATTTTTTTAAAAAAAGGACCAAAAATGTTATGTAGCAGTGATGATGATACTAATCAAAGAGAAACAACATATATCATTTGATGAGGAGATGACAATTAACTGTTTTGAATATGCTGAATGTGAAATACTATTCTGGTTATGCACTGAAGACTAACAAATCCCATCAAAACAGAGGGTTAGGGATGCCTGGGCAGTGCAGTCTGTTAAGCATCAGACTCTTGATTTCGGCTCAGGTCATGATCTTGTGGTTTGTGAGTTGAAGCCCCGCACTGGGTCCTGCATTCACTGCAGAGAACCTGCTTGGGGCTCTTTCTCTCTCTCTCTCTCTCTCTCTCCCCCTCCCTCCCTCCCTCCCTCCCTTCCTCTCTTTCTCTCTCAAAATAAATAAACATTAAAAAAAGAAAACAGTGGGTTAAAACAGTAACATTAAGTTTATTTTACTGAGGATTCTGGGATTTCACTGGGTTCAGCTATATCAGTCTCAATGAGTCTCGTGTGCCTATAACATGTTAGGACTGGTGTCATCTCAAGAGGTGTCTTCACTCAGATGTCTAATGTCCTGCCCTGGGAGACAAACAGCTGGGAATTCCCTGGGCATCTATGTGTTCTCTTCATATGGTCTCTTCACAAAATCTCCACAAGGTCTCAGGGTAGCCAGACTTTACATGGCATCTGAAAGCTCTCCTAGAGGAGTGTACTATAAAATGCCAGCAGAAGCGAATTGGTTTTTCTAACCTCAACTGGGAAGTTCCACAACATTTCTTCCAATGGATTCTATTGTGGAGGGGATCACAAAGGCCCACCAAGGTTTAACTGGAGGTAATATCAACCCCTTCTCATGGTGGGAGAGATTTCAAAAATTTTCTGGACCACAAATACCTCTAGCATCTTTAGCAGACAGAGAGTTTGCATTGAGGAAAAATAACAGGACTGGAGATAATAGGTATCACAGTCTACAGAAACCAGGAAAGAATGAAAGGGAAAGATAAAAAAAAAGGGGGGGGGACATCAATATGTACAAAACTGATTAAGATACAGAATGTGATCAGAGACAGAAGAGAGTTTTCCTTAAAAGGAGAAGGTAACAGTTCTAAAAACTGCTAGAAGTCAAACACAGTAAGCCACAAGAAGCTAGTTAATTTCCCAACTAGACAGTAAGATTTGAGGAAGTTTTCAGGAAGCAGAATGAGGGCTGAGGCAAGATTGTATAGTATTTCTTTTTCACCCTTTATTAAACTACAATTGAGAAATAGAATTGTATATATTTAAGGAGTACAAAGAGATGGTTTGATATACATATACATTACGGAAGGATTAGGTTGTAATGTTTAGATGATTGATGACAAAGTAGGTAAAATGACTCTTGTTATTTTCTGCCAAAACACACATAAAATAGAAACGGGAAGAGGAGGTCATCTTTAAAAAATAAACACTTGATTTTAATGCAAATACAAGGATGTAACTTCAAATTTCATTGTAAACAATCATCCATCTTTGTTATTCTTATTAAGGAAAAAGAATTAGCAACCTACTGCTTAAAATGTTAAGGCAAATTAGTAACTTTCCAAAGCAGAGAGCACCAGATCCAGATGGGTTCATTGCTGAATTCTACCAAACATTTAAGAAAAAATTGTATCAATTCTCTATAATCCCTTTCAGAGGGTAGAAGAAAAGGAATACATACTTCCAAAATCAGTCTATGAGGCCAGCATCACATCTTCATCAGAGCTCTTGGGTGACCAGGCACATTGTCAGTGAGCAGTAATATTTTGAACTGAATCTTCTCTGAGCAGCAGGTCTCATTAATGGGCTTAAAATATGCACTAAACAATGTTGTAAACAGATGTGCTACAATCCAAGCTTTGTTGTTCCATTCATGGAGCACACGTAGAATAGATTTACCGTAATTCTTAAGGGCCCTAGGATTTTATGAATGACCAATGAGCACTGGCTTCAACTTATCAATTTAAAGTCATTAGTTGCATTAGCCCCTAACAAGAGAGTCTGTCTATTGAAGATTTGAAGTCAGGCATTGACTTCACTCTAGCTGTAAAGGTCCTAGATAGCATCTTCTTCCAATAGAAGGCAGTTTTGTCTACACTGAAAATCTGCTGCTTAGTGTAGCTATTTTCAAGGAGGAACTAGATCTTCTGGAATCACTGACTGCAGCTTCTCCATCAGCACTTACTGCTTCACCTTGCACCTTTGTGTTACAGAAACAGCTTTTTTCCTTAAATCTCATGAAACTACCTCTGCTAGGTTCAAACTCTTCTTCTGCAGCTTCCTCACCTCTCTCAGCATTCACAGAATTAAAAATCATTAGAGCTTTGCTCTGCATTAGGCTTTGGCTTAAGGAAATGTTGTGGCTGGTTTGATCTATCCAGACCACTCAAACTTTCTCTGTATCAGCAATAAGGCTCTTTCACTTTCTTATCATTCATGTGTTCAGTGGAGTAGCATTTTTAATTTCCTGCAAGAACTTTTCCTTTGCACTCACACCTTGGCTAACTGGTGGAGGCCCAGCTTTCAGCCTATCTCAGCTTCCGACATGCCTTCCTTACTGAGCTTAATCAGTTCCAACTTCCGATTTAAAGTGAGAGATGTATGACCCTTCCTTTCATTTGAACACGCAGAGGCCACTGTAGGATAATTAACTGTCCTAATTTCAGTATTCTTATGTTCCAGGGAATAGTGAGGCCCAAGGAGAGGGGAAAGAGAAAGACAGGGGGACAGCTGGTCAGTGGAGCAGTCAGAACACACATACTTATCAATTAAGTTCACTGCTTTACACAGGTGTAGTTTGTGGCACCCTAAAATAATTACAGTAGTAACACCAAAGACCACTAGAACAGGGGCACCCAGCTGGCTCAGTCAGTGAAGCATGCAACTCTTGATCTCAGGGTTGTGAGTTTGAGCCCCACGCTGGGTGTAGAAATTCCTTAAAAATATTAAAATCTTTAAAAAAAAAAATCACAACACGTAATAATGAAAAAGTTTGAAATATTGCAAGAATTACCAAAATGTGACACAAAGTCACAAAATGAACAAAAGGTGTTGGGAAAATGGGGCCAACAGACTTGCTCAACATAGAGTTGCAACAAACCTTCAATCTATAAAAATGCAGGATTTGTGACATGCAATGAATCAAAGTGTAGTAAAATGAGGTTTGCCTACAATTTGAAACACAAAAACTAAAAGCTCAAGGGAGAAAACTAAGCATATTTTCAAGAAAAGACAATAATTCTAGGAAGAACAAAATACTATCCAACTACGCTTACGCTGCTTGGCTTTCCAGTAAATTAACTTGCATAATGATAAAAAAAGTAAACAATGACACCAATTAAGGCAGAAACTGCCAATGGCCCACATCATACCCATTTTGTCTCATTTCATTAAAATAAAGCTTCAATATTGTTTGGGGTAGAAACGGTATGTAAAATACCAAGCCCTGGAGCACCTGGCTGGCTCAGTTGGTAGAGTGTGCTATTCTTGATCTCAGGGTCGAGAGTTCAAGTCCAATGTTGGGTATGGAGCCTACATAAAATTAAAAAAATAAATAAAATAAAAATAACAAATAAAATAAAATACCCAGCCCTTGCAGACCCAATGAGGACATGTGACTGAATTTTGGCCAATAAGATGTAACTAGAACCTACAGAGTAGAATTTATAAGTGATGTTCTTTAAGTTTGGGGAAGAAAACTGGTATGTCCCCTTTTTTGCTTCTCCATTTTCCCCTACTGTAATCAGAAAGAGTTGGGTTCCTAGAAAAAGAACAGACAGAGCTTTCTTAACATAAGAGAAGTCAATTTGGGTCCCAACCATCTTGTGAAAGAATGTAAGAGCAGGCAGCCACTATCAGGCCAGGATATAACCTAATCATATCAGGGACAATAAATCAGTAGTAAAACTCCCAGTACTGATTCAAAAGTTAAGATTCACCTGATGCACATCCTTGAGTTCTCTGTGCAGGATCTAAACCTCTCTGAGCATTTAGACATGGACCAACTGCCAACCTTCGTGACTGTGACCTAGACTCAGTCACCCTCAGATGACTTCTGCCCCAATTCCATGCTGTATTCCCCACTGAGCAAAGCCCCTTCATGAATATGTGTGCACCGTTAGCTTAAAACTTCCCCAATACTGTGGTTCAGGAGACACTGCTTTGGGAACGATCCCCAGTGTTCTCCTTTACTTGTTGCAAGTAAAACCCTTCCTTTTCCTATTCTTTGGCTTGGTTGTGTCTTTTGGCTCAACAACCACCAAGAGACGAACTCCATTTTGGGTAACACCACCACCTGCCTGAAAGCTGACAAGCACGTTAGAATTCTGAAAGCTTTCTTGGATCGTGAAATGATCTTATGTACACAGCCATGCACCCAGGGAAGTGAAGGACAAACAGGAAACCTGACTCCTTGATAACTGTGAAGCTGCCATCCCATTATTGGACTGTCAATCGCTAGAATTCTTTTGATAGAAAAATTAACGTTAGCTCATTTTAGTTACTGTTATTTCCAGTTTCTTTTACTAGAAGCCAAATGTAATTCTGATAGAAGATCAAAAGATACAACAGTAAAGGGACAGATAGATAAACATATTTAACTAAAAATTATGACAGAAGAATTTTAGGAGGAGTGAGGATATAAAATAGACTAAAAATATTAAATCCTCATCTTGTATAATAGGAAGTCAATATAAAAAATGTCCAGAATAAAAAACATAAACCAGCACAGAAAAATGGAAATAAATGCCTAAAATATATCTCCAAAGGTATTTCAAAACTAGTACTAAAAGAGTGGGAGTGGCCTCCAGTCCCCCAAGCAGCACAGCACAGCCAGCTTCTTGGCCATGGCCAATCAGGAGCACATGGTCATTGCCATCAAGCTGCATGGTGTGTAGCACACCCTGGTGGGCAAGATCACCAAGCACTTTGAGCAGAAGGGATTCCATGTTGTGGCCAAAAGGCTCCCTCCTACAGGCCTCTGAGGAACTGCTAAAGCAGCACCACATTGACATAAAGGCCCACCCATTCTTCCCAGGGCTGGTAAAGTACCTGAGCTCTGGGCCCACTGTGGCCATGGTTTGGGAGGGTCTGACTGTGGTGAAGACGGGGTGAGTGATGTTTGGGGAGACCAAACCAGCAGACTGTAAGCCAGGCACCACTCATGAGGACTTCTGTATTCAAGTTGGCAGGAACATCATTCATGGCAACGATTCAGTAAACAGTGCAGAGAAAGAAATCAGCCTATGGTTTAAACCTAAAGAATTGGTTGACTACAAGCCTTGTGCTTTTGACTGAAACTAGGAATGAAAGGTAGACAAAGCATCAGTCCCCTTTGGTGCCACCTGATGTGTCCCTGGACACAGCTCTTCATTCCACTGGCTTGGAAATAACAGAATCAATCTTCCTCTTCTAACACATATTCACCAATAAAGCCTTTGGAAAGTGGGTCAATAAATAAATAAATAAATAAGTGGGAGCATTTCATTAAGCTTTCATTATATGCTTTGTCTTGTTGGGCTTTGAAAAAATATTTAAAAGTGTATGTTACTACTTAGATAGAAATTAATAACCAGGGCATCTGGGTGGCTCAGTAGATTAAGTGCCTGACTCTTGATTTTGGCTCAGCTCATGATCTCGATGGGTTCGAACCTGGCATCAGGCTCTGCACTGACAGTGCAGAATAATTTAATCAGCTACTACAAAAATGTAGCACTACCATGAAGAAATGACCTTTTCCAAACAAAAGTCTGGTCTTTGCCCTTCACTAATGGGAGATGATCTCTAGACCCTTGGAATGTCCTGGGCTTGGCAGGTGTTTTGGTCCCGTCAAGACCTCCTGCCTGGGGGTCTTGGTTACCTGACAGTCTAACAATATGATTTATGATGGGGAACATCAGTTCTGACTTCTACAGGAACGGAAAACTAAGGGTATTAGCCTGACCAGTAGGAAAGGCTAGAGATTAGGTCAGTTATGCAGGGAGTATGTGATCAAGTCCCAGTAAAAATACAAAAGGCTTGGAGGAGACTCCCTCGTTGGAAATAGTTTGTGTGTTGGAATAGTTTGTGAGACTTCCTCGTTGGAAATAGTTTCTCCATGAGGAGAAGAGGACTTGGAAGTTCTTTCTCAGTTTTAACTCCTTCTGGCATCTACCTTGGCTGATTAAAATTTTTTTCTCATGTTTATTTATATTTGAGAGAGAGTGTGTGTGAACGGGGGATGGACAGAGAGAGCGACAGAGACAAAATCTGAAGCAGGCTCCAGGCTCTGAGCAGGGCTTGAACATGGCTTGAACCCACATCATGACCTGAGCTGAAGTCAGATGCTTAACCAACTGAGCCACTCAGGTACCCCAGCTTGGTTGATTTTAATCTGTATACTTTCCCTGTAATAAACTGTAACCATGAGAATGACAACTTTTAATGAGTTCTATGAGCCCCTTTTTTTTTAATTAATTAATTTATTTATTTTGAGAGAGAGAGAGCAAGCAGGGGAGGGGCAGAAAGAGAGAGGGAGAGACAGAATTCCAAGCAGTCTCCACACTGTCAGCACAAGAGCTTTATGTGGGGCTCGAACCCACAGACCGTGAGATCATGACCTGAGCCAAAATCAAGAGTCAGATGCTTAACTAACTGAGCCACCCAGGCGCCCCAGTTCTGTGAGCCCTTCTAACCAATTATTGAAACTCAGGGTCGTTTCAGAAATCTCCCAAACTTGCAACTGGTGTCAGAAGTGAGGGCAGTCTCGTGGACACTGTACCCGCTAACTTTTCACTTTGGCTAACTATGGGTAACTAAAGAGGAAAGAGGGAAAAGAAGATAAAGAACAAGAAGGGATGTTGTATTTCAAAAGCACCTTAACAGAATCCTTATTGGCTGCTTTATATACATTCATTTAATCCTGACAACCCTAATAGATGATATCATTTCCACCTTATATATAAAAGAAAATTATATATAAAGATCAAGCAAACAGGACAATGCCACAGAGCAAATACTTACTAGGTCCAGGTTACAAATCTAGTCTTTTGAATTCTAAGGTCCATGCACTTCTCATCATACTATGCTACCTTCCTACATCACAATACTTCCTTTATTAACCATTCATGAGTGCTTAGTCTTAATTGTGACATCACTATATGCTTAAATAATCTGTGTGGGATAGTCCAAAAGCTGCAATCCAGGACCAGATCTATGTAGTTCTTTGTAGAACTAGCCCAGTCTCATTCAAGTTATTCTTTTTTTTTTTTAATGTTTATTCATTTTTGAGAGAGAGAGAGAGACAGAGTGCAAGCAGGGGAGGGGCAGAGAGAGAGGGAGACACAGAATCCAAAGCAGGCTCCAGGCTCTGAGCTGTCAACACAGAGCCTGATGCGGGGCTTGAACTCATGAACTACGGGATCATGACCTCAGCCAAAGGTGGACACTTAACCAACTGAGCCAACCAGGTGCCCCCATTCAAGTTACTCTTGATAAGGAAAAATGAAACTCACTTCACAGTAATTCAAAGTTAGGTGATATCAAAAAATACACAGTGAATCCAATGCTGTAAATTAATCTAGTACTAAACTTAAGTGCCTATTCACCTCCAGATTTCCTTAACATGGGGGAAAAAATTAAATAACTACAAAGGAAACAGCAGAAATAATAATCACTGAAGCTTATTACAAACAAATCAAAGGAAGCATCAAAAAGAAGTGTGTGCACATTCTGAAAAATTTTTGTCATAACAGTATTACTGATTCATCACATATCACAGCTGCTGCTTTTCTTTGTGGACACTAAATAGTTACATTTAAAAATTATGTGTACAACTCAAAAGGTAAATGAAAAAAGTCATAAAACCAGTTACCAGGAAAAGTATTTAAGAGGAAGACATATTACTATACTGAATTCATAAGCACTAGAAAAAAGAGTTTCAAGAGAAGTAAAGATTTCTGAAAGTGAGTAATTTGCTATATGTTTACATGTAATGCATGCATATATGCAAGTCCAGAGTTGTTTTATTTTTAACTTTTGGAAGCAAAATTATTTTAAAGTCTCATTTTTGAAAAGAATGTTAAGTAAGGACAAAGACTCAAATAAGACTATATGGATGCTACCTTTACTATATAACCAAATTTCGAATATATAGATAATAAACTACCTAATTTTGAGTTAGTAATAACACTCTGAATGGATACAAAGAACAAAGTAAGTTCTTTTCTATAATACTGTGATCAACAGAGTCAATCCACCAACACCAACCAACACCAACCTCTGGGCAGAGGATCATACTGGGTGGGCACCAAAGATTCCTCCTGGGGATTCTTGGTTCTATAAGGGGACTTAGAACAAAGAATCGCCCAGGGGAAGGGATAGGGAGTGCTGCATCAGAGAAAGAGTCATGTAGCTTACCTACATGGTAACATCCACATCTCTTTCTACAGTCACCGACACCATTCCAATGAATATTGAAAGCATGTTTGTAAGTTCTAGCAGAGAAACAGAGCTATGACATATATCCTTTCTCAAAGAACAGGCCACATGTAGCTGAGAAGGGCATGTTATTCAACTTCAGGAAAGACATACAAAGAGCAAAAGAGAGAAAGCATACCCCAAGATAACTACCTAGTTTCATCAAATTAATCATGGTAACCTGTGGCATAGACAGACAGCCCTTATATTCAGTAGAATACAAAAAAAATAGTATGATAGGAAAAACATTTAAATGATTATTCCCTCAAAGAATATGAAATAAGGTCATATAACAGCATGTTACCAGGTCTGTATTCCACATACACTATAAGTATAGTAGTTAAGAGATGATCAGTGTGGGCTAAAATATTTAAGAATTGTTTTGGAGATACTGGATATATAAACAACAAATATAAAATTGTTAATTAAGTATTAAGAATTGGCCAGCCAAAGTTTTTCTGATAATAGGTGAGCCCAGACCAAGTAGGATTAAGGGGTATCTCAAATGTGGCAGATGACTTCTGAGATGAAATCTTCTAAACTAACAAACCCAGGGTGTCTGGCTGGCACAGTTGGAGGAGTGTGCAAGTCTTGATCTCAGGGTCATGAGTTCAAGCCCCACATGGGGTGTAGAGATTACTTAAATAAATCTTAATAAAATAACCAACCCAATGGCCCAGCTGCCTAGGGCTTCATCTTTGGAAAAGGGCCATTTTATCCCCTTCACCAGATCAATATATCACACTAATTTGATTTTATAGGATGCATACATTCACCATTATTAACTGAGATCTGAGTCCTTCTACTTGGCTAAACTGAATAATGGAACAAAGAACACAGCCAGCAACATGTTAAATATTTCAAATCAAAGTCCACTACTATACAATGAGATATATTTTCACATTTTAAAACAATCAGGATTTTCAGTTCTTGTCATAATGGAGTAGCTAATGTTAGAATACCCTCCTGCTATAAACATCTGTAAACGCTGGACCAAATATACAAAAAACCAAAAGAAAAAAAAATCCTATTTTCAACCCTTAGGCAATAACCAACACAACACCATGATCCTTGATAGAAGAGAACTAGATGAATCAAACCCCATATTCACACTCAAATCTCTCCCTTAAGGGCATTTTCCAAATCATGGTGTAGAGAAACAGAGCCCAAGCAGTGTGGCAGTCTTGCTGGGACGAGAAAACTACAATTAATGTCTGGGAATGCTAAGGTAGCTGGATTTGGGGGGCAGGTTATTAGAAGGGAAAGAACCAAGAAGAAAAACTTACAAAAATCTATATAAAAAATCTTCTCTGGTTCTCATCTGCCTCCTAGGCTGTGCACACACAGGGTTAGACTCCTAGAAGCCTAAGACAGAACGGCAGTTGGGGAGGCTGTTAGCTAAACAAAGATTTCAGAGCTTGCACAGTTCTGAATAAATTAAGTTCCGGCTCAGTCAGAGGAGACAGATCTTGATGAATACCCAAGGCATTTAGGTAAGACCCTGGATAATCCATGCCCTAGGAATAAAAACAAAGTTAAAATAGACTTACCTTAACAAAGCTTAAAACTAAGCCCCACAGGATCAAAGTGACCCGCTGGCAATTTAACTGCCTGCCAGAATAAAATAAAATTTTATTTAGAGGAAGATAACAATCCAGAGCTTTTACAAGAAGGGTCAGCAAACCTTTCCTGTAAAGAGCCAGAAAGTAAGTATTTTTAGGTTTTGAGGGTCATGGTCTCCACTGCACATTGTCTTAACAACAACAACAACAACAACAACAACAACAACAACATCTTTTAAAAAGTAAAAACCATTCTTAGCTCATGGACCAAACAGTAATAACCACCAGGCTTGCATTTGGCCCCTGGGCCAACTTGCTTTCCACTATTCCATATTACACTTAAAACAGCCATCACACAATGCAAAATTAGTGGGTATGTGAAGCAGGAAAAGTGTTTGATAATCAAGACACAAGACATATATTAGTCTTATGTAAGAGCTTCAAAATAACTATGACAACGTATCAAAGCCAATTAAGATAGAATACAGAAAACAGATTACAATATATATTTCAACAGGGAATTAGAATCTATGAAAATGATCACATAGATAATCTAGAACTACAAAACAAGTGAAACAGAGGAATTCCTTGACTAGGTTTAATAGCAGAGTAAGCACTGGGAAAAAAGAAAAACAATCAGCACATGCAAAGACAGATTAAAAGCTATTTAAAGGACAGAAAAAAAATCATAAACTAGAATGGGATGCAATCAAACTAATATATATGTTAACTGGAATACAGGAAAGAAAAGAAAATGAGTCAGAAGCAATATTTGAATCAGTAAAGGTTAAGAAGTTTTCAAATGTTGTAAGATACCAACCTACAGATTCAAGAAGGTCAATGAATACCAAGCAGGTTAAAACACATACATACAAAACCATATATAGCCATGTTATTGACAGGTGACTAAAAATCAAAGAGACAGAAAATTCTTAAAAACAGAGGAGGAAAAGGACCTCTCTCTTGCCCTTCAGGAAAACAACAGTAAGACTGAAAGATGACTTCTCAAGAGAAACTATGAAGACCAGTGAAGTTGCATCTTTAAATCAGTGAAGGAGAAAACTATCAACACAGAATTCTATACTCTGCAAAAATATTCCCCAGAACATGAGAAATAACTAAAGACATTTTCAGACAGAAAGTTGAAAGAATCTATCATCAAGAGACCTTATTTAAAAAAAAAATAAAACTGGGGCGCCTGGGTGGCTCAGTCGGTTAAGCGTCCGACTTCGGCTCAGGTCATGATCTCATGACTCATGGGTTCGAGCCCCACATCGGGCTTTGTGCTGACGGCTCAGAGCTTGGAGCCTGCTTTGGATTCTGTGTCTCCCTCTCTCTCTGCGCCTCCCCCACTTGTGTTCTGTCTCTGTCTGTCTCTCAAAAATAAATGTTAAAAAAAAATTTTTTTTAAATAATGAAAGAAATTCTTTAGGATGAAAGGAGATGATTCTAGAAGCATAGATATATATAAGAAATGAATAGCTGTAGAAACTATAGATATAAAGGTAAATAGAATAGTAAAATAGTAAATATAAAGGTAAACATAAAGGTAAATGATTGTTTAAAGCAATAATAACAATGTCTTATATAGTTTATAACAACATGAGGGGGATATTAAAATACTTAACAATAGCAAAAAAGTAGGAGGCAGGTAAATGGACTTAAACTGCTTTAAGGATTTTGCATTGGGGGAGGACAACAGTAAATGTATTAAAAGGAGACTTTTATAAGTAAAGACACATTTTGTAATTTCTTTTAATTTTTTTAATGTTTTGTTTATTATTTATTTTTGAGATAGGGAGACAGAGCATGAATGCGGGAGGGACAGAAAGTGAGGGAGACACAGAATCTGAAGCAGGCTTCAGGCTCCAAGCTGTCAGCACAGAGCCTGACGCAGGGCTTAAACTCATGAACTGCGAGATCAGGACCTGAGCCGAAGTCAGACATTCAACCGACTGAACTACCCAGGCACTCCCACATTTTGTAATTTCTAAAGTAATCACTAAAAGTCTGATATTAAAGGATTAGCCCAGGGATGACTGGGTGGCTCAGTCGGTTGAGCATCCAACTTCAGTTCCTATCATGATCTCACGGTTCACAAATTCAAGCCCTGCATCAGGCTCTGTGCTAATATTGCAGAGCCTGCGTGGGATTCTCTCTATCTCTTCTCTCTCTGCCCTTCTCCCACTCATGCTTTTTCTCTCTCTCTCTCAAGATATGTAAATCAACTTAAAAAAAAAGATTAATCAAAAAAGCTAACAGAGGAAATATAATAAAATAAGAAAGAGGGCACAAGAGAATCTTTTTTTGGTGAGGGAAATAATCAATGACTTAATCTTGTGGTGGTTCCACAGATGTATACATATGCAAACACTCTTGAGTTGCTTAATGAAGATTTATGCACTATACAACACATATCATGAGTAATAAATTTTAAAAACCTATATATAACATCCAGGGAAGAGAGACTGAGCTGCAGTATCTTTCTAAATAAAATTCAACATATTTCTCAAAAATTTAATGGCTTACAGTTATTTTCACCATTATTTTTTTCTATAATATATACTGGGCACTCAATAATTACTGTCATTAAATAGATATACAAACAACCCACAATTTTATTTAATTTACCGTACAACTGCCAAAATAATAAATACCTAATTCCCAAAACTGTAAACTTAGCAATTATTTCCTCTTTACTTTTTAAGAATAAACTAGCATATTTGCAATTTCTGTATATATGTATTTATAATTAATATTGCCAGTAAACACACTGGGTTTTGGAAACAGTACATGGACACAGTACATAGATGAAAATATTATATATGCATACAAAGCAATAAGCAGATTGCTATTTTGTGGAATTTTAATAATAAAATTCTTCCAAGGAAACATATCTGGTACTACAGAATAGACAAATGGATCATAATCAATAGAAGAAATCAACCTTTCTAAATGTGTAACATAAGTCAGACACATAAATAAGCACTTCACAAATATTCTCATTTTATTCTGAGCATCCCATGCAAGGCAAATATTATTCTCTCTTAACAAATGAAGAAATCTAAAACACAAAAAGGTAGGAGCAACTTATGTATACTCACAAAGCTAGTAAGTCTTCAAACTAAAGACTTACAAATTCATCACTGGGTAACTGTCCAGGAAGTAAACATCATTATCAGTAAAAATTTATGCATGACAAATGTGATACAAGACCTAAGAAGTATACATACCTCATGAAACATAACAGGATTAAAGAAAAAAACAAGAAATATGATAACCTTAACTGCACATAGCTATACATCTGATCGATACAGTTTTCTAGTGCTCAATATGATACAGTTTAGGAAAAAACATTGTGAAATGAAGCAAAGCTTTAAACATGTATGACATACTACAATGTTTAAATTTCAGACTATGTGGTAATTGGGAAATTATCACATCTTTTTGCACTAAAGATGACAAGTTCCATTTTAACATGTGATTTTACTAGAAAAAAAAATTGTTAAATAGTAAATTCTCCTCCAGGGTGGACATTGTTGAAAATCAATCTGAGAGGTGTGAAGGTTAAGGCAGACTGGACACGAATGTTTGCTTAAGACACACTAAAATAACAGTAAAAGGCAGTAATCAAAATGAGTGTGAATAAGTAACAGTCCCCTCCATGACCATCTCTCACCCCCACCCCCTTCCCATTGCCAATTACTATAAGAACCAAAGATTCTGGACTCAGGGACATTGGGGACAGCTGTTGATTCATCTTTACTGGATTGAAAACAGGGAAATCTACGTAAGTGCAAGTCTACTTACTGAAGAGCTAAGAGCTCTCCAGTCCATTTCTCTCGCTCAGTGCTAAGAAGACCCAGCAAGGCTCTACAAACTCCAGGCAGATGATAGGAGCATTTCTCCCTATGGAAAAGAAATACCGAACTAATCAAGTAATATTACATAACTATTTTATTTATTGAGAGGACAAGAGAGCGGAAGAATTATCTGTGTATGGAGAGGGGAAGGGAGATGTAAGAGATCTGAAGTCTCATTCTTCAAAGTCAATAAAGAGTATCAACAACAACAACAACAAAAAAAAAACAAGGCAGACAAAAGCAGAAATAATATAGGCATGTTTCTTAGAACCATAGTAATAAACATGAGAGAAAAGCTGTGTTGAATGTGGTTATTTCTAAGTAGTAATGGGGCAGGGAACTGCTGGCTTTTGTGACAACATTTTTAGAACTATTTGGTTGGGATTTTTTAAACTGTATATATGAATCATATATGTAAAACAAAACACTTCTGAGGGAATCTGAGTGACACATACAGTATTTTTAAAGGAACTAACATACTGAATTTAAGTAGGGCTAGAAAATGACAATAAAATAATAGTTGAAATGTTGACTAGAGGTCCTAAAAGACCTTCCCTCTCTCCCTCCCTCCCTCCCTCCCTCCCTCTCTCTCTCTCTCTCTCTCTCACATACACACACACACACACACACACACACTCTCTCTCTCTCTCTCTCTCTCTCTCTCTCTCTCTCTCTCTCTCTCTTTCTCTCTCCCCCCCGCGCCACCCCCCCCCCAGCTCTGCCACTGACTTAGTAAGTAACCTAATGACTCTAAACTTACTTCTTCACATATACAATATATAAAGTCAGTGCAACAATAATCAGGAAAACAATTCCCTAAAATCCTATCCTCCTTTACAGATATAGGACTATCTGTGGTTGCAAATGAGTACATCTCATTTAGCTAAATTCACCATCCTTATACTCCTTTAGCTTCCCATCTCAATCTGCACCCCACCTGCTAACCACACTGTTGTAATTAGGTTTACACTACTGATTTGGTTAACAAATTATTTCACAGACAAAAAAAGGAAAAAGTTCAGCCAACTAAATATTCATCAACCCAAATTATCACATAACAAAAATATATATTAATTGAATTTCACCTTATTTCAAGAAAAAAAAATTGATGATTTATGGCATCTTTTGTTAACAACTGAGGTACTAGTATCATTAAAAAAATTATTGGGGCACCTGGGTGGCTCAGTCGGTTGAGCGTCCGACTTCGGCTCAGGTCATGATCTCACAGCTCGTGAGTTCGAGCCCTGTGTGGGGCTCTGTGCCAACAGCTCGGAGCCTGGAGCCTGCTTCGGATTCTGTGCCTCCCTCTCTCTCTGCCCCAACCCACTTGCATTCTGTCTCTGTCTCTCTCAAAAATAAACATTACAAAAAATAAATGGAAAAAAAATTATTGGGGCGCCTGGGTCACTCAGTCAGTGTGACTCTTGGTTTTGGCTCACATCATGATCTCACGGTTTCCTGAGTTTGGTCACACTCTGCACCAGCAGCACAGAGCCTGCTTGAGATTCTCTCTCCCCTCTCTCTTCCCCTCCCTCACTCATGCTGTTTCTCTCTCTCTCTCAAAATAAATAAACTTTAAAAAATATATCAGTTATTCTTGAGTACATATATATAACAAACAAAACAATTTAGAGAACAGCTTTAGTACTATTAGGATAATTTTATTTCCAAAAAATAAACTAAGGGAAGAGTGCCTGGCTGGTTCAGTCAGAAGAGCATACAACTTTTGATCTCAGGGTCATGAGTTCAAGCCCCATGTGCAGCATAGAGCCTACTTAACATAAAAATTTAATTTAAAAAAAAAGTAAACTGGGACAAAAAGACCAAAAAAAAAAAAAAAAAGGCAAAAAATTCCTTAATGCATAAGCTTTGTTCCTCGTCTTTGAACACTACTACCTATGAAGCACCTTAGAACTATACACTGAATAATGTGTGCTGAATAACTTTCTCTTCCACTGATCCTGAGGGTGACTTTGTGACAGCACTAACAGAATGTGGTGAAGTGACATTATGTGACTTCCAAAGCCAGATCAGAAAAGGCAATATGGTTGCAGCCTGGCTCCCACTCTCTCTAAGGATGCTCACCTTTGGAATGCTGTGAATATGCCTGGGGCACACAGAGAGAGCATACACAAGTGTGTAAGCCTCAGCTAAGGTCGTAGGTAATAAGTCATATGAGTGAATAAGCCTTCAAATGATTGTAGCCTCCAGCCTTGAGTTTTTCAGCTGAGGTCCAACCATGGAGGAGATATAAGCCATCCCTACCTATGTGAATCCTTGACTCACAGAACCTCTGAGGATAATAAATATGCCACTAACTTTTGGGGTAATTTCTTACACAGTCCTAATAACTGGAATAGGGTGGTTTTCCCCAACCCTTCCTTGTCACACAGGCTACTCCTAAATCGCCATACTGACATAAAAAAAAAAAGCCAAAATTTGGAAAAAGTCCGCATAGGTAGGTGAAATGAATCCACATAGTATGGATACTATGTACTTAATGGAAAGATGTTTTTAGTGACTGACAATGAATTCAAGGACACAGAAAGAAAACACACTCCATAGGCTGGCTACAGTAAAGTAGTTGTGCCAAAACCATAGTGAAAATGTAACTTCAAACTGAAACAACACTAACAGGCTTATCTCAACCCTGTGTCTACAAAGAGATAGAAAAAAAGGAACTAATGAAGTTTTATCAGTTCCTTTATTACACCATTTTCTCCCAGGACGATATACAGAAAAGATTTTTATTTTTTTAAAAAAGCTCCCCAGATGATTTTTTTTTAAGTTTATTTATTTATTTTGGAGAGAGAGAAAGAGACAGCACATACGCAAACAGGGGAGGGACAGAGAGCAAGGGAGAGAGAATCCCAAGCAAGCTCCACACTGTCGGCACAGAGCCGGATGTGGAGCTAGAACTCATGAACTGTGAGATCGTGACCTGTGCCAAAACTAAGAGTCAGACGCTTAACTGACTGAGCCACCACCCAGGTGCCCCCACATAGAAAAGGTTCTGATGAGATGAATACCAGATGGAAAAAAAAGCAGACTTTGGTAAAAATGAACATTTAATCTGTGGTACAGACATCTTTCAGGGAAAGGAATGATTTCAACAGCTAAAATGCTACAAATCCTTGCCTGGCAGTCTCCAGAGACTACCTGGAGACCTGAATGGTTCTCCTTCCCAGGGAATAGAGAGGCTGGTGAAACTAGCAGCTGCCCACAGTGGGTATTTCTGAGACCTAATGGTACTTACTGGACACAGAGAATAATATCAGAAGTTTGAACTCCCTGTTAATTTGCAGACTAGATCACATGATGCTGTACAGATTGTAAACTGCACAACTAGAAAGCCATTCACATAGATTAAAATATGCAGCATCTACACAAAAGTACACTAAAAGTGTACTTTTAAAAAGTGCACTAAAAGTACACTTTGAAAGACTTGGGTCCAAATACCCTGAGGAATAAATATACTATATATCCAACAGTCAATTTCTTATACTGTTCCTCTTAAACTAAATTTGGTGATGACCTGAAGTAAAGGTAAAGTTTCCAGTACCATAATATTATCAGTCTAGTGATACACTCAACTGTATTAAAATGGACATTTAAACATATATAATATGTATTAAAAATATATAAGAAGAGTAAATATATGTCTTTCTAAAAGAGTAATTAGCACATTGATTACTATATTGAAAAATACAACATTCCAGGGGTGCCTGAGTGGCTCAGTTGGTTAAGCACCCAACTCTTGATTTCGGCTCAGGGAGATCGAGCCCCATGATGGGGTCTGCACTGACAGCACAAAGCCTGCTGGGGATTCTCTGTCCCTCTCTCTCTGCCCCTACCTGGCTCATGCGCATGCTCTCTCTCTCTCAAAATAAATAAAATAAACATTAAAAAAATACAACATTGGATTATTAACTAAAGTGCCCAACAGAAAAAATTTTGCTAAACAGAAAATAGCAAATCCTTCTGCAATATTTTGAAACAAATACAGAATTACAAGCTAACATTAAGAGTAAATATGAACTAAGTATAATGAATATTAAATTAAGAATTACTATTTGACCCCCCCAAAAGAATTTTAATGAGTCAATAACAGGAAAAGGGACTTTTCTTGTACCAAGTCCCAACACATGAATTTCCATTAACTAAAAATTTTTATGAAGTAGAATTCCCTTCACTAAATACTATTGTCCTTTGTTGGCAACCTATACTATGTATTAACAGAGGACAGAATACTAAAAAAAAAGAAAAAAATTAAAGCTTAACATGTCGGAAAAGCACACTAGTTGGGTATGTTAGAAAATACTCTTAAAGGTACTACTCTGCAGCCACTTTTCCAATGTGAAATGGTTCGGAGTTTGGGTAAAAAAATAAACTAGCAACAGATTAGCGATCGTGTTGTAATACAGAAAATTTTAAGTTTAAGAAACTGGTAAAGAAAGAAGATTAATATTTTATTTTTTCCAGCTTTGAGATATAACTGACATGACATTGTGTAAGTTTAAGGTGTACGACAAGATGATGTGATACACATATACATCATGAAACAATTACCATGATAAAGTTAGTACATGCATCACCTCACATATTACCCTTTTTGTGTACGGTGCAAACATTTAAGGTTCACTCCCTCACCAACTTTCAAGTATATAGTACAGTACTGTTGACCACAGTCACCATGCTGTATATCAGATCCCCAGAACTTACTCCTAACTGGAAGTTTGTACCGTTTGGCCAACATCTCATTTCCCCCACATCCTAACCCATGGAAACCACCATTTTACTCTTTCTGAGTTCAGCTTTTCTTTTTAGCTCTCAGATATGAGTAAAGTCACACAGTATTTATTTTTCTCTACCTGGCTTATTTCACTTAGCATAATACCCATGTCCATCCAAGCTAATTTCAGAAGATTAGTATTTCATATCACTGAAAGATTTCTAAGTATAGAAAAACCCAGGTAACAACCCAGGTAACAGCAAAAAACAGATGAAAGGTGCTACGGAAAGGCAGAAATGAGGAATGAGGAATCCAGTCCGAACACGGACTATACACCAGCCATTATTATTTCATAGTATTTGATTTTTGAAGGGGACAATGGTTCTGTGGTAATTTAGGAGACTCCTAGGCTGAAGTACTTACATGTGAAGTGTACCACTTACTTTCAGAAGGTTCAGAAAAACACACAGAAAAAGAAAGATAAAGCAAATGTGAAAAATGTGAAAAACGGATCAGTCTAGCTAAAGAATATGTGGGTATTCATTACCCTATTCTTCCTCCTCTTCTGCACGTTTGAAATTTTTTAAATAAAAAAGAGGAATACGCCCTTGTATATATCAAGACATGTACAAGTATGCTCACAATAATGTTACTGACAAGAGCCCAAAGTGGAAAAAATCCAAATACACCAACAGTAAAGTGGACAAGTAAATGGTGACAAATAAGTGAATAAGCAAATTGTGGCATATTCACACAACTGAGTACTACATAGCATTGACAACGAACCAACAACTGTCAACATACTGCATGGGTGAAATTCACAAATAACGTTAAACAAATAAAAATAGAAATAGGATGAACAAATATTTGTTAAATAAATATTTCAGACAAGACTCAGATAAGATCAGGGCTGTCCTTTATCTCTGTTTAGCAAGCTTTATTCACGGAAAGTACAAGAAAGATTACGAAGAAAATGTGTAAATCACTCACGGGAATAAATTCCTTTCAAGCACCTCAAGCTCATTTATAAAAACCAGCCACACACTGATTTGCTCCACTTATCATAATGCACTGTTGGTGTGTCAACCTTTTGAAAGACCCAGTTTAAATCAAAACTTATACTAGAAACTTACAAACCCATACTAAAAAGACTTTCTTCACTGGATAAGGAATAAGGCTTTTCAAAGTATAATACAATTAAACAATTTTAGTTTTAAAATATAATCTAAATTCAGATTATGAAAAGAAAAAACTATATAAAATACTTACATTAACTTTGAAAGCTTGTACAGTGTTATCCAAAAGAAGGATGTTGCAAACCACCTCCGTATGCTGTCTGTCTCGGGCCAACTCTGATGCTCGTACATTGTAGGTTCTGCCAGCAGGCAATCGGAAACGTGAGGTCATTACTGTCCACACACGGTCTAAGTTGAAAAACAAATTCACTAAATAAAAGAATAGTTGAAGATACAATGTAGTTTAAAACAGCAAGGCTGTTATATATTGTTCAACTAACACTTACGTAAAAAGCAGTTATAACTTTTGAAACACCTGGATAAGAAGAATTGTAGGCATAAATAAAGGAACCGTATATAGTTCATCATCTAAACTAAAATTCAAACTGCCTGAAGAAAAGCTTTATTTTGAACTGTTCCATTGGGAAGACAATACATGAATTGTTCAGGAAGTCATAATCCAATTCAAAATAAATAAATTTGGGAGTAGCCAAAACAAGGGGTAGGAGCATATGCTATCTTAGGAAGCTGGAACATTTCTCACCAATGCAAGTATTAAACGACACTGTAGAATAGCAAATGGAAGGAAGATTGTGTAACTTTGAAGGGCCCTTTATTAAACTGATTCAGATTTGGGGGAAACATGGGAGTTTGCTCAATTTTTTAAAATACAATAATACCCTTCATTTTAACTATCCTCATATTCAAACTAATTCTAATAGGATTATTCTTATTATTCTCAAGAAAACAAAAACAAAATAGAAAACATAAGACTACACATCTTTGCTTCTCAATTTTTAACCTAAGAGGGAAAAACAGGGGCACCTGAGTGGCTCAGTTGGTTAAGGGGCTGACTTTGGCTCAGGTCATGATCTCGCAGTTCATGGGTTCAAGCCCTACATCAGACTCTGTGCTGACAGCTCAGAGCCTGGAGCCTGCTTCGGATTCTGTGTCCCTCTCTCTGCCCCTCCCCCACTCCTGCTCTTTCTCTCTGAAAATTAAATAAACATAAAACAAAATTAAGAGGAAAAAATAGCATTGCCAAGAAAGAAGAGACAACACATTGCTATCAGCAGTACTTGATGTTAAAAGGCAATGAAAGTTGTAGCTTTGAAGTTCTAAAAATTATATGAAACACAGAATTACATACCAAAAAAATTAGCGTTCATGTGGGAGAACAAAGCTAACGACATTTCAGACAGTCAAGGATTCAAAGTTTAAAATCCATACAACTTCCCTCTTAAAGACAATTAGAGAAAAGAAATAAGATATATTAGAAACACAAGGTATAGAATTTTTAAATATGAATAAGCAATAAGTAGTAAGAAATCTGAATAATGAGTAAGCAAAAAATAATAAAAATAAACACCAATTCAAATCAGTGGTATCCAGTAACTGCAGTTGACATCACAGACTGTTCATGTCAAAATGATTAAAGCTAACAGTCAGTGTTACACAGGTATGAGAACTATATAAGGAAAACAGCTTTAGCAGTTGACAAAGAAGGGCTAAGCCAAGTAAGGTTCACCAATTACAAGACAGTGATGGGTGGTTTCCAGTTCCATATGTAAAGAGCTTGCAAGCCCCCATGCCACTTTAACAAGTAAAAAGTAGAACAGACTGGAAAATCACCAATGCTTCTGAGATTTATGAGAAAGAGAAGATCGAGGCAAGCTACTGTCCCCAAGACTGAAGAGACAGGCAAACAGGTCTCATGTAAAGAGTCACAAGCAGAAACCACCCAGGGAACCAGTAACTGTAACTGGCAAATTGCTGGGGGCTCAGTGTGGACAATTCTGAGAGTTAAAAAAAACTCCAGGGGACTTCCACAATATTGTGAGATTTATTTCCAAGAATCCAATTAGATTCCCACAGTAAGTACTGAGAAAAGTAGAGTTAAGCTTTCTGCCAGGGGTAAACATACATACACATACACATACATACATACACACACATACACACCACACACACACACACACACACACACACACACACACACACACACAAACTATTATTAAATACACCAAAGCACTCTGTTCTTAACAACAACTGCCCTTAGGAGAAACTAGTTAACAAGAGCCTAACAAACCTGGGGCAAGGAAAATACTCAACTCCAACTAACTCTAGCCTTCTGGTGGGAGAAGGGAAATACCCAACTCCAGCCCACTTTAGATATCCTGTCCCATCTAAAAGGGGAGGGAAAAACTGAGAAACCCTGTCCAGAGACACAGGCTCTCTAAAATACTGAGACTTAACCAGAGGATTACAGAATTCTTCTCTCCTCCCCCCACTCTTCCCCACACCTACTAAACGCCTATTTACAGCATTTCCTCTTACCATGACACCATGCCTGCCTATCAAGAAAAATTTACAGGGATGTCAGGCTGCCTGGCTGGCTGGCTGTCAGCAGAGCATGTGACTCTTGATCTCAGGGTTGTAAGTTTGAGCCCCATGTTGGGTGTATAGATTACTTACAAATAAAATCTTTAAAAATAAAAAAGAAAAAGAAAAAGAAAAATTTACAAGGCATGATAAAAGGCAAACCACGATTTGAAAGGATGGAGCAAGCATCAGAACCAGACATGAAAGGGATGTTGGAATTATCACAGAGAGAATTGAGAAGAACTATCTGTGATTAATATGCCAAAGGCTCTAATGGATATTGTAGACAACATGCAGAAACAGATGGGTAACGTGAGCACAGAAATGGAAATCCTAAGAAAGAACCAGTAAGTAATGTTATAGGCAAAAAACACTAACACATATATATGAAGAATGCCTAATGATAGACATGTATCAGACACAACAGAGGAAAGACTCTCTGAGCTAGAGGATATATTAATAGAATCCTCAAAAACCAAAAAGGAAAAAGAACAAAGACTAAAAAAACAAAAACAAAAATAAAAACAGAACACCCAAATACTGTGGGACAAAAAAAATTTTTTTTAAAGGTATAACATAGATACAGTGGCTATACCAGAAAAAGGAGAAAAATAAGAAAAAATATTTATAACAGTAATGACTGAGAGTTTCCCCAAATTAATGTCAGAGATCAAAGTACAGATCCAAAAAGCCTTGACAACACTAAGAAGGAAAATGCCCCTCCAAAAAAACAAAACAAAACCCTACAAAAACCAGCCTATACCTAAGCATATCATTTTAAAACTACAAATAAAAGATTAAAAACTCCTGGAGGCACCTGGGTGGCTCAGTTGGTTGAGTATCCATCCAACTTTTGGTTTCATATTGGGTCACGATCTCACAGTTTGTGACTTTGAGTCCTACATTGAGCTCCACGCTGATGGTGTGGGGGCTGCTTGGGATTCTCTCTTTCCCCCTCTCTCGCTGCCCCTCAACATGTCTCTCTCTCCCTCCCTCTCTCTCAAAACAAATAAACTTTAAAAAATTCTTAAAAATGGGGCACCTGGGTGGCTCAGTCAGTTAAGTGTCTGACTTCGGCTCAGGTCATGATGTCTCCGTCTGTGAGTTCAGGCCCCCTGTCAGGCTCTGTGCTGACAGCTCAGAGCCTGGAGCCTGCTTTGGATTCTGTGTCTCCCCGTCTCTCAGCCCCTCCCACACTCATGCTCTGTCTCTCTCTGCCTCTCAATAATAAATGTTTTTAAAAAAAATTTTTTTTTTTAATTCTTAAAAAAAAAAAAATCCTGAAGGAAGTCACAGGAAAAAAACACTGAGGAGCAAATATAAGAATTACATCTGACTACTTAAGCCTGCAAACAAGAAGAAAGTAGAGTGGAATATTTAAAATGTTAAGGGAAAAAAACCCACCAACCGAGAATTCTATATCCTGCAAAATTACCTTTCAAAAGAGAAAGAGAAATCTACAATTTCTCAGACAAAAAAAAGGGGGGGGGGATGGATTTGTTGCCAGTGCACCAGTCTTGAAAGATACTTTTTAAAAAGTTATTTAGATGGAAGCAAAATAATATAGGTCAAAACTCAGATTTACATAAAGAAGAGTTTCAAAGAAGGAGTAAGTGAATGTAAACTAAAAACTTTTATTTTTATTACTCTTAATTAATCAGATAACAGTACAATGCCCTCCACTTGAATATGGCAAAGACAAGAAATTTGATGAGATTTTCCTTCCACAATTAGGTGAAGGGTAAGAAAGATATTGCAGATGTGATTTAAGTCCCAAATCAAAAGAAAAGAATGCCTTTGGTGGGCCACACTCAGGTGCAAAATTCTTTTACTTCCTGAAGTAAAAGAAATTCTCCTGCTGGCTTTAAATACAATGGTCTGCCAGGGTGCCTTGGTGGCTCAGTTGGTGAAGCATTCGACTCTAGATTTCGGCTCAAGTCATGATTTCATGGTTCGTGAGTTCGAGCCCTGCACTGGGCTCTGCACTGGCGGCACGGAACCTGCTTGAAATTCTGTCTCTCTGCTCCTCCCCGGCTCATGTTCTCTCTCAAAAAATAAAACAAGGGGCACCTGGGTGGCGCAGTCGGTTAAGTGTCCGACTTCAGCCAGATCACGATCTCGCGGTCCGTGAGTTCGAGCCCCGCATCAGGCTCTGGGCTGATGGCTCGGAGCCTGGAGCCTGTTTCCGATTCTGTGTCTCCCTCTCTCTCTGCCCCTCCCCCGTTCATGCTCTGTCTCTCTCTGTCCCAAAAATAAAATAAAAAACGTTGAAAAAATAAAATAAAATAAAATAAAATAAAATAAAATAAAATAAAATAAAACAAAATAAACATTTAAAGATATGGCCTGCCGTATTGTAAGAGGACCTGTGTCAGGAGCCTCTAGATGCTGATAGCCAGCAAAAAACTAAAGACCTGAGCCCTACATTTGATTGTATTAATCAACAATCACATGACCTTGGAAAAGAACCCAGGATCCCCAAGTCTAGTCAACATCTAGAGAGCAACTTTCCAAGAGCCAACCTACACCCATATACCCAACCCACAGAAACTGGAAGAAAATAAATGTGTATCATTTTAAACTACATTTGGGGTAATTCATTACACATTAATAGAAAATATGAAGCAACACACACAACGATCTCTTTGTGTATGTTAAACTCTTGCCTATAACAGATATATATTTTCCCTTCTCCCCAGCCCTGCCTTCCCTTCAACTGGGGTGAGTGGTCCAGGTGAAGAAAGTGGGCAAAGACCTAAGGAAATTGATAAGGAACAGAGAATTGGCAAATTAGGTTTAACAGTAGGGGGAGCTACCAAAAAAAAAAGAGCACTGGCTGATGTTATAAAGATATTCCAATGTCAAAGAATGGTACAGGAATGACAGGATCAAAAGATATCAGTGTATTCTGCCAACACCAGTCTTCCCCATTTACTGGCACACTTACTTTTGACATTTGCACCTGAACCCAGATTAACAGTTTTCCTGAAATTTCTTTTTTTGGTTGTTTCAATGAAATTTCTATGTAACTCACTCAGATACTTCCATATTTGAGATTCTTCCATAGTCTTGAAAATTATCTACATTTACGATACATACCACTTGACAAGTGACACAATTATGGCAGTGACAACCTAACTGCCCACAGGTGATAAGAAATAAGATAACAATAAGCCAAATAAGCTAATAAGCCAAATAAGCTAATTCTGACAAATAAGTCGTCAGAATTTCCATTACATTTTGAAAACACACTCCCAAAAGTTATGAGCATCTTAATATATGACATCCAGCTGACAGATGAGTGCTTTTCTCAGAAGAGACACCTTTTCCTAGTACCTCAAACTTTTTCTATTCACTTATGAAAGTAAGATGTTCTTTTGGAGATGCTAAGAGAACATAATTGTTTAAAGTCTCAGTTGAGCAAAATATCAAATGCTTCTAGGGGGCTCTTCTGATCATCCTCTATGCTACATATAAATTTTCAAGAAGTCATTTAAGGAGACTATATGAACAAAGAAATCTATCCATTTTAAGAACTCTTTAATTACATATGTCCTTGATTACTACTCACCATAGTCTAGTTTATGTTATCTCATACAATTTTCTAACTGATGTTTAGGGAGTGCTAATATCATGCTTTTTTTTTTAATTTTTAATATTTATTTATTTTTGAGAGAGAGAGAGAGAGAGAGAGAGAGAGAGAGACAGAGTGCGAGCAGAGGAGCAGCAGAGACAGAGAGAGTCACAGAATACGAAGCAGGCTCCAGGCTCCAAGCTGTCAGCACAGAGTACCACAAGGGGCTTGAACTCACAAACCGTGAGATCATGACCTGAGCTGAAGTCAAACGCTTAACCAACTGAGCTACCCAGATGCCCCAACTAATACTATGCTTTAAATATATAGTTTTATCGGGTTCAGCTTATGATCTCATGGCTCATGAGTTCAGGCCCCACGTCAGGCTCTGTGCTGACAGCTCGGAGCCTGGAGCCTGCTTCAGATTCTGTGTCTCCCTCTCTGTCTGCCCCTCCCCATTCATACTCTTTCTCTCTCTCTCAAAAAT